>NC_090987.1:17455625-18906250 GCF_041146395.1 Eulemur rufifrons
CGACTAAGACTCTTTTCTGTGATCTCAATTTTTCCCCTTCAAACTTTCAATAACAAACATATTCTATAACTTGGAAAATTAGAATCACATATGGAAAGGGAATACCTTGTTTTTAAGCTTGGTTGTTTTTTTGTTGTTGTTGTTGTTTTTTAGAGACAGGGTCTTGCTCTGTTGCTCAGGCTAGAGGGCTGTGGCCCAATCATAGCTCACTGTAGCCTTGAATTCCTGGGCTCAAGTGATCCTCTTGCCTCAGCCTCCTGAGTAGCTGGTACTACAGACACGCACCACAATGTCCAGCTAATTTTGTAATTTTTTGTAGAGTTGGAGCATTACTGTGTTGGCCTGGCTGTTCCCAAATTGAACTCCTTGCCTCAAGCCATTTTCCCACCTCAGCCTCCCAAAATGCTGGGATTACAGGCATGAGCCGCCACTCCTGGCCTAACCTTACTTACTAAAGGTTACTGAGGTTTTAGTTTTGCTCTCTTAACAAACTGCATGCCTCTGAGGTGTTCTTTAGGTTAATCAGGGAGAAATACGTAATTGTGAGGTACAGACTCTTCCAGGCAGATTCACTCCAGGAGGATTTGGGAAGTCAGGGAAATGTGTTTTTCTGAATCTCCTTCTAGCTCTCCTTTCTCAGCGTGTTTTAGATCCAAGTCTTCCTATGTTTGCTACACACAGTTCTGATGTCTTCTAGCTACTGATCTAGACCTTACTCTACCTTACTTCTGCCTGGAAATGAATACTGCCAAGAACTTAAATCACATGAAAACAAGGCTAATTTTGCATTCTGGTTTGTATCCTCTCCTTAGCATCAGGCTCTATCCATAGCAGACAGTATGACCACATGACCAGCAGCCCTGGCTTGGGCTTGAGTCCCAGGGCTACTCCACAGTCCTCTGTGTGGCACTGGGGCACGTTACCTAGTCCCTCTCAGTGTCCCCTCGGTGCCTCAGTGTCTCCTTTGGTAAAATGGGGGTAATTATACAATACAAGGACTTTAACACTTTTCCAATATCCATCACTCTTCCTCCCTCCTGTGCACTATTTTTTTTTTTTTCTTTTCCTTAGGCAGCTTAGATTCCACGGGTTTTATTTTTAATCACTCCTTTGCAAAACTCTTAATTCCGTATCTCCTTCTCCCCTGGCAAAGCACCGAACAGAATAAAACCCAACCATCTGCCTACCTGAGGCCAGCAACCAGGCAACCAACCATGGGGAGAAAAACAGACACAATTGTGTTTATTGGTTTCACTTTGAATTCATGACAATAAATCCCAAATGGTCAGTCTCCACTGCTCAGTCATCGTACTGTCATATATATTATGATTTGTTTTCTACAGTCTGGGATAACCATTCCCAATACTCACTCCTCCAAGCCTTCACACTTAGATGATAACCTTTTCTTATATTTATCATCTCCCCAGCTCCAAATTAACTAAAGTGTCTGCATCCACAGCAACTCTCTCTGCCTTCGCTAGTTTTACCAAGATGAAAGTATCTGTGCCCCTCCACTGGGTCCTGAGACTTCTTATGTACCCAAACAATGCTGTTCTTTTTTTTTTTTTTTTTTTTTGTTGAGACAGAGTCTCACTTTGTTGCCCAGGCTAGAGTGAGTGCCGTGGCGTCAGCTTAGCTCACAGCAACCTCAAACTCCTGGGCTTAAGCGATCCTACTGCCTCAGCCTCCCGAGTAGCTGGGACTACAGGCATGCGCCACTATGCCTGGCTAATTTTTTCTATATAGATTTTTAGGTGTCCATATAATGTCTTTCTATTTTTAGTAGAGACGGGGTCTCGCTCAGGCTGGTCTCGAACTCTTGACCTTGAGCAATCCACCCGCCTCGGCCTCCCAGAGTGCTAGGATTACAGGCGTGAGCCACCGCGCCCGGCCCCAAACAATGCTGTTCTTGCAATTTTCCACTCTCTCCTGCACTATTAATTTTTCCCTCTTTGCTGCATTATTTCTAAGAGTTGCTGTCATCTCTCATTTTCAAAAATGAAATGACAAAAAATAAATAAATAAAACAAATAATAATACCTTCCTCAAACCTGTCACCTCCCAAAGTTACTATCTACTTCTTTCCTCCACTTCAGAACAAAACTCCCCCAAAACATCACCTACAGTCACTCTGGGTGGTCTCTCCACATTCTTACTCTTGATTTTCATGGCCCCTCCCACAGCAGTCACTTTACTGTTGTGATTCCACTGTATCTCTCATTAGCGCAGGATATGTTAATAGTTAACAGCCCCTACCTTTTGGAAACACTCTTCCCCCTCTTAGCTTCTGTGAGACCAGCCCTCCTTCATTCTCTCCCTTCCCTCTTGTTCTTCCTCATCTGTCCAATCTCAAAATGCGAACTATCCCAACTTTCAGCTATTTTTTCCCCTAACTATATCCTCTCCCTAAGTGTCACTGATATGGTAGTGACTCCTAAATTTATATCACCTGGCATGACCTGTCCTCAGAACAGTAATCTCATACACCAAATTGTCTGCATGATTGGCATCCTTAATTGTATGTCTAATAGCTATCTTGAATTCAAAATGTCCAAACAATAATTGATTGTCCCCCTTTAAACCAATTTATTCTCCACTTGTCCTCTCTCATTAAAAAGCTCCACAGCCTACTCACTTTTTGTAGCCAAAAATCTAGTCTCTATCCTCGATTCTGCTGTTCCCCCTGCCCTTTATCTGTTAGCCCATACTGTTGGCTACAGATCCAACACACAATCCTTATTTTTCCACTTCTCTCTCCACCTCCTCTTATGTCTCCTAGGTTTCTGCTACAATCATCTTATAACGGTTACTCAGTTGTCTGCTAACTGCTCTTCCTGCTTCCCCTCCATTCTACCCCTGTTAATTTTCCTCACGGTAGCCAGTGTGATCCTTTGAAAAGGTGAATCTGATCATTTCCCTTTCAAAACCCCTTTCTCATCCACAGAATGAAAACCCAACTTTTACCATGCCCTACAAAGCCCCACATAATCTGGCTCCAAGCCAGCAATCCCGGACTGATCCATATTGTCCCTTCAGGTTCACAGTCATGCAAAGATAGTTCCTTCCTCAAAGCTTTTCCACAAGTTGTTGGCTGTACTTGGAACGCTTGGCTCTGAGTGTTCAACAAGTGTGCCCCTTCTCTTCCATGTCTCAGCTCAAGTGGCATCTCCTTAAAAGGTCCTTCCCTGCAATCTGATCTAAATTAGGTCCTCAAAGCTATTCTCTATCATATTACTGTGCTGAATTTTCTTCACCGAACTTATCACTCGCTTGTATTAATTGGTCATTTATCTGTTTGTTAATGAGCCTATTTGCATGTACTAGAATATAAGTAAGCTCTAGATAAGAAGGTCATTTGATTGTCTTTGTTATAGTTTTTCTAGCAATAAGCATAGCTCGAAGTTGGTACTCCAGTAATTAGTTTAATAATATTTATCTTATAGGATTGTTCTAAGGAGTAAATAAAACACTGTTTTAATTGTCTAGCACATTGCCAGGCACAAAATACCTTCTGAAAGACTTAGTTACTGCCATTATTACAATCAGGTGCTCACTGAATGTGTGTCAAGAATATTGACTATAAGTACTTATGCTAATATGTTAAATCTTCCAGATAAAGTCCTTGCATTTTTAACAGCTGTTTTCTAACACATATATCCAAAACTACACTAGTGAATAAAATTTTTGCATATAGGTGAATGTTTCAACATCTCTAAAATCAAATCACATTATTAGCAACTGGTTTTAGCTTCTGGTAGGACGGAAGCTATTCATGTCTTCTAACTAATCAACCATTCCAACCGTAAGGGCAACTTCCATGAACTAAATTAAAATCAGAGACCTTATCACTAGACCTAGGTTTATTTAATTTAAGCCCATTATGAAACCTCCCACTTTTCAAAAATGTATGACTTGAGGGAAATCTCATTAAACTTCATGGAAAGGCTAACGTGAGCTTTGCCTTCAGAGCCAACCAGAAATGCCTCCAGAGCCATTAGAAAGGTGTGTGATGAAGTATAAATTACAAGGTGATATTAAAGTAAGACTAGAACTCAAAAGAGAATGGTATTCTATCACATAGTTCAATCTCTTTTGCAAAATTCTTTGTGTAAATTCTTTGGCAGCGACTATAATAAATTTGGAACGAGCAAAATACAGCAGCTTTAAAACACACAATAGCAAAAATTGATGTATTTTAGGTATTTGAAATATGAAAGATGGGAAAATTATAGAAAATGTTTTTTGAAGTCCTATTTACATTACTAAAATGTTCATATTGACATGGAGATTTAATCATGTCTCTAAGTTACTCAAATCTTGTAATAGATGTCCTATGGAGTTCTCAATTCCCTCTTCTATAGTCATACACAAAAGCACTTTACAAAGACTATTCCTTGATTCACTTCTAGCTTTTCATAAATTTAAATTTGTCTTCTCTTTTTTCCACTTGATTTATATTTTTATTTTTAATTAATTCAGATAACAATATACTTTTGGGGGATAAAGTTGCTTAATTTATGAAGTACATTGTTCTTGTCTGGAATGTATATGACAACAATAACAGAAATAACTGAAGAGTTTTAAAGATAGTATTTGATGTGAATGTTTTTTGTAGCACAAAAATAATTTGAGACAAGCTGAGTTAAACAAATATTTCTCATAGTTTCTAGTATCTCCCATAGTAAACTTCACATATTTCTCAAAAATTTTTAAACCATTGACACTTCATTCCTTGGGGAAGTTCCATGAGACAAGTATTCTCTGGAGTACACTTTAGGAAGAACTCTTCTAAGAAAATGTGTGACAGTGTGATACAAGGATATGCTTTGAATTTTCAGAGTATTCTCTTCTTCAACTTACTTACAGAATGCATTTAAATCGGCATATGCGTTTATGTTATTTTATAAACTGGTTGTCTAATTTTTAAAAATATTTTATTATCCTTCCCATTCATAGTTTATCTTTATTTGGTGACTATTGCTTCTCTGAAAAAAAGATGAAAACTATTGACTTTTTGGAACTTCCTAAAAAAAAAAAAAAAACAAAGAATCAATTTAGCAACTGGTTAGGAGCTTTGGTTTAAATGGTGATGGAATGTAAGACTGATGTTTGTGAACAAAATTATATTGTTAGAGTTATTCCAGAACAATCTCATGCACATAGCTCCGGTTTCTTATTATTAAATATGACAGTTGGCTTTACCCATAGATTTTCTAAAAATAATTTATAAATGTGGGGCTTTGGAACAGACGTATTCTAAAAAGCACTAACAATAATCAGAAGTGAGGCATTTCTTCCCAGCCAATTAAAGCATCTGCCTATATTCCTGACCACTATGACTCATTAAATTCTTCATTTCCCTATAAGAGTGAGGATATAAAGCTCTAAAAATGTTTTATTTGTCAATTAAAATGAAATAAAAAGGCAATCAATTTTTTTTTGCATGTGAATTGGCTTCCTTGATCCTTTATAACGTCAGTCAGGATACTGAAGGTAGAATGGTGGTTGCCAGGGACTTGGGGAGGGGGAGTTTGGGCATTATTGGTTAATAGGTATTAACCTTTAGTTTGGGGAGATGAAAAATGTTCTAGACATGGAAGGTGGTGATAAATGCACAATAATGGGAACGTACTAATACCACTAACCTGTACATTTAAAAATAGTTAAAATGATAAATTTTATGTAAAGTACATAATGTACAAACCGTGAGTTCCATGAAGGCAAGGTCTGGATCATATCCCAAGTATTGTATATGCTATTATGGTAGGTACAGAGTAAATGTTAAATGAATAAATAAAATTGAGACACAGTGACTTTCCAAGGTCTCAAAGAGGTACTAAAAGAACCCAAGTATCTTGAATCCTAGCATACCCTAAATGTTCTTATTCCCAGAACGTTCAAATTGGAACACAGGAAAGTGGCTATATGCCAACATTAGCTCTGTTAATTCTATAAGCTTGTGCTTTATATTCTAGCCAACTAATTAGTTGTAATATTTATTTGTTCAAATAATAATTGAATTTCAAAGTAAATTATTAAGGAAATTTTCCTTATAAAATTTTTTTCTAATAAACACAGTCACATTTTAAAGTCCATACTGTAAACCATTATTTTTTTCCTTGTGAAGGTGTTATCTCTTGTAAAAAATTTTAGTATGAGAAATATGTCTCATCACGACCCATTATCACCTGAAATGTAGCATGTATAGGTCAAGCCATTGTTTCAACACAGAATTTGTGATCACAGCTTGTATAAAGTCCTGTGAGTACAGCTCTGTAAAAGTAGTACACTCTACTGAGTTTCCAGGAATTATTAATATATAGTAAGAATGTCTTTGGCTCTATTATCTAAATGTATAGGGACTTCTCTGTTTGAATAGTCCTGAACATGATTTAAGGGGCCAATTGATTTATATAGGTAACCATGACTTTAAAAAGTACCTAAAAATTGTCACTTTCTACCTTATAATGACCTCTCAGTTATCTTTCTGAAAAAATATTACTAGCACCAAATTTCTTCATTGATTCTCAATAAAACAACAAATTATGCTCTATATTTACAAATAAGACAGAATAAAAAAATTCTGAAATGTGACTCTTCCTTCTCTCTTAAAAAAAATCCCAAGGAAAATAAATAACGTAAAAACTCATAATTCTATTAGTCTAAAAAAACACGATACTTATTCAACTATAATGTTTCTTTTTAAATACAGTTTGTTCCTTGAAATGTTAATAGTCAGGGGTAAATATTAATATATTTGAAAACTTTTCCTTTATTTCAAACAAAGAAGAATATAAGAATAGAATATTATTTTGCCTTTCTCTAAATCAACATATTGAGAATGGATAAAACAGTGTTTTGATCATCAAGTTTCTACCCTCTTGATAAAAATCTAAGAAAAAAGTTCATAATTCGCAATTCCTTAGAAATTAGGAAATAAGATGACAGAAAGGAAGAGAAGTAGGGAGAATAAGAGACTTTCCAGTGTCTTGGCCTGAGGTATTCATTCTGAAAAACTGATGAACAATTTAAATTTCCTAGCAGCACAGTGTTCCGGAGATCAACTGCAAGAGGATAGAAGCAGAAGTGTTTGTATTTGCTTGTTGTAAGCACTGCATATTCTAGAAGAATATGGGCTGTGAGATTTGTATGCATATATATAAATCAGTCGAAAAGTCAATTTTACAATCCAGGAATTCCCTCTTGAGGAAGATAGTAAATCCATATTCAAATACAGTTAGCATCCAGGGTCATTCAACGATGACTTATTCACATTTCAGAAGAAAACATTCAACTTTTGCTGGAGTACACTTTTAAAGGATGTGAGCACACAAACACAAACTAGCTTGTATGTCAATTTCTATGTTCTTTCCTGGAGGAAACATATGGAAGGAAGTGAAGTTTCTAATAATGCTGAGTCATTAAACAAGAGACACAAGAATATGTTTTTAAAATTTCATTAACAACATATAATAATTGTAAAAGTCTACTTGACTTTGACTTAACAACGTCTCAATTTGCATGGTACATCTGTAAAAAATGTTGTTGCAGATAAAAATGTCTTTTTTAGGGTTATGTTAATTTCAGATTATTTTCCTTTAGCTCATTTTTTCTTCCTAAATTCAGTTATTTTAATTTTATATTTGTTTTACTAGTTCCTATCCAATATGGTGCCTAAAAATATAAAAGGATAACAATCTTAGAGACATTTCACTACCTTCAGAATATAAATTCATTTGACTGAGACAAATCCAATCAATGTCGGAAAATATGGCTTCCTCATAGATTTTTGCAAAATATGACAAGGAATTGCACATGGAATGAAGCAGTCACTACTAAGTTGGATTCATTGCATATATTGCATTACTATTTTCTCATGATAAGCCAAGAAAGAAAGCATTAGCACTAACACTATTTGAATATAGAAACAGGTTCAGTGAGGTTGAAAACTTTACTAAGACGACATACAGTTATGAACAGGGAAAGCTAGAATTAAAACCCAGAGTATGTCTCTAAGACCCATGTCATTTTCCTGCTGTCTCCCAGAGTGTAGCAACCATTTAGGTCTATTGCCTCCCTTGAAAAGTAAAATGAGGCCCAGGAATAGTTAAATGCTTTCCCAGAGTGCGTGCGGCTGGGTGATGACAGGGTCAAGTCAGACCAATCCTTGTTTGCTCCACTCTGCTAGGTGGCTTTGGCTTATTTTCAACCCTCACACACTTAAAACAATGACATGTCTCTAGAAAACTGATTGCTGGTGTTAGGCTACTTATCTTTAGTGAGACTTAGCCTAATTTAAGTTCCTTTTAAAGGCATAGCAACTTTCCAGACCAGGAAGATATTAATGACTATGTAACACTGCTACATAAATTTAACATAATTGGGCTTCAAGAATGGCCTTCAATGACTGTATTTATAAGGCAAGAACAGAGGTAATAATGACATATTAAATTCTAATTAATATGTTAGGAAACAAAGCCTTTCTTTATCCCACCTCTTTCAATTGTTCTGTTTAGCACATTACCAGAGTTACATCATATACTGTTAAGTACAGATAAAAGGGACATCCCTTTGGAATACCCTTTAACCATTATAACATTTAAAAAATCAAGTGTACTCGAAGTAAACAAATACCTCGTTTAATTAAATCTGATGAAAGAGGATGTGGGGTCAATGCCACTCACTTTGCTATCGCAGAGCATTTCTTCACATGGAAGCCACCATTCTGTACTCAAGATGGTGGCGAGGTGACTGGAGGTTATACACAAATGATAGGTAATGAGGTAAGGAACATTTAGCTGACTTACCCTTGAATTGACCACTTCCAGGGAGACGTTCTGAGGTGGGGAACTTGGCACTACAAGGAATCAAACAAAGTGTGACAGTTACTGCCAAAGTCTCAAAAGAGAATCTCCAACCCGCTTTTGAAAAGAAAAAATGTGTCTTTTTCACAGTTCATAATGAAAATTAGGCAGGTTAACCCAGGTGGCACTTCAAAATTTTCTTGCAGAGATGAAAAATAACTGTATTTGTTTATTCTTTTTCTCTTTTAATGGGCAAGTAAGTTATCCATCTAGGGAGCCCCCAAAACTGTTAGGTAAGAGTGCACCTGCTGGGATACCAAATCCTACCATTTAATTTGCAGCTTTCTCGTGATAATCTCCGAGTGAAACCAATAAAAACACACAAGAGATTTCCTAGAGTGGTTTTAAAGGCTTAAGATACTGTGCATTTCAAGATCTGCATGGTTTTAGGATGAAATATGTCATTCTAATGGTCACCCAGGTTGCTTAATCCCCCTAATACAATCTTTATTATCTCTTAAAAAGTGAAAAGAAGAAATACTTCCTGGTTTTTTTAAGCTGTGTATAATTAAACCCATGTGTCATAGATGTAAGCAGGTTACCAAATAGCATTCCCTGAGTCAATTCTATTAACAAAGAAGCAGTTTATTTTTCTTTGTAGATTTTCTAGGTACAGCATTTCATTTCTCTTGCCTGCATTTTTATTTCCCACTCCTTTACTGAAGAAAGGAGAACATATACAGTTCTCCTTTAATACTTGTAGTGGATATTTACTATACAAAAAAGTGAATATTCTATCATGTGAGTCATTCAACGACAACCATTTATTGAATGGCTGTTATGTGTCAGCATCTATTCTAGATGTTTGGGATGAATCATAAAAAAAAAAAAAATAAAGCTTTCTGCTCCACAATAGGAATAGAAGCAGCATTCAATAAATTCTCAACACGTATTAATCAATAAGATGACTAATCCCTATCCTTGTTCCTGAAAAAATGATAAATTTAATAGAAAAGAGATGTTATCAGGCTTTTTCAAGAATCTAAGGGCCATTCTGGGTCATGTTTTCTCTTCTTTTAATTTGAACAAAATCTATGTTTTCCTATAGGGTACTTATATTTTACCCTAAATTTATGTATATCCTACTCTGATTTTATCTTCTGAAAAGTAATCACCATGAAAGCCTGATATATGTCTGATTAATCTCTTTTTATCCTCCAAACTGGCATTCAATTAATATTTACTGAATCAATGATTGAATGAGCAAATGAATTATATAATAGCTTATGTAATAGCTCCTGGATCTTTCTGGACATGATGGGAAATACATTTATTTGTTTTGATTTTGAACTTACTGCCTGATAAAAGTTATAGATAATGTAGCTTGTTTTTCAAGAATTAAATCAATAAGTATCTTTCAAAAATATTCCATAATGTAGAAAATATTCTTATGTTTACTTTAAGGTCATGCTTTTGTTATTGAAATATAGAATGTAACCCTCATAGAGACAAGGATTTTTGTTCATTCTGATACTGTATCACCAGTATCCAGAAGAGTGTAAGGCACATGGTACACACTCAGTAAATAGCTGTTGAATGAATAAATTAATTAATAGAAAGTTTATGAGGTATAATAAAAACTCTTTCATAGTCAGGATTTGGTCACAAGTTTGGTTTTGTCTTGCAATTTTATTTTTAAGTTAAATATAAATTGCAAGTGCATTATTTATTCATTTAAATTTAATTATAAATATTATAGTGATTGAGGTATAAATTGCAACGTTATTATTTTAACTGAAGCATACATTGAGCTATAACATGCTCTACATCATATAATTTCATAAACTTCTAAAAATATTATCTTTCAAAAGCCAAGTTTGGAAATTATGACTTAATATTAAATGGTAATAAATCACTTCTTAAATTTGGAAAAATATTTCTAGTTTATATCAAGCATGGCATTGTAATATTTATATAACATGTTATATGTTTCTAATCATAGTATGCCCACTTTTTGACCAATTAAATAGTATCAAAACATAATTTCAATAAGACTAACTAAACTTATAAGTGACTGGATTTTGGAAGAAGGACAAAATAACTTAGATTTATCAGGTTTTGTTCTGCATACTATGCTAGCTGATATGCAACCCTCAAATGTCACTTTCATTTAAGTTTATAAATGGTATTTAACTTCTCGTTTCCAGAAAGCCAAGAATATACTAAGAGGAAGGTTAAACATGCGTTCTTTTTATAACTACCACAATTTTAGAAGCATCAGGATTATTTTCTGTGTTAAGAATTACAAGCCAATATAATAAAATCCTAAAGGTTCATATAACAATGGCGTTGATGTATTTTGTCTATTTTTTTACAATATAAATTTCTCTTACTTTCCACTGATACCATACTGGTTATTCTTGCCATGTCAGGGAGGACAGTAAATAATTTTTTCTGCAGTATTTTAAGTTATTGATCTCTACTCCTTTCCTTCTCATTATCAATTTCCATATTATTTAGAGATAAATAGATACAATGATAGGATTAGATGCCTGGTGAAAGGAGTGGAATCCATATGTAGGTTTTGGCTTCCCAAGTGTCTCTTGTTCTGTGAAGCAAAGGGCAAAGGACACTTTTCTCTTCCAATGTCACATGGGTCCATTAAAGCCAATCAAAGGTGGGTGAAGAAACTCCCTTAAATACGGTGGAGGATGCTGGTTTGAAACACAGTGTGATGAGCAACTCCGCAGGGAAGATCAAGTTCACACATTTGTGAATGAATCTTCAGAAGTACAGACACTTGAATTCCTCCCCTAAGCAAATGTATACTGTCATATACACACAATTTACTGATCAAAATAATTCATATTTAATTATAAGCATTTTTCTTTAAGGGTTTTTTGTCAGAGAATAAGACAAACTTATATTTCCACCTTGAATCCTGCCTCTTGACTCATAGCTTATGTGGCCTTGCTCTGCTGCTTACTAGCTTTTGTGACCTCTAACTTATTTTTGTCACCTATAAAGTAGGATAAATTATAGTATTGTGAGGATAAAAGGTTAATGCCAAGTACTTAAATCAGGGTCTTACACTAGTAAGCAGTCAACAAATATTACCGATAACAATGATAACACTAATAAGCACAACATTATGTTGCCTAAGAAATTAGTTCCTTCTGCTTTTGGACATGGGGCAAGTTGGCACGGGCACTTAAAATTGTTAATTAATCCATAAAAGCTGTTAATGACATACCCATGCCAACTAGTTCAAGAGAAATTATTTTGGAACAAACTGGCAAAACTAGTTATTATGGTCATATGCCCTACAATCTCAATGGTGTGAAAAAAGTGGGTTATTGAAACCAATGGTATCCTAGGAGGAGAAATTTGAATGAAAGTTGATGTTTATACTCAGCAAAACAATTAAAGCAGAGGTAAGTTAGAGATAGACAGATCATCTCGATAAAAATCTTTATAAGCAAGCATCCTAGCACAATGGGAAAAAACTGAAGTAATAAATTCAGAAAAAATATTTACATTTAATTTTTGCTTTTCCAATTTTTCTATGCCCCAATATAAATTTTTATGGTAAGGACTCCTCTGGGATGATAAAAATTATGATGTTCTCTACAATACAGATGCATTTAGACACAGTCATATATCAAATTAACCCCACAAATGGGAAGTCCTAAAAATACGTCTTTATATACAAACATTTGTATAGTCTGATGAATTCAGTAAATATTTACTCAGTTAAGGGGAATACAAAGATGAATATAGTATCATCCCTCATATTTAGGAGCATGAAATATAATGAGAAAAAGCGATGTGCACATTGGCAGAGATAACATTTATTAAACACTTAAATGTATGTCATGAGTGGTTTTAGGTGCTTGCATGGAACAACCTGTTTAATTTTCACAATATCCACCTTCTGCAACATCCAAAAAGGCAAAGAAGAGCACTCCATGACTGAGGACTGGGAAGCAGCTGACTATTAAATGTGATTAAATACAAATAAATGTAATATATGACCCTCAACATGAATAGCTTCAGTAGAGAGAAGACATTCAATTGAAGTAGACAGAAAGGGTCTTGGTAATAAGGAAATTGAAGCCAAAAGTGCAGATTTTTGTTGAAAATTAAAAGAGATGAGTTGATTATAAAGATGAATGCAGACAGGGTCAGGGAACCAGACTCCAAGGGACCCATGAAGTCTCTGCTTTTTTCTATCGAATGCATCTGACAGAGGGAATTTGGTGTCCTTTGCACAGTCATGTTTATTGGGGTTAAGGTCATGAAATCCTTTTTTTTTTTTTTTTTTTTCCAGTGACAGACATTTTCTAAGTCCTAAACATTGCAACACTTCCAGAAGATAATTCTCGGGCTAATGAATAATGATCTATCTTTCTTACTTATGACATTTAAAACCAACGTGGAGAATAAGGCCACAGTATTGCAGTTCAGAGTGTGAATGAAATCTACATAAATTATGTAAAATATTCACTTTCATTTGTTTTTCTTTTATTTTTATAATTATAAGTTGTGAAGTAATTTATTCTGCCAATAAATATTCTGTTCTGTCTTCAATAACAGAATCAGATGGATGGGCACAAGAATTACATTAAAAATGATACTGAAGGGTATTACATATAAAATTCGTTTTTAAGTCAAAATTGCAAATGAGCATTACTCCTGTGTTCTCTTTGCACTGTCCTTAATAACATGCATGTCCTTCCTCATTCCACTGATATTGTGTGAAATATACACACAGATACTTCCCCAGATTAAAGAATGAGAGATTTGTCAAAGAATCACAAGCTGTATCATTTTAATTCAAAAGATCAATAATTTATAGAATTAAACACACCAACATGGACACCATTGCTAAAGAGGGCTAGCTCATTGTTTTTTTAATATTCATGGGGTCATCTCTGAACTTCTGCACCTGCCTGAATTTCCACTGGCCCTACATCCTATATTCTGCTATATTTCATTTTCACTTGTAATTAAATTTCTCAATCTTTCATGACTGTCCATTCCTTAGATCTCTAGTTCCCCCAGCCACAGCTTAGTCAAATTCATTCTCTTCATTAAGATTTCTTCTTTTCTTTTATGGCATCTTAAAAAATATGGCTAACCTTCCATTTGTTAGGGAAAACAAAACTAAAATTATACATTTTCATGTTCAATTTTAATACTTTCAATGCTACATTATTTGGTCTAAGTCCTTACGAAATATTTTCAAATTAAGAGGTACATTTACACTTTTAATAGCCTGCATCCTTTTAGGAGAAATAAAAGAAGCATACCAATCAAAATTAGTCTACACACATGCACACATATGTTTGCATTAGAGCGTTCACAGAAATAAAGAAACACATACAAAAATAATTTGAGCTCATAGGCAAAAGTCACACCTTGAAGATTACCTATTAGTGCCTACTGACATAAGAGTATATACTTTGATAGAAAACTTAAATTTGTCTGTAATAGCTGATGTGGATGAATTAGCCAAATTTCTAGTTTATGCTAATATATTCCACAAAATAGTAGTCAGGGAGGCTTGAAAATGGAATCTATGACATACATGCAATAGTATTTTATTGTTATAACAAATACGTGAACGGAGTTTCACTGTTTATAACTTACCATCAGAAAGTGTAACCACTGTTATATCATCAGTAGATACTCCTGGACCATAGCGATTGTAAGCTAAGAATCGAAGGTTATATTCTGTGAATTTTTTCAGGCCTTCCAGTTTATATGATAGTCCATCAACCTCTATATTCTGGAAACATAAAACACCAAAACTGTTATTATTGAAGCGCATTGAAGCAGAAATGGCAGCCATTCTGTGCCATCAGTAAATTCACATAACTAACTCTAGCCTTATAATGAGCTGTGAAACCTAACTTGTCACACAGATTCCCGTCCCCGACCAACACCCAAACTACTTTGTAGACTACTTGTTAAAGCAGCACATGCTATTTTTACAGCCATTAAGTTCCAGTTTGCTTAACACTATCCAATATATTGAATGGTTTTGTTTTTCCACCCACACTGAAACTCGGACAGGCAGAAGGCAGCTTGTAACTCCATGGGAACAGAGACTTGCTCCTGTACCACAGATGGAATAATCCACCAAGAAACAACAGGTTGCATTCTCCCCTTGCTGAAATATACCCACAGCTCTTGAAACTGTCAGATACTCTGCCACAGTTATTATTATATTTGCGGGAGACAGGGTCTCGCTCTGCTGCCCAGGCTAGAGT
The DNA here is from genome assembly GCF_041146395.1 of Eulemur rufifrons. Classification (NCBI taxonomy): domain Eukaryota; kingdom Metazoa; phylum Chordata; class Mammalia; order Primates; family Lemuridae; genus Eulemur; species Eulemur rufifrons. Next base: position 17,470,705 of record NC_090987.1, read on the forward strand.
GCAGTGGTGTCGTCATAGCTCACTGCATTCTCAAACTCCTGATTTGCCACAAGTTTTATCTCCCCAGATGCTGAGAGGCAGGTTGAAACCGTTTCCAATGCTGCACAGCTGTGGTGAAGTTCACCGAGGTCAGATCTCTACACTCACGTCTATCTTGGGTGACACTGTTTTTGAATTTATTTAAATGGGTTGGCAAAATGCATTCTTGTAGAGCCAGATACACAGAAAAATGGATAGATCAGAAAGTTGAAAAACAAGAGCTACAAATAACAGGGAGCAATAACAACAAGAACAAAACATGATTACATGGGAGGAGCTTCTGTAATGCTTATCTGATGATGTAACTTGGGACTGGACCTGAGCTATGAATGTGACTATGGCAAATATTTTTTTTTTTAAATAAAAATTCTAGCCATGCAATTTATGTGGAAGTGTAATGACCATCCTGTGCTTGACCATCTTCGCAACACCTAGTAAGTACTCCTATATCCTGAGGCCACTTTTCTATTTAACTGTACACTTGCCTGGATACCTTTTCCCACATGAAATTGAGAATCGGGAAGTAAATACCTCAGTTTTCGTGTGTGTCCCTAAAGGCTTATTTACTTTTAGTATACCTGAATAACTAATTTGCTTCTTTTCAGGAGTTTGCGCTAACCATAAAGTAAAAGCCAAAATGTAAGGAGGGGAAGAATAAACTTCTAGGAGTGAGTTCTACTGAAAACAATGACAAATAACAGTTCACAGCCTAATGGTGCAGAGAGGACAGAAATAATATCAAATGGATAAGAATTTAAAAAACAGTTTGGCTAAGGCCATTGACTACATGGACTATAAGGACAGTTATCCCTTAGGATAAGGAGTGAAAAGGCAAATGTCTTCTGGGACCAGGTGGATTAATATAAATGTGTTTACCCACATAGGCCCAGGCCACTGCATACTTAAACCCCAAATTGGCATCTTTCCTACTGATTTCACCTCAGTGCCCGTTTGCCTGTCTCGCCCCCAGAATTCAATTAAATTGTTTAAAGTTTCCAATAGCAAGTGCTTTAAAACTAATCAGCTATTCAATGAATGTGTGAAACGCTGGACTGTGTCAAGAGCTTGCAGGCCTCCTATTTTTCCAGCCCTAAAGGCATCCAACAGATGGAAGCATTACGGTCCATTCCCTTACCTACCTGTTCTTTTCCCGTGGACACCTCAGTGCAGAACAATCTGTAACCTTGGACTGGACCATTTGCATAGGCAGGGGGTTCCCAGGTAATAAGAATTGAGGTAGGTGAGGTAGATACAGCTTGCAGGTTTTCTACTGGCCCTGGAACTTGCACTGTATATAAAAGAAATTGATTATCACATGAGGGTTCCCTTTCTCAAAACAAACAAAATCATATCTTGTACAGTGCAAGTCAGTTTAATTATAGTAATATGTACTATTTTCAGAACCATATAGAAGCATAGAAAAATATAAAATATAAATATAAAATAATAAAACTTTACAATCACTTCATTTTATAATTCAGAAGAGCTTACATTAATCAAAATTATTTATTTTACAGTTAAAGAAACTGGTCAAAGAGTATAAGTGACAAGGACAACGGCAAAAAAGAGTAGGATTCTGCATCTAAATTCTGAGTCTAGAAAGTTTTTCACTATGCCAGTGTCTCTTTGCCTGTGTATTGCTAATAACTGCAGAAGGAGACTTTAGGTAAAAATATTGAATAATTAGGAGTCTTAGCTTGTGTTACAGTTTATAGTGATACATTAGAATTGTATTATAACAAAGTGGACATTTTGCTTTTTGGGGGAAAAACAAAGCAAAATAAAAACATGTCCACTGATATCGTTCAGGTGGATTGTCACAGTACTGTATTTTAAAAATCAGTAACATAAACATAAATAATTTGTATGCTTGTATGATTACTGATATATTCACAAAAACAATACAAACATTTCAAGAGGAGATATTTCTGATTCTGAATCTATTATTTCTATAAGGAAGTAAGAAAAAGCAGCAAGAGAACTGAAACTAAGTAACCTGCTTAAAATATCTGCTGAATGTGAGTTATGCAGGATTTTGATATGGTGAACACAGTGCATACACATGTAGCCCAGAGATGTGCAAAGTGTTAACTGAATGTGTTCCCCCTTGCTCTCCTAGGGCTATCTGGAAAGAGCATTGTTTGCTAGAATGAAGACTCAGATTTTAAAACGACCAAATTCTGTAAATATCTTTTAGGTCCATTTGTTATAGTGTATGGTTTAAGTCCAATGTTTCTTTTTTGATTTTCTACCTCGATGCTCTGTTTATTTCTTTTCTTAGACCTAGCAGCATTTTTTTTTAATCTGGGAACTCCAGTGTCAGGTGCACATGCAAATATATTTAAGATTGTTATATCTTCTTGAATTGATTTATCATATAATGAACATATTTGCATTTTTTTTTACTTTTGTTGATTTAAAATTTGTTTTATTTGATATAAGAATTCTACTCCTGCCCTTTTTGATTTCCATTTTTGTGGAATATTTTCCCACCCCCTTACTTGGAGACTATGAGAAATTTTATAAGTTAACTGGGTTTCTTGGAAACAGTAGATATTTGGGTTGTGTTTTTTTATCCATTCCTTCACTCTGTATCTTTTAAGTGGGGCATTTAGGCTATTTACATTCATTGTTAGTATTAATGAGTGAGATATTGTTCCCATATCATGTTGATTGTTACCAGTTTCTTTTTATTCTCTCTTTTGTTACTGTTTTATAAGAGCTGCGGAGTTTTTATAATACTTTTGAGTGTTCTTATGCTACTGAGTATAGACTATTCTTTTGGATTTCTAGAGTACTTTTGAACATTTCTTATAGGGCAGGTCTAGTGGTGACAAATTCCCTTAGTGTTTGCTTGTCTGGGAAAGATTTTGTTTCTCCTCCATTTATGAAACATGGTTTTGCAGGATACAAAATTCTTGGCTAACAATTATTCTGTTTAAGAAGACTAAAGATAGGACCCTAATCCTTTATGGCTTGTAAGGTTGAGAATTCTTCTTTTAGTCTGATAAGTTTTCCCTTGTAAGTTACTTGATGTTTTTGTCTCATGGCTTGTAGGAGTTGCTTCCTCAGATTGACTTTGGCCAGTCTAATGCAGAATATATATTCTCATCAGCACATGGAACATTCTCCAAGATAGACCATATGTTAATCCACAAAACAAGTCTTAACGCATTTAAAAAAAAAAAATAGAAGTTCTACCATTTAGCAGACCTCAGTGGAATAAAACTAGAAATCAAATCCAAGAGGAATTCTCAAAACCACACACTTTAATGGAAATTAAACAACTTGCTGCTGAACATTATTTGGGTCAACAGTGATATCATGATGGAAATTAAAATCAAAATCTGCGAGATACAGTAAAAGCAGTGTCAAGAGGGCAATTTTTAAATGCCTATATCAAAAAGACAGAAAGATCACAAACAAATAACCTAATATTACACCTTAAGGAACTAGAAAAACAATAACAAACCAAATCCAAAGTTAGCAGAAGATAAGAAATAACAAAGATAAGATCATAGCAGAACTAGATGAAATTGAAACAACAAATCAATACAAGGATCAATGAAACAAAAGGTTGGTTTTCTGATCATATAAACACAACTGATAGACCACTAGCTAGATTTACCAAGAAAACAAGAAAGAAGATTCAAATAAGCTCAATCAGAGATGAAAAAGTAGACATTATACAACTGATACCAAATATAAATATTATCTGAGACTACTATGAACACCTCTATGCATACAAATTAGAAAATCTAAAGAAAATTGATAAATTTTTGGAAACAGCCTCCAAAGCTTGAATCATGAATAAAGAGAATTCTTAAATAGACCAATAATTAATAATAAGATTGCATCAGTAATAAAAAAAAATCTTCCAAAAACAACAACAGAAAAGCCTAGGACTAGACACATTCATAGCCAAATTATGTCTGACCTACTGAAATTGTTTCATAAGATCAAAATGGAGGGGATCATTTCAAACTCATTCTATGAAGCCAGTATCATCCTGATACCAATGCCAAGAAAGGACACAATAGAAAAACAAAACTACAAACCAATATCCTTGATGATCAGAGATGCAAAAATTCTCAATAAAATACCAGCAAACTGAATCCAACAACACATCAAAAAGATAATTTACCATGATCAAGTGAATTTCATCACAGGGATGCAAGAATGGTTCGACATACACAAGTTAATAAAACTGATTCAGCACATAAAAAATTACATTAAAATTAAAAACAAACAAACAAAAAAACCACATGATCAGCTCAAGAGATGAAGAAAAATTGTTCAAGGTCTTCTCCACAAGGATATGTAGGATGCTTGCTGCATAGGAAGTATTCAATAAATGTGTTACATGAATGACTTCATATACAATTTTCAAATGTTACCATAAATCAGAAGCCTAAAACATACTATGTAGTCTAACCCATTTTATTTTGTTGATTCAGCATTGTTAGAACAAGTGATCAGGAAATAGTGTTTTCCACACACGCTTGACAAGAACTAAAGTTGGTATATACGTCTATGTGAGAACCTGTGTGTACTTTGCCTGCCTTGCAATTTATGTATGTGTGTGTATGTATGTGTGTGTATAATATATGTGTATGTATAGTGCTTAGTTTTATTGATGGGCAGGCATCAAGCGGTGAGTTATCCCAATTTGGAATCAGTTTACACGGGTAGTGCCGGCCCTAATCATCTGTTCACCCCTTGCATTCTTCTGCCTTCCTAATGGTCACTGGACACTGTTAGGGAATAACATGGGCTTGTGTTTCCAAAAGAATTTCAGTAGAGATAATAGATACCGTAAGTGTTTGAAAGGAGTACCCAAAGCATTTAGTTCAAGTATTCACAAACAACAATGTGTGTTTTTACCAATTGCCAGCCAAATAAGAACATCTCATTTGTTGATGTAAAGTTTCCAATTGCCTTTTTCTCTGAGGGAAAGATTGCTCTTCAGTACTAAATTGTTTCCTACTTTAAATGAACTCTTTTGCCTTGAAATATAACTTATTTTATGATCTGATTGTATTGGTAGATTTTGTTTGACATCCCCATGTATTAAAATAAAAATACCATAATCCCATGTTGTTTTGAATAAACATAAATATCAAAACATCCAAAGATTGCTATCAAATTATGCATATATTTTATACATAAAATATTAGCTCTCTGATTTAGACCAAAAGGCTGACGGCCTGTGAGATATTCTTCGTAGAATTCCTGGCTAGCGTCAAGACTTTGTGTTTCCCTTAAAGCGTACCCTTCTTTATTGCGCTCTACATTCAAATTCATGAATTCCCTAGTGTTTTCGGCTTGCACTATAGCTCTAACATGTATATGTGGATAATATATTGTTTATGCTAATTATGGAGATATGTATATTATACGTGTATATGTATATTCTTTATGCATTTATTCAGATCTATATCCTTAAAGTATATTTAAATATAATTTATGTACTTTCACATATGTGATACACTATATGCATATGAGCTGCATGAGAGAGAAAGAGATAAAGGGAGACTCAAAAATGTTTAACAATGGGAATTAGATGTGAAATCAATACTGTTAACAGCTTCAGCCTTCCATTTCATTACATTTTAGTATGTCAGTCAAGAAACTTAATGGGCTTAACTGCTCATCATTTCCAAGATGTGTTTAATAGTCCCCACTGATCCCCTCGGTCGGACAATAATTTTGCGGCAAACTGCATCTAATTTCTCTCCATCTCCATTCAAGTTACCTATTTCTTCAAAGAATGGAAAGATATCAGAATAGATGCATGATCTATGCAAGTAACTCATCAATCACTGTCAACCTAACCAACTACCTATTTAAAATTTCAATATTGTATTATGGTAGAAATTCATTATAACACCTGTATCTAAGAACAAATTAAATACTTATGTTGGAGTAAATGAGATGTATTACATGTCACTATTTGCACTGGGAACTGTAATTTCTAACTATATATATGAATTTACAGTGTAACAGAGCACTTTATAATGAGATCTTGTTGCATATTAACCCCCCAAAATGGCATATAAAAGTTAGCCAAATCTCTATTAAAGAATGATTATTACACATAACCATATTGAAGACAGGGTGTGTATGTAAGAGAGAGAGATAAGGGGGGAAGAGAGGAAGAGAGAGAGAGAAAAAGGGAAATAAATAGGCCACCACAGTCTAATAAATCACAATTGATTAATTACAGATGACAGGAGGTATGGTTTCTTGTCCCTACTCTACTTATAGGACCTGCCATTACACTGGGATTGAGGAGTCCATGAACGTCCTGAAATTGTATGTACATTAAAAAAATAATATGCATATTTTTTGAGGAATAGGGTCCATAGCTCTATCATTGAGGTTTATGGTTTCCCAAATAGTAGCTCTCAACCAATTAGGTATCTCCAGCTTCTTTTCATTCTGAAAAACAGTGATTCTTTATCATCAAATCATTTGTAGTGATTGTTAATTAGTTTATGTTGGGAAAATGGGAATAATTTCACTTTAAAGAGACATCTTCAACTTTTAATCAAATGCTAGTGTTTCAAAGCTGAAACACATTTGGGAAATAGACTTATATTTAATTTTCCAGATCATGGGTATTTCAAAGGCATTTGAAATCATCTGCTTTAATTCACCACATGTTTTAGGTTTCACAAGATGTTAGGTCTCCGGGTAATCAAAAAGTCACACAGCACATATGAATTACTACTCTTTTGTTTCTTTCCTTTCTCTTGCTCTGTTTCTATGCAAATATCTATCTACCCATCTGCTTTCCTGACCTCTTTATTGTAGGAAATTTGATATTTGCATTAATCAGACTGAAATCTAAATTATGCTTTATCAAATATATGTTTCTAAAAAGAAATCTTGCGAGTTTAAATAATTTCTTCCAAATAAGAGCGTGAATATAAGGTTTTCAAAGCAAAAGCTGTAGAAGGATCAAGCATGCCACCGTCTGCATAACACTGAATAGGGCTGACGTCTCTTAGCCATCACGCTGATGTGTCTCAGCTGGAAGTCCAAAATGAAGACAAATGTTAGTGTCAGGGAGTGCGTAGTTGAACATGTGAATATTTAAAGTCTTCTGAAAATGACTGTGTAGTGCAATGAGTTCTACTGCTCCTAAATCATCAATTTAACAGCCACCATTTTTTTTTTTAAGGACTAAAGTAACTGTGGATTTGAAAAAACTGTCACATGTTGTCATTCAAATAATGACCTATAATTCACATGCCCTCGATTCAGACCAGAATTCTGAGGCTAATTCTACCTCTTTATTGGTTTGCTAATTTAAAAATGATTCTTGAGCCTACTTTCAAAAATGGACAGCAAGGGATCTAAGTAATTACTGTAATGATCCAAATGGAGGTAGACCACAAACCTCTCTTCCTTTGAGCAGAAGCTTCCACTGCTGATGATCTCTTCAATGAACGTGTTTCAAATGCAAGCCATTTCTGAAACTACTTACATTTATTGACAATAAAGTGCATGCTTTGATTGCCACTTTGATTTTTTTTTCTCCTGTAGTTAACGGCTTTAATGATATTTCTATGAAATCTATTTCTATTCTGTATGGGAAATGCAACATCAAAAAGCCAGCAGGCAATGTAATTATTAACATAATGAAACCCCTTCTTGACTGAACTATACATAGTTAGGAGATATGATAGTAATTTGGCAAGGAAGAAGCACAAACTATGGGGTAGGTTTCTATTACAAAACCACAGGAGTCTGACAAGATTTGGTTGAAGGAAGCAGTTATTACCTGTTCATTTTACTTTTAGTTTTAATAGGTGCTAAGTGCTAACTCACAATATATTCAGCTGTGCCATTATATATATGTGTGTGTATAAATATAGAGAGAATATATATAGATATGGATACATACACACGTGTTACATATGACATATTGATTTACATATTACGTATATACACACATGTATATGCTAATATATTAAACGATGGATATTTTTGACAACTTAATAGAAAAAACTTTAATGATCCTCTCTGAAGAAAGTAGTCTTGAAAGTATATTTCTTGTGAATCAATCTAGAACTGGAAGCAGTTTGATAATAAAAATGATACAGGAATTGACCTCAAGATAAGGTCTTTTTAAGAAGGTAGCTCAGATTTTCACTAACACAACCAAGTAGTAATAACCTTGGTGAAGTATGTAGAGCATTTTGAATTTCAATATAGATAATACCTAGAAATGAAAAGTATAGTGAAGAATGTAGATTCCTGACTGCATGATTGAGGTCTTCAGTAATTTAAACTGAAGATTTCTAGGTTACGTCAAAGGCAACTGTTTTTAGGATCTAGAAAAATTGCCTAAAGATAACAACTTAAAGTTTCAGACAAATGTGCTTAAGTTTACATATTACATACTACATTTACATATTACTGAAAGCTTGATGTCACATAAACGTAATCATGCTAACTTTTAAAAAAGAATTTTTCCTAGAACAGCCTGGGTCTGGTTATTCTTCATTGTGACTGAAAATTTTGAATACAAGTATCAGCTGATTTTAAAGTCTAATCATATTGTGTATGTGTTTAGCATGCAGTGCTTTCTCCAGAACTGTGCATTTTTTTTAGTATGAAAGAAATTTATTAGGGCAGAGAAAATGCATATAAAACACCTAGAGATGAATAACAGCTCATATGTAATCAAGGCTAAAATCTCACTGGACAGATTATTAGGTATATAGAAATACCAGAAATAGATCTACCAATGTAGTATATGGTAATCAGAAATGGTTATGGGAGGTTAGTCAAGAGTATTTCTTGAAGAACAACTAAGAATTGCACCATGAAAAAAGGAAGGAAGGGGGAGTTCAAGCATGAAGGATGGATGCAATGACCTTGACATTTGTCTTTCCAGAATAGCACTGACAAGTTGGTAAATGGAGAGAAAAACTACCATATAGATTGGGGAAGGCTTCAGAAGATGAGATCTTCAATTAAACATAATGAGAATAATTCCAAGGTGAACTAATGTAAGTGCTAAATTAATGATGGCACCGTCTTGTCTTATATTGGGGAAACAAACCACTTCCTCCCCAAGCATGGAGTTATTGTTAAATTGCCTCTCTATTTTATTAAGCAGCACCAACAAATCAAATAATGTTCAAAAAATCTTAGAAAAAAATGTGGTGCCTCTCATGAAACTCAAAGCAGGTTTACAAATTGGTCCGTTTTTCTCAAGATGCTTGTCTTTAAAAATTCAGTTTGGGAACAGGTATTCACAAAAGAAAATTCTAATTTTCAAATGAATTTTCTAAGAAATTGTCAAGAATGCTTGAGAAAATCAAATAGAAATAGTGGAAAGGCAGAAACTGTTTCTAAGATAACTAGTGGTAAAAAAAAAAAAAAAAAATGCTCCAAGTGGGAATGAAATATCTTAGTTTTGAATCCTAGGTTTAAAAAAATAAAAAATAAAAAAAAAATAAAATAAAACCCTTCTCCTATTTAATATAAGTGTACCTTGGGCCAAATTGCTTAAATCCTCTGAGCATCACTTTCTCAGGGGTTCATAATTTTTATATCACAAGCTATCATAAGGATTATAGGAGATTATATGGAAAAATAAGCATTCAAAGGAATATGGTAGTTAATATTATTGTTACCTGAAATTCAAGTCCCTTAAACATTTCCAAATTTTGGTTACCTCATCAGACAACTGGATAAAGGAATATTTGGTCTTCTTAATTCTCAGTATTATTACAAGAACATGAGGAGATAAAGTTTGTGTAGGGGAGTTGAAAGCATGCATTCCACAGATGCCTAGAATGATATAGCATGAGTCCTGACCAGGAGGGTGCCTAATAAAAGAGCTGATATTTCGTAATATGTCATCACCAATATACGTTGAGCCTTTCAACCTCCTCATAAATAATCAACAAGAATTACTTTTGTTGTTATATTTCCATAATATGCAGACTGTAAACTGATGTTGAATTCTGTAGATGACTCCCAAACAGAAATCCCCAGGAAGAGCATCTCACTTACTTCACATTGATTTAAGACTTGTATATACTTCAAGATTGTATTTCTGCACACAAAAATATCAGTTCTCTATAAATAGATATGCATCAGAGAAGCAGGTGTCTTCAGCTTATGCGCAACTCAAGAGTGTTTCCCATGGTGATAATGTAACTAAATCCCAGCAACCTTTCTCAAAGTTGGCTTGTATTACGGTCAGTATGGGAAGAATCAATATCTGATGTTTGTAGTTTTAATAGAGCAATAAATGACATGTATAGATTGCTTTTATAAAAGAGCCCTGCTGCCATTTATTAGAGGAGAAGGAAGCAGCAATCTTTTTCAGACAGTCAAGTGAACAGATTTTTCTACATACAACAAAAAGATCCAACCTTAAAAGATACCATCTCTTTGGGGAAGAAATTTATTGTTTATCTATTTCCAGGCTTTAAAAGATAAGGAACTGCCTTGAGTAAACTGGCTGTTTTGGGACGGACTATAAATTAAGGAAGAAATTTAGAACTCTATTCTCCTAACACATAGGCTTCACAGAAGTCAGAGTTCTGGAATACTCTGATGCAGGAACTGCCAGAAGATCTCATCTAATAAATCTCGGGTAGCCGAAATCAGCAGTTAAGAGTGTAGCCTCCAGAGTTAGAGACCCTGGGTTCAAATCCAAAATCCTAACTCAGGCTCTGTGGCTGGGATCAAGCTACTTAATGTCTTTGAGTTTAAATTTCCTTATTTTTCAAAATGGGGTTTGTAGCAGTACCTACCACATAGGTTTGTTGTGGAGATTAATAATAAATAATTTATGAATGTTGTCTGCCACAAAGAAAATGCTCAATAAATGTTAACTAATTTTACAGTACACCAGGCACTGTGAGAACTGAAGGGAAAACACTAAAAACTTCCATAGAACTCAAGTCTAAGGTGGCAGGACCCCGAGGTGCCAGGAAGAGAGAAGTCCAAGCGAGGGGAGAGGGAAGGTGGGGGCCAGACCATGCTGGGCTTTAGAGGCATTGGGAGATTTTTTTTTTTTTTAATTTTTATTTATTTATTGAGATAGGGTCTTTCTCTGTTGCCTGGGCTAGAGTGCAGCGGCATCATCATAGCTCACTGCAACCTCAAACTCCTGGGCTCATGCCATCCTCCCGCTGCTGCCTCCCCAAGTAGATGAGACTGCAGGTGTGGGCCACCACACACAGCTAGTTTTTCTACTTTTTGTAGAGACAGGGTCTCACTCTTGCTCGGGCTGGTCTGAAATTCCTGGTCTGAAGAGATCTTCCTGCCCCGGACTCCCAGAGTGCTAGGATTACAGGCATGAGCCACCATGTTCAGCTTTGATCTTTTATTCTAAGAATCAGAAAGGAATTGATGGAGTTAAACATTTTGTGCTCTGACTGAGGTGTGAAGAGTGCGTTGAAGGGGGCTTATGGGGGTGTTGAGAGACCAGTTGGTAGAATATTCCATAGCTGAGAAGAGAAAGGTTAACAGCTTGAACTGGAACAATGGCCATGGAGAGGAAGAGAAGGGGAGGGATTTAAGAGCTACATGGGCAGTAAAATCAGCAGGAGTTGGACTGCAAGTAAGGGACTGAAGACGATGGAAGCATCAAGAATGACTCCTGCCATACTGACCTGCATAGCTGGGTGATTCTGGTGTTGCTCACAGAGATAGCCAACGCTGGAATAGACTAAACTGGGCAGGGGTGTGGGTGTAGGTGTGTGGGTGAGTGAATATCACAGTTCTGGCACCACAATAGGTCTGAGGTACGTCACTATATTCCAAGATGTCCAGCTGGTTATTTATCCCCATATGGGCAGTCATAACCCAAAAGTTTTCTCCATCTTTCCTTTCCTTAATTTCTTGGGCTCCCAGCTAGACAATTTCACACCCTACTTCTATGAGTGACCTCATCACAAACTCTTTTGTTCTTCTTTATTTCCTCTCCAGTTTTCTTCCTTCCTTTCCCGTGTATAGTCACCTGCTTTTCAGTTGGTCTCCAGACCTTGTGATCGTCTGTTCTGTTTCCACTTCACTTAACTCCTCTAAACTTACATCTTGATCTTTTTTTAAGGCACTCAAAATAATTACCCCAATTAACAGATTGGCCTGCGCTAAGGCACTTTTTTTCTGAGCAATGTATTTGCATGTTTAGGAATTTTGCTCTCTTTCTCTCCTGACACTTGAAAAAAAGAGTTTAGGATAAAATATCTTTCCTAACAGAGGCAACAATAAAAATTCCAGTAACAATGAACCCGGGTACACATTTGACCTTGACAATACTGAAATTAATATTCACTTTGCGATTCTGCTGGCATTTATCACTGGGGAGCACCTTTAACACCCTTCCACACAGACACATGCGAGAGAAAGATTGGTAACCACACAGGGCAGAAAACCTAGTTGTCCTGTATCTCTAAGAAGCATCTAAAAGGCTCCCGGTCTGCTGACTGAACCACCCTGAGGATTAAGTTTATTTTATTTTCAGTATTCAAAAGATAAGAAGTTTATTAACCACATGGAAGATTTGGGCTTGTTCAGAGATAGCAGCAGGAAAACAAATAGACTTCAGCAGTAAATCATCTCACAGAAGTTGGAGAACGACTTTAGGTAAAACTGAACACAGGAATCCCCGTGTGTTGCTCTGGATCAAAAGACCCCTTTTCTTTCCTCAACGTCACCTCCTTTGCTGCTACTTCCAGTGGTGGCATAAAGCGCCAGATCGATAGAAAAGAAATGACTCTGACTCATTTTCAAAAGCTAATGATTGTGATGTCAAGAGAATATAGACCAAAATAAGGAAAATGGTTAAATATGAGTGTTACTTAGGTAACTCTCAGAAATAGTTCTTTGAGAAGGGATAAATTTAACCACCATATCTGACTACTCCAAAACTCAATTTAATGTCAGATTGACAATCTCCCTGACTTCCTCTTAGCTAAGCATAAGACACAAGAATATACATATATGTATAATGTGAGCCATGGATGCTCACATGTAATTTAAATTTTCTATTAGGTACATTAAAAAAGTAAAAATTAAATAAATGAAATTAATTATAATAATGCATATTTAAGCTAGCATATCTAAAACATCATTTCAAAACATAATCAATGTAAGATTTGTTAATGGGATATTGTACACCTTTTTTTATACTAAGTCTTCAAAATCCAGTGCATATTTTACATTTACATCACACTTCAATTCAGGCAAGCCACATTCCAAGTATCCAAAAGCCACTGTGGTTGGTGGCTACCATACTGATCATGGCAGATACAGGATAATACTAAAACTCTTGGATTGGAATGGTGGAAATTTTGCTATTTCCAAAGAGACTGGCAAAAATACCACAAGAATATTGAGGTATAAAACAAATCACATTCAAAGTAATAAATTAATCAAGCTCTTAAATGTAAACACGGTGGCATAAATTGTCAGCGATATTTCAAATCTATTATTACATTATTTGTGGTTAAATATCATATTAAATGATAAAAAATATCACTAGAAGTAACACAATTTCTGGGAATCGTAAGCATTTTTGTGATGAGCTTAGACTGAACTGCAAGCCAATTAGCCCCCCTGAAAAATAAAAGTAATTGTTATGTTTTATTTTACTGCAAGTACGTAGGAGAGGGTTTTGAATCAAAATTGCCAACTGAGGGTTAAGATCAAATATGTTATTTATGACAGGGAGTAGAAATTATGTGCCTAGCATTCTCAGCATGATGGTTAGTAGAACTCATCTAGACTGGCCTAATTTCACCAGTGTGGGGATTTCACAAATATTATGTTGTCATCGGTGTGTTTTCCGAACTAATTATTAACAAAGGTGAATAAGAATTCTAACTTATTTAAAAAAAAAAAAAAAAAACTGTTGTCAAAAAGTAGCTAACATTTGATTATTTTTTCCAGTTCCCTGAAATTATCATGGTTAATTTTACTTTGCATGTGCACACGCACACACACACAGTTAGCACTGTAGTAAGAATATTATGCTAGGTTCAAACCCCAGCTTTGACACTTAGTTTTCTTGCATTTAATTTTGTCACACCTAATGCAGGAGTTGGGTTAGACCAGAATTTTTGCTTACAGGGTATTTTATAGGTTTAGGGGATTGCTGTGGGCTGAGGCTCAAAGATTTTAAGGTGATGACAGACAATTACTCTTTTAGGTCATAACTGTTAAAATCAGAATCAAAATCTTGGCATCAGTGTCTGGGAGAAAATCATTATGGGGATTTTATCAACTGAAGGTCAAACAATGGAAATTTGAGCAGGTGGTTAACTTTAACAAAGGTTTTCACAGGCAGCTCCAGCAAACTCTGTTACCGGGCTGACTCCACTCACTCACTAGTTTCCTTAGACCACTTAAGGAGTTTGCTGTCCTTAATATTAAGAAAATGCTATGCCCAGGAAGGGTTAGGATTCTGGAGAGAGGAAGCAGCTAGGAGTATATCAAATATGAATGTAAGAAATCTGGGGATGTCTCTCTTTCTTTTTTTCATTTACATTAGATTCTGGGGCTTCAATAGCACCCCCTTTATTCAAAATATTAAGGGGATACAAATGTTTTAGGTTACATGCATCACTTTTGTAATGCTTGAGTCCCAGTTAAAGGTGCTAACTCAAATAGTGTTCATAGTACCCATTAGGTAGATTTTCATTCCTCTCTTCCCACTCCCTCCCCCTGCTTGATTTCCACTGAGTTTTACTTCCCTCTGTGCACCTGTGTGCTCATTGGTTAGTTCCAGTTTAATAGTCAGTACATGTGGCGTGTATTTTTCCATTCTTGAGACGCTTCACTTAGGAGAATGGTCTCCAGTTCCTTCCAGATTGTTGCTCTCTGCCATAAAAAAATGGATGTCTCGTAATACCAACATTTCTTCTTTGCTTGAGAGACAATCACTGAGATTATTTTAAATATGAAAAAGTTAAGTGTGTGTGTATGTATTTTCATAGTTTGCACAATCCTCAGCCAGATTACATTGAATCTTACTAATCTGTGTGATTCATAGGGTGGTGTTCCAGGTTGAATAACACTCTCAAAATTCACGTACACTCAGAGCCTCAGAATGTGAATTTATTTGGAAATAGGGTCTTTGCAGATGTAATTAGTTAAGCTGAGGTCATACTGGATTAAGGTGGGTCCTACATACAAAATGACTCATGTCCTTATAAGAGAAGAAGACTCACAGAGACACAGACACAAAGGTGAGAAGGTCTTGTGAAGATGGAGGCCCAGATGCAGCTACTGGCCAAGGAATGCCAAAGATTACCAGAAGCCACCAGAAGCTACAAAGAGGCAAGGAAGAATTTTTCTCTAGAGTTTTCAGAGGGAGCAAGAATCTGCTGACACCTTGATTTCAGATTTCTAAGCTCCAGAAAGGTGAGAAAATACATTTCTGTTGTTTTAAGCCACCCAGTTTGCCATACTTTTTTAGGGCAGCCCTAGGTAACTAATATAACACCCAAATAGGTTAACTAGTTCAGTTTCTTATTTCAAAATAAGACACTTGAAAAATAAACTGAATGAAAATAAAGTTTGTAAGATCAATTAGCAGTGTTCCTTGAAGAGGCTCCTCAAGCTGCCCTCACATTAACCCCTAATGCCAGCAGTATGATCCCTATTTTATAAGAATAAATTGAGAACCAGAAAGGGTAAGTGACTTCCTCAAAAATACACAGCAAAATGTAAAAACTAGCTCAGTCTACAACCCAGAAATCATGCTTACTTGTTTAGTGTTGTTTCCATCCAGGAAGAAAAACTGCAATTACTGCAAGCTTATTGTTTAACATAAGGAGCCCTGAAATAGAAATCAAGACATAGATCTAGTGATTTCACTAGTGTACTGACCCATCCTGTGTCTGGCCTTAGACTCTCTGGTCTCCAAGTTCTTTTTTTTTTTTTTTTCCTTTTTCCTATATGCATGTTTTACTTAGAAGGGCTTCTCTGTGATTAGATTTTTTCATTTTAATTTTTTAATTTTTTTAAATTTCAGAATATTGTGGGGGTACAAATGTTTTGGCTACATGAATTGCTTTTGTACAGTTTGAATCAATGTTGAAAGTGTGCCCGTCACCCAGATAGTGTACACTGTACCCGTTAGCTGTGAATTCACCCAACTCCTCCTTTCCCCTCCCACCTGCTTGATTTTGGTCTCTAAATTTATTGACTGTAAATTCCAATGGTCAGAAACTACTATTAGGAATTTAATATTATGTTTTAGACCACTGGGAAAATGTTTTTGATGCTGGGTACTCTGAGTTAATGGAGGACCTAAGACTCCCCAAGATAAGAAAAAGGACAAATAAAGGGATGTTAGAAGGAAGCTCCTTCCTAATTCTGGGGCCTTTGCTGGGACCTAAACCAGGCGTCTGCTGGTACAACTCTGATGCAGTCACAGAGCAATAAGGAGATTCAACTTGTAGATCCATCCCTGAACTGGCATCCCATTAGAATTCAATCTCCTATTAATGAACGTAGGCCAAGTATGCATCAGAAAATAAGCTGGTTCTGGGCTATTTATTTTGGCACTGACTTGCCCCTTTTGGATGGGTTCCTTGGAAAATCTTGGCAGCTAGAAGACTGGGCTGCAGATCTGAGCCCTCCTTTTAGTCAGTTCTCATCAAATTACACTTCACTGGCCCGAAAGGAGACTTTCTCAGAAGGAGGCTTCTCTAGGACTGAAAAATATCTGAGCGTCTTCTGTGCATGCCACTATGTATATCCCTGTAGCACAGTGATCAGTGACAAGTAGGCCACCGATGTTTTTACAGTTTATGACATGGAGAATGCATTGATAGTTTTCCAGCAACTGTTAATTTTTGCCAGTATTAGAAGCTAAATACTACATGGCATTGGCCACTGGCCTAGTCATATATGACACTGTCTTTTATTTTTATATTCAAAGAAGTATTGAGCACTTTCTTTGATCTCCCAGGCTAATTAAGTAAATAAAAACTTCACACATTTAACAGTCAATCCTCATGTGTTAAGAAAAAAAAAAAAAGAATTCTTATTTATTTCCACATGCCTCCCCCTCCCCACACATCTTCCAAACCAGCTAGTTCCCAGTTTTGAGAACCCACCATAGGTCCCACCATTGGTCCCACCATTCTGAGGCCCAAAACCTAAAAGAAAACTTGACTCTTGTCTTTTCTCCCATCCCACACTCAGCATCAAGTCTTGTAGTCTCTACCTTCCAAAGGTATCCTGGATTCTTCCAGTTCTCAACGTCTCCAAAATTACCACGGAAACGGAAGCTATCTCTGGACTAAACTATTGCATTAGTCTCCTCTCTAGTCTCTTTGATTCTGTTTTTAAATGACAATCAGACCATGTCACACTCTCCTGAGAATGAGATCCAGACTCCTTACAGTGGCTTCCAAGGTCTTCATGCCTAGTCCCTGCTAGCTCTTGACTTCACCCCTACCACTTTTACTCTGCGGCAGCACAGCAGTCCTTTACTCTGCCTCCCTGGGGTCTTGGCACTTCTACTTGCTATGCCTGAAATGTCTCCCCGCCCCCACATTTTGCTGGGACCCCTCCATATTATTCAGGTGTCCCCTTTCCTATCCCTTCTTCAGAATGGCTTTTCCTGACTCTCCTATCCTTGTTCTATATCCCCTTAGGCCATTTTGGTCTTCTGCATGTTTTATTTTTATTTATTGTCTCTCTTCATCACTAGATGATAAACTTTATGAGGATATGGGCTTTGTCTGTCTTTGTTGCTGCTGAATCCCCAGTCTCCAGAGATAGAGTGCAGCCCATTGAGGGCGCACAATGAATATTTGTTGGATGGATGAATGACATGATGAGGTTCAAACTAATTTGGAGAGTGAAAAATAAGCTTGTGCAGGCTAAAAGTTTGATCCATGGTATTAATTAGTCAGGATATTCTTTTTTTCCCCCTTAGAAATGTTTAATAAAGATTTTAAAGGAGAAATAGAAGAGATTTATGAAATAGCCTAAAGGAGAAGGGCAGAATTCTGAACACATGCAAAAAAGCACAGACATAGAAATAAGGAAATTACATGCAGTGCTAAGGAACATGACTATATGAGGAATCATTAGAATCAAGTAATGGAGTAATTGATGACTATAACAATAGCTAGCATTTCCTGAGGGCTGATAATGTGCCGGAAAATCAGGCTAAGTATCTCATTTATTCCTCAGCGTAACCATTTGAAGGTGTACTGTTGCATTCCCATTTTAAAGATTTTCTTTTAATCTTCACAACTTCCTGTATGATAGATAGTATCTCCATTTTATATATGAAAAAAACATGGCTTAGAAAAGCTAACTTACCCAGTAAACTAGGAAATGAAAAAGCCACCATTCAAACCCGGTCTGAATTCTGAATCATTGTTCTTAAACCTGTTTAACTCTACTTCTATTTGGAACACCAACTACAGGTTTAAATAAGGCAACTATATACAAGTTACTACCATTGAACATGGGCTTAGAGTTCTACTGCTTGACTTTCAGTTGATAAAAACTCATACATTTCCTTCTAGAAACTGATGACAACATCTTAGAGCTTTGATTTTAATAGCTATAAACCACAGTAGTAATTATTTGTCATAACCTTAAAACCTGTCAATTTCAACTCATGATAATTCCCCTTACCTGTAAAATATCCTGTGATCAGAGATTCTCTCCCAACCCTACTCCTTATTGCATGTGATCTTGGGCCCCCCCCAAAGGAGAAAGATTAAACTAAAACAGGAAATAGTTTTCATAGAATAGGAAACAGTTGTGCTTCCCTTCTGCTCCCACCAGATACCTTCCTCCCAAATAGAAATAATACCTTTATTAAAACAATATAAGGCAGGAACATTGTAGCCAGAGAACAATAAAGTCACATTATTGACTTTTTATGTAACACATAAGATTTACTTTATATTACAGCAAGCAGAATATAACCTGTAATTAAAAGAATCCATAAAATAGTATAGTAATTTAAAAGTGAGTTTCACTTAATTTTGGTTGGATATTATGTCAGTTTAGTCAACTGCATATTTTTTAATATGATACTTCGTAAAACACACTAAAATATTACTAAAGGACAACGTTTTGTACATTAAATTATATATGCATTAGATTATACATTAACTATGCACTAATACTTTGTAACACTAACTTTAGGTTAAGAGGAAAGAAAATTGACCCCACAGTATTATTTAGAACACTTTATTTTATGGATATATTTTCATCAAAAATTTTATCCCTAATACCTTTGAATGTTTGTGTCCCCTCCAAAATTCATGTTAAGACTTAATCTCCACTTTAATCTCTTAAGGTGGGCCTTTTAGAAGGTGATTAGGACATGGAATCTGCTCCCGCATGAAGGCATTTGTGATTATAAAAGGGCTAGAGGGAACAGCCAGCCCCCCAGATTCTGCCCATCTATCCCTTCCACCATGTGAGGACAGAGTTTATACCCTCTGGAAGATGCAACAACAAGGCCTCATCACGGAAACAGGAAATCAGCTCTCATAAAACCAACTGGCACCTTGATCTCTCACTTCCCAGCCTCCAGAACCATGAAAAATAAATTTGTGTTCTTAATACATTATCCAGTCTCAAGTGTTTTATTAAAGCAGTCAAAATGAAGTAAGACAGACACTATCCTGCCCTTCTTATTTATCATCTCCAGCACCTTATAGAAGGCCAGACATGGAGTAGATGCTCAATAAATACTAAGAACTACATAAAAAATGTTCTTGAGATGAGAGAGTTCATAAATACATATGTGATAAAAAATGTCATGTTCCTCTCTATCTTTACTCTTTACTAGTTGTGTTCATCAGCTCTCCATCAAAGGAGTTGCCTCAAACAGCTCCACTCAACTGTTTTTATCTCTGGAGTACAGTTTTATTCAGCTACCCCAGTGTGATGACAATATCCTTGAAGATGTTCGAGCTGGCTTTTGCTCTAATTCAGTTTAGCAAGCAACCTGCTTTCACTTTTAGTAGAGTTCACTACGAAACTAGGCAATTAAACTCAAATCAGATCTACTTAGGGAACTTCTTTGTCCCATGACTAGATGTCTATGCTGCTTGAAAACCTCTAATTATTAATATTATGATACTTTCATGTCCCCTTTCCTCGTGCCCCCCAGTGGTGAGAAATGAGCTTTTTTCCTATATAATTTCTCATGAAGCAGACAGCTTTTCTAGATGTTTGATCATACCAACTGAAGAATCCTGAATCATGTTGTGTGCTCAAAATAAAAAAGAGAACAACAGAGAGCCAGTAGAAGCTTTGTAGGGAAGCTGCATTTATGTTATACCACTGTTTAGCCCAAGCAACTAGTAAACATTGTCCTTTACCTACAATTAAGCTTTGAAAGATACTTACATTTTTTAATGTGTGAAAATATGTAAATGATTTAAATAACTAAACAGAGAACATGGTTAGGTCTAAACTCTCTGGTATTTTTTTTTTAAATAAATCATTTCTATTAATTCAACACATAATTAACTTTTTAAACACTCAAGGGGATGAAATCTGCTATTTCTAGTGAACTCTGATTTAAGAAATTTCCACTAGACTACTAGTTCCTTAAGACACAGGACAAAATCTGACTTGCTTTTGCATCCTTATTTACTAGCATGGTGTTTAGACTGATACTGTTCAAAAGAACTTTCTGCAATAATGAAAATGTTCTCTGTGCTGCCCCCAAATAGTAGCCAGTAGTCATATATGACTCTTGAAATATGGCTAACAAGACTGAGGAAGTGAATTTTTGTTTTTAAATTTTACTTAAATTTTAACGGTTGGCATATGGCTAGTGTAACTGAGAAACTGAATTTTAAACTTTATTTTATTTTGATATTATTTAAACATAAATAAAAAATTGTGGCTAGTGGTCCCTGTATTACTAGGATAATGTAGGTCTAGAACTTAGCACAAAATAATTATTTTTGAATGAATGAAGATAGATCACAGTGACACACATTTGCTTTGAACTCTTCTAGTGGTGATTAAACAACCCATCCTCCTAAGCCTACCTCTAATTCTTCCACTAATATATGTCATTATAAAAGACATAACACCTAATCTAATTGACCATTAAATCTATGCAAATTTCTTAAGCCTTCTGTTGCTAAGTATGCCAAACCATAAGACTTTCATGTTTTCCATCTTCTACTTATAATATCTGAAAATATGGTTTCCAGCCAGATACATTTTAAATAATATCAGTGTCTGTGTGCTACTAAAAAAGATGAATGTCAGTGTTTATCTTTATTTCTTTCCACTATTAACTTCTAGCCATGTATGTGACCAGACAACTGGATTGTTGTTGATTACCCTGTGGTCGACTTTGCCATCAGAGTCAACCCAAACATTCACTCAAATCATCATGCAGTGTTGTTAATAATTGTCCAACAGCTCAAATGATAAAAGAAATTAGCTGGACAGAACTGTGATCAACTTGCTTAATTTATAGAATCATCTTAAAATAAATATAACTGATATTTCCTATCTCTGCCACACATTAAGTACAAACTAGATAGTACCAAGAACTTTTAACCAACCAACCACAGTCAAGTGCTGCATTACAATTTTTTTGGTCAGCAACACACCACATATACCAAGGTCATCCCATAAGATAATAACAGAGTTGAAAAATTCCTATTGCCTGGTGATATCTTGCCGTCTTGCCATTGTAACATCCTCGCACAACACGTTACTTTTTCTATGTTTAGATGTGTTTACATACACAAATACTTAGCACCATGTTACAATTACCTATGGTATTCAGTACAGCAACATCTGGACAGGTTTGTAACCTGGGAGCAACCGGCTACACCATATAGCCTAAGTGTGTAGTAGACTACACCATCTAGATTTGTGTAAGTGCACTGCATGAGGTTCACAAAACATTGAAATCACCTCATGTGCATTTCTGAGAACATATCCCCATCATTAAGCAACACATCATCGCATTCATAAAATGACAATGCTGTGACACATTTTACAGGATAATATGGTATTCTCTGATCAAAAGACTTCAAAATTTAGTTAGGGATACAAAGATGTACATTAGGCAAAATCAGAGAACAAGACAGTCTATCATAGCCTGCCAAATTGTAAGGAGGAGTTAAGTAGGAATAAAGTAACAAAGTATATAAATGCACTGATTGTATAGTTATCAAGCTTGGTCCAAACTGCAAATAAGGTATTATGTTAGCCTTATTCATGTGATTACCCTGGTGAACATCCCACTTGGTTTGTAAGTGCAGGGTAGGTGGAATTATGTTCTCCTTTGATCCTGTTGGGGTCAGGGAACTATATTCTATTGAATGACTACTAGATGCAGGCAAGAACCAAGGGCTTTCCATACGTTATCACATTTCATTTTTGCAAACTAGGAAGAGGAGGAGTAAATAATATTTCCAGTTTATAGTTCAGGAAACTGAGGTCTCAATAATTAAGACATTTGTTCTGGGATACAGGTAGTAACATTCAAAGACATGATTTGAACTTCTCTGTTCTCTCCATAACAACCATACAAGTAGAGCCCTTTTAGAATTAAAACAAACATACTAAAAAAAAAATAAATAAAATAGGGAAGGAAGAAAAAAGCAAATACAGCTATTCCTTCAGATAATATATTCTGAAGTCACCCAACTTGGTAGAGGGTTGCTTTTACTCATCTTTTTAGTATAAAGAATACAATAGACTAAGAATATTACTTACAACTCTTAAATATAAAAGTGTTTTGTAGATAATTGAGTTGTGGTCTTGCAAATAGGCTTCCCATTCTAACACAAGCCCTCAAGCCAGTATGTGGTCCATTTTAACATCCTTTGTGATTAAACTGCCTTAACAGCATCTTAAAGGACTGCAAATAATAATTCAAAAATTCACCACATGTGGTATGAAAAGATTAGACAAGTCTTAAGCAGGCAGGGACTTAAATCCTGGTCGATAACAGAGTAGAGAAATTATATACCATAAAGGCAGGGGAGAAAGAGCAAGGGTTTAGCAAAAGGAAGATACAATCAGGGGACACAAACCTTCATATAAATCAAGCCTTTCTATTCCGGGTGATTATTTCATAAACTGGATCTTGGGCAGTTGATCTCTTTAAATGATTACTATAAAATGTATGCACTTTTAGAAACAGTTGCTGGCTGATTTATATTTCAGACATATTTTCCATCAGTTTTTATTCTTTGAGAATATGGTTTTTCATAATAGAGTTGATATTTTCAAATAATATGAGAAACTTGAAATTCAATTTGTATAAAAGCCATGTAATTTTAGTGTACAATTACTACGTCACATTTGGAAAAACGGTGATAAAAGAAGCAACCAAATGCATACCCAGACGAGACTCATTTTCAATAGATAAGATCATTTTGTCAGAGAGAGAAATATTGATGGAAATACTTTTTTTCCCCTCTTCTTGCCTCTAAATTCTGATAATCTGGCCAAATAATAAAATCGGCCTTTGCACTTACTTACTCTAAAGAGACAGAAAGATGGGCTTAGGAAAAGGGAGGGAGAAAGGGAAGAAGGGAGGGAGGGTAGAGAAGAGAAAAGAGAGGAAAAGAGAAGAAAGGGAAGGGGGGAGAGCAAAGGATCTCTGGAATGTTCCATCTTCCTAGGCAATTGGTGTATTACTGAGCAGGCTGAGAGAAGATGAAGTGTTCCTTATTCTAGAAATAGTTTTAAATCTTCAACATGGCATTTTACGTTAACAACAGAAGATAAAATACATAAGCAGTACCTATTAGTCATGATAATATAATGTATTTACCCTAAAGTCTCTAATAAAGACAGCAAGTGAGCTACACAGTGCTCTTAATAAAAATAAATTAAAGGAGTTGGCTGTTTTGCACATGTAGAGGATATTCTGAATGTCTTGTTTATGTACGCTGTATTGTTCCTGTCTACATATCTACTCAGTAAGAGATAAAGTATCCAGTGACAATCCTCAATAAGACAGAATCAAGTCATAGGGCTAGTAAGCAGTGACCTGCAAAGGAAATAATCCTTACTCCATACATTGGTAAGAACAGAGATAATTTAATAAAACAACGCCATTATTAAAGGCAGAAATATGGTTAGCATTCTAAGGCTGTTATTGCCGTCCTTAATGGAAAAAAAAAATGTCAAGGTTACATCGTGTTTCTAAAGCAGAAACGTTCTTCATTTTCATTTTCTAGAAAAATGAATTTATATGTGACTACAATACCAAAAACAACATGTTTTATTCAATTAGGCTTTTAGTTGTTGTTCTGTACCTTACCATCACTTATGCTAATTGTTAAGCAAAGTAAATGCTTATAGAGACCAGCGTCCCATGAGGTCCTCTGCGCAAATTTTTCACGCTGCTTTCTGAATGAAGAGAAACGCCTGATCCATAAAGCACAGATGTGGCTGGCTGTCTTTGTAATACAGGGCTAATTTGAGGAGACGGATGCAATATGATTTTGGTGTAAAAAATTAACCAGGTAATATGCCACAGCCGTCACAGGTAACGGGCCCAGGAGAAAATCTCAGACTTAGATTGTTTATGTTCCATTTAACAACTTCTTATAAGTTCCTTTACTTGAGGTGGTTTATTATTGTTACATATTTAGAATATTTGTGGGAAAACAGCTTATGATCCCCAAAGCTCCCGGGAGCATAAGTAGTGATACCTCATTACACACATATACTTTTCTAACATGCCTCAGATAGCCTGGAACAGTGTTAGGAACATAGCAAGTGTTCACTAAACATACCCACCAACTGAATTATGTCATTGTTTGTATTTTACAAGTTATGGCCATCCATGGGATACAAATAATCACTAGCTCTGATTTTAAAATTAATTATATTAAAAATCGGAGATTATGTTATATCATGAGTAAGGTTTTTTTTTTTTTTTTTGTATGAAAGGAGGTATTGATTGTTGCTCATGTCACTAAGGGAAATATTTTATGGCCCCTTGGGTTGAAAATATCAGAATTTTTTTTTTAAAGTAAATTTTTAAGACGTTGGAAATGGCTTTTTTTAAGTTGGATGCTTAGAAACAATAATATTGACCAAAGAAAAAGAAATGTTGGTCATTCTTAGAAAACAAGGCTGAATAACCAGGATTTTTATCTGAAATGCAATATAATCACGGCCCAGCAGCCCTCAAATGTACACTAAAACAATTGTAGGATAATTTTAGAATTAGGTAGAGAAGCATTCAGATAATTCATGGAAATTTAATCTTTTGAAAATCAACATGTTTTTAAAGTTTAAGCTCCCATGTTAGAAAATAGAACAAGAATTTTCTTTATAGATTTTTTTCAAGGATTTTTAAACTGTTGGTCTATATATAAAATGGCATATACCATTATAATACATATTTTTGACCAAACGTTGATTTAAAATACCAAATATTCATAAAAGTTATTGATTATATGTGATCTTTGAAGAATAAGTCAATGAAGAAACTCATGGCTCAAATGTTAATATAGCCATTGTGCAGTGAAAATTGGCATTTTCTAGCGATTTAAATCCATACGACAACAAAACATTCTCAAGAATAGAAACCTGGGAGCACGATGAGCTTCATGGACATAAAACTGGTGACGTTTGCACAGGCCTCATACTTAGAAGGACCCAGCGTGGGGAGTGACTTAATGTTCTGCTTATAACTGTTCTGTAATTCGTAATAATTTTTAACAAGGTGCCCCTGCATTTTCATTTTGCACTGGGACCAGCAAATTATTTAGCTGGTTCTGCCTGAGAGCTTGCATTTCCTAATAATTATCTGAAACCTGAACATTACTATGCTTTTGAAGTTGCCATCTGACGTTTTATCTCTTTGAGGCAAACATTTGTTTGCACTACTTGTATGGCTTAGCCTTCTTCCAGCCGCAGCCCCCCAATTAATGCTTTATTTGCATTTGTTATCATCTTGTCTGTGTAGCCTTGGCCCAGTAGAAGAAAGAATGGAGTTTTTTTAGAATAGAGCACAAATCAGTGCCCAGACTGCATCTCCTGTTCTCTCTTCTTCAACATGCCGATTTAAATAACCCAAGAGGTGACCTCCTACAAAGACCATTCTCTCACATTTACCAGTTGATTAAACTATTTCTGATCTTTGCTTCACCTTCTTCCAAAGGTATGTGATTTCGAAGTTAAATATAGTTTTTCACAAAACAAAGAAGAATGCAAACAAAATAGCATTATAAATTTAAGAAAAAGGAAGTAGATGCAATTAGGTGTCTAAAAAGTAAGGCAGTTTGTTACAAGTAGCCATTCATTGCATTCAGATTTTAGATTACAATTTTTTCAAAATTTTAAACAAAATAAAGTGCCAAATGACTAATTAGTAGTCAATCTCTAAAAAAAAAAAAAAAAAAAATAGAAATTCACAAGGAAACCAAAATCTTATAAGGTACCAAAACATTTTTTTAAATATATAATTTTGGAGTTCTTCCTTTATAAAAGTAAGAAATCATTGAATTATAACATGGTCAAATAACATTCAGCTGCTTTACTTCGTGATTAGGTAGCTTGATACACTGTTGGAAGTTCGAGGGCAGTGAGATTGCTCAATAGAGGTTATCTCCTACATCCCTCCAGTCTTGGTTTACTTTTGGTAGCTCTTTGAGTACATGCAGTGCATGTTTAAGTTTTTAAATAAGTCCCTGTATTTAGAAGTTCTATGCCATTGTTCTTTTACCTTTAATGTTACACTTGTCAGAGAAAAACTCAGAAAATTTGAAAAATCAGTGCAGGAGGCTGAAACCCATGATGATGATGATGAAGAAACACTATCAGGCAGAGTCAATCACTTTCTTAGGAAATGAATATGTAGACTGTATGGGTGGATTAGGCCTTTACGGTTGTTCATTTGCCATTATGGAAACATCGCCTACGTGAGGAGGCCGTTTTGTTAAAAAGTTATCTTACTTTTAAAAGTCCTTAAAATGGAAAGGAGTTACACATGTACGTGCTTTAAAAAAATATTTCTTCCATTTTGTCACCTCAAAAAAGTTCTACGAATGGATTCAAGGGTATTGCAGAAAAAAATAAATACTTTCTAAACACCACCCCTCCTTTTCCATACTCACATTCAGGCTGAGTAGCCACCTTGATGGGCTGAGAACTCTCTCCTGGTCCCCACTCATTGTACGCCACAACACGGAAGGTGTACATGGCTTCTGGCTTCAGGTTTCCCACAGTGAGCTGAAGAGACCCAGGCTGGGTTGTATTCAGCGCTCGTTCCCTGGGAAATCAAAGTTGCAAAGAAAAGATTATTCCAAGATGAATATTTTTAGCCAAAACTTTTATTTGATGTGCCACAGTAGTGAGGCAAACCAAAAGGTTGCTAACTCATTTAACGTTGATGCTGGGACACAATTCAAGACCTCTGAGGCTTACTATGGGAAATTAACTCAAAGGACCTACAAATAAATGTTGCAAGGTTTCTGGGGAGTTTTAAGCTTATATCATTCTCCATGAAACTTGCAAACTAACGTCTTTTTTCCTTGACACTTTAAAATTTAGAATTCAAAACTCATGACAAACAAAGAGCTATTAAAATAGGAAGAAACATCTGGGATGTAGACAGGAAGATGCATTTTGTAAACATCCGGCTAATGACAGAAATCAAGGTTTCAATTATTCTACAAATTGGTCTTTGTCAGTATTGCCAACAAATGCATTTATGTATTTTCTTTCATTGTATGAAAAGGAAACGCAGATGCTAAGTGTTTCTATGTATGAAGCTTGAGCTCCTGTGGTTACTTTAAGTGCAATTAGAGAAAGGAAGTAGATTCCCTTCCCCTGAAGAGAAACTAACACGTTTCCTTGCCTTGCTCTGCAAGCCCCATCTACGTGTGTTCCATACATTTACCAATTACAAACTTCCTTGGTGTTGCAAACAAATGAATGAATAGGCTGATCATCGTAGGATTTACAGTACATATTAAGAAAAGACAAACCCTATAGATACGGATGCTGACATTTAAGAAATGGTAACCATTGGAATAATCTTTAAGAACACATATGATTCTAAACCTTCTAGACATTCTGGATATCCTCATTGGCCCCTACCATATAATTGATTGAACTAAGTGAAGCAGGAACTCCTTCTGAGATTGTAAATTGTTTCTTAAGGTTTCTATTTCTAGATAATATCTCTTGTCTCTCAGCAAAATTGTATGTACATTTTAATTTTGCCATTCAATTTTGTTATGTTTTTGGAGATATTTAAAGTGCAACCTTTTTTCTATCAGGGAAAATTAGGTTTTCAAGAAGAAAAATAAAAAGTTCCTAAGTGCATGAATGGTGATTCCTGGGCATAAGTACACTCTTAATATGGCTGATATGGCAGAGACTGGTTGGCTCATCCTCAAAACCCAAATTTCTTCTTCTTCATGTGCTAGACTATACTTCCCAGCCCTCCTTTGCAACCATGTGACTGAGTCTAATCCATGAGTTTGAGTGTATGTGACATGTGCCAATTCCAGGCCTGGCCTAGAGAAAGCACACATGGGTAATTATCCATGTTCTCTTCCTTCACCTGTTGGCTTGGAGTAGATAAGCATGGTGACCTTGGAAGCCATGTACTGATGACGGAAGGGTCAAAATTTGCAAGAATTCAGGAGAACAGTTATGAAACACATCACCTATCAATTAGGAACATTCGTTTTATACCTTATAGAGTCAGAAATAGCTTTGAGCCATCATACATTTTAGGGCTTATTTGTTATAGCCATTGGTGCTATTTTAACTAGTACACTAGTACACTTGACCCTTGAACATCACAGGTTTGAACTAATGCTGGTCCACTTTTATGTATCTTCTTTTTCAACCAAATGCAGAGGGAAAATACAGTATTCATAGGATGCAAAACCTGCATATACTGAGGGTTGATTTTTCTTACAGGAGGGTTCTGCAAGGCAGACTTCAGGACTTTAGTACTCATGGATTCAGTAATATGCCAGTGGGTAATAGACAGGTACAATCCCCTGCATGTACTGAGAGATGACTGTAATTAAAATATTCACCCGAGTGTATGCCAGGGGCTAGGGGGAGGGGGAATGGGAATGTAGTGTTTAATGGGTACAGCATTTTAGTTGGAGAAGATGAAAAAGTTCTGTTTACAGATGGTGGTGATGGTAGCACTTAATGTCACAGAATTGTACACTTAAAACTTGTTAAAATTTTAAATATTCTATACGATGTATCTTTTGCACAATAGAGAAAAAGCACCCTGGAAGAATCCAGATATAGCAAGAAGTTTAAGAATTCTTTTAGATATGCAGTGTTATGTTGCTGGAAGGTTGAATGTTGGCTTCTAACACTGGAGGGATCTGGATGGGATTCAATAGTAACCTAAAGTAGGTGAGGCTAAGAAGCATCAGATAATGCTCCCATACAGCACATATCACACCACTTCTAATCTACTACACTAACTTAGGCCAGAAAGTTGCTTTTTGAAAGAACACCATCAAAATCAAATTGTATGCCTTACTGTATGTAGCTCTAGGAGCTTAAGCACATGGATACAGGGAATTTTCCGTCTTATTTAATTATTGTCTTTTAGCAGAAAATTGTGATATATCATGTCTCATACAACACTTTGATATAGATAGGGTGGGTTTTACTATCATTACAGATACAGAGTGAGATTTAGAGAAACAACATGATTGATTCAAAGGACTCACAGGTAATGGGTATCACAGTTAATGAAATCTGGAGCCTCCTCCTCTAAATCCAGTATTAATATCATTCAACAACATTGGGAAAACAAGGGACCTATTGGGATCATGGGAACATTGGGTAAAAGACATGAGGTCCTAAAAGGGAAGAAGGAACAAAGTGCCTTCTTCAGAAACCACTCAGGGAATGAATTTGTCTATAAACTGTTGTGAATCATTTCATAGCACCTTATCTAGGCAACATTGTGGTCGAAGGTCATATTTGCATATCAAACTTCTTGGGTAAAATCAAGAAAAGACAGCTTTCATAATTGACATTATTCTTACAAGTACAAAATAATTTGAATGAAATAACTGGGTTCAGGGCATGTTGACCATAGCCTTTTGAAGAGGCATTCTTCAAAGGAAAAAAAGGCAAGGAAATTTGGACATGCCCAGGTAACAATGTCGAAGATTACATAACAAAAATATCACTTAACATGTAAAAGAGGATGCTGGACTTTATAAGGGGGAAGAAAGCTTTAGGTTTTTATAATCTCCATCAGTCTCCAAAAAGTATCCCAAATTAAAATAGTCAAGAAAACACATTCATTGATATAGACAATTGATACTTCCTCACTCTTATATAAAGTGTGAATAAAGTATCTTTAGAAAGTGCTCTGATGGTATTGATCTGTAAAATACAATCCAAGCAAATACACTGAGCTTGTTCTGCAAATGCACCTTCAAGACAACTCTATGGATCCTCCTCTAACCATGATGTGCTGGTGCTGCCCTGGGTTGACCATGAGTTTCTTCAATGTAGGTTCTTAATGGTTTTAAACAATAGTTTAATCTAAATATTTAAATTTTATGTGCCACTTTTCAGAAATCTGCTTATCATATCAAAGTGAGCTTGCATCACGATGCTATGCAGACTATGGAGTGGATTTAGGACTGGGGTAAGTCAAGGGGGGTGGTTGTTCTTGGCCTTCACATTAACTTATCTGAGCCCCAGATTACTCAAATGCAACAGAAGTGCTATAAAAATGTTTATGTCACAGTGTCTGAAAGAGTTAAATGCGATGCTGTATGTAAAACATCCAAAGCACTAAGCATGGCTCTTGGTACTCAATGCAGTCTTCGATAAATGGCTGTTGCCACTGTTATTTTATTATAGTAACAAAATACCACAACTTCATAAGAAATAAATGCTCTTGATTGCATGAAGAGCACTTTTGCACAAAATATCTAGAAGCCGGAATCTGAGGAGCAAAATTGAGAGGTAAAATCTTAAGAAAAAACTATATAAATAGGTTTCACTGATCTTGGAAACTGCCAAAAAAACCTTTATTGATATTTTCTATCATATTAATTTTGTTTGCAGAGATAAGTTAACATGAAAAGAGTTATCATAACTACAGCTATTGAACAAGTTCCAATAATGAAAATAACAATACTTTTAAAGGGCTGGGGTCTTCACCGACAGACTCCAGAAGGAATAGAAGTTTCCTGAGCTCCACAGCACAGCTCAACAGCCCCGTGATATCTGTGATATCTGGTGTCCCCACCGGTGTCTGAGCTTCTGCTGTGAAGCTGCTGTTTTGCTTCCCTGGGTCCTACTGGGGTGACATCAAACTGCTAAAGGGATACAAAAGCATCCTGGGAAAATGACATTTCCTGCCATGATGTCCATCACAGATTGGTTCAGTTAAAGATTCCCAGCAGGTTTCTGATCACCTCTTTTAGGCTTTAATAGCTGCAAACAGAACATCACAAGCCATTTCCCAAGGAGTAGTAACATCTGAGTTTGGAAGGGCAGTTTATTATGCTGAGTTTCTCTGGTCCCACAATGGGACAACACCAGTCACCTGAAGTAGTTAAAATCTCCATTATCACCACCTTGTAGCAGTTAGTAATTGAGGATGTTCTCTCTTCTCACGCTAGTCTAGGCTCTGTAAATGGGAAGATAAGCACAGTGGGATCTGAAGAAAAGAGAAAGGTGGACGTGAAAAGTTTGCCCAATGACTACGTTGCGGTTTCTGCCTGTCACTGTGCCAACTACCCCTACGAAGACAGCAGGGACCCAGGCTTCCTGTCTCTCAAGGAAGGTTTCTCCTAGGAATATTAAGACATAATTATCCTTCAAATGCACAGAACTCAGAACCATGGTCAGTCACAGCAGATATACTGCCAGACAAAGCTTCTTCGTATCACTTCTTTTCCCCTAACTCTGAGCTGGTAGTGTGGGGTTCAGGCAAATTCAGAATAAGCTCACTGAAGTCAAGGGCACAAGTCACCTGGGCCTTCTAGAATCCATTCACTGTAAATTCACTCATTGAAAATCCACAAAGAGCATCAAATATACAAAGTCTGACTCTTTCTGCTGGCTGAGAAAACTGTAGGCAACTTACTCTCTGACTTTTACAAGGAAACTACAGCGAGTTAGTTAAGAAGAGGCATTTCTTACCCTATAAACCTATACAACTTTTATGTACTCAAAACAATTAAAAATTTTTTAAAAAAAGCAGCAGCATTTATTTCTTGTAAAGTCTTGTTTTAGGTACTTTGGGTTACCTGGTTAAGGTGTCTTGGAAAATAGCTGTTTATGTTCTAACAGCACACACTTTGACCCAGTTACAAGAATGCTGCTGCTTTGCTGAGATCAGTCAGTGTAATTCTTCTTAAACACTGACACATTTTGAGGCATACAGCCAAGCATGGTGGTGTGGAATGCACCCTTGTGTGCATTGCACTGAAACCTAACTCTGGTTAGGTTATATTCTCCTGTGCCTGGAACTGGTCCCTGCTCTAGTTTGCGCTTACAGCGTATACATCACAATATTAGCTTTTCCTAATGTTTGTCATCAGTCTTCCCAGTTTCTTATTTTTTATTGACAAAAGTACAGTATCTGTCAACTCCACGCCCACAACCTTGTGCTGGCTGTCATTCTGTGGTTAATCCAACCCACTCCCTTGGAACAAGACCCAAAGACCTTCACGATGTGGCCCAAAGCTTTGCACAGTCATGTGCAGTGAGCCACCCTGCCACACAACACCATGCTCACGTCTGCCTCTCTGCCTTTTCTTAGTCTGTCCTCCTTTAGTTTGTTTAGTTTCATTTCAATTATCCTGGAGTTACTTTCTTCGACTCACATTTCTCAGTTTGCCAAAAGCTTGTTTCAAATGAAATCTAATTCGAATCCAATTCAAATGAAATCTCCTGGCTGAAGCATTCCTACCATCGTGGCCGATTCCAGAAGCATTAAATGCTCTCTCTTTGTGTTTTCTTTGCTCTCGGTTTATACATCTAGTATAAAGTAGCACATTTCACATTGTATTAATGGATATGCCCGTCTCTTGGACTCAATTGTAAATTATTTTAAAAGAGAAGCCATATTCTATTCATATTTTATTCACACTCAGGATATATATCTGCTGAGTATAAAAAATAGCTATGTTTCTGGGGCTCATAATTTTTAAATGAATGCATAAATAAATGTGAACATTGTAAGAGAATAATTACATAACATCTCCACATAGCGTGATGTTAGAAATGCCTAAAGAACTGGATTCTATTCCATTTTTCATCTCAATTTACTTGGGTCATCCTTGGCATGTCACTTCACCTTTCTAGGTCTTGATTTCATTATTTGAAAACTGAGAAAGTGGGATCTACTCAAAGAAGACTTACTACTCTAATATTCTTTACTGGGAATAGAAAATCATCTCTCTCTCTCTCTCTCTCTCTCTAGCTCTCTCTTGCTCTTCTTTTTTCTCACTGCATGTGTGTGTGTGCACGCGTTGTAGCTGAATTCAGCACTTCTGTTTTTACATTTCAGAAGTAGAATTTACCAATTAAAAATGATTCTGCTTCTTAATGGATCATTTGTAACAAATCTCTAGCATATATTTTAAGTAAATATCTATTATCTTGCCTAAGTGCATCAGGGTGTTACCATTTAGTTACAACTGTGAGTTGAGCAACAAATGCTATCTTGAGGTGTCAAATACCTAATTAGTTGAATCCAAGAGAGTTCGGTAACATTTCTTTGCAGGGAAGGCATTAGTTATATTATTCTTAATGGAAAGATTTTTAGAATCTCCTTTTTATCCACTCACTTTCGTTTTTATTTCTTTAGTGAATCCAAGAATGTAATAACAATGACAAGATTTTAAAACTGAAATATGGTGTTTAATGGAATAGGGCTCAAGTGATAGCAGAAACAACCACCCAAATGCCATGTTCCATATTACACTAGAACCACAGATTTTGGAATCAGTGCTGTCTTGGAGGGAAAGAAGGTTTTGAGATGATTCACTGCTAGATAAAATATAATGGGGATTAGAGATTGCCTTCTTAGTCAGAGGTATTTCCACTAAATTTTGGTCAAAAAAATTTTTTTTCTTGACTTTTTAAAAAGGATAGACCTAGGAAGAGACTTTTAAAAATTTGCTTTAATATAATCTCTGCCTTAGCAACTGGTACACATTCAAGAGACTAGTTACGTAACAAATAGCTACTGGAACAGCAAATAAAAAGCTATAGTTTTGCAGGGAAATAGGTTTTGGTTTCAAAGTATGTATTTTGTTTAGTTTCAGCCTCTGCCCACACAATAATTATAACTTAGTTCTGGGTCCTCTTCTCATTCTGTTTATTCGCGACAGGGAATCTTATCCTCATGTAGCTGCAGCGACCATCCATATACTGACAGATTCCTGATATATCTCTGCATTAAATTTCTCCTCTGAGCACCAGATGTCTATTTGCAAGGCCTTTCTTGACATTCCCACCTGAATGTTGTAAAGGTATCTCAAACACAACTTGTCTGAAACTGAAGTTGTGATCTTCATTCTCAAATCTGGGCCTTTTCCAGCATCCTAATCTTTGTGAATTGCATCAACATCCCTCCACTGAAATATGCCAAGGACGATACTTGCCAACTCCTCTCCGTCACCATTCATGAGCAATCCATCACCTGGTTCTGTCAATTTTTCCCCCTGAATATCTCCCAAATTTATCCCCACTGTTCCATATCTCCACTAACACACCCTTGGCCCAAGCTATCATCATCTCTTGCCTGGTCTTTTGCAAAAACCTGCCAAAATGGCTTCTGGCACTCACCTGGCTGACCCCTTGTCTAACTCCCACTCTCCAGCCTGGCATCTTTTCTAAATGCAAATCTGATTACAGCATAGACACCCTGTACACATTTCTTCAATTCTCTCACAGAAGCATGTTCCTTTCCACTAGAGCTCTTAACTCAGTGTGCAGTTATATATTTATTGGCAGGAATAATAATACCAAGAAAATTAAAATTCTTCCAGAAAAACTGCTGGGTTCTCTATTATTTCTAATAGAGTGCTGGATGCACAGTCAACTCACATTCAATATTTGTTGCATAAATGAGTGATGGGTTGTTCATTTATATGTGGCATTTATAGATGGCTTGTTTCATTTTTCAAAATGCATTAACTCCATTGGAAGAATAAAATTACTCTTCTCTCATTTGATGAGTTAAGTCCATTCGGAGGTAGAGGGGCAGGGTTTGCATTTTATAAAGAAGCAGAGTGAAGCTCAAGAGGAGGGCTAACTTTAAGCCAGAACCAGAGTGTGGTGCTTTGGATTCTGAGCCTTGTTCTCTATCACAATTCACTCCCTCATGGGTAGCAAGCTCCATCAGAAGCAGAGTCTTCAACTCTGGAGAGCAGGGAGAGAATATGTAAGCACCGTGTTGCAAATGTAATGCACAGTGAATTCTAAAATGAATCCTCTATGTCAATCATAAAAAGCTGGTCTCTAATCCTGAGCAGTGAGCAGAGGTTCTCTGAGGCAGCATAAAGCAACGTAAAGCATACATTGCTGCACGTTGGAAGACCTAGCCCAGCCTTTGTTCTGCCACAGAATAGCATGTGACCTTGAGCAAGTCAGGGGCTATCTTGGAGCCTTCTCTGCTTCCGTTTGCAAAATGAAGATACCAGTCCCTTATCTGCCTACCTCATAGTGTTATTATGAGGATTAAACTGTATGATGCCCATAAAAGTGTTTTAATTCTCTCATCTGAACTCCTACCATACTTTATACGCAGCTCTTTTAGGAAGTATCTTTTACTTTGTGTGGCACAGTGAAAAGATCACTGGCCTAGAAACCTTGCATATAAATCCTGGTTCTAATATTTGCCACTTGTGTAGTTTCTTAGGCAGTATTTTCCAGTCTTTCTGAACAGAGTGAGGTATGCTCATCTATAAAATGGAAATTATCATAACTACCTTATCTGAGGATCAAATGGGTTAATGCTTGTGAAAGTAATAAAGTCCTCTCTAAATAAGAGTTAGGAAATATCCCTGGATTTCAGTTATTTTAATTTACAATTCACACAATGATTTGTACTTGGCACTCACTAACAAAAATTGAGAGCTTTCAGTGCACCAAGCAAAGATCAACTGTTTTAGGCATTTTTTCTTAACTTCATTTAATACTCACCACCTCACACATCAGGTGCTATTCTTATGCCACATGAGAAATAAAAAGTTACCAGTAATTGGCACAAGGCCGGTAAAATTCTGAGCCTCACTCAAATCCAGATGGTTAAACTCCACGGCCACAGAGCCTTAACCTTTTAGCTATACTGTGTCGCATTTCATAAGCATGTTTGCATTATTGAATTGGAGGTATAATGTTCTTTTACATATAAAAACTTCACTAGCATGCTTTAATAATGTTAAATAAATGTGGGAGTCAACTTAGCCATTGAATCAGAAAATTATTGGAAAGAAACATATAAAAGAAATAGTCATAATTCTATAAATATCAAGAAGGCTTACTTCTTTTCTAGGTTAATCCACTAATGGAGCAAGGTGGCAAAGGGGTTGAGAACACCTTCTTTGGACTCAGGCCTGCATTAAATACTGGTTCCACTCCTTACTAGCTGTATAACATGTAAACTTCTTTAAGTCTCATTTGGATAATGTTTTATTGTGAGGATTAAAAAAGATAATGTATGTAAGATGCGTACCCTGGTATCCGGCACAGTCAGTGCCCAGTGAATGCTTGTTATCACTATTGATGCCAACTCTGCAGCCTTGGGCATGGGAACCCCTCCCTCCCCTGAGCAAGTGTCCCTGAATGTTTAAGTAGCAAGAAGTTAGACTAGGATCTCAAAGTTTACTTTCAGTTTTAATGATTATTAGGTACAAGGAGGGATAGCTGGGTATCCGTAAAGCAGATACTTCACTATGAATTCTAGTGTTCAGGCTTTGGAATTTATGCTGCTCTCTAACTTATGGAATAAAAGCAACCCTAGGGGCTGGCTCAAAAAAAGTTAAATATGGAATTTGCATTATTGACACCATTAACCAGTCAGACAGATTAATGATCATCTGAGCTAGAGAAGTTTGCCCAACAGAGTTATTGCTAACTGAGGCAAATGTTAAATCCACTACCTTTTAGAAAGTTACTGTGTTAAGGAGCTAAATAAACCTACATGAGCACACAAACATCATAGCTAACCACTTAGAGACATATGGCCTATATTTGCTCTAGTCGAAAGCCAGGAAAGAAAAAATCAATGGGGATATTGGAAGCAAATTTGAATATCAACTCTTATTGTTTTTGCAATTAAAAAAGTTTTTAGTGAACTGTAGTCAGCTTATTCATTCTCCTCAGTAACATAATTTATTTTATTGACTAAGGAAAAAAAATCTATCACAAATATCACATCTGTCTCTCTGCCACCTTTACCATGTCATTTCCCATCAGTAAATGTCTACACAAAGCATGGTGCTGGACACTTGGCATAGAATTGTGAGTAAGACCTAGTTTCAATCACCAGGGAGGGAAATACACATGTACTTAACCAAATGCCAAAAAGGACAAAAGGTGGCAAGGGTCATAACAGTAACGTCATCAAAATGAAGGGGCAAGATAAAGGAGAAACTGATGACTTCTGTCTTGGAGGACTGTAGACTGAAGTTTCACTTAGTAGCTAACATTTCAGTCAGGACTTCAACAGATATTTAGGGACTGTCTACTATAGATTAGATATAGCTCAAGGTGTTGAGAATAGCTCAACAAATAAAGGAGATAAGAACAGCCCTGTCCACATAGGGCTTATCCACATGAAGTTTATCTTCTGGTAGGAAGAAAGAGGATTAAGGAAACAAAATTAGTAAGTAGAAGGTAATGACAGTGATGGAGAAAAATAAGAATGAAAAAGGGCATAGAGAGAGCTAGGAGTCAGGAAAGATCTCTAGGACAAGGTAACAATGCAGCAAAGGTTTAGTAGAAGTTACGGAACATTCTAGGCAGACTAAGCAGTGAGTGCCAAGGTCTCAAGGGAAGAGGATTCTTGGCATATTGAAGAAACACAAGAAAGCCAGTGAGATCAGAAAGGAAGAAACAAATAAAAGAATAGTAAAAATAGTAAGTGAAGAGGTTAGTGAGGTAACAATGGACCAAAGCAGCAAGTATTTCTGCTAATTCTCTGAATGGGACAGGGAGTCACTGGATGGTTTTGAAGCAGAGAAATTACACAATCTAACTCATGTTTTAAAAGGTTTACTCAAGCTTCTAGGGTGAGACTAGACTTGGAACGTAATTGTGACAGTTCAGATGAGATTTGCTTATGCTTAAAGGTAGGGCTAAGAAGTGGCAGGATTCAGTGTATGTTTTATCTTCATTTATTTGATTTTTGTTATAAAAATTAAGCAATATAAAACTAGACAGAATAGAATGAATGTCCTTTATTCTCATCACTTAGCTCAAAATATAAAATCACAGACTGCCTGTTTGTATTATTTTGTAGCAAATACCAGGTATCATATTATTTCATGGAGTCAGGATGTATTTTGATGGTACTTCCAAGACTTGATGATGGATTTGTTATAGGGTACAAGAAAGACAGGAGTTAAGAATTATTCCAAAGATTTTGACCTGATTAAAGAGAAATATGAAGACTTCAATGTGATGGGGGAAACTCTGGAATGATGAAGTATTGGGGATGGATTATGGTTGAAAGAAAGCAGGTATTTGGTATTATCCTAAGTTTTAGATGCCCATGGGACACTGATGTTGAGAAATCAAGCAGGAAGCTGGTTGCAGGTAAAAAGTTAGGACCAGAGACACAAATTCGGAAGACATCAGCATATTGACAGAATAAAAAGACATGAAGTAGACAAGAAGAGAGCTCCAAATCCTGAGCCCTGGAGCAATTCAATATTCACAGATCAGGGAACTTGGGAGTAAAAAGCAAAAGAGCCTGGACATGAGTGGCCAGAGGGGTTAGAGTATAAGCAGGAAAATGTGTGTAATAGAAATCCAGTGAAGAATGAGTTTGGGGAAGTGATGAAATGTGACAAACTTTGCTGATTTTCCAAGTAATGTGAGGACCATAAATTAGATATTGGGTTTAGCAACATGGAGGTCATGGGTAACCTGCTTGTCAGTGCAATTGCAATAAAGTACTGGGAACAAAATCATTATTGCAATATGAGGTGACATACTGGAGTCAAGTTAGACAATTCAAGGAATGTTGTTATAGAAGGGAACAAAGAATGGAGTGGTAGAGGAGAAGGAAGTGGGATTGAGGGAGAATTTGTTGCTAAAGAAGATATAACTGCATGCTTACATGCTGCTAGACGTGATCCCCCTGAGTGGAGGAAATTGAAAATTCAGGAGAGAGAAAGAATGGCTGAAGATTTCTTCTTTTATGTTGCAAGAAAGGATGAGATTTAGTGCATAAGTAAAGGTTTGGCTTTAATTAAGAGAAAAGGTCTTTTACAGAAATTTGAGGACACACAGATTATATGCTTAAAGACACACTTGAGTAAATAATTCAGATATGAAAGCAGGCAGAATTTCCCTTCTGATTTTCCAGAAAATTAGCAGCAAGGTCAACTAAGATGGAGGGAAAGGGGGAAGTTACTGGAGATCTGAGAAGAGAAGAAAGGCATGAAATATCATTAGGAGCATGTGTGAAAAGAGGCTGATTGATAAACGCAGTATAATTGCCAGTGGCATTAATGGGCAACATGAGATTAGTAGTTATGAATTCAAAGTGAGAGGAGTCGGCCTATTTGTACCTTTTCCTCCAGCTATATTCAGCTACAAAAGGAGAAGTAAAGAGTAGGTATAAAGTTACATTTACTTGAGTTGGACTTCACTAAGCATGCAATGTGAAATGAAAGAAGCCAGCAAAACATTGATGTAAGTCAGCAAGTGTTTTCAATCATGAAATTTTAGCTGTTGAGTGAGTGAAGGAAGACAAGAAGGATGAGAGATTATAAAAACACCCATAGGATTAATGAATTGTAGGTCCCTGTGGAATCAAAGGTTTGTGGTTGAAGTTGTAAATGGAAGATAGGGAGATAAGAGTCTGGAGAGAGAGGCAGGAATATAATTTGCAAAACTGAGATAATAGAGAGGTTGCAGTGATTGGTGCTGTCAAGGTCCATGTTATGGCCATGGGAGTGAGTAACCAAGGGGCCACGGAGGATCCATGCTTGGGTTTGAAAGATAAGGAAGATGTCGATAGAAGAGAAAAGGACAAAATGGTATTCTATTAGAAGATGAAAGGACAAAATGGTATTATAAGCAGACAACTGTGAGCAGTTATGAAAATAAATGTTTTGCTCAAACATGGCAATTTCAGTAACTTCTCCTTCCCCTTCCCCTTCCTCCTCACCTTTGAACCTTATTTTCTGCCTCTTTTTTCCACATTGTCTCCATGCTCGTGCCATTCTGAGACTCTCCATTCTGCCTACGTGTGGTGACTGCCCTGAATGCTTTACCTGAATTCCAACATTTAGTTCTCATAACAATCCTGAGAGGTGGAATTTATCTTCTTTTTATCCTTATTCTAGCAGAAAGGTATGATTCCTGTTTTATACAATTAAACACCCACAAGTCACATATCTGATAAATAGTTGGACCATTTTCAATCCAGCTATTTGGACTTAAGTGGCATATTTTTAGCCATCCTGGGTTATAGAAACCCCACTTCTCCCTATGTATAAATCAGAGCTAGACTTCCATTAAATGGAGGTCGAAAGTTTTTATTTACATGTCTTTATATAGAAATGTTATTGTATTTAAACTTAAGAACATTTACATCTTTGAGCAGTGGAATGAGTGATCCAAGCTATATTTCAACAAGATAACTACAGACAGTGAGGGTGGATGGATTAGCAGGTGAGAAGTTATTTCCAGAGATCAGAGAAATGATGATGGAAGTCATAGAATACAGTGGCATGGGTGAGCTATGGCCAAGGTGGATGTGACAAGACTTGATGAAGAATGGCAGTGTTGGGAGGCAGGCAGGAGTAAAATATGGCCTGGGGTTTTTGCTTGGTCAACTGGATGGAAAGTACTAAAATAAACCAAGAAGAGAGGAAAATATATATATATATTTAAGGAGGAGACAGTGAGTATGGTTTTGGGCAGGTAGAATTTAAGACACCTCCAGAAAATCCATGTAAAAACATGAAGATGAGTAGGTAAGAATCACTAATATTACCTTCAGTTTTCACAACTGCACATGTAGAGATTCAAGGAACTTATGAAACATTGTAAAATCACAAAGTTAAATAGTTGCATAGGGGAGACTAAAACAAACGCCTGCTTCTGCATGGTAATGAACGGTCTTAGTGAGCATGTCTGTGTATGTATATTTCTTTCTTTTTATTTTAAAGAAAGGTCAAATTGAAAAACACAATAAAACTTAAAAAGGATATGCATTAACCATTGTTGTCAAGTAG
Source organism: Eulemur rufifrons (assembly GCF_041146395.1). Taxonomy (NCBI): domain Eukaryota; kingdom Metazoa; phylum Chordata; class Mammalia; order Primates; family Lemuridae; genus Eulemur; species Eulemur rufifrons. Next base: position 17,512,164 of record NC_090987.1, read on the forward strand.
AAAGAAAAGCATTATGAGACCCAGCATCGAGGATTTGTATTGTACCACCTGGCCATCATACTGTACCATTTTGAACTAAATACCACTTACCCAAGTCCTATATATATGGTCCCTTTTGGATCCTGAGAAGTCCCTAAAGGTCACAATGTGTTTAAAGCACTCAAAAGTTTGAGAGACCAGAAGCCTAGTACATGCATCACTGCTTCTTCCCACATGAAACTTACTCGGAATCTATCTTAGACTTACGGATCAAATTGCAAAGTCTTAAAATGGCAAAGCATTTTAAGGGAAAAATGTTGGGGGGAAAAAGGCTCCAGAACACTGTAATTTTGAAACCAGGCACATGCACTTCATTTTTGCCCAGTCAGTAATAACATTCACATTAACAATTTCTATTAAATACTAGACATTCTGCTAGCCTTTACATGGGCAACCTAATTTAAGCCTAACAAAAATATTGCAAGGTAAATATTATTATTTTCTCCATATTAAAGAGTAAAATTAGCCTCAGACAAGTCATGTTGTGTTTTTGAGATCACATCATGTCAATGACGGAGTTGGGATCACAAACTAACCACAGTGGTTCTTTTGCACTCTGTTGTATCAATATCCAGCCTAATTCTGTTCTCTGTTCATCTCTTTGAAAACCAAAGAAATAAAACATTGATATTATATATTCACATTCTTACCTGTTTTCAAGTAAGTTTTTACAAACTTATTTTATATCGTTATTTGACTCTGTAAAAAAAAAAAAACCCTGCTTTAAAAACCACTCATCTCCATTTAGTAACGAGGGAAAGACACAGAGTAGGGATTTTGCAGAATCTCCAAAGTTTGTGCTCAAGATCTGCCATTGCTATTACCGCATGTGTACATATAAAGAGATTGCAGGTTAGGCTGAATTTTATTGGTAGCATCAACCAACCTGTTATCACCTTCTCTGGAGAAAAAGACCGTGAAAGTTTGGATGTTTCCTTTTGCTTCTGCAGGTGGGCGCCAGCTGAGACGGACAAATCGACTGGAAACCAAGACGGGGACCACATCTCTGGGAGCTGAAGGGAGGACACTGGAGCTTGGGACAGCTAAGGAGGAAAGAGATGAGACTGTCAGAGATGTCAGAGCCATGGGTGGGAATTGGGCAGGGAGGCAGTGACACCTATTAGCAATCAAGGCCATGTTACAGTCACACAGGTTCTAAAGGAAGGAGGAAAACCAAGGGAAAGCACACAGTAGCCAGAATCAAAGGTATTAACATATTCGGATTTCTTGGGTTTTAAAAAGGGGGGCTAAAAATAACATATCTGATTCCACTGTGTATTTGTCCAGTTTTTATTACTCATGGGATCCATGACAATAAGAAAAAAAATATTTAGGCAAGAAACAAAGAGAGAAATTGGGTAATGTGAATTTTTCATAAGCACATGAGTTCTAGAAAGACCTTACTTTAGAACTGTGGATAATACAATTGAATACTGTAAGCAAATTATACTTCTCATGACTTTAAGTGATAACAGAAAATGACTTGGACAAGAGGCAAATTGTTTTAAGTAATTAATAATATATCTCCCTGAATTCTTTCTGGGATGAGGCAGGGGTTGAATACATAAGAATATGGATGAATTAATAAACAAATAAATAATACATGTATCTATATTCAAAGTAAAGAATAGTGTTATGGTTCAGAATATAAACTTAAGATATGTTAAATATAAGCTAAATTTACAGTGACTATTTTGCCAAAGACTACCTACCAATATTTTCAAGAGTTCTAAGAAAAGCTAAGAGAGGGCCATAATTTCACAGTTTACAAAGTGTTTTGAGGGAGTGGGGTTAACTACTTTAGAAAAAATTGATCATATAATTTTAATAAACAGTAAGGCCATCTGATTTCTGACAAAGAAAAAAAACACACTGTTTTCGCCTTTTTATATTTAAGAAAAATTCATAAGTAAGTTGATTCTTTAAAATACTGATTTCATAGTTAAGATGTGTTTCATGATAGAAAACACACAGCCCAAGTAGGTGTATATAAATTGAAATGAAGTTAGTAAAACTCTAATTTGTAGGTCAAATCAATGGAGACCCCCGGATTACATAACATAGCCATGGACTTACTTGTATTGACAAATGCCTCAGGTAACCAAGCAATTATTATAAAACCTTACTCCTGTCAAAGTCTGTTTGCACTCTTTTTGATACAACTTGAAATATCATATTTATGGATTTTTTAATACCACAGAAAATTCAGAGCAGAAATTAAAAGCTGACAAAAGCTAACAAAAAGTAGAAGCAGTTTTCATCAACTACTTTTCAGTAAAGGAAATGACAGAAAAAAACGATACAAGACAAAGGCATATAATACCACACTTGTAGAGTGTCACTGTATCGATAGCAGAACTTAACAATTGTTATCCATAGGAATAACTGAATTATGAACCATTAGAAAACTGGCTTTTCAAACATTTGGGGCTTTTATTATATGTAATAGGAGTTTTCTATTAAATGTGTGTGTGTGTATTGGGGGGATGTGTTTGTGTGTGTGTGTGTGTGTGTGTGTGTGTGTGAAATCATAATTCATCTTTGCTGGCTTTTGGTTTTTTTGTGTTTGTTCAAGTCCCCGTCTATGGAACATGTGCTTTCATCTCAACAGTGATTTCTAGCCCAAAAGCAAAAATACCCATTTGCCTACATTTAACTCTCAAACTGGATTTTGTATACCTTTCCCCCCAGTTATTATCAGTTAGTCTCCATTCTTTCATCCACTTTGTACAGAGATTGGCTGAGTCCATAGTACTGCCATCAGCTAACCTCCTGTTAGCTGGAAAAATCCATTCTGGGGGGAGAAGAGAATATACTTCATTTCCTAATGGTTCCAGAAACATTATCCAATTTACAATACATACCAGTTAAACAGACACAGAAAGGTTTTAAAGAATGGTAGAAAGTGTCCAAAGTTATTTCTGACTCCACAGATTCTTTGACTACTTCTTTGTAGATAAAATTTCCCCTTGCTGTCCTGATCAGCACAGAATTTGAAATAAATGGAAGGCTGGCAGTGAGTTAGTCAATCTTTTGTAGCAGAGTTGTGAGAGGAGGGGAAAAGATTGATGCCTGGACACGGAGCGTCTCTCTCAAAAATATGGGTGATATTAAGCTTCTGGACAAAAACCTTTACTTCCACACACCACAGGCAGCTCAGACTAGCACACCAAAGTGAACTTACTCTCCCTCTCCCTCTCAGCCTGCTTCTCCTCCTGGGCTGTGTCCATGCTGTCCCCTCAACTGTCCAGCCCAGAAACCCAAAATGCATCCCCTAGTCCCGACTCTCCCTCACCAACCACATGCTAGATTCCCCGTTCTGGACATCTCGTCCATCTACCCACTCTCGTATCCATACCGTCATACTCTGTCACTGAAATTATCACAACTGTCTTCCAGTTCCTCTGCCTTTCTCAAACTCCCCTTCCTCAAATATATTCTCAGTGCAGCATCCAGAATAGGCTTATAAAAATATAAATCTGGTCCTGTCACTCTACTGCTTGTTTATCCTCCATATCTCTTTACCTCAGGGCAAGCTCCAAACTTCTTCATCTGCTCATTGGCCTGGCTCCCGCTGGCCGGTTGTCTTGGTTTGGCTTCCCCCATAGACAGGGCATCAGGAAAAGACTTGCGTGCAAATCCTTTTTGGGGGAGGTGGTCCCAGAAATACCAGTGGGGAGTCAGGAAGTGAGACAGGGCAGGGAGGGAACTCTGTAAAGCGTGAATTATCTAGGTGGTTACCACTGTGGGGAACTAAAGGGCAATGCCACTGGGGACTCTGGGAGTCAGTATAGTACACGCCTCAAATTATCCATCCCTGAGGGTAGCACATTGAGGTATTTATCTGCTGACTCCTCTGCCATTGGCTGAGACGGACTCCAGGGGCATTGCCCTTCTCCAACAACGGCCTAGTGTTTTCCTGTGGCAAGAAATTCACCTTTGGGCACAGAGGCTTGCAGGTGGCCACAGTAGGTGGTGTTCCAGCAACTATTCACACAGCACCTATCACCTGCCCATTCTTGTTCTAAGTGCAGAGGAGAGATTGGTGAACAACAGATGAAGTCATTGTCTTCGTGGAGCATAAGTGGAGGCTCCTTGGCTTCTTGATGCTTGCATTAAACACACTCTCTTCATGCTGAACCACTTGCAATTCCCACACTTAACAAGCCTATCGCATTCGTCTGACTTCTATGCTCCTTCTTGGCCTAGTTCTGTTTCTTCCAGAAAGACTGATCAAAAGTATTTGGAAAATATGTAACACACAATAGGTAATATTATAATACAAAAAGAATGTTTGAAATATCAGTAAAATAATAAATTTATTTAAAAGTAGAGTTCAACTTGACAAATAATAAAAGAAATACACATTAAAATAAAGCCTAAAAAGATCCTGTAAGAGTGGCAAGACTTTAACAAGTGTTACTATCTCGCATTGACCAGGGTGTGGTGCTCTCATACGTTGTCATTTGATGTTTGTGGGAGTACTCCCTTCTTAGAAGTCAATTTGGCAAAATCCTTTAAAATAAAAAAAAAGAATACTCACAATATTCAGCCAAGCATTCTAATTTCTATAAATTTATTGTTTAAAAATAACAAATCCCTGCCTTTATCAGGACATCAGCTTGAAATCATAGATAGCACATTTACTCAAAATATCATACCAAATACATCTTATCAGTTTAAAGAAAATGGAATCCTCACTAATTTTTTTTTCATTTTCATACTTTTTCTTTCTTATTTTTGACACCAGATCTGTGTGACTTACTAAAATTTTTTACAGAAGTATTTTTTTCAAATATGATTAATAGTAACTTAGAGAAACTTTTTTGAGAATTTTCAAGATGTTAGAAAAATAAGTTTTAAAAGAACAAGGGGGAAGTTTTCAAATCCCTTTTCCCCAAGAGCACCTCACTCATACATGGTATCACCATCAAAAACGAGTTGACTTCTCTACCCATCGGGGACTGCCCAGAGGCAGAGCAATGGGAGTTTGTAGACAGAACTACGCGCTTCTCTCTCTTCTCCCCAGGCTTCAGGGAGTGTCTTCTCACAGAACTGGTCTAGACTCAGATGGCACTGATAAAGCTCAGAATAGAATTAATCACGGACTCTTTACCTCAAATTAAACAGGCACTATATGAAAAGGAAGGACACCTTTTAAACAAAGGAATGCCTTCTTATTTTATACAGCGGAATTAATTTTGTTCTTACTAATCCTCCATTCTTTCTCTCAACAGTAACTTGCCTTCAAATAAGGTCTCAATAAAGAACCAATCAGGACTTCTTTTCTTTGCTCTTGGAGTCCTAATCTCCAATCTGGCCCTAATCTGTCTGGTCCATTACTGTTGCCATAGTTACCGCTTCTTTATCTGCTGTCATGGAGAAGAGGAGGCGAATTTGCCACACTCTAACAACACAGTCTTTCTTTTTTAAGAACACCTTTTTATAAAATATTATCACAGCAAGATCAAAAAAGGAGGTGATTTCTGAAGATAACACAAATCCAAAAGATAGTTTTGAAACAAAAAATGATAATAATTTGATCATGTCGAGTGCAATACCCTTGGTAACAACTATGCTATTGGGCTAATTTTTCTATACAGCTACAATTTTTCTGGATATCAAAGACTTTTTTCACTCAGCTTTTTACTACACACTGTTTCTGAAATTAATTTCTCTCTGAGCTTATTAATAGTGCACTGATTCTCTATGAGGTTGGCATGAAAGATAAGCTGTATTCATAAAAACAAAAATGTTTAATTTACATTAGACAGTGAACCAATAGACTTATTTCCCTGTTTCATTCCCCATGTTGCTAAGTAAAATACTATAAATGTGGCCACCAAATTAACTTGCTGCTCTATTAGCTACATCTCCTTATTAGCTTGAAGATTTAATAAAAATAAATCATAAATAGATATTATTAGTGAAATGATGGGAACATTTAATTTTCCAAAGGCCAAACATCTATTATTTTTCCTTTTGAATTTTTTTCTTGTTGTTGTTCCCTTGACACCAAACTCTAACTTCTTATTGTCTAAATGGAGAAGTGGATAAACCTAAATTATAGTTTAAAAGTGTCACAGCTCATAGAGTAATTTCACAAACCTACAAAAAGAACCTTTACTGTGTATAATTAAAAATTATAATGAACATTTAAAACATTTTACACTATTTTCAAAATTCAGAGAATTATAGCTTTTGTGATAGTGTATTAAGAACTTCGGTAAAACTCAGAAATGTGGATTTAAAAAAATAGTTTTGAAACCATTTTTAAAATTTTAAATTCGTATGAAATGCAGACGATTGCCTTCCATAATATTTCATTAAATCTCAATCTTTCTTTCATTTTTTAATTGACAGGTAACACTGTATGCTTTTATCCTGTACAATATGATGGTTTGAAGTATGTAAACATTGTGGAATGGTTAAATCTAGTTAATTAACAAATGCATTACCTCATGTCCATAAAATAATTTATTGGGTTAGTATCTAAATAACCAATATATATTTAATGTCTATCAAGTTCCTACCATTTTGCTTGAAACTAAGAATTATTTAATTTTAAGCCATGGATTTTAAACCATTTATTGCTTTCAATAAATGGAGAATTAATTTGAGAACACAAGGTGTACACATTTCCATTCTGTTCCCTGATGCCTATTTAATTTACTATTGATAAACTATCATAGTGATAGTGCTATCATACATAGTTTGAACTTTGACAAATTGAATGCATCCAATCATTAATCCATTCGATATTCACTGAAGTGTGTAAGGCACGGTGTAAAAGGTTGTTTAATCTACTTCCAAATTCCAGAGAGGAAAGCCAGCTTGGTAATTCTCCCTGCCCAGCTTGTCTTCACCCTCAAAGACCCATCTCCTCCCACCTCCAGCATTGGTCCTCTCATACTTTCATTGGTCCAGCCCTACTCTCTCAGTTGTCTTAAGCAGGTGTAAGCCCAAAGGATCCATTTGAATGTCTCTGGGGTTGGGTGGGAAGTTATACTTGAGGAGTTGGCAAAGGCTTTAGTTGCAAGTCTGGCTCCTTGTTATCTTTTACATCTCCATGCTGAACTTGATCAATTCCATTAAGACCTCTTGCTTTCACCTTTGTTACTTTTGTGTGCTGCAGACTGACCTGGAACACTTCACTCCAGTGTTTTGTTGCTCTAACTGGGGGCCTTCTTCAGGTTTCAGTTTAAGTGTCACTTCACTGATCTCCAGCCTTGTGTAGGTCCCTTTATTCTGGACTGTCACCGAAGCAGAAAAAGATGAACACTCCAGTCAGGTCACTTCCCTGTACTGTAACGGTCTAGTCACTTTTTGGTATTTATAGCAAATTGTATGCTCTATGAGAGTAGGAATGAAGTCTAAACTGTTCACCACTGTAATCCTTCAAATTACCACAGAGTATATTAGTCACATCACAGGCATCCAATAAATTCTTGCAGGATTAGCTAAATGAAAGAAAGGCATTGCAAATTTGTGAGATTATGTTTAGACTTCAGGTAGAAAATTCCCCTTCAGAACTTTTTAGGTGGGTATTTGAGAATATGTACTTGGAGGAGATTGAGCTATTACTGCAAGTTAGTTATGCTAATCATTATAAATCTGCTACTAAATTACAAAGTAGATTGAAAAACGGAGCTCAGAGAAAGGTTCTAAGAGAATGCAGGTTTGGGGTGAGAACATTTCATATTGGACCAAATGGAGAAGGGGAAATATACCACAATCTGCTCTAAAACCCAACTATGTACCAAACGTTATAGAAGGTGTGCTCATATAAGAATAGTTCCCAAGGGAAATAATATCATACTTTCATTAATAAGCAAAAAGAAGCCCAAGAGTTTGGTTTGTGCTGAGCTGTGCATCCAAAAGAGGATCTGGGCATCTGTTATAGGAAATGCAATTCTTATTCCAGGACCATACATCAAAGAGCAGTGCTAAGTGAAGCTTGTATTCTAAAGAGGATTCCCTATGGCCATACAAATAGATAAGCTGAGAAGCAAATTTGGAGATATATGGTCATATCAGGAGAGATAGCTATAGCTCCTGGAGTTTGTGATCCTTTCAGACAAAATGAGGGGTAAAATCATATCTGCTAAACAGGTCAACCAATATGTGTAACTAAAGGTTTTTATGCTCAAATCTATACATTGTATGTTTGTGAAAGCATCCATTGAATGCTTTAGTAATTTCCTTGTTCCAAGTTGCTTATTTAGGAACGTGCCTTTTAAAGAGTTTATCCACCACTGCTCTCCACTCTGGACAACAGAGCAAGAGAGAGCTTGTCTCTTAGGGGAAAAAAAAAAAAGAATGTTTATCCACTAGAGGAGCAAGGACTGCAGGCAGCTTGGAGAGGTGGCCAGGGCATCTTATATATCATATATGTAAATAGATGTTTTGACTAGAAAACTGCAATTAGATGGCCTGGGTATTGGATATCTACTCCAAAACTCTGGGACTGTGTGACTTGGAAAGTTATCTAGTTTCTCTGAGCCTTACTTTCTACATTTAAAAATTGATACAAAATAATCCATGTATGGGGTAGCTAAGTGATGCTGAGAAGTGGATTTTAAGGGCTGCCCACAGTACCTAGAATAGGATTTGCAGTCAATAAATGGTTGTTATTATTTGTCTGTATTTAGATCCATGGAGCAGAAAACTTCTTTCTTCTGGACCGATTCCAAGATCGGTCTGGCTGAAGATCTAGAAGCCCTAATCGAAAGGGGCTGGGGAGTATTTGAGCTAAATCTGATAGATCAGGTATGTTGTGAACAAATGTGCTTCCTCTACTTAAGGAAAGTACTTGGTTACCTCACTATCCTTTCTTATTTCCTTTTTTAGTTTGCAGAGAAATATCTATTGTTAATTTCTTTTCTTTCTTTTTTTTTTTTGTATAACTTTGTCATTCCATATTTCTGCTCCTATAAGAGTTTACTTCATTTCAGGTCTCTTTCTTTTCTCTGTATTTTCTTACTAATCATTGTACTCTTTCCATCTGTCACTGTTCCAAGGCTTTGTGAGGCCACCTTTAATCATCTCTCTCATCAATGTCTCTTCCTGGCATCTTTCCCCAACTACGAGAGAGCTATGTTTCTACCCAATCCCAGCTCGCTTTGTTTCCACCCTTTCCCTTGAGTTTATGTCATTGAATTCCCAGTCATTGTTTACCCTTTCTCATGCCCAGGGACCCCAAACGTGCCATTTCAATCATTCCCTTGTCACCAGAGCTTCCTCTAGGGATAAAGGCTGACAAGCGGTGACAGTTCCCCTCCCGTCCCTCATGTGTATTTATCATCCTTCACCTCATCCCAGCCATATGGTGCTTTGTCCCAGGCTGGTATGCAGTCCCGCTCTCTGTCCATGAAGAACATCTAAAGAACACATGCATTGCTGTTATACATCAGTATGGCAGGCTTTACGAAGCAGTGCTTTTTCATGCAATTTTCCTTGGTGATGAGACACCACTAAAGTAAAATAGCTGACAAGCGGTATTGTTAGGGAAAAAAAAATAATTGAATCAGTGCTAGGAAGTTTAGCGTGTGCGTGTGTGTGTGTGTGTGTGTGTGTGTGTTAAACAACTCTGTTTCCTCTAAGAAACTCAAGTAAAAATAAACTGAAGATAATACAACTTAAGTAAGAAGAACCAAAGGTTTAAGATATTCTCTTTAGTAATGTAGGTACTTTTAAGAACTGCTTTTACTGTTTTAGAATATCAAGTAACTCAATTAAAGAGCTCCAATCATACTTGATGTCTCAGTGACTTCTACTCATGGCAAACTTTCAACTCTTGTCCATGGGATTTACAATAAATTTTAAAAAAGTTTATTCATGGGTATGCTATAAGGGTAGTTGTGGAAATGCTCATTTCCAGGATGGGCTCGTTTCACTTCTTTTTCCTAATTTCTCTAAGAATGAGAGTTTCAGAAGGATAGGTTCACTAAACACTATGTTTCAGGAGGAAGGACGGTAGCGGGTGTGTAGGAGGCACCACAGGCCAAGAATGCATGGGCCACGTGGAGCACAGAGGTTTATAAAGTGTCTGTGTGTAAAGCACTTGGCTCTAGAACCTTGCTACTCAGCCCTGAGTTTTATAGCCACCAAAATAAATTAAAAGAAAATAAACCTAAAGGGAATAAAAGCGGGTATAAAACTAAAATAAATTATTACTTATTCCAATTAAGTTTATACAAGTGGAGCATTATGTCACTGCTATGAAGTCAACAGGGGGTGTACAATGTCCATGAGCATGTTGCCTTAGACCCTCGGTTTTATTTTTCTGGGGGAGGGTGTTGTTCTTCCATCCCTCTATACTCTTGAGACAGAGAGAGAGAGAGAGACCCTGCCCACTGCTATTCTAGTCTCCTTCTGGGAAGTAGGGTTGTGAGCATGTAGAGTACTTGCAGCCACTGCAGAGAGCTCACTCATGTAAGTTCATCTTTTTTCTTTTTTAATGTACTGCAGTGTAGAAAATAAAAGTAAAGCTATAAGCCATAAAGGAAGCATATTGGCCTGAACCTAGTACTCATACTTCAAATCCATAAAATAAGAAAACAAAAAGAATAACTATTAGAGATGACTAAGTAATAAAAACACATTATATAATCATAAACTGTGGCTGTGCATCAAATGCCAGTACTCTACATAGAACACTACTAATTCCTATAGAAAAGCTGGGTCTTTTAAAAAGTCTTGTTTGACTAAAAAAAAAAAAAAAATCATTAAATGTGTCATTTACTTAAACATCCATACTGATCTGAATTACGGTTGGTAAATTTATCAAATAACTCAAAATAAAACATAAAGCATGTAAAATACTGAAATATAGTATACAAGTGCTCTTTTACCATAATAAATGTATCTATTTTAAGTTTGTTTCCTTGTTTCTATTGTAGCTAAATCAAAATATATTTGGACTATATTCACATGTTCACTCATCCTCGTCAAGAAGTCAAAAGCATATATGACGAATGACATTTTTTTCTTGAGAAAATGAAAAAGAATCCTGGAATTGGAACTAGGAGACACATCTTGCTATGATTTGAGTGTTTTTGTCTCCTTTAAAATTCACATAGAAACTTAATCCCCAAAGGTTTGGGAGATATAACCTTGGGGAGATGACTCAGTCATGAGGACTCTGCCCTACAAACAGAACTAAGTGTTTTTGTAAAAGGGCTTGACAGAGGGAGTTTGCCTTGTTTCTGTTTTTTCTGTCCCTTCTCCCCTGAGAGGACACAGTGTTCCTCCCCTGCAGAGAAAGCAGCAGCAAGGCATCATCTTAGAAGCAGAGAGCAGCCCTCATCAAAAAACCAAGCATGCTGGTGGCTTGATCTTGGACTTCTATCCTCCAGAACTGTAAGAAAAAAATTTCTATTCTTTATAAGTGTGGTGTTTTGTTATAGTAGCACAAAGGACTACGGTAGCTTGTTATAGTGCCACAAAGGACTAAGAAAAAGCTATATTCTCTTTTAGTTTGTAGCTAGGTAAATGTTTTCTAGGGTGGAGCTGGGTTAATCTCTAAAGTTACTACTGAGGCTCTGTCATGCTAGGAAGCAAGAATATCATCATCTCTCTCTTTTTTCCCTTCTTTTTCTACTTATTTCTCCTCCCACCCCTGTTTTTCTTTGAAACTGATTCATCCAAATTTGGGATAGAATTTAGAACCCAATGGCAAGCTCACTATCCAGTTTAGGTAGTAATACCTGTGTCTTAGTACATTTGGGCTGCTATGACAAAATACCTTAGACTGAGTAATTTATAAACAAAAGAAATTTTGATAAAATGACTTTTTTTTCCCCTTTGGGTAAATACCCAATAGTGGGATTGCTGGATAAAGCGACCATTAATACATGAGTGGATTAATAATATGTGGCATATGTATACCACTGCGCCTTAAAAAAATGGTGAACTAATACCTTTCGTAACAACCTGGATGGAACTGGAGACCACTCTTCAAAGCGAAGCACCATGACAATGAAAAAACAAACACCACAGGCACTCACTATTAAATTATAACTAATCAATCAACACGCATGCGCATATGGAAGTAAAACTCAATGGAAATCAAGCAGGTGGGAGGGGGAAAAGGGGAGGCGGAAGTTCACACCCAGGGTACAATGCACACTATTTGGGTGATAGGCACACTTATAACTTTGACTCAAACTATACAAAAGCAATTCATGTAACCAAATGTTTGTACTCTAGTAATATTCTGGAAAAAAATAAAGAAGGAAATTTATTTCTCACAGTCTCACAGTTCTGGAGGCTAGGAAGGCCAAGATCAAGGTGCCAGCAGATCTGATGTCTGCGAGGGCTTCACAGATGGCACCTGTTGCTGCATTCTCACGTGGCAGAAGGAGCAAGGTGGCTCCTTCAACCTTTGTTATCAAGGAGACCACTCCCACTCACTAAGGCAGAGCCCTCATCACACAGTCACTCCCCAAAAGGCCCTTCCTCTTCAGACCACCACAATGGGGATTAGGTTCAACGTGCATGTTGGAGGGTCAAAAACATTCAGACCACAGGAAGCTGGTTCTAAAGATACCATGACATAGAAAAAGTTAGGAACTAGGAAGTTAAAACAATAAAATTCGTGCCATAGTCACTACTAATTATATACCCTTATCATGATACCTCCTGTTCCTATTTTCCAGCATCAAAAATACCGTAAACTCCATATAACCAACAACACAAAATACAGCAGATGGGACCCATAGAGTACTTTGACTTCAGTTAGAGACAGTCTAAAAAAATAGAGGAAAACAAATGGTGCCAGCCCCTGTCTCGACTATTTTACCACCTTAATAGATATTGGCATTTTCTATGTTAAGCGAAAGCACAGCTGTCCTTGCACAGGAAGGCTTAACAGTGTTAGAATGGAAATTCACACAGAAATATCAGTCCATCTTCACCAAAGGAAAGGCAAACCTGACAGCCATTGAGAGTGCAAGGGTTTGCTGGGTCCAAGCCAGACTCGGCCATTTACTCTCGGTGTGACCCTGGATGAGATACTTAATTTCTGTTCACTACTGAAGAGATGGCCAGAAAAAACAAAAGGACAGAGTAGAGTATACAGAAATAGATGTAAAAATAAGAATTTGGAAACCACTCAATATAAACAGAGGTGAATATATATTTGCTACTGAAGTGCGAAGTCAGTTCTAAGAGTATGTTAAAACTAGAATCCATGAGAAGAAACGCTGATAAATATGACTATTAAAAAATACCTTATGTATAGAAAAGCACAACAGGTGAGACTGAAATATGAATGACAAACTGGGACTTTTTAAATTCTATTATAAAATATTAACATTCCTAATATGCAAAGAGCTGGAATAAATCAATTAAACTATTCAAAGTAAAGAAGATGGTAGGGAAGTAAGCTAGAGTTAGAAAGGATGAGAAGGAAGTATCAATATATGAAATTTAATTTCAAGACCTTTGAATATTCCAATTGTCATTTCCCCCGCAGGGTGATTATGCTACCAGAAAGAATTATTTTACTATTAAAAATGTCAGCATGCTGTGGCCTTCATCTTCAAGAATGTTAAAATTTGTTAGGCTTCAAATGGGGAGAAAACAATCATTCTCATGCCTCTTGTTATTTAAAAAAAGAGTAAACAATATATTATATTCATAAATATTTTGACATAAGGAAAAATATTATCTGTATACAGTTCAGAACTTGATGCCACACTTATTGGAACAATTCTAAATTACTATACAATATGTTATTTTTGGATTTTGCAGCTATTCTGCAGTAAGTACGAAGATATGGTTATAAAAATTAACTAACTCTGGCCTCCTGTTCCCCGACTACTACAGCAGAGTCTGGAAAAAAATCACAATATGACATACAAATAAATTCACTTAATGATGACTAGAAAATTAAACAAATAGCCTAAGATGAATTGGGGCTGTCTTCTGATCTCTCTGTCATGCAGCTACATCATAATCTAAACATGTAAACTCTCTTCTCTGGATTCTAATTCTGTTGGCTACAGGTAAGGGATAGGAAATCTAGACACTGTTAAGAGTTTTATTATAGAAATTTTTCTGAACAATGAACTTGTATTCTTAAAAAAAGGAGGCAGGTCTCTGTAGGTAGCAACACACTGGGTATATTGCCTTCTGTAACTATCTACAGCAATATTAGAGACTTAACAGAGAATGTAGTATAATCATGTTAGATCTTAGAGAGCTGATTGCAGCCATTAAAAAGTGGTGCAGGAGTGGGCTAGAATTAGAGATTTGCTTCTGAAGAAAAGAGTATGGAAATGAAAAATAATAACTTCACAGTAAAACCTCACCAAACTTAGCCACCACTTACCAAGTGGTGCAAGTGATCACGCTTAGTGATGTCACGTCGCTGCCACATGTCCCTGACATTATGTGACAACAAGGGCACTTCACCTCTATGGTATTCTTTCCCAAATTCCATCACCCCGGTCTAAATAATGAGAAAAACTTCAGACAAACCCAGATTGGGAGGTAGTTAATAGGATCCCTGAACAAGACAGTCGAGGTCAAGAACAACAGGCAAAGATAGAAGCTGTTACAGAAAAAGGAGATGTGAGACATGACAACTAAACATATGGGGGCAACTTTGGACCCCGAGATAGAAAAATGATACTAATGGAAAACTTGGTGAAATCCAAACAAATGCTAGAGTCTAGTTTATAGCAATGTTGGTGTCTTAGCTGTGACAAATACAATGGCAGGATGGGAAGAAGGGTTTGCAAGAGCTCTGCCAGATCTTCACAACTTCTCTATAAATCTACCAGTTATTCCACAATATATAAAAATGGTTCATTTTAAAGCGGGGAAGCCTGCAGCTTTAATTATAGTTGAAGATCAACCCCAATGCTGTTAGCACTAGTGTTTTTTCAAAAAGCATAGAGCAGACTCCATGAAGACACATGATAAATGGATGCTTAAACATTAGGAGTGTACTATTTTGTTCTAAGTGAAGAACTTAAAAAAAAAAAAGGAATAAGGAAAGTGTTAAGTTTTAGGATTCTTACTGTGATCAGAGCTATCATCTATCAGCCAGTGCAAAAAGATTAATTCTGGAGAGTGGAGAAGGATGTCCAGCGTCCTGCTTCCAAACACAGACTGGGAGACAAAGCATTCAGACTACAGCCATCAATCTGAGCACTGACATCCACTCAGAGCATTTATGACTCATGCTGATGCTTTTGTATCACCCAGTGCCAGTCTGGCTGTATATCTACTTTGTATTTCATCCTTAGGAGTAATGCATTGGATTCCAACTAGGTAGATTCCTGTGTTATTCTATTTTTCAATTTATGTAGCAGCTCATAGCTAATAAAATTAAAGGTGACAATTAAAGACAGGTGCAAAATTAAAGACAGTTGTGCTCTAGTTGGCACAGTGAATTCCCAGAGAGCAAGAACTCAGCTAAGCACAAGGCTGCTCAGCATTTGGGGAACATCTTGGGTAAGGATTTCAATGTGTGGGGCACAGTTTGTTGTACAGCATAGCTACATACCTTGGGTGGCTTGGTGTTCTATGTGCTTCCCTGAGAAAGACTGGAAACATGATCAAGAATGGCAAGAAAATGAAAAGTAATCATAACCAAGGCAATAAAATCCAAAGTTATGGGTAGGAAACTTCCCTTTGGTAAACACATAAGTAGGAAGAGGAGGGAGGTAAAAAGTGATGAATAGAATGACGTGCTGCAAGAAATCTAGAAAACTAAGAGTAAAAATTACAGAAGAGTATTTAAGAATGACTCAGATCAAAGGATTAAGTAACCAAAAGAATTCATAAAATCCTGGCAGCTAAAACAGTGTTTTTCAAAATCTTCATGTCATAGCTCATTCCTCATACAAGCCCAGGGTAAAAATATCATGAATCATTAAAATCTAGGATGAACTTCCAGATAATATAATGTGGCCTATAAATATGGCAACATATGATTCTGACTAATTTGTGAAGCCCATTTTAGCTAGCAGTTTCAAATTCTTTCCCCTATAAAAATTTTTCCCACCTCTGACTATTAGCAGTTATGATAAATAATTTTTAATTTAATTTCACACATACTCTGGTCCACACTTTGCTTCATGTGTATTGGCTCAGAAAACACAGTCTAATATACATATATATATACTTGAGAATATCTACCAATGCATAGTTTTCTCTTATGTTCCCATTTCTTATGCTCATTTCACTATTTTTAATCCATTTAAAAACAGGAAAAGTAAGTCACTAGGCATTTTCATTATCATTTTTCTCTATAATAACCATGAAGGAAACAATAGTTATCGACTCAGTAATCAAGGAGTCTGGTAGATGTTTCTCTGCTGGGGGTTTCACTGGGGTCCATGCTGTATAAAGCCTTGACTGATCCTCATGATGTCGACTGAAAAATTTAGGGATGTGTATTGAACATCTCATAGGTCATCTTAACCACTTACTGGAGAACTTTCTATACCATTTTCACTCTGAATTTATTATCTGCTTAGAAATATAACTCATTCTCAAAATTTAAAAACCTAAATTTTGAGTAGATCCTTTGGTTGTAGGACACTAAGATTTGCTGAATAGATCAATAGCCACGTATTATGTCTTTTTTGGTTTTATATATTTTGATGAAATCCCCCTTTTCAGGCCTTGCATTTCCAATCTTAAAACGATAACCCAAGCCCCCTACATCACGACACACTAATATTTACTCCCTTTTTTTCCTTCAGCATATATTCATCTTTACACAAAATTCCATTTTCCTCTCTTGATTATACTAGTTTCTCCTTCTGAATATGTCCTCATCTCTGTCTCTTTCTATTTTGTGAAAAATTGAATGGCCCACAGTTTTAAGAGAGTAAAGGTACCATGTTTTTTACAATGATAAGGAGAGGAAAACAAAACGACCAGATCCCTTTCTACTAACCCCAGCATGTAACCTCTTCAGATTCTGGTTATTTGGAGTATAGTTAAGATGAAGGCATCTTCAGAACCTCCAGTCTTTATCCCAATCTTCATTTCCTCTCATCAAAATGCCACCCATACGGAAACGTCATTCTAAAATATGGCAAGACAATTTCTGTGAAAGAATTCATTTTCACCTCTACCAAATTAATCTGAGTTGAGACCGAGCCATGCAGATAAAAGCTTGTTTAATTTGGGTTTTAACATATGTTTTTCTAATATGTATTTTAAAACTGAGCAAATCTGTTTCACCCAGACTGGAGTAGTTTTATTTATAGAAAGCCACTTTGAAGAATATGAAAAGAATAAAAAGTCATAAAACCTTTTATTCATCTGGATTATGGTTTTTATTCTCAGACTTCAAGTTCCCTTTTAAGAAGGTATATATCTAAGGCTGACATCTATCCATTCATTCACCTAGTTATCTGATCATTTATTCATGCAAAATAGTTTTGCAGAACACCTTTCAGGTATCAGGTACTGTGCCAGGTGATGGGAATTTGGTAAGCAAAATAAACCTCTCTGCCCTTTTGGAGCTCATATTCTTTATTTGTGTCCTCCTTCATGGCTGATTTGACATGGTAAACAGAGTAGAAGTGCTAGTGACCAATGTGTGGGGGAAAAGGCGTTATTTGATATGTTTCTTACCTAGAGGATGAAGGTAAGTCACACGTGACAATGAGAGGTGGCACAACACAGTGTTCCAGAGATAAACTGCCTCTGCCACATACCAGGTATGTGTCCTCCCACAAATTACTTCACCTCTCTGTGTCTCGGCTTTCTCACCTATAAAATGTGAATGATCATCGTAGGACCTAACTCTTACGCTTATCTTGACAGTCAACTGAGTTAAAATTTATAAAACATCCAGAGAATGCCTGACTCATAGGACATATACCATAAGCTTTTGTTAAATGAAAGAGATGGCCAAGAGAAAAACCAAACAAATAAACTAGAAATTAGATCATAAGATAATAACTACTAATTTCAGCGCATGACATTGGACACTTTAATCTTCCTTTGCCCGTCTTTCCTCATTTTAAAGACAAACGCAATCACATAAACTCTTATTTCCTCTTTCATGGAATGAGGCTGAAAGACTTTCTGATCCCAGAAGGAAGTTGCATAATCAGAAATAGCATACTCTGCTGTTTCTTGCCCTATGAGTTGCTGGCCCCAGGGAGGCAGTTTTGGCTGGAAAGAGACACAAACATTGGTGAGCAATGATTTATTTTGATGAGGAATTATATTAACACTGTTTTTTTGAGTGATCCCTATGTATCAGGTATTGTACAAATCAGTTTATGCACATTAAATAGGTTCTACTGTAATTCTGCATTATGTCAGGCTTTGGGTAATTCGGAAGTGCACCCAAAGTCACAAATGAAGTGGCAGAAAGTCTGCAAACCTGAGCTCTTAGATGTAATGATAATATACACAACATGTACAAGCACCCAGAATATTACAAACAAACAACTTCTGACACCATCTGTAGCTGCCTTCCCGGTATTAGAAAATGAATATTAAGTGCTTTGCATTATATAGCTGTCATGAGAAAAAATACATTATATAAAAATAGACCTAAAATTATTGAAAGTAATATTTCTCAGGTTGAAATTATTAATGCATATGCAGTATTTAGTAGCTTATCAGAGTTGCAGCCTTGTTTTCCTGCAAACCCACAGGCATGTTGTTAGTGTCATCTTTAAAATATTCACCAGTTCAATGGCAAAATTGTAAATTCTCTTCATCCTAGAAGGTATAGAGCCACCTGTTATTTTGAAAACCTAAACAACATGTATTTAGTACATGATAAGATTAAGGATGGTACCACTGTATGAATCACAGATGCTAATTTGCTGGCATAAATGTAGAATGATATATTGTACAATCCTGGCAATTATGTCAGAAATCAATCTAGAGTAATTCATTAACACCTTTTCTTCAAGAAAAAAGGAGTCAGCTGACATCTGTAACTAATATTATGATCTATGTTATTTTATGTTTTTGATTTTATGAACAGTAGGGCAACCATAAGATAATTTGAATAGCTAATTATTAAAATACTCACTTTTTTAATGCAGTCACTGTTCAAGAATGTGGATTCATTTTGCAAATTATAGGTCTTATCTTACTGATGAGGAAGATGGAAAATGACAACTTAAAGGAAGGCCAATTAACTCCTTCATGGCCTAGAGCACCATGTAGAGACATTCCTGACTCGGCACAATAGGTATGATCCTGGGATTTGTATAAAAAACCAACCAATATAAATTAAGCCAAATTTACTAATAAACCTCTTTATCTAAAATTAAATCACACTCAGTTTAAATTGATCTTAAATATATGTTTATACACTTATTTAAAGATATGTATTTAAATATATTATTAGAGAATTATTTATTTCAGGGGTCACGTGTAAAACAACCGTGGTGGACAAGCCTTGATATGGCCCAAGACCTAAGGTAACTGCACTTCCACTGAGTATAGTTGGACTTCTAGTTAACAGAATATGGTAAAATTGATAAGACAGTTACTTTCTTGATTAAGTTACATTATATGGCAAAGGTGATAAGGTAGTCACTCTCATGATTATATAACATCTTATAAAACTATGTCTTAGCAGACTGAAAGAAGAGATTCTCCCGATGACCTTAAAGAAGTGAGCTACCATGTTGTAAACTGCCTATGGAATAAGCCACATGGCCAGGAACTCTGAGTGGCTTCCATGATTTGAGGATGCTCATCGGCTAACAGCCAGAAAGAAAATGGGGGCCTCAGACCTACAGCCACGTGTAGATACATTCTGTCAACAACCTGGGAGCTTGGAAGTGGATCATTCTCCAATCAAGCCTCTGATGAGACTTCAATCCTGACCAAAACCTGGATTGGTGAAACCTCAAAGCAGACAACGCAGAAAAGCTGTGATTGGGTTCTTGACCTATGGAAACTGTGAAGTAATAATACGTGTTATGTTGAGTTGCTAAATTTGTGGTAATTTTTAATGTAGCAATAGAAAACAAATACAGCAACCTATCATGTAGGTCAGTATGAGAAACTTTCAAAAGGTCAGTTACTGGTCTCTTTGTCTAAGGTGAGTAGAAATTATCAAGCCCACTAGAAAAAACTCAATTGTCTTCAGAATGGCTCTTGGAAGCCGGAACATTCAACATATATCATGGATATTATCAATTCAGTTCCCTCTAAGAGTATATTCTGAGTAATATGAAGTTTTCACCATATGCAAAAAATATTTAATATTAATAGAGACATAGCAAGCTTAGGGTAATTCTCCAAAGAGTGTTAAAATGCTGAGGCATATATTTTCTCATTTTCAAAACTTTATTCACGTATTATTTCTGTTCACTAAACCGTACTCATCTGAAATATACAATTTGATGAGTTTTGACAGATATATAAACCTAAAAGATCACCACCACAATCAAGAAACAGAAGATAGCCATCAACCCCAGAAGTTTTCTCATGACACTTTGTGGTCCATCCCTCTCTGCCACTCGCAGTTGCTGGCAGCCTGTGATCTGCTTTCTGTTACTACAGATTCATTTTGCATTTTCTAGAATTTTATATAAATGGACTCATCCATACAAGTTTTTTGTGTATCTGGCTTCTTTCCCTCAACATAATATAGATATGTTAATGTTTGCATTGTGAAACTGAAAAAGAAATACACTTAACAGTCAATACCTTAAAAATACCCTTCTTTGTGTAATGACCATAATTTATAGCATCGTCATGACACGTTCTGTCCTTTCTCTGCTCACAACATACAAACATACTTGTATATATATTATAGAAAGTTTATTCTTTATGGGCATGTGATACTCAACATATCTAGTATCTGTGTATATACACACACACACATATACATATTAAATATATGTATTACAACCATAGATATTTATATTTCTGTTCAGCTCTAAATGAACAAATGATCATGCTTGTAGGGAAAAAAAAATCAATTGAAAATACGATCATAATGACTGCTTTCATTTACGCAGTGAATGGCTCTCAGTAATTAACTGACATCATATACTAGAAAATCAATAAGGAAAAATACCCATGCATAGCTTTTCTATTTCATCAACAGAGGATGTTTGCTACACCTCTGTCTTAGCACTGGGGCAGCCTGAGATGCAAAGCTTGGGTGACACCTGTCATAATCAATTAGTCAAGTAGAAAAATGGTGTAAAAAGATAGCTTGTAGACTGAGAGCGATTCAATCACCCTGAAATGTTCCCTTAGGAAATGAAAGTCTGTTATTCCATTTAGACATCTTAGAATTGTTGAACACTACTTTCTTCCCTCATTCATGCAAAGTAACAAATAATTACAAGAGACTTGGGAACATTTGCAGGGAAATGAAAAACATGAAACCTTGTTCAGCTGAAAGCCTCTCTCATCTCTAGGTGGTAATATTCTTTACTGTAATCACATCGAGAGAAGAAGACTGGATCAAGGAAAACTAGCAACACTCACAAAAAATAATTTCTACAACCCTAGAGAATTTTATTCAGACTTGGGATCAAGAACGTAAAACTCAAAATGTCATATTTTATTATCTTCCCTTCATAGAATGCAAAAAAAAAACATGATTTTTTTTTTTTTTTTTTTTTAGCTAGCATTCTTGCACTATGATCCTTAATCTACAAACCCTAATGGAAATTTATTTGTATGATGAATCCTGACTTCCCGTGTTCTTATTTTATTCTTCCCTCCACCTCCAACTCATGAGTTCAGGCTGCCAAGTCACATTATCTCTGGATGGAGTCTTTTTTGTACCTGGCCCCTCTCCATCGTCCCCCACTACCACTGAAATTTAGCCCTAGGAACCAAGAGAATGGCACAGTTTTTGCTTCAGTCATTCTAATAAGCTGAGAAGCAGAGGTGCAGAGAGCATGCCTGGCAAATAGAAAGACTTGGAAAATCCATTACGCAAATGTGTCCTCAACAAACAAAAACAAATGAATGAGAGTTTCTAGCAATAATGGGTTCCGGGTGGTGGTCTTGCCAAAAATGAAACCTCAGCCCAGACAACTGACAACTCAGTACTAATTCCCCAGAGGACTCTGAAGGGTGACAGTAGTTACAATACTGGCATGAAGGACTCAGAACCAGCTGCTAGGGGACACGGGAAAAAAATTTCCAGTTTTGTCTCTGACATTTGCAAACATCACCTGTATTTGCTGATGAAGAGTGTCACTTTTGCTTCTGTAAACCCCACCTCTAGCCACAGAGTCAGAAACTGGGTTCAATGTGTCTTTCCTTCGAAATCTCTAGGTACAAGTAAATGCACACTGTAAGTCAGTATAAGGAAATCATTCTCTGACAAATGTCAAAATGACAATTTCTTTCTTTTAACTACATTCTTCCCTCCCCGGAGTCAAATTCTGAGCTACGAGATAAAGCATTCACTGGGCCTTTGGGTTTTGACCTACCAACAGGCTAACTGAAATCCAGATTTGTGTATAAAGATTGTGTCCCTCAAGGTAGCTCAGTGGATCTCTATACTGCCAATAACCTGCAAGTAAATCTCCTCCATATTTAAGAACAGCTCTAGTCACGTGCTATTCTTAAGAAGCATGTATATTATTTGTATACGCTTACACAGCCAGATTAAGAGTGTAATTCAGGAGCGTACAGGATGCAAAACCTTCTCCATATTCAGCGTATAAATGTTGCTTCATTATTATTCAACTAAATCAAGCTTAGATTATATAAAACTATAATTAAAGTAGAAAAGCCACCATTAAATGCCTATAATTAAGTGTATGTCCTGCTTTATTAGGATTGACTCTCCACAAAGACATTTAATACACCTTCGCCTTGTCAACACATATGCTGATGTTCTAACAAATCTACAGTACCACAACATATCATTCACTGTAAATACATCTTTATTTTTTTTTCTGTTTTGTTTTTCAGCTCATTATGGGGGTACAAAAGTTCAGGCCATATATATTGCCCATGCCTCCCCATCCCCCCAAGTCTGAGCTTCAAGCGTGTCCATTCCCTAGACAGTGCACATTGCACTCATCATGTAGGTGTGCACCCCTCCCCCCCCACCCCATCCCCCCCAGTCAGAACTTCAAGCGTTTCCATTCCCCAAGCAGTGCGCATCGCGCTCATCAAGTAGGTATACACCCATCCCTTCCCCCCAGCCCTGACCTCTGTCCGATACCCAATTGGTGTTATTCCCAAATCGAACAACCCTATCAAAAAGTGGGCAAAGGACATGAATAGAAATTTTTCAAAAGAAGATATAAAATTGGCTAACAAACATATGAAAAAGTGTTCAACATCTCTAATCATCAAGGAAATGCAAATCAAAACCACAATGAGATATCACTTAACTCCAGTGAGAATGGCCTTTATCAAAAAGTCCCAAAACAATACATGTTGGCATGGATGTGGAGAGACAGGTACACTCATACACTGCTGGTGGGACTGTAAACTAGTGCAACCCCTGTGGAAAGCAATGTGGAGATACCTTAAACAGATTCAAGTAGACCTACCATTCGATTCAGCAATCCCATTATTGGGCATCTACCCAGAAGAACAAAAGTCATTCTATAAAAAAGACACCTGTGCCCAAATGTTTATAGCAGCACAATTCACAATTGCAAAGATGTGGAAACAACCCAAATGCCCATCAATTCATGAATGGATTAGCAAAATGTGGTATATGTATACCATGGAATATTACTCAGCTAGTAGAAATAATGGCGATATGGCATCTCTTTGGTTCTCCTGGAGAGAGCTGGAACCCATTCTATTAAGTGAAGTATCTCAAGAATGGAAAAATAAGCACCACATGTACTCACCAGCAAACTGGTTTCCCTGAGTGCACATTTGGGAATAATACATCTTTAAAATGCAGATTTTAAAGACAGAAGCAGCCTCAACTTGACCTTCTTGCAAAGCTATGAGTGTAACTGACAGAAAATAAATAATTTTATACAACTCACACATCCCACCCTGCCTGACTCCATTAACCTACCTGGCCCTCCATAGAAATGGTCTCTTGCTCTCTAACAATGTTCATGGTCTTTCCTCACAGCCATTCTTTCCATCCAAACTCATATTCATTCCTGATTCCAACATCTAAACTCTGACTTTTAGTCTTCTCTGTATGACTTCATATAAGAAGCTCAGCTCAGCTCTTCATAACTGGCATTATTGTTGCATCTCTGGCTCTAACCCTTGGCTTTTATCTATACTTCTCTTGAATGAGTGGTTTTCTATTTGAGGGTTGTTGGGGACTCATAGACAAGTCTTTTAGGGCAGTGGCTCTCAAGCAAATATGTCTCTCTGTTCACCGTGTTCAGTGAAAAAGAAGAGAATGGAGCTGCAGTTAATGCACCCCTAATTGTTTTCTTTCTTATCTCTTTTGCAGTATTTACGAAATCTGAGTGGCCTATGAAAGTGGTGGATGACATTATCAAGAACTCCCTTGATTAATAGGTTAAGGGATCAAAAACAGAATCCCAGAGAAGGAATGCTATCCCGAGGAAAGAAGTAAGACACACATATGTGACTCTAGGAAAGTATCTCAGGACAGAAGGGTAAAGAGTCTGTCACCCACTGAACTCAGCCCAACCCTGTGGACTCATTGAATCTTGTAATAAGGGCTCTCAGCAAAAGAGAAGGAAAATAACTAAAATAGTGCTTGAATTTTCCCCTAAAATCTGAGGGATACTGAAAATTTCCAGTATTTGCATTAAATTCTAGCTGTCCTAGTATGAACAGTTTTATATCTGGAATGGCCTTAAGGCTACATCTGAGTCTTCTCAGCAGCTTCCTGGGCTTCAGCGAGACCAGTGAGAACAGCTGTACTTTGGCTCAGGCTCTGTGAGATCTCCTGGTTGACATCACTGCAGGTGCTAATGCAGACAGCAGGAAAATGGTCAAGTGGTAGCTAAGAGAACATTTAGATGCCCACAAATACGTAGAAAGTTAGATGAAGGGAGTTAATATTCCCTCCTTAATAGTAGGTGAGTACTGTACCTTGTTCAGCTGTTGGCAAAACAAGCTCTCACTAGATTCTCACTCATCGTTTGATGATTCTGTTTTCATTTAGCTCTGAATAAATCCCTGAGTTGGTCTAGTACCGGGATGCCATCCTATGGTGCAGGCACTGATGGCTTGTGACCAGCTCTAAAGGTATGTCCCAGACCTATTCAAGGAAATGAAGTATCACATTAAGAACCTGATCTTAGCCTGACTTCCAGAGTCATGAAATTATGGGGTTCTCTCCAATAAATCAGTGGAGGACTCTGGAATTCCTGCCCTATTTTTGGAAGATGAACCCTGGAGTGATACGCTTATATCAGGAGGGAGCCATGAGAAATAGTTGCACCCTAGCTGCACAGCACTTAGGTCCCGACACCACTCTCCTCTGCGCTACACACCAAGACTCTGCTGCTAAGAACAACAAACTAAATTACATCTGACAGCCTAAATGAACAAGACACATATTGGGATAAAGCATCTTTGGCTTCTGTAATGTTGTCTGAAGAGCCATATATCTGAACAGGAAGAGTGGTTGGAAGACCAAGTGAGGATGAGAATGGCCAGAGAAGGACTACAATGATGTGTATCACCGCTACCCACACGTCACAGGATGGAATCTGAAAGTGTCATAGCTTCGTCAGTGTGCCAGTGCAAGCTTTTGCCAGCTCAGGACAGCTAATTGCGCTCAATGGTTCACAAGTCAGGATTTAGTAACATCAAGTTGGTAGCCTGAAATTGGCCATGGTGAGAATATTTATATTGCAGAAATTGGCAAATTATACACATTGGGGATGCTTTTCTTATCAGCACATTGCCATTTAGACTGCCCTCTATTTCAAATTCTCCCTGGGAAATCTGTCTATTTAAAGAAAAGTACAAAAACTGAATATAACATTGTCTCCATCTGCCAAGGTCCTCAAATTTGGCAATTTGTGATCGTATTGTCAAAGATGATCATATAAGCATATAAATAAAGCAAGAAGACATACTTTCACTATAAAGTTGTCTAAAAACCTGCTATCTACTAAACAATTATGAACTACAAGAATCTATCGTAGCCTAAGCCAAAAGATAATACAGCTAAAAATAAAATATCACTTAGAGACAGTAATACCATGTTTGCCAAGTGCCTTTATAGACTATAAAATTTAGATCATCCATTTCGGTCCATGTAGATTTACTTTTGTGATCAGTGGCAAATTCTGCCTGTCCTGTGCAGACCCCATTCTCCATCTACCTGTGATGTTCCCTGTGTCTGAGCAAGGGTGGTACTTACTGTCTGCATCACCTGACTGGCACTCAGTGTCTACTCCATTATGTCATCTCTTTATTTGAATATGCCTCTTCAACCAAACTAATCTCTTTTGAAAACATGAGTGTGCTTATATTTCTTTATAGCTTACACAGTGACTAGCATGTCATAGGTTCTTCATTATATACATTGATTGACACATGGGGGAAATTTTCCCTCTGATCATACGCATTAACAGTTACACACAGCCAGACAGATCATCAAAGTGTCATTTTAGCACATCCTTCCTTGGTTACCTCCTGCAAAGTCAATAATTTGTCAGTTCTTATTCTCCCTGTTGTTTCCAATATGCTTAATTTATAACTTGTCTTTATCTTTGTCAGTGAGTAACAACTTCAGCATCCTTCCAAGAATTAGTCTAAAAATAAGATATTGTGCCTATCAATCCTTAAACCTTTGAGTATTCTTCTCTAACAGTATTTACTGGTTATTTTTTCTTAATAAATTCTGTAATTATGGGTTTTCAAAGCCCTTCTTGAGAGAATAAAGAAAAACCGTGAATGTACTTTTATTTTTTTCAAAGATAGTACAAGAAAATTATGCTGATGTTGTAGTTCATTTACATTTTAAAAGGTGAATGTACCCTTTGTTTGAACTTTTACCCTCAAAATACTCAGGATGATGAAGATGGTCTGGGTGCCACCCCCATTCTGAGGTTCTCAAGTTCCTTTGTGTCATTTTCTAAAGCAGTCTTTTAAGCATTCTTGAAAATGAACTAAGTGGCCACATTAGATTCAGCTCTTGAGAAACACTAAATTTGCTCTTCATCAGCAAATACTACAGTTTTCCTCTAACTCAATCTCCCTCAAGCCTCAAGTACAGTGTAATTTGGATGTCTTGGGTGAAATCATGTACAACTAAAATTAAAAACACATTAAGCTCTCATCTCACAGAAATTAAGGAACAATACAAACTGTATCTTTCAGGAAAGTAGGAAACATGTATAACCAAAGATTATAGTGTATGAAGGAGAAGGTGGGTGGAGAATGGCACAGGTCTTAGCAGAGCTGAGCAAAACAGAAACCTAAGTCACTAAGGTAAGATATTGATGGCAAACAAATGACTCACCCCACAGATCCCAGGATAGTCTGGGACTACACAAGTACACGGTAAGGAAGGGGTTGAAAATAGAATTGTTTGAAATTTGGTGCCAGGCACACCCAGTTGTCTATATTCCCACCTCCAAGTTGCACATCAAGTTGCTGGTTTTCCCTACCTGGGCAGGAGATAGGAGGTATAGCCTGGGGAGAAATTAAAAATACCTAGACTTGGGGACACCAAATACAGAGAAGAGGAAGGATGAGGTGTGAGATGGGGAACAGAAAGATGAAATAAAATCTGCATACTGAGCAGGCGAAGTCCCACATCTCTTCACCCACTTGGCACCGGAATGTGGGAACCAGATTTATATAATAGACCCAAAGAAGATAAGAAGATTTTTTTTTTCCTCTGGGGAATCTGAGCCACCCCAGAGTAACGACTTAAAAAAGCTATTATTTAGGAGACCATTTTCAAAAGCCAGATGGCCACCTGATTGTTCTAAAGGGAAGTCTCATTTGGTGATTTTGCCAACAAACACAAATTTCAATTAAATTTTTAGTGCTTCCATTTTAAATATGAATGGGCAGCCTCCAATCCCTAGAATCTGAGGAACACCACCTCATATCAAAAAGAGACAAATGAAAAGTAAAAAGAAACCTGGGGACACATAGATAATATAAGAAACTAAAGAAATAAAATAAAGTAGTACTAATGACTAAAACACCAAATCTTGATGAAGTTAATCAAACCTCTCATACATTTCTGAAAGGATCAGAAAATGGTATTTCATTTTAGTCACTTTGCAAGATTATTTTAGAGTTTCTTATACAGTTAAATATCCATTTTTATGTGACCTAGAAATTCTATTCCTAAGTATTTACCCAAGAGAAATGGAAACCTATATGCTAACAAAGGTCTCTATGTGAATGCTCATAGCAGCTTTATTGCTAATGGTCAAAAGTTGGAAAGAATTCAGATACTAACAAAATACTAGATAAGTAAATTATGACTTGTCAACATAATGGAATATTACTCAGCAACAAAATAAGAATTAATTATTGGTACACACATCATCATGGATGAACCTTCAAAATTTTAGAGTAAAGGAAAAAAGCCAGGCCAAAAGAGGAAATGATGTTTGATCTCATTTATATGAAATCTAAATACAGATAAACTATCTTATGGTGTTAGATATCAGATAATGGTATATATGTGTATGGGAGGGAGCGAATAGAAAACTTACCATATAGGACCATAAGAGAACTTACTGGAGGAATAAAAATTCCCTATGTCTTATTTTGGGTGATGTTTACACAAATGTATAAAATTGTTAAAATTTAGTGCATGAAACACTGAAGATGTGTGCATTTTATTGCATATTAATTATGTCCCAGTTAAAAAGAAAAAGTAGCATAGAGGAGGAAAAGTATGAGGGGTAGAAAAATTAAAATATTAATCTGCCATAATAGAAAATCAATAGTTAATATCTAAAAGAGATGGCTACACATGAATATTATTTAGGAATATAGAGGCAAATATTATAGGAAAGTACTAAAATTTTGAATCTCGGGGAGGCAAGTCATTAAAGTTGAAGCAAGCATAATTTTTCTTTGTTGCCTTCCTCTCTCTCTCTTTATCCTTCCTTCCTTCTGAATCTAATAATGTTTTAAAAATATGTTTTGATAAATTCCTTAATAACAATGGAACTAATTTTAAAAGTCAATGCAATTAAAAGAGTAAAACAAAAGTTCAAAGAGAAAGTTATTCTTTTGCGTTGAGAGCACTGGGTATTAAGAGAGTTTCACAAGAAATGATTTGCCAACACTGAAAGTTGATAATCTATCCTCAGATACACTATTGTCATTAGGATAGGATGGATGCAAGGATAGAAAGAAAGAGGAATAAAATGTCCCAATGTTACCATCAAATATTGGAAGGAAAGATGTACTCTGAAGCCAAGTTAAGCTGTTTGTACATTCATTTCCTATGCTACACTTCTCTGAGATATTGGCCATATTCTAGCAAAATAACTATCAATAATAAACTTAAGGTCAAATAAATGTATTAATGTAAAATCTTTAGCAAAATGCATGGCATAGGGCAGATGTTTAAATTTTTATGCTATCTTCCTCACTAAGGTAAGTGAGAAAATAAGTTGAATCTATTACCTTTAGGATATAGGACTGATGTGACCTTAGGTTTATATTATTTATAAATTTAACACAACAACCATCAGAGCTTAACACTTAGATGAGTGCTATGATTTTCAAGGAATCACCTTGATAGCTTATGCAAGTATTCCAAAAAATCTGAGCTTATTACAATAATTTTAGGGATTTTGCTTTGTAAATAGTTTTTATAATCTGTTGTATGTAAATATATAAGCTAGGAAAAATTTTGATGCTTGAGAATAATTGATTTTAAGAAGAAACAAATGAAAATAATTTGATGCCATATGTATTGAGTAGTTTGGTGTTCCAGTTGAATGGCCCACTTTTTGGATTTATGGGAGAAAATAAGATATAACTGTGAAGCAATTACACTGTTTTCACTGTGCCGTTTGTGAGCTGACTCTGGCATCACTTCTAAAAGGCAGAATTCCAGAAACATCCAAAGTAATTTTCTAAAGTAACTACTTGGAAGAAAAATATTCATGTAGATATTGAAGTAAGTATTTTTGGTGGCAACGTTCTCATTAGTGCAAAGGCATATATTCCATTTCTGCCAAGTATAAACAGATCCATATGATACAAATTAAAAAAAAATCTTTAAATGGAACTGGTGACAGTAGAGGTCAGAATGGTTCTCCCATAAGGTAGCATTTGCTGGACCTAGGACCACTGGATATGAATTTTGAAGGTCACTTTAGACTAAGAGGACACTAGTAATATTTTAAAACCAGCTTAATGGAGTAGGGTTTCTGAGTTTGGCAATTTCCAGCAAAGAATGGGGGAATGGGAAGCCCTATCTGAATGGTTCTGGTGATCACTAACAATCAATAGCCAACCCAGTCTCTTCTGGGAGCACCATTTATCCGAGTAAATCCTTCCAAAAAATTATTGCTAAGACTGATCTCTAATATGTGTTCAGTCTGGAAGACATACACCTTCACCTGCCAGACTTTGGCTCCTGGGACACCTCCAAGTATTCATCTTTCCTCTTTTGTGTCCCTCAATTCTTTAAATCTAGGCATATTTGGAATAAAATACTGGGCATATACTAAAATAATTCTGAAGTAGACAACATGATCCTCATTTTAAGCTCTCATTTGTGAATTTCAATTTTTGTTTTTCTTCCCAGTGATTTCAACATGTCAGAATTATGCCTGTCAACTCAAATGTCATAGCAATTTCTTGCTCACTTACGATCTCATTTGACCCGAGCATCTGGATGATGCCAACATTACAAGAAAACAATGACAACAAAGAACATGAGCTTCAAAATGAACAGTTCTCAGTGATAGATATTAGTCTGTGTGCCTTTTTATTCCCCATATATTTTGTTTCTGTCTGGAACAAACAGGCAAATGAGATCAACAGGAAAATCAATAAGCAACACAGAATATCTGTGCTGTTCCAAAATATCTGTGTTTTTCCCCAATTCCTATGCTTTTAAAGACCAAAAAGATAATATTACCTGCCTCTAGCAACAGTTCCACACAATGCCTCAAATAACTGTTGCAATGGAATACCTAATTTCAATGATAAAAATAAGAGGGAAGTACATTCAAGCTCACCAAAGTCGCATCCTTAAGCCTCACAACATAGCCAATGTTCATAACAATATGGAGTATTTAAAATAAAATCTACCAACTTCAGAAAGGAGAAAATACAAGAAAAGGAAATTGGTTGAGAACAGAAAAAAAAAAAGAGAAACAAAGTGTTATCGCAGTAATGGAATACAAACCAATGGCGTGGAGGAAAACTGCGGGCCAACCTTTGCTGTAAAATATTAAAAATGTCATCCAGGGAAGACACTCCAGTGACGGGAAGCTCCAATTACCTGTGCATCTGCTGGAAGCGTAATTCAGCCGAGAGCTGATCATCTGATATGTTCTTGACGCGCCTCACTGACGATTTCATCATCCAGAAAGTAAAGAAGGCAACGAGCAAAATGGCTGCTCAGGACTTAATTCCAGCCAAGGAGAAAGAATGGGAGATGAGATGGATATAATAAGAGACCTTGGAGAAAAGGGCCGTGCCCTGGTGGAGTGCTGTAGACGCAGAGGGGAGGGATGAAGACTGCAAATAGACTTGAAAATGATTTCAAAAGCCAGGAAAGTTGGAAGAAAGCAAGAGAAAGATGAAACAAAGAAAACCAAAGGAAAAATAGCTGTGACCTAAGGTCAGAAATTCTAAAAGTGAAAATGGCTTCACAGTCCTAGTTAAAAATATATTACAACTATGCATCCTTAAATTATCTTAAGAGGAATAGACTAAGAAGGTATTAAAAGAACCAAATATGGTTGGTTGTGTTGGGTAGATTGTGAGGAACCTCCTGCTCTTCTGGGGACAAAAGTGCCCCCCCACCCGCTCCCCGCTCCAGCAATTGCCTCACCTGGGGGAAGAAGGAACACCCTGCCAATCTGCCAATCAGAACTTAGGGTGCCAACTACAGAAAAATGCAGAGGATTGCCCAGCCCTCTCTGAGGCCACGCAGCTCAGGCACAATAGGGTCTGGAAGGTGACCTAGAGCAGCCTGAGGCTAATTATCACGTCATTAGCTTAAATCTGCATTGCAGTTTACCCCCTGAATGGGCTTCCAGAGAGGCTCATGGGAGATCTGCATGCACAGTAAGACTCAGGTCATGTAACTCCCAACTGTCCATCAAAGTGGTTCAACAGTGACATTTAAACCACAAGGAGGACTCAGCCTAGGCAACATAAAACAGGACTCCAGAGCATAACAGGAATCCTTCTGTTATGACAGGGGCCCGTTCGCTGTCTGTGGCGAAGCTGTCTTACTTTGCTCAATAAACTTCACCTCATGCTTAACTTGCTTTCGGTGTGTCTGGTTCTTTCCTCGGCCAGAGCACACCAAGAATGGAGAACAGACTGCTCACCTGATAGTTGCGCATAGCTTTTAATGAGCTCAAATTTAAAGCCTTACAGTAACTTCTGGGGCCTCTGGGAACTGCTGCTCTTCATCTGTCCAGTACCCTTTGCAGCCCACCCTGCTTGATGATCCAGTCCCCAAGCATGTTCTTCAGTTCCCGAGGGTCCTGTCTCTCTTACTGTCTTAAGCCTTGTCTATACTGTTTCTCAGTCCGGGATTACCAGGACCTCACCCACCACTGTCCCACACCTCACCCAGTGACCTTCTATGCCTCATTCGGATCTCAACTCAAAGGATAATTCTCCAGAAAAGTTTGAACTAGACCCCCTGTTACACGTTCTCCCGACATCCTCCAATTTATTTGTATCTTGTCATATATTCTCCCAGTACCCACAAACATATTTGTATATTATACATACATTTTTGTAGCAATTATAATGGCTTGTTATAACATATGTGATGTGTTTGTTGACGAACACCTGTCTCCCACATTGGCATATAAGCTTCTTGGAGGCAGAGGCAA
Source organism: Eulemur rufifrons (assembly GCF_041146395.1). NCBI lineage: Eukaryota > Metazoa > Chordata > Mammalia > Primates > Lemuridae > Eulemur > Eulemur rufifrons. The sequence goes on from NC_090987.1 coordinate 17,545,121, forward strand.
TGTCTGTTTTCTCATCATGATATTTACAGTGTCTAGCACAGGCCTTAGCACATAGTAGACATGCAAAGAATATTTTTGGTCGCTGTTGAATTCACAAGAAAATGACTGAGTACCAAAGATAGAAGAAGGGGCATCTGACAAGGATGTGCATGCAAACAGGGGATGAAAGTCTTTTTAGAATAATTTTAGAAAGGCTAAAGATCAGAATGAGCTGTTTGTAAAACAGAGAGAATACTCAAAATAGAGTTTTTACAATAACTGGTTGTAAAAGATTTTCCTTTCCTTCTATCTGCTTCAACAATAACCATCATATTAATGCCTGAAAAGTCCTGCCTGAAACATTCCCTCTTTAAGGTCAGACCATAGGGCAATTTAATTAAAGCCTGAATTGATTCTGACAGCTAAAGGGTCCAGTCTGATGGCCTAATGGTGGAACAAAGCTAATATGGTCAATCATGTTTACTACATGTTTTCCAAGGTAAAGTTTTTCCAGAACACTGAATTTTACAGAAACAAGAAAGAGCCAGCTGAACAAATCTATATCTTAATGAAACTCTGTGTTCGCCATTAAAACAACAGTTTTTCACAGACAAGAAGAAATGCAATTATGAGAGAAATGGTGATTGTGGAGTTATTGTCTATGCAACTATTAATTCTGGTTCATTTTTTGAGGGATTACATGTTTGCTTACATGACTGTCAGATACCACAAGTCCAGAAGAAAAAATAGTTCATTAGTAATATAATGATGATAAACACTTTTATTTCTATTTCTACATCTGTAACAGAACCTCTGCACTGAGCACCATACCCATGGCCAGTTTAGGGCATTTCAGACCACTAGACTTCAGTTTCACAAGCAGTCTCGTAGACTTAATTTACACGTCTGTCAGGCTGAAAACTGACAAGTTTGAAATCACTCACTCAACTGGTCAAAACTCATGTAGCAACTGGATAAAAACAATGAGAGAAACAATGAGAAACAATGAGAGAAACAATGGACTAAGTTCACTTATTACTTCCAAAACATAAGGTGGTTGGGAGGAATGTAGAAGGACATCTTTGAATTATGTTCTCTTTCTCAAAGTCGTGTTTACATATAGCCTCAAAGTGTTTAGCACTGAGCGGATCCTCAAAGCATCCAATAAATCACTTTATAAATACTAAATGGCTTTTCATGAATGGTAGAATTAGGTACAGAGTAAGACTTATAGAACCATGAGCACTAAGCATGAAACCCAAGGCAAGTTACTTAATGTCTATGGTTTGCAGATTTTTCCATCAGCACGATTTGTATTAAGCACAGATTTATTAGTAGTATTATAAGGGATGATACATGTGAAACCATTAACCACAGCATCAAGCACATAACAGACACTCAGTTAATATCAGTTATAATGTGTTAATATAATACTTTTTAAAAGACAAAAGTGTGCAAATTAAAAAGAACAGTTTTGACTTTCAAAAACACTGAAAATAGATTTATAAGTGTTATTTTAGTATATAAAATTCTCCTGGGGAATAGAGACAGTAGAGTCATGAATTTAAATCAAAACCACCAAATATATGCGTATGATTGGAAGTTTACATAATGCCCCTGACGTAGAGATTGTCTGACTGCTCATGAATCTGAATGTGAAGAGAACAAGAAGAAACGCAGCCAGGGCAAAAATGCAAGAAACAAGTGGTGACCCATCACTTTGTTTGGCACCTGCTATAATATTTAACATAATCTTCATTCTTAAATGCTGCTCACATTATTTCACATACAGTTTATCGAAATAGTATTTTGTATTTGACAGAGGTTAAATGGTCCCTAATTTCCCTTTGAAAAGATATTTCCCTAATAATCTGCTCCTGCTTCCAATGTCCCATTTTTCATGTCTAACTAACTCTGGTTCTTCTTTGGCTCTTTTCTAATTTTTCTCCCCTTATCATATGTGGAGCAAACGAATGTGTGGGGGATGATGGCTTTATGGCATCTCGCTATCCTTAACTTTCTCACCAGATTTCACAGCAATCTACATATTTAATGAAGTGTTAAATATGCAATTCATATTTTGTTTCCTTAATGATAAAATGTATTTCCTCCCTTAATTCTTTCCACAGAATATAGCAGAGTAACAATTCCATTAATTATCACAGTCTTACTTCAACATACTTCTAAAATTTCCTCAGTAATCCTTGCCCTAGAGTAACACTTGCCCCAAATAAACATCTATTAATAAAATATCACTTTTAACATTCTAACCGTAAAATATATTTTCTATCATGAACATTCTCCTCCCACCCAACCAAGAAGGAAAAATTGGTACTGATTAGAAATTGTGATTTCAGTTTTAACATGTACAGATGTAGACTTAAAACAAGTATATAATTACCAAGCAGCATTTTAAATAATTTAGCAGCAAGATACATTGTGGCTTGTGGCTTTATTCTATAATAACATTCCAATATTCATTATTCATAATCATTACCGTGCTTAATAGCAGAGCAATTTTTCCCCTGACTTCCTTGTAAATTCAAACAGTTTTGTTCAGCATAAAGGTAGGAAGAAGCTAGAGTTAAATTGCATTATGTAACCTTCTCATTAATGTACATACAGCTTCCAGTTATTAAGTAAGAGTTGATTCTTATAGGTGCTAAAGATGGAAGCTACAGCATTTTATTCAACTGAAGGCTATCTTATCCAATTACAAATTGCCTAATATATTTTTAAAGAAAAACCTATACCAAATAAAAATAGTATTCTCTTTTTAAGAATAGATTCTAAATTGAAAATACATTTTAATTCTATCAATACTTAGTTTTACATCATACTAATTGAGGGAAATGGATAGTATTTTATATAAAGATCTTCTCCACATAACACATATATGACTATAAAATAAAACATGAAGAGGTTTCAGAGATGATATATTCTAATTTCAGAAATTGTACAAACTGAAATTTTTACATAAAATTAATTTATTGAAGTTTATGCTTAGAGATTTCTAGGATTTGAAGAAAATCATTATTGTTGAAATATAGCTGCATATACAGCGTGATTTGTTTACTATTTTAAATTACTGATTTAAAAACTCAATTCATCCCAAATCTCAGGGTTGTGGAATTGTTTGGGACACCATTTCAATTCCATTTTTCTAAAACAATGTTGAATTGTTAACAGTTATCATTTAACATTAGATTGATCAATTTCCATATTATTTGGGCATATTTTTTATCTTCCTTTTCTCAGTCACATCCTACTCAAGATGTGTAGGATGAGAAGGCCAGAGAGAGTTAAGAAGAAAATTATCCACAATACGTAAAGAGATTAAAAATACTATCTAAGCAGCACCAACAGTGGTGAGGCAACCCTACTGTTAAATTGCCTAAGAGGTGACTAAAAATTCTACAGTAACATGATTATGATAAAGACAATGGAAATGATTAATAACCATGATGACAGATAGTGAAGTTCTACACAGGGGAAATTGTTAGGATTGGAACCTCCACATTAAAGTATTAATATCTATCACATACCTTTCCAGATCAATTCTGACTCTATTTACAACTGTTAACTATTTCAGGTTGTCTCAATAAGAGATAATCTGCCAGTTCAAAATCTGTGCTGCTGGGAGTTGTAATTTCTACAATAGCATCTCTACTCTCATTTCCAGGCTTCCTAAGTAAACAGAGTCTGCTGTGTGAGGATGGAGACCTTGGTCAGCCACATGCTACCTGCTGGTGAGGGGGGTGGGCCAGGACACATCCTGAGGGAAGCTACGCACACAGAAATGATATTGTCAGGGCAGTAGAGTGGTGAGAGGTGACAAAAGTACCTGAAAAGAGAGCAAAGATTAAAAAACAAGGACAAGAACACAGCATTTGATTTACCAGATTTCTCCTTACGGTGGAGAGAAAGGATTTGTACCAATGAGAAGAAGATTGTAAAAGCAGATATTGATCCAATACAGTTATATTCAGCGGACATTCATTGGTTTCTGACTTTGTGCAAAGCTTTGTGACAATTCAGGGCGACACAGCATGAATACACACAGTACTTTCCTTAAGATGCGAGAGATAATACAATGATAAGTCCTTACAACCAATGTTGGGGGGAACACAGAGGAATGATAAATAGATTCTGTCGTATTGGGTTTGAGGAAGAATTCATGGACTATTTAACATTAAAGTAAGACTTAAAGGTTAAGTAGGATTTCACCTGATAGAGAAAGAGAGAGGAAAAAAAATTAAAAGAGCATTCAATCATGTGGATACACTGGCATTGTAAATTCGTAAGTTGCTAAGAGGCAATAAAATGCTGCAATACAGGCTCTGGTGTCAGACAGACCCAAGTCCTAATTTGGACTCTGTTAATACCAATCATGCTTCTACTTCTATAAGCAGGGATAATGACATTTATTTCACAGAATTTGTTGTGAGGATTCAATGGGATAATATATTTAAAGTGCTTAGCACATTGCCCCACATAAAGAACTTAACGTATATTATCCCTATTAGAACAAACACCATAATATTTTAGTAATTTCAACAACACTTATGATGATCATGCACTCAGAATTAGTAATGCCACTTCTGGAAATTTTGCCAAAGGAAAAAATATAAACCTTGGGAATTTAACAATATGCACAAAGGTGATCATCTTAGTAAAACAAGTGAAGGCAACCTGAATGTCTAAAATTTGGTAAAAACCAAAAATGACATGGAATAGTCACTCAAATGAGGTATCTTTAGTCATGACATCTGTAATTCTAATTATAAAACTATGCACTTTATGGAAAACACTTAGGATGCAGTGTTACATGACAAAGGGAGTATTCAAAATGTATACATTATAATTGCAGTACATCTAAAAACATATGTAGGAAGTGGTTTGCAACAAAATAAGAGTAATCATGTTACTACAATATTTTTAGAGACTTCTTTTTCTTTTGCTTGATTGAAAATAGGCTGTATAATATGGTTATACTATATTTCTAAGAAATGCAAATGAAGCACTTGGAATGTGTTCACTTTTGTGGTAATCATCTGCCTGTCAACTGAGGTATGTATGATGATGTTGGATCACCCACGTCAGAGATGTCATTAAACGGGGGCTGGCTGCAGATGACCTGCAGACCAAATCGACCTGGCCACCTTTTTTGTGTGGCCTACAAGATAAGAAGGATTTTTACATTTTTAAATGATTAGGAAAAAATCAAAAGAAGAATATTTCATGACGTGACAATTACATGAAATTCAAATTTCAGAGTCCATGAATAATGTTTTATTGGAACATAATCATGTCTATTCATTTACATGATTTCTATGGTTGTATTTGCCCAAACACTGTAGAGGTGAGTAGTTTGCAACAGAGGCCATATGGTCTGTAAAGCCTAAAGTATTTTCTACCTGGCCTTTACAGAAAAGTTTGTGACCCCTGCTATAAAGAAATTCTTGAAAAAGTAGTTGAATTTGAATACCCCTATTTCAATCTTTAGGTGCCTTCAGCCCAAAGGCTCCCTTATTCTCTAATAGTGGTCTGCATATAAGCAGCAGATGAGAAATCATTGATTTTGAAACAGCAAAGCAAACTGGACAACCAAAAAGCTCCAACATCTAGCAACAAGGAAATTGGCAAGAAATAAGGGAGTGGCAGGGAGTGGGTGAGGGGGGCATAAGAAAGTCTGGAGAATAGTAGCAGAAATTGATCTGGATTCTGAAGCTTCTTTCTGTCCTATCCTCCTCTACTTTTAGTCTCAAAGGCCCTTAGGAAGGTCAGTTTTAGTTTGTATCAAATGGAACTGCTGCTTTTGTAGGTCAAAACCCATCAACTATTGGCAATTTCATACAGTGCAAGTAAACTTTGGAAACAAAACTGCAAAGGCAATTTTTTGACCAATGCAATCCAGCCAGAATAATTCCCTATACAGAAATAGATGAAATTATCTCATTTAAGCAAATTTTAATGAAAGGTGGATACTTTAGATTGAAATTTTAAAAAAATGTTTAGTATTCAAAAGCTTAGCTCAGATACTTTCTTTTGACATTTGAAAGACTTATGTATGCATTTTACTGGATTTTCATTGATTATAACTTTCCATCTAAAAAATAGTTCAATATGAATTTGGTTATTTGAAAGTTCATTTGGTGGGTTGGTCGAAAACCTAAACTATTCTGGTCGCAAGAGAAAAGAAATTTATTTTTCTTTTTAAAAACTAACTTAATATGGAGGATCTGCCCTTTAGTCTAGACGCAAGAATTAGGGAAATGGTGGAGATAAATGTGTGCTGTTTTTTAAAAGGTTAGCAATATATATTATAAATCAAGAAAAGGTGAGAAATATTGAACTGAAATTGAAGTAGAGCCTTAGAAAGATTAATTTTTGCAAAGAACACAGTGGGAGAAGTATATGATATTGAACAGGATTTAAAGCAACTTCCTTTGAGGCAAAATCATTTTTAATAATTCCTGATCTGAAACCCAGGAGTACTTGCATGATTATGTGAAAAATTCAATAATGAATAGCTGGAACTGTGTGTAACACATCAAAAAAAAAAAAAGTGAACCTATCCTAGTTGAAACAGAAGTAACTTTGCAAAAATCGGGACAATAAAACCATTTAACTAACACTCAAGATATTCCATGTGTAGCAAATCCTCCTCTATTTTGAATTTACACTAACAGGCCCCAGAATATAATATTGTCTGATATGCTCCTTCACCCCACGGTGAGGACCTGGCAGACCTGTCAGTTTATTGTCTACGCTGAATTGCTTTTCTTCTGGGGTAAATGTTTGTCCCTGTTCCATTCTTGCTCCATCTCCTTACAGAATCATAGCATATATTCCTGAGATTACTGGTTAAAATAATAAGAAGAAAAACTGTTACCACAGAATATGGTGTAGTAAGGAAAACATCATCTTCAAGGAAAAATTTTAATCTTCCCATTAAGACACCTCATAATGATCTCTTAGCAAATACAAAGTAATTTCTGCTTCAATTTCAAGTTGATGTTACTTTTAATGTTAAAGAACTAAATGTACATATTCAATGAATGGGAATCCTAATATAGATTATCATCAAAGAATGCCTATCATTTTTATGCACAACTCAGCGATGTAAACATTTTTATGTTAGTAACTCAAATGTTACCTTAATTATGAAAGTACAGCCACCAAAGGGCTTGTATTTTTCACGATGGCTGGTCAAATGGTAACACTGGGGTGTGAATCAAATCTAAGAGTGAAATTCAATGGCCCAGCTTTGAAATAGGATATAGAAAGCTGTCTTCTAGTTGTTTCATTAACTTAAGCCACTATTAATTCCCATGCCTCTTCCCCAACCCCTGCCCCTGCCACTAAACATACACGTACCTGCCCCAACTGTAATGTGCTGGGTAATATATGCAAAATGAATTTTCAGAAAACTTCATAAATATCCAGGTCTACATGAAAATACATTAGATATCATTGTGGAAATGTTGTCTTTTATTTTATGTCTATTTTTGTTATGTTACTCCTCTGTTTCTTAAGATCACAATATGTCAGTTCATCTCCCACACCTAGGAAAATCATCATTTGTTCACAACCAGGGAACTAGTCTGTGCTACCAGGCTTCACAACAGATTACCACCCATTATCCATGAGTGTGATGTTTTCCCTTTCCCTTAAAAAGTCTATTTTCTCCAAATTGCTAGTTAGCTAATGAATATTAAGTATTTTTTTAATAAATTTTAATGCCTTCTTGAGGTAAGTGAGAACCTTAAGAGTTAATTTCAAACAGAAGCTTAGCTTTCAAGGCAGAGAACGCAATGGTTCACGTGTTAGCACTGATGGCAATTGGCCTTGCTTGCAAAGTTCAAAATAATAATTGCATCTGGACACATTTCTTTCATCAAGTATATAAAAATTTCTTCATCTGTATTCCATTTGGCCCCAAGTAAATGAACGGGCTTCTTTTTATAAATTTGTGAAGCCAACCATAAATGTAATCAAGGAGCAAGGGCTCACAGAAATCTACAGGCCTGGCCTGGTATTTTCGAAGTGATTTGAAGACCTGAGCTATTCTATGTGAGAGCAATTCAGTCCAGTGTGGCTGATCTGCATGTAAATAATCCACCACTCCAGTTTGCAAAAGAGAGTGTATTTTGCTGCTCCTCTTGTGGGCCCACTGGCTTGTTAGGTGCACTACACATGCTTGAATTTGCTGACTTGGGAAGGGGTGGTGGGGAAGGGAGGGATATATACCTACATGATGGGTGCAACGCGCACTATCTGGGGAACAGACACGCCTGGAGCTTTGACTTGGGGGCAAAGGCGGTACATGGGCAACGTATGTAACCTGCAATTCTGTATCCCCCATAACAATAAGATGAAATACAAAAAAAAAAAAAAAAGAATTGGAAAGATTATTGGGAATACCATAAACATTCAAAGATTCAGAAGAATTTAGTGATGCACTTTTGGTTGATTCTTGAATCAACACATTACTTTTAGTAATACTTGTACCATAAATCCAGAGAGGAAAAAATAATTCCACAAACTTTTATACCAAATGCTAATAAATGGCTAATTGTACAAATAAAAAAAAAAAAACAAAAAAAAAAAACAAACTGTGGCTTCCGCTTTTTAAAAATAACATCGTAACTGTTTTCTCAATGGCACCCCAGGTTTTAAAATATGTTGAAGCTAAGGTGGAAGGAAAATACCTTTTGAGTTTGCTTTACACACAGAATTACTTTCGTATGGGATTTCTGTTAGCATATGTAAGTTCTGATACTTGGGAGAAGGCATTACACAATTGGCAGGCTGTCACTGTCCTCTTGAATGGAAAACATCTTATACAGAAACAAAATTCAACTATCCGAAAATAATTTGAACTTGACATTACCTGTTAAGACCTTAAGATAAAAAAGGGAGGGTTCATAAAAATGTGTACAATTTAGAAATAAAGCATTGCCGTAAGTCAATACAAATGCTAACAACTTGTATTATAAATGCATTATAATGACTATTTGGCAGGATGTCATTTACATAGACATGAGTATTATGCACAAGTTATGATTTGTAAAGGGCCATAGGATACCAATTTCCAGAGGGCTATCTTGTTTGCTTTCCTTAATTGGTCATTTATAATCTATTTTCATGTCCATAACTTAAATATTCAAAAGAAGAAGAAAACAGAGTGTTCTATTTGAAATTTAGGGAGAATGAAAGCTTCAGAGAATTCAGAAATTTAGAGCAATAGAGTGAATGTGACTCTAATATAGTAAAGATACAATCAAAATATCATTAGTACGATTTCATAATAAAGTGACAGCAAATGAGTCATCCTGGCTCAGAAATTTATCAGTTAAAAGTGAAAGAAAATATGGCTGTTTAGTTGGATTAAGTCAGTTTAACATCTGGGATTGACTATTAGTTTGTTAAGAGAAGAAACACACATTTTATTTCTAAGTGAAATGCGGGTTTTTGACAAAAATAAAGGCTTTTATTCTAATAATTAAAAAAATAATCTACATTCCAAACTTCTCTAATTACAGTATGTGTACCTCTGGTATAAGGCCAACTTTTACTTTTATGTAACTAAAGAATAACATGATCTATGTTATGTGAATTATATCTCAATAAAGCTATTACCAAAAAAATACAAAATAAACAAAAGGGCAAAAGGAGTAACAGAATCTGTTTTTAAAGAAAAAAGAGATTAGGACTAATGAAAATCATCATATAGAGGTAAGCCTATGAGATTTCCAAAAGAGAAATAAACGAGGGAAAATATGTTTTATAATATATCATGTTAATCATTAAACCACTCTATGCCCCTCAGTGGTGTTGAAATGGAATTAATAAATTATATCCAACTATGTAAAAATGAATCTTACATGTTCTGTAGTTTATTTACTGAGCAGCCTCTAAATAAAATATTTCAGCTCACTGAATTTTCATACCATATAAATATTTTAAAAACAATAAAATATACATCAACTTCTTTAACCTTCTCTTTTACATTGTTTTCAAATACGTATTCAGGGATGTGTTATTTGGTGGGTTCAGTTTAATTTTTAAAATATACTTTAATGGGATTTTTTGAATCATTGGAGCCCTAGAAACTCATTTAAAAGAAAACCTCTCATCACACTGCTCCTGCATATTATTGATTCTATGAATCAGTCATGAGCAAGAATCCAAGTGAAAGAGGATGATTTTTTTTAGGGGATTTTCAAAATGTAAGTCAATATTCTAATTTCAATTTTGAAATGAAGTGACAAGTCCCGTAAGTCATAATGACAAATAATATACGTAGCAGTCACACAATTGGATACTGAAGGCTGAGAAGATTTCAAGTATGTACAAACTTAGTGAGTTACCACATTCTGTGGCCTCATTCTCTTTTCACTGCCCAGGGATCTTTTGAGTGTTAATAACATCCCATTCTACCAGAAGAATCCTGTCCATGTGGGATCTATGGTGGGAAGAGAAATAGATTTTTTTCCCCATCCTTTTTAAGATGCTCCTTAAGGGTATAATAAACATGCCTCAAGCTCCTTCTTTACAGCTTATTTGAGGGTAGCTGAAATCTTATAGCTTATGGATTACTCTCATAAATCCATTACATTGTTCAGAAACTCATGATTTCATCACTGAATAGCCACCAATACCCTATGAAGCAGCACTGTGTTTGATAATCAAGCCAGACCCAGGTTCAAATTCAGATGCTGCCATTTATTAACTGAGTGAGTGGAGAGTTGCCAAACCACTTTAAACTTTATTTTCTTCAACTATACCATAGAACCTCTGTCATGGTAGTATTCTGAGAATTGAATGGGGGAGAAAATGAATAAAAAGTACTTAAACACTAAATGTTCATAGTTACTGATATTTTTTTTTACTACTATGCCAAGGAATTGGTTGCTATAAGAAAACAAACTATTAGTATAAAGTCAAATTATTTCCTTTCTTCCAAGTTAGCAGTGTTTTTATGTTCCAAAATATTTTAAATATACTTTTGGTATAACATCTTCTAGATGTAAGACAAGGTTTTATGTATTTTAGGGAAAATTTTATCTGTAGTGGCTTCTAAATGCATATTTAAAGTCACTCAATACAGGTCAAAAGCAAGAGTGAAACGGTCTCCAGCATCCAATGAGACTAATATTCATGCTGCAATGAAACGAGTGTTTCCTTCTTTTTTTCCCCCCTTTAACACAGCTCTCATTTCTTGGTAGATCAGTGAGACAATGAAGCATTCAAGAGAATTTCAGCAATTGAAACTGCAAATTGCAAAACAACTAAAATGTCTAACGTGACTGGTGCTTGGCTGAATCTCTGTTTTCTGATTTCTTTTCAGATTCATTATCCTTAGAGGTTCTACTGCATATGCAGTTATTCAATTAATTCCAACAGGGTTACAGGTTTGCAGAGAAAATTTAGAAAATGGACATATATTCTTCCTGTCAGCATAAATGCTCAGAGTCAAGGCTGAAGTTGTAAATATAATGAGAAAATTTTTTTCTTGAGTTTAAAGTATTTTAAATAAGTTTTTTTTCCATTTCTTTTTTATTTCAGAATATTATGGGGGTACAAATATTTAGGTTACATATATTGCCTTTGCCCTGCCTGAGTCAAAGGTACAGTGTGCCCATCTCCCAAACAGTGTGCACCCCACTCATTCAGTGAGAATATACCCACCCCCTCTCCCCTCTTCCACCTGCCTGACACCCAATGAATGTTACTACCATATATGCACCTAAGTGTCGGTCAATTAATACCAATTTGATGGTGAGTGCATGTGGTGCTTGTTTTTCCATTCTTGTGATACTTCACTTAGTAGAATGGGCTCCAGCTCCATCCAGGATAATTTAAGAGTTGCTAATTCACCATTGTTTTTTGTGGCTGAGTAGAACTCCATGGTATACATATACCACATTTTATTAATCCACTCATGTACTGATAGGCACTTAGGTTGTTTGCACTGTTGGAAGGGAGATTGATAACCTGAGATTGCAAAAATCCTTGTTTATGTTGAAAGTAGAGATATCAGAGTGGACATTTTTCTGAAGTATTATAACTAATGAGGAAAGAGAAGTCAAACCCAAAATTGGTGGCCTCTTTAGACTTAAACTTCTCTGCTGAGTTTAGATCTTACTTTTAAACCTGGACCCAAATGGCAAAAACCCTGTTATGTTTGCCTGGTTGGATGTGGAAGTCCCCAAAGGTTTAAAACTTGCTGATTGCTAAATTATCAGATTTAACTTAACCTCCAACCTACTTCTAAGATAAAGAAGTCTTTTAATGTACCCACATAATACAGAGAAGAGAGAAAATTCCAACTACGGGCTTTGCTTATGTGTGGACCCATATAACTTGATGATATGGATGTGAAAATTAATGAAGCCTTGTTAATTCATCTAGAAAACTGGGGAGCAACAAATCACCTCATTCTATTTGAGAATCACTTTTTAATCATTTTATTATTCTTTTTTGAACTTAGGGATAGTGAGGGCAAATGGACATCTCTTCTGTTTAAGTACAAGTTGGACATTCTCTGAACTATGAGTATAGAAATTAAACAAAAAAGTTCAATGTTTTCATTTAAATAAGAATGATTATTTCTGTGAAATATGGGCATATCTTGCCAAATACATCAGCACTTTCAATTGTTTATGGTTGAATATACAGTATTTCCTAGAGGAAATATTTTCAGAATTTCAATTAAAGTCCTACCTAGAAATAAATTAACAAATGGGTACACAAATAAAAAAACAAGAATTCTGCTTCCTGTAATGGTGGACTAGAACATTCAGAACAACCTCCCCATTGAGAGCCACTAGGAAAAAAAATGGAAAACATTTTTAAAAGTCTTCTTGAAAGCACTTCAGAGTTAATAAATAAATTTTAAAAAGAATATAGATTACTGGGAAATGGAAACAAAGAGGCGAAGGAAAGCAATCCTTGAATGTAGGACCCATTTTGTTCCAGGTGACTTGATACTGTCAGCGAGGAGAGACTGAGGCCCTGTGGATGACATTGATTAGGGTAGCCTTGATGGACTAAGGCTGCCAGGATTTGTGTGCAGAACCAGTGAACTGGTGGTGGGAGGGAGCCCTGGTAAATCTTCCTAATTTTGTATTGTATGTATATATAGGTGGCACCCAATGCATAAGAATAACCCAGAAGTATAAATTGCAGCTCAGTTTTTAGTTATCTCAATCCCTGGTGAAGCAATGTGAATCTTTTTGGAGAAAGAAAACATCTTCCTAGGTCTCAATTTGCTTCCTTAAACACTTGCAAACATGATGTCCCATATACAATAAAGCTCTTAGCAAAGTAGAAATAGAAGAAAATGGCTTTTATTTAATAAAGGTTATTTACTAAAATCCTGCAAGATACTTCATACTGTTTGGTTAAAAGTTAAAAGCTTTTACTTTGCTATCCACACAAGTCAAAGATGGCCACTATCATCATTCCTATACAACACCGTACTGCAGGGTTACTCAACTCTGGCTCTATCGGCATTTGGGGGCCAGAGATTCTTTCTTGTGGAGGGCTGCCCTGTGTACTGTGAATGTTTAGCAGCATCCATGGTCTCTACCTACTAGAAACCGGTAGCACTTTTTCAGTTATGACAGTCCAAAATGTCCACACACTGCCAAATCTCTCCTGAGGGGAGAATTACTCAGGCTTAAGAACCCCTAAGACCTTGTACTGGAAGGTCCAGCTAGTAAAATATGGTAAAAAGGAAAGAAGGAGAGAGAGAGAGAGAAAGGCAGGGAAGGAGGGAGGAAAAACAGGAATGAAGGAAAGAAACCGAGGAGGAAATACCAGCATAAATCTAATGCAAGATGGGTAAGACTTACCCAAAGAAAGCTATAAAATATTATTTACAGATAGTAAAGAAAATTTAATAAATTCTGACATTTTAGAATACTTAATTACTCAATACTGCAATGAATCAGCATGCTAGTGTTGTATCAAGTATTAGAAGACTGGAATACTGAATATTGTAAAGAAGTTAAAATATTCAACATTAAAATGATACCATGTCTCCCCAAACTGATCAATAGATTCAATACACATATAAATGAAAAAACCTATCAAAGTACAAGTAGACAAGGGATCTGAACAAGCATCTGAGAAGATACCCAAATTATCAATAAATATACAAAAAAGGGGACTACCCTTATTATTCATCAAGGAAATGCAAATTAAAACCACTATACCTGCCCATAAGAATGGCTAAAAATAAAATGACTAGAAGTACTTTTGAGAATGTGGAGTAATATCAACTTTCATAAATACTAGGTGGGAATGTAAGTTGATATATCCACTTTGGCAATCAAGTTGACAGTATCTACTCAGTTTGAAAATGTGCAGTTTCACATGTAGGCATGCCCTCAACAGAAAGGTGTGTGTTTGTTGTGTAGGAGAGACATATCCACGTATGTTCATTCCAGCATAACAGTCATAAATCAGAAACAATTCAAATGCCAATCACTGGGAGAATGGATAAGTAAATTATGGTATATTAGCACGATAAAACACTAAGTAGCAATCCAATGTGCAAACTACAGCTATGCAACAACATGCATGACTCTCACAAACATAATGTTCAGAGAAAAGGCTAGACACAAAAAGGATAGGTATTGTGTGATCTCATTTGCATATAGCTCAAAAACAACTAAATTATAATGTTTGGGGATGGTTGCTTAGGAAGTGCAAGGCTAATGAAAATTAGGAAGCAGTTTCAATGCAATTCAGGATAAGGTCTTCCTTTGATGGCAGAAAGAGGTCAGTGATTAGGAAGGGTTGGAGGGGTTGCTTAGGGAGCTGGCAATGTTCTGTTTCTTCTCTCAAAGGAATTAAGTGAAAATTTATGGAGCTGCTTGTGTGTGTGTGTGTGAATTGTTTCATATATCTTATATTTCATAATAGAAATGATATAAAGTAAATAAGCATAAAGCCACTGATGGAAATTTAAAGTTTCTAAATCTCTGCATTTTACACTTCAAGTTAATTTATTTTGCTCTGATGTATTACACGTTCAATGATTATCTATTTGAGGAAAGTAAGGAGAAAAAAACAGATAAGAAATGCAAAAGAACAATGAGATTAATATAAACAAGCAACCAAAAACAAAAGTAAAAGGATAAAATCCAGAAATAAAACATAACATAAAAGAATGAATTAAACATATTTTGAGCATAAGTAAAGGATAGAAAAATAATAATCCTTATTTTCCTCTAGATTATTGTCCTCCAAGTCTATCCACAATCATGAACACGAGACACCGTTTACAACTTTATGGCATCATGAGGCAGAAAGTCTCTTAAAATATGAACACGCTAACTGTGGGTAGTAACACACGGTCACCTATGAACAGTTTAATTTCTTTATTAGATTATCTAGCCCCTCTGGCAACACCTTCTAAGTAAGTTCTGACTGAGTGGGAAAGACAAACTTTAGTATAAATGCTGTGAGATTAGGAGTCAAGCCTTCTCCCTTTTTCCTTTTCCTTCCATGATTTCAATTTGGATAAAGGTTTGAAGCAAAGATTATAAACATAAGAGAGCATCAATTCTCTCTAGGGTAATCATTTGAACTTTTTCACCCTGGAGTTCAATGTTGAACAAAAGTTTTCTTTTGGAAGTCTGGGAAAATAGGCCCAATTTAGGAGTGCACAAGGTAGTCGAAGAGAGAGAGAAGAATCTTTCACTTCTATCATACAAGACATGCAGCAAGTACAATGGTTCTCTGTGGTTGTTCTCCAACATGTTTCAGTGTTTCTTCTGTTCTTGGCATGACTTTGATCTTTACTCAAGGTCTCAGACTTTTTCTTTTACATTCAAATCGGGCTTAAAATCTGTTGTTAGATATTCAATTGTTTTGATCCTTAATTAGAAGTACCAGAGTGAATTATCTCCTTTTATTACATCTTGACTACTATGTGGTCAAACCATAATAGACACATTCAAGTCAGCACCCACTGAACAGGTATTTAAGGCAAGTAAAGATGTATCCCAGCCCTAGAGAGAATAGTGTGCCCAGAGTTTCAGCTCGCAATGAAACACCATATACACCTCCCAGCCCCCCGCCCACCCAGTATCAGACAGGCAAACCACAAATGTGTCCTGTAATCAAGCAAGAACCAGGCACATGTCACAAAGCTAGGAACAGGGCATTCTACTCTGCATTTTGCAGAGGGTAAAATGTGCTAAGAAGCTAGCTGTCCTTACCTAAGAACCTAGTGCAGGCAGCAATGGGAAATAAGACACCTCCTTTGAGTATTAACCCATCAAGCTCAATTGCCAAAGAGTTCAATAGAAAGAAACAGAAAACAATCTAATCTGTCAGGGATTTTATTAGCTTCCCCTAAGTGATATCTAAGGGCTCTGATATACCCATGAAACTGCCACAGTCAAATAAAATAAAAAATGACAGAGATCGAGTAAAGCCAGGCTAGGGTTTCAAACAGCCTGCCGCTGCCTCTGCTTCTCAGATTACTCTCTCATCTCAGGTCACAGGGAGGTGTGAAAGAAGGTGACCAGAAAAATGCCTCAGGCAGCGCTCACAAATATACTAAAGAGGACATTCAAAAGTTGGTCACACTAGAATGATTCTTTCAGGCAGGCGTGATGGCAAAAAGCAAGGGTGTGAGAGTACAAATTGTCAGAGACTGATAAGAAAATAACCTATTACCTGCAAAAAATGCATTCTATTTCCTGGGCACTGGAACCACCTTATAAAAATGGGAAGTGCAGGTGGGAGGGGACAGGAATGGGTAAGAGAAATCAGGTAATTTACCTTATAATGTGCATATCTTATCACAGTTTTGATGAAGCTAGGGTATGAATAAAATCACAATCCTTTCAAAAACAATTCATGTACTCCAAATACATGTATTTAACTCTTTTAGGTTTGATCCTACTTGCGTAGTCTGAAATCAGATTATTAACTAATATACAAATAAATAAACATGCACATCCGTTGTGGTACTAGAGCCCACGATAAAGCAAGGGCCATGAGACAGAAATAAAATTTGTGGATTCAGAGCTAGATATTCTGGGACTAAGATCTTTCAGAGCCAGATAAACTTAGAAAACAAATGGGCATGAATCTAATGGCCCTTGGATTAGCAGGAGAACTTGTACATTTCAGTTGCTGACAAGAGTAGTTTGCTGCTCCCAGAATCTTATCCAAGTGTCCCAGGAAGATGGCCGGCTTTCTTCATTGAGGAAATCCTAACTGCTTGCTAAGGAGTTTCTTTGGTGGCAAAAAATAGCATCACAAAGAATACATTCCCCTCACACACAGAACATTTTAGTCACAGCATCTCCTCACCCTATTTGTCCAAGATTTGGAATTCTAAGAATGCCAAGTAATACATGAACACATTTAATTTACAAATCTCCAAGTGGTGCCACTTTCTAGTAGTATTTAAAATGATGATTGCTAACCCATTAAATGCATGCATAAAAACTAGAATGCATTTACATAGTCAGAGATGGGAATTAATTCATCTTTTCTTCTTTGTCTACTCCCATGTGGTGTATTCATTTTTGTATTAGAAGGTTAAATTGAATTTCCATAGAAACTCTCTAGGAGATTGCACAGACAGGAGATATAAGTGATAAATAACCTACTTCTCTACCTCTTGAGCATTTGGGACCCAAGTAGTATGATGACTTAACCAGAGTATTGGACTGGAAGTCAGATGACAAGGTTCTAGGCCAAACTTTGCAGCTTACTCGCTTGTTAATTAATTCTCATTAAATGCTGGGCTATAGTTTGACCTCCAAGGATACTGCTACTTCAAATATACTCAAACTCAATGTCTATTAGTAGAAACATTAAGGTGACATATAGTCTCTTTTTTAAAATTACCAGATAATCAAGTAGGCAGGTCTTTAAAAAATGGTAAGAAATGATGTAACCCAGAGTTAACGCTCTAGAGCTTTTATAGAATACAATGGCCACCTATTCTAGGTCACTACTATGCTGAGTCACATTGGAGCCTGTCCCTAGAGAAAAATCAGTATCACTAATCCTGTCCTTATTTGATATTTTGTTCACGGATTTTTGCATTGATTTTAATTTAAAAAAAAAATCATCGTCTTAACAACATTGTCTTGATTACTGAGTGCTTTGCCACCCCCTTACATTTTGGATCCCAGGCAAGTGCCTCCCTGCCTCACCCTAGTCCAGCCCTGTGCCTAACCTGTGCCTCTAAGTCCACGTTTATTGGTCCAGTTAACACAAATGCAAATGAACCAACACACTCAGATGCTTAACCTTCTCCTGTTTAAGATTATTTGGATTCAAACTGTGGCAGAAGAAATCAACTATTTCAGAAGCATCTCTTCAGAACCTACTGTCTTCTTTGTTTAATACTGTTCTACCAATATTAGGAGATATAACTTTAGAGGAGAGATCATCCTAAAAGGATCATGCATTTTATGAAAGCACAAAAGAAGTGACTTGGGGACAGCTGATTTATGATCAATTATGTGAATACAATTTTACTACAGCTATTGACTTCAAATTTTCATAGAGAGTCACAGCCCATTATTTTAATTGTGTGTGCATATTCCGGGTTTAAGAATAGCCACATACTCCCAAACAAACACAAAATATACTGCTTTAGATATTACCTTAGGTTCCTATTCCTTTGTCTTCCTCTATTCTTCCCTGAATTCTTTTGAACCTCCTCAAACTTCTGCTGGCATGGACTGCATAGGGTGTGCATCCTGGTTTCATTTCTCACCAATAGAAGCTGGGCCTGGATTTCTAGTTCAGGTTATGATCATAAAATTACTTCAGGTTCTGTGTCTGTTGGATTTTTGCATCTCATGAAATTTTGCATGATGGTATACCCAGAGTATTGCTCAATAAGAAATCACTGAATGAATGAATACATAAATGAATGGAGTAAATGTATGAATAAATAAATAAAAAGATAATTTGCAAAACTGTGAGCTAACCATCCTTAAGTAACTAACCCTAAGCATTATATGTTTTTCAAAATTTTCTCTGAAATTTAATTTTCTCCTTGAGCAGTAAGGATAAAAAGAAATAATCCAGGCAATTTGTGAAATACATAGATAATTTAGGGGCATAATGCAGAAAGACTGCCTCATACTTTATGATTTGAAATTCCTAAGGGGGTCTTCATGGAAGCCTCTGGGTGATGTGCTCTGTAATAATCTATTCTAAAGACCCTAAAGCACACTAAAGAGTCTGAAAACCTGGAACAGGAAATAGGTTAAAGTGTACAGGGAAGTTATTAGTTGGGTCAGCAGTTAAGGGATTTATCTGGTGCCCATATGCCCATAGCATTGAACAAGCCAGGAAAATAGACATGGTCTGACCTTTAGATTTCACTGCACCATAATTAACTTTAAAAATCAGCTAAGCAGACTGTTTGAGGGAGCAAAGCTCATTCACTCTCAGGAATACAGCTTGGATTTTAGGCTGGAAGCATACACATTGTAAAAAATTAGGCAGAAGGCTTTTAATATAATATATAGAGAGCCCTTCAGAGCTTGGAAATGGGTTTCACAAAATTACAAATTCTAGATCTCAAACAATCTAAGGAATATAAATACATGTAATGATCACTCATCTCACTTAAAAATGCTTTTAAAAATGAATGTGTCCCTAAGAAATATCATCAACGTTTCAATCTTTTTTTTTTCTTGATGAAATAGAAAAGTACTCACTAAATAGTCATACTCTGAAAAAGAGACACTAGCTAATTATACCAATTATAATTTTTGTGTCTGGGTTTCAAATATGGGTATTAGGATCTATCTTCATGATGAAGCCGTTTCAGAGTCATGTGCCAACTCCACAACCTCGGCAGCCTTCAGCGGTAATGAGCACGGGCTCTACTGATGCAAACATGCACACGAGTCAAGGTTTGAGAGTCTTTAAGCTCTCCTGAGAGATTTGCCTTAATGCAGGGGCTGCTTATATCCCTGAGTCTGTCATTCCCTGCAAGCAGGAGAGATATGCCCTTTTCATTTCCTGCTCCTGGAGTAATTACAGGCTCAGGTAATGGGTCAGTGGGGCACTTGGGACTTCTATATGCCAAGAGGAGAGAAATCAATGTCAACGCTCTTAAAAAACAGCCTGGTGGTGGTGTCAGGAAGCACTGCCACTTGTTCTAGCGAATCGCCAGGACCTTGATGCCATCTCCGATAAAGATAAACAGTGTCTCAGAATCAAGATTCTACTTTTATCCCCACCCTGGGAGGATGGTTATGGAATAAAGGACAAACAAACATGTCAGTAAAAAGTGAGTTGTCCTCTATGTTTTCTTGGCTAAGTAGCCTTATGGGAAATCAAATATTTTGAACAAATACCTCTGTGTGCTTATTGCTCCCAGCATGCCAGTGTGTGACGAGCAATCCAGAGAATAATTTACGTAAAGATCACCTTGCCCATTTTTTCAGGCCCAATAATATTTCGGGTTAGCACTGCTGTTAACGGGTCCCGAGGTCTATGGATTTAGTACCGGCCATGCCTCTCATTTCATCCCACGCAATATTTCATGGCTCAGTCCCCAAGGGTTCATATAACTAGCTCTTTTCATAGGCCCCTACTCATCTCTTTGACTTTGTGGCCTCACGGCTTCCTTTGACATCGTGAACAAGTACATTGTCAAGTGCATGTACAGGTGTGTGTGCCCACTCACACCTCCAGGGAGAGGACAGATACGTCGTCCATTCTCAGTGCTCAGAATCAACCTTGGGCGCTGATGTTTTGGCACTAGCTGGAAGAAGATGCCTCCTTGAGAGTATTTCCTGATTATAATTGTTTCCCATTTAATTTGCTCCCGCTATATCTTACTTATAAAGTAAAACTGCATTGTTGTTAAGGAAATAAAAAGTCAGCCACCCAAACAAATATTAATTATGTAGAACAAGATAAAGGTGAAGGGGCTGTGGGATTAATGGGTGCATCTCTTCCACCTCCAGGGTCTGAATAATACTGGCACCCATTAAGTCAAAAGTGAATCCCCAAAATCGTGTGGACAATGTTTCAGATGCCAGAAATAAAAGGATGGTAGCTGTCTCCCTATCTTAAAGGGGTCTCTCTCCATTCCCCTGGCCATTTTTTGCAACCTTTCTTTTCTAAACTAAGTATTAACGTTAGATTATGGACTACACAAGAGATCCGAGTACTCAGGGCTTGTCAAGAGACCACTAGGCATCTGATCCCTGAGACCTTTTCCCCTGCACAGGCTATTTGGTGTTTCTCGTTCACCCTCCTTCCTGCCCTTCCTTCGTTTCTTCTCTCCTCCTCCTCCTCCCCCCACCTTGCTCTGACTCTACTTCAATAGCTAATACAGTTTCTTTCTCCTGTCTTCTTATTTGCTGTAAATATTATAGCATTTGAAACTAGGAGGTTGCTAAAAATTCTTCTTTAATTAGGACTAATATCTTAGAAAAAAGTAAATTAATATGTGTCTCTCCAGGTACGTAAATCACAGAAACTTTCCTTATTCTTTTCTAATCATATGCATAAGGGCATAAGGGGAAACACAAAGGCTCTTAAGCTAGTGAAACTCATATTCCTATAACTTCTAGCTGAAATTAGGTGGACCCTTGATAGTTTATTCTCCAAGATAGTAAGACAACTGTTATTTATTTCAATTCTCATTACAATAAAAATAGCATTTAGTAATAATAGAATTTACATGTACTACCTTCTTGCTACGTCTATAAAGCCACTCTTTATGAATTCAAAACCTCCTTCTGAAGTTACTAGTTGTATGGGCAAGAACAGGTTACATAATCCTTACCTATCCTGGAGGATTAAAGGGCCCATACATCTCAATAAATATTAGTTATTATTATTACTAAAGCACTAGGCTAGTTGTTTTATATGCTATCTCATTAATCCCCATTTCCATTTTACAGATTAGGAAACGAAGGCTCAGGTTTTACTTTCTAAGGAAACTAGGAACTAGCAATGCTAGGACTGAAACTAAATTCTATGTGAGTCCACATGCTTGCATTATTTGGAGTCTTGTGGTGAAGTATTTTAGAAAAGATCCAGGTCACAATGTAATTGGAACATGTCAGAAGAGCACAATAGGCAGCTAGAAGGACTCCCACTGGCTAAATATGGCACAATTTAAATATCAAAATAAGGAATGACAATAACAGGTTATAAACCCATTGAATAAAATAAGGATCCACGAGCCCACACGAGATATAAATGAATAAATAAATAAATATGGAGAAGAGAATGTTCTTCTTATAGTGGAAGGTAAACTAATAAATGTGGAAGGAATTACAGGAGAACAAACCCATCATTTGGCAACTCACTAGTAATAATTGATTCAGGCCAGAAACATAAGTGGATATTAAAACTAAGGGAGGAAAGTAAGAAACACAATTTTTCATAGTACCAAAATATCTCCCTACAGAATACAAATTATAAAGGGAGAAAAAGTAACTTTAGAGTGAAGAAATCTGCCAACAACCATATGAATAAATGCTCTAAGTCATCACCATCAATGATGGGGTAAATTGACATCATGCATCACTCAACAGGATGCAATGAAAAGAACACAACATCACTTCTGTGCTATCCCAACCCACAATGTATAACTTGAGTCTAATCATCAGCAAACATTGGACAAATTCATGTTGATGGACATTCCACAAAATGACTGGCTTGTAATCATCAAAAGTCTCAAGATCATGAAGGTCAAAGTATGGAGAAAGTATTCAAGGAGACTGGAAAACATGAAAACTGGGTACAGTGTGTGCTCCTGTTTTTTATCCTTTGCTATAAAGGATACTATTGGGATAATTGGTGAAATGTAAATAAGGCCTCTGCAAAAATAAAACATAAGAATTCTTTGAACAATTCTTACAAGTTTTGTTGCTTAGAATTGTTTCTGAATAACAAGAAAAAATAAAAACCTCTGTTCTGAAAACAAAACTTGGTACCTTCCTTCACTGAGTTAACAATTTTGAGAGAGTATGAGTCAAAATACTTAAACGACAAGTCTGAAATCAATTTTTAATTGTGGAATTTAAACAATTAATTGTGTAGGAGATCAGAGAAATGGAATATTGATAAAATCTGAGAAAGCATCTGGTATTGACTGAGTTGTGTCCCCTCAAAATTGATACGTTGAAATCTTAACCCCCAGTGTGACTATATTTAGAGATAGGGCCTTTAAGGAGGTAATTAAGGTTAAATGAGGGCTAAGGGTAGGGTCCTAATATCCAGTAGGTCTGGTATCCTTATAAGGAGAGGAAGAGGAAGAAACAACAGAGATATCTCTCTCTCTCTCTCTCTCTCTCTCTTTCCCTCTCCCTCTCCTTACAGACACAAGAATGGCCATGTGAGGACACAGTGAGAAGGCTGCCATCTGCCATCTACAAGCCAGCAAGAGAGCCCTCAGCAGAAACTGAATTTGCCAGCACATCCATCATGGACTTCTCATCTCCAAAAGTGTGAGAAAATAAGTGTCAGTTAATCACTCAGTCTGTGGTATTTTGTTATGGCAACCCGATCAGACTAGTACAGCATCATGATAAAGACCAAATCTATTTAGGACCTTAAAAGACGCATGAAAATCAAATGAATGTGCTTCAATTTATTGCTGTATCTAACCCCATCAAGTCTAAGCTTCTTAAAAACAGGTATTATTGTAATATGACATCATGCCTTGCATATAGCAGGGAGACACATTTTTTTTTTTAAATAAATACCTTTACGATAGTTTAAAGTGATTAGAGCAAAACCGTATAGGTGGCAAGAGGACATAGTGTGAACAGGACCATGGTCCATGTGAACTAGACATAGAGGGGCCACAAGGAAGCCATCAGGTCACTTCCTCATAGATCAACAATAACTGATTCAGTTTACACCTTTGAATGCATTTAAGATGGAGAAAACTGAAAACAGAAGATGTATAAATTTAAAGACTGTCTACATTAGATCATTAATCACTTGGATATAAAATCAAATTTATTCAACAACTTATTGCATGAGCACATTAATATAACAACTTTGTTTTCGTCACACTAGGTTTTCCTTCTTTCCGTCTTTTTAGTATCACACTCTAAAGACTTATCTTCAAATGCCATGAAGTCCACCTCCACTTTGTGCTTCCTCTCTTCTTCCTTTCCCCCTCCCTTCTCTTTCTCTCCCTGGAAACGTATTTCTAAATACACTAGCCAGCTTTGTAAACCTTCTGAGAATGTATTTGGTGTAAAATTCACCACTCTAAATATTAATACATTTTACTTCATTATAAAGTAGTTATGATATTTTTAGCATAGTAATTATGGTAATGCTATCATAGGCAAGGATCATAATATTAATTATCATATCATAAACTGCAAGCTGATTTTTAAACAATCGCTTGGGCTCTCATCTTAATCCCTCCTTTCCTTCTATTCTGCCTCTCTCTCCCCCTATTGATGTCTAGTTAAAGAGGATCTGGAATTCACCATAGGACCATAAACTCCAATACGAAGCACAATCCCTTCATTATAACTCTTTTGATGTCTCCAGTTGCCCTATTTTATAGTCTGTATTTTCTCCATCCCTTAATTCTGGGTTTCCCAGGGAATCACATAAACAAACAAAAACTAGATGCCCACACAACTAACCGAACTACTGCAAATTGAAACTCTACTTCCCAGCTGCTATTCTACTCCATTGGAGATCTAACTATACAATTGTTGGGTTACTCCAGAATGACTCATTGAAAGATACACTTCTTATTTTGACACAATCACAAGCTCCTGTGAATTTTCATAATATTCTTTTTTTACATTTCTGTGTATTCATTCTCATTTATTCATTGGAGAAACATTATTTAGTGCCTACTCTGCACGCATTTTAGAAGACTAAAGCTGTTTGTTTTTGTGGTAAGATGAATAATGTCGCCACCCCTCAAAAAAAAAAAAAGATATTCATATCCAAATCGCCTGAAATTGTAAACATGTTAATTTACATGGTAAAAGAGACTTTACAGATGTGAATAAGTTAAGATTTTAAGAGAAGATTATCCTGGGTTGTCCAGGCAAACTCAGTGCAATTATAAAGGTTCTTACACTAGGAAGCAGGAGGGTCAGAGTCAGTAGAAGAAAGAGTCAGAGTTTCAAATAATGTGAGGAAGGGGCCATGCACCAAAAAATCCATCAACACCTTGACTTTAACCCAGCTAGACTGAATTTAGACTTCTGACCTCCAGAATTTAAGGTAATACATTTACGTTGGTTTAAGCCATGACATTTGTGGTAGTATGTTACAGCAGCAATAGGAAACTAATATAATTTTGTTTCATTTTCTTAAAACAACTCTACAACACTGTTTGAAAGACTTTTCCTGTCAATTGTATCAGCAAAGACAGCTGCTTCCTCTGTGACAGGCAGAGGATACCCCTGGGGAGACAAACAGACCATCCAATCACCTGAAGATCAGCAAGCAGCCATCCCTACACTGTGACACGGCACTGAGCAGTGTTCACCCCCTTCACACTTTATTTTGTGGTTAAGCAGATATCCTGAAATGAGCACTGGCAATGACAACTGGAAAAAATTATATTTTACTTTTCTAAAAACACTGTAGAGCAGAATGTCCATTCTATTTAGGGGTATTAAATGGGAGTGGAAATGTCTGATCTTTTTTATATTGGAAAACAGATAAACTTTGTTAAATTCTTTTGCCAACTGTGATTATGATTCTTAGAATAGAAGTTAACTGTGCTCCCAAAATTTGTAGTAATAGCAAGACATAATCACAACATAAGTGATGCCAAGCTTCCATTTAGTACAGAGTTCTAGAGGAGATTATCTAAATTAATGTTATTACATTATTACTATCCTCTATTATTTATTAGATGCCGTTAAGTAATCCTAATGTTAGGTAGCTCCAGGAAATATTAAACAAGATTAGAAAAATATGATTAGAAGAATAGAAAATACAGATATTTATAAATCATTTAAAATTTCTCTGAGCCCCAGGCAAAACTAATAAATAATGATGGAATCACTGGATTTGCCCATTTTATCCAAATAGCCTGTGGTCTCTGTGCTGGATCTCTCTACACTGAATCTCTTAACTACATACATTCTTATCAAGACGTAAAATAATCTGAAAATATTCAATAAAATTCCATCAAAGTTTCACTGAACAATTTATGACTTTAGTTTTCAGCTGAGGCTATAAATTTCACTGAAAATTTAAGAATTCAACAAAGATTCTGAGATTTTTGACAACCTTGTGATGTGCTGTCAAAAAAAAATACAAAACAAGAATCCTGATGAATCTTTCAGATAGTAAGAACTGGGGCTAACAATGACAGAATCCTAAAGGAAAAGGAAATCTTTTTTTATGATCTTCCAAGTCTAACGCCTTGAAAAGGCACATTACCTTCAGAAGAGGAAGGAGAAAAATAGATAGTACATATTTCATCACAAAGTTCTGCCTCCCAGTTGAGACATTGTCCATACTTATATTCTATCCACTAATTCAACATTTAAAGCAATACAAGTTTTATTACAAAACCAATCTGTTTTCATCATACAACTCAAATGGATACTAAAAGCTTAAATATTCTTGTCTCAGGCTAAAATACCTTGGGAAAAGTCTGTAAATATTACCACAAAATGACATAGGTTAATAAGGAAATCATAATGTCACTGATGGGTATCATTTTAAAATTCCAGTTTTAGGCATTCCTTAAATTATAATTCTGTGGGTGATGACTTTTTTTTTAAGCACTTTAATCCCACTACCAAGGTATTCTTCCATTAGCTACTCTCTCAGACGGCCTCAGTTATTGTTGCCAAGGAAACAGCCAGGAAGCAGGAGTTAAGCAGACTCTTTCATCTGGCGA
Source organism: Eulemur rufifrons (assembly GCF_041146395.1). Taxonomy (NCBI): domain Eukaryota; kingdom Metazoa; phylum Chordata; class Mammalia; order Primates; family Lemuridae; genus Eulemur; species Eulemur rufifrons. Next base: position 17,571,981 of record NC_090987.1, read on the forward strand.
GAGGATGATGGGAATGGATGAGAGCTTGAGCAAGGTCAGGCGTTTACCGCTGAATACAAATCTGTCATGCCTAATAGATGAAGCTCTTTAGTTTCTGTGCTGCTCAGGCTACTCCCAGCAGCCAAGGAGAAAATAAAAAAGACACTCAAGCATGAATGCCAATCAGCCCGTGCGGGCGTCAGTGATGTATTTACATTTGCCATAGCAGCTGTACTGGGCTTGGCTATTGATGAAAAGATAAATTACATAGGTGTCAATAATTATAGAGGGTCAGAATCTAAACCCTGAAGGTATCCTAATAAGGGCAGACAGATGGGATTTGCTGATCTATCCTGTTAACAGACCTAAAGCTTCCTTTTCTGAGGTCAGAGTTCAAAACCTGTCATGGGCTCAAATGTATTGAACTGTGAAAACCCTCAATTAGGCCTCTTATGATTATTTGCTAGGGCCGACAATATTTTGATGTATGTTGGAAAATGCTATATATCTATGTCTCATTTACAGTGACAAGATGCGTGACGTGTGGTGCAATGTTATTCAAAACTTTTTCTCATCAATAGTGAAGACTTTTTATGTATGCACACTTTATTTTAATGGTAATGCAGTTGTTCATATTAGAGATAGAATGTATCTTTTAATCCATTGGTGTGAGCCAGTTGCTAGTATTAAAAAAATACCTAGATTTTATATGTGTGTGTGTTCATGTGGAGCATGTACATGTACATGCAATTGAACAGTAATTCATTTCCTCAACAAGTTGTTTCAAGTTCTATGATATATCAGAGACTGTGACGGGTATTGGTATGAACATATGGAAGAAACTTAAGGCTCCTTATGTCAAGGAGTGATGGACAAGTAGACTAATAATTATAAGTAAAATAAATATGTGAAATAAAACCCAACCACATAATATCAGTTGATTTCCATTAACTAAAATGGTTTCATACAAGTTAGATTTTGAGTTTCGTGAATTCCAACAGGTTCATAGAGCAGTAATAAAGTTTCCTCCTTGAGTCAGTGAAAATATTTATACAGCAAAGTTCTGTTCCTAATAAGTATTGTTGCAATAAAGCTAAAACATGTGATATGATAGATTTGTAAGTTATAAGAATGTATTGTTATATAACATAAATCAGTATATGATGGAATGCTTGGTTTATACTGTCCATTTTCTAACCATGGAGTAATCACTGATTCCACCAATAATTTATTATGTATTGGCATCTCCCAGGGAGGGAGTAGAAGCCAAACAGAAAGGAAGAGGGAGCAAAATTTACAGAGTTCACTTGCTTGAAGCATTGGTTCCCAAACTTGCTTGATTTTAAGAGTCACTTGGGATGCTTGTTAAAAATAGATTCCAGAGCACACTAAATTCTTTATAAACCTACCAGGTATTCTAATGATAGATAATAAAAAATTAAAGTATTTTTGTCATTAGGATTAACATCAACACTTTCTCCAAATTGAAGCCTAAGAAGTCAATTTGACCATCATTAAAATGAGTCTACAAATAATGGAAATGTTATTCTACAGCATTCCACTACTGTACTAAATCTTCTAGAATTTTAAAAAATTGTCATATAAAGATAGTTTAGAGGGTTTTTAATGCTCTCAAAGTCTAAGATGAGAAATTGCCTGAATATTTCAGTCTCACAGAGTTTTGCTATTCAATGGTACTCAGAATTCAGTAAATTAAATATATATACATACACACACATATCTGAAATATGAATATACACAGAGTATATGCAATCAATTTGTGTTGATTTGTCTCACCCAAAAATTCATATGTTGAAATCCTAACCTCCAACATAATAGTAATAAAAGGTGAGGCCTTTGGGAGGTGACTAGATCATGAGAGTGGAGCCCTCGTGAATAGGATTAATGTCCCTATGAAAGGGACCCTAGGGAGTTTTCTCCCTCTTTTTCTACCATGTAAGGATACAAGAAGTTGTCATCAGTCTGCAGCCCAGAAGAGGGCCCTCACCGGAACCCAATCATCATGCTAGCACCTTGATTTTGGACTGGGGAGGCTCAACCAGCCTCCAGAACTACGAGAATAACTTTCTGTTATCAGCCACCTGGTCTTTGGCACATTGTTATGCAGCTCAAACTGACTCTGTGTGTGTGTGTGTATGTGTGTGTATGTGTGTGTGTGTGTGTGTGTGTGTCTGTGTTCAATTTTTTTTTTTTTGGTAGAAGTCCCAAAGTAAATATTTCTTTTCATGTTGTTCTGTTGGTTGCTTATCATTCACCCAGTGTTTGAGAGACATGAAAAGCTAGCCGAAGCTGCTTGGCCCTATAATGAATGGCTATATGAGTCTGAAGTACATGAAGCATGTATCCTATTTATTTGGTGTCTTTGGTTTACCTTTTTCAACTTCACATGTACCCTGTAAGATAACCCTTTTCTGTCTTATTCACATGCTATAGATAATTGGGGCTTAACTTCTGCTGGGATTGCTCCTTGAAGAATACGTTACTGCTTCAATATACAGAACCAGTGTTGGAATTCTGCACCAACTCTTGACATTCCATTAGGATGCAGCTGCCAGAGGAGCTGTTAACAGGATGGAGACCCTCAGGAACCCCAGGACATCTATGGTCTATAGAACAAGGCCGTAAATTAACCATTCAGCATGACACCACAGTTTACTCGTTATGGTGGAAATACATCCCTAACATTTTCCTAAACCCTATGGCATTCTAGATAAATTGTGCAAAATTATTAAGCTTAGTAACTCAGTTAAACTGGTTAGAATAATCTTAGTATCAGCAAACATGATACATTCCATAAATCATCCCTCAAAACAGGAGTTCTTCCACATTTTCCAGCTGTTCCAAAACAGCTCATAATACTGAGCCAACTTCGAGCACCCTGAAAGCATAGTTTCAACTATCAGAAAGTAAAACAATGTACTAGCCTCATGAATTGGTATTTAGATTTTTACCAGATACTCAAATAATGTAAATAAGTATTTATCTTTAAAGATGTATGTTTGCTAATGAGAATATTTTCTTACATTCCTTGCTTTAAGAAAAACACAGACTTATTGATATTCCAAGTGACATCACAGATATTTTGGGGATAATCTCTTTCATTAGGAAAAAGATATTCTTAAAATTTTTGCACCGTGGGTGAACATGAGTGTATATAGGTCAGAATATGAGCTCTAGGACAAAAGAGTGTGCAAAGTAGGAAGGCGAGTGGTGAGACAGTAGGAGTCAAGGATTCTCAAAGTTTAAATGTGCGATGCTATTTGAATTGGAAATTGATATGAACTATTTAAATCCCTTGTGGCAATAATACAAGTTAATGAAAAAGAAGGATTCCATTGTTTAAAAATTAATTGGCACAAACTTATAGATATACCTATGACATGAAAGTGATTTTAAACTAAAAATGATTATATAATATGAACATCAGAATAATGAAACAATTAATACACTGTCTTATATCAAATGACTTCAAAGCACTTAGAAAGTTATGGAAAATTTGATAAAAGTTTAACCATAAAACGACTATAGAATGCTGCCTTACCCAATGGGCACAACAGCAAGGGCCATGGTACTTTTCAGGGCCCGTGAAGAAGTTTTGCATTTGTTTTTTTTCTTATGAGTAGAAAAAAATGAATATAATCTGCTCCGAATTCTATTAGTCTTTATACCAAAGCAGTTATAAAATATAATACACATTTTTTTATGAAGAAAGAGAGCTACAAAGGCACAAATGCCTCTGGCTCATGAAAGTCATATATAATGTTGTGGCTATAAAAACGGCCTTAGCTTATTGAAGATGGGGAAGGTACAAGAATGATATCTTTAGTGTTTCTATACTTGATCGTAGCCAAAAGGCCGAGACACGATGATGTTTCCTGTCCTATCACATTGCATGCATTTTTCTTTCTCTTTTTCTAGAGAAGATGAGATATAAGAACAGGGACGTGAGAGTAGAAAAATTATTTTAAAATATATGAATACGAGCATCCCATTACTTTATAAAACTAATAATTAAGCTAGTTGCATTACCATAAGGAATGTCTGATCATATCTATTCTAAATAATATGTAATTGGATCAACTCACTTACTAGAGCATATTCATATTATCAAGCATCACAGACTTATCAAGTGTTTTGATTTAATGCTTATTGTGGGATAGTATTTTTTAATATTCACAATGAGAACTATACCATCATTAACTTTGTTCATAAGAAAACTGACTTAAATGTAACACAAAATAATAGGAAATCATTGCTGAAAGTGATAAAGGCATCATTGTGGACAAACTCAAGGTAGCAATGATTTAAGAAAATATATTTCTGAAGTTGAGACGGCAGAGGTATGAATTTTGTGTAAAAAACACAGTGCTCACTTTATCTTCCTTGAATGATTCTGTTTGCTTTTCATAATTGAGCCCATGATAAGAGAGATTATTTTTTGAAGGAGGTCCATTTTGACAAGCACCTGAAAATGAACAGCTTTGCATTGTCTAAGTTCACGAGCCAGCATCAGAACGTGCAGTTTTGTAGGAGCTGTGGTGAGTCTTCCACCTTCCCAGCTAAAAAGTTAGCTTTATGTTCCTATTTAAAAGGAACGTGTGTCCAAACAATCAAATAGCAGTCGCCCTGCAACATAGATTGTTCTATGGGAAACTACACTCCCAATTAGGTAGTATTTAAAAAATTCAAGAAACTTGTTATAACAATAGCCTGTAGGGATTTTAAGGTAGAAATTTAAGAAGGTGACGAAGGAGTTCATTTAGCCTACAAATTATAAGCATTTGGCATTGTTTACTCCAATTTATTACACATAACTAATAATAAGGACCAGGCCCTGGATCCCGATATTACTTTTTACTAAGGAACTTAGTAAAAACCCTTAATTATTTTGGCTGAAAAAAAAAAAATCTCTGCCTAGGTATGGTTCATATCGGTTGTCTCATACATATTTCTCTTCTTCAATGTGGCCTAGTTAGTGCTCAATCCTTACTTCACATATTTACTATAACCCTTAGCCTTCCAAGAAAAGCTACTGAACATAAGAGCTCTTGGTCTTCTGAATCTTAAGGCAATTCTCTGTGCCTTCCTGGCGTTTGTGTTTTTTCAGTGGGGATAGTGTTCTTCTGTTCTGGAGGCTAGATTCTGAGTACCTGGATAATGGAACAGGTTTTAAGCTGCTCGGCAGGCATTCTCTTCCCGCTTAAAGTAAGAACCACAACGTGATCCCCGATGTTCACAGTTCCCTAACTTTCTCAACACAGAGTCCCTTAGTAGTGATCGTTCTGGATATTAACATAAAATTGAGATTTGCACAATGCTCTTCTATAACAATTTTCCAAGGTGATCTGAATGTAGAAACAAAACTGATTGAAGAAACTTGAACTTAAGTGTGTTTGTTTTCAATTGTCGTTGTAACAAATTACCACAAACTTAATGTCCTGAAATTACACCTGTTTGTATTTATCACTTTACGGTTCTGTGGGTTAGAGGTCTGGCATGGCTCTCACTGTGTTAAAATGAAGGCATTGGCAGGGCTGTGTTTCCTTCTACAGGCTTTAAAGATGAATCCGTCTCCTTACGTTTTCCAGTTTGTAGAGGTTGTCCACCCACATTACTTGGCTAGTGGACCTCGCTCCACTTTCCAAGCCAGGAATGGCATGTGGAGCCCTTCTTGACACTTCACTCTGATAATTTTTGCCTCCCTCTTCCACTTTTAAGGACCCTTGGGATCATATTGGGCCTACTTGCATAATCCAGGATAATCTCCCTATTTTAAGATCACCTGATTACCAACCTTAATTCCATCTGCAACCTTAATGCCTCTGTGCAATGCAACATAATATATTCAAAGGTTCTAAGGATTAAAATGTGGACATTTGTGGGGGGACACACTCCTGCCTATACACTGAGTATTTACCCTGTGCATCTGTGACTTCCTTCATAAATTATTTCTTGAATCTACTTAAAAAGACCAAGCTTGTGAAAGTTGGTTAAGATCCTGTGCTGCATGCGTTTTTGGGGTTTTTTTTTGTTTTGTTTTACATGCAGATACATTCTGTACCAATTTCCACCCAGTCTCTGCCCCTCAGAAACTGACCTATCGATATATATCAAAAGGCTTCTTTGAACTTTGGCTTCTTTGAGTGCACCCTGTGTTGAGCACTGACAGGAATCTGAGTGAGGAATGAGCATGAATCTGGGGTATTTATTTCTGCATGTCTGCACGCAGATCTCTGTTAGGCTGGCTGCTTCACCCCAGTGCAAGTCACAACTCTCTTCCAAGTATTCCTCTTTGAAAAGCTCTCTGTTCTTCAGTTCTGGCAATAGCTTCCCAAGAACCTACTTGGAGCCTAAGGATAATAATTCCACTGTTAATAGCCCTTCAGTACTGCACTCTATTTTGTGTGGGGGGAGGTTTGTGTGTGTATGTGTGTGTGTGTGTGTTCTGCCCATACCTTCTTTGATAGTTCCTTTATTTAGCCTTCTTTGAATTGACTGTGCTATTCATTTGCCTTGGGACCCTTATAGATTCAGACTTATATCGACTTGTATTTTATAGCTTGTATCTCTAGTAGATAGGGAGAATTTTTAAAGAGTTCTCAATTTAAAAAAATAAAAGGGAATATTGTTAGAAGAGTATATCTTAGAAAATGGCAAAAATCACCTCTCTCTTCAGTAGTACCTTCATCTATTTCCTGAGTTTCTCAGCCACTTTTAATGCCTCGATCATTTTTCCATTGTATTAATCAGGGTTTGATCAGAGCATGAGAATCATGGTGGGAGATTTATTGTAAGATTTGATGTTACACAGTTTTGGGAGCTGGTTGTACAGTTATATAATATATGTCAGGCTGTTAATTGAGTCTGGTCCTTGAGCCTGAAGTCATCAGGGCAGGAAGTTGGGAAAAGATAGATGTGAAAATGAAGAAAGCAAAGATAAACTGCAATCCACACAGCTTAGATGGAACCCATGAGGACAGACAGGAATCCATATTAATCACTCACCATCTTCATCATTGACATAGTCACAAACTCATCCCAGGAGTGGGAGTAGCTGAAACTGAAGATCTGGCAGGACCTGGATGAGCAATTGGCCAGGGTGCTTGCCCACACCAACAGGTGAGCCACCAGATAAGTGGCAATTTGTGCCCTGTGTCAACCTCTAAAACATTAAGAAGTATGGCTACTTGGTGTGATTTGAATGTTTGTCCAAAACTCCTGTAGAAGTTTAATCTCCAATGTAGCAGTGTTGAGAAGGAGAGCCTCTGAGGGGTGATTGGATCATAAGGGCTCTGCCCTCACGAATGGATTAATTCATTCATTGATTAATAGATTAATGGGTTATCACGGGAGTGGGCAGCCCCCTCACCATGCAGTGTCCTGTGTCATCTCAAAACTCTGAATAGTCCCCACTAGCAAGAAGGTCCTCAACAAATGTGGCCCCTCAACCTTGGATTTCTTATCCTCCATAACTGTAAGATTAAATTATCGTTTAAAATGAATTATCCAGTTGCAGGTATTCTGTTATAAGCAACAGTAAATAAACTAAGACCCTGTTCCTTTACATTTTACTTTCCAAATCTCACACAAATTTTTTCTTTTGGCCCATGCTAACTCAAAACCATGGAGAAAAGGAAATTCTGAGAATCGTATTTCAGCTGGACTCAATCCACAGTAAAAATCTATAACATCCATGTTTGTCCTTTGATATTCAGATACCTCCACTACAGAACAAGGCCATAAACAGTGATTTCTGCTGCCATCCCTATAGCCATTCATTTTTCTCCCAAAGCTTTGAATATCTGGAAATATGGTAGGGATTTTGATATGACTATCCCAAAATTGTAATCTCTATGCATATGTGAACAAAGAGCTACATTTTCCACAGATGCTCTCTAAACAGCAGTATATCATCATAAACTTTGTAATTTTGTGTCTTAAAATTTATTTTGAATAGCGAAGAGTTAAAACTAAAAACTCATATGCAAAGAATCTTGTCAGTTATGGATAGGACATTTGAGTTAGTAGTATTTTGCAGAATGCTAACCATTTCTTTAGTCAATCTAACAACAGTCAACAAAAGGGGGAGCTTACAAATTCTTTGTTTTCTTGTATTTTTGACACTTACATAAAATTCAGAGGAAACTGACAACATACAATGTACACTTTTAATATTATCAGCATTCATTCATGCTGCTAACCGTCCAGGCCATACCTGTGCTATGCTTTAGACACCAGGGGTTTCACATATCAAAAATCAAGTCTTTTCCAAGACTACCTGGATACCTGACATCTCTTGCAGTAAGGATATATGGAACTTTCCATGTATATCTCATCCACGGTCATCAGTATGCCACCTCTAGCACACCAACTGTCACTCCTATTTGGGACAATCAGAAAACAAAAAGGAACGCAAGTTTGGGAATGGAAAATTGTGTTAAAACAACAGAGAATAAATGACGATGACGATGACAATGATGATGGCTTTTGTTTGTTTGCTTGTTTTGGCCAATAATGCCTTGGGAATATTAGCAGAAGAAAACATAAAGGTGATAAAGGACCTTAGAATTGATCTCAAGTATCATTTAGCATGAAGGAAAGTATGGACCTGTATTACAGGTATAAGCATATGGAGAACCCAGTGAGGTTTAGAACTTAAGGACCCACAAAAGGTGGCATAAGTAGGATAGACTATGCATGAGGGAGTGGGGACACATTGAGGTGGGATGCAGAACACAGACAGATATCGCCAGTTAACTAATCCCAGGCCAGAAAGTCAGGGACAATAAAGTTAGCAAGTGTGTTTTCCCCAGCCAACTATAACAATTTATACACATCACATGGAAAGTATGAGGAATCGCCATCCTTAAACGTTTCTAGTAAACAACAGTTAATAAATGGAGTTAAAGCAAAATATCCACTACTATTAATTATAAATACATACTGAACAAAAATGCTCACAAAGACTTTATATATTTATTTTCATTCTTGGCTACCCGATCCAATTTTTGCCCTAAAGTATTATATTCCTCAACTATAAATTTTTTACCAGGGAAAGCTCATTGTATATGAAAGTGGAAATTAAGGGAAATAATTTTAGAGTATAAAATAATTACCATAAAAAAGAAACAATCTGTTAGGGAAAAGGATCTCTTTTAAAAGTTAAATTTTAATCACTGGGAGAAGTGATTAATGATAAAGCTAGATTCAGCCATAACCATCTAACAATTTTTGTTGTTGTTATGCTTGCAAGGTGAGTTTATGGCTTTTCAGATGTGGATTAGACCATTCATTACATTTAGTGCTTTGTATTTTAAAAGTAGAATGGTGCTAAAGACCCCCAAGACCCGTATGTTGCATAAATTGATAAGGACGGGGTAGTTCAAAGAATGCAATTGAAAGCCCTCCCGTTGAAACTTACGCTGAAATAAAGCTCCCATTACGGCAGCATGGGGACCAACAGTGTTCTCCTTTGACAAGGACAGATTTTAGATTAAGCACTTTTAGATTGTAAATTACCATTCTTGATAGCTGGCCTCCCCTGTCTATTGTGCCTTAGAGAAATGGGACAGACTGAAAAAGTGTAGATTTCAAGAAGGTAAAACCCTGTGTCTTAACCATCCCCGATCCCCACACGCAAATTTCCATGTTTCAAGGGAAAGAATAATAATGTGAAGACTGTTGCATTTCAATCGGAATAAAGGACATTATAATTACAAATCTGAGTAGCCATTCCTAAAATGATTGGCTGACACGGCTGTTGTCATCCATCACCAATTACAATTACATCCAATTTGGCCACCCGAGATAGGGAAGGAGGGGGCCTGGTTAGGAAAGGTTCCTCCGGATTCATTTTCAAACTTGCAAGGAATTTTGTTTTGCAAATTACCTGCATACAGCTCAGGCTAAACAATTAATGTTTAAATAAGTTGCATATGACTTTCTTGAACAAGGGAAAAGGAGAAGTGGAGGTTTCACAGAGAGAGGGTGGAGGTCTTTTTTTCCTTAATCCTGTCACTCAGAGATAAGACATTAATATTGCTACCCAATGGCTTTCCCTAGGAGATTAGCTGGAGCTTCTAAATCAGTGTTTTGTTTTGTTTTCAATTCATGGATTTTAAAAACATAGAAATGATACAATGATCATAGGTTGGATTTTTCTATCATTTTTAAGAAAATCCATCTATCATATCAAAATGAGTCCACATAGTTCCACCATTCCAGCTATAGTAAGCAGATGCTTATTTCCTAAAGCAAACATACTCTGCGAAATCAATTTGTGAATTCATTACATAAATCCATATTAAACTATTTAGTCTATATTTAACACTATAACAAGGATAGTCAGGGTAAATTAAATGGATTTTATTTTCGAGGTGGCAGAAAGCCAACGTTAGTCCTTCTTCTGATTTATTTTTCGGTTCTAATCTGTGTCTGCTACAGACAGGAGAGAGAAAGAGATGAGAGAAGAAAAAGAAGTGATCATTTCTACCTTCTGATATTTAAGGGCTAATCAAATCAATATGTCCCAGTCCTGGCAATGACAGGCTCAGTGGTTATCTTATGCTAATGCATAACCCTTTAACTCGTTATTCCAAGACGGCAGTACAATAAGTCCCTTCCTCAAAGCTGGGTAAAATATGTCCAGCAAGGAGGAATCATCTCATCAGCAGGAGAATGACTCACTTATATCCTATCAAGGAACCAAGGATGCATAATAAGGCCCTGTCACACTCTCCCTTAAGCTTTTCATTACCATCAGCAACGCCAGTAACGTACAGAATTCCCAGTCAGCATCAAAAGCTCCTTTTCAATTCAAATGCAAACTGCTAACCATTTCTTCTTCCATGTTACTCTTTGAATTCATCTTTCTCTCCGTGAGCAGAGTTACCACTCAGTTCAGACCGTAATTATTTCCCTCTGGGGATATTACAAAATATTCTGCATTCATCTTTCCTTCTGTTCCGATCTATCTAACACACACAGCAAAATATGCTTTCCAAGCAGCCTATTAATAATTTGGCCTATTTCGATTGTAAATTTTTCAATTATATGCTTTGAGATCTAAATATTTTCTTCTTTTTTTCTTCATTGTTTCTTATATCCTAGTATATACCTGGCATTATCCATTAACCAGTAAAACAGAGTATTTGCCTTTCAAAGCTTTCTAATGAGTAGTTAAGAGTCTGCCACTGTCAGGCCATTTATTAGATGCTGGAAATACAAAGATGATTAAGACACAGGCCCTCAAAGAAATCACAACCTGGGCTCTTTCTGTCAAGATGGACTTAAAGCCATTCTTCCTCCTTTCTTCGGGAGTGGCTTTAGTATCTATTCAGTTAAATCAAAAATCTAGGAATCATTCTATTTTAATCCATCTATACATATTAATAGCACTCTCCAGGTTTTGAGGACCTTCTATTATGCCCACTTATACTTTTTGCCCTGTTGTGGTCAACAGCCTTATTCTCTCCTGTCTAGCCTATTGCTAGTACACCCTTCCACCTAGTTTTGCTATTTTCAGTTCTTTTTCCTGCCACTGCCAAGCTACAATGTTTCCAAAGTTACTGATACCTTTTAAAAACACAAATGAAAGCACACCTTTTATACTTAGCCATCAATATCACATATAGTCTAGATAAAAATCCAATTTCCTTTCCATATTCTAGAAGATATTTTGTGATCCAACTCCCATGTATCTCTACAGCCTTGCTGAACCACACATAATTCTCTGAACACATACTTTTGTTTCTGCTCTATGTTCCTATGCTTTGTGTGTCATGTTTCTTCCACCAGCCATTTCTTTGCCCTTCTCGATAGCTTGGTATGACCATATTCCTACTTTGAAGTCCATCACAGTTCAGACATCATCACATCCTCAGTGATGAATTCCTCTGATTCTCACAGAAAGAGCTGCTTAAGCCTCCTCTGTTGTGTCACCCCTCCATCTTGTGTTTAGTTACTCCTGGGACTCACAATAATTTGTTCTATTCCAAACTTTCCTATTAGACTAGGAGCTTAAGCAACCACTTAGCACCTGTGTTTGGAAGGTAGAAATAACTTTTTTTGGGATAACGTTTTATGTGCAATGAAACTACATACTTAGTATGAGGTTTTATTGTTCCTGATCTCAAAAAGCAAAAAGGTATTTATTCCTCTCAGTTTAATTTTCCCCAAGTTCATCTGTTCCTATCTAGGCAAGTATGTTAAAGACCTAAAAAATAGCTGATCAGAATTGGGCGCAAAGTTTCATATTAAAAAATGAGAAGTCAGGATCAAGTTCAGTAAGAAAGCAGGTGGTCTGCTTGACATAAACTGGACATGGAATTCATGAGATACAAAGGCTTATGCTTGGGCCACCAATTCTGTTATCTGTGTCTCTTTCTATTTATGAAATCAAGAAGGCAAGAAAGGAATATACAATAAGCTACATAATATTTTTATTTCTTTCTTTTTCCAAATAAGTGCCATCCTGTTAGGAGAAAATCACTTACAGGATCATTATTTGTTGTTCAAAACAGTCTGTTCTGCTTTGGTAAATTTCCCTATCCATACACTCTGTCAATGTCTTTCAGAACCAAAGAATATTCTACCTCATTAGCAGGTAGGTTGTTATTTAAATAGGAACTGGACCTGAAAAACATCAAGAAATATGAGAAACTGGCTTTTCTACTTGGCTTTTTTTGCTTTATAATGATGTGTATTTTGAGAATGGATCATTTTTAATTTCAAATGAATTTTCTTATGTTCTACAAAATATGAAACTCAATCATCTAAATGAAGAAATATATCTTGTCAATATTGTCAGGGAAAGTTAAAGTTACCTGTAGATTCTTGATGGATATTTGTTAACACAAAATAACAAAGACTCTGAGCATTGCACACATCAGTCATTTAGGCTCATTAAGTATTATTATTATTCTTTTTATGGAACTGCAGTATAGGTTAAACACCTCTGAATAGATAATTTTTATGAAAGGAAACTTTCCCTCTCCTTTTTTAAACTTATTTTATCACCTGAAGCTTTTCATTTACTGTGTTTTGTTTTACTTAAATAAAACAATAAGTGAAAGAGATTTTTAATATAATAGAAGCCTGGTCATTCTATGTGGCAAATGGTACCATCATCCTCTTAAAGTAAGGTTTGAACAACAACAACAACAACAACAAAAAAAAAACAGTACAGTAAGCATTGGCTGTGTTACCTTTAAAGAGTATTAATACGAAGAATTAAACTGTCCTTGAATGGCATCCACTATCTTCAATTTGCATTACAGTTTTATGATTCTTTATATATTTTCTGGATATTTGATAAATATTGAATAACTAATATACTATTGCAAGTTACCATGCTTTAATGCATTTGGTAATTATAGTTAGTTATATCAAATTAATTATTTATTAAACTATACATTTCCAAATGTAAGGAAGGATTATGTAATATTCACTTTTAAGACTCTTGAAACACATCAACGCCTAACCCATGCTTAGCAATGGACTCTAGCACATTGGGAATTTGGACACAGATCATTTGGGTGGCATAATCTCAGACACTTTTATTAATGTCAAGATATTCTCATTTATTAGTAATTCCCAGACTAGTCCGACTAGGCTCAAATTAATCTGCAACATCACACATTAATGCTGAGCTGGCTCCATGTCTGGGGAGTGCATGTGTAGACAGTCACATTACAGAAGAGTGGCTGAGACAGTCAGCTGGGAAGTCAGACTCCTTGCTACCTGTGTGGCCTTGGACAAGTCCATTGACTATTCTTGTCCAGCAGTTTCCTCACTCGCAAAGCAAATCAATTGTACCTCCTCCACTGAGTGCTTGTGAGATCAATTAATACGTGACTGTAAAGCCCTGAATCAGCACAATGCCCAGGACCAGGCAAGTACAAATAAAGATTCAGTAGTGTTTTTCAAAGCTGGCTCCATCACTCTGTAGCTATTTGATTCTAGGCATGGTATCTGACATCTCTGAAGCGCAATCTTCTAATCTCTGAAATGGTAACAGTAGAATTCTAGACTGGATTATCCTAAAAGTGAATAGAATAATGTATATAAGGTGCTTAGCACATGTTATCTGACAGAAGAATTGTTCTTGAAAATGTTATTCCCTTTTGTGTTTTTCTTTTTCTCTATATTTACATAACTATCACTCTAGGTAGGAATGATTATAACTTTGTTGGTGTGTTCTTTTCCATAAATTAAAATGAGGTTTCTTTTCTTGTGCTTCTGATTTTCTCATTAGATCGAAAATAGTCAAATACAAAAGCATTATCCCCTAAGACATTTTAAGTGTGCCAAGGATATTTTGAATAGTTTATTTGGGGGCTCAAGTCAAAGGGAAAATCCCACCCATATTCTAAAACTCCATGATAGGCTTTGGTTTATATTGCTTATTGTCTGATGCTTTTTGCATCCACATATTTTGATTTTATTTCAAAAATAAAGATAGTAGTTTTTTTCATTATAAATATAGATATATATGGGGGATGGACACGCTTGAAGCTCTGACTTAGGTGGGGCAAGGCAATATATGTAACCTAAACATTTGTATCCCCATAATATGCTGAAATAAAAAGAAATAACTATAAGTGGAATCAAACATTATTTAGCCTTTGAGCTAAATAAATAATGCTGAAATAAAACATTAAAAAAAAAATTCCTCTACCCATCCTCCAGCCTACTCTATTGCACACCCTCATCCAATGACCCCATAGAAATAAAAATCACAAATTTCTTTGGGAGATAGTACATGCGGAAAAAAAAAATAGATTTAAAGTTAGATAGATTTAGATTTAAATTTGTTTTAATAGTTGCGATCTATATTGTGTGAAAAATTATATTCTACTATTTATCTTTTATTCTACTATTTATTTACATATTATATGCATACTATGTATTCTACTATGTATTTATGTTCCACAATTTATATTTTATATTTCACTTACCATTGTATGTGTTAACTTCTGCAGGGAATGGCAGAGGTTCGTGTCACTCTTAAATCCTTAAAGAATAGTAGTTTCTATCACGTTTTAATTTAATTCACCGATCCAGTCCTTACAAAAACTAGACCAAACCTAGAGGACAACAGTGGACAGCCACAAACTTAACTAAATGTGGCTCCCATTGCAGCTGCTATGCCAGAAGCTATATGTCTTTGTTAGAGCAGATTAACAGGACCACTAGTAAAACATATTTAGCCATAGTGATGTATTCTTTTTCATCCCTATAGTAAAGGATAATCAAAACGTTTTCATTCTCTAGGAATGGAAAAATCACTCTTCACTTACAGTCATGCCCCAAGGCCATGCTAACTCTCCCATGTTCTGTCTTAACATAGTCGAAAGGGACCTGGACCATCCAGATATTTTACATCATATTCCACTTGTCCGTTATATTGATAACATCATGCTAATCAGAGCAATTGAGCAAAAAAAAAAAAAATGCACATATATAGAAGGCTTTGGCAAAACACACATGCTCCAGAGGGTGGGAGATAACCCTATAACAATGGCCCATCACAACGGTAAAGATTTCAGGGGCAGTGTGGGTCAGAACATGACAAGATATGCCCAAAAAATGAAGCCAAATTATTATATCTCATACTTCCAAACACTACGGAAGAATCACAATGCCTGCTAGGCATTCGGGTTTTTCAGACAGCGTATTCTGCTCTCACCCATTTAGCAGGTAATAACAGGCTATCACCTTAAGGTAGGGTGTTCAAGGTAGGAACAAGTATTGTAGCAAGTCTAGGCTATGATGCAGGTAGCTCTGCCACTCAGGCCACACAACCCAGTGGACTCTATAGTATTATTAATAGAAGTATTGGTGACAGGAAAGATAAAATCTGTGTGGAGATTATGGCAAGCAAGCCCTAATAGAGTAATCACAACATAAACCCTTAGGGTTCCGTAGTAAAGTCATGCCATCCACAGCAGAAAATTACATACTATTTATAAAATGACAGGATATTGGACTTTGTTGAAGGAAATAATGCCCAACTATGGAAGAATCAACTGACCAAGTGACCAGAATTGCTGATCATGAGCTGAGTTCTCTGAGACACACCAAGTCATAAGCTCAGGCGGGACCATAGTCAATTCATAAGATGAAAGCATTGTATTTGGTATCAGGCACAAGTAGGACCACGGGGCACCAAGGCAGGGGCCCAGAGTCCCATGTTTTCAATCACTATTGTCAAAATAATTTCCCCCTCAACTCACACTTATGACCAGTATACTGAGGAAGAAAAAGATCAAGCTTGGGCAGCTTGGGGTACTGGTATGTGGGGTATACCCAAAATCAAATGGCTGCTATACTACAGCTCAGTCAGGGATAGTCCCGAGAGAAAGTGGAAAAGAGAACTTTTCCCAGCAGGCAGAATGCTTGGTCACCAGGTCACCCGGAGGGAAAATGTTTGGAAAATCAGGAACAAAGAGGTTTGGGGAAGAGGTCTGCAGATGGCCTATGAGAGTGAACACCAAGTGTAAAGATCTTTGAATCACATGTAAACACCAGATTGTATTCTTTGTGGAAGAGGTACTGAACAGCCATGTAGATGGCACAATTCATGCAGGTGACATCAGCCAGCCTCCAGAGGTAGCGCAGCAGATACATGACTGAAGAGGCTGCAGTGGCAGGGGTGGAGCCTGTGTGCTACCCATTAGCCTGGGTCTTAACTCAGCATGGCCGCTGCTACTCACCAGCAGCTACTCCACTGCTGTATACACACCCTGCTAGCAACAGAGACAAATGCTGAGCTCCCAACAAAACATTGTTCTTAAGGAGACCAATTAGCCTCTTTGTGATATGTTGCTTATTTGGGCTCCTTCCACTCTGGAAGGGTTAGACATTCATCTTGACTGGAATAAACACATATTCTTGGAAGGATTCTTGCCTTTCTTACTCTCAGGAGTTCAGTCGGCACCACTATCTGAGAGTTCATAAAGTATTTTCACTATTGGTGGTTCACAAAGCCACCAACATGAGATCCCTCATAACACTGCAAAAGATCAAATAATTCATTTTATAGCAAAAGAGGTATTGGATATGAATACATGACCATGAGATCTGCTAATCCTATCACATAGCAACCACTGACAAGCTGCTGACCTGATACGGTGAAAGTACAGCCTTTTAGAGGTGCAGTTAGGGAACCAGATTGGAAATTATGCCCTATGAAGATGCAGTTCTTTCTTCTAGCATGCAGTGTATATCTAAATCAAGGGTAAGTATATGGCATTGTGTCCTCAGGCATAATAGAGAGACCCAAGAGATTAAAGTAGGTGTGGAACTGCTTACCATCACTCCCAGTGACCCATCAGGTGAACCTGTTTCCCATCACTGTAACTCTAGGTTCTGTAGACTTAGCGGTCCTGATTTTCAGAGGAGGAATGCCTCTATCACTGAACTTTGAGCTATTGCTGCTGCCTTGTCATTTTAGGCTTCTTGTGCCAACGTACCAGCAGGCAAGGCAAGATGCCACCCTAGCAAAGGTAATTACTCAAGTTATCAGGGAAGAATATGATTGACACTCTGGTGAGCTACTGGAGTGTCTCTTGCTACTCTTTTCCCTAATTTTGATGATGCATGGACTAGTACACTGTCCCCACAAAGGAAGCCACAGAGACCAGCAGAGACACCAGCTGAGGGTAAGGGCAATCTGGGATGGATAAGAGGGGGAAAAAAAAGTACCAGTGGGAGCCTTGAGACTAGCTGCAGTTGCACTGCTGGGGCTTATTGTTCATCCCATTGACCTTCTTCTTTTTCCCAGGAAATAAGACTAACCAGTATCCTAAAATAGTTGTTTCCAGAATTTATTATATGAAGCAAAATTTGATTTGAGTGGTACAAGGTGAGGACCGTAGTGCGTACAGTGGTGTCCCATCCAGATCTCACTTTCAGGATTGCAGCACTCATTCCTCCAGCTAGGGAGAGTGTCGGTGGCTCACTGTTCCCTGTTGGATCCATCTCTAGTAATTGCCTTCAGCCAAAGACTGCCACCTTCCTCAAGGTCACACCTGCCTTTGGGGGGTAGAATAGCTTTAAGGGCCACCCCAGCTTCCAAACTTCTGGTGGGTCACTTGAGGCCTTTGTTGTAATTGCATTGTAATTCACACCTTTAAAACTCTTTATGTGGCTGCCATTTTATCCTAGTTGTATTGAAGATGATGTTAGCACACACTAACATTTAACAGTTACACCTATATAATTCTAGCTAGTAAATTATATATACCTCTTCTTAATTATTTCATGGGTAACTTAAAATTCTCTAATAATATATCAGAGGGGACATATATGTATATCTGTAATATATGCATGTATGTATGTGCATATATACATATGTGTGAGAGTGTGTTTTATGTATACACACACCTTTCCTCAAAAGGTGATTTATAGGTTAAAGGTAAAATGTAACAACTGCAAAATGATTTGGGTTCAATGTAAAAATCAACATTCTTCATTTCCATTTTCCCACTATAGAGAGATTAAAAAAAAAAAAAGACATAGGATAACACTCTTTGGTGTGTTTACCACTGAAGTACGATGTGATCAATATTTATGAATCTATCAAGTTTTCCATATTATATGGATTTATAACTGATCACTGGTCTCAGTACACTTCATATTACTGTAGAATTCATTTCCAATTTTGAAGTCTGCCATATAGCCATATCCTCTTGATTAGCACTGAGCTGGCTTCCTACCTGAAGCACATGCTGAACGAAGGACACCAAGGTGAATGACATGCCTTTATTTGCTGAGAAGCATCTGCCTACATAAAACTGGCATGATCCAGTCATTAAACTGATGTTGCAAACCTTGCTGCAAATTTTTCCACTTGCAGTCGTTTTGAGACAGGACTTTTCTTTTAACCTCACCCACCAGACTAAAAACCTAAATTTTGAATGGGCACTGTCATTAAAATACATGTTTATTAATTATTTTCTTGGAAGGTAGAAAAATGTTCCAGAAGAAAGCCATCATTTTTTTCTGTCCCAATGAATGCCTGCTATTTTTCTTGAGACTAAACACAACCAACACAACAGAAGACTTTATAATAGCTAACATTTGTGTAGCAACATACAGTCTGCAAATCCCTTTTACATACATTTATTGTACTAAATCTTTGAGACAATTATCTACTGCATTTTACAGCTGAAGAAATAGAGACCTGGAAAGGTTAAGCAATATTGTTTAAGAATCTTTCCATAATATATTCTACATTGCAATGTATTTTAAATCTCTGTAAGTAAACTGGATGGGAGTATAGAGATGAGATGCAGACACATCTCATATACTAGGTGAATATTACATGGTCAGAGATCAAATGACTGATTTATGCCAAACTGAGGCTATCATTGAACTCCTCCAGGAAAGCATTAGTTTTAGTGTCAGCATTTCTCTAGGGGAGGGGAGACTTTGAGATAGAAAATAAAAGAGCATACATTACTTTCCCCTTATTTTTATTCTTACCTTTATAAGCAAATATAATTTTATAATTGATTGAATAAATTTATGGCCAGATATACTGAAGTTAATAACCACTTTGAAAAAATTGGTTCTGCATCTTATTAGCTACAATTAATTACCAAGGCTTATAAAGGCAAGAGTCCTAAGAAAGCTTATGAGCTACAATATCACCATGACTGAAGTATGTTTCAAAAATACTAAGTTGCACTTTTATTCACTTAGACTCAATAACAGAATTCTAAAGAGAAATTCTGTAGTGTTCATGAGCATCTCAGTTTGTGTGAGTAACTGCATAATGATTCATTTTCCAGTTTTGGTACACTAACATACCACCCCAGTACATGGAACTGGCTCTTCTAAATTATTTGCAGAACTCCAGGAACAATTTGATCCCATACTAAATACAATTAAGCATTTAAATCATGCTAAGCTTTCTCATATTAAGGACAAAAAATTCAACTTAATTGACTACCAGCTACTAATATTAGATTAAGAAGTACATCCCTTTAGTTTCAGTTACATTCACTCTTATATACTTGCTTAGGTGCTATTACACCAAAAAATTAAATTCTAACAGGTATTGAAGTGTTAAGACTAATTGTACAGTTTTTCATTGATTCACACTGAATCCCAGTGAAGTTACTATGTAGGGGTCAACATTTAGTAAGAAACACTGTAATTAATTGCACTTACCATACAATTATATGAATATGCATCTAGATAATCCTCTTGGCTATGTGGATTTCTAGGTATTCTTCTCATATTGATAAGGGACAACTCATAAAAGCACACTCACAAAAACAAAATAATTCTGATTTTATGCCTTGACGTTCATAACCAGACTTAAATCTTGCTAATACCAGGATATATGATATACTGCCTTAATAAAATGTTTAAAATTCAACATCATTTGTAATCAGTAACCTTTTCCAAGAGAGGACAGGTAATTGATAACAGTTCTCATTTTTATAAATGTCTAACTAACATATTTCTCCTACTACAGTGGAACTCTATTTTTTAAAACCCATGTTAGAAGGAAAAAATAAAACCAGCATTATAAAATTTGCAATATTAACATGAGACACAGACTCCATATTTATTTCTTATGTAGAAGGCATTATTTGGTATCTTGCCCAAGCACATCTACATTTTGAGGACTATTTATAATGGCATTTATTCTATTTATGATCATATGGATTTTTCCCCACAGACTTTCTGTGCACAGTAGAATATATAATGAATACAACATTTCTTCCCCGGGCAACTTTATTTTATCTTCACTAATTTCTGCCATTAAATTAAACACATCTTAGACTACATAGGCCCAATCATAGGTGCATTCCCAGTTCTGTGGCCCTCAACTCCCTTGCTTAACCAGTCAATTATTTCCAATGACCTTTCACAGCAGACACTGTCAGAAAACTGAACGCCACCCACCAGCTAGATACAGGATAAGAAACTCAGAGATAACTGGTATCTTCAATCTATCTTATCTTTTGTTCCTGCCTTGCTCCCTATCTCCTCCTCCCTGGCTCCAGATAATTGCTAACTTCTCCACTCAGCTACCAAATACTCTTCTCGATTTAATTACTATCTTTCCACACTCCAGTTTATTGGATGATGACTTGAAAGCAATTAATCCATCCGCATCTGCTATGCCACTGGGATTCTAACATTGCTCACCTCTTTGCAACTCTGGCCACTGAAACCTCTGTGACACATTGACTCTTACATGCATTTTTGCGAGACTATTCACTAAATAGTAGAATTGCAGCTATAGTTAATTTTTTTCATTTGGAAAGGGAAATTCTTAACCAACATCCTGCTTCCCCTGCAAAAATCAATTAAAACAAACAACAAAAATAAAACTCTGTCCCCAGCACTTAGAAAAGATTAATAGACAATGCGAGTGGTTTAAATTACCTATATGTTTTAACTTCCATTCACTACCACTTACATAATACAGCTCCATATTTTGATGTAGTATATGCAAGTCTTAAGTATGCAGGAAATCATCGTCTGTGTTGCGTGTGTGTGTGTGTGTGTGTGTGTGTGTATGTTCAATATATAGAGAGAGGCAGTAGTCTGGAACTGTACATGTGGTGTTACAATGTTAGCTATGTACCATTAATGATAGAACCTCCTATAGTATAATAATTTTTTAAATGCCTTATCTAGAGGAAACCATGTATAATTTCACATTTTACAGTGAACACATTTCAAATCTTTTTCCCCAACTTATTTTCTGGAGAGACTCACAAGTCATTAACTCAATTTAATTAAGTAGATTATGTTTATTTTATTTCCTAAGTCACTAATTGGTAAAGAGGGACTATCTAACTCTATATAAAAAACTATGTTGAAACTTCATTAGGCTTATGTAAATATCCACCAACAATGGACACAGGCTCAAATGGGTCATTGTCTATACTTCAATGAGAAGCAGATTGTTATGGTTGCCAACAGTAACTCTCAGCCACAGCCCGTGGACAGGCCAAAGCTGAACAGCTGGGCAATGCCAGCCCACAATGTGCCTGAAAATATATGGTGACCATTTATTGTCCAAACTTAAATAGAGAGAGCTATCTTCTTCTCACCATGGTCAGTCTTGTTGCTTAATTTATATTTATAGCTGGCCTCTCCACCATCTGTGCACACGGCCCATGCTGTACCTCCAAGGAATTGGAGTGGCATTATTTGAAGACCTGATTAAATAGCCAGGAAAAAGCAATCCATCATGTATAAGGTGAGAAATGTAGGACAGTCACGGTGGCGTCCTGTCACACTTTCGGATTTTTGTCTTCATTTTCTTTTACTTTCTTTCTAATCCAATGCCAAGTACAATAAACAGTGACCAAGAGTACAGAAGCCACTGACAACACTCTACCAATCTAGATAGGAAAAGAATAAATTATCAAGATTCTTCCAGGCTGGCTCTAGTGAGGAAGGAAATGACATTTCTGCTGAGGAGACCCTGTTTCCTTTATGAGCACACAGACCTAAATGAATCAGGGCCCACGTGAAATGCAGGATACCACTAATCAAAGGCTACCTGTTGAAACCAGGGCTTCTTGGTAGAAGCAAAATTGAATGCCTATAGCTGGTTGACTGAACGCACTGAACTACTGCAGAATTAAAAAGAAATAGCTTTATTTTCTCTGGTCATCCATTTTCAAAGACACCCCTGTCAGATTGGTCTCCACATCTCTGATTGCAACTTGGGCCAATCCTCTGGCCCTCTGGCCACCTTAAAGTATTTTAAAAGCCTTATCTTTAGGTACTGAAATAATAAAACAAACAAGAAAAACCTCATAACACACATCCACACGCACACATCACAGCGTGATCTAAAGACATTCAACTGATTTTCATTTTAAAGTTTCTTCCTATTTCCCAAAGCAGGCCTAAGACCAAAAACAGGGAATGGGGCAGTAGGATTGTCTGTCACCTGTGTTTCCAGTCTCTCAGATCCATGTTTCTCCTCTGCGTAGGGCTTCTCCCTAGTCACAGAGGAGAGGATGGATTTGTAGTAAAGAGAAAAAGGCTGTTTTTCTCAGCTTGTGCTTTCCAAAGGGCACAGTCATGGAAGGCATCTGCATACCTCTTTCTTCGGGGCAGTTCTGTGGGTTCTTCAGGGACTCCCCCCACCATAGGAATGCGGTCACGGGCCCTTCCTAAAGTTGGCAAGGTGCTTTCTGAGTGACTTTCTGCCCAAGCTCAGCTCAGCTCCACCCTGGCAGTGTCCCTCTGGTGTCTTTTTCTTGGGACACCCTCAGTAGGTAGGACCCCTTGGGCTGGGTCCTTTCAAGAAAACTTCAGCCTTGCTTTCTTCAAGTGGAACTCAAACACCCTTACACCCTTGTTCTTCCCAAAGGTGGAAAGAAAGCTTCTTCCCACTCTTGCCTTCCCCTTCTTCCTCCTTGTACTGTGGACAGCTCCAGACAGTTTACAGCTACAAAAAGTTGCCATTTCCATTTTTGCAATCACTCCCCAGAAACACACACACACACACACACACACACACACAGAATCTGTCTAAGGGGTTTTCTTGATGTCTGTACAACTTAGTGTACAGGGGAGGGAAAATACCATGACAGACTCTCAGCCTGTGAATCACAGTACAAAGAATCCTCCATTCCTACGAGCAGTTGCAGCGGATGATCACTGGCCTCTGTCAGTACCAACAAGTCCTAGGAGGATGTAACTCATACTTCCTTTAAAAATATGGGGTTGCTTATCTCACATGTGTCCCTCAGCTTTATGGCTTTAGCTACAAAATCAAGTTTATTAATAGCTAGAATTCTCTTGCTCTACAACACATGCAGCAATGAATATTAGCTTAAAGGTGGTCATATATTTGTTACTAATGATATGGTGGAGAGTTTTTAAAGTGTGTCTCATATGAGAGACCCTGGTTTTAGAGGTTCCTTTTCTCCTACTTATCCATTACTAGTTCAGCAGAAAAGAATGTACTTAGTCACACTAATGAACTTACACTAATACTTAAAGCACATATGTATATACACGTACAGACATGTCTAAATAATTTGCGAGAAGGAATATATCATCAATACACAAGTGTCCACTTTAACTACATAATTTCATATTGTTTGAGGGACAGGGCAAACAATATGGATTTTACCAATGGGCCATTCACAATGGTAACTACAGGTACTGGGGCAAAGTTCCCATCAACTTACCAGGTTTAGGGACAATGAGCTGTGCACTACTCTGGGCATTTCCAGCCTCATTTTCAGCCACACACTGATAAAAGCCTTCGTCTGACTTCACTACCCCAAGGATCCGTAAGTTGCTTCCTCCCTAGGGAGAGGAAAAAGCAGGTGAAATATTTTAAAAAGCAAAAAACTCAAGGCAGCAAAATGAACTTAGACCAAAGTTTAATAAAACATCACAGAAGAAACAAGAGAGGAGACCAGGAGAGTTCTCAGTCTCATAGATATGTCCTGTGCCACCTGGGCAATGTCACACATTCCCAATTCTCTTTTCTGAATGCACAGGCATCAGTTCAACCTAGCTCTGCAGTAAAAAATATGCTCACATAAATAAATACACATCATCCTTAAAATCTAATGAGCAGTCAATGGAAAGGTCTTTTATTGGGTACGGAAGAAACAAAGATTAGCACTCAAAGAAATCTCATTCCTTTATTTTTTATTGAAGGAAGCTCAGGTTCAGTAACTGCTGATGGGGAAAAAAAAAAATGAAGCAAAAACACTGATCTTTGCAGCTTCTAAAGGACAAGAAATCAAGCTTGGATATTTTCTGAAAGTGTTTACCCAGAAAAAATGTCTAAAAAAATCCTTTAAAAAAATGTAATGGCTTTGACACATACCCTTTTGGAGGTTTGGAGAAGGGGTATGGTGGATATTTTTTAGCTGTGTAGCTCTTGTTGGCCAAAATGTTTCACCTTCATAGATTAAATATAGCACGTGAACTCCTTTATTCTATAAATTGAGCTACCATCTTTTTCAAGGATGGATGATAAAATGATCTAGAGATAGCATTTAATTATACTAACTCAGTTTATCTTCAATATTAGTGTAAGAATTAGTTCAGTAAGTGAAACGTGTTAAATCACTTCCCCTGAAGTCATTAAGAGATAAATATTACCTCATGGGGAATTCTTAATTGTTTTTAGTGTCTTGTAGTCAATTCTCAGCTGATGTAAAATTCTTAGATAAAGCTGGCTAACTTCTAATTAACAATTCTCATATAAGTTACTATTTGTGCTCAGTGTTACATGTGTGGCAGGCAACGGCTCTCAGATTTCCGGAGCTATTGGGGAAATATTTTTAAGCACAATTTAATGTGAATAGGGCACATATTGTACATTTTCTTTCACCTTAAGAAAAGCAGAATTTAAATAGGTTGGCTGTAATGAGTCATGCTGGGAGAAAGATTATATTCAATCTATACAAAAAATAAATGTTGCATTTTATTATGTGTCCTTAAGGGCACTCAACAATTTCCTTTATATGCAAGTAGCTTATATTTTAGGCATATACAACACTTTTTAAGTTGCCCAATGGCAGGTCATTTTTAATTCAGTGGTAGTGAAATAACACTGCATTTAACAGAAGTAATAGATTGGTATGGCATTTAAAAGTTTTTTTTTTTTTTTCTTTTTGTTACTCTACTCCCAACCAATTAAACAAATACAACTGAAAGTGTAAAATGATAAGTGGTGATAAAAGTAATAAAAATATACTTTATGGATTTGTTTCTTAAGAAATTTTATAGTATGACAAAATACATGCACAAAGAGAGTATGAAAGTTTCTGAAAGTCAACTGATTGTGGAAGAGGCATTTTTAGCAACGAAAGCCAGTGTAATGTCATGGAGAGAGCTTGTGTCTGGACAGGATGCCTATGCTCTAGTCTGCGTTCTGCCTGGGAGACCTGACAGCTCTTCTGTGACAGAATTGTGTCTGCATCTCAAACATTACGTAAGTGCACCTAAAGCTCTCTTCTTCAGCTGCAAAGTTCTTTGACATCTAGAAAGTGTTTTTTATATTTCTCATATATTCATATACCTGCAATCTGAACCTCCAATGCTAACCACACCTACAGAGGAGTTTCACAGAGCATTTCCAAAAGAGCAAAGAATTCTGCTGGTGACAGCAAAAGCAACAATAATGGGAGGTACTGAGCACTTGCAATGTAGCAGGAGAACTCAGTGAATACAGTACTGTCATCTCTATTATGTCTCTACAACGATGGGGATAGAAAGTGAGCTAAAACTTACAGGAAACTATAACAACTATTTCTCTTAACTTCAATTCTTTCCAACATTCAAATTTGCAAAGCCATATGAACTCTTGGTCTTCATGGCCTCTCTACCATAGCGGCCACCACTGCCACCACCACTATCATCGACCCCATCACCACTGCCCTTCTTAACTGCTCATGTAGGATCCGCTGGTCCTATCTAATAGGGTAGCAAAAATAAGCTGTCTGTATTACCAAAATAGGACTACTATAATCATAAATAGTGCACATCTTATTAAAACCTTATTAAAAGAGGCAAAACTCAAAGAAGTAAGAAAGAGAATCCTGGCTGAATACAGTCTAGAACTAGGTTCTAAACTCTATTCTATGAACCAGCAGTGAAACTACTCAGAAAGTCTTAGTCTCTTTGATTTTTCTTTGTTTTAAAGTCTTGTCTGTAAAACCAGGGACTAGCCTACTTGATTACTCTGTTTTCAGTTCAAAAACTCTTAAGTCTAGAAAATCATTTGCTTTATTAGAACCATTTTAACACATCATAAAAATTCCCAACAGGAACCTTCTTCCCAGGAAAGAAAAGCAAGTGAAAAAAATAGCAAACAATGAATGGAATTGTAAAGCTAATATGAAAAAAAAAAAAAAGATAATTACCACTATCTGAAAATAATCACTAGGAATGACCACATCTCCATTCTTCATCCAATTCACAGTGGGCACAGGCTTTCCCGAGACTGCACATTCAAACTCAATATCCATGCTTTCATAGGCATAGAGATTGGAGGGGTGATTTAAAAACCATGGCGGAACTGCAAAGATAGAAAAAAAAATGTGAGTGGTAGGGATGTGAACTTGCGTGTTGCTAAGGTCTTCATTGAGTTAAAAACACTGCTCTGTGATAGAAACTATTTGTAATGCAAATCGTTCCCTAAACCCTTAGCTTATTATACAGAAACTATTGTGGAATAAATCTTTTTTCTCCCAAATGCAGTTAAACAGTTGCAGTTAATGGCGTTTTGCCACAAGAAAAGAAAAAAAAATAACACTTTTTGGGAAAAAAAAAAACATAGTAAACATTTTGAATACCCAAGTATTTGTATACTATTGACCTATACGCTGTAAAGTGCATAAATCTGTGGAAACTGTACTGATGAAGTAAATAAAGCAAAGCTGATAGGACTGAGACATTCCAGAGGATAAGACGAGAAAGCTCAGTTTTCTGATCGTTCTAGAGTTTCATCAGGATGTAGTTAATGCAATGGACTCATTCTCTGTTGAGACTGGCTGTTAGTGATAGGGAACTATAAATGACCATATCGTCTTTACTGTGGACACATTTCTATTGTCTTAACAACTACTGCTATCTATTACTATACTATATTATTATTTTCTTAACAGGATACTAATTTATTTTCTTAATTACCATTACACTAGTTACTCTATAATGAAAATTTGCAATTGAAAGAAAATTACAAATATACCGCATCTTAGCTAATGAATCTCTCCAGCTTAGTTCCTCAAAACCTTGCCCAGCAGAGGAAAATTTTTCAAAAGTAATATTTATCCTTTTTCCATTGGGAAACTTAGAGTGATGGCAGATTTGAATATTCATGTTGTCTGAGAAGTCAGATAAAATTCACAGAGAAGCGGTAGCCATGATCTCCTTTCACATACAAGATGGAAATGTATTTTTAGTAGCTGCTTTTAAAAGTAGATTTTATTTTCTTAATTGTTGTTCTTATGCTCAATGAGTAATCAGTGCTAATTTTTTGGCTTAAGTAACTACTACATTTTGATTTTTCCAACTACTATCAGCAAAACTTTCCCCTGATACCACAGTGAATGTTCAATCTTTTATGGTCATTGCCTTCTAGAAGAATGGAAGAGGCAGTAGAAGCTCCCAGGTTTTAAGTTCTGATTTTTCCTACTGAAAGATCTCTCCATCTCTCTCTCTCTGTCTTATTTACCTTGTTTGTAACTAAATATCTAGACCTCTAGTAATAAACATCATTTAAATTCTTTAACCTTTGACAGGGGCAAATTTATTTAGATGGCTTGGCTGGGAAGCATTAATATTCATGGCCTAAAGACATAAAAAATGTGTCTAAAAGTCATTCTAAACAGAACATGTACCCATTATGTACAGGTATACAGGGCTAAGATTATTTATTATTGATATTACCAGTAAAATTTGATTTTTTGATTTCTTAGCTGAACTGACTGACAATGAACCAAAAGACATCAGAAATACTTATTGAATGCCTCTGAGCAGATATACTAGTGGAGGTTCTCAATTCTGTTCTCAGTGTTACCACAGATTTTGATCAAATACTAGCTGATACTCAACATTTATGGAGAGCTGACAATGCAAAATTTGTTAGTCTAAGCACCTCATTATTCTCACTGCCACTCTCTAAAAGTTTGCCTCTATTATCCCCATTTTAAAAATGAAGAGATTGAGGTACAAGGTGTTTAAATAACTTTCCCCAAATTACCTAGCTTGTACATTGTGAAGCCAGACAGTCTGACTCTCTGTCTACATTGTGAACTGCTTTGCTATAATTGTCTCTTTTGCCACTTGAAAATTCTGGTAGAAAGATAATGCAATAATATCTCCTGAGTCTCATAATGGAAATAAGCAATTAGAGCCATTAAAAAAAAATAACACCGTGTTTTCTATCCCTCATCTCCCTTTAAGTCCTTCTTTCCCAGTGCCATGAAAACGACCTGAGTCTGCTCAGCCTTAGTGTTCACTTTTATCAGAATTTCTAGAATCATTATGTCTACACATCAGAGTTTTTCACAATTTGGCTCACATCCATTAGTAGATCTTGAAATTAACTTACTGAGTTGAGACCAAAATTTAAGTATATTCGTGTGTGTGTGTGTGTGTGTGTGTGTGTATAGAGAAAATAAAATAGGAATAGAAAGGAATAGGAGTGTAGAAGGAAAAGAGAAAAGGAAGAAGAAAGAACACCAAATTTATACTGAAGAAGATAAAAGACAAGAGAAGTTTCAAGAGCTCAAACAATGGCCAGACTGCATTGGGTTTAAATTGCAGCTCCCCAATTTACAAATGCCTATGTTACTATCCCTATCTATAATCTGGAGGTAAGAATGGAGGATAATGACAGTTAATGTTTGTAAATAATGGTGCATAATTGTATGTAAAAGAAAAGCAATAAATAGAAAAACATATCAGTTACCTATAGTAAATATAATTTTTGTATTTTATATAAATATATAGAAATAAATAAATACGTAAGTATATGTGGGTATGCCTGTGTTATGTGCAGCCTCTTACTGTGTTTTCCAATTACATGATGTCCTGATTCTCCAATTAGAATTAGCTTTTGTATTCTCAATGTAAAAATCAGTGCGCTTCGCATAATACGGTTTTTTAAAAACAAATTATTGAGTTTAAACAATTGATATTTTCTCATTGTCTCATGCAGATTCACTCTGTTTCTCCATCATGGGTAGGTAGGACTCACCTTCCAGTTCATTATCTCTCAGTGGAACTAACTAAAGCAAAACTCATCACATAGCGAACCCTCAAAACCTTCTGTATTATTAATAAAATATAGTGACCTCTGATTAACTAAGGAGACAATAATCTCACTTCAGCATCTAATTATAGTTGTAATACTCTAAGTACCATGAATGCCTCAATAATTATTTTCTGCTTGCAAGTGTATATTTGAGTTCTGATCTATAATATATTCTGTAATTTTCTCATATTCCTTAGGCTTTGAACATGACACTGGCTACCTTGTCTTCTCTGGCTGTCTTAGTATCTTCTTTTTATATAAGGTTCTCTAACTTCCACAGTACATCGGATAGCAGACAAGGAAGAAAAAATAGCTTTTCTCACTTAAATGGGGAGTAAAATTGTCAAACACCAATATTGTGTATCATAAATGGGTCTAAGTTTCATGTTTTGAAATACACTGTCTATGGGGAAGGGTTATCAGTCGTCAGTGGACTATGCGATAAGGACAAGGACTAATGAGTTATCTACATATCTCAGTGCCTAGTACAGTGCCTTACCCTCAGAACACGCTCAACGAAGATTTGCTTTGATGCTAATACGAACTCAAGCAACAAAATGCACATCTTCACCCTTTGCTGTGGAGATATTGGTATAAGATGACAATGAAGAGGAGTTTGGACAACATCATGGAAACCATATATCTACAAAATGATATGATTTTCTTATCATGGAAAATAAATGTCAGTGAGTAATGAGAAAAAATAAAGAGCAAAGAATTATGTACCATTGCTGTTTGGAGAATAGATTGGGTATTTGTTATTTTAGAGTACCTTCCGTAAATATTCTTAATGCTCATGCTTAAAGTTCTTTTCTGTTTGAACAAAAGGAATTAAAATACCTGACTTGGGAAAGGTTCTTAAAAAGGTCTAAATATATAGGCATGGGTTTGATTCAGATTGAGGTAAAAACTCTTTAACCTTGCTTTTAAATAATAACCAAATTGCACCTTACTTTCTAAACTTATCATCCGCACACCTCTTACATATACCCCGTGGCTCAATCAAACAAGAGTACATGGCCTTTTTCTAATTTCAAGTCTTTGTACTTTTTATTTTCTCATCCTGAAATGTTTTCCATTTTATCCTAGAATATAGACACTCTACCTATCCTCCATGAATCCACTTCTCGAAGGACATCTTGATTTTTATCTTGAAAAATTTTCTTTCCTTTTGGAAACCCTGTGATTTATTTTTATTGATTTATGACACTTGACTTGGTTTCCGCTACATTGTATTTATTTGTGCATTTGCATTACCTTAGCACTAGTATATAACTCTTCCTCCAGGGAAGAGGCTGTATCATGCTGACTTCATGAATTCATTACATCCACTAATGTATTTTTTATGATTACAGTATTCTAGAAGAGAGTGGACAAATGTAATTTACTCCAGTTTCTCTCCTTATTTGATTTCTTTATTTTTTTATTTTTTTTCTGGAATTAACAGACTAGAATCTAGTCATCCCCATCTTAGGATTGGTTCCTAAAATTTAAGATCTAGGTATATATCACATTATAACTTTCACAGCTCTGGAGTTGTATATTTTCAATACAAATTGATAAAGTCATATCTAGTTAAAGGGGAATGAGAAATAGCACTTTTTTTTTATTATGGCATGACACAACTTTCACTATATCACTTTTCTTCTCTAAATACTGTCAATGAGCTTTCATTGTCCACAAAATAAGAACCAAGCTTTGGCTTTGTGTTTAATAATTCACAGACAAGCAGAAACTTACTGGCTCAAATCTTACTTCTCATTCCTTTTCTACAGAAATCATCTACTCCACCCAAATTAATACTACTTGCTGTAAATAAATTATTTAATGGTTAAAATGGCTAATTAGGATGATATAATTCCTTCATTTTACAGATAAAGAAAGTGACTAAAGAGTGACTATGATTAATCAAAGGCTATGTATATATTTCTTCAGCATATCGCTCATCATGGATCCCTGCCTGGAATTACATTCCTTGGATGATACAGATTCCCTTTATTTTCCAAAGGGCAACTTAAATTCCCTTTTCCTTAAAGTTTTGTCTTCCATTAAGCTGACAGTGGCTTTTCTGCTTCTTGCAGCGCTCTCTGTCTATGCCCAATTTTTATACCACGTACAAGTTATCTTTCACATATATCATTATTTACCAACCAGATCAAGGTTCTTAAAGGTGGAGGCTGAAGCCTATGTTTCCCTATTAAATCCTTTTGTACATTACATAGTCCTCACTTTCTCCTACTTATGTGGAAGGAATAATTTCGTTACTTTTAAATTATTGGTGGACAACAATTTCCTAATGACTAATAAAAATGAAGTACTATAAATTTTCAAGTTTATTAAATTACTCCATTTACATAGTATTAGTCCGTTTCAGAGAATAGCTTAACATCCATGTATAATGTTTCAACAGTTTCAAGCAATGTATTAATTTTAATTATACTTCCCTTCTTTGGATAGAATAAAATTCATGACCAGAAATAAACTATCCAATTTCCATCTAATCTTTGTTTCCTAGGAGCTTTACGACTACTTCTGGTATATACATTGAGAAATAATTTTATTTGACGGTTGAGAGAAGGAGGAATTGCAACTAAAAATGACTAACAAACAATAGAAATGCAAAAAAAATAATTCTGTTCTTAAAAATGTTTGTCATACTCAGAGATGATTAATAGATAAGAGATCCCTCTGGACTGCAGTCATTAGAATTGTACAAATAAACCTTAAACCTAGGTTAATGTTTTTTTTCTACATTTATTTTTCTTTTTAAAAGTTTCTATACTATGATTAGTCATTTGAATTTTGTAGAATAAAATTTCTTCTGTGTTTTGAGCCCCAAAGTCATCACCAAGAACCTAAATAGTATTATGGGTGTTTTTTCACATAACAGATGTCTCATAAGTATTTTTAGTAACACTCCATATTGCTCCCTAATCTTCTGACTTGCCTTCTAGACATTTTTCTTTACTTTTAGATAAGTTACAATATTTAGTTGTTTTTCCCAGTTATTTAGGCATGTAATAAATGTAGGTCAATTTTACAATACTACTGTAATACACATAATTAATATTCTCTGTATTGTCTGGGCTTTGAGAAGATTCTATACATTCTAAAGAGTTACCCCACCTCTTTGAGATGACAAACAATGCATTCTTAAAACCATGCAGGTGGTTCAGATTAACAATAGGCAGTACAAATCACCCTGGTAAATGATCAACAAGAATCAAGGAAAAAAACAGATTGGTGAGCAGATTTTATTAGGAGGAGAATAAAAATGAGTATGGTCCTTGAGTGGCTGGGACTTTAGGCTGAGAACAGTGCAAAACCAGTTTCTTTGGGGCCATGCATTTTTCTCTACCTCTCTCCAGGCCCTTTGGACTTAATTAGTTCATTTGTTATTGAAATAGTGGACATAAACCCATTAGTCTTCTCTGTGATGCAAATATCTGAAAAGATTAACCATACCAAAAGTCTAGAAAGCCTTTGCTGCCAAATAGGGTTATCTCTGTATCTAAAACAAATGGGTTCTTCCAAGCAAAGCAGTATCACAACAGTGTCAACAGATAATTTCACTTTAAAAGGAGCCATAGTTTCATATGTAACCACATTCAGATTACTGCAAAGGAAGCCGTCTGGCATTGAATATAGGTTTAAAGATAACACACCAAAGAAGGGAAAATATTCTATTAATATGTAAGTTCAAGCTTCTATGTTATACATACCTTAACAAAACCCTAGTTCTATACATACAGGGTTTCTAATGAACTGATCAATTTAGAGATAGGAAATTGTTTCCTAAACCCATAGTTTCAATTCTTCCTGCATCAAACATTTTTTTTTTGCCAAAATACCTTATCTTCAGCTAACTTAATCTTTAAATGCATAATCCTTCCTCTTCCTTCTTTTTAAAATGAGATGTTGTGTGATGCATGTTCTGCTCAATCACTTTTCTCCACCTCTTTTCTTATGTGACAAGTGACTTGAAATCTGCGTAATATTTCTCTATAGTTTGTTCTTTCCTATCTATATATCTGTCCTCCCCCATAGGACTGGTTGCTGAGATTTGCATCTGATTCTCTATTTAAATGTCTTGCACACAATTGACTATGCTCTCCTGAAAAAATTTAGGTTAGGTTAAGCTGGGTTCTAGCCTTAAATGATTAGAACATATTTAGAGTTTTGTTCTGACTGGAGTATCCACTGTTCTTGAAAAATGTCTTTTAAGGTATGGATTTTATTCTCAGCATTTTCTATTCAAAGAGGTGATTCAATCTACTCTGGCAGTGATTATTCCCATGGGGAAGGGCACTTGGGTGCTCTTACAACTGCTAGAATGTGCACTATCTTTTTTCCTGATATATGCATAAGCCTAAGTGGGTTATTTAATTTTTTTATCTATATATATAGTTTCTTAAACAGAAGTAAACATATCACCACTTAAATTTACATGACAGAAAAGCAGGTGACTCAAGAGTAATCCATCCCACTGTGGCATCAATCTGGATGTTAGTAAAATTCACTGAACTACTAACTTCTTAAGGACAAGGACTACCTTATCTATCTTTGTGTCCCCAGGGCCAAGTATGGGCTAGGTGCTCAATAAATATTTACAGATGAATAGGCATCTCTGTGGTTCAGTCCTCAAAGACCAGCCCTTGGCATTCAGTCGTCTTCTGGCTGTTGATGAGTAATAGCTTTGAAAAAGCTAGGGGAGAATAACATAGAAACAAAGGTATGCTTTTCTTCTAAAGTTAATACCAATTATATCAAGGGAATCTTAGAAGTATCCAGACAAATAATCCCATTACCCTTCCTCGGTTCCAGCTCTTTCTGTAATCAGGGTTGCTTCTCTCTAAATCCAAATTAAGCTTTCCATTTCTCTCCTTAATTGTGGAGCCCAGGACCAAATTGAGAGAATGATTTTGTGAGGCTCAAACCAGTAGTAAAAACAACAGGAGAATTATCTTAAGTTCCTAATTTCATACACCTACTGACATTACTGCCACGCTTTGGTTAGTACAGTGGATGGAAACTTGATTCATATGCTATCAGTGGCCTTTAGCAGCTATTGGAAACTCTCCAACAATTAAGTTTGCATATATATTTGTATATGTATTTGATATATTTTCATATTAGAATTCCGTTCCTATATACAGCTGGTCCTTCATCTCTGTAAGCTCCACATCCACTTAACCAACTTCACATCAAAAACATACAATAGAAAACTAAAGCAAATAAAAAAACAGTTTGACAACTATTTACATAACATTTACATTGTATTAGGTATTATAAGTAATCTAGAGATGATTTAAAGTATACCAGAAAATATAAGTGTGTTATATCAGAGACTTGAGCATTCACAGATTTTGGTACCCTTCCAACTGGAGCCCAAGGGATCTCAAGAAGGGCAGTAAATGTGTCTACAAGTAATCTCTATCTGGACACAGCCACTCACACATGATCAAGATAAAATACATACACAGTAAATGTGGTAACATAATATAGCCAACAATCATTACAGATGGAGAAAGAGAGGCATGGGGAGGAAGGGGAGAGAGGAAGGAGATTCAATGTGAAAAACAAAGTACTTAACCCAGAAGAAAATATAGGGGTAGAAATAGAAGGAGATTCCTCATGTTGCTTCACACAATGGATTTACTTAATTTGAAAACAAATTCAATATAACTAGAGGTCAAAGACTAGATGATAAAACCATACAATGAAATGAAAGGGAGTTAGTGGATCTAAGGAAACAAATCAAGGACCAAAACAATATTTTTAGAGAACCAGTACATAAATTAGAAAGCATGAGTATCATAATAGACATCATCAAAAATCAAATTACCAACATAGAGCAGACTTGAGACCATCATAGTGAATGTAGATGAAAAAGGCAAAGGAACTAAAGTAATTAGGGCCAAGCTTGTAAAGAAAAAGAAGAAAGATAGATGATGCAGTATTAAGATAACTGGCATTCCTGATGCTGCGAGTCCCCAGATGGGACAGACAATAGATTCAAAGTAAAATAATACAAAAATTTTCCCTGAAAAATAAATCTAAATTTCAGATTGAAAAACTATAGTATGTTTCTGGGGTATTGAATACATAATTCTCAATAGTGAGATATATCTTATTTAGGCTATTGATTCTGAAGAGTAAAGAATTATTTGAACACACAGAAAAGTCAAAATCAAAACACATCTAACAAGGTATGAAGGGGAATCAGATTCCCATATGGTAATATCCAATATCAGAAGGCAATGGAGCAATATTACTCAAGAGTATTACACATGGTATTTTATACACAAAGCCAGATTCTCAGTGATGAAAGTGCTCAGAAACCACAGCACTTTTTAAAAATAAGCCTAACAACAAAATCCAGGCAATTAAGACTAACATTAAATTAAAAACTTAGGCATTGTGAAAAGAACTGATTATGAGTATTAGATACATTTATATGTAGAAATAAAAGTTAACACAATGGAAACAGTGTTTACTGAAGATAATGCCACTATAATAAACCTGAACAGGGTAAAACGAATACTTTAACTACCAAAGATCCAAAGGTGTGGGCATGAGAGGATGAATGAGAAGGCAAATCTCTGCCACGAGAAATGTTCTCATCCCTCATAGCAGAGACTTCAACAATTTTGACATAGAATAGAAATGTGAACGTTAAAAAGACTCAAAACAGCATCTATGGCATATCACATTGCTGTGAACATGTTTCTACCTCTCTGGCCATTTGTTAATGTACACAGAAGGATGCATGGAATTCTGAGATTTGGGAAGATTTTTAATTCACATGTTATTCTCACAAAAAATAATAACATTTTGAAAGATGTTTTCAAAAAGATTCTAGAAGCAGATAGGCCAAAGAGCTACAGTAGCAACACATGAATGGCTATATTTCTTTTCCTTTTTTGTATTCTTAAAATTTCCAATGATTCAATAATATTAAATAAAAATCTACCTGCAGAAAGGGTTCTCCACTATAGCTTTAAGTAGTAGGAGAAGCCACTGGAAATTTTAAGAGTTTGTGTAAATAGTGCATAAGCCATAAATAGCTGGTAAATATATTTATCTTCTTTCT
This sequence comes from Eulemur rufifrons, assembly GCF_041146395.1. Lineage (NCBI taxonomy): Eukaryota > Metazoa > Chordata > Mammalia > Primates > Lemuridae > Eulemur > Eulemur rufifrons. Next base: position 17,608,853 of record NC_090987.1, read on the forward strand.
CTTTTTCTTTTATTATATTTTTCCACTGGGGCTTGGAAAAACTTCAGAGAAACTCCTGTTGCTGGTGACAAGCATATAAACCCTTGAGGGAAATCATGTGGAGAAGAGAGTAACAAAAGGGTTTCCTACCTCAAATTTAGTGAAGGAAAACATACATACACGGGAAGACCTGGGGAAAGCAATGGATGAAAAAAGGAGACTCAGCAACTCTGACTCCTAATTCTGGCTGTATTGTAGAGGAATCCATCTTTGCAAATTCAGAATAATAGTGTCATTGAAATGAGATAAGTAACTGAACTTTTCTTAACTTCAGTTTCTTACTTTGTGAATTTAGGATATTGAATTAAAATCTGTGTTTTTAAATTCTTTGAAATCCCTGCAAGTATTGCTGGGGTTGGGGTAGTCTTGATGTTCTCTCTCCCAACTCTTTAGCACCTTCACACAAGATAGTTTCATATTAATCTATTATATGTATACTGAGCTTCCACATTAACTTAAAGATGCATCAGAACATATTCTGCTGCTAAAACAAAGTAAATTATCTCTAAGCCTTTTTTTTTCCAGCTTTACAATTCCGTGAGTTTAACATGCATATGGATGGTCCAATGCTGTTCAGCATGAACAGTTTACATAGAACTGATTTAGAAAAGAAAGAACAGGGAAAATAAAATTGTAAGTTTGCTTTTTATTCTGCCACTAAAATAATATTTGCCTAGCACTAATGCATTGCTTACAACAATAAATATCAACCTTAGTATCTCATAAAAATCACAGAAAGTGACTCAAAGGCAGGTCAAGGGCATTTAGTTCAACTTCTTTTTGAAAAATGATAATATTCCTTTCAAACCAATACTCACATAGAACTTGCTTTTTAGATTACTTGGTGAAAGGATACTTTCAGCATTGATTATATTCCAATTTTTTTTTCTTTTTCCTTTGAGAAAGGGTCCCCCTCTGTTGCCCAGGCTAGAGTGCAGTGGTGTGATAATAGATCATCGAGGCCTCCAACTCCTGGGCTCAAGCAATATTCCTGCCTCACCCTCCTGAGTATCTGGGACTACAGAGATGTACCACCATGCCTGGCTAATTTTTCAAAAAAATTTTTAGGAATGGGGTCTTGCTATTGCCCAGGCTACTCTCAAACTCCTGGGCTCAAGCAATCTTCCCGCCTTAGTCTCCCAAAGTGGGAGGATTATAGGCATGAACCACCATGCCCGGCCCAATTTTAAGTCTCCATCTGCCATTTTCATTCCTGTGTTTTGGCCTCAAAAGACCTTAGCTATCTTCCTGTAAGTAAGACCAGACCTCATGGTAATTTTACTGCTTTACAAGAAGGGATCTCAGAAATCATGGAAAAAGTATATACATGTGAAAGGGAAGGGGGTAGATTTATAAAATCTCATTACTTAAGCAACCTATCTATAAACTTGAATGGTTTCTTGCATAGTAGATAAAAATAGTCTTTTGACCATTTTCCCAATATTGAAAAACCACGGAAGAATGATTATAAAATGTGTGTGTAATTCACAGTGATAAATTGGATCAAAACATTCATATTTCATATAGTTTGTTTTATTTGGGATAAATTGCCATCAATTATTGCCAACTAAAATAAATACATTGGAATGGATTAAGAATAAATGATAAAGGCGTGTATTTGACTTTTGAAAATAGCAAAATCTACTGCATGTCTAACAGCATGTAGTAGCTCATATCAAAAGAGATCTAGGGATTTTCATTGACTGCTAAGAATTACATTCTTTAATCCCTGTCTTGGGTCTTACACTTTAGAGGATGCTGCATTTTATAAAGAAACAAATGCAGCATATGTGTGTGTGTATGTATGTGTACATGTGTATGAGTGTGCACATGTTAAGCAATATATGGCCACCTTCATCACTTGGGCTCTGGCAGTCAGCACTGGCACAGAATGATTTATAACACTAAACATGCTCTCCTGTAACTAATGCTCCTCAAGCCTCAAGGAAACCCGTTTTCATCTTCTCTATACCCATGAAATACAAGAGCCAAATGGAAGGCTAAGAATTGCTATAATCTTACATTTTTGTCCTTGCATTTCAGAATGAAATCCTCTTACATACAAAATCTCATTGGGAAAGGGTTGGAAAGAAAATCTAGAGGAAATGTTTTATGTAATTCTTCAAATTTTACAGAATCCTTCCTATATCTTTTTATTCCAAGAAGTGTTTGCATAATTTTACTTACCACATGCCTCATCAATTAAAAACAAACTGGTTGGAGAGCTTATAATCCATTTGTTGATTCTGATTTAAAAAAAAAAATATGCTTCTCAGAAGCTTCTAAAACATCCCGGGTATATTTTCATACTTATCATTTGTATTTACCACATTTGTTTCCGTATATACATGTAATTCCTATTCACATGTCAAACGTAAGCAATCATATAAATACACACTTTACTTTGTGAATAACCATGCATACATATATACAGCTGCAAACATCTATATTCTATAGCCATATATATGCCCTTGGACGCTTTTATACTCAGTGCTATGCTTTTAAAAGAAATGCAATCTGAAATATGAACACTCTTTCTCCTATTATGTGAATGTATTTTAAAGCTGATACAAAATTTCTACATTGTGAAAGAAAAATAAATCCACCAAGTTATAAGTCAAGTTAAAAGTTACATAAAGAAGGAGCTGCTTATTGTTTGTTTGTTATTGTTTGTTATTGCTTTTGCTTTTTAGTAAACCTGAACTTCAGGTGGATCAGAAATGTGGGCTGTGAGTACTTTGAGAAGGGAATGGTACCTAATTATTTATAACTTTACATCCTAAAATAGCAACTCCTGAATAAATCCTGATTTGATTGACTGACTGGGTGCTTTAGGAATCTTAGAGATCTAGTGCATTCCTTATATTTTATGGAATAACAAGTTAAGGGTTAAGTGACTTATTTCTATGGCATCACACAGTTTATAAATATCAGAGGCATTATCAGAATCCAAGCCTCGTGAATTCCAATAAATGACCTTTCTCTTCTATCAAACTATATTTAAAAATGTGTATCAAGTAAGTTATCAAGGTATTTCAATGGCCTGTACAATCACTCATGATTCCTAGACAAGGTAAATATTCGTCTTCCCATTTTTTCCAACTAAGCAAGAGACCCTGTTGCTTTTGCCTTTGTTTGAAACAAGCACATATGGAAGGCAAAAGGGCATCAACTCCAAATTCTTCTCTTTCATATCTTTAAGATGCTACCCAGTAGTCTCACGTATTGTGTCTTTTTTTTTTTTTTTTTTTTTTTTAGTTGAGACAGAGTCTCACTTTGTTGCCCAGGCTAGAGTGAGTGCCATGGCATCAGCCTAGCTCACAGCAACCTCAGACTCCTCGGCTTAAGCGATCCTCCTGCCTCAGCCTCCTGAGTAGCTGGGACTACAGGCATGTGCCACCATACCCGGCTAATTTTTTCTATATAGATTTTTAGTTGTCCATATAATTTCTTTCTATTTTTAGTAGAGACGAGGTCTCGCTCTTGCTCAGGCTGGTCTCGAACTCCTGACTTCCAGCGATCCACCCGCCTCGGCCTCCCAGAGTGCTAGGATTACAGGCGTGAGCCACCGCGGCTGGCCTCATATTGTGTCTTTAAAAGGAGAACATATGTTTCTTATTCTCAAAGGCAATTCCTCTCTGTGAATTCTTCAATAAATCCTGATATTAACAGGCAAGAACAACATAGAGCTCTTTATAAAACATGTTTGAAGCTCTCAGTATCATTATCCATTCTGTCCAGGGAAACTTTCACATTTTTAGGCAATTTAAGTTTATCCTACTTTCACCTTGGCATTTACAGACATAGTTAACATTTTAATGGAGGGGTTAAATGACATCACAGAATAGTGAGTAGAAGGGGGGTGGTGTGGGGGAAATAGCAGGGCTGGGTTTTTATTTATGCACAGAATTAATTGTTTACTACAATTTGTCAGTGCAAAAGCATCTAATTTAGTATTAGAGTAATAAAACTATTAAGCTACACCCTTTAGAAATACACTATTCAAAGTATAACTTTGCTATTCAGTGGTAACATATAGTCCTCTTTAAGAAAGTCAGCTTGAAACTTAACATGTTAGGCAAATCACTTTCAAAATTTTCCTTTGAAATTCATACCTAACAGGTACAATGCACATTATCTGGGTAATGGGCACACTTACAACTTTGATTCAAACTGTGTAAAAGCAACTCACGTAATCAAAACATTTGTACCCCTGTAATATTCTGAAATAAAAAAAAATTAAAAAAAATAAATAAAATTTAAAAATCTCCTTTGGCAAAAACTTGTAAAGTGATCTGAAGTTCAAGGCCATTCAAAAGGGCATTTAAATCCGTTATGCAATGTCGGTTTGCTTATTCAGGGAACTATGCTTTGAAGAAGAAAATGTCAGATAAGAAGTAATCTCCAAGGATTTGTTCCTGATCTTCTTGTTTTTTAAATCTCATTCTTGGCATTCTCACTCCCGGCACCCTTCAAATTTCATCTCTACATGGATGACCACCATATTTAATCTCAACCTGTCTCAGGAGCTCCACATTTGCAGATCACGGGCGGCTGTTTCCAGTGCTGTCTTTCTAACACTTCAAACTTCCCAGTGATCAGAGTTATTAGCTCTCCTATTAGGTAGGAATAACCCATGGCCACCCAAGCATTTACTACAGTGTATTATCATGGTCTACCTTTTTTCCTCCCAATAACCTAGTAGATCCTGGAGAAAGGAATTATGTTTATTTCTACAACTCCAGAGCCTGGGCCAAGTTCTATGATCTTATAGCAGCTTCATAAAGGTTTACTAAATCTAATTAAACGTACTATTTCTAAAGCGTTAGCTGACAGCAGACTTGCTTGGGGTGCTGTTAAACATGCAGAATCCTTGGCTCCACATTCTGAGTTTCTGATTTACTGACAGATTTGTGTTGAAACCCAGAAACACGCATTTCTAACTACCACTCTCATGATCTTAGGTTTCTGCAGTTCCTAGATGACACTTTCAGAAACTCTGGTTTTATAGAATACAGAGAAATATAGTGTACTCCAACTTCTGGCCTTATCAGTTAGCATTTTGATTAAGTCTCTCATTAACAAAATAGGTTATTGTGTCAGGATTCAGGGAGAAAATACATGTAAAGCACTTAGCACAGTGCCTGGCACTCTGTAACTGTTCGGTAAATTTCAGTTATTGTTTTTATCTTATTAAAAATTTTGCTACACTTTACCTATTTTACCCAGTTTGTTATCTGTATTTTTCACACTTGACTTTTTCTTTTCTTCATATCCTGCATTTAATCATTGTCAAGATTTGCCATCCCATCTCTGTAGCATCTGTCATCATTGCTGTCTCTACTCTCACTGCCATTCCTAAGGGCAATAAGATTTCACTTAATTTAGCCAACACTCATTGAGCATCTAGATGTTAGACATTGTGGTGGGCACTGAGGATCCAAGGACAATAGATATCCCCTCAAGAAATGGCCAATCCAATGGAGAAGAGGAGGCTACGCACATGATGTGGTCATTGCTGTGACAGAAGAGAGAAAAGGACATTGTGGCATAAGGAAAAGTGAGAAGGATCCTTAGAATTAGACAGTTTTGATGTCCCTACAGATTAAGATCCGAAATCCTCTGGGGTCCCACCAAGTAAAAGAAGACATCATGACCAATAACCCCCATGCTGGACACAGAGAGATGCAGAGGTAAGACCTAAGGGGTCACGGTGGGGGGTGTCTGCCTCCTGGCTTGAACACAGCAGAGTCAGGGAGCCTCCTTCCAGTCTCTATCACAATGTGGGCTTGGTATAGGTGGTCTGGGATAGGTGGTCTCAGCCCACCCCTCAGAAACAAAAATCACAAATACATAGTAAATGTTCTCCCCAATTCTTCTAAGAATATATTTGGCTAAGAAAGCATAGCATGGATCAATATTCCTTATAGAGAATGAAAGTTGAGTAGCATAGGAAATCCAAAGATGGAATTTTGTCATTTCCATTTTTTTAGATCATGGAAAATTAACAATGAGAGAGTACTTGTGTGAGGACAAAATTTCTAAATTAACTCCCTACAATTGCAGTATTGGTTTTAAAATACAGTATACCAGTGAAAAGCATAAATGCAGGGTTTGATCAGTGGGCTCTAAGAAAAAGATTCCACATTGCTGGAAGCTAGAGACACAGATATTCTGTAATAAATCTATCCAGAAGCTTCTAAGACAAATGCGATGCGTGAAGAATGAATGGATCAGTTAAAAGTTCTCTGTATTGGTGACCTCATCATTTCTCTAAGATATTTTTTCCCTGAAGTGATAGCTGATTAGGTGACATACAATTGTGTCCCAAGAAGTGTCATCTTTTCTAATACAAAGTGCCCTTCCTTTACATGTTTGAATTTTAAAAAAATGTGTTTCTACTGATCCAAGGAACAGACTTGCCTTTACCAATTGACCAACCTCTGTCATCCCATCTGAATGATGCTTTGTGAATCATACTTTAATGGTATTTAAAGACACAGTGTTACATAGTTGAAAGAACCCAGGCTGAATCGCACAGGCAACATTGGGTCTGAATTCTGCCCCTGCCATTATGTGGCTATGGGATTTGGGGCTAACTAATTTTCCTCTTTGACCCTTGGCTTTCATTTGTAAAGTGAATATACTACTATGTAATGGAGGTTATTTCGAGGATTAGAGAAGGTCATATAAAACTTCTGCCCTAATGATAATATATAGGTGTTATTGACTAAATGTTTGTGTCCTCCTGAAATTCATATTTAAAGCCCTAACTCTCAATATGATGGTATTTGGAGGTGGGACTTTTCAGAGTTAATTAGGTTTAGATTAGGTCGTGAGGGTGCGATCATGGTGATAGGATTACTCTTCTAATAAGAGAAAGACAGATTGATTTCTCCACCAGCACAAAGAGGTGATGTGAGCACATAGCAAGATAGCAGCCCTCTGCAAGCCAAGAAAAGAGTCATTACCAAGAAATAAATCTTCCAGCACCTTGATCCTACTTCCTGGCCTCCAAAACTATGAGAAATAAATGTCTGTTGTTTAAGCCACACAATCTGTGGTATTTTGTTACAGGAGCCCAACCTAACACAATAATTATTATATGTGTAGTATTATTACCAGTAATAACCAGAATCCTAAAATATCAAAAATAAAAGAACTAGTTGATTAACTGTTCTAATTTACTTTAAAAGCAAGAAAATAGAGAACAAGGACTGGTTTATTACTCTATTACCTGGTTTTATCCCTGGAACCTAAGCTTAGTGCCTTACAAATAAACAGTCATTCAGTATTTGTTGAGGGGTAAATGAATGCAAGATAATAGCACTACATAGGGATAATGATCTCAAACATATTTGTTTGTTTTTGGTTTGGGACTGCATAATCTGGCCAACTCTGGGGCTGGATCTATTCCCCAAGTTGGAGCTTTTTTTAAATTTTTTTTATTGATACATAATAATTGTACACATTCATGGAGTATATGTTACATCTTGATACAAGCACACAACATACAATGATCAAATCAGGGTAACTGGGACAAGATTCACCTGAAACATCCATCATTGCTTTATGTTGGGAGTATCTGAAAACTTCTAGATATTCTGAAATACAATAAACTATTATCAACTATAGTTGCCCCATTGTACCACTGAACATCAGAACTTCTTCCTTCTATTTAACAGAATTACCCCTTCACCACCACCTCTTCATTACCCCTTCCCACCACCCTTCCTTTGTTCATGTTTAGTCTGTTAAACTCCATTTCCAACCTTTATGAAGTATCAAACATTATAAGCATTTTCACACAATTTTATCTCATTTAGTATTTTTAGAAATTCATTCAAGTGTTTTCATCATTTGTAATTTTACAGAAGAAGCAAGTGAGGCTCATGACAGCTAAGTGGCATCCTCCATACTGCAAACCCATCAATGGAGAGTCAGGATGAGGCTGGGTATGCCTAACTTCAAAGGCCATGCTTTCAGATAGCCTCATGTAGTTTTCTTACCTTACAGAGGTTGATTTTGTTGCTACTTATTCACTGCACTGTCCGTATCAGCATGGTTCCTTCCTTCAGAGCTGGTAAATTTTAGGACTTCAATCTTTTAAGTAATACTTTTTATGATCTTCTACTCAAGGCTTATGATAAAGGCTCTTATGAGATCAAGAGGAAAAGATGTAAAGTGGTAACAGAGCAAGGCTGTGCAAATATCGTTCATGACCATGAACAATAAAATTGACTTTGAGGACCACAGTCTTCCTGTTTAGTCGCTGATACATGTTGTTTCTGTGGCCACGTTTACTTGTAATCGATTCCCTCTCAGCTTTCTTCTTCAACTACTTGTTAGTTCACTTATCCTCAAAGTTTTCCTAGGTTGGCTTGATGCCATTTGCATCTGAATCTAAATTAGAACACAAAGAAATGCAATCTAGGAATGGCTGCACTTGTAGTTCACAATCCTTAGCTGTGGCATGGAACAATTTAAGCATCATTGATTGAGTTGGCAACGCTCTTTTGAGCAAAGGGCCTTCCCTGATGTACCTGAAATAGTTTACTCTGCCTAAACAGAATGTCAGCTCTCTTGCTGATGAAAATAATTCTATGTTTTCAGAATGTGGAAGGATTGATATGGAGCCTGCTCTACTACCTGCTTGAAAAATACCCATGTCCCTGCTAACATGAAAATGCATACATATCATGTTTGGACTAATCTTTATCTTTCTAAGGAGCTGAAGGATTCAATTGTGCCCAAGATGGGAAGCAGCGCTTGAAAGAACACATCTCCAAGGTTTTAAAGCATATTTTTCAAACAGAGATATTCTATTCCTATATTGCTTATACCAACTGCTCTGACTGCTCCCTTTTCCATTTCAATTTTTTCTGTCTTAAGTTTACCTTCACACACAATTAAGGAGCAGATAGGGCTATGGACACATATTGAGTAACAGATTCAATAGTGCCTTCATCAGTGATTAAGAAAGTGTCTCAAAGACAATGTTACCTATCTAGGCTTTAACAAACAAATGAACAAACACAAGTAACACCTGATATAGATGTAACCTATGATGTATATTGAAATCACATAAATTCAGTTTTTCTGTAATGACACATATGTGTTTCTAAAATCACCACGCTACAGTGAAGTGGCATAAGGAGCATTATCTGAAATCAGATAGAAATTTGCAAAATCAGATATGGATGGTTGTGGCTCATAACAGAAGTGGCGAATTAAAGTAACTTGTAGATGTTTGAGTTTTGTATTCCTTTATGGCTTCGCTCAGCTGTGTATAGTTTTCTCTATTCACCCAGTGTTGCTTGCAGATAAAAATCACATGTAAGAAAATGCAAATTTTGCATTATACTCAAATTATGCCCTAATATATTAATATTAATCAACTTGGGACAAATTCAAGTTTTCAAAATAGGTATTATGGAAGAGCTGACCATACTATAAATTTTGTAGGCACACATCCTAATCTATTTGAGAAAAGATTTTTGGAACCTTTAATATCATCTTAAGAAATCCTCCTTTTTAGTAAGGATAATTCCAAGTGTTTGCAAAGTTAAAATGAAACAGGCACAGTTATATAATTCTGAAAGAAAGATAAATTGATACTCTATAAAGCAATTTTGTAAGATGCATAAGGAGTCCTCAAAAATGTGGATTCCCTTTTACCAAGTGTCCAGCATCAAGGAATGTAGACTATAGAAATGAGTAGAGTTGGTGACAATGATCAATGAATACGGCTATTCACTGAAGTATTATTTGTAATAGTGAAAAATACTAAATGCTCTAAGAACGCCCAAATACCTCCAAAAATTCACAGGAAAAAGTTTAGGCTAATGATATATGTTTTTTAAATCATAGATCCAATTGTGGTAAAAACTCCAGGAATGAATACTATGGAAACAACTAGGCAAATGCATAAAATGTATGTGTAAGGATGCCTATTATCGCTTATAAGGGACAAAAACCGAATCAGATATATACCACAATGACTGGATTATTTAAATTAATTTTGGATGAATATAAAGTCATTAAAAATAATGATGTAGCCTGAAAGGATGGCTGCCTACCTCCCCATTATAAATACATGCCAAAGAATGGAGCTATCCTCTGCTGATATTCATTTAGGTTGCTTCCAGTTTTTCTCTCTATTGCTACAATATTCCTCTTTAAAGCAAGAGACTTTGAGCAATAGGCATATAATATTTGAGAGACAAATATTATCAACTTTTAATATTAACTTTTGATATTCCCCTCAAATTATAATTATGTTGAATTTTTATAAAATAAATTTTATTTGATTTTCCACATAACACTGAAGGGTCTAATTATATTAGTTTGACCAGATAATACTGCAAATAGTGAAATTCAGAATCTTTAGACCAGATCTAAAGTCTTGATCTTAAAGTTCTACATTGAGTACTGTTCTAGGCACTATAGATTCAACAGAAAACAAAATAAATTCCCATTCTCAGGAAGTGTACATTCCACTTTAGTGAGACAGAAAATAACAGGACAAGATCATGCATATTCAGGGTGATATGACCTCAGACTAATTTATTGTATATTTCAATTGAGCTCAAAGAGAACATTTGTATTGTTTCTAAAACAAATGAAAGATAAAGATTTGAGGTGATGGATATCCCAATTACCCTGATTTGATTATCACACATTATATGCATGTGTTAAAGTATCACATGTACCCCCAAAATATGTACAACGATTATATATCAATAAATTTCAAAAAAAAATAATGAGTGACGGTAAGTGATACCAGGAAAAAATTATACACAGGAGCAAAGGGAGTTTGAAGAATTGTGTGGGAGAATAGGAAAGAGCATTTAGGTTAGTGAGAAGGAGGTATGTAGGGATAAGAATATCTGAGACAGAAGGAATGGCAAAGCTGGAGGCAGGAATGTGCTTGAACTGTTCAGGGAATGGCAAAGATGGCCAGTATGGCTAGTGCAGCACGAGTAAGGAGGAAAAGAGGAAATGAGCACCTAGAAGCCAAATCTCTCTAAGGCCTTGTTGACTATAGTAAGCTTTGGCTTCTAATCGGATGGAGTAAGAAACCCATTAAAAAGGCTTGGGTAGGCCGGGCGCGGTGGCTCACGCCTGTAATCCTAGCACTCTGGGAGGCCGAGGCGGGTGGATCATTCAAGGTCAGGAGTTCGAGACCAGCCTGAGCAATGAGCGAGACCTCGTCTCTACTAAAAATAGAAAGAAATTATCTGGCCAACTAAAATATATATAGAAAAAAAAAATTAGCCGGGCATGGTGGCGCATGCCTGTAGTCCCAGCTACTCGGGAGGCTGAGGCAGTAGGATTGCTTAAGCCCAGGTGTTTGAGGTTGCTGTGAGCTAGGCTGACGCCACGGCACTCACTCTAGCCTGGGCAACAAAGCAACACTCTGTCTCAAAAAAAAAAAAAAAAAGGCTTGGGTAGAGATGTAATCTAATAAGACCTAGATTGATCAAGATTATTCTGGTTGCTGTGTCAAAAGAATGTAGAGAAACAAAGGTAAAAACAGGGAGATCAGTTAGGAGGCTATGGCAAGAGACCACAGGAAGAGATAATGGTGGCTTGAGCTGGCATGGCACAGTGGCTGTGGAGGTTATAGACTCTGATAGTATTTTGAAATTAGAGTCAGTGGGATTTATAGATGGACTGGAGGTGGATTGTGAAAGGGAAAAAATAAAGATGTTGCAAGTGATGCTGAGATTGTTTTTTGGCCACAACAACTAGAATGCTGCATTCAATATAATACAAAGATGGGGAAGATTTCTGGAGAGGTATGCTGATGTAGCAAGGCTGTGAAGGGAGATCAGAGATTTGGTTATCATCATTTTAAGTATAAGATATCTACTAAATATCTAAGAAGGGTATTATGAGTTTGAAGCTCAGGGTAGAGTTCTGGGACAGAAACAAACAATTTGAAAGCTATCAATACATAGCATTTAAAGACAAGAGACTGAAGGGATGTCATCCAGGTAGCAAAATGAGAGAAAAGGAGTGAGAGAACTCAAAGGTGGGAAAATCCGACATTTGGTGTCAGGCAGATGAGATGAAACTAGCAAACGAGAGTGAAAGGAGTGGCTGGTGAGGTGTCCCAAAGTAGAAATGAAGATTGAGTTTCACGAAGGAGGGAATGTCAACTGTGCCAAATTTTGCTAGTAAGTTGAATAAATGATAGCCTAACAAATAACCATACAGGTCACTGGAGACCTTGACAAGGAAAGTTTTGATGGACTGGTAAGAGAGGAGGTGGGGACAGACATTATAAGACAACATTGTAAAGAAGTTTTTCAGTAAAAGAAAACAGAGGATTATGGAGATACCTGGAGGGACTGTGAGTTCAAGAAGTGTATTTTTTTAAAAGATAAAAACAAACTCCTGCATATCTGTGTATGGTTGAGAACAGGGGGAAAAAATAGATGATCAAGGAGAGAGAGAGAAAAGATGCTCAAGCTATGCTCTTAGGTACCCAAGAAGGAAGGGGAACCAGTGCATAGATTAAGAGGCTGGGACAAGTCATAAACAAAGGAGGGAAGAGTGTAAGGACATTCTCTTCTGATGGCTTCTATTTTCTCAGTGAAATGGAAAGTGAAGTCTTCAGCCAAGATCCATCTAGGGAAGATGTAGAGGAGGAATGAGGAGAAAGGAAACATTGCGAGACAGTTTTACATTTCATAGTTCATGAGAGAGCAAATGGAGTTGGGTTGTCAAACACCATCAAGGCTCACTTGATGTAAGGAGTCATCATAGTCCAGAGAGACCAGCCAACAAGGTCCTGTGCTGTTTTCCACTTGTGTTTGGTTTCAGGAGTTCAGGTGTAGAGTGAATAAAAATTGGAGTTGATCAGGGCTGGGGTTTTGGCAGTTGAGTTCCTTCATTATACACCTCCACCTGAAGTCTACCCCATCCATGAACTTTTATCTCTGTAAGTCATTATATTCCCTTCTGACTTAAGCCAATTTGGGGGTCTTCAGTCACTTGCCAATGAATGAGTGCTAACTTTCGTGGAGACTCTATCTCTAACCAGAATATGCGACAAACTAAAGGAGAGAATTCTCAACTCATTAAGAACAACTAGGCATGCCGTTATATATTTTATGATTTTATCGGAGTCAGATTTAGAGCCAGAGGGAGTTTTCTGGGAAAGTCACCATTTCCACCTCAAGTGCTAGTCTAATTTGAACTGCAAGTTTTTCCTTTTATTATTAATGTATTTCTCCAACAGTCAGCTTCAGTTCTCAAAATTCTGCTCAGAAAAGAATCCCTGTGTCCTTGCACACTCTGTACCCTGAAGCTCTCACAGTAGCTCAGGGTACACTAGATATACGTCTCTAAGGGGTTACTTCAAGTGCATTTTTTCTGACCCACTTTTCCACATAAATGCAAAAATATTAAATGTGGGAACTTGAGATTTTCTTATTTTTGTAATTAAGACAGTAGGTAGTGACTCCACAGACACAATGTATAGGACCAAAGATGTCTAATCCCTAGAAACATTTTTATACCAAAGGCAATGTACCTAAAGAAGTCATGCCATGCATGCAAAATGTGTTTGTCAAAACACAAATAACCCTGCATGTCATCAGAGAAAGGTTAGTTCAATAAGGTTCTGTATTGAATCCAAAGAATGCACAATAGGGAAATCAAATGGGAAAAATATACACGTGGTCTAAGTATTTGCCAGAATATTATCTTTCTTTCAAGTGAAAGAGTTTTTAATGTGCTTTCTTTTCTTCTATTCCTTCTAAAAAAGGAATTTATACAGAGAAAATCAGAATCAATTCTCTCTTTCTCCTGTCCTAATATTCTTTGTTATTATTTTAGAAGATTCCAAAATCCTTGTGGCATAAAAAATAAATTAATTCAAAAAAGATGAAAGTATGTTTTGTATCACTTCTCTATGATGACATTTTCTTCTGTACCCAAACAACAGGAAAGTCTGTGGCTGACCTCCAGAGCACAATATACATATTTCACGAAATAACACCATCTGCTAGTCGGCTTGCATATTTACTAGAAAATCACATTCTTATGGCTCCAGATCAGTTCAACCAAGAACATCAAATTGTCCCTCTTTGAAAAACAGATTAACAGAAAATTATAATTAGTTAAATCTATACACACACATACACGCCCCATATACCGATTCTCAATTTTCAATATAAATAAAATCACATGCTATAAAGAGTTTGTAATAAAACCCTTAGGAACCCTTTCCAGGAAAGTACCTTCAGAAACTGTAACCTACTGAAAAGGGTAAATTATTTAAGATTAATTTTAGTTTGATGTCTAGATATGCAATTTTCACACATCTTAACATTATATTCATTTTTGCCTTATTTTTCCCTGAAAATCAGTTTTTTTCATTTATTTATCCTGTTAACCTTTATTGTTTTTTAATTTGTCAACCCAGTTTGTTATTCATTCAAAATTTGAATAAACCAAATGGCTGGGGTCTGCTGATACATATCAAAGTCATTTCTGTCTGATCTAAACCAGTTATCACTCTTACAACATGAGAACTAGACCCTCATCTCCCATACTTTAGAGATATGCACTTTTAGCAACTTCCAACTGCCCAAATAATAGTATTTCACAGTGGAAAAAAAAGTTACTTTTAATCAGAAAAAAGATGGGAAATTCTAATTTAACATACAGCACAAGATGATCATGATCTATCTAGTCTAAGAAAGAATTTTATCAAGTTTCTAAATGATCACACATCAGAAAAAGATTTCAAGAGATTCATAGTCCAATAAACAGGTCATGTGGCCCCATTTCTAGGTGTGGAGACTGTTGCTCAAAAGGGTGATATCTAGAAATTGAGGTCACCTGCCTTCTAGTATGCAGATACACGGATTTCATTTCACTACCTTTCCGAGGAATGCTTTCCAACTGAGTTACTATCGTAGGCCACAGTGAAGTGATGGAATGTAATTAACACTGTGCTGCTCTGTTCCAAAACATCTCTCCCACCAGTATGGTGCCTAAAATTCCCATCAGAAACATCTTTTCTTTGAGTTAGAATGTGGCATCCGCTAACCCTCATCTAAAAAGCAAATGCATATACTAATTTGAAGAAAATTATTATAATATAGCCTCTGGTTATTGCCTAAGATAGCATAGAGACCCATACCAATAGGTCCAAGAACAGCTAAGTTTTAATAAAATAGTAGAAAACGTATTTCCAGCTGAAAGAAGAGTGCTTCCTATTATGCATAATGCTAATAGTGAATACTGGGTAGAATATTAAATTGGAAATGAAAAGGGAATACCCCTTGTTCTTTACATTGAAAAGAGTAACATTCATTTATTAAGCCATTCCACACAGTTTATTGAGTACCTGTTATATGGAAGAGTCTTATTTGTACTAGGTATACTAATATGCTTAGAAAATATATTGAGATATCAATGTGTGCATATAGCACCTACATTTTTCTCTCTCTTATTCTAGTAAGGTAGCAAGAACTTTGTGGTCTCTGCTTCATTGGGGGTAGAATGGGGGAGATGATAATTGGCTGAAAGCCTGAGTTTTCTAAAGATCATTTCCTTTCCTGTCTTTTGCTTTAAAACTGAAACCGAGTGGATTGTGCTAGACATTCCAAGAGGGTTGAGAAAGAAAAGGATCTTCTTAAAAGGTGACCTGGTGCAACTAGGGGAGGGATTTAAAATTCATCAATACCAGAAAGTGTCCCCCTTCTGTTCTCGGAAGAGGGCAGAATTTGGGACGTGACTGGTTGCGTGAAGTATCTAGGTAGGCTGGATTCTAGAGCCCAAGGCTCCCAACTCCAACTAATACCCCAGCACACAAGCAAACTCAGCACAAAAGCAATAGAGCCACCCACCTTTAAGAGAACAGGCAAGCTTAGATAGTCACTGGTGACCAGAACTGATCAAAGAAAACTGTGCTCTCTCCACCATTCTGCCTCACCAAGTCCCCTGGTACTGCTAACTCTGGAGGAGGAGAGGAGGCCTAATAATGACACAGGTTGAACAGTCCTTCAAACTAATAGGAGAGGGTTTTGTGGTTAATGCAATTAAAGAAAATTAAAGGAATATGATATTTTGTGCACCCCAAAGTTTGAGCAGCTACACAAAGATGAAAAAGACACAGACATAGAAACTGCTTTCAAGTTATTCAAAATCTAGTGATGGCAACTGATACAGCAGTAATTTCCATCAGTATGGTAAAGGCTACAAACCATGCATTTCAAAGTTGCTGTCAGTTTATGGATGAGATATGAGGAACTCTGCCAAATGATTATTTCTACACTAAATGAGCCTAGAAAAAGTCCCAACAGAATAGCTTATATAAAATAGACAAATACATATTTATTGTATTCCATTGCATTATAGTCAGGCAAGTTTCCTTACGAACAGGTGACACTGTTGCGACTCCATACAAATGGAAGCTTATTTTAGTCATTCTTAACCTACATAGCAAAATAATTATCCCCCATATAGCTGTGTTTCAGTTCTAAGCCATGTACTAATGCTTCCTAATTACTTACAACTAGCTAACAATCCACTTTTGGGTAAGTTGTAGTTCATTTCTTATTAATTAATTGTAAAAGACAAAAATATGGATCTCATATATACCTCCTCTTCGTATTCTAACTCAAATAAAAAACAAATGTAAAACCTTTTCCAAGACTAGTAATTTTTAATTCCAAAAATTCTATACCACATGACTGAATGTAAGGTGGTATAGTGAGAATCATTTTTTAATTTATCTACAGTGTACTAATTGTTTCCATCATTGTCACACATTGCAAATGTAACAAGTAGCGCAGGTAGGGAGGGACATTTGGTATTTTTGCATGTCATAAAAAGTACAGTGGAATTATTGTTGTTTAACACTGAGTCGATTATCTTTGTTGGGAGTTTTCATATTACACTACAATGAGAAATGGTTAAAAATCAACTTCCCAAATGATTAATCAGAGAACTATTAGGCTAAGAAGTTATGGAAGATTTAAGCTTGCCTAAATTAGAATAATAATTCAAAGATTTTGAGTTTTAACAACTACCTAATATGACTTACAATAGTATAACTGTATTGTTTCTGGCAAAGGTCTTCGAATATTATGCATACATAACTTTATGCAGTTGTAAAGGTATTTGTATGACTTTTCCCACTTATAGTAAGTAAGTGGAAAAAGGAAGCAGAGCCATTTAGTTGGGGGACAGGAGCATCACTAATTGCCTAAGAGAAAGATGTGGTTATTACATTTATTTTTTAATACAAGACTAATTTTAATAAAAAATGCAAATTCTAAAATTGAGAAAGCAGAACAAAATAAAAAGAGCACTATTGTTGATGGCACCCAAGGCACATTCTGATATGGATAATAGCACTTCCAATTACCATTTATAGCATCATTTGTCTGAGCCGAACGCGCCTGTGTAGGCAATGTGAGCAATGTGTTTTCTACAATACTATTAACTTGGACATACAGTATATTTCAAGACTGGCTACCTGGGCTTTGATAAAAATGTCCATTTGCTTTACCATCATTATGAGATTACCTTCAAATGTTCCTTAACATTTCTTTATCAGTACTTCTAAGTATATCACTATTCAGGCCTCCATGGTTTACTTTCCTAATGCTAATCTGCCTTTGCCTCAACCCTAAGATCACCTTACTCTCTCATAGGAGACCAGAGCATCCTCAATTTATAATGTCACTGTCTTTTATGGCCAGATTCTCATAGGAGACTAGAACAGGAAAGTAATAACCACTCTTGCCATGAATCAAAGCTATGCGAAATTTATTGCTAACATCAGTAGGAAAGGCACATAAAATTGTAGAATAAGTTAGAGCTTGTAATTGAGAGAAGATAAAAGAAAGCAGAGAAGGGGAGAGAAGAAAAGCTGACAGAAAGAAAACAATGGAAGAGAGGAACTTAACACAGTTAAGTTAGTCTCTCTCTCTCTTTCCCTCCCTCCCTCCCTCCTTCTGCCATGGTATGACGCAGCAAGAAGGTCCTTGGCAGATGCTGGTCCCTCGATCTTAGACTTCCTAAGTCCTCAGAACCATAAGATATAAATTTCTGATCATTATAAATTACTTGGTCCGTGATATTCTGTTACAGTAGCACAAAACAAACTAAGACACCAAGGTAGCATTGCCTTTCGCTTATTGGTTATGTTTCTCCGCTTTTCTTCTTAAATTAAAAAATTATTGCTTGTGACCAATTATTTTCTCTTCTTTGCCATGAAAAGCATGTAAATCTCTGGTATTTAACCTTGGTGCCTTCACAAAATTATCATATGTTAAATTTTGGACTATATAGTTGGTGCTACTGTTATATTCCTTGTTCTTTTCCCCTCAAAGTTTCACTCATTAACGTGTAGGATCTCTGTAGCAGCATTTTCTTCTATTCTGGAAAATAGTAAGAAAATGAGGCGGAATGGCAAAGCAGTTGTGAGATTTTGTTCAGAGTCCTGTTCACTGGGTTTGCAATCTGTTCCTGCTACTTACTAACAAGGTCATACATGACCTTGGGCAAGTTAGGAAAACTCAGCTTCCTCATTTGTAAACTGGCAAGATTAGTGGCATCTCTTTCATAGGTTGTTGGTATCAGTGAGAAAGTGCATCAAAAGTATTTATAAGGGTCCTCTGCACGTAACAGGCTCTCCACCATCATTACTGAATGTTTTTTGTGGTTCTGTCATTTTGGATTCCACAATCAATGTTTATTTATACAGTAGTTAAATTGATTTGTGTAGCTTTCTGATTGCTTATGTGTCTTGACTTCCTCTAAACCGGTTATCAAAAGGTAAAGTTTGATATTTCTTAATTGTAAAAAGGAAATTGATTCAGCACTTTCAAAGCCAACATTTCCCTAGATGCTTAGAAAAAAAACTTACTATGACTTTTTATCCTATAAAACATTCATTGGGAGAATGAGCCTGCACACTTATTCTCACCTAGTTAGGAAACACTCAAAATAAATTGACACTTTTTGCATGTTTTCTGTTACTTTGCTGTCTATCATTGTCAAGTCTCCAATATTCCACATCCCCCTCAGATATGGTGATGACTGAAAAGAAAAAATGAAGAGAATGCTGATGACCCTGTTCTAACAAAAAGAAAATCACAATGCGTTAAACTCTGAAGACTTCTTAGCCCCAAGGTAAGCAAATTATGTATGCTGGACAAGTAAGCATGGTCAAACAGAAAATGTATCTATTATTACAACAGAGTAAAATTCTGACTGGCAAAACACCTTATGTCTCAGATACTTATAAGTCTATAATGTGATTTTAACCTCGTAACAACTCTTTGCAGTGGGAAGAGACATCGTCCACATTTTACACACTAATGCCAATAGGTAATGATGAATAATGGGACCAAATGAACATTGCCCAATGTGTGGTGATGGACCCAGGCTTTAAATCCACGTTTCCTGGAGAAGAGAAGTAGTGGGTAAAGCCACTGATTAATAAGGAGGAAACTGTTTCACTCTATTCATTGGTTAAATATCAGTGGAGGTATAATTACCTTCTATAACACCTTATGAGCTGGGAAAGCAGCTTTAATTTCTGACTTTCCATGTAAACCATCACTTTATCCCGTTATATTGAACTTGCCTCTACATAATGCATTAAATTCATATTTTACCAACTGGTGAGATAAAATAGCAATGGTCTAATATAAAATCACTTCTGGAATCTCAAAAATATCATATCCATTTGGAGTCATTCTCTATTTTCTGCTGCAATTATACTAGGGGAACACGGGTGTAGCTTATGTCTTGTTTTCTTGGCAACCAGTAGAAGGCTGAGGTAACCTTAGGATTCAGTGTTTTCCATCCAACAGAAAGTATATTAGGAGAAGTAGAAGAGATCATTTGCACTAAATCTCTATTTGATTAGTTATAAATTACTAGGCACCTGTTAGTTACAACAGGCTAAGTTAAATATAAAGTCTATATTATTATTATTGTTTTTATTATTAGCTTAATGAACGAACTGACATTTGGAATCTTTATAATTGAGATGCCTTAACTGCTATTTATTCTTTCAGGAACATGCTATAGTACATCTTAGTAATATAAATGTAAAATTAAATTCTTTCTTAGGTAGCCAAAATTAGGTATCTGAGTGATCTAAATTCAAGATGTTGCAGATGATTTCTGAAAGAAATTACATTTTCCACAGGTTTTTCATTTCATCAAATGGCATTATTATAACTATTTTATCACCATATCACTCATCAGAATTATTTAATAATGTTTACTTTTAGCTTAGAATACAAGTAAAAATCACTTTGCACAAACAATAAATTTGAACCTAAAAATTGTATGTAGTTTTTTTCAAAATATTGGATTATTTAAATTCAATAGACTATCATGCTGTTTATATATTCATGCTATACATCTTTCTGTAAAATAAATAATGTTATCATTTCTGGACAGAGTTTTCACATGTAATGTTTGATTTAAGCAAGGTGTAGCTATATATTCTCAATTGTATCTCAGTTCAAGTGTTGCTTTAGAACCTGGTATTTGGACTGAGCCCTCAGAATTTTCAAAATAGACACCTTCTTATTCTCTTCCTCCTCCTTATTTATGAAAAAACTTACCATTATCTTTCTAAACCCAGAAGTATCATTGTTGTAAAACTCCCAATTTTCCCAGTGATAACAAGAAAATAATAAAAGTTTCTATTTCACAGTTAGTACTATGCCTCCTGGCACATAAATAACTAATTTTAGTCATCACTTGCATACTATGTGTAAATATCACAGAAATACAGGTTTTCAAAAGTGTGGCTTCCTTTCTTATATCTGATTTTAATTATTCTTTTGAGACAGGCCCTATATTATTAAAGATGGAGACTTAATCTGTTAATTTGGGGAGGAAATAAGATAGATATAAATTTTACAGTTATAGAAAGCATAAAGAAACTAAAAATAAAAGTTGAAGCCATCTTTGAAAATTTACAGGGATACCCTAGGAGACAGTGAAGTTCCTCATTATTGGAGGATTCAAACATGGTCTGGGAGTCCAATGGTTGGAAAAATCAGCATCAGATGGGGGAACTGGGACTGAAAATAAAGAGGAAATGTGATCTGGCATCAGGCAATGTGGTTTTCTGTCCCAAGGTGGCAGCTGTATGACTTTAGGCAGAACACTGACATTCTCTGTCCAGAAATTGCTTCTGTATGTGTACAACTTCAGAGCGGTCTGGAGAATGACATTACTTAATGAATTTAGAGCTCTTTATAAACTGTGATGGACTATATTAATGTTTGTTGATGTTAATATTATTGTTGTTATGGGACTAAATTGGCCTTTACAATGTTTTTCATCAGTATGGATTCTCTGAGGCCTATTCATTGTTGAGCTGTGTCATCCTTTTCCACATTCATTATTAACAATGGATTTCACTCCAGCATCCCTACGAAATAGGAACCTGATAGCTCCAGTCCTCCAAGGTAAGTGGAAGCATCATTTAATCAAACTTCACTGACTCTTATATGTTGTGTATTAGCAAAAGGGGAGAACTTACTCATCGTGGAGGGCGGTGTGTTTTTCTAGGCTGGGATAGTGAGGGACGAGAGATGTGGATTAGTTGGCTCCAACTCAAGTCGTATCACATCAGCCTTTAACAAGTATTGAACAGGGAGGGCCAAGTTAAGAACCCTGAGGCAAATAATCATTGTGATTGATATCCATTCATCTCTATTTTCTTTTAAGGTTATATTCTTGTATAACTAGAAATGCACCCCATTAGCCATATGTTAAGCAAGATTTTTTTTTTTTTTATTTATGCAGAATTCCCTTGATCTTCCAGCCTAGGAATATCAAAAAATGGCAGGAGACTAGTTTTACCTTATTTTGTTTTTTAAGTTAGAAATTTTTTTTTTCATTTTGAGACAGAGTTGCTCAGGCTAGAGTGCCGTGGTGTCAGCCTAGCTCACAGCAATCTAAAACTCCTGGGCTCAACTAATCCTCCTGCCTCGGCCTCCTGAGTAGCTGGGAGTACAGGTGCGTACCATCACACCTGGCTAATTTTTTCTAATTTCAGTAGAGATGGGATCTCGCTCTTATTCAGGTTGGTCTGAACACCTGACCTCAAACAATCCTCCCAACTCAGCCTCTCAGAGTGCTAGAATTACAGGCAAGAGCCACCACGCCCGGCCTTTTTAATGAATCCTCATCTACTCCTGGTGATCCCTCAAAAAATGCTCAAACATCATTTGATTGATTATATCTTTCAATAAGATGGTGTATTCCTACTTAGATTTATTATAATGTAGAATAAAATTGTATACATATTTGGCCAGTATCCAAAGCTTCTATAAAAGCTCTTGATCTCTGTTCATTGGCTTTTTTAACCAAAAAGAATTACTGTGTTACCAAATTGAGTAGCCTTTTAAAAGCCATTGAGCAAAATATTTGCAAAACTCTTGAAATCAAAATATTAATAGAAAATTTACAATGTCATCATCTTAAAGGCTAAGTGGAAATTTTTTTTTATCACATTCCACACATTGAAAATTTGCCTGATCAAAATTTTACCAAGATCTTTCTAAAAATTTTAAACTGACTTAAAGCCAAGCTCATAAATCATAGACTGAAGCTCTTCATCTTTTTGAAAAATTAAGGTATCTTCCATTATAAGACTTCTCTATAATATTTTAATTTTTAAAATACAAGTTGAATGCATTCATATATCACTTATAGAAATAAAAATGTGTTTAGAGAGGGAAAAGTTTACAATGATAATTTCCCCTACTTGTATAAAGATGTTGAGTCAAAGAAAAGAGATGTAAGCATGTACAGTGTTTATTTCCAATATGCTAAACTACAGCAAATTCTTAGAGCTATTAACCATGAAAGACATGCTAAGTTTATATCTATTAAGAAACAACAACCACAATCCCTTTACCCATTGCTCATAAAATTTTAACATTTTTAATGCTTACCTATTTTGCAAGGCTTAGGAATTTTAAATTGAAATAGTAATTAGAGTGTTGCTATTACTCAAAAGCTGATCAAAGAACCAGAACCCCACTAGAAACCAGTTATTATGGAAGAGATCCTGGCTCAGTTGCCAGATACTATTGAATCTCCTTTGCTAAGTCAGATTTCTGTTTCTTATTCCCTGTGATTCAGCAGATGAAACCTCTACTCATCTTTCTCCTTCATTACTTTGATGAGCTCTTTGGCTCATGGGAAGTTTCCCTTGGCTAATGCATGTAAAAAAGCATTCGAAAACTCTTTAGAGCTATGCAAATGTAATGTATTAACAGTAACCTCACAGATAATGCCCACAGAATGATTCTGTGGAATTTTCTAGCAGACATGTGCTTTAGAGATTGCAAAGGAGGCAGACAGAGGCCCAGGTTGGTGAATTTGCCTGCACAAGATTGTACTCAAAAAGAACAACACATCCATTTCTCTTGTTTCCTAAGAGTTTTCTTCCTATGGTGATTCTTGTCTTTTAGGTATGCTTTATATTATATCTTTTATAAAACTCTTTTTAGTGTGAACTATTTTTAAAAAGTTATTCTTTCTTTTTTTTTTTTTAAAAAAAGTTAAACATGATGAGCTCAAGGCAAATTAATACATTTTACTCTTACAATATTTTCTTAGAGTTTATCCTCTCCATTCCAAACACATTTTTACCCATTTATCTTCTCTTCAATCAAGGTATGGAGTTTTTTATTCTACCCACCTAAGGATCAAAATATCCCTCAAATTATGTTCATCTGAGCTATAACTGACTCTTAACAAATAAATGCACATTTTATACTGAATTTTCAGGTTACCATATGTAAAATAATTCCACTAACCAGATGATAAAGTGGAATTTTGGGTATTGCAGGCCAGATAGCAAACAAAGTTTAGTCATCCATGTACAACCCTGGAGAGCAAATCACATAGCAGTTATCAAATCAATCCACATATAAGTGAGGCTTTTGAAGTGCCAGGCACTATGTTAAACTTTATAGAAATTATTGTTTTAAACCCTCATAAACTCAGTATCATTATTTTAAACATCCATTTTCAAGATCACAATATCCAAAAAGACAAATAAGTTGCTAAAAATCACTCAGCTGGTAAATGGCCCGACTCCAGGATCCAGATTTTTAACTCTGGTGACACACTGCCCAACCCTAGAGTCCATTAGCAGAATCTTATAAAGAAACTTTTCCTTAGAAATTATCTAGTTCTAAGGATAAACCTTGTCATAAACTTGTATATTCTTAGAAAAATCTTTAAATCCTTACTTCATAACAATCTTTTTGTTGTTATGTAAACAGCTTTATTATAGACTAGTAAATACTTCTGTACTGAGTAATAATCAATATGGTGCACTTTTTATTATAAAACTAGAGAAAAGGTATTAGAGCACAATGGAATTTAACTAGACTCAAGTCAGGGACTAGGTGGTGGTATACTGATAAGTGTTTAACAACTACCTCTCCAAACAAGAGCAGATTTATAATGTTAGTCAATTAATGTGTTGCAAACACTCCTCTCCATTGCCTATTTTGAACTTTCAAGATGGTGTCAATAAACACAGACGTGGGAAGAGATCTGAAAAATCAACCCTCGCGAGCTATAGCAACCCAATAACATAAAATTTATCATTGTTTGACTTTCTTTTCATCCTCAGGATTTTCTGCAGTCATCACATGTGAATTTAATAAATTAAGCTGACCAGAAAAAACCTGTCAGTATTCAGCTTACTGATGCTTTTTACAGTTCTCTACATAATAGAGTTAGTAGTTCTAATAGTACAAAATAGAAATAATTATCTATATACTAGTGATACATTCTGATATTTTCACTCATCTCAATATGATACTGATTTTCAAATAGATTTACAATTCCTAGTTTTCCTGAATGTTTTCATGGCTTTTTCTTATGGCCTGATATATATATATGTATATATATATATACACACACACACACACACACACACACATATATATGTAAAGTATGATTTTATATATGTAAAATCATAATGATTGCTAAGATTTATTGAGTACTATACTATGTTCCTGACGCCACTGTGCTAACTACTTTGTCATTATAACACTTAGTGCTTCCAAAAATCTCATGAGATAGTATTTTTATCCCATTTTACTGATAATGGAAGTGAAACAGAGAGGTATAGAAACTTGCCCAAGTTCACAGAACTAATATATGGCAGAACTGAAATCAATTCCAGATATTGTAAGCCTAGCGCTGTGTTCTTAACCCACCTTATAACAACAATATCTAATTTTTGGCTAACCTTTCTTAGAACTTGCTATAATAAATTTGTATTTATGCTAAATCCTATGCTTTTGATTGCATTTATTTTCCAAAACGATATATTCAAACTTATGCGTTATAATAGGCATTGCACTAAAAAAGCATTTTGATAAATTCATATGCTGAAATGAATATACACATGAAACAGAATATTATTCCTATTAATATAACCTGGAAATAGCTGAAAAATATAGCTTTCCCTATATTTTAATTACAGATAAATTACTGAAGCCAATTTTGCAAATTTGAGCACAAAGAGTAATATCCCATGCAGTTATTTGTACGTGAAACCAGGGCTTTTGAATACAGTCCAGATAAAACTAAATGCAGCCAGTATCCGACTGCTTGCTTTTCCCAAAACACTAATTAAGGTTTTCCAGCATTTTGTAAGATCGATCAGGTCATCCAAGCGTATTTTCCTTATCAGGCCAGCCTACAACTGGAATGCACAGTGAAGTGCTTTCCTTCCCTCTATTACAGGAGCATCTGCAAGAGCATGGTATGATTAAAGCAATCAACTGAACTTCAAAATTAAATGGTCAGTTGAGCTCAGTACTGGGGAATGCTCGAATATATAACTACACAACTTCTTATCCTTTTCTCTGTGGAAATCCTGCCTTTGAAGCATATACATGCAAGTTTCTTTAAAATAGCAATTGTCTATTTAATACTTCCTATCAGAGAATGCTAGAAGGAGTATGGTATGTCAGTTTCCACTGTGTCTGTCACCCTCACTTGACTTCTCAGCTCACCAGACACATAATAGAGCAAGATGTAATAATAGTCATTAACAGACACAACTGATGTTCTCCATACAAGTATTCACTCAGCTCATTCGCTTCAATTGCTTTATAGAAAAACGTTTCAATTCATGTTCTACAATACCATGTGTTTGGCTTTAGAAGACCATACAGATTTCAAAAGTTAAGACAGAACACTTCAAGCCACAAGAGAGAAAGGCCTTGGGGCTGGGTATTCTCTTTTTGCCCCTTCAGAGGCAATCTCCACCTTCTCCATACCTGCTCTTTGTCCCAGGAGGCTGATCTTTATGGACTGTCTCTTTCCCTCAGGCTGCCAATGGGTTCAGCAGTGGGAGAAACCAGAGGAAGGTGAGAGGATGGTCAGGATTTTCTTCTCCCTGTTTCCTGATTTCTAAGCCACAGGTGGTTGGTTACACATCTCTCACTCCAGGTTCCCTACTCTGGTGCTCCCTTTGCTTCCGCTGGTCTAGAGGTGGTCATGAGTGAGAGCTATCGTCAGCTCAAGGACCCTGTACTCTCTCCTGTTCTCGAAACTTTGTCCCCAGATAAAAAAAAAAAAAAAACACTTTATTAAATTCTACTCAATTCCCCACCTAAGGGAATAAGGACTCTGATTTATCCAGCAAACCCTATAGATTTTGTACGATTCTAAACGGACAATTTAACCGGAGAAGTATTTTAAGATAAAGATCCAAGAAGATGCAATTAAATATTCGTTACAGTTTACTCTTTGCCTCAATAGATATTGGCAAGTGTTCACCCAAGGCTAATTAGATCACTTTAACATTTATATTGAGAGCAAAGAACTAATCAGGAGGTGGAACACGCCACATTGATTAGGAATAGTATGTGACCTTTTTCTCTTTGATTATCACTGGTTCTAAATAAATTCTGGTGCAGGTTCCATTTTGAATAAAACCCCATAGACTTGACCAATGACACCTGTATTATTTTTATGAATATGTTAAAATGGGTGTTGAAAATTCTATCATAAACATTTTTATTCTTATTTTTATTAATGATGTTTTAAATATGTATACCTTGCTCTATAATTCAAAAAATTACAAATATAGTCTTAATACCCTAGGAACAATCTCTTTTAATTTCAAAATATTAAGGGAGTACAAATGTTTTAGGTTATATGGATCATTTTTGTAATGCTTGAGTCCTGGCTATAGGTGTGCCTGTCACCCAAATAGTGGGTTCATAGTACCCATTAGGTTGGTTTATTCCCCTCCGCTCCTACCCCATTCCCTCTGGTTGCTTTCTACTGACCTTCACTTCCTTCGGTGCACTTGTGTGCTCTTTGGTTTGTTCCAATACTGAGTGCATGTGGTGTTTGTTTTTCCATTCTTGTGATACTTCACTTAGGAGAGTGGTCTCCATTTACATCCAGATTGTTGCAAAAGATAATAACTCATTTTTTTATGGCTGAGTAGTACTCCATGGTGTACACATACCATATTATAAACATTTTAAGAAAAAACTACAAAAATATTTATAATTTGTTAATCTCTCCTTGGCTCTGTAATACAGTTCAATCTTTAACTCTTATAAAAATAATTGAATTTTTTAAAAACTGGGATTATAGCCAGATGATTTGTGGCCAAATTCAAGTCAAAAATATGTTTTGTTTTGGGCATAAATTGTCCTAAAATGTTTGAGTGTATTTTTTTATTGGAAAGTTTTACACAAGAATGTAAATTTCTGGCTTCTTTTGAAAAAGTAGAATAGTTGACAATATACAGTCCACAACCCAGTAGGGCAAATGGACCTGGGGCTGAGCAGTAGATGCATTTTTTTTTTTTTAGTAGATGCATTTTTTAACACATTGACTGCTTTGTGAGTTGTTTTAACTCAGGCTAGTTTTGAGCCCAAGGCTGTGTGAAGCAAAATCCTGAAGTTAGTTCATGAAAATCTTACTTGTTGATATTCTTATTGTTACAATTAATATTGACAATTTAATGAAAAAAAATGGATTGCAATGCAGAGAACTCACACACAGAGAACAATAAAAAATAACAAATTAGAAAGGATTGTTTTGTTTTAATAAAACACTGTGGCCCCAGAGAAAATAAAATTTTTTTCTTGTGTGGCAGTCAGTGTGTTAAACAAAGTATGTACCTTCCAAGTTCCCATAGTCTCCATTATTTCTCCTTTCTTATATCAAGTATGATTCACTTTTAGTTTACCTCCCTGTGGTCATAATAGTTTTAGTTTGTGACTCCTGGCATCCAGGAAACTTCACTCTCTCTAATTTGTTACTTAAAACCACACTCAATTCCTTATGTCTAAACTAGGAGTCAATGAAGTCCCTTTTCCGTAAGGGGTCAGATAGTACATATTTTTAGGGTCAGTAGTCCATGTCATCATTGCTCTGCTATTGTAGGTACAAAAGCAGCCACACATAACATGTAAACAAATGGGCATGGCTGTAATCCAATAAAACTTTATTTTAAAGAATGAGTGGTGAGCTGAATTTGAGCCAACGTCCTTAGTTTGCCAATCCATGGTCTAAGCAATCAGAGAATCTGGAATATATCACCACAGAAGATACTATGATATATCCTGTAATTTTCATTTAATAGATTTGAAGTTTATGAACAGAAAGGAGGAAGGCTTAAGGATAAAGGAGGTGACAGACTCCAGGATAAAGCTGATGGGTGTAATTATTAAGAGTATGTAAATCCCAAGAATGAAGAAATGACCTAGATTGGAAGTATAGATATGAGTACCAGCAAGTATTCTAAAGCTTCCAACCCCAGGGAAGGCAGCTCGTGACAGAGTCTCCAGCTTTTCTTCATTTTGAAGATATAAAATTTCCCATCTCAGAACTTATTCTCAAATCATAAGGCTAACTCCAATATCTTCTGCAAAAAAAGGAGGTACTGACTTTTGAAATGCCAATGAACCATACAGGCAATAGAGAGAAATTTAGCCTTGATATCAGTTATCAGACCCATAGGTTCGAATTATGTTGAAGAAACACTGAGTTGTGAAAAAAGATACTGAATTTTAAGTCAGCTATTGGGTTATAAAGCCCTCAGCCCATTTGTAAAAATGGTATCTGTTGAAAGAATTGTGGTAGATAGTATAGGCACCAGTCAGAATCAAGCGCTGATTGATATTCTGTACTAGTTTTCTCATAGGCACCACGTTCTTTTTTGGGTCACATTAGCTTAGAACTCTCCATGGTTCTGAAATCTAGTCTTATAATGCTGTTAAGAAGGAATGAAGGCTAAATGAAGAAAAGATACTGAAAAAAGTGTATGAAAAATAGGCAATCAAAATTTATGTATAAAAGAATATGATTTGCACAGATAGTATGTGTAGAAAAGTTCAAATTCATTTATTTCAGTTTTTGTCATGAACATCTCTAAACTTGAAGGTTAAGAGCACCCTTTATTCATCAAACATGCATATTTTGAGTATACAGCATTCATTCACTCATTCATCCATTCACTTGTACACCTAATTTTCAACAATAAATGTTACTTGAGCACATACAATATTCTTGGTATCATAGCAAACTCTGGTCTTTTTTTTAATTTCAGAAAGCAAAATGAACTATATGCTATGATGGAGAAAGAACATGTTTGGGGGAAGCATCCATGAGGGAGAGATGTTTAAATTGAGCTATCAAAGATAAACTGAAGCAAGCCAAGTGAAAGTATAGCTGGTAGGGCAGGGGTATTTCTCATAAAGAGAACAGAAAAGGTAAATACTCTTTGGAAAGAAAGAGGAGAGGTAGGCAAAGAGTTTAGTGAAGAATGCATCTCCCTTAAAGCCTGGTGGGGAACAACTGGGGCAATTCTTGTATCCAGAGTTTGGGTAAAGCTGATGCTGTTGAAAGCTTGATGCTGTAAGCAAACTCACCTTAGGTAATGTCAGTATGTTTTTCTACATATTTGTTGTTAGGACAAAAGTTGGTATCGTTATGCTTAAATAGGAATAATATTCCTTTAAATCCTTTGGATGTTTTTAATCAATTTTATTAGCACCTGAAAGTCATATTTAACATTAATGATCAAGACAAGAATACATACACATAAGCAGAATACAGATTGTGTCTCCTCATAGATAAATGCTACTGCAACCCAAATGCCCTAAACATGGAGCTTAAGGACAGATAATGCAAAACATTGAAAATATTGCCACGCAGGAATTGACATGTGGCAACTCTGGCTAAATCTACATTAGGAACAACTTTAGGGAATCTACAGTACTACCACTATTTTTGGCATATTAAGAGTCAATGATGTTGTATTTACCAGCAATGGATGGACTTAGGCAATCTAAGACCACTATATTAAGTTTTATTTTAAACAATTTTATCTATGAGCTTGTGTACATTTTCCTGGGGGGGATGATGATTCCTAATTTTTATCAGTACCCCATAAGTTTATAGACCATTTTTATTAAGAATAATACATGAATATCAGGAATGTAAATACCAGCTTAAAGTTGATTACTATTGTCCAGTAACTACAGACTTAGGATTCAGCATGGATATTGAAGAAATTTACACACTTCTAAGTTTGGATATATTTGTTTCTAAACTACCTCTAGCTAAAACAACAATTAAATAACTGGAGCTAAAACCACTAACAATGTAATTCAACAAAGATTGAAATAAAGAGTTAGATTTCCTGGTTAAATTATGTGTTCCTTTAGAATGACTAGTGGTATGTTATTAAATTTAACTTTTATTGTAATTTGTTGATGCATAAAATCATATAGAAGTACAATATATTTGCACATTATAAAGCATAATAAAGTCAACATTTGTATACCCTCCATTTATAACCTAACATTTGTAAATTAAAAATAAAATAGAACATACCATGACAATTGAATGCCACATTGCATTCTGTAAAATTAAAGAACTTCTATAAATCATTTTTCAAAGAACTCCACTGTACATTGACATAAAATATATCTCTAGCTGAAGATGACTAGCTATCCCTTACCTTCGCACAGAGCAAATCTTTATCAACCAGCAAACACACTTCAGAAAAAAAGTTTACCACAAATGCTTGATTCCATTTTCTAGTTGCTGATAAGCTCCAAGTATTAAAGGGCAGACATGAAAAATCTTTTGAAACAAATGTATTCAGATATTCTTTGCTAATTTCTTCTATAATTTGACACATATGCAAAACTATTTGATTTTATAGCATTTCCCATGTATATTTTCATAGTATTTCTTTAGCCTTGAAAGATGAAGTACTTTGACTTCCATTAAGTAATTAAACAGAAGAGTTAAGTTTTTACTATATATTTAGTCCAAATTCAGCACATCAAATATGGACTTTCAAATATGTTAGGTAACATATTTTACTTTTATTATTTCTATTGGGTAATGCAATGGAAACTCAGATAACAGATTTTTGCAGTTTTTGTTCTTATTTAAAATTTGACCACCATTCCTAAAGTTATGCATTAATACCTTTTAAAGTTGTAACCAAAGCTAAGGCAAAGATTTTCTAACTAGAATATCAGGTCTAATTTCTAAGGGCATGCCCTATTTTATTCTGTTTGAGTATAGAATCTCTATCAATGTTTTTGTCAAAGATGTTTGCCTCTCTAGCTGAATAGTTTTAAGCACTAAATTGAAATTTAACAGGTTCTGAATTAAGAACTTACTTGAAATTACAAATTTGGTCCCCAAACTCTCACCCACTTCCATATATTTTCTTCCTTAATGGAGCTTGAGAAGATGGAAGAGATAAGGGAATAATACAAATACTTTTTTGGAGGAGATGTATATTTTCAAAAGTGATAATTTTTTGGTCTAATTTAGTTACTTCCTTATGCTGCCATGGACTGAATTAACTAACTAATTAATCAATAATTTATTTAGACAACAGTTTTGTTCTGTTGCCCAGGTGAGTGCCATGGCATCAGCCTAGCTCACTGCAACCTCAAACTCCTGAGCTCAAGCGATCCTCCTGCCTCAGCCTGCCGAGTAGCTGGGACTACAGGCATGCACCACCATGCCCGGCTAATTTTTTCTATTTTTAGTGGAGACAGGATCTTGCTCTTGCTCAGGCTGGTCTCGAACTCCTGAGCTCAAGTGATCCCCCCACCTCAGCCTCCCAGAGTGCTAGGATTACAGGCGTGAGCCATTGTGCCCAGCCTGGACTGAAATTAGTGATAAATTTGAATCTATGTATCCTCATAGTTAATTAATTCCATGAGTTTTGAGAAATTATTCACCATACATTTTCATGTGTGTTTCAGTGAAAGAAACAAGGCCTTGATAACATTTAAGAAATATGTTAATGGCAGTAGTGGCTTCATCTACAAACTGTAATGTACCTTTTTAAATCTGTGACTGTGCATAGGTTTGCTTAAAGTGCTTGCTTAAGTGTATTTATTTGTTTAAACTTTGTGATAACTTCACAAATAATAATCACAGGTTTTGTTTGTCATATGAGCCCCTGTGGACCTCCATTATTGATGAACAGTTGCAATAAAAACCACCATTTAAAAAAAATAATGTTCTAAACATAATGTTTATATAAGGATATAACCCCTTATGAGTAGCAGAAAAATATAGATATCTTTAAGATAGTTCACCAGATATTTCAAGCTTTCCCCTTCTCTCTCTCTCTCTCTCTCTCACACACACACAAACCCTAAATATTACTGTGACATAAGAGATATCTAAAACCACTAGCAACTGAACACAACCAGTTTAAGGTTAATCTACATCAGAAAAATGTCAATACACTTGAGCTGGAGAAAATCTGAAATCGCATTTGTATTTAAGAGCACTTAAGATTAATCACATTCATATAAGCTGAATGTTAATTCAATCAACTAAATGCAGAAAGCTTATGTTTATCCTAAAACTCTCTGTTCCAAGATTTTAGCCAACTGGTCAGATCAGAAACATTTCTACTCTTTCTATACTTGGGATTGGTTATATATAATTTTTAAATGAATTAAAAGCAGTTAGGAATTAACTTTATTAAACTGTTTACTAGCAGTTATCATCCTGAAAAGCAGGAAAATTATTGAGAGGAGAAATCTAGTGACATTCTAGAATTAGAGCATAATTATTGGCATTCCTTCTTTCACTTATCAAACCTCTAAGGGGATTGAAAGGATGGTAATTTTACATTTGAATTTCTCTTCCCTTAGTAGGGTATTAGTTGCATTCTAATTTTAATTCTTTAGGGGAAGAAAGCATATTAAGTAAGATCTATGAAGTAATTTTTTTATTCCCTTGGGAATTTAATTAAATGTAAAGTTCAATTCGCCTATAATACTGTATCATACAGATTTTATCATAAAGTAGTTTTTGGTCTTCCAGGTATTTCCAATAATCCTTTCTTCAGAATCTGAGAACACATTACCCTTCTCCTACTTGCCTTCCTGAATCTTCTTTTTATATTACATAATGCTACTTCATACATAATGCTACAATATTACATAATGCTACAATATAGTACATAATTCTACTTCATTAAAAGTAGATAAACATTCAACTCTAAGTACCTACATGTGAAGAACGTAAATAATTACCTATATTTAAGAACTCCTTAACTTCAAATATATGCTTGAGAAATTGTAATGCTTGATATGATAAGCAAGTGATTCATCTTACTTATTATAATGACCCAAATGTAGATTGACTCATAACAGGCCAGCTGTTTTGGTCATATGATCTTTATACTCAGAATATGCAGCACAAAATTAATATATTGTTAACAACTGGTCCTCTGAAGTCAGTTTGCCTGGGTTTGAGGTACATGTCCATGGATCACTAAGGTTAAATAATAGTATCCATTTCATTAATGTTGCTATGAGAAATAATGAAATAATCTATGTAATGGTAAAGTCTTTGCCTATGTAAGGCAAATTATTGTTGTGTGGTCATTGAAACTTTCAACAATTTTCAAACATAGTGAATTAGTTTTAGAGGTAGACATTGCTCACAGTAACTTCTGACTTGTAATCTGTTTCTTTTTTTTCCCTATACCAGAGCTATTGAGCTGTGATTGAAAGTGTGCTGTATGACAAAAATAATTCTTAAGAAAATTGAACTCAGATTTTAAGACTTTTTTGTATTTGGGGTTTTAGTATAATCAATGCTCACAAAAACACTCTAATTTTTTCCCAACAATACTGTCATTCTTTTATTTATTAAAGTATAATCAACATTTCATAAAATGTATAAACCTTAATTGTATAGCACGATTAATATTTGTGTGTATGTATATATTTGTATGTCTACTCCACAAAAATCAAGAGATAAAGCATTTCTATCTCCTCTAAGCTTTTGTGCCCCTTTTTAGTTAAAATTTGTCCCCACAGATAACCTCTATTCTGACTGTTAACCATTTTCAATAGGTTGCCTTTTCTTCAACTTTGCTCAAACAGATTCTTACAGTATAAATGATTTTAGTCTTTTTTCTCAAAATAATGTTTTTGAGATTTATCCACATCGCAATGTATGTCAGTTTGTGTATTATTTCATTACAGTTCAAGTATTCTATTGTTTGGCTGTCAAAATTGTTTATCTGTTGATGCACACGTGAGTTGTTTACAGTTTTGTGCTACTATGAATAAAGCACCTATGAATATTCTTTTATGAGCCATGTTGTACATGTATGCACTTAGATATAAACTTGTAGAATTGTTGGGCTGTAAGGAAGGCATATGTTTATTAGAAAATGTCAAATAGTTTTCCAGAGTGGTATTTCATTTTTATATTCCCACCAATAATGTAAGTGTATACCAGTGGTTCCACATCTTTGTTAACACTTTGTATTGTCAGTCTTTAATTTAAGCATTCTGGTGGGAACCTAAGTGTATTCCATTGTTGTTTAATTTACATTTCCATGATGACTATTGATGTTGAGCAGTTTTCCATGTATTTTTTCTTAATCACAGCATCAAAACTATCTTAATTTTTTACTTCTTTTGAAAGTTGTAACTTACATAATCATTATACTATGAACATGTGACAGGGTCAAAGACTGAATAACCTGTGCTATATAGGTTATATGGAAAATATGAGAAAGAAAATATCTTGATAGAAAAAAAAATTTAGGTAAAGCCCATGAGCTTAATAAGTAGGAAGGGGGTATTAGTCCAATTCCTATTTAGTGGCAGAATGCCTATGAATTCAAATTAATCTGAATTTTTCCCTAAAAATATGCAAATAGGAAATACATTTCTCCATCAAAAATGCTTTTGTGCAGCAATGGTATATCAATATTATAAGTCTTTCCATTCATGTGTTTTATTATCAATAAAATTTTCATTTAAAGAAGTTGTTTGAAAGAACTGATTTTTAAAACTCTTTAGTTATGCAAGACTTATTTCTGAATTAAAGTAGTAACTCTCTTTGCAAATTCAGAGAAGGTATCTTTAGTAAATAAAATTAAAATACTA
Source organism: Eulemur rufifrons (assembly GCF_041146395.1). Classification (NCBI taxonomy): domain Eukaryota; kingdom Metazoa; phylum Chordata; class Mammalia; order Primates; family Lemuridae; genus Eulemur; species Eulemur rufifrons. The sequence goes on from NC_090987.1 coordinate 17,644,366, forward strand.
AAATTTAAATATGAAAGGAAGGAAATACAGTCAAAGCTGTAAAATGTGAAGATAGATTTTTTAAAAAGAATGAAATATGTGATGAAAATGTTCAAAAAGTTAATTAAAAACAGAATTGTTTCTAAATAGAATATTTTAAAAAGGCTTTCATGAAATGCAAATACCTTTGAGTATAGTATTAACTTCTGTCTATTACATGCAAAATATGAAAACAATTTATCAAAATGTCTTACAACCAGCAATAAACATTATCGAGTTCACTATTATTTACATACTCTTTTATATGCTTTCAGAGTATTTGCAAAATGGGCATAGGGATTTTTTTAAAGAGTAGCTTCATAAGCACATTTATTACATAGTATGAATTTTACATTACTATGAGTCATTTAATTAAATTTATACTTTAATGTGTTACTGTTTAATATATTTGAACACAAGCAGTTACAATGAAGAATTAATATCCACCTCCTTTTCCCTGTTTACATTTCCTTATTTAATTTTGATAAAATATTAGCATTATTTATTTCTAAAAATTAACCATGAGCTATGATGACTATTAATATATTCAAAATAAACTGGCTATTCACTGAATTTCTCTTTAGATGTTTATTCATTTTATGTTTCCCCCTTACAGTGGGCAATGTAAAGGGCATTTAATCTATTTATTCTGTATATAATATAAAATACATTATAAAATATTATACATAATTACAGTATACTAATTTTATATACCTAAATATATTATATATTACTTAATATGTTATATTAAATACATAATATTCATATTATGCCTACCCTAAATATATTAATAACTAGGGGATATATACACATATACATAAGATATTAAATATAAACAAACATATATTATAATTGCTTTAAACATTGTTAACATGGTTCTTGAGTGTAATTCTATTTAATAAGTAACGGATAATATTTGACAAAGAAGTCTGGCTTAGATTGAAATCTGAATACGCAAATAAGCATTGGGTGTGTTTCAAACTTGGCAAAATTAATTTTCTTGACTAATGACAGAGATAAGAAAGAAAAACAATGCATTATATTCTATTAGGATATCTAATAGCCAAAGCAATTTTAGATTAGATTAATTAGAAAAGCATGGGCATCTTAATTATATCACTGTAGAAACAAAGCAGTATCAACTTTTCTATTTTCAATCATGACAACAGATCAAATTAGACAGGGTATTTTGTTTCGCAAGATTTACACAAACAGATCGTGGCATGAAAGCAGCTTGGGGATGAATTAGATTTTTGCAAAGATTAATTGCAACATTAACTAAACTAAACAAAACCAGTATGAGGCAGTATCACACGAGTGGGTCTAATCAATTTTGAGTGAATTTAAAGTAGTAATATTTGGTGGATTTGATTTTAAAAACATCTGTCACATGTATTTCCCAGAGTTATTCCTGCTGCTTCATTGCATCCACCTAGAAAAGTCACTCTGGGGGTTCAACGATAAAGTTCAAGACATGATTAGACTATGACAATGCCATTGTCTTGGAGAACCAAAAGGGCAAATGTTTTCGACTGAGTTAGCCGATAGGTGAAACATACTGGGAAGTTAAAATTTTTAGTGCTGGACATCTGGTTAAGAGCATCTGAAAATGTCATTGCTTCTTTAAATTTCCAGATGATTTAACCAGGAACTTTAAACAAAACCACTAAATGCCAAACAGTTTGGTTTATCTTGTTATTAATATATACAAAGAACAGACTGACTTATTCCACCAACCATGACTTACACAGATGGAGAGATATTCATTGGTACAAAACTCCAGCATATGGTCTAAAAAGAAGTCATCTAATTTTCAAACCTGAATTCAGAGTTATGAAGATTTATTGTCTTCACTTTTTTGTTTGTTTCTACCCTAAATTCAGAACCATCAACACCCTTTCCTTAATAGCATAATCAACATAATTCATACATCATTTTGGTGTCTTACTGATATCATAAATATGTAGTCAACTCTAAGCCTCCAAAGGTAATGCCAGGGTTTAATCTAATATAGCAACTAAGGATTCTGGACTTTGAGGGGCATCCCCGATTTTTATTACATCATATCCATCTCCTATTTGAAACAATAGGTTTCAAGCCTCAGAGAATAATAAAAACTTATAAATATATTTATAGGATATCTTCTGGCTTCTTTGTTTTTTCAGGCTGAGTTTTAAATGAATAAGAAAGACACCATGCTTCGTCATATGAGCTCAAAAATATGGTCAATTCAGATATAGATAATTCCTCCCAGGACTCACAAATACTGTGATTTGAGTATATTGTGAGATGAGGATATCATAGAGTGCCAAAGGGATTACTAATGAGGATCATTATAGTTTTCTACTCCTATCATCCTAACCTAGACATTCAACTCTAGTCTTTCCAGGTATGTTAAAAGGTGTATTTCTATCTTTAACATGTCTAAATTTTTGGTGTTAGGAATATGGGTTGTGAGTTGTAATACACACCATTTATTGTAATTAGCACTTCTGACATTATTGTTGCAGGTAGAAACTCACCAGCAGTGTTATTTAGTATTGCTTTCATTTTCTGCCTATATCAAAATTGTTATTGTTTTATCAGTACTAATGTGTTTATTGAGCAATTTCTTCTAAATTTATATTTTACAATTTTATTAATAATAGCTGTAAGTATAATATATTCATCCATCCACTTATTTACAAATATTTATTGAGTAATGATGGCATATTTCAGAAATGTGGCCAGCACTAGAAAAATAGTTAATTTAGAAAAATGTTATATAGCTTAAAATATTTTACACTTATGCAGTAGTTAATATGGATATAATTAAAATCCTAAGATTTCACATACAATTAAAGTTTTTCATTATAAGGACCTGTAAGGTAGAGCAAAAAAGACATCTAATTAATTTCTCTGTAGAACATATTCTCTTTGGGAAAAGATAGATGCAACCAGACAGAAGTATATCCTGGAGCAATGGAAATGGTTAAAGATTTTAGCTTCCAACTACTTCTTTGGAAGCAAATTAAAGAGAAATTACCGAGATATCAACAGAAGTGTAATTAAGCAGAACAGATACTAATGATCAATGGTAAAAGTGGTCCACAAGCCAGCAGAATAAACAAAGTGCTAGCTACCAATAAACATCAAAGTGTGATCTAAGTCTATTGAATAAAATGTATTAGCAGAGCAATTTTAACCAAAGAATTCAAAGTACATCGCTACAAATTTAGTATTTTCTTAAATAGCTGCATTTCCTAGGTAAGAACCCTAAAGACACTTTTACGTATGTGATGTAGATGCATTCTTTAGTAATGTTATGCACGTATTCTGGTGGTACTTCATATTTTCAATCTTGGAATATTAAAATCTTTCTTATCCTTACATAACGTATTTTTAGGTGAATTTTGCTCAAATAATCATTTAGTGGCCTCAGTCTGAGTTTCCAGATCTGGAAGTCTGCTGGTTAAAAATCACTAGCACTTTAATTGGCCTAAAGAAGGTCTTTCAGTCTGAAAATTGAATGGGAAGTAATTTAAATAAGCCATGAGCTCTCCAATTGGCCATATTCCCCATCCCGACATTTTCTATTATATAACCCTGGGCACTTCATGTTAATGTCATGTTAATTTCCTGGTCCTGAAGTATTTGAGTTTGCAGTCTCTGGACTGAAATTTTGCCATATTGGGAAGAAATAATTATTGTACTTACAAATACATATAATAATAGAATTATATATTATATATGTATGTGCATATATACTCAGAAAAAAGTAATGGTAGTTTCAGTTTCTATTTTCAAGCCTGTAACTTGCCTCTGATACTCAGCATATTTTACTTAAAACTTAATAGTTGCTTTTGATTCCAAATTAGGTTTCTCTCCCTTATAAACACAGTTGCTACCTCAGCTCTTATTTAGTTCCAGACAATATATTTTGATGGATTTCTTCTATAAATTGTCTGTTTTTGCCAAGTAATGGGGCTCTCCATGGAGATGGCAGTTCAAAGAAAACTACTTCTATTTGGGATTTGATTGCTCATTTAATTGGCTGACACCCACGTCCAAACTCACCATAAATTTATTATGAAATTTATCATTGTCATTTTGGATTTCTATACAAGTAACCACATCTCCCTAAATTATCATAGTCATTGTAAGCCAACCTTAGTACTTTTACAACAAAGGCTAGATGTTTAAGTTCCGTAAGGCCAGATGAAAATTATTTTATTCTACATAAGACTCTTGAAGTAAATACAAACAATCTAATTAGTTGTTTCACTTCAACTAGGGTTTTTTTGTTTGTTTTTGTTTTCTTTATTTTTGGCTTCGGTTTTTGTTTTTTGGTTTTTAAATCTTTTTGGCATTCTTACAGACATGGTCCATCCTCTACTTCAAATCAGCCTACAGCGATTAGTAAGTTACAGTTGAATACATCATTTCTGATGATACAACACATGCTATAAAATCATCTTATTGGAACCCATGCTCGTTATCATTTGTAGGGAGGGAAGATTGCAAAACATCATGATCTTGTCATGTCCTGTTGGGAGAGGAACAGCGGCCAGGTATTTATTGACAGGATTCAAGACTTTAATGCTCGACTCACCAGAAGTGACAAGGTCAGAGCAGCTCATAGGTAATAATGAAACTAATTTATACAGTTGTGCTTACATGATGGTTTGACATCTGTCTTTGTTTCCTATCTGGCTTATGTGAATGGTCCACCTCTATATAAGTTAAAACTAATAGTGTAGTAACATGGCATAGTTTCATTTTATCAAACTATTATCAACATTTTATATACAGTTTAGCATTCACCTGGGATTCTTGAGTTTGCCATCTCAGCGCTTGAGGTGAATATATATATATTTACCTCCAAGTTGGTATTTTCCCATTAACTATTTTAAAAATGCATCTCCAAAGTAGTTTTTCCATGTGTTAGTCCTTCCATTTTTTCCCATAACTTTTCATTTTTCTAGGTTGCATTTTCACTGGTTAAGAATGTATACCCTTACCTTATACTTAATATCGACCCAGAAGACAGGAATGGATTTGAGATGAGCATTGCCATGCTTGAGAATACTCTAATTAATCAATCTATGCAGAGGACACCTGAATGGAGCCTTTAATTCTGGTTCACATCATTTACAAATCTCACTTTAGTAGGTTCAGGAGATGAACTCTACTTGTGTATCACATGAGATAAGGAGCTCGTGTGAATTTTCTGTGTTCATTATATCAGCAAAAGTATTTGGCTGTTCACATAGTAACACAAAGGAAATGTGACATAAAAACATAATGACCAAAGGTACATATATGTGGACTGCCAAAGAAATGTCAAAACGACCACCCCAGGAAAAAGCTTATCTGAATGCTCTGGCCTGATGCTGCCATCGTCTCACTCAGTAACACCTCACTCTTTCTCAACAGACTGCCACCACAGAGGAAGATGCCATGGGAATTCCATGGTTCCATTTACAAGTTCCAGCACTAAAGGGACATTGGGCTTTGTTAATGAGGGAAGGAGACAGAGAACAATCAGTGAAGTGGAAGTGTGGCACTTTATGTGCTTATTTATATTCATCACACCCAAATGATGAGATGGAAAATACGCAAAAAACAACTATAATGTACAGTAAGGAAAGATTCCATAGAAGTGGGCAGATTTCAAACACAGCCTTTGTGCATTTATCTGTGTGTTTAATTATAAGCTTATTTAAAGTAATGTCCATAGAGCAAAATCTGGAGACAACTGATTCACTTACCTATAAATTAAAAAAATGTGGCAAGGGGGGAAATATTCCTAAAAATATTCCAGTGTCAACAGAATCATATTCTTCAATTATGTATAATATATAATTGCTTCAATTATTTTTTCAGTTGTCTTAGTTTGTTTGGTGCTGCTGTAATAGAATACCTGAGACTGGGTAATTTATAAGAACAGGAATTTATTTCTTATGTTCTGGAGGCTAGAAAGTCCAAGACAGAGGGGCTTACATCTGGCCAGGACCTTCATACTTCATCATCCCAGGACAGAAGGCAGAAGGGCAAGAGAGCACAAGAACAAGAGAGCAAGAGGAGCCCAAACTCACTTTTGTAACAAACCCACTCTCACGATGGCCACATTAATCCATTACGAGGGCAGAGCCCTCCTGACTTAATCACCTCTTATTAGGGCCCCATCTCCCAACACTGGTGCGTTGGGTATCAAGTTTCTAACACGTGAACTATGGGGAACACGTTCAAACCACAGCAACTATAAAACACAAACTTCTCTAATGTGCATTTCTCCTAACTTGATCCAAGGAGGATTACTCAGATCATGCCTACATAGGCATCTCTTTGCACTAGCACAGGGAACCACACTTAATGGAAGGAAAGAAAAAATAAATAAAAAACAGACCTTGAGGAACGACTTTGAGAAGACAGACTATAAAATATCATCTACAATATAGAACACTTTACCGCACAAATTTCTCAATTAGGAGGATGTTACTGCTGAGTGGAGAGTACATTGGGGTCTGCCATAAAATTCTGTATATGCTTTTGCGTTTCTGAAATCTTCATAATCACAAAAAAAAATTTATAAACTTAAGAAACTATACTCCCAGCCAAAGAAGTAGCTTACCAAGTCTGTGGCAAACTGAATAAATCTGAATAAATAATTCCTTCCCACCTCAAAAATACTACCCAAATAAGCATTGGGGAAAACATACAAACACACACACACACACACACACACACACACACAGATTACTTTATGTAAAAAGATTAACAGACAGATGCTTCCTATACAAAAACAGATTATCTTCCAATGGTAACTGACATGTGAAATTATGGAGGGCCAAGCTCCTTTGAAAATGTGATAAAAGGTTCATATAAAAGGTAATTTTGGACCTACATAAAAAATCACCCATACATTTTCAGAGGCTTCACAGAGTCTCTAAATCACAGAATGGACTCTTTAAACTTGTATTTAAAAGGAGGCAAACACATATTTCTAAAGACTTTAGGTCAAATAATTTTATTTTCCACAACACCATAAATGATTAGTCCTGTTTTATTTATGAGGAAACTGAGGTTCAGTGAGGTTCAGTGACATTTCCAAACAGAAGTGAATCTTTCCAAACAGAAGTGAATCATTGAGTGAAATATTGATGAGGGCTATATATAAAATATATGTATATAGCATATATATATATATATATATATATATATATATAAATTACAACTAAGCCAAAGATACTTTGGAGAGCTTTGATTATCATAAACATTGGAATAAAGTCAGATGCTGAATGGGTTAAATATGAACACTAATCCCTCATGATTGCCTTAGCAGGAGGTGAATATTACAGAAATGTATCTCTCTGAATGTGTGTGTATATGTATAATATTATGGAGAAATGTTTTTGTGACTTACAACTTTTCAAAGACATGCATAAAAAAAAAAAAAAAAAACAACTTTTCTCTTCCACCCTTGGACCCTTACCATACATTAGAGCCTCAGTCTCCATCTATACAACAGGTGCTGAGATAAGGATAGAAAGTCTTAGGATGGCTGCTCTCTTCTTTCTTTTTCTAAAAAAACAAAGGGGGTATATACCATCTCCAAAAGTCTTATAACTTTCATGATTAATATCTAAAACCCATGAACACCACTGAGAGGTCACAAAGAGTGCACGTACGTGACGAGAGAGAGGTAGAATTTGATGAATTTTCCTACTTCTGTGAAGTTCCACCAACACCTCTCTCTCCTCAGATCCACACACGCTCTGCCTCTGAGCCCGGGGCAATATTACTGGGTTTAATGGGCATTATAGATCCCAGAGGAAGAGACCTCTTAGTTTAACAGCATTTCAATGTATTGAATGATCTGCCTTCAATAATCCATTGTTTTATTAAAGAACAGTGATTTCTTGCAGCATTTTAATTAGTAATCCAAGGTCTGACCATTGAGAAGCCAAGTTGCTGAGGAAACAGGGGAGGAGGATGCAGTGGGGAGCACCGCACGTCCCTCCTGCACCTGCACCTTTGACGGCTTTCTTTCCACCTAGTCTAGTTAGAATCGGGTTATAGAGGTTTGTTTTCAGCACATTACCAATGTTTTCCCCTAAGGCTATGTACCCTTGGCTCCTACAAAACACGAGATATATCCTAAGGGTAGAGTTTTTTTTTTTTTTTTTTTCCTCTGTCAAGAAGCCTTGATAGGCAGCCTCCCTATACTTGGCGGCATGAAAAGACACAAACACAAAGGGAACTTGCCATTTCCATTCCTAGCTGTTATACAGACTGTGCACTGATACAGCTTCTCACTGGAGAGCCATTCAGTCTCGCCTATGAATATTTCAGGTGCAGATCTATCTTTCTGTCTTCACAACCTCTCCCATTTGTCTTTTCAAGGCTAATGCTGCTTCAAAAACAAATGTTTTTAAAACGTCTCTCATGTGCTTGTTATTAAAGTTCTGAGAGGCAACAAAAGGATGTAATTAAAGGAACAGTAGACAGAATTGTGGTGTTTAATCAGAAATAAGTTGATTTTGAATCTCACCGAAAGCCACATAATAGTCTTTGGTCTATTGTGAATTACCAGATCATCCTCAGCAGTCTTGGTCACTTTGCCTGTGACAGTGAAGGTGGTATAGCTGTGCCATCTTAACCACAAAAAGAGTTAAGCTGGACTATGTAAATGGGGAATTTATAATTCTTATATCATCAGCTGAATGTGTAGCAAAATACTTTATTTTAAAATTTCACACCTCATAATGATGAGGATTATTTTTTCCCCCCTGCCCCGCCCCTAGGAAAGACAATATCATTTGGGCCGGTCCATCGTGTGGTAGCTCTCATTTACATTGTCCTGAAAACACCTTGATGTATTCCATAATGCGGGGGGCTTAAGCACGGGAACAGTGTCAAAGGGTGTATGAACTGGGAAACATGAAGGACACTTACAAGAAGCTAGATGAGCAATATTAGTGTCATTAGTTATCTCTGCCAACTCTAGACAGTAAATGTTAACAATAAAATAATTACATCTCTGAAAAATCTACTTATCTCCTTTTCTATTTGGGTTACAGAACTATAAAAACAGAAGAAAGTATTTTTTAATTGTGTTGCTCATGGGCTGAAGGCTAGTGATTTTTTTTTTTTTAATGATACTAGTAATTTGTTCAGATTGTAAAACATAGTTGTTATACAATGGAGGTTGATAAAATTACAGAAAAATTTCAGAAATATCTGCATTAGGTGACCAGAATGAGTTTCTCCATCCTGTGGTCACAATTGCATGGGAAATCCCAGAGAAAATAATTGAAGAAAAATTAAAATTAAAGGAAGAATTTTCTCAGATCTCATCCTGATAAAATTCATTATTGCATCTAAGAAAAAAAAATCATAAAGAACAAAATATAACAAAAATATGTATATGATTTATTTTAAATTACCCAGAGGAACTTACCAATGTTACACAATCAAATAAGAAACAGCCTCTTGAAGCTTATAGATAGTATTCAAACTTTTCATTAAAGTCACCCAAGAGAAAAGGTTATACTTCAAATGCAAAATGTGACTTAGTGTTCTCATAAATTGCTACTCAATCGTGCAAAAATCTAGGATACAGAAGAAAAAAAAAATCTTGAGGTGGTTATGAACTTTTTTACTTTGATCCACCTTAAAAGAACAATTGGTCATGCTAATTCATAAGAAAGATGATGGCATCTTGTTTCCTGAAAAATTTGTAATTGGAGGACCAACAACTCTTAAATATTTATAAAGGTCAGATCGAGACTTAAAGTACTGTTATGTCAAACCTTCTGTGAATTCTTCTATGAGAAAAGACCCTATTTAACCTTGTTCAAGGGCCTTCCTTTGTAGTCTAGTCTAATATTCTTATTTAATATTTGAAGTCATGGAAACTTCAGAGATACAAGAGGGGACAATTAGTGAAGTCTGAATCAGCAGTAGCTTGGGAAATACTACCAACTATCTTGGTTGGGGATTGGGAAGAGAAAATCCCTGATTAGTAGTTTTGTCAATTTCCTTTGTGATCTGACTTTTTACCATGATTGATTTCAAGCTACTGACTTGATGTCTCTGAATGTGGAGTGGAGAAGAGATGCACAGTAACGTATGCTTACATTGGATGCCTATCATAGAAATGCAGAAGATGTAAATAACCTCAAGAATACAGGTTACCGCAAAATTGCAGTAAAAATAATTAGGAAGTTGTGAATGTTAAGTATTTATTATCTTGCTTTTAATATAATACATTTAAGTGTAATTGTATGCAATTTAACTTTAATAATGGTTGTACTTCACCCCAAATTATGGTTTGGGTGTGGTGAAGTCATAACATGTATCCAAAATGTTTGTATCCCCATAATATCCTGAAATAAATGAAAAAAGAGAAAAAACCAAGCACTAAATATATTGCCTACAAGATTGCTTTTCCCCCTAATTTACATTATTCTATATAACTATGAATATACTCCATTAATTTCAATAGTTCTATAGTAGTCTGTTAAGATGCTTGTGCCATGTTTTGCTTAACCGTTCTCCTGTTTTCAGACCTTCCAATTTGTTTCTTAAAACTATTAAAGAATATTACATTAAAAAAAAATAATGGTTGTGCTTAAACACTGGTTGGAAAAATCCTGATCATTTACCCAGTGGCTTTCATGAGCTGTTATCAGCTGGCTACAACACAGGACTGGCTCTGACTGAGTCCCTGCCCCTGAGCTGTTGGTCTGGTGGATTCTAGATGTTAAAAAGGATTTAGGTGGCTTATCCTTAATATTGTGAATGCTCTGAACCCTCAGTGTTAAAAGAGAGGACTACTCCTAGGTCTTAGACTCTCCTTGGAAAGACTGCTAAAAATCGATGGAACTTGAGCTTCAGAAAATTGTACATATGCAAATAACAAATTTTGCTTATAATTTCAGAAAGTTGTTGCCCTGCCCCTCTCCACTCCCCCAGCTGTATTTGGGTCATTAGGCAAGTAACGAGGAAAGAGCTGACACGGTCAACACAGGACAACGTGACAGGGGACTAGGGGTGCATCCAGAAGCGCTGGTACGTGATCTTACAAATCAGTGTCCACTCAATTGATTACTCAAAGATTTACTTAGAAATAAGAAACTGAACTGGCCAACCCGTCTGGGTGTTATATTACAGTTTCCTAGGGCTGCTATCACAGAATGCTACAAACTGGTGGCTTAAAACAGTACAAATTTATTGTCCTACATATGAGGACTTTCTCCCAGATAGAACTGTTTGGTTGATGTCATTATTTCTCTCTTATTGTTCTGAAAGGGAGGATATTTATATTCCCATTTAACAGAGATAGAAGCTCTCTCACTGTGAGAGGAAAAAATTTGCCCAAAATATCCAGCGTAGCAACAGATTTTGTCAGATTTAAGGCCAGGGTTCTTTTTAAAGCCCTAATTCACTTTCTTCCTTGGTGACACCCTTTCTCAGGCTGTGCTGTCAGCTACTCTGTGCAAGAGCCATCGTCAGCACAGAAGCCCCCTCCAGACAGGACAAAGTGCTCGAATCCCCCAACAAACAAAGTGAAATATTCTACTCCAAAGGTCATTTAACTGCATGCATTAAAAAGTACATCTTGCCTGATGTCTTCAGTGATACAAATACTTTTGTATCTACAAAAACATCCATTTCTAATATTTTTTGAGCCTGTGCTGTTCTTTTATAGTTAGAATCATGCTGAGATAAAAATCCAAAATAAAAAAAAAAAAATAGATTCTTGAAATGGTTCAATTAATCTGTAGGGCTTTCCCTGTACAAATCAGAATGGGCTTGGAAAATCAGACCTATTTGCCTTCAATCTTTTCATGTTCAACAACTATTGAATATCCATTACGTGCAAAGCCCCCACACACAGTTGGGTCCAATTATTTAAAAGGCAGATGTCTGAAAAATTTGTGCAATTTGTACCCTACTGTCTTTTAGTCAATGAAACTGAAGTCTAAATGTGATATTGTTTTCTCAATTACACTTTGTTTATTAAGGTTGGTGTTTATTTCCTGACAACTATTTAATTCCCATTTCAGTTTTCTACTCCAGACCAATGTTCTTAAAAAAAAATACTAACAGAAAACTGTAGAGCTACATTAGTTTCAGTAAAAGTTATCCTAGCCAAAGAAAATTATACACTTGAGATATTTTCAAGCAAAGCAGGGATCACTGTTGACAGTCAGGAGCTGACGTGTGACAAGTCGTCAAAGTTTCTCAAGAGTTTCATAAAACTTTCTCAAATGTTGCTCATGAGAATGACTGAGTCTTGATAATTCTCTTCTAGTTGCAATCCCCATCCCAAAACAGGGATCTGCTGTATTGGAGTCCTGACAGGTGATCATTTGGCTTTAGTGGAATGATTTGGGGGGCCCAAACTCAACATCTAACAAAGAAGCCCATTTTATTTGCCGGTAAGTCTATTGAGAGAAAGCTTCATTTTTACTCTCAACTCAAATTTGCCTCCATGCTACCTCCATGGGCTAGAAACTCTATCCTGACTTCTAGAGCAACATCTACTGAGTCCAATTCTGTTTCCTGCACAAGCATGCCTCTCATTTCTTTGTTCAGTTGTGTGTAGTCATTAGCTGTTGGCTACCTGTCATGTGCGATGAACTATCCCAGATAAGGATGTAGATATCAGGGAGAGAGAAAGGTTCTTGTAAGTATCTCCATACAGCACAGCTCTGGCCAACAGAACTTTCTACAATGATGGAAATATTCTTTATCTGTACTGCCTGGTATGATAGCCACTAGCCATATGTGGCTGTTGAGCATGTGAAATGTACTAGGCTAACTGAAAACTCAGTGTTTAATTGTGTTTAATTTAGATTTAAATTGCCACATGTGCTAATAGCTACTACACTGGATAGTGCAGGTTTGATGGACTAGACACAGGCCCATACACTGATAAATATAATAATAAATTTATATCTCCCAGGACCCGAGGGTTGAACTTGAGAGCTGAGGTTATGGCCGATTTGTTCTGAGGAGGTGATGCCTGAGCTGGGCCTTGATGTTGAAATTAGCCAGGTGATAAAGGAGAGAAAGAGTTCCAGAAAGAACATCGAAATCACCTTGTGGGCACAAATGAACGAACTGAAAACAAAGACTACCAGTACCAGTTTGGACACACAATCTAGCTGTGAGACACGGAGTATAAGCTCCACTCTTCTCAGGAATTTCACAAAATTACTTTTCAAGGAACACTATAGTCACACTAGTTTTGATCTGTAGAAAACATATGAGATTGTTTCTTTCCTCATTTGAGTGCTACACTTCAGAATGTACATCTTACATTCAAATTGACATTCATGGCAGAAAAATGGCTCAATTACAGTTTAGCTTTAATTAAAATAATTCTATAAATTCTCACTGTAACTGCTAATAAGTCAAGCCTTTCCTGTTGCACATTGGCAAATGCAAGTTTCTCAACTGAGATAAAGGATTTTATATGTCAATCACATTTTCATCTAGATAATTTAAAACCATATTTTGGCCTTCTAAGATCTCTCCAAATGTTTAATAAGTCTTCTTTGAATAAAGTCTTTTCTCCAGTTTAGAATGCCGCTTGCATAAATCTCTCAAAAATATTTATTGAACATGAAGTTAAGCTGTGTTGATAAATATATCTAAAAATCAGTCATCTAAAGGAGTGCTATCCTATTTCAAAAGCAAACACTATCCTTCTAAACCAAAATGGGAAGCCCTGAAAGGTTCTTGTAGCTTTTCTTGAGACATGCAATTATGGTAACAATTGTTAGAGTCATTCTTTTAAACAACAATATAAGAATAATAGTTCTTAAATGGCAGATATAAAATACTGAAGTTTGAGCAGAGTTGTATGATGTATGCACTTCGCGATTTTACACTGTTACACATTGCTCTGCAGTACTAAACGGAGCTGTCCTGACAATGCCATCTCCTTGCCAATGTCCCTGCCCCAATCAGCTCCTTTTTGACATGGGGACAAATATGGGAATACTTTTGGATGGTGTCAAAGATCAACAAAGCTGGACACTTAGTTTAAGCAGTATGAACAGTCTTTACTCAGTAATAACTGCTGCGATAAGGAAGAGTGTCAAGCTTGACCTGAATACAACTTCACTGAAACAAAAAGTGGGAGATTGTTAAAGGCTGGGGTGTCCTAGGGGAAAGGTACTCAAGGGCAAAAAGAGGGGGTTGATTCACATGACGAGGCCATCTGGGTTTGCTAACTGGCACTACTGAAGTCAGGCTCCTCCCCTCCCACAGAGACTGGGAGACAGGGGCCTTATTTTTAGGTGTTGGCTGGAATTTATAACAACCTAAAGTCACACCTCAAGGAACTAGAAAAGGAAGAACAAACCAAACCCATAGCTAGCAGAAGAAAAGAAATAATGAAGGTCAGAGTGGAACTAAATGAATTGGAAAACATAAAAAATAATACAAAGGATCAAGAAAACAAAAAGTTGGTTCTTTGAAAAGATAAACAAAATCAGCAGACCTCTTGTTAGATTAACCAAGAACAGAAGAGAAATGACCCAAATAAACTCAATCAGAAATGAAAAAGGAGATGTTACAAGTGCTACCACAGAAATACAAAACATCATCTATGATGATTATCTCGACACACATGAACTAGACAACACAGGGGAAATGGACAAATTCCTGGAAACACACAAACTCCCAAGACTCCATCAGGAAGAAATAGAAATCCTGAAGAGACTAATGATGAACAGTGAGATCAAAACAGATATAAAAAACCTCCCAAGAATAGAAAAACACCCTGGACCAGATGGAGTCACAGCCAAATTCTATCAGACCTACAAAGACGACTTGGCACCCATAGTACAGAAGTTATTACGTAATACTGAGAAGGAAGGAATCCTCCCCAACTCATTCTATGAAGCCAGTAAAACCCCAATATCAAAACCAGGAAAGGACACAACAGCAGCAACAAAAAAAGAAAACTGCAGACCAATATGCCTTACGAATTTAGATGCAAAAATCCTCAATAAAATAACAAACCAAATTCAACATCACATCAAAAAAAAAAAAAAAATCCTCGAGGACCAAGTGGGCTTCATCCCAGGGATGCAAGGAAGGTTCAACATACATAAATCAATAAATGTGATTCACCACATAAACAAAAGCAAAAACAAAGACCATGTGATCATCTCAATAGATGCAGGAAAAGCTTTGGACAAAATCCAGAACCCTTTCATGGTAACAGTTATGTGCCAAAAACTCTTGCAGTTCTCAGTGGAAGGGCTATGGTAGCATGAGAGGTGTGGCATAGCTTAAAAAGGGCATGTGGATTCTCTAGAAGCTGATCAGCCTCTATAGAGAAGGGATTCAGACCTCTTGGGCAGGGAATCTGGTTTTGACCTGCCTAAGTCTTCTTCTGCACTTAACAAGGTGGTAAAGAAAGGAAACAGGGGTCGGAGGAGCCAGGTCGTGGAGGAAATATTAATTAAACAACACAAGCACTAATGTTAGGGGCCTTGAAAAAAATATTTCTTCTCAGCAATCATGCAAAGTAGATGTTATTTTTAAAACTTTATGGAAGAGGAAACAGAACTGCATCAGAGTTGTGTAACTTCCCAAGATCACGCTGTTAGTAGCTAGTTGATTTCTGATAAAAGTCAGGTCTAAGTTTACTACCTCTTGTTGCTGACTTTGTATCTCCTGCTGCTTCACCTTTGGTCAAGAAATAGCTTGACCATGTGCCACGAACACTGTAGACTTTTCTACTGTATAACCACTTAATATAATTCTGAGTCCACATTAGATGCTGAGCAACCAAGAAACAGCTGACAATAGAGGTGTTTGTTTTCTCAAATAACATTTTAATAGACAATTAAATTCTTATTAATTTAGGCATTATGTCAAAACCACCTTGCTTAGGTATAGAGGAGTTTAATGTCTCAAAATCCCATTTGTCCATCTAAAATATAATTGATAACAATATTTGGTAGAGAAGTAAGTATTTGCTATGGTGATGTTTATTATTATTTGTTATTGATATGACTCGTATTGAATAAATGACAAATTGTGAGCAAAAGTATCTCACAACATCTTTAACCATATAACCATTCTTAAAGAAGAAACTTAATTGCCTATGAATGACAAAAAAAATTAAAACATGAGTCAATCAGGTAAGTCAGATTTATTTGCAATGAGAAATCTGATCCACTATAAGCTCAGTTAAAATAAATTTGGCACACTAGGCTACCAGAAGTATTTTGGTTCTTAAATAAAATAGTAAAAAGGTTTCTAATTGAGACACTTAACTAGAATTATCTTTCCAACTAAATTTAATTTCTATTCTGTAAAGCAAAAGCTGTATCTACCACCAATTTTAGACTAGTAATTGACACTAAGTTCATGTTTATATAATATAGTGACCCACTGAAGTCAGAGAATCCTGAGTTCATATCCCACTCAAAAGCTAAGAATAAAATACAATCATAGTATGAAAACATTTTTTCAATTTTCTTGATGTATAGATTTTTCTCCTTCCTTATTTAAAAAAAAATTAAAGGGGACTTTCTATTTTCAGGGGAAGCAAATAATTGGGATCAAAATTGCCTCTTTCTTTTCCCGTTTCCCTCACATTCCTAAATTGGTAGAAATTTTGAGAAAAATTTTCCTAGAATCTATTGTTTTATTCACTTCACTCAAGTATGGGCTTTAAAAAAGAACATTCTATCAATAAATTCAAGTGGTAAGACAAGAAAACAATGAAACTCGAAGGATCTAGATGGCTGCTTTTTATAGAAAATCTGATAGGCAATGTTAATTTTACCATCTTCTAAGAGCTTTAAGCAGTATGACTATTCCTGATATATATCGGCTACACTTACCTAGGTCAAGATTTCTTTTTTGTTAATATATCTCAGCTGGACAATTTTCTCAGCATGGGCAACTGTCAACTTGGCTATCTCTATAATAACGCATGGTGCAATGCCAGATCATTCAAGGCAAAATAAGCTATGGTCTTTACAAACTTGCCCTGATTCAAGGAAAACTCCTCACATTTATTCTAATCCAAACATGACAGAGAGTGGAAAGAATGCCCCTCAGAATAGGTAGCATGAAAAATTTGTAAGAAATTCTCAGAACCTATAAAAATGGGAGCTACCAGTTACTCATTTCTGCAGGGTTGAGGTTTTAATTCTATCCCTGAAACAGCAGAGATATGCACCCATGAAAATGGCACTTTATGATCTCAAATCCTTATTTGCTGGGCATTCTAAACATTCATCTAACTTTTTATCTCTGTCCAGATCTGCAAATGAAATGTGCTAGACCATAACTCTCTATTCTTTCCTATCCCAAATTTCATTTGACAATGCAGTCACTTGAGCATATAAGGCAATGATAGAACCCCATTCTCTCATTTAATTTTTATGGTAAGAGACATTATATTAACATTAGAGGTGGTCAGTGTCATAGTGAGAGGAAATATTCTTACTCTATCTTATATAGGGTTTAGAATATTCTAGAATTATATTGTGTTCTTCAACTTTCTTCCACTGCTAAGCACAATATTGTGTAATACCTTTATCTAAACCTCCTTGTAAGTTGGATTTAGAACCTACTTAAAAATCCCTGTACAAAATGAAACCAACAAGGAACTTTTCTTATTCTTCCTGCCTTTAACTAACCCATCAAGCCTTGCAGCCACTCTTCAAAGTTTTATGGGTCTCAAAGGTGTCACAAAGTAATTGTCTTTTTCTTGTCAGAGATATTTTCTAATTTTAGCTTTATTTAACTTACCTTTATGGAAACTGGAAAGATCATTTAGGAAAAAATGAATATGATTCCCAGGTACATTCCTCTAACAAGATATTGCACCATACTGAGGATGGTAATAAACTCATTCCACATGAAATGTCCTAAATTAAGTCATCAGAGGGAGAGTTCAAGAAAGTCATGTACCCTGAGTCGTATTGATTGATGATGAGTTTGCACAATTGTCGTAAATAGCAACTCTTTGCCTCTTGAGAATTAGTAGCTTAATGAGGTATCTGGCATCCTTTAAGAAAAGACAAAATCTCAGTCTATAGAGGCAGATGAACTAGAGAAAGAAATTAACCATAGAAATGCAGAGTTGGAAGGGAATTTAGAGGTAACATTCAAATATCCTACCATATGCATAAATTCTGTCCATTTCCCCAGAATAGCTCACACAGAACCTACTTGAGCAATTCTAGGGAATGAGACAATCCATTCTATTCTATATGGGGCTAGCTGAAAATTCTCATTTATAGTGAGATGCAATTGTCTTCAGTTTCAACACATTGCATTTAGTTCTACTTATCAAATAAACATTTGGTTTGGGGATTCCTATGCTTCCAGCTCCATACTGGGTATTGCAGTGATATTCAAGGATATATGAAAACATGCTTTCTCCTTCCTCCCTGGGAAGGAAACAGAAAATGATTGTCATGCTTCTACTACCCATATGATGGGTGAGGGAACACTTAGGAAAGTCATTTGTTTTTCAGAACCTACAGAGTGTAACAGTAACACCTCATGAGGTTGTTCTAAGGATTAAGCTTGCATATGAAATATTTTAGTAAATTGTGAAAGGTACACAAATGCAAACGCTGACTTTCACAGCATCCCGTGCATATTTCCATAATAAATCTCCCACCTTGGGCAATACTAATCAATTTATTTAGCTGCTAGCTATGGAAGAAATGGTAACATATTATCTCTTTTGTACTGAGCATTTATTATAGTTACTGGCATGTCACAAATGTTTCATAAAGGTCTGTTGAATTAATCCAAATGACCACTCATCCAAGAGTCTCAAAAGTGATGTTATTCCTGAATAGCACAGTAGAAGGATGGTTTGACTATAAAGATGAAATAATGAATTCACCTAACATATGATCAGTTTATGTATGAAGCATCCTGCAGTACTTATCTAGAGGGTACATGAGAGAACAGAACTGGATGGGAAGTTTTCACAAATAGGGCATGGGTGAAATCACGTAAGGAGAGAAACAAGCAGTATCGACTCAGAGAGGAAAGAGCAGAAGCTCAACTCAAGAGCTAGGACAATACTAGGAGTTGGGATTAGCAGGAAAAAAAAAAAAAAAAAAACACCTAGAGAGAAAGCCAGGATGTACAGCCTTCCTCAGCTGAATCTGTTATTACTCACACTTTATTTACTCTCCTAAAATGCCCTTCTGTCCATCTCTAAGTATATAGTAATATCTACTCTCTGTCCAATATAACTTGGTATTTTATGACGTACAAGAGCCAAGTGGCTGCAGATCTCTGGCCCCACCTATAGGATGAGTGGCCACCTGGGCACTGAGTCCATAATCATAGCCCTCCTCTCTGGTCCTTACTTGGCTTTCATAGTCTGGAATTGTTTTCTGCTATTCTAGCAGTCATAGAAGTAGTTCCATAAATTTTTTAATTTATGGAGAATTCAAGCTACAACATGACAAGTTTTATTATTCTTGTTTTTTTTTTTTTATAAGAACCTGACTTGCCAGGGATGGGAGAGATGTTGTATTGGTTTGTGAGTACATGTATGTGTTTCCAAAGTTCATGTCTTAGCTGTATTTATTCTATTTTCAAGAATAAAGAGGTAAGAAATAATATCTTTACAATGATAAGTGACTAACTTTTCCAAAATCATAGTAGAGAAGCAATCTTGTGAGATGTATTTTTAATAAAGAAAATTATGATCAAAACTCTGAAAGTTAAAACAATCTGTATTTTAATCCAAAGTGTGATTATTTTGGGAAGGGGAAATTTTATGAATTAAACTCTTTTCTCTACTTCTACTCACTATAATTAATATGTATGTATATTTAAAAGGATTTAAAATCACGTCACTTTAAGATATTCCAAATAGAAGGGATATTCTGTTATGAATGTCTTTAAAAAATCTACTGTATAGGTAGCCAAAGTTGTAACATTGTAGCAGATAAAAAGGAACATCTGCTTAAATTTTTCCAAATAGTCATGTGAAAAACACCTGTAGTGTTTCATCATTCACAAGTCAATTCAAATTAACAGTAAACACTGCATTGCTGTGAGGATGGTACATCATCCACACGCGTGTAATTTTTTCAACCAAGGCTGCTTTAAGAACATATATAAATGTTAGCGGAAATTTTCATACACAATTCACATCTTTCTCCTTCCTAATAGAAAGATTAAACTTTTATATGCACAACATATAAACAGGAATAAAAATTTAAGCTATTTAGAGATAAACATTTGAGAACAAAATGCTTTATCATCTACAATTGTTTATATCATCATATTTTTTAAACAATGGACTGTTAATTTATTACAGATTTTACAACTGAATGTCCAATAATGGACGATTGAATAAGAACCATATTAAGGTAAATAATTGAGAACTTTTTCATTTTTAAATTAGGTGAGAATTTTTCTCAAAGAACATCTCTCTTTGAGATGATTTTAGTTATATCTACAGAGCAACAATCCTTTCATAAATAGAATAAAAAATCTGTCAATCATCTGAATGTGTCAGTATAAAATAATTCTGCAGTACATGAACTTTCTGTTTTATCTTTAATAATTGTATAAAGTAAAAGGAAAGATTGATTTTTATACAGAAATACCCAGAAATTTAAAACATGCATAAAATCATTTGGTCAAAATTTGCTCTTACATAGTACTCAGATTCTAATTCTTTACATATTATATTCTGTAATGTCCAAGATACTTCAGAATATTTTTGGAATGAGGTAGAATATAAATTAAAAAAAAAAAAACTCCAAGCACAATATTCATTAACCAGTAAACGCTAAAAACAAATTACCTAAATTCTTCTACTGACTGAAAAGGTTGTAAATATTGGCAGCTCTGCTGATGAAATAGGTTGAGCTCCTTGCTGGGCAATATTGATAAGAAGGGAAAGCTATTATTTCAGTAGAAGGAAATGCACTCGGTTAAGTAATCAGTATATAGAATTCATTTGTTCAGACAGTTTGGAAATACTGTTCGTGCTATGTTAGTTGAAAGAGAATGTGGTAAATCAGGGAATTCAGGAGCAACATTGGGAACAATAGAAAAGTTGACGAGGATGGCCTGGTGTTTTGATTCTTGAAATTCCAGGAATGTGGTAAGCTACATACACAGATGAAGTCAACCAGTTATAATAGAGGACTCGATTGGGAATGAACCATTTGGGCCTCACTGCTCATTTCCTCAGATATGCACCCCATTATGCTATTAATGATATTATGAAGAGAAAAACCCATAGAAATGAATGAAGACTAATTGAGGACCAATACCAAGTACTATCCCAAGTTCTACCTTGAGAGATGTTTGGGGTCGAGTTGGCAGCAGTTGTGTAGTGAACAGACGATGAAGGCACAAAGTGATAGTCTCCGGTTATAAAACAATTGGATTGTACTCTACCTGCAAGCTGAAGAACTTCCTGGAAATTGACAATGCTTTGCATTTTTTGCCTTATCTGTTCTTTCTGGTAGCCATTGTGCATGCACAGATGGGGCAGAACTGAGAACCAGAGAGCTCCTTGTCCCGGTACACACCTTGACTGCTTCTACCGCTTCTTACCCAGGGTGTGAGTATAGACAGAAAGGGGAGTGACCAGCACTTGGGTTTTGTTTTCATCTTAAAAATATTGCTTCTGGTACAACATATCACACATGATTTTCTTTTGCCTCCTTCCAAAAATCCTACTGAAGTTAGAAGAGAGAAATAAAAATGTAATAAACCCATAACAGCTCTAAGAAAAGATTGGGTTGAAGGGATAGCTAGGCCTCAATGGAGAAGATTTTTTTGATAGATACCTGGAAGAGAGAAAATGGGTGAACTCACACTGCTGTTTAAAAAAACAAAAACAAAAACAAAAACAAAAGCAGGTGAAACTAGGACTTAAGACATTCAAAGGACAAAGCCTTTAAGGAAGTAGGAGCTGTTCTTGATGACAAAGACTCAGAGACACAGAGTAAATGCCAGAAGTGAGGCAGAAAAATGAGAGAAGTCTAAAGGAATGCCTGGGCCACTCACCACCCACCATGGTCTGGTACTTGCTCCTGGAAATATAAAATTATCCCCTAAAAAATTTCAATGATTTTCACAGGTAGGGCTGAGGCTTAAGCCATCTTATTTTGTACAGTTTGCAGCGTATCTCCCTGCTACCCCTCCTGGCACTGCATAGTGAAACCAGCCAGGTCAACAACCCACCTGGTCAGCCTCACTTGGGAGTGGGGAGACCCCTGGGGATAAAATTTTACATAGTGACAGAGACTTACATTTCTCTACATACTATTGCCTTTATTCGTATAAATGTACTGTCAATGATTACCAAACATATTGAGAAAACTAATAATAGAATCCAGAAGAAACAAGGTCAGCCAAGAGAACACCAAGAAACAGGAAAGAACCTTGTCATTAATTGTCTCAATACTGATTAGAGAAACTGCTGCATCTATAAAACCAGAATAGGTATATTAAGGAGAAGTCCAAGAAGAAATGGTTCTTGTAGCTTAAAAATTAATAAGAAACTAGAGGAAAAGCTGAGGAAGCTGAGGAATCTCAGTTTTGCATTGAACTAAGAGATAAATGAGTAAGAACCACAAGAAGAATGTTAAGAGATATAAAGAATTAAACCAGGATGCCAACATCCGTCTAGTAAGAATTTTTAGAAGCGAAGACATAGAAAATGAGATGGTTGAAAAAGATCAAAGAGAAAGGGGAGGGGGGCAAAAAAAAAAAAAAAAGAAAAAGAGAAAGATCAAAGAATAAATAGGCAAAAAATACCTGAAAAATTGACAACATTCTTCAAAATAAGGTGGCTGTCATGTGGTTAAGTAGCCATCAAGACCCACAGATACTCACAACTCAATGAAATGTCAGTTCTCCAGAGATGCATACAATATCCAAAAAAGCTACCAAAATATAAAAGCTGCCTATCTACAAGGGAATGAGAATCAAATTGTCATATTTCTAATCAGGAATGCTGAATTCCATAAGATAATAAAGCAATGTCTTCGAAGTTCTGAGGGAAAAAAATCTGGAATTCAAAATTTATTTTCAGCTGTACTATTAAGTACAAAAGCACATAATGACATTTGATATTTTCCAAGAACTCAAAATTTTTACTTTCCAAATATCTTTCTGAAACATTGCTTATGAAGGTAAAAAAAAAAAAAGATAAAAACCAAAAAGAAAACCTGAGCATGGAAGAAGAATACAGAGATCAAAACTTAGCAAGTACAACCAAACAAGAATGAACTGGGAGCAAAAGTGAAAATATCCTGAAATGACAAGTACATAGTAGAACTGAAAAAAAATCATCAACCCAAATTACAACAGTGATCCAGATAGCTCCAGGGGAAAAAAAAAATGATACCTTTAAGAAAAAATGTCTTTTCATTTTAATAATAGGACATGTGTAATTAAGAAATATATAATCTTAGTGATAAGGTGAAGGCATGTTATTATTTTTTTAAAGACTGTAAAACATGATTTTAAAACTTCAGGAAAAACAAAAAGGAAAGTCATACTCAAATGATAAAGCAAATTAAGATAAATTTGATGGCTAAAGGTAGAAAATCGATTTGACCTCCATGCTTGAGAGGTACATGCTTAGGGACAAAAAAATTACGTTTTCTTTTTATGGGGCCAATTACAGCACTTGTCTCTGCAGGGAATCATAATTGGATAATCATACTAGAAAATGTGTTGTCTATTGGTT
Organism: Eulemur rufifrons; assembly: GCF_041146395.1. Classification (NCBI taxonomy): domain Eukaryota; kingdom Metazoa; phylum Chordata; class Mammalia; order Primates; family Lemuridae; genus Eulemur; species Eulemur rufifrons. Next base: position 17,668,109 of record NC_090987.1, read on the forward strand.
TCTTGGTTTTAAATTTTATAATGAGTCTATAATTATGGTTGACAAAGAGCATGGATGAATATAAAAATACATGTTCAGTTGATAGATGTCATAAAGTTGATGAAGGTTCAAACAAATGAGTAAACATGTTTAATTATAGCAGTTTTCCAAAAATCATTTTGACACTAATACAATACCTTACTTTTTAAAAAGCCTTTATTATAACACACCTCCTATGTATATTATTTTTCCCTCATAAGAACTGAATTTTCAACTTGGTTTTCTATGCATGAACCAAGCATATAACAAATAATAGGGATAAAAAGTCAAGTGGGTTTTTTCTTAAGGTGATTACCAAACACAGGTAAATCCTCAAAGTTTGACAACCTGGGTCCTTCCCACTCTATGGACAGACTCCTACACTAATCAAAGGACAAAAATTTGTCCACAGAGAAAATTCCTATTTCTGTAAAATTTGTATTCTATTTCTATTAAACTATAAAATCAGGGATCAAATTATAGTGCTTAACAGATAAATTATACTTGTCAATCATTCTCAGTTATATCACATTCTTTAAAATCATTTATATTACATGTTATTTACATTTATAGACATGTGGGATATTATGTTCATATTGATGTTTATATTTATCTCCATACACACTCACATACACAAATACGTGCTTATTTGAGTATTTGTGTATTTGCTCCACAGTGTGAAAATATTTCAATGCAAGGACTTTCTGAAATGGTAAACATTTTCACTGGAAAAATTGTCTTTGCTTAGCAGGCCTAACTCAGCTCACTGCCATATGAAAAAATTAAGTGCAGGAGGCAGTGAAAAACGACCAGTCATTTTTTTTCTCCCAGCTGATACATATCTTATTTATTCTTCTTTGTAATGTGTGAATGCTGCACCATGCCCTATTTTGTCTTCTACCTCAATTAAAATGTAAATTTCTGCAGCCCATCTCTATAATTCCCAACTGCTCTAGGCAGGGGAATTTAAACTGCTTTTAATAAAACCAACTACAGATGCTGAAATAAGATTTCTTCCCAAGTCTTTGAAATCTATATGTGTAATGGTAGGCTGAAGCTTCTGTAGTTATGTCTCGGCCACAAACATTCAGATAAAAGGAGAAGGCGACGATCGGTGCATTTTAATATCACCGTATGTGCAAACCCATAGCTAGGGGACTGACCGTCCTTCTCCTTCTGGACAATTTATAGCTATCAATTCTTTTTCTTTTATAAAAGATAAATGTTGGTCACATTTAGAATTTATAGCTTGCAAATGCCACTGCTCATTTCACCAGATAGGATAAAAATTTGATAGGTAGATTCAAAATTGAAGTTAAGTTTGCAAAACTGACTTTTGGATTTTTATATTAGCCCATTGGTCTAACTTCTCAATTTATCCATTTCAGTGTCTCACCTGTAAAACATCCTGTTCCCTGTATCTTGTAAATGTCTTTGTCCCTTTTCCTGGTTAACTCCTAATGTACTTTCAATTTTTAACTCCAATGTCTTCCCCAGGAAACATTATCTGGGGCCACTAGAGGGACACATTACCCCCTTTGCCTCCCTCTCTCCTAGTATTCGCTGGTTGCTCTCTCAGAGGTGTTGTAATTTTCCATATTAGAATGATCATGTAATTTGCCACTTAATCTAGGACAATTTAGAGGTATAAATCAGACAGGAATGGGGAATTCAGATGTGAACTAGGACTCTCTTAGGCAAACCAGGACATATTAACAACCCACTATTAAACGGACAGTTGCATATTATACTCAGACAATACAATAATATAGAAGAGGGTAAAAATTAGAGCGTATCATTGGAGAAAGCATATCAAACCACATGGCTGACATCCATGGTTCTCTGATGCCTCCAGTCCTTACAAAGCTCATAGCCTAGTAATGCTCCTACCACCAAAAAGGCAAAAACCATCTCTCTTCTAACATAAATTCCAAACATTGAACAGTCTCATCTATGTTACTCAAAACCAGTGATTCTCTCCAGGGGGTGATTTGGTGCACTGGGGGACATCTGGCAATGTCTAAAGACATTTTTGGTTGTTGAAACTTGAGTAGGGGTTGAGGAGAATGCTCCAGGCATCTAGTGGGTAGAGGTAGGGATGCTTCTGAACATACATAGGACAGGCTGCCAGAACAAAAAATTATCCAGGCCCAAATGTCAATAAGTGTCCAGGCTGAGAAATGCTGCCCTCATCAGGAAATATGGCGAGCAGGCCAGAAGGGCCAAGGACAAAGGCAGAGGAGATACGCAGTGTTTAGATTTCTCCCTGTGGGGAGAAGCATGCCTTGGGTGAGGAACTGTTAGTTTCACAATCATCCTCTCCTGGTCATTTCCTGCACTGTTCTCATTACTTGTCATTGAGAAAATGGCTACAAACGAAACACGACTCTATGTCTGTACCCTCTTCTAAGTGTTTCACTGTAGAAAACAAACAAACAAAAAAATAAGCAATTCCTTGAATTGAGTTTTCCAGTTCCTTCCCTTTTTTAATCTCTCTTCCTGCCTCTGCAAAGCTAATCCTTGAAGCACTGCTTTCTTCATTTCAGTGCCCTGCTCAAACGCCTCCTGCAATTAAGTCCAAGTCCTTAGCCATCAGTCTTCCTGAAGCTATCTTGGAAAGTTCTTTATATGAGTGCCCGACTTCAGCCTTTTATCCTAATCTCTGTCCTCAAAATAAGATTTCTTACCTCTAACTCTGATGTTTCCTGCCTAGAATGCCTTCTTGCCTCTACTCTGTCTAGCCCAATCGCATTTTTCTTTTGAGACCTTGCTTAAATTTCACTTCCTCCAAACACTTCTCTCCATTTTCCCTTCATATCTGTTTACTTCATTATTCATTTACCTGTATTAATCATTATCTTCTGATGTGCAGCATCCTAATCTTTCCATGAAGATACTAAATATGTTAAGAAAAATATAAATTTACAATTTCAAAATGTCCTCTTTAGTAAGCTTACTAATGGCAAATTATCCATAAAGATGTATAAGAAATATTATTCATTGGCTGTTTATAACATTAATGGTACCACTGCCACTCACATATAACTGAAACTCAATAAATATAAGTCATTGATAACACTTACGGAGACACATCTGTAACTAAATAAGCTCCTAATGAGTTCAGCTGTCAAAAGAGGCAATTTTTTCCAGTCTGAAGGCAAAAATAAAAAAAGAAGTAGCCTTGTCTATATCTTGGGGAAAGTGTCAGAAGATATTCATTGTTGTCAATCCTTTCGTTATTGTTCAGATCCTACAAGGATGTGGCAAACTTGGGAGCAGGATTCAGGAACCGAATTAAATAAAACCTCAGAGAAAGTTGGCAATTTAATACAAAAGTACAAAACAGGAAAGGATTCTTAAAAAGTTTCAAGTGTTGGTTAAATAGTACTTCAGGTGGTGTTTTTCAAACTAAGTCTAAGGGCATAAACTTGCAGGTCCACAAGTTCTACAGTTTTTGTTGTTGTTATTTTGCTACTTAGCTTTTATTGAAATTGGAATCTAAAACGATTTTTTACCATATAAAGATTTTATATTTTGCTGTGGTTATTTGCAGTTAAAAGATATTTTCATGACATAACATTTGAGTCCCTTAGCCAGTATTTTTCAAAATTCAGAAACTGCACGTTACTAAGGGTCTAAGAATTTCTTTTCTTAAAGAGAACTCGTATAGCTCACGTTTGGGAAAAACTGGCTTGTAATGTATCTTTATGGAACATATTGGTCCATTTAATGAAAACGATAGCAATATATTTATTTACTGAACAATTAGAAGGTTTGTGACTTATTGATGCAAAAACCAGATTAGCTTTCTTCAATTGATGGCCCCTCATATGGCCTATTCCTTCCTTTTCATCAATTTGTGAGGTATCTATTTCATGTGATTAATGTAATTGTCTTCAGCAACCAACCAGTTTTGATTCTTTAAGTTTAACCACCAAATAGACTTGTTTATTGATAGGGTGTGCACTTATTAGTCTATAAAAATAGAAGAGTTTCTAATTTTTACAACTAGTTTAATTTACTCTGTAAAAATTTTTACAAATTTTAATCTTGCAAAGTTTTGATTGCATTATTTTATTAGAATTATTGCTAAAACTAAAATTAACACAGGTAGTTGAACTGTAATACTTTTCTTCCTCAACTTGTAGAGATGCTAATCTTTTTTTTTTAAAGTTTTTTTTTTTTCCTTTTAAATTGCAGAATATTACAGGGGTACAAATGTTTTGGTTACATGATTGCTTTTGTACGGCTTGAGTCAAAGTTATAAGTGTGCCCATCATCCAGATAGTGTACATTATACCCATTAGGTATGATTCCATCCAACCCCTCCTGCCTGCATGATTTCCATTGAGTTTTACTTCCATCTGTGCACATGAGTGCTGAACGGTTAGTTCCAATTTAGTAGTGAGTACATGTGGTGTTTGTTTTTCCATTCTTGTGAAACTTTGCTTAGGAGGATGGTTTCCAGTTCCATCCAGATTATTGCAAAAGGTATGAATTCATTCTTTATGACTGATAGTACTCCATGGTGTACATATACCACATTTTATTAATCTACTCATGAATTGATGGACACTTGGCTTGATTCCACATCTTTCCGATTGTGAATTGTGCTGCAATAAGCATTCTAGTGCAAGTGTCTTTTTGATAAAATTACTTGTTCTCTTTTGTATAAACACCTGGTAGTGGGATTTGCTGTATCAAATGGTAGTTCTACTTTTAGTTCTTTGAGGAACTCCATACTATTTTCCAGAGAGGTTGAGACACTCATCTTAATGGTTCCTTGAAATGAGCCAACAAGATGACAGGTAAGACAAAGAAAAGAAGGAAGGAAAATCATGAGACCTGACTATAACTCTGTCTAGATAACTCAACTCTGCAAATGCTAGAGCTGAGTAGGATTTTGTGGTGGTTTTCACACAAAAAATATAAATGTTTTAAGTTGAATTAAAATATGCACTCCTTTTGAAGAACACAACTAGCTACAGTCAATCTAAAAAAAAAAAAAAAACACCAATGCATTTTGTAGACCCTGTAATCCGTCTGCTGCAGGCAGCTGGAGCCCCGTGACGACTTCCCAGAGGAAGCAGCTGGATGAGTAAGAGCTCATCCTTTATTGAATTCCCTAATAAAGAATGCACATCTTTTGGGACCAGCAGAAGCATCAAGCATCACTCTCCTCCCAACCTCCCTTGTAAGGCAGACAGTTGGGGGTGGCGGGGGCAGATAATTGAATTAAATACAGTGATTGAACACGAAAGCCGTGCCCGTGTCTCAGGGGATGAGGGCTGTCTGTAGAACTCACAGCCCCTCTCCTTTTCAAGTTACCCTGACAGTGACTGGGCTGCCCGTGGAAAGTTGTTGAAGTTGCCCTTTGCAACCACTCCGCCTGTTAAGTGAGAGGGGGAGAAAGTCTGCACTTGGGATTTCATTTGAAGACATCTTTCCTCCGAGGTTCTTTCAGCTTCAGTTCAAAGTATTATTAATGCAGTTCACATCCTTTCCACATGCAGGCCGATCTCTGCCAATCTGACTGGATATGTTACCCGTTGGTTCTCTTCTAATTCAGTACACCGAGAGGGAGCCGCGAATGGCAAATCAATCTCAGACTCCTTACGGGTATCTGTAGACACAAGCTATGCAAAAGCCTGTCTTTTTCTATTCTTTGATGGAGAGGTGTTTTTGCTTCGTACTGGTCTTCCTCCTTCCTGAGGAGGGGAACTATTAACTGAATTCAATAAATAAAACTTGAAGAATATGCTGACTGAGAAGGATGGCTCTATACTGAGCGAGTGAGTTAACAATATTGATGCCTGTTGAGAAAGTTGGAGCACTGACGGTCATGCATGCAATTCAAAGGCTAAAACCCCCTCTGAGCAGGCCCTGGACCTGTCATTTCACAGGGAGGAATGAAAGTGGTCTTTGGGTAAATACTCCCCACCTTTGTGACTCTCAAATGCTATTACTTCCCACATCCTCTCCTTTCCTCCCCCCTTCCCCAGGAAGAGAAGTCAATACGGATTCCCCCCTCCCTCCTTCACCTGCATGGAAAACTCCTTTAATGACTTAGCTCCTGTGTCTCCAATCTTTTGCATTTCTCTTCGCTATTTTTCAAACAGAATATAAGAGCATTCCACCTCTTCCATCTTCAAATATAATCATACTTTTATACTAAGTCAGCCTCAAGGTACCACCTTATCATGTGCCTTTATTTCACACACACGGCATTTAAAAGAGCACACTTCCTTACCTCTAATTCTCTTCTACCCTGCACAGTTTGGGAAATACAGTATGTGCTGAAATATCTTCTCACTGAGGTCACTGCCTTGTTTCTGAGTGTGACGGATACTCTGCAGTCCTTATTCTGCATCCTACTGGCGGTTCAGCAGGGTCATTAAGGGCTGGGTTTCTGGAATCAGATCCTGCAGGTTCACACCTTCGCTGTGCCATCCATGAACTGTGTGGTCTTTGGCAAGATATTAAATATGTGCACTTTGGTTTCCTCATCTATAAAAGGAGGTGATACTAATAGCCACCGCCCAGAGTTATCAAGTTATCATGCTGTGTATCAACTTAATACACAGAGAGCAACTGGAAAATTGTCTGGTACTCAATACGTGTAGCAATTATTACTCAGCCTCTATGCAGAATTTGACCCTGCTGACCACTTTCTCCTTGTAGAAATTCTCTTCTCCTTCGAACTTCAGGAAATCAGTTGTTCAAGGTACTGATTAATTCTGTGTGTCTGATCTCTATTTCTTCTTTTTCTCCACTTTCCTTCAACTAAGTTCTGTCCATGCCTCCTTCTCAAACTACACATTCTCCAAGAGCAATTCTATCCATCTTCCTTTTTTCCAATAAATTATAACATCTCACAAGTTTTTTTTCTATAGCTCAAACCTCTTTCCTTAAGGATCAGACTATACTGAATTACTCTCCTTAAATGTCCTACAAACGCAGCATATTTTACAACCATTATCAAATCTTTCCCTCCTATCTTCTTTCTTTCTCAATAAATGGTTTCACTAAGCCAGCCATTTTCCAAAATTTGAACCAGAGATTGCTTTATTTGCCAAATGTTTCAAAATGCCTCTTAATATAAATGCATTCCCTCTGCATCCCCCAGCTGAAGTGCAGGCGCTTATCATTTCTTCCTTCCATTGCTGCAAGGGTCTGCGACTTTTCTAATTGTCTTGGTTTTGCCCCTCTTCCAACCATTATCCACTCTCCCTCCTTCCCGTCTGATCTTTCTAACTCATAGATCTCTTTAGGGTTGTCCACTTCTTAATACTTTTCAATGGCAAATCATCACTTTCCAGACAAACTCCAGAGCACTTAGCCTGATATGCAAGGTCCTCCGTAGCTGCCCAGTTCAATACCATGTCATTTTCTCTGTATTCCCCACATCTTATGGCACATTTAAAATACTTGATCCTTATAGAAATTTAATTTGCTTCAATCTCCCTGATTTATATTCAAATCAAAAGACAAAGGCTATTATCCTAAATTACAGCCAAGCAGGGATTTGTTCTTAGAAGCATCATGAATAGCCCCTTAGATAGACAAATGCTGAGAACAAGAATAACTCTTCCAACTTATTCTAGAGCAAGGGGAGCATTTGGGGAGAAAACCTAGGGGCCCAAGGAGACAAAACACTTGAGGATCAGGGAGGAGTCTTGGTGATCATCTCGCTCGGATGTTCCAATTCTGCCTGTGCATTAGCATAACCCAGGGATCTTTCTAAATGCACCCATGGACAAGACCCATTGTAGACCAAATAAATCAGACACTATGGTGTCCAGGCAGGATATTGTTTTTGAAGCTCTCCATGTGATTCCAGTGCATAGCCAGGGCTGAGGACCACAGATCCAGTCTAACCCAACAATTCTCAGATGAGCACATTATGATACACTCAATTTCATTTTCCTCTCAGTATTTTTCCCAGTAAAAATAAGCTTAGCAAAAAGGGCTAAGCAAAAAATGATTGCATAAAACAATAACCAATAGGCAAACATAGAAAAGGAATTTATTCTGCATGAGAAGGGTGATAATATATTAGTCAGACTAAAACATTTTGAGCTCCCACTTTGCTCCCCATTGGAACACCAATGCCTAAAATAATTATTAAAATACAGGGCTTATTAAAAATTTATTAGAGTGAATTAATTTGTGGATATTTATCAAACCTTAAAATGACATCTCAAAATAGTGTGAAATATCTCTCTCTACAGCTTTCATTTGAAGAACTGTGTCCTCTTCACAAAGGGGTAAACTCTTCATGTTTACATCTCTAAGACAGTGGAAACAGTTGGTAACTATTATCTCATTCTCCTAAGAAGTAGACTTTGTAAGAAGTAGACTTAGAGGAGTGGGATAACAGAAGTTGACTATCAGAATGGAATTATCTCAGGGGCAAAAATCCCATTGGGTTTATATTTTATTTTTCAACTGGAGTCAGATTGAAAAAGAAGAAATAAAATTATCTTCAGTTGCTATATTAAGATATTTGTAAAAGGGAGAGATTATATTTGTAAATAATTTTTAAAAATTGTTATGGGGCCTGGCATGGTAGCTCACACCTATAATCTTAGCACTCTGGGAGGCCGAGGCAGGAGGATCATGTTGAGGTCAGGAGTTTGAGACCAGCCTGAGCAAGAGTTAGACCCTGTCTCTACTAAAAACAAAAAAAAAAATTAGCCGGGTACAGGAGTGAGCGCCTGTAGTCCCAGATACTGGGGCGGCTGGGGCAGGAGGATTGCTTGAGCCCAGGAGTTTGAGGTTGTTGCGAGCTAGGCTGATGCCAGGGCACTCTAGCCCAGGTGACAGAGCAAGACTTTGTCTCAAAAAACAAACAAACAAAAAAAGGTAAACAAAAAAGGTTGTTATGGACTGAATTGTGTCCCCATGTAAAATTCATAAATTGAAGTCCTAATGTCCTATGTGACTATATTTGGAGATAGGGGCCTTTAAAGCAGCAAATAGGATTAAAAGAGGGCAAAAGGGTGGGGTCCTAATCCAATAGGACTGATGTCCTTACAAGAAGAGGAAGAAACAATAGAGATCTCTCTCTGTCATGTAAGGACATGGCCAAAAGAGAGCCCTCACCAAAATCCAACCTCAACCCCACTGGCACCTTGATCTTGTACCTCCTGCCTCTGAAACTGTGATAAAATAAATGTCTGTTGTTTAAGCCACTTAGTCTGTGATATCCTATTATGGCAGCCAGAGAAAACTAATACAAAAGTGGACTTTTTTCTTTAGGGTCTGCAATGATGGTTTGAAGAAAGTAGAAAATTCAAAAACAAAGTCACAAGGCCCATCCTCTGGTTCCAATAAAGAACCAGAGTTCAGTGTAGAGTGTGAGGCATAGCAGAAATATGTTAAATGAAATTCTCTGGAAATAAAATCCAACAGACTCTTCACATGTCTATGGTAAATGTTTGGAGTATTTTGCATGTGACCTAACTTAACAGCACAATATAATTTAACATAAAATTACAACAAGTCAATTATACTTTTTTAGAGGTTAAAGATGAGATGCTACGCTGTAATTTCCTCCCAACAGCCTTTGGTCTCGTACTGCAGTCATCATTTCTGAGTTTTGTTTTAAAATGAAAACTGAAAAATAAAAATTATCTGTCTATGTAGCAAGTGGAAAATGACAGGGAAACATATTGGATCATTTAGATTCTCTTTACGACGCAAGCTCAGATAACACTGTTAGTGTTTATTCTCATATATTTTCAAAGCCTCCCTGCATTAGAGTCTACAGGCCACCCTGTGGCTTTTCAAGCAAAATAATCATTCTTTTTCTTTTTTTCCTATAAATTCGTTTTAGCAGCACTTGTGTTTTGATTTGCTGCAAGTCCTCTGGCACTTATTACCATTCAGCGTGGTTCAGGGCAGCCTCATGCAAATGCAGCTCCTTCAACCAACAAAATGCCATTTTCTGTTTGACAATCAACATTTCATTAATAGCTTGTTAAAGCTGGAAAGGACCTTAATGAGGACCTATTTCACCTCCCCATCTCCCACCCAGCGATATTAGCGACAGTTAAAAGGCCCAGGTTGATTTCAGGACATGATGCTACCTACAGGAACAACATTAGAGGATGCTTTCTAAGGATATGCAGACCGGGATTTCAAGCTCCAGGAAAATCTGCATCAAGTTTGTTTTTAATTGAATACATCTTAGTATCCCAAGTTCTTGCTTTAAACATGGAAATAAAAATAAAGTCATTGCTATACATGTATAATACATTCTTCAATATATAAGGTATTTTTCGTTTAAAAAATAAAACATTGGTATGAAAAATACCAACACACTAAATTTAGTTTTTATCTATCTTCTGTACGTATTATAAAGGATCATCTGTTGTTTAAATTCATACACACACAGCCCCTAGCACATATGTGGGCCAAAACTAAGCATAGGAGAAGACAGACTTTCAATGAGTCATCTTTGATCTACCGAATGAACTTCGTAAAACATTTCATTTTATCACTCTTACAGAAATGAAAGATAAATAAGCCTCAAATGAAAATGCATTGGTTAAAAAGAAAAAAACTGTCCTGAAGGTCTAGCTTCCTCTTCTCTATTCACTCCAGCTTTTGAATCTTACCCATTTTCCCTCTAGACCTCCCAGGAATTTCTTCTGCCCACAATTAACAAGCTAGTACACCAATCACCAAGGTCCCTTCCGATGCTAAGATCTTCCTATCTGAGAACTCACAGAACACAGTGTAAGAAGAAAGAAAATCCCAAGCTAGTCTAATCAGAAATGAAGAGGCAGAGAATTTTAAGTCTGAAAATGAAAGATGCAAAGATGTAACATTTCGCTTCAGGAGCAGAAAGATAAGAGAGGAAGAGCAAAAACCTACTTTGCCAAGCCACATTATGACTGGGTAAGCATATTATATAAGCGGTAATTTTGCATGCCACAATTCGAAACATGTATAAAATGCAGAATACTATCATTGAGTACAAACTTAATGTACATCAACAGTGATTTAAAAATTCACACTAAGATATACTAAGTTAAAAAAACTTGATCATTGGCATAAATTTGAAGATTTCATGATTCCTTTAAAATTATTAAACATTAAGAAATTTAAATTTAAAAAAATCTATTGGTATAACCCCAGCTTCTGTAGATTGCTTTATATTGATGATCTAGATTTTTAAAAGACCCAATTAAGAAACATCATGCATCTATTCATCATTCATTTACCCATTCAACAAACATTTACTGAGCATCTACTAGGTCCCAGCACTGTGTTAGGAGAAAAAACTCTGGCTAAGGGGCCAATTAAAATATTGATGTTGAATCTGCCCTGTTCCACACTGGCAAGGAACCTACTTCTCTGAGTCCGGATTATTACCTCTTTCCATTTGGGATGCAGTGGCTGCGTACTGCACAGCTCAGTGTACCCACATAAAAATTATACACGGCAGAGAACCATTCAAAACTCTACTCGGTGATGTGTCTGAGGACAATGCAAAGCAGTGAGGGTTACCAGGCAAGCTTAACACTGAGCACCAAATAAATAATATGTCTCCACTTCAATGGCATCAGCAAGTACCACTGAGAAGGACTGGCAGCTGCTTTACTGTGTTCCTTCAAATGAGAAGGACATTTGTGCTCACAGAGCACTGAAGGAAGAGGAAAAGATGGACGAGGCTGAGTTTACTTCCTTAGTGTACTGGAGTGTCGTGTAATTTTTGGTCTACTGTTAATATGTTCATGTATACTAATATATGCATATATATTTTACTATATAGGCATATCCATCTTGATATATACATGGAGTGAAAACCATAGTGGGGCTACCTCAAAAAAAAAAAAAAAAAAAGGAAAAAATTTTCATGTACCCATATGTATATGTCCCTTAATATAAACATATTTCTACAACAGCTGTTAACATATCCACTTCCTGATTTGGGGGCTTCAACTTATCTCCCTGAAGGTCTGTTTTATCCTAAAATGAAGTAGCAATTTAAGACTAATAAAAGTTTCAGCTTATTTATGTTTATTTTACGGTATTTTTAATTAGTGCCATGTTACAGAAATCTACCTCAAGGCAACTTATTTGTGAAAGGCACATTTAAAAATGATAACTCAATTTATAAATATGCTAAATACGTTTTTTGCTTTTCTTTTCTATCAGTAGTACCAGCCTATAGTTTAGAATTTGAAGGAAATGTAAATACTTCCTCTGGCCGATAATTTCTCTTCCAGACATCTACCAGGGTGATTATATTTGATAAATGGATGTGATTTGTTTCCTTTATGTTCATATGTTGTCTCCTTCCTGGCTCCACTTTAAATCCACATCACTCAGAGAGGTTATATATTAACTTCAAATTAGCCATCAGTACCTTAATGTGAGTTAGTTTCTGAGCGTACCTGTCAGGGTTCAGAGGGCAATAGAGTTCTCACGTTGTGAGAGGGCACACGGTACTCGGGGAAGTCATGCCTAAACGCGATGCTAAAGTTTGCTGGATATGGGGACTGCCTATCTGGAAAAGAGATCCAGGGATGAGTGAAGAGGAATAAAACACTTCACCTAGGATTGATCATCACTGCCAGATACCAGCTTTCTGCATAGCTTGACTTCTCTCTGCCTAAGGAGGTTTTCACAAAAGTGAGATCCAAGGGTGCGATCTCTGAGTCATTTCTAAGTGGATGTTACAGAATCGGGCAAAGGAGGAAGAATAAGAATAATTATAAATTGAAAACCACCTCTCCCCCCATCTCCCACCGGAATGAGGCCCCTTTTCCTGCGTTTGTCATTCCCTACTCTAGTCTATAAACTCCCCTGCCAAGAAGTCTGGAAACGTGTGTGTGTGTGTGTGTGTGTGTGTGTGTGTGTTTTATGCGCATGCCAGTGTATGCATGCATGTGTGTCTACCTCTCGCTATAACTCAAGGTAGTATTGTGAACTCTGAAAAGATGTTCAGACTCCTTTCTGAAGACACTCTATTCATATCACTCTGATGCTAATTCTACTAACTAGAATCATCGGGAATTAGGCATCCATTGCTAAACAGGCCACAATCCCAATGGTGCTGAGCAAGCTAATTTTCTGGGCCCAGTTCATAATGTTCAATTGGTGGCAGGGGAGCTACAAAGCAGTAAGCTCTGATATGATGACTAATCAATCAGAATTTGAAAGCTCCTGCACAGGGAATCCTGGGAAAATTCAATGAGGCTTTGGAAGCTGTGCAAAAGAAGAAGAAAAGGCCAAGGAAAAAAGCTGTGTTTTTTCTTCCCCCGGGCTTGAACAGCTGTCATCTGTCTCAGAGTGGGAATGTTTTTTCTAAGTAAAAATCTCATTTACATACTATAGAATGTAATAGAAAATCAGTGAATAAACAAATTCAGCATCAATTCCTAGCTAATAATTGTGACCCTTTCTTATTCCCTGGAGTTTCAATTCAAAAGAAGTGAAGCTTCACAACATTCGTTTCAGGAGCCAGAGTTTTAAAGATGCTGCTTAGAGGAAATGCCCTGATCTTTCTCTGCACAGCGGTGCGCTGCTGTTGTAATTTTGCCTAGTAATACCCCAAGCTCCACTTGTTACTAACTAAATAGAAATAATTCTACAGAGGCTTCAAATGGAATTGTGTTATCCAACATGAATTCTCCCAATGCTTAGCCTATCCCACGACAAAAGGAAGTCTTTTTATTAATGGCAAGTAATATCCTTGCCCATACTACATTCATAATTCTTTTTCATTCATACACATTGGAAGGTTAAATTAAATTTGCCACACGTGTTTAGCAGGTAACAATGCTTTGAGCAGTCCTTAAACTTTAAAAGAGGCATTTATTTCCACCGTATTCTAAAACAATATGGTTTTAGGTTTCCAATTGGGAAAATCTCCATTACTTACAATTATTGGACAGTAATACTGATATGTGTGTGTATTGATAAATCATTTTATGTATTATGTGATGTTTTTGTGTTCTGGGACACTGAAAAACACTTATAGTCTAAAAATAGGCTTTTTAAATTTTCTCATAAATTAAAATGGTTATAACAGATAAATAAAATGCTACAGTCTTCTAAACCATATTTTCATGTGACAAAGGTGTAATTATGCGCCATATAATTACAGGGTAGATTTTATTTTAATGTATTCTGAATGTTAGAAAAAGGGTAATTAATTATTCAGAAGATTTGAAGGATCAGAATGTCAATATTTATCAGCTATGACAAACAGTAAAGCAGATTCAATATATTTAAGCATTTATATAAATATATACCTTCCTAGGAGCATTGAAGGTTTCTATGTATTCAAATATTTATATGAATGGCACTCATATAGAAATATCACAAAATCATGGTTCTTTGTTATGTAATTTCTGAAATACCGAGTATCCTAATCAAGTTCTCCAAATGTAAGAACTTTTATTATTGCATATTGAATGTTCTCTTTTCTAACAACACTACAGTTTTCACTTTATAAAAAGTCTATCCTTCTATCATTCATACAATAAACTCTTATTAAATACCTACTACACACAAGGCAAGAAATGTTGCAGCCAGACCATGTGTATTCTTTTAACCCTCAGAGATCAGACTAGGAAGGCTGGCAAGGATCAGATTGTAGACGGTATAATCTATCAAATTTAAAATGTTAAGCCTATTCGGCGGAAATTAAGAAGTTATTGAAGACAACTGAGCAATGAAGAACATATTCATATTTGAAGTTATAGAAATGTTGGAAATGACCGATGAGTGTGTGTGTGTGCACCTACCAAGCAGGGAATTGCATTGGAGGCTAATCTAACATTCTGGCTGATATGATAAGGAAGTAAACTCAGGAGGTTCCAAGAAATTTATAGAAGAGAGGACAGACAGCCATGTTATGAAAGAAGACTAGAAGGAATTATCATCGGCTGATTGAGGAAATGGGCAATGGAACTGAGGGAAAAGGATGTGTCTGGGACTGTACTCAGGTTTCTACTTTGGTAATTGGGTTGGCGGTGGTGCCATTTGTTGACATTGAGAATACAAGGGAGAAGCAGTGTGGGGACAAAGATTGTATGTTTGTTTTGGGTATGTGGTGTTTCAGAGGCCTATAAAGCATCCAGAAAAAAATGTCTATTAGGCACTGTATACACAGGTCTGGAGGTGAAAGAGGAGATCGTGGATAGTGGTAGAGATTTGGGAGTCATAGGCGAATATAGTCAAAAGCAAGAAAGGTGATGAGATTGTCTAGGTAAAGCATGTTGCATAAGGAAAGGAACAGAGAACAGAGCCCTGGAGAACAGGAACCACCGGGGACAGGCTGCTAGAGGAATAAGAGCACAGAGATAGGGAGAACCAGCAAAAAAAATGCAACTTAAAAGCTAAGAGGAGACAGGGTTTGAGTGGTTCATGGTGTCTCTTCTGAAAGAGGGAAAATTTAGTGTTGCCAGATTGAATAAGTAAACATATAGGACACCCAGCTACATTAGAATTTCAGATAAATAGCAAAGGATTTTTAGTATGTCGCAAATACTACACGGAACATGCTTATACTAAAAAGGCACCCATTTTTATGTAAAATTTTACTGATTAAATTTAGATTTGTTATTTAAAAGACAGGTTATCCTGTATTTTGTTTGGCAACCCTAGTCAAATTATGTGAGAATTGAATAGATTCCACCACCTCTGGCAAGAGCAGCATTTACTAACAACGTTTACAAAATAATTTTACTGGATTGTTTAAATGTAGTTTCCACAGCTGATGAGTGGACAGGAAAGGACTATATTCAAGATATACTAATACTTTTGAGATCTTTGCTGTGATACAAAGGGGAAAACATAGGGTAATACCTAGTGTGGGACCCAGGGCCCCTGAGCTAGTCAAAGAGTGAAAGGAGAGAACTGATGGAACAAGGGAGGGTGGGATGCTGAATCAGGGACACAGGTGCTCCGTCGCCACCCATACACCCACAGCCAAGTCCTTTGACAAGTCCCTTTGCTGTCTGTGTGTTTCTTCAAGCATGGAGCTCTCTTCCCTGTAATCCTCTTCCTTTGCCCCTGTGTGAAGCACTGCAATTCATCCTTCAACACCCACACCTTTTGCAGAAAATGTGCCTGGCCACCCTCATCATAGTTATTAAATCTTTCCCTCTGTCATCCTAACAACTTTCAGCACGATGCTGTAAAGTCTGTCTTATAATTGTATTGAATATCCCTGACTCCTCAGGGGGCAGCTGGAAGACAGAGCTTTGCCTTATTAAATTTTCTAATACCAAAGTCTAGTCCAATTCTTGGACCAGGATAGATAGTTAATAAATGCTGGAAGAATAGTTTACACCTCCCCAAGCAAGATCCCTTTATTCTGTTTATATTGGCTCACATAGAGAAATTTTGACTACACATAGAGAAATTTCAAGAATCTAATGACTACTGGACAATAAAATTTAG
Organism: Eulemur rufifrons; assembly: GCF_041146395.1. NCBI lineage: Eukaryota > Metazoa > Chordata > Mammalia > Primates > Lemuridae > Eulemur > Eulemur rufifrons. The sequence continues at coordinate 17,684,552 of NC_090987.1, forward strand.
TATCTCCTCAAACCTCAAGTTTAGATGCGCTAAGATGCATTAAATACTATGTGTATAGGCATATATTACATTTTACATCCATCCATACAGCATTACCTAATTTTTGCTTTCATAAAAATAGTAAAGTGCCTCAGCTATATTGCTGAAAAATCCAATCCATGTATTTCATTTTTCCGTTGTTGCTTAAGGGTTACATCTTCATTTTCTCTAAGTAAATACACTAAAAATATTTTTGAAGTTATCAGAAGGTGAACATATTGAATGTGAAAGCTTGCTTAGAAGGATATCTAAAATATCAGAAAAGGAGAAAGCAGCAGAAAAATGAAGGTGGTAAATTTAGGAGAAAGTATAGATTAACCAGAAATTGAAGAGTCAGACCTTGTAAAATGAAAACAAAGAACAACAATTTTTAAATTTTAAAAGGCAAAACTTTGGAATGGTCTGAATTCTTTTTATCATAATAATCATTACCAAGAATATAGAAACTCAAGAAATTGAATTCAACGTTCCAGTCAAAACCATATGGTGCATATTACCCAATTGGTTGCCTTGGCAAAGAACTCTTGACATTTGGGTAATCACATTGCCGTTAAGAAAACCACCTGCAAACCAAACAACCAGTATTGATAAGCAAGGCCAACCATATTGATTTATCTCCACCTTAGGGGAAGGTCTGCAGAGGAGTTTGGGTTGGGTTTGCGCCATAAAAAAAGAATGAGGCCATGAAGGCTGGGACTGCCAACCCACTCTCTACCTATATACTATGTAGATACTCTGGTCTAAACAGCCAAAGTGAAACATTATGTGGTTTCTTATCCACATTGTCTGTGCTACTATACTCACCAGGGCTTAAAACCATAGAAATGCAGATCCTGGGCTGGGAAAAGATGGTGATTCAACTAATTTCAGAGGGATTTGGGCAACCTGCTTCTGAGGTCCCCTAGGGTTCCCTGGCATCACTACAGGGTGGGCCGACCAGATGGAGGAGTAGGACAGGCAGATAAAAGAGCACCGGCAGGCTACAAAGATGTTCAAATGAGTACTGAGTTTCCTCTTACATTGTAGGAAAAATGTTTGTCCATGATTTAGGCTTATTAGAAAACAAAATTAATGTCAGGTGGTTCAAACGTATTACACAAAAGCTTAATAAAGCCACTAGCTCCTGGTGTGTGTGCTAGACTTAGGGACACACCTAGGGATTAGCCACAGAGTAAGTTATGACCACCAATAGGCTCGAAGAGGCAAAGGGAAAAATAACAGTGGTTCCCATCCTGAGATCACTAAGAGCAGCGGCCATGGAGGAGGAGTCCTCTGACAGGGCTGTCCTCAGGAAGGGTACAGCCCACTGGGCAGTGGAGAAAATACCCAGTGATGCTTGCCTTTCGCTTTCCTATCTTCTCCTGCTGGTGCTTCCAACTGGGCACATCCACCAGAAGCCACATAAGCTAAGGGGCCAGTCTTGTGGGCCATGCTGCATGGCAGAGATGGACAAAATGTAGCTTAGGGGTAGGAGCAAACAGAAAAAAATTGAGTCTGCTCAGGCTATTACTATTCAGCTCTCTAAAGTGTATGGAATGCCCGAGCAATTCAAAAACAGAACAGAAATTATTTTTGTTCTCTTGGGTGTTCTAAAGCATAAATAAGTAAGTGTAAGTGTTCTCCTTATGCTACTCATTTTGGGCAAGTGAACCGTTCAAGTTGTCAAAGTGTATAAGCAATATCTCTTTATTCATGACCATGGAATAAACCCCCCTGGCTCAATCAACTTTTTGCTTCGGGCAAATCTTGGCTTCAAAATAGTATAGCAAGGAAAAAGGGTTAGATAGGATTACATGTTTACTACGGGAAATGATCTATGGATTTTTGGGGAAAAATTCCTAGCAGTCTATCTCAAATATTTTCAAGTTCTTTAGCAATGAAGAGAAGCACTTTTGGATGACAAGCATGATCTTCCTTTATGACTCCCTGAAGAGCCAAATACATCAGTGTGGTTTATTGAATGTATGAAGGAAAGGCTCCTGGCTCTCGGCTTAACTGGTTTATAAGAGACTCAGGGTAGTTTGTACACTGCATTGAGATCTAAACTCAAATGCAAATTACTGAGCTAATACAGTTAGTAGTAAGAGAATTAAATTGGGAGACAGAAAACCTATGAACCAGGTTTGAGTTTACCACTAAGTAATAATATGGTCTTGGACCAGAAATGTAAATTATTTATGACACATTGTACTTTTTCTGGAAAAAAAATTGCTATAGTTTATTTCCAATATCTTTTCCAAATAGCTTTTTTAAAAAATCTTAAATTCTAAAGGCATTCATTGAAAAAACCAAATACCTGTTTGAAGAATAAACGGTGCAGAAAGGAAGAAAAATAATTATTACTATTCTTTGGTCATAGTTTTAAACCTACCTTCAGAATGGAATTTCCATTTACAAGGCCATGAATATTTAAATATATAAGGTGTATGGAGATAGCATCAGCTAATAAGAGGGGACAGAGTCTTGACCCTGGCAATGCTTGGGACTTTGCCCTGGAAAAAATTATGCAATGTGGATTGTTTCCTTTTTTTTTTTTCTGACTGAGCATCTTCCTTTCACCGTTTTGTGGTGCTTTATTTTTTAAAGAAAAAAAAAAAAAATCAAGCATGTCTTTTCTAAGCTTCTTTTCTCAATCTAGCCTAGACTTCTAGCATTTCGTCTTTTTCCCCCGAAAACATTTTTCTTATAAAGCTCTTCTCTAAGATAATATTGATGGATCATAGTGGGATTTAAAGTATTACCTTTCATGGTAGGCTGAATGATACCCCCTCACAAAATATCCACGTCCTAATCCCTGGAATCTGTGCACCTGTATTACCTTACCTGGTGAAAGGAACTTTGTAGATGTGATCAAGTTAAGGATCTCAAGATGGGGAGATTCCTGGAAAATCTGAATTTTTCTCAGTATAATCATGAGAATCCTCACAAGAAGGAGGAAGGAGGATCAGAGTCAGAGAGAGAAGATATAGGGATTGAAGCAGGGGTCAGAGAGGAAAGAAGATGCTATGCTGTTGGCTTGGAAGACGGAGGAATGGCCCATTAGCCAAGGAATGTAGGCAGTGTCTCTAAACTGGAAAAAGCAAGGAATAGATTTTTCCCTAGGGCATCCAGAAGAATGCAGCCCTGACAATGCAATGATTTTAGCCAGTTGAAATTTATTTCCAACTCCTAGCCTCCAGAACTGTAAAAACACATTTTATGTTATTTGAAGCCACCTAAGTTTTTGGTAAGTTGTTTATAGCAGTAATAGAAAGCTTGTAGAAATTTCTTACAACATTTTAAATGGAGCCCTCTGGAAAGACCTAAAACTCTCCCATTTAACCAAAGCAATTAACATATCATGATTTAGCAAATCTCTGATTATCTCATATCCTACGACAGAAAGTTATGGAGAAGTTTTTGGCTAGGAAATAGTACCCACAGTCCCTCAAACACCACTAAGTCAACTATGTGTTCTATTAACTTATAAGATATTAAACCCAACTGATTAAACCCAATAATTCAGAAAAAAAAATCAGAGTCACACAGATAGGCAAAAGATTACAAAGGTTTTTCTACTATCATTTGCAGGCTCCTTCACGTACTCATAAGAATGTCTTATCTTTTCTATTGGACTTTATATAATTCTATGTTTTTTAATTAAAACCCAGCAGTGGACAAGGCACAATTTTTAGATTCAATGTAATTATAGGTGTTTTTCTGTGAACTAAAATGTTGATAAACTATTTTGGAATGTCTCCGTTTCTTGGGGCATCCTTTCTGAATTGAAGTACAGTCATGATGAATGCGAAGGCAATTCTTGCCCTCTCTTTTCCACTCTCCTTGTTGAGCTCCTAAAAACGGCAATGTAGAATTTACTATTGATAAAAATAGCTTTTTATTTCTCTATGCACTGTAGCCTCTGAATATACCTCTCTCTTTAATTGCACTTATCATATCATTTTATAATTATTTATTTACAAGGCTGTCTCTGTCCATTAGAGTCTAACGATTTTATTATGAATTTTTAAGGGTTATATAATTGTTAAATCTCCTAAGCCTTGTGTGGGGTAAGCCCTAAATAAACGTTTTAGAAATTAATTCTTACACAGACTGAAGTTATAATACACTTGATAGTGCTTAGGGAATGTTAAAAAAAACTAAAGAAAATCAGAAATAGTTTTTAATGTTGGACAATATACACAAAGCAAAAATATTATCATAGTTTAAAATTGTCTTGGAAGTGTCAGAATTCTCTTTCAAACAAGTACTTAATCGTGGGCCAAATGGTTAAGAGTTGAGTATATTTTTCTCTTTGTATTTCCACACTTCCCCTTCAACGTGGCTGTACAGCACCCTTGGACTTGAGGGTTATCCTCTGCCCTCCTTCTGCTTCATTATATCCCAGGACACATTCTCAGTGTGCCCCAGGCCTGCCCTTTTCAGACCTGCCGTGTATGTTCGTGTAGTCCTGGCCCTCTCTTATTCATCAAATTGTACTTGATTTGCAGACCTTCGCTTCACAGAATTGCTTTCTGCTTTTGAAAGATCATTTATCATTAAAGAAATCTGTGCTCACTTGGTAATGTGTGTGTGTGTGTGTGTGTGTGTGTGTATCCATTTAATATCATTCTCCTAGGGAACATTTGATGCTGTGGCTTTCTTTAGAAATAACTTCTTAGCACACAACATAAAATTTCACGTTGTTTGGTGGTATTGTACCACAGAGTTTATTTTAAATCTTTAAAAATTCCTCGATTAACATAAGCATGTGTTTATGGTTTTTATTGGTCCTGATTGTAGGAATCGATGAAAATGCAAAGTCTCCCCTGAAGGGCCATCAAAATTCAGTTTGTGACCTACATTAGTCTTACAACAAAAATACGAATATTACGAAATAATATTACTTTATGACAAAAAAACTTTTAAGCCTATTACTCACTTACTTCAAACACCAGTTCTTCAATAATTTTTTGATTTTGAACAATCCCTTGGAGTTCATAGAAATGGAATCTGGTCTTGTGAGAGTAACCATTGGAGGGATAAAAGGGGGAGAAGTGAAGAAAGCCAAACTACAAAGCTCAGTTTGTCAATGAAGTCAGGTAAGAGTATGAGAAAAATATTATAAAGTTGGGTACACTTTGCTCCTGTGTGAATGTTTTACAAGGGTAGCGGGAACACGACAGCATTTACATTGACTACGTTACTTTGATTTTGAAGTCACTGGATAACAAACTGTGATGAACCATGGTGAATTTTTAAAAGATGATTGAGGAAAAACGAATGAGTTTCTCAAATGGGTAAAATAAAAAAGAAGAGGAAAGTATGCCAATTAGTAAAGAAGAGGCAGCAAGCCTAAAGCAACATTAAAAATGTAGAAGTTAAAAGAAAAAGTGACAGACCCAGAAGTTGGATTCTGTAGAACTCTAAACCTATTTCTGCTGGCAATATAACGTATAATGATTTATGTAATTTATTACAAATGTTAAAAAAAAATTTAATTACAGGAAAAGGCTTCAGGGATATTCACTTGATAAAAGTTTTTCCTCTTTAATCTATCATTCTCTAACATTATGGTGTATCTGGTATATACAGAAACTATAAATATTCAAAGATCCATAGATATGGAACTCAGGGAAATTTTGAGCAGCTATATCATTTATAAGGACATGGTAAATGGAGATGGAGATGAGGATACAGATGGAAAAGAAAGAAATGAAAGAGGGTGGCATGAACATAGCTAGTCTCAGCATGCATTGTTTGAACCATCTATTGGTTCTTGAATTGTCAAATTCCATTAGGAACATTCTTTTGAGTGATTGATATCCTCTTACATTCAATATTAGGAAATAGATACAGATATAGATATAGATAGGTATCTCTCGTCTAAGTCTAATTAAAGCCTTGTAGCAACAACCATGAAACTATTCCTTTCCATTTTGTTGTTTTGTTTTCTGATAATTTTTTTAGTGTCCAGCATAAAATCAACAGAGACTTAGTATGGCTTAAGAATCTGGACACATAAAAACCAAAGTTTCAGAGGAGGTTCAAGGGCTGCAACCATGATTCAGAATCACTGCTTGAGTCCCTTAGCTAACCTTCTTTCTGTCACTCAATGTTCACTAACAGACTTATTCAAATATACTGGTATCCCATGTAAATATTCTAATAGTGTACTGATTTCCTCTAGAAACCAGATTCATAGTGAAGAAAACAAATAAATCTTGACCTGCTTGGCAGTCATTTTATCATTAGTACTAGTATTAATATTATTTATTGTGTGTCCCCCATGGCTAAGCAATGGGATAATTTAAAAATCAATCTAGGGCTTATAAAAATTATAAACAAAATTTTATTGTCCACACTTAAAAGTTAAAATTACTTAACTTTAGAGGATTCAATAACTTATCCACAAGCATACACCTAATGAATTAGTTGACTTAAGTAACTTTCTATCTCTTGTGAATTTCAGTTAGTATGATACATTTAAGGAGGATGTGTTAACCATGGGTGATCAGAAAAGCAAACCAACTTCTACCTAGTTTCTTCCCCATGTTTTATCAGATCAAATCCAGCTACCTGAACTCCTTTAAAACTCTGTTTTTGCTCACTTTGATTCTCACTATTTCATGCTTGACCCTCTTACACAATTATAGTTTTTTCCCTGGCAAATGTTATTTATTTATAAGAATTAAACTAAACTGATGACCTCTAAACCCTTATTACTAATTTCCACCACTTTGGGAACCTCTGAAATCAATACCGTGAGCCTCTCAACCTGAGTGTGTCCAGAAATGAACTCATTCTTGTCCACTGTTGCCCACACAATTTCTCCTTTTTCAATGGTCTGCGCTGAGTACATCACCTCATCTGTCACTCAAGTGAGTCATCTTTAAACTCACATCTTCCTTCATCCTAAATGTCTATGGCCACCGAGTCTTGTTCCTTTTGTCTCTGATGTGTTTTCACATCTCCATTTTCATTGTCCCTGTCTGTCACGCTGCTAATTATAGTGTCTTGAAATATTTCCTCACTGCTCTTGCCTCCTACATCCTAATACCAACCTATGTCTTAACCATTCTTCAAAATTATCTTTTGAAAATATGGATTTAATTACTAAAAGCCATCTTTTATTTATTTATTTTTACAAGGGTAATATCCCCATTTTAGGCCTCTCTGTTCCCAAGTACTTATTCCCAACTACATATTTCCAAGTTACACTATTTACAGATCAACATTATTAATAAAAGCAGCTTACATATATTGAGTACATTTTTACAGGGCAGCACAGGAGATCATATAGCTAATAAGTAAAATCTGAAGCCAGGATTCCAATCCAGCAGCCAGTCTCCTGACAATATGGTAAATTCTACTGATACAGACAGGACAGGTCAAAGCTCACTGCTTATACCTTTGAACACATATAACACTACATAAAATGTATTTTAAGTACACACACACACACACACACACATATGTATGCACACACATACTTATATATACATGCATATGTATGTCATAAAGAAAAATTATTAAGTACCACAGAAAAAACGGAAAAATATAATCAAGGTAATAGTATAAAATTATAGTATGGTGGCCAAGTAGGGAAAGACGAGGCAGCAATTTGTCTTAAGACTTTGAATCAGGAAGAGATATTAAAGTAGTATCTGTAAAGTGCAAAAATCAGAAGCCAGAAAATTAATCTAAAATTATTCATGACCACTGAATTCATAGAGCCAAAAAGAAGAAATCACAACTCCACTCTGCAGGGAATTTTCAGAACCCAAGATATGTGGCACTGCCACAGAAAAAAAATATTTTCATTAGAGATTATCTCACTATTAAGGAATATTATAGACTATATCAGACTTGAGGAGTATCAAACTCAACAAACTGCAGATTAGTACCATAAACATTGCAAAGTATAAAAAATATAAAAGAAACTATGAAATATATATGTACAAAATAATCAAAGGATATAAGAAATAAAACTATAATTAAAAAAAGGAAACAGGACAATATAGGAAACGACAGGCTGATTTGATACAGAAATTAACCAAGCTTTCTGATGTCAGAGCCTGTGCCTCTAATAATCACATTTTTTGCCTGCTTTTCTGCTGTACTCTGTTTCCCATACCATTATTCTAATTCAAGAAATTGTGATTTCTTGAATCAATGCAACAGCTTTATTGGTGTTCCTGTTTCTAATCTTGCCTTCTCTCCCAATCTGTGCTATATAATAAAGTGGGTGTACTTGTGTTAAATGCTCATCTGAACATATTCCTTCCTTGATAACAACTACCCCATAACATCTTGTTGTTCTTAATATAGTTTGCAAGGCTCTGTATGATGCATTCCTACTTGCCTCTTTAGCCTTATTTTCTATCATTTATCCCCTTCATAGTGTATTGAGCTCTTGGCACATGGAACATGTAGTGCTCTCTATACCTCCTGGCTTTTGCTCTTGCTGTTCCCACAAATGTTGGACTGGACACCAATTTCTCAGAGGGACCTTCCTGAAAACCTGTAATGAAATAAGATAGCCTTCCTCTGTGCACATATACTTTCATGTTCTTCTCTTAATAATCACATTTGCCATATTTAATTGTGAGATCTGTGATCACTAGATAATGTCTCTATAAAATCAAGAATGAACCTGTTAATTATGTGGCTGGTATTTAACAGATGTTCCATAAATATTTGTTGAGAACACTATTCTCTTGCATCTCTTTCTTTAACTCCTTCACTCTGTTGATAGAAATCCTTTTACTATTTTCAAGGGCCAGATCAAATTATCACTTCTTTTAGAGATATCAATTGCTCCAACTTCAGTGTCTTCATATTATAATTATTTAAAAATGTCCATTTCTCTCGCAAAGTTGTCATCTACTACCTCGGTGGTATATGATAGGTTCTAAATACACATTTAACAAATGATTATATGAACTAATGGCTAGGAACAACCCAATGATTAATACTAGACCCTTAGTAAGGTGTCCATAAAGAACATCAAGGATTATAAAAAACATTTAACAAAGATGCCAAGAACATACATTGGAAAAGGACAATCTGTTTTATAAATGGTGCCAGGAAAACTGTATCTATATACAGAAAAATGAAAGTAGACCCCTATATCTCTCACCATATTAAAATAAACGAGGCAAAATGCATTAAAGATTTAAATATAAAACATGAAACTATGTAAAGAAAACACTGGGGAAACTATCCAGGACATGGGTCCAGGCAAGGATTTCTTGGGTAACACTTCAGAAGCTTTGCAAAGCAGAAGTGGACAATGGGATCACATCGAGTTAAAAAGCTTCTGCACGGCAAAGGAAACAATCACCAAAGTCAGAGACAACCCACAGAAATAGAGAAAATATTTGCAAACTATCCATCTTACAAGGGATTTATTACCAGAATTATATACAAGAAGATCAAACAACTAAACAGGAAAAAAAACGATCTGATTAAAAAATGGGCAAAAGATCTGAATAGACATTTCTCAAAAGAAGACATATAAGTGGCCAACGGGTAGATGAAAAAATGCTGAACATCACTAATCATCAGAGAAAAGCAAGTGAAAACTACTGTGACATACTATCTCACTCCAGTTAAAATGGCTTTTATCCTAGAGACAGGGAATAACAAATACTGGCAAGGATATGGACAAAGGGGAACCCTCATACACTGTTGGTGGGAATGTTAAATTTGCATAGCCACTGTGCAAAACAGTATGGAGGTTCTTCAAAAAAATAAAAATAAAACTACCATGTGATCTAGTCATTTCACTGCTAGGTATATATCCGAAAGAAAGGAAATCATATTGTATATCAAAGAGATATCTACACTCCCATTTTTGTTGCAGTGCTATTCACAATAGCAGATTTGGAAGCAATCTAAATGTCCATCAATGGATGCATGGACAAAGAAAATGTGATGTATATACACAGTGGAATATTATTCAGTCATTAAAAAGAATGAAATGCCATCATTTGCAACATGGATGGAACTGGAGGACATTACGTCAAATGAAATGAGCCAGGCAAACAAAGACAGATTTTGCATGTTCTCACTCATATGTCAGAGCTAAAAATTAAAATAATTGAACTCATGTAGACAGAGAGTAGGATGATAGCTACCAGAGGCTGGGAAGTGTAAGTGGGAAGTGATCATTAATGAGTATAAAAATACAATTAGATAGAATGAATATAATCTAGTATTTGATAACACAATAGGGTGAATATATAATTAATAATTTATTATATATAATAACTAAAAGAGTGAAATTGGAATGTTCCTAACACAAAAAAATGACGAATGATTGAGATGATGAATACCCCAATTACCCTGATTTGAGCATTACACATTTTATGCCTGTATCAAAACTTCACATGTACCCCATAAATACATACACCTATTATGTACCTATAAGCAATAATTTAAAAAAATTAAAAGATCATAAAAAATACATTTTTTCAATTTTACTGCTATAGCAAACCGTTCTGATTTGAACAACATTCTCTTACGGATCTTCACCATTGGATTGTTCTTTTGTTCTCTCTCTTTTTTTCTTATACCAACATCTTTGCAAAGTCTCAGGAAATACTCTACTTATCTGTTGAGAAAATTGTCTGCGCCCAAAGTTGACTAGGTATTTCTACCAATTCCTGGGCATTGAAGTTGCAAGAGATTCAAAAGTATATGGCATAAGGCTGTTCTCTGCTTTGCTAAAGAAAAATTGAACTCAGCTGGGAAAAGTACACATTCCTTTATTGAAATCCATTCTAAATCTGGTCATTTTTAAATAAAACTTAACTTTTATAGAAGAATGTATTTCCTCCTGATTAAAATATAAATTCACAAATTAATCTATTAATAGTATGCATAAAAATGTAGTTAAAAATCTGATGAAATATGTCAAAGAAGAACTAAAGCAATTGAGAAATAGTCCATGGTCATGGATAAAAAGACTGAATATTGTGAAGATGTCAGTTCTTTCCAACTTGGTCTATAAATTCAATGAAATCAAAATCTCAAGTTATTTTGTGGCTATCAACAAACTGATTATGAAGTTTATATGGAAAGGCAAAAGACCCAGAATAGCAAATTCAATATTGAAGGTGGAGAAGAAATTCAGAAAACGGCACTTTCCAAATTCAAGACATACTACTTACTATAAAGCTACAGTAACAAGACAGTATGGTATTGTTGAAAGAGTACATAAATAGATCAATAGATCAAGATAGAGAGCCCACAAATAGGGAGCTACAAAGTCAATTGATCCTTGCCAAATGAGCAAAGATGATAACATGGAGCCAAGATCATCTTTTCAACAAATGACACTGGAAAAATTAAACATCCACATGCAAAAAAAAAAAAAAAGAATCTAGACACAGACCTTACACACTTCAAAATCTATCTCAGACCTACGTTTAAAAAGCTAAACCATAAAACTCCTGGAAGATAATATAGGAGAAAACCTAGATGAACTTGGGGATGACTTTTTAGACACAATACCAAAGGTGTAATCCATGAAAGAGATCATTGATAAGCTGGACTTCATTAAAATTTAAAACTTCCGCTCTGTGAAAGACAAGGTTAAGAGAATAAGACAAGCCACAGAATGGAAGAAAACATTTGCAAAAAACACAACTGATATCAAATCCTTACCCAAAATATATAAAGAACTCTTAAAACTCAATAAGAAGACAAACAACTTGATTTTTAAAATGGGCAATAGACCTAAATAGAGTCCTCATCACAGAAGATAGACACATGGCAAGTAAGTATATTTAAAAAGTGTTCAATATAATATGTCATGAGAGAATTGAAAATAAAAGCAACAGTAAGATACCACAACATACAGATTAGCATAGCCCAAATCCAGCACACTGACAACATCAAATGCTGGCCAGGTAGTGGAAGAATAGGAACTCTCATTCATTGCTGGTGGTAGTGCAAAATGGTACAACTACTTCAGAGGACAGGTTGGCAGATTATTACAAAACTAAACATACTCTTACCATCTCCATCCAGCAATTGTGCTCCTTGATATTTACCCAAATGAACTGAAAAGTTAGGTTCACACAAAAATCTGCACATGTATGTTTACAGAAACTCTCTTTATAATTGCCAAAACTTGAGAACAACCTAAATGTCCTTCAGTAGGCAAATTAATCAACTGTGGTACATTGGACAATGGACTATATTACCTGGTACTAAAAAGAAATGAGGTATCAAGCCATAAAAAAACATGGAGGAAACCTAAATGCATATTGCTAAGTAATAGAAGTCAATTTGAAAAGACTACATACTGTATGATTTGAACTATATGATATTCTGAAAAAGGTAAAACTGTAAACAGTACAAAGATGAATGGTTGTCAGGGGTTACAAGGCAGGCAGGAATGAATAGGTAGAACACATAGGAGTCTTTGGACAATTCAACTATTATGTATGGTGCTACAATGGTAGATACATGTCATTATACCTTTGTCAAAATTCATGGAATGTACAACACCGAGAACGAAGCCAAATATACATTGTGGACTTTGGGTGATAATGATGTCTCAGTATAGGTACACTGATTCTAACAAATGCACCACTGTGGCACGGGATGCTCATAGGAGGGGGATGTGCAAATATGGGGACAGAGAGGATATAAGAACTCTGTACTTTCTGTCCAACTTTGCTGTGAAACTGAAACTGCTCTAAAAAAAAAAAAAAAAAAAAAAAAAAAGAAGCTTATTAATTTTAAAAAGTTGTTAAAACACACAGGCTTAACTTAAGCTGGTCTTCAGTTATGGCTTAAGAAATTGTAATTAAAATATTTATACAACTCTTCTATGTACATAATGAATTTACTGCAATAGACTTACAGGAAACTGAGGAAATACGAACTAACTCCATTTGCTTCATTTATATTGTTATTAAATTAATTTAAATAGTGTAGTTTTTAAAAACTGCTTCTTGACTGATTAGCTGTATGGAATTTAGCAATAGTCCTTTGGAAAGAATTAACCTATTAATCTTCCCTATAGATTGCAAGATCCTTGGAGAAAAATAAGACCTTCCTCAAATATGTCCCTACCCTTCTCAGAGCGCTCCTAAGACCCATCTGAAAAATGTGTTGTTTATTGCCTGAATGATGGTTTTAAATGTTTGGAAAATTCTATTTTACATCTTTAACTTTTCCCCAAACAACTATTGAAGAATAAAAGAATAAATTAAACTACATGTGTAGGAAATAGGAAATGACAAATTACATACAGTCGGTCATAGTTATGACAATTACAACCAGTACAATTATCTCATCTCCAAAAGATGGTCAGAAGAACAAGTGATAAAATATTTTTTCTAGTGTATCGAAAATTATTATATATTCTTGAATCATCAGTTTAGGCTGTATTGTCTTGGTTTACACCACAGGTATTCCCGTGGCATTTGAGTTGTAACTATTTTTATTGCAAGCATAAGGTCAAAACATGAAGAAAGTGTGACAGCAGTAAGATAAAAAAATGAGTAATTTCAATTTTACTGACAGGGCAGTTAAGCACAGGTACATATAAGAGGGAGGTGATATAAAATCTAAAATACGAATTCACTATGTCCCATGATTTTGCTCAGTTTATAAAAGCATTTTTGCCATGTAATTTAAGCATATCAGGAAACATCAAGATTGCTGCTAACACAACCATCATGTTTTAGCCTAAACATGCCAACACTCACGAAAACTGATTTCTTTTGCGAATGCAGTATGCGAGAGGGGTAAGACAACAGCACAGGTCTTCTGAAAAGCAACATTTATTTAGTGACCATTTTGGAGTCGTACAGACTCAGTTATGTCAACTGATGCACCTTCATCTCTTTCATAGTTTTTGAGCCCTTTAGATCAATCAGTTCAAATTTCTGCTTCTAACACACTGAAATGTTTGGTTAAGCAGACAAATTTGTGTGGTAAATATAACTGCCTGGCAGGAAGCTTTCTGTCTGCTGTAGTCAATGCTTTGAAATAAATCCAGCCAGAACCATTTGTTCAGGCAGCTTTGAAAGTCAGTGATACAAATGGATAAGCTACAGGTTCTTGCCTTAGTGCTGTATTTGAATGGCTCAGTGGGTAGAGACAGGCCACTGCTCTGGAAGGTCCAAAGGACTCCACCGGTGAGTAGAACTGGCAGATACAGGTTGAACTCAACAGGAATCACTCGATACATTATGTGCGAGAATTTGGGCCAGGTCACAGAGGCAAGCAAAGCTCAGAGCAAGCAGTCAGTCGATGCTGTGCATTGATGTCTCACATTAGGGACTGCTCTAACAGCAGCCGGGCAACTGGAAGGGAGGGGTGGGGATGTGTAGCCACTTCAGCAAGACTCATTATCTCAGCCCTGAGAATGAGTGTCCACGATGACTTTGAAATGTTTCCGTTACTCATCCGTCTATTTATTAATTCATTTACAACTTAAATATTTGATAAGCATGTCTTCTTTGAAAAGGGATGTTGGGTACAGCTGGGAGGATATGGAGCTTGAGACCTGTTTGAGAATCCTCCACAGATAAAAGTATCACAGAAAAGTTTAAGAACACTGAGAGAGGTATAAATGCAATATTACGGGATTTTACATCGGTGAGACATTGCTTCCAGTCTATTGAAAGGGATTGTCAAGATATAAATAAGTAAAATGGTTTAGTTATGAGAAAGATACTAAGCTCTACAAAGGCCAAAGCTATTATATAGACAAAAGGGGATACTTGAGCTGAGTAGAGTGGTTTTCATATAATAAATGCAGTCACTTTAAATGGTATGACTCTTCTAACTTCCCCATCACTTTTATATTCCCTATTTTAGATGATCATCACAACAGTCCTGGGATATACATGAAGAGGAAACTACTGACCAATTTCACAACTGAAAAATCAGTTTCCTGAGAAAGATTTAATGACTGTCTTTAGGTCATGTATGATGATCAAAGTTTGAACTGAGGTCTTCTTTCTCCACATACAACATGGACTTTTTCCTGATCATGTAGGTTCTACCAAAGATAGAGATGTGAGAAACATCTAAGGATATACATCCCTAGCAAATTGGAGGAGGACATTATTAGAGGGGGCAGTTACACTTCATTTTAGATACTTATGAACTATAAGGGTTTTTTTTAGTGATTGTATACTCCTTTCCTAATTGAAAATACTTAAGAGAAAATAGAAAGAAAAGAAAATAAAGAATACAACTTAAGATACATAGAATGTGAATACATACATCTCCTCTGGGTATGGAAGGCCACATTGTATGAACAAGCATGTCATGTTCTAGCAGAAGTAGGCAGAATAATTTGATCATAATATATAGATGTCATCTACTGCAAGGCTGGATTAACCTTAATATAGGATCAAATATGCCTACCCCAAATAATTTTAACTACATCTATTGTCCAGGCAAATTTGCACAACCTCATGGAAAATACTGCTCCATATCATGTGTCTAGTTGGGCATCCAAGAGCAATTCACTGAAAATTTCTATACTTAGATATCTTCTCTTTATCATGGGAATGAGTACATGTGCTTATCTGCCTCATTATTAATATTAACACAAATTGGACTGATAGTGTGAAATTTACGCAACAAAACATTGAACATACTATTGAAGATCCAACTACATATTTGGAGAATAATAAAACATTAATTAACTTAGAAAATACCTAGTTATCTTCAGTGTGAAATGACACTTTTCCCTTACGAGTCTACATACTGCCTTGCAAATATAAATTTATTGTCAATGGACTTGTAAAGTAAATATGCCCTATGGAGGCAGCGCGGTGTAACAGAAAATCCTGGACTGTAACTTTGGAAATAGAAGTTCTCATCTCAGTGCCAATCCTGCCCACTGTGACTGAGGGCAAACTATAGAGCCCTTCAAAGCGATGCACTCTCAACTGTAACGTTACTGTACCATGGCTTCTAGCCCACTGGCAACACAGGAATGAGCAAAAAGCAAGGAAATGTCTCTGGAATAAGGAATCTGAGATTTTAGGGGAAAACATTGGCTGTCTATTTTAAGGTAGTCATAGCTAAAGAGATAGATTTGGACTTGATATATCAATGTCCATAAAATGAAACAGATGGAGGGTTTTTTTTGTTTTATGTTATTTATTTATTTTTTTTTTTTTAAAACAGAGTCTCACTCTGTTGCCCGGGCTAGAGTGCTGTGGCATCAGCCTAGCTCACAGCAACCTCAAACTCCTGGGCTCAAGCGATCCTCCTGCCTCAGCCTCCCGAGTATCTGGGACTACAGGCATGAGCCGCCATGCCCGGCTAATTTTTTCTATATACTTTTAGATGTCCAGCTAGTTTGTTTTTTTTTTTTAAGTAGAGACGGGGTCTCGCTCTTGCTCAGGCTGGTCTCGAACTCCTGAGCTCAAACGATCCAACCGCTTCGGCCTCCCAGAGTGGTAGGATTACAGGCATGAACCACCATGCCCAGTGTCAGATGGAGGTTTTTAAGTAAATGATTGTTATCTTTTTCCTCTATGTGAGTTAAGTGACATGGACACACTGATTTGCCTTAAGTATCTTTGGGTGGAAGTTATATAATCTATATATTTCTTGTCCAAAAGAAATTTTTTAGAGTCTTTTGCCACCAAATTATATTCAGTTGTCAGAGAGCTGATAGTATGTGGTGACAATTTCGAAAGAGTTAATTTATTAAAAGGAAAAATGAGTCAGCCCAGCTACATGACATGGACCAGGATGGGAAACAGACCATTGAGTTTGCGTACCAACAGCCAGAGAGAATAAATCCAGAAACAAGAGAACTTGTTTTCCATTACAAGAAGGTAGGAAATTCAAGTTCCTGTGAAATTTCTCTTAAACCTGTATCCTGGGAATAACTTGATGGAATAAAATGGGTCAGGAGAGAAATACAAGAATAACGATGGAGAAAAATATAAAAATATCATGTGGATTAACATGAAAATAACAACTCCAAACAATATAGAACTTTTAAGCTTCTCAAAGGCAGAAAACAGCCAATGTGTCCCCAGCAGCTAGCAGAGTGCCTGTATAAGCAGGTCCTCAAGAAATGACTGTCCGTGAATACTGTCTTACTGATGGGACTTTGGCTTTGTAGTTCTTGTTTCTGTGATAAACCCAATTGGAACTAAGGAGATAGCAAGAGAGGCAACCTGGAAAAGAAAACCCAGAAATGCCTTTATATTTTTGCTCCCAAATCATTAGATGAAGTGCTTGGAGAAAGGAAGGCAAAATCTATTACTACTAAGATGTTAGATTCTGAGACCCTCGGGCTCCTTGACAACAGCGTTCACTGACTGCCCTGCAGGTTCAATAAATCTGAAACCAGAACTGTGCTGTAAACCAGTCTAAAGGCAAGAAGACAGCAGTCATCTCATTACCACATACTCTTAGGTCATCAGAACTTCAGGGTAAGTCTAAGGGCTATTTCAAATCATCAGCCTTTCGCATTTCTTACGCACTATTCACTCCAGGAAGCAACAAATTAGGAGCAAACAGAACTGAAACAAATAACAGGGAAAGCTATTACTGAGGCAGAACAATATCCCAAGTAGATCACCTGTTCATCAGAATGCTCTTGATTCCATTTTGGCTGGTTCTTCCCTAAGTAGTTGGGGAAAGAGAAACTTTTCTCACTTCCAAGAAATACCTTTCACTTCTCTCTTACCAAAACAGTTTCTGAGTATTTGGTTGCCGGCTGGGTCCTGAAAAGCTTCAGAATCAAGAACCCTTCTAGGCTTGTGCAAGATACAAAACCAATTACAATAGTCTCAGCCTCTCAAGTTGCTGACAGTATTTTAACAGAAGCTTGCAGTTCGAGCTTTCCTGTCCCCGTTTCTGGATGAAGTCTCACAGCAGTGATGTGGTTTGAGCAGAGCAGGACTATTAATCACAGCTTTATAGATGAAGAAACAGGACCTGGCAGTAGCCACATCTGGGGAAAACACCTGATGTCTGTGACAATTAATTCAGCGATTTTCCCACTGTCTCATGGTGGGAGCACAGCCTGGCTGGAGACAGCTTTGCATAATCTTTAGCAGCATGGCATCTGGAGTTGTACAGATCTGGGTTTGAATCTTCAGTCAGCCCTTTCCTAGCTGTGTGATCAAGCAGTCTACTTAAGCTCTCAGAGCCTTAGTTTTTGTTTTGTTTTGTTTTGTTTTGACCCATAGAATAGAGAACAATGATAATACAAATCATGTGAGAATTAAAGGAGATATATAAATAAATGTCCAGAACAGGGTCTGATACAAATTAGCCCTAGATGAATGTAGTGATTATTAGTGTGACAATAAGAAGGGAAACTGCTCAGCAGGTGAAACAAGCTGGACATGGCGTCCAGGCTGAGCACTGCGTGAAGGCGGTAATAGGGCTTCCCACAGAGATTCCGTGTGGGGGAGAAGACAGACTGTGGACGTCAATTCTGACTTGAACATCTATTGGCTACATAGCCACGCCATTTAACCTTTTGTCAATCTGTTTTCTAATTTGCAAAATAGGGATACAGATGCATACTTTACTGAGTTGCAGTGATGAGAAGCATAACTTCACGTGACATATATAGCACAGTATCTGGTACACAGATGGTGTTCAAGAAATGATAGATATTATTCTTCAATTTCATAATGGCATTCATAATGCTAGAAACTCCCCTCCTGTCACATCATCCAGTTGTTGGGAATAATTTACACAGACACACACAAGCACTCTCAGACACATATGCTACGACAGAAGAATTAGAGGTGAGACACTAAGAACTTCATTAAATATAATGATTTTGATGAAAAGTAAGAGCCAGGAATGATTTCTGTGGAGTCCTTATAAAGTATGTGCCCTAAAATAAAACAGTCATGATAGCACACAAAATAACAGCACAACAAAGATACTTTATATATCCTGAATCAATAATAAGGTTTTCCCAGACTTTTCCAGTTACTCTCCCCCTTTTAAAGATGTTCATGCTACTAATATTATTTTACCCTATTTAGCTAGAACAAACACCTACAGAAATAGTATTAGGAAAAAAAACATATAAAGATGTGTAATTTTTTTTTAAATGGTTACATGCCTTTCTACCTTCAAGAGGTTAAGTTGTTGACTCTTATCTTCCAGCTCTTATTTTTATCAGTCCTTCTTAAATATGTCCCAGATATCTCCTTACAAACTCCACTACAGTGGCCTCTAAGTTTGAAATTCAGTAGGAATCTTTGATAGATTCTTGAACATGCAACTTCAGCATGCGTATGTGAAGGTTGTTCCCCACTGGGAATGGGATTCATGGAACCCGGGCAGCCAGATGGAGCACAACTGTCATCTTGAGCAGCAACGCATGGGAAGGCCTCTCCCATGAGATGTGGTCCACAACTATGCTCCTCCCATGAGCAGACCCAAGCCCCAGTTCCCAAACTCCATTGAAAAATAGTACAACATTTAAAGACTCGGACATAGCAAGATGATTGTTTTTGATTTGTCTCTCTGACACAAGACATAGTGGGATATCTGTGGTTAAACCTCCACAGAGTGTAGTGAGTTCAGTTATACTCTGAAAACCTTTCTAGAAAATCCCCAAGTGGACTAGAAAACTATCGCTTCTGACCACCCCCTTACCCCCAACTATAGGGAATTTTCATAGCCATTTATATCCTTCTAGAGTCCAATATCAATATCCAATTATTGTTTAGATGATGAAATTCAGGATTTGGACAATATAAGGAATTGGCTAACATAAACATGCACACATTTTGCATTATTGAAGAGTAATGCATGCTTTTCTAAAAGGCTTCTGGAAGAATGTTATTTTTACATAATTTAGTTTTTACAAATTAAAGATGTTTTATGTTAAAAACTACTTCCCTTAAATGCAGTTTCTCTGGTAATGTCTTAAATTATATATTAGTAAAACTGGAGACTCGAATTTCTAATTTGTTTCAATATAAATATTCATGTTAATGCACAAATCAGGATACAAGCAAGAGTGGTCGGATAACTGTCACCACTCAGGGGAGTGTCGTAGAAGGGACCAATATTGGAAAAAAAGACCCAACAGTATCAGGACTAATGTGAGGTGAGCTGTGTAGATGCGTGATCAGATCCTGTCCTCATCTAATATTTTTTATATTTTGTTCATTATGGATATTTGCATTAATTTTGCTTTTTAAAAAGATAGTATTAAAATATTATTTGTCTTGATAACTGAGGTTTTTTTTTTGGCCTCCCCTTAAATTTTGCCCCTCACTTACCTGACCCTAATTTTGATTCTGGATTGGACTGTTGATCACAATTCTTCACATGCCTAAATGAACATTCCTGCTATGGTTTCAAGGGGGTGGAAGGTACTTTCGCCCTGGCTTGGCCAGTGTGGATGTTAGCAGATAGGAGTAAGCAGAGCTTGCAACGTGTCTGCCTTGGGCGCTTTTCCCCTTGTATTCCTGCCGTCACCATGAGAAGAAAATGACTCAGGCAGCTTCAGTCCCTATGCCCTGTGCCCCAGAGGAAGCACATGGAGAAGAACTGAAACCCCATCTACAATCTAAATCCTGCAGCCCAGACGAGTTACCACCAACCTAAAAACCCATGATCTGTAGAATGAATTATTGCTATTTTAAATCACTGAGTCTTAAGAGTAGTTTTGTCACACATCACACGCCATTACTGTGACAATACCTAAGTAGCACAGAGGGAGAGTAGGAAATACACATTTCTACCTCCACCATACTTTTTATAAACAAAATCCATTTCATTTATCAACAAACGTTTCTCATGCAAATCTACATTATAAGCTAGTGGATTACACAGACAGATTAGGAGGCAGATCTCTACTCTTCAGAAGTTTACTGTCTAACAGAGAACAGGCTATGTGAAAGGCAAAACAAACAGGTGCAATTAGTTGTTACAGACGCCAAAAGAGAAACCTGTAGTCTATACAGTAGATACAGAGTTAAAGAAGTTATTAAATCTACCTGGAGAGAAAAAGTGTGCGCATACCAAGTTATACACCTAGAGATTCACAGATGCCAGGTAAATACAGAAGGTGTCTGGATGGCGATTGTAGCCTGCAAATCACATTTTCCTCTCGAGGTAAAGCTTTTCCCTAGCTCCAGTCATTTGTTGTTAGGCAGGAATGGAAGCTCAAGGTTGCCATGTCATCTAGTTTTCAAGAGAAATTTAGATTATCCTGCAAAATTTCCTAACTCAAAAACACTGCCCACCAACCAACGCTGTTTCTCCCTACGGTGCAGGCCCAAACCAAAAACCAAACAAACAAAAATCTGGAAGCCACACTTGACCTTGGATTGTCAGTTTGTAACCAGTGGTTCACAAGCAATGAAGAGTTAGGAGGGAGCCCGTGTCAGCTTGTGCACTGCACAGAGGTCCCTGCCCGGGGCAAGTGGGGCTGAAATGCAGCCTTCAGCTCAGCTTTCAAAGCCAATGTGGCTTGCAGTGGTAGCAGCACATGGGAATAAAGGGCACCTTTTCTTTTTGCAATATACTCAAAGACACTTAGGTGCACGTTTATTTATTTTTATATCTTGAACAATGAAGTAATAACAGATGTAATAAAAATACCTAATATCAAAGAAATTAACTTCTAGTTATCTGTAATTGTAGACATCCTCTCTCTCTACTGCGCCAGATAGCATGTTTTGTCTAACAACTATGCAAATTTCAGTATAAGAATAATTCATAAAATTCTTTAGGAAAGCAGACTGTGTTCACATATTTTCACTATTAAATCTGGGTAGTGCAGGAAAATACATTTTAAAAAACATAATGGATTTGCCTTTACAAAAATCATCTTTTTTAGGCATTAGTCACATAAATCTTAGAAAGGTATTTTTTTCTTGTTAAAACGTAAGTTCATTTTTTTAAAGAAACCAATAGCACTATCAGTGGAAGGTTGGGAGGGTAATTGTCCAATTATTTTGGGGGAGTGGTTGGGAAGATAATTGTCAAATTTAGCAGGAATGTGTGAGTGACCTTCATTTATAAGTGATACGCCACAATATGGAAACATGACATTTATCTGGTATTGTGGAGAAATTTGGTATTATAAGAATACCAAAATAACTTCAAGAAAATTGATGAGAGGCTAAGATATATATTTTAACTGCCTTCATAAACAAATTAGACTAAACTGAACAGACAACTAAAACTTTGCAAGGGTATCATCATAAACACCATATCATGCTGTAATACAATGACACCTTCAGTGGCTTCATTGGGAGATGAGGCTGTTGATCCATACAGTAAGTGGCCCTTGGTCAATTCTATAGCCCAGTGGTTGTCCTGCATCAGAATCACCCAGAGGAAACAGATGGCAGATTCTCTTGCCCTACAGTTTCTTTTTCAGTAGGTCTGGGTAGAGGGGGAAAGATTTTGCGTATCTTTTCTTTCTTTCTTTTTCTTTTCTTTCTTTCTTTTCTTTTCTTTTTTTTTTTTCCCAGACAGAGTCTTGCTCTGTCGCCCTTGGGTAGAGTACAGCAGTGTCGTCATAGCTCACTACAACCTCAGACTCCTACACTGAAACGGTCCTCCTGCCTCAGCCTCCCGGGTAGCTGGGACTACAGGCATGCACCACGACGCCCAACTTCTTTTTCTACGTTTAGTAGAGACAGGGTCTTGCTCTTGCTCAGGCTGGTTTCGAACTCCTGAGCTCAAGCAATCCCCCCACTTCAGCTTCCCAGAGTGCTAGGATTACAGATGTGAGTCACCTCAGCCGGCTGGCCAACATTCTGCATTTCTAACACATCCCCAAATGACACTGCTGCTGGTCTAGAGACCACACTTAAAGCACCATTGCTCTAGATGTCTTTTGCTTTTGCTTTTTAATAAATGTCCTACTTCCTTCTCCTTCACTGGTCACTTATCAGGGCTTTCCACATATGCTTCCTTGTCAAACTCTTGTAGAAAAACTAGGACTTCTCTGGCTTCTTCAGACAAAAATTCTGCCTCTCAGCTTCAGACCTTATTTGCAACAACCACACAACCAGGTATGGATAAAGGACTGCTGTTTAAGTTCCTGGCCCTGAGTGATTTGCCCTTTAACTTTCAGACTTACTGAACTCTGGACTTCAAAGTGTCATTTCCTATGAAGTATAGACAATCTCCCAGATCTAACATCCTTAGTTCCCTTCCCAGGCTCCAAAAATATTGCTCTCCTTTTAAACAGGCAAATATGCTTCTTTTATCATCCATATTACTAGTGAAGCATCCCTTCTTCCATCAGTTTTCTCATTCCTTGTACCAAGTGAGGTGGAGAAATTTTACTTATCAGAGTGATGTTTTTCTTACTATTTAAAACCCAAGTTAGTTGTCAAACTGTGATGTTCTCATTCATTACCAATCACCAGTCTTTTGATAAATTCCCACTTACAACATGGACATAGAAAGGCTTGTTCAGTTTTTCTGATTGTTAAAAAAATACAAACAAATGTGAAATGTTCATTCTTGTCTTAAAGGATTTAAATTTTAATTGTGAATACATAGGGGCCCTGTGTAAGTGATGCAGAAAGTGTTTTCACACATCAATTAAAGGAACACAATGATATAAATATAGAGATTATGAAACAACTTTACTGTTTGTACCCATGGACTCTTACATTGTACTTTCCAAATATTTCACTAAACCTCAGTCACTTCCTTGACATGTCACCTTCTCCTTGTGTCATGAACAATTAAAATGCTTATATGAACATGATTAAATATGTACAATTATTATAGCGATAGGATGAAAAAAAAATCAAAGACAAATTCCAAAAACAATTGTAAATAAAGAAAATTTACCTGGTGCCAAAGTATTGTGATTAATAAAATCTAAAGGAGGAAGAAGCAGCAAAAATAATGACACTCTGAATTCTCCATCGGCCTTTCATGTTTTAGAATTATAGATTTAAGTAACTATTTGTATCAATCTAAATTCAATTGGCTGTAAAACTTGTAATAGTGCTTCTATCCTCTGAGTTACTACTAAAATTAAAACCAAAAAATCTGTACAGTTGAAAATATTAATATAAACAAAAAAACCCGAAATGGCATTAAAAGTCAGGGCTGTAAAATAAGACAGAGGAAACAATCACAAAAGTAATAATAATTTGAATGTGTACTCTATGCCAGGCATTTTATTAAGTGCTTTAAACCCACTACGAAATTTAAATCTTCATACAATTTGTAATACAGCTACTAAACAATGCTAGTATTCAAAGCCAGACCCTGTTTGCTTCAAATATCTCATGACAACTATTTAGTGTATGACAAGAAATATAAATAAGCAAAGCTCTGCTTGGAAAAGACAAAATATTTAAATTTGTTAGATATGAAGAAACACAACAGCTATCCGCATGCTATTAAAAGACACACTGAAAATAGTCTTAACATACTAAACAGAATAATAATAAACCATATAAAACAAAAGACAGAAAAAAATGGGGATATTTAAGGAAATAATGTAGAATTAGAAAACTGCTTAATTCGTGAGAGTAGTAAACTCAAATACTAAAACCAGATTAAACAGAAAACAAAAGATCTATAGACTAAATTCGTTTTTAATATATAGAAAAAACCCTAAATACTGGTAAACTGAATTTCACAGTATATTGGGATGTTCACATTATTATGGTTAAATATTACCTATCTTAAACCAACAGTCTACATAATTAGTGGCAAAATCCTGTAGGCAGTAATTACTTTTAGAAATCAGAAAATATAAAAAATATAAACATACAAAGAAAATTGTACAGAGGAATATTAATAATTCTCTTTGGATAATGAAGCTACATGTGATTTTTTGTCTAGTTTTCTGTATTGTCAAATTTACTTATAGTTAGTGCTTATGTTTCTTTCATAATTACAAAACATTTTACTTTAAAAGAAAAATATAAGTTTATATATTTATATGCATGTGTGTGTGTGCAGATGCATGAATGTGTTTGTATGTATATACACAAAGGGATACACATATGTATATGTGTGTGTGTGTTAAAGAATATAGAATACTGCATCAATCATCAATTCTTAGACTTTATTTTTCATGAAGATGCATACTTTTGGATATTGTCCTGAATAAAAAGGAAATATCCAGAGTAATCTATAGCTTTCCTTTTATAAATCATTTTGAACCTCATCCTCCATATAATTCTTTCCGTTCCTGATTATCCAGCTTGTAAACCTTCTAGGGGGAACCAACATCAATAAAACTAGTACCAGCTGTATCAAAAATCTTACACTTTTTTTTTCCTTTGTCATAAAATTACCTTCAAGCTTCAAGGGAGTTCTCCTAGGTATAGTATTCTTGAATATGTTGAACAAGTTCATGTTTCACTTATTAATAACCTTCATGGACATGAATTTGATTGTATCCCTTTTCATCCATCACTTTTCTGCACTTAAAATGTCACATCTGTTCTTACTACTTCATTCCTTTGATCATTTTGGTTAACCTTTCAGGCCTTTCTAACTGGATGTGTGACCCTACCAGAATGTACTGAATAGAACTTTGAACTTTACTCCAAGTACAAAAATATTATTAGTTCTGTTCAAAGATTTAACAAAATCACATAATTCTGTTTTTTCAATTTTATCATAGTGATCTCTGGCATTTGGTTGATCTTTTGAATTGCTACTCTATGCTGCACTGTCTTCAAAGGACAGCTGGCACAGATACAGGTATCTTTTGTTCTAGAAACAAATGAGAGAGAGAGCACTTTTTGATCAGCATAGTTTGGATTATATTTCCCCAGATACATTACCTTATACTTTCCATAGCTGAAATTTATCAGTTATTATCTGCCTATTCATACAGCTTTACAAAATGTTCTTGTAGGACTCATCTATCTCACCAGGTGGACCAGCTTTGGAGTCAACTGCAAAGTTAAAGTCTGTCTCAGTGCAGTCTAAACGGCCCATCTTCCTCCCCGGGTGCCTAATTCTTCCAATCTATGTAACTGGAGCCACAGTGGAGCTACTTTTGCTTGACTTTGGGCTTAGTCCAACCTCATGCTCTGATACTAACCCTATGTATTCAAAGGACAATTCAGGAACTTGAGCTCAAGTGCTCTAGGTGAGAAGATCAAGTCTGCCCGGATGCCATCTAGCCCTGAGTTCCTACCCTGTTCTCTACCTCAAGTATTCTTACTTATGACCAAGCCCCTCATTTATACTCCAGTTTTAGTAACAGGTCCATGCCTTTGTGCACGGCCTGCTAACCCTAATTCTGTTTGGTTGGTTTGGTTTTTGAATACAGATGCCTTGCCTTACTCTTGTTAATAATCCATTTTCTTTACTTATCACCAGATTGGCCATCCTTTTCCTACAGCAGTGTTTGAGAACCACCTGGAAGGCTTATTAACACACAGTTTCCTGTGCCCCAACCCTACAGATTCTGTATCAGCAGGCTGGGGTGAGGCCAGGGAATTCTCATTTCTCAGATGCTCCCGGGTTATACCAATGCTGCTGGCCTGAAGCCCACACTTTGAGAAATACACAAAAATTACACACAAAAAATACACAACATTTTACTAGGTTCATCTACTTTTGTTCGCTGGAAGAATCCTTTGATGATGCACTTGTCTGACTAGCTCATTTGGGCTGGCTTGGTGTGCTCTTCTACCTCTAAGGGTCCTAAATCCTTCCTCTGATCACTATGAAAGAAAGTGAAACAATACCAACTCTAATTCTTCTTCCTGAAATCATGATGATGAGGAGGAGGAGGATAAAAATAATGGTGATGAGACTCAATTTCTTCCTATTTATTTTTATTTTTTTGAGACAAAAAAATCTCACTCTGCCACCCCAGCTAGAGTGCAGTGGCATCATCATAGCTCAAAGCAATCTCAAACTCCTGGGCTCAAGTGATCCTCCTGCCTCAGCCTCCCAAGTAGCTAGCTAGGACTACAGTCATGCACCACCACCCCTGGCTAACTATTTTTGGTGGAGATGGGGTCTTGCTCTCACTTGGACTGGTCTTGGACTCCTGAGCTCAAGCAGTCCTCCCACTCCAGCCTCCCAGAGTGCTAGGATTATAGGCATAAGCCACTACCCCCAACCAATTTCATCACCTGTAAAGTGGAGAGAAAAATAAATACAAACAGCATCTTCCTAATAGATTATTGAAACTATCAAAAGAAAAATCAAGGCACTTTGTGCAATGCCTCGTACATACTGGGTGCCCAATACATGTCTGTTATGAGAACATCAACGTGGATGATGATGGCTATGTATCATTACTTCAACAGATATATTTATTAGTTTTGGGGACTAGTAGAGTAAAACAATTACATACTCTGGTAGTTTACATTTCACTGGGGAGATGACAAACAACAGGGAAAGAATGAGTAAGGAAATAATAACAGACTGTGAAAAGCACTACAAAGGAACAATTAACAGTCAGGTAGGACATGGTAACTAGGAGAGGCTGACCTAGTCTGAACAGAGGCCCCCATAAGAAAGTGGTGTTTGAGCTGTGATCAGGAGTCAGCCATGAGCAGAGCTGCAGGAAGAGAATTCCAGACATGGGGAGCTGCCCAAGCAAACGTCTGGAGACTGGAAATTGTATAGTGTGTTTAAGGGAAAAGCGAGAGCCAGTATTGGTAGAGTCTAGTGAATAAAGGTAGAATGTGATGAGACTAGAAAGTGAATGCAAGCCAAACCCACAGTGGTCCACAGGGTGTGGTGAGAAGATTTTAGTGTAGTCTAAGGAACATGGAAGCCCCTTGAGAGTTTTAATTTCTACAAAGGTGCAACCTGTTCACAAGCTCATACTGGGTGAGAAAGGGTTACAGAAAGGTAAGACTGGAAGAGAGAACAGTTAGGAAATTATGGTACTGGTCCAGGTAACAGGGGAGAATGGCTGGAATTAGGGTGATGGGAGTCCAAATGGAGAGATATGCATATATTTCAAATATATTTTGGAGGTTGAACTGTTATGGATTTAATGTAAGATACAAAAAAAAAAAAAGAGCTTAAGGTTGATGACTAGGTTTAATATACTGTAACACTGAAGCCATATTCATTAAACCAAACCCTATTTACTTACTTTGACAGTTTTTATATGCATTATAAATGTGAATGATAAATATTCCTTCTTATCCAATGCTAGCTTAATTGTGATTATTTATTTTCTGGGTGATTTTTTTAAATAACTTACAAGGTTGACATTTTTCATAGTCTTTGGTAAGGTATAAATAATGATAGCATGCTTCCTAAGCTCCCTAAGAAAGCCTGTGATATTTTTAGCTCAAATTATTTTTCTTAAATAATAATAGCTTGTATTTAGATAATGTTTCATATGTACCAGATGCTGGTCCAGGCCCAAACCACTAGGCCATAGAGCCCACCCGAACCCTCAAACTTTGTTCACCTTCTGTCCCTACTATCGCTCTAATCCCACACCTCCACAACTTGGGTTCAGTGATCCCATACACTATGATAAATCCTACTGCCTTGATCAAATTCCACTACTATCCTCAGAGTCACCTCTAGTGTGTTTCTTTATCGGTTATTTTTTTTTCTCTACCTTGAATCTTCCTAAAATGTCAGGAGATGTCAAGAACCATCAAACGCAGTCAAAACATAAAACTTATGGCATACGATTTGAATAAAACTCACTGAGTTTGAGTAATCAAAGAGGAAGTATGTCAACATTAATAACTGCAGCAACGTATTAATGACAATAATGATAACGATGCCACTTACGGAGTATCTGCTGTATGTTAGGCAGTGACCTGGAGCTGCCCTGAACATGTACTATTTCACTGAGTCTCATCTTGATGACAATTTTCCAGGTTAAATGGAGTAGGCCAATTTTACAGACAAAGCTAAGAGACTGAGTAATGAGTTCATGGCCCTTCACACAGGAACACCCTCAACTTTAAACTGGAGTAAGGTCAGAGGCACAGAGAAGGACACAGGTGGCAGAAGGAAGACGTCAGATAGAATGGAAGATGAGAGTCACAGTCATACAAATGCTCCTGATTTCAGGGGCAGTACTAATAAACGTAAACTGTCCTTAAAACCAGGGAGCTTGCAGTGGAAGTGAAAATGGCAACTTATTTCTTCCTCTCTTTTTTCATGGGAGTGAGGAGGCAGTGAAGACAAAAACATACTCACTGATGTTTTCCTGGGGCAAGAATTTCATTTATCATTAGTTTATTATTGTTTTAAAAATCAAACAAGAAAAATGTCTCTTCTCTCACTCTAGCTTTCTGCATATATCACACACACACACACACACACACACACACGCACACAAAATGACCCAGCATAGTCTTAATTCCCAAGGTATTTTCTAGGCTAAATTACCATTCTAAAGAAGAAATACAATGTTATTTGAACAATTCCCACTTCTATCTGGCCAACCGTCCTTTCAAAATCACACATACATACACACTCACACACGATGCCCTAGCTCATTTAAAATTTCTTTTGTTTTCATGCACCGTAAATTGTTGGTGCAGATTTTAGGCAGATTCACTAACTACTTTTAGAATGTCAGTAAGAACATACCACGGGAAAATTGAATTATATAATTTAATCACTTGGACTAATTATTTTCTTTGCTGGTCCTCTAAAGAAGTGATGGATGGAAACTCACAAATATCACATTTATTTTTCTTAGCAGGAGGGAAGCACTGTGCTGTGATTAAAATGGCATCCTGTTGCTTCTTACAGAATATATAATGGGTTTGAGCTGCAAGAACAAAAAATCGTCTACACCCATTAACTGTGGTAAAAATTCCCTTTTAATTGGGTAGGCAATTTCCACAGAAATGTGTACAGTACATTGCTACATATAAGCCAAATTGGTGTAGCTTTACTGCTGATATTGAAGGTGCTTCACCTATAGCACTCCTTTAGCCTCCAAATACAGAAAAACCAATGGGTTTAACTCTAGAGCCTCTGCTAATTGCACACACATTTCCCAAATATTAGCCTGTTAGAAATTCTGTGGAGTCCTATATATAGTATGTACCTGTTTAACTCTGTTTAATCAAGCATTATTCAAATTGGGGTAACCATAGAGGGTTGTTCGTTTCTTCGTTTTTGTTTAGGAGTACCTGATAATAAAAACAATTTAAGTGAACAAGAATTTTTAGCTTTCATTTCTTTTTTGGATTAAGAAAAGAGAGACTCTATTAGCTTATATAGTTGGAAAGTCCAAGAGTAAATCTCACTTCAGGTATGGCTGGGTTCAGGGCGTAAGCAGTGTATTTTATTTATTTGTTTACTTTTTTGATTAGAGTTATTGGGTTACAATTTATGTAGGGCAAAATCTAACCCCTGTAGTATACAATTGAGTTTTCACAAGCACATACAGTCATGTAACCACCACCATAATCAAGATGTAGAATATTTCCCTTACCTGCCTAAATTCCTCTTGTCACTTTCTAGCCAGCTTCTACTACTACCCTCGGCTCCTGACAACCACTAAAACTCTTTTCGGTACCTGTAGCATTTTTTTTTTAATTATTTCAGAATATTACGGGGGTACAAATGTTTTGGTTACATAAATTGCCTTTGCACCACCAGAGTCACAGCTACAAATGTGTCCATCCCCCAAACAGCACACACCGCACCCGTTACATGTGAATTTACCCACCCCCCTCTACCCCTCTCCCACCTGCCCGACATCCCATGCAAGTTACTTCTATGTGTGCATATGTGTTGACTGATTAATGGCGGACTAGCCTTCATTTTTACTAGGTGTCTCTTGGTTGTATAGTTGCTGTATCTTTAATTTTGCCCATTTTATTCATACTGAATTTTTACCCGTAATGTGTTTCACAAGGAATAACTACCAAAATATTGCTACTGCAGTTTAGAACATTTTTTCATGTCTTAATTTTAGCACAGTTAAAACTTTATTCATAGTAATAGCTTTTCTGAACAATAAGAATATAAATTAAGAAAGAAGGCTTAGAGTATAAGGATTGTGTACAGAAATTTTTTTTTTTTTTTTTTTTTTTTTTTTTTTTTGGTGGCAAAAATGTCGCCCTTGCCCAACCTCACATGGTAGAAGAGGCCAGCTAGTTCTCTGAGGTCTTTTCAATAAGGGTACTAATGCTAACTCAAAGGGCTCTGCCCTCATGATCCAATCACTTCCCAAAGGTCCTACAACTCCTAAGTTCACCTTTGGGGTTAGAACTTCAATATGTGAACTTTAGGAGACACAAACCATAGCAAATGTAACATGACTTTTTAAAATTTTCATATACTGAAAATCAACATTCAAGATGAAAGTCCAAATCCAATTCTCAGAGAGAAAAATATGCATTTTCTTATGTATTTCTTAAATGCTTAATCCATATCAACTAAGTATTGAAGACACCGGGGACATGAAAATGACTAAGATAAAACCCTTCCCTCGAGAAGTTAATCTGCATTATATGTGATTACAAATCATTGTATGGATTTCTATGGAAACTGTCTTCTACAGGTGGTAAATGTTAACAGTGGAATTAACAAGGAATTACAGGCAGAGATGGGGTTACTGCATGCAGCGTCAGATCTAATGCTCAAGACAGGGTGCATACATGGCACAGTGTCAGATTAAGAGGGTGACAATGCATGACAAAATATACCTCACTGCACACACATATGGCCATGAAAATTCAATATTAAAAAGAAAAATATCTCAATTAAAAAATGAGAAAAGGATCTGAAAAGACCTTTCTCCAATAAAGATATACAAATGGGTAATAAGCCCATAAAAAGATGCTCACTATCACTAAACATCAGGGAAATACAAATGAAAACCACAATAGGATACCAACTCACACCCAATAAGATGGCTAGACTCAAAAAGTTAGCTAAAAACAAGTGTTGGCAAGGATACAGAGAAATAGAAACACTCAGGTACTGCTGGTGGGAATATAAAACAGTGTAAAAACAATCTGGTAGTCCCTTGAATTATTAAACATTGAGTTACCATACAACCTAGACATTTCACTCCTCTGGTGATTCCCTGCTTAAATATAACAAATTTCTATAAAAATAAGTCTACATCATATTAGGTAATTTTATTGAAATGAGTATACCTAGATATACTGAATAATAAATCAGAAAAAAAAATCCTTAGAAAGCACGTAAAGCAATGTCATGTTTTGCTCACTAGTCCTTGAAAATTGGCAAGCATAACTGATACTAAGTCTTGCTGACCTTGTTTAAAACCCTCCTATCTAATGTAGTTTGAGTCTCATCACAGAGTGAAATTCCTTCTGGAGTCATGTGCAGTCCTGGTACTTCAGGGCAACTTTGGCATGTAATGCCCTTTGGAGAAACTTTCTACTACCATCAGCACCTCTCCTCCTTCTGAGCCACCGATTGTCAATCTACCTTACTTGATTGCTAGGGATAATTAAAATCATATCCTTAGATTGCCTTTTTAGCGCTCTGAATTAGTACAGCTTTTGCCTTTCCCTCCGGGGCTTCTACTTCCTCCCTCATCTGTCGGAGAAAGATAATAATAGATTCATAACCATTTCAAGGATCAATGTAAAACACTGTCTAAAGTGTTTTCTTTAGTGGAGGGGGAAAGAGAGCAGACAGAGCACCCAGCATGTAGTAGACCCCCAAATAAATATTTGTGTGATGAATAAAAAAATCCTAACAGCAATTCAACTTGTATTTCCATTACTATCTCTGATTGTCAATTTAAATATCAAATCATTTTATTACTAATAGCCTGAATGTACAATTTCCCTTCTTCTAAGACATATATATATATATATATATTCTACAGAATCTTTCAAACATTATTTTGGACAGAACTTTTGTATACTTTTTTGACAACCATGGTCTCAGTTGAGGAAAATAACTAAGAAATCTACATAGTAATGGGGAAAAGCAACATAGAAGATTTTTATTTTTTTTATTTAATTCTGCCTTATACTATATACTAATATACTGCATTTGGGATCATGTCCTTATACATACATGCACGTGTGCATGCGCACACACAATCTCTTAACTTGGTTCAATATGACCCATTTGGTAATTACTCTGTGAAGGATAATCAATATAAACTTACCTAAGGCACTTATTTTATGACTCTGATCATTAAACGTGTATGACTGAGGGGGTCCCCGCTAATGAGGGCAATTATAGATATATGTAAAATTTAAGGACTGCTACTTAGGCAGAGGCAGTGATGTTGTAAATTGAAGAGAACTCCATTCAAACCAAAAGTTATACATTGCAATAAAAGATAAATATTATTTTAATTAATATATTTTATTATAACTACTTCACATTTATGGCAAAGAATCTAAACCTAAAACCCAACATGGGTGATCCTCCAGCAAGCTAAAACAGGAAGAGACTGAACACCCAATGCCGAGGTGGACGTGCCACTTACTCCCCAAATATATGGAGGGGATAATTCTCTACTGGGCCAATTGTACATGCTCAGAAAATAACAAATAATACCACATATGCTTCAGTAAAAAATTACAAAACTAAAGCATACGCAAAAAGAGAAAAACATAAAAAGCCATGTCAATTTTGAATTATCATGTTTCCTTTCATTACCAGATACATCTGAGAGTTGATGGTGTGTGAAGATATATGTGCTTGTGCGTAGTAAATTGAATTCAGAGAGCGTATCTAAGATTTGATTAGAAAAGAAAAATATAATTGCTTCAGTTAATGATATATTTACTATTAAAATGTAGATAAATCTTTTATAAATATAGGATCTGAACTGTAAATCATATTTTATACTTAGTAATAATTAAATGAAGAGATGATGATAATGAAAAAAGATCAAGAGACATCAAATTATAAGAATCTTAGAATTACATAAAACTCATTGTGTAAACAGAAAAATGATTTTTGATGCATTGCTATTGTTGCTTGTGCTGCTAATATGTAAGAAATGTTAATACTATATTTCTCCATTGTTGTTCATTTCTTTATAAAACTGACCAAATAATCTTTTTAATAGTATATAATGCAGCAAACAATTACTTTTTCTGAGTTACACGTTAGTCTACTTGGGCCACCGTAACAAAGTATTACAGATTGGGTGGCTTAAACAACAGAAATGTATTTTTTTATAGTTCTGAAGATTGGGAAGTCCAAAACTAGGTGCCAGTAGACTTGGCCTCTATAAGGCCTCTCTCCTTGGCTTGCAGATGGCACCTTCTGTGTGAGCCCTCACATGGCCTCTCCAGTGCGTGCAAGGGTGGAGAGTGAGTGTTCTGGTGTCTCTTGCTTTTCTTATAGAGACATCATTCCTGCTGGATAGGGCTCCCCCCATTATGACATCATTTAACCTGAATTATCCTTAAAAACCTTTCTTCAAATACAGGCACATTGGGGATTAAGGCTTCAATATATGAATTTTGAGGGTACACAATTCAGCCCATGGCAGTGATCTATGAAAAAAACATGAGTCTCAATGGAAAGTTTATAAAATATTTTGATAGAAAGTTAGGTAACTTATGTTTTATGCACATTCAATTATATTTCTTATGTTTGAACTCGGATGAGCCAGAGAACAAACCAAGAGTTTGAATGATTAAGAAGGCAAAGACATGGCTTCTGCTTTTAAGTTTCTCCCTATTTAGGTGGGAAGAAAACATGAACAGCAGGGTGTGGAAGCACAAAACAAAGTAAAAAAATATATAAAATGCTTCACAAATGGATATCATCCTTCTCCCACAGAAGGATGTCTATATTTCTAGAGCTTACTGCCAAAGAAATTTCTATGTATCATTAGGACTTCATTATATTGATCCCTCCAACATTTATGAGAACTATGTAGGGACCAATTATTGCTATCTCTTATACATTTTATAGATGATGAAAATTGGGTGTGCAGAGAGTACATGGGAATATTTTAACATTTGTAGCATTTTGGGATTTGTTTGTTTGAATTCTCATGAGGGCTAGAAGAACATCTTACATTTCTTTATTTCCCAGAGCACCTAAAACTATGCCTTGCCAGTTTGCGATTCTCTTCTGATACCCTAACAGTCACCAAATCCTATAAGAAAGTAATTATCATTCTTTTACAGATGAAGGAACTGAGGATTAGAGGTTTACATAGCTGACTAAAGTTAAACAGGAACAAGCTATAATCAAAATTTTTTCCATATCTTTGCCTTGTCCTTAAAAAATCTAACCACCTTAGCAAAATACCAACAATCTGTATGGATTTGCCAGTCCAGCATCAGACTCCTTTGTACTGAAAATCTTCAGTCGCATCAACTTTTTTCCTTCCCCATTGCTTATCTCCAATCCTTTGCACACTTACTTCCCTCTGCCAGAAAGCTCTCCCCTGGCCGCTCACTGCCCCCACTCCTATTCTCCCATCTTTATTGAAGTCTTTATTTAGGGACCTTCACCTCCTCCTTTCCCAACAGTTCTTTGGCTTTTTTTTTAAGAAATTTTCTGCCTCTCGTCTGTTTCCCTAACTAGTCTTGAAGTCTGGATCTGTGTTCTGGGTCTGTGCCCAAAGACTACTTGGGAAAATGATTAATACACAAAAGGTACTCAACAGTTGGTTGCTAGTTTACTACTAACACTGTGGTTCAGTTGTACATCTGGGACTAGAAGCTGTATTTCGTTAGTTAACTACATATCCAGCCATATTTTTAATTTTTCAAAGTATTCTCAGCAGAAAGCGAGCTATTAATGTAGACTTTTCTATCCCATTATGTTACAAAATGATAGTTTTTAAAAAGGGATGTTTAACTTCCCCCATATATCTTAATCTATTCTCTTCTTATTTGCAGAATCAGAATACTGTTTCATGGTTGATATAATCATACTCATTTGAAAGAAAATGAAAATGGGTTTTGAAGAGAAAATTTCCCAGAAATAGAAAATATGTGTATATTGTATATTTCTGTATATACCACATATATATGCATATGCACATATACAAACATACATGTATATATTAATATCATACACATTAAAATATACTTGAATATTTTGAATTCACTGCCACCAGGCTTAAAGAATATATCTATGTAAGGTAGACATGCTCATGTCTGTACAGAGAACCCTACCTTAACTCATTCCTAGAGGGTGATTCGTGGGTCCTCATCCCTTAGGGAGAAGACTCAGGGAGGGCCAACACTTGCCTCAAAGAGCACCTTCTCTTCAGAGGCGTTTTCATGTGACAAGAAGTCTGACCCTAAGCACCATTTGAAGTGGTACATGCCACTCATAGAGTACAGGACATGAAGAACTCTTAGATTTGGTTTTAAATTTTCAATTTGGTGCATAAGGCTGACCTAGAAGACTTATATGTACCCTATAAAACTAGTTAGTGCCAACCCTAGCCAACATTTCTCTGGAATTTTGATAGGAGAAATAATTGAAAATATCTACATACAAAGATAATCCTTTAAATAATAGATTGTTTAAGATGTTGCAGACTGCTCTGAAGAGGAACCCAGAATCCTTTCCGGAAAGTTCAAAAATATTGTTTTTGTCTCACCAAGGTTAATGGATTCTACTGAAGAGCCCTTTCTCAGTGAACTTTCCACCCATCTCTGTCTGTGTACAAGGATTACATAGGGCTTGTCCAAAGTTGGGTACTTAATCGGTTAAATATCAAATATCTTTTTTAAGTAATCATTTCTGCATTGATTCAGACATTGGATCAACCTAGGCCTAAGGCAGAGGCAAATCTCCCAAATGTGTATTGAGGGTTGTCTCACCATGGGTGTAGAGCTGTGTGTAAGTTGGGTGAATAGAGGAAAGGATTGGCTATATGTTCCCAATTAAAATCAGATTATGATCCCTGATACAGAAGACTGGACATTTTGAAAATAAAAAGGAAAAAAATACCATTCTTGAGTTCTTTTTTTAAAAACTAACTTCTAAAAATATTAGTAATACAGGTAGTCACAGCACTAGCCATTAAAATGAAATAAAAGCTGGCAACAACCTTCAGAAAGCCTCCCTCTGCATTTCCTCCTACACACATTGCTTTGGTCCCTGTCATCCATAAGTGTGGCAACAACCAACTCTTCATATCTTTCCAGATTACATGAGTCCATGCAATATGTAAAAAGCAGCTTATTCATAAGGTATTAGGGCAATCAATTTTATGAATTTGTAACAATAGGACAAGCCCACGGAAGTTAGGTTTCAACCCTTTTTGTAGTCTTCCCAAAGCCTCCTGCAGGACTTGTAGCCAAAAGATACCCATTGTTACTTAATTGATACATATTCTATTAAGTCAGAGACAGTACCATAAATGATTGTTATTAAGAAAATATCTGAAAACTTATTTATATTTTATTCATTGCAAACAAGGTTGTCTTTAATCTTGTCTAATGTAAACTTCCTTAATGGTGTAACCATTATGGAATTTTCAATTTTTATTTTATGAGAAGGCAATTCAAACACCAGGCTTCAAATTCTATTTAATGTATATTCACTCTGAAATTGCTGAGGAGGGCAACATTTCTTTATATCTTGCTGTATATAAAATGATATCCTACTTCAAAAGGCTGTTCATTCATTAAGATTCACATTCATACCCAGTTTAAGTACAAGAAAAGATTGCAAATTGGAAGGCAAAACAAGAGTCTGCAAAAATGCATGATTAAAATTTTATAAGCACAAACTTGGATTTCTTCTGGGATTTTATCTTATGAAGAATACAAATATGTTTCAATTCTTAAAAATTATTAGAAATAAATTTGAATAACATTCATAATGAAGTTCTTTTCTCCTTATCTTCCTCTTTAGAAAAGGTAATAAATTCTACTTTTCCTATAACACCTCAGTCCTGCAGGATGATCCTAACTTTATATCATAATAACCAAAGACTAAAGCAAAGATTTTATTATATAAATATTCATTTTTAGAGCCCATATAAAATAGTTAAAACAGTATACCATCTCATGAATGAAATTAAGTCTTCTACAATAGTTATAAATCATACAAAATCAGTGAGAAACCTTTAAAAAAATATATATATATATCCAGTAACCAAATAATTCCTTCAAAATAAAAATGAAGGAAAAAACACTAGGACCATCAAAACTCAAGACATAAACATAGCTCTATTTTTTTTAGAAAATTAATAATGCTTCTAATTTACTCATAAAACATGTAATCTATATCCGGAGTTTTGGAAATAGCATGGTTCATTTAAAATAAA
Organism: Eulemur rufifrons; assembly: GCF_041146395.1. Lineage (NCBI taxonomy): Eukaryota > Metazoa > Chordata > Mammalia > Primates > Lemuridae > Eulemur > Eulemur rufifrons. The sequence continues at coordinate 17,722,719 of NC_090987.1, forward strand.
AATTTAAGTTTAATGTCAACAAAGCCAAAAACCATAAAGAAAAAGATTTGGTGCCATATACAAAATGAAAAACAATGCACAGCATACACAACATAGTATTATTCTTTCTATGTAAAGAGTTCCTTCAAATCAACACAATAAAGATAAATGTTTCAATAAGGGTATAAAGGTTCAAAGAAGATTAATAGAAAACTTATAAAACAAAAAATGCATTATCCAGAAAAACTATAAGAAGAAATCTTAATTTAAAAGGAATGTAAATTCTTACAAGAAGACTGCATTTTATGAAATTGTTAGATGTGCAAATACTGTAGGGGGAAATGCACCGTTTTGGAAGAAAGGCAAATTCTTGCACTGTTGGATAATAAAGCATAGATCTGGGACTCTTGAGTAAGACTGTCTGGATTTGAGTGTCGATCCTCCCTTGGGATAGTTATTTATCTTTCTGTGCCAAAATGTCCTCATTTGTGAAATGGGGTTGATAATACCTAAGGTCGGGGTAGGGATGGTGAATGCTTCTCTAATACTGTTTTCTTCCCTGGAGAGGGGGCTCCTCTAAAAGCAGACTGACCTCACCACCCCCTCCTCAATATACACCATTTCTTGGGTTGGGGGAGGCTAGATCAGGATAAATGATACAAATGACTTAGTCAGATTGGAAGCTGAAGGAGCTCTCTTCACCTACTGTTCTCTCTTGGGAACACATCTAACCAAAGAGAGCAAGTCCTCTCCATTGCCATCAGCCACCATCCGGTGGGACAAGACCTGCACCCAAGGGACGTCCTGCTAAGATCCATCCTGCCAGGGGCCAAATGGGCATGTCTCTCTCTTGCAGATACAAACCACAAGCTCAATGGCAGCTTTTTTAAAAAAAGAAAAAGAAAGGTGATATTTGAGTCACCCTATGCTTTACTCTTTTTCTTATTTCTCAATTGGTATAGAACTAGAACAAGCGAGAGTATTGCTATGTAATGGGCTCCACCCACACACCTCTCAGAGAAGATATTGTAAAGAAGGAATGTCTCACATACGTATGTCCATACATATGTATCTTGGTTAATTTACTTTATCCTCAGAAATCAGTATTTACATATATTTGGTTCAGATATCAATAAAACATCAGTGTCAAAATGCTGTGATATAAAATTTGACTTCATACATTTGCAAGTGAAAGTTCACCAATGATCAGTATAAATTCTAACTTATTCTATAACCACATTTGCCTTTTTATTATTACTACACATTTCAAGATAATTTCTGACAGCCATTTTGTGTTACTGTACTTTGACATTACAAATGTAAAAGTTCTCTATTTTCTTTGTTTTACCAAAATATAAAGTATGATTAAACTATTGCCATTTAAAAGGCAGCTGATATTTTAGTTAGAATACTACTACCTCTAAGTCCAAAGAATTTAAGTCTTTTGCCCATTCTTATTTTGATATCTATGGTTTGATTAAAGAACAAACCTGTCCACAAATGAAAGTGTTTTTTGGATAAACTGTAAAGACAAAAAACAAAATGGCTATCATAGTAATATTATGATATAATTAGCAGATATAACAGCATATAATATCTTTTCATTTCTACTTAATAACTTTGAAATAGCCTATGATTTTTCCTGAATTCTTTAAAATGCAAAAATATTTACTCCAGAGGAAGAAAATTATAAAATTGATAACCAATTTTTGTTGTGACAGGAAAAAACCAATTGAAATCCAGATGTTAAGGCACTTTCTCTGAACTACACGATTCAAATGAAACTGGTTAAAAGAAATCTAAAGTAAATAATATATATTTGAGTACTTACCATATATAATAATTAATTTACAATGATATGTGGGTTACCCTGCCTTTCAGAATAAGATGAACCATTCATGCATGCCCTTTAAGTTTCTTTAAATCATATTCTTGATATGCAAGTTTTCCTTACATGTATTTGATTTTAATAGTTCACTTTCAACATAATGCATACAGTATTTCTATATTAATAAAACCATCTTCCAATATACCGAATTTAAATGTCAGGACCCTGTTATCTCAAATAGCATCTGCCTTTTCCTCTAAAGAGCATATTTTTTGTACAATTCCATCATTTTTTCCTCATTTATTTTTCCCAGATATTTTGCAACCTCCCATTTGTTATTCAACATACCTGTTCATTAACAATTTTTGCTACTTTTCAATTGTATTACTAAAATAATTAAAGAGTAATACATCTGGATTTTAATCAATGTGTAAGTGTTCAAACATTGCAATTACCCCCTACACAATTAATCAAAGCAGAGCAAGACCATGTGTGAAGTATTGGGATTTCACATTAATTTCACATTAATAAACACAGGAAGCAATTTAGTGATGAGCATTTAAAATGTCATGGTGATATATTTTGAAGGATACAATGTCAACTCATCTCTAGCCATTAACTTACCCAAGACTGTGAGCTCTGCAGAGGCACTAACATTCTCATTTTTATACGTGACAACACAGGTGTAAGTTCCACTGTCATCGTCTGTCACATTGGAGATAAGCAAGTTGCTTCCACCCAATAAAGAATACTTTTTAGACCTGTAAGACATGGGGCATATGTAATTACAGAGTATATTAAATGGCACATATATTAGGCAAGGTACTCAGAACTTTAAACGAACTCCACAAAAGCCCAAATTATGAAATTAGAAAGAAACTCTATATTATACGGGCTTGGTAACATATTACTTACTGATCAAAAATTCATTCAAGGTAAACTACTGCAATTGGAAGGTTATGTGAAGTAATCAAAGAAACGAAGTAGATCAAAATTGGAACTAACTCTAGTGCTAAAAAGTAACTTATAGATAATCTAGTCCAATACTCTCATTTTGGACTTGAGAACCTCAATGAAGTGGTTCCCCAGGGTGGAAGTCAATGTCCTGTGTCCTCACTTCCAATTTAGTGATCTTTGTACAAAGGTATATTTTATACTGCACCAAGAGTGCTTGGCTATACCCAGAGAACACATCGTGACCTGCTGAAGCTATACCTCGATTTCTTGTATGTTTTAATATTCTCAAAAATATTGTGATACCATACTATGTATTGCTATTATCTAAATAAACATTTAAGGTAAATGAAATTTAAAGATTAATTTATGACCTGTGTACTTATCTATCATAAAAAAATAAATGTGTTAAAAAGGAGTGCACCAGTCGTGGAAATTAATGAAATTAATTTCTTAAGATCCATTTAATCAAAAAGTATTCCATTCTATTAAGAACTTACTTTCTAACTGTACCTTATTATTAATGTTCCTGCAATTCAAAGCCAGCCAAGTTCTCCTGTCTTGCCTTAAATATTTGTTATAGCTCGGATGGAGAGATAATTGGAGCTAAAAAAAAAAAAAATGCTCACACCGCATAATGACATGCTACATATTTGAACTTAAAAAATTTCAGTTTCTTTTTTTTTTTTTTACCTCCAGCTTCACTGAGGTATAATTGGCAAATACAAATTATATATATATTTACAATGTATAATGTGATGTTTTGGTATCTGTATTCATTGAGAAATAATTACCACAATCATCCTAATTACCATATCCATCACCTCACATATTTATCTTTTCTCGGTGTGTGGTAAGAATATTTAAAATTGATCCTCTCCTTAAACCATTGCCTTAGGATGAGATTGTCTAAAATATTTTTACTGAAGATGGTCAGGACCATCTCAACAGCAACCCTGGCTTTCTCAGTTTTTTTTCTGAATTGGTCTCATCGATTTCGACTCTTTCCTCCCTCCCTTCATTTCATAGCCGAATCTCTTTCCTACAGTATATCATGCCAAAGAATGTGGGAAAATATTCAATCATTATTTGACAAGTCTTGTATTTCTAGGTACTTATATCAAATTAGAGAGAGATAAACAGTAGCATATACTTAACAGAAGTCTTAAACGTAGAATACCTGAGTTGGATGACTTCCTCTCCCCGTAACCAGGTAAAGCTCGGCGGAGGATAACCGGAAACACAACACTCCAAGACTGCATCTTTCCCTTCAATGGCTACTACATTGGATGGTCTTTGCAGAAAATACAGCTGCCTCTGTAGCCCTGGATCTATGGGGAAATAAACACAAGATCACATATTTTATGAAAAAAAATTGCAAAGATAAATGATATAGCTCGAACCATTTTTTTTTCTTCGCATGACACAAGATGACAGAAAGAAAGAAAAATAGAAAGATGCCAATGAAACTTACGAATAAACTCCTAAAAGAGGTTTTCCATCCCCAGTTTCTAGGATTATGGTATTAGAATATTCTTAGCTGTTGATGACATCATGGTATAAAGCAAAGAGCATAAACTTGAGAGTACAAGTCACTCATGGGCTACAGGCTTTGTTTACTTAACAGCATTGGAGAACAAGACAGTATTACCAGTAACTTTTCTAAATAAATGTTATCATCCAAAACTTTTTGATATGTTCTGTTTGCCCACCACTCACATCTATTCTACTGTATTCTGCTTTGTTTATTGCATCTGTGGCTTCGGAAATAAGATAAACAAACATACTAGAATTGTGTTCAATAGCATGTAGGTACTGAGGATTAGAATATTCAGGTACTGAGAGAATATCTGCTGTCTTTGAAAAGGAAGTTACGTTTGTATAGCTAAAGTTTATTTGTTTTATAACAAGTCTGGCTGTGGGCTAAGCTTTTTGCTTATTTTTAATTTTTTAACAATATTCTAAAGAGTGAATTTGCTCTTAGACCTGAGACCTGGGTGAATGCAGTGCTCTGTATCCTACTTTATCTGATGCATTTACTAGTCTATATATCCAGCTTATTCATTTTTACTAGCAGGAAATGGAAACAATGTCTATACAACCTATGAAGCCTTATTGATTCAACTGTAGAACTCATTTGATCCAAAGTTGCTAGAAGTGTATCAGGTGGAATACGCAAAAAAATTTACAATTCATAGTGTCCTAAACACAGCACAAGGTTCACTTTTCAGGAAAGCCCCCTGAGAGTAAAGAGCTTCTCTTCCTCTTGTTATATAAATTCCACTCATAATGCCTGGGTCACTCCAGCACCAGTCTTATGGTTAGGTAAACCTGGAAATTTCCACACCCTTGGAAATATCCTCTGATCTGACCTGTTGACTAAAATTCTATCACTCAAAGTTGTTTAAGATAAGATACTGTGTTTTCAGATCCCTGTTGAAATCCACATTCCTTTAGATAGGTTTAATTAGGGCTGTTTTCAACCTAATTCATGAAATGGAATAAGCCTGTAATTTGTCACTTTGCAAATTCAGAGCAAAATCCTGATGCAAAGAAAAGGAGGCAATGTAATCTAAAAAACTAGGCTTGGGATGAATGGAGAATTGCTGAGATTAGATCCAACTGGGTCATAATATGGGCAGCTGGTGATCAAGAGAGGAAGTGAGGTGGGGTGGGGGGGGGATTTGGAACACATTATAGCACTGTCTTTAATCTTTCTTGGTCTGACTCAACTACACACCGATGTATCATAGGGTAATAAAAGGACACCGATTCTCAAGCTAATAGTTGGGCTAGTAATTGTTATTTTAAGTATTCTTTGTGTGGAGAAAGAGATTCACGTTTTCTCAGTCTTCCCACATCTGTCTGGTTGTTCCAGCAACAAAAATAAATACTCTTCACAATGAAAATATTGAAAGCATTTTCCAAATGTGTAATCCTTATTATACCAATATTGTAGAGAAATGTCTCAAAACTTGAAGATTGCTGTTGGTATGTTTCCTTTATTCTTCTTGAAAGTGACTTTTTAAATCCAACAAAAATGGTTTGAAAGATAATGCTGTTTAAAAATAAATTTCCTGAAATGGACAAGTTCCCGACATGTGCATTTACAAATAGCTCTCTTTATGATAAGGGCCCACCCATTCAATGCTTCACTTTGACCACCTGCCCCTCAGCAGACATGTATCCAATACATACACTACGCAATTCTATTCCACATACTACCAGTGAAAAACGTTCAGTGAGATCTACTTAATTTCATCTTCCAACTGAAAGAACATTTACCTGGGACCTATATATAAGTGCTATTTATTTGCACAAGGAAGAGATGACATTTCAACACAAACTATTATACTTTCTTTTATCAGAAAATCAAATTATGTAATACAAAGTGGTTATTTTTTAAAACATTTTTTAATGTTCATTCACCAAAAAAAAAAAAAAAAAAAAAAAAAGGAAAAGAAAAGAAAAGATAGTTCAGAGAGTTCCCATATATCAAGTCTCTACCTCCTGCCATGGAGTTTCCCCTGTTCTAAACATCTTACATTAATGTGGTGTATTTGTAACAATTAATAAACTAATATTGATAATTATTAACTAAAGGCCACAGTTTACATGAAGGTTAACTGCTTTTTTATAACTCTATAGGTTTTGACAAGTTAATGTTATGTATCCGCATTACAGTACAATATAGAATAATTTCACCACCTTAAAATGCCCTGAGCTTTACCTATTCGTTTCTCTCACATTACCCCTACCTCAAACTCCATTGATATTTTACTATTTCTGTAGCTGTGCCTTCTCCAGAATGTCGTATCACTGAAATCATACAGTATTGTAGCCTTTTCAGACTGGCTTTTTTCACTCAGTAATATACATTTAAGATTCCTCTATGTGTTTTTGTGGCTTGATTGCTCATTTATTTTTATTGCTGGATAATAATCCATTATCTAAATGTACCACAGTTTATTTATCTATTCACGTATTGAACACCACCTTGGTGGCTTCCAGTTTTAGGTGATTATGAACAAATCTGCTATAAACATCCAAATGTAGATTTCCATCTAAATATAAATTTTCTAACTTATTTGAGTAAATACTTTAGAGTGCAATTGCTAGATCGTATGGTAAAATTATGTTTAGTTTTGTAAGAAACTGCCAAATTGTCTTCCAAAGGGCTGTACAATTTTTCATCTCCACCAGCGATGAATAAGTTTGTTACTCCACATCCTTGCCAGCATTTGCTGTTGCCATTTTTTAGATTTTAGCTACTCTAATAGGTAAAAGTGTGTATTTGTTTTAAACTTGCAATTCCCTAATGACATGTGATGTGCACATTTTATATGCTTACTTTCCATCTGCACGTCTTCTTTGATGAGGTGTCTGTTAAGATCTTTTTTCTGTTTTTATTGGTTTGGTTTCTTATCATTGAGTTGCAAGAGATTATAGTATATTTTAGGTTCAAGTCCTTGATCAGATTTGTGTTTTGCAAATGTTTTTTCAGCCTTTGGTTTGTTTTTTCACTCTCTTAACATTGTCTTTTACGGAATACAATATTTTAACTTTAGTAAAGTTCAATTTATCAGTTTCTCCTTTCATGGATAATTTTTTTTTTTAGGTATTATGTCTAAAGATGCACTGCCAAACCCAGGATTACCTAGGTTTTTCCTATGTTATACTCCTAGAATTTTATAATTTTGTGTTTTACAATTAGGTTATTTATTTGTGAACCGACCTTTGTCAAAGGTGTAAGATTTGTAACTAGATAGAATTATAGGTGGTTTTTATTTTCATCTTTGGATTTTCCTGTGTTTTCTAAAGGTTTTTAAACAACATACAGTATTTTTAGAGTGAAAAGATATTCTCAACTCTAGTATCGCAAAGTGTATAGTGTTGCAAATTGTACAATTGTACAAGGAACAAAAAATTATATAAGTTATAATTTAGAACTTTAAATTTGCCACATATTTAAAAGCAAATGAAAAATTTTCCTTTAAGCTCTATAATAGTATATATAGATGACAAAAGTTCTGGGTGGTATGAACTTGAGATTCTAGGCTGTCACTCTTGTTGACTAAATTGATTTTATCAGAACAATGATGCAATTAGTAATTACTGATAAGAAAACATTTGTGTTCTCACTCTATGGGCACTGACTATTCAGATCCTAATAGAACATGAAGATATTTTTCCAGAAATTAAATGAGCCTAGTATAATTACAGGAAAGGGCATCAGAATACAATGTTTGTAATGTTCTGTTTCATAAAAGGGGTGATGGGTACACACACAGTCATTTTCCTTTTATTCTTTAAACTGTACATACATTTCATATACTTTTATTCAATATATATGTATAACATATTTTAAAATAAAACTGGGAGGAAAATACAAGTGTGAATCCTTGAAAACATATCTGGCAATAGATTCACAATCAAACCAGCAAAAATTGATTTTCTTTCCTAATGTCAAATTTTGGTATTAAACACTACAAAAACAGTTCTCTTTAATGTGATACTCATGGAAGTGAATGCATAAAAATATGCAGCTACTTTTCTAAATTGATTAAAAGAAGTCAAGATTTGCTTGAACTAAAACCCAGTTTGGTGTTTTCCTATAGGAAAGAAAATGTTGCCCTGGTTATTTGACCTAATCTGCTATCCTGGTGGCAGTACAGCTAATCCTCCCAGAGAGCAAAAGGGTAGTATGTAAATAAAGAAGGAGAAAACAGTCATTATAGTGATATTGACCTCAGACTACACAGATTTCCTTAATGTGTAGAACCACCATATGGCAATGTGTTGCCTCTGCTGTTCTTTCCTTTCTCTTTCTTTCTTAACTGTTTTTAAATGGAAATGTTGGCCTACTTTAGCTTAATCTTCACCTAAGTTGGAGAGGACTGATCTATAATCATTAGGAGAAAGAAAAATAATATAGACAGAGGATCTCCAACTGTTGGGTCTCAGGAACCATTTTTACCCTTACAAATTATTAAGGACACCAAAGAGCTTTTGTTCATGCAGGTTACAGCTATAAATATTTTCCATATTAAAAATCAAAACACATATTTAAAAAATATTTGTTTATTCACATTTTTACCAAAGATAGTTCCGTCAAAAATATATTTATTTTCCAAAATAAAACTATTAGTGAGAATAGTCATTCTTTTAATTTTTGTAAATTTCTCTTTTATAAAAAGGAGAGGTTTTCATGAGTGGTTTATTAATAATTTTAAAAAAACTAGATTGTTATTGTTACTTTCTGCATTCACATTGTTCTGATATGGTTTTTTTTAGTTGAATTACATGAAAACAATCTGACCTCAAACAGATACCTAGTTGGAAAAGGGAGGCATAGTTTGATAGCCTTTTCAGATAATTGTAGATATTATCCTTGAACACTATACCAAAACTCAATAAGCAGTTTCTTGAAAATTAGTTGTAATGTGGAATCTGACAACTTATCGATAAACATCCTGTGCTACATTATATGAATATCTATTGATCTATCTTGTACTTCAGATAGATCTTTTACCCATGGGTGACTTTGTCACATCAATCACTGGTCATTTGGAATGATACACTGCATTAGACAGATCTTTCAAATGTTGACACATTAATAGAGTATCAAAAAGTCTCATTGGTTACTATCACCACCAATCCTATCAGAAAGATCTTTTAAAGCTGGGAAGCTGTCAAGCTTTGGGTTGCAGATACAAACTTTGTAAATTTCTAATTTTAATTTAAGAACTTGAATTTTATCCTTGCCTTGGCAGCAAATATTATTTTCCTTGAAGTGATTGGCTTACTTCATCCATTTTTGAGAAAATTTCTAACAAGTGCCCAAGTCTGAATAACTATAGCTTTGCTCTTGATTATCCTTCCTAGTAAAAATGGTGTTCCATGGTGGGAGTGGGGGGCGGGAGGAAAGTAACTAGTTCAGCTTGAAACTCAAATGACCACAGAAGCGTTTACTGTGCAAAACCTATTGTACTTTCTCTTCACATGCATTTTCTATTTTCACACCTTCAGAATATAAAAAGATATGTACTTAAGGATTGAGTCTTAATAAAACTAATAATTTTCACTATTTCACCAAGAACATTTTAAGTCAACATGGTGGAAAACACAAGCTATATTAGTACTATTATTAAAATAAGTTTGACTTCACAGATCCCCTGAAAACATCCCAAGAAATCCCAAAAGTCTATGGACTATATTTTGAAAACTGATACAGACACAATCTCAACAAATTTGTCATTCTTCTGAAATACTCCAAGGAGCCCATTTCCTTTCAACACAGAAATAGTGTTGTATCTTTCAAGTAGACATTGATAAATTCTATATATTTCTTGTTTCTCCCCATCCCCCTTCTCCCTCCTTTACTTCCTCCTCCTCCTTCTCTTCTTTCCAATTTTGGAGGCAGCACAAAACTATGTTCAAACACTATCTTTCAGCAGTAGTCTATTAAAAGTCAAGGTACATCTTGGATCATACAACCTGATACATTTACCTATAGTTAACATATCCAAAAATAAACAACTATCATAAGGCCCTGTGCCCTACAGAGGCATGGGGAAGGTATACTACTGAAATTGCAGAGAGTATTTCCTTTTCAAAGGCTTTAAAAAAAAAAAAAAAGTTATTAGACATTACAATGATCAAATTAATTGAATCTGTGAGGCCTGCTGGGGGCTAGATTTCACTCTCCTCATTCACAGATGTTCCCAAATGCTTTGGAGGGCCACATAATTTTGTCTTCCCTCATGGTAGATGACTAGGTTGAGTGTATAAATTATCCAACCTGGAATAGTTTTTAAACTGAAAGGAAATGCTTTGAATATTATTTTAGGACCCTGGGTGTGGCTCAGACTATCCTGAGGAGTGTGGACTGCCATCTTTACCCTGTGATGATGACAACCTTCTTGTAATGGGGCCGTTTTCCTAAACTATGATTTAGGAACCTCAGCACCAAACTTGTGAACCTCAGCACTAAACAGTGCTGAATCTAAAGACTAACTGAGGCATAGAGAAATTAAATTATGGACTGTTGACATCTGTGTCACAGCAAGAAAAAAAACAGCAGTTTTCACAACCTAATAACTGTCTTCCTCAAAATAACCAGTAGTTGCTTTTAATTTTTATGCTTTCTGAATACAAAGACCTTTTCTCTCATTGTGTACTCCTTACTTGTCTTTATTAAATTCTTTCCTCAGTGGAATATTAAACATTTTTCCAATTGGAAATGAAAGCGCACTGCAGGCTACCGTAGGGGTAGTCTCTTTGATTTCTTCCCAGGCATAAGACTTACAAATTAATTTAACTTCACAGAGCTACTTTGCTCTGTCTGCACCCTCAATTTCAAGCTAACCTACTGTTCACCTGCTGGCTCCTTACCCACCCCCCATCTACTTATATTTTAGGAAAATTAAGCAGGTGGCATGTGTCTTCAAATACCAGTAGGCACCATAATACGTGCCATGAGTTAAAAATTCCATGAAACTCCTTCTAACTTTGTGAACGATTTTTATTGAAAAATCAGCCTAATCCAAACTGATGTTAGGAATCAGAATTTATTTAATCAAAAAAAAAAAATGAAAAATTCCATTTGGCTGTAAGCCAAGGAGCTTTGGACATGGAAAAGGAATCCATTTCTCAGGAGCTATTATTCACCACGCTACAATTCTATTATTTTTCTTCCTATTTACACCAGTTTGGTACTAAAAATGACATTCCCTATCTGTAAATATACCTACATCTGTTCATATTTCCTCTTTCTTTCTCCACGTACACACACACATTGCTATTTGTAGTTAGAGTTTGGCAGACGAAAGGAGAGTATCTATTCTTATCACTGGCGTATGGCTATAGCCCTTCTGTCTCACAGGCAAATTTTGAGTCTATCAGCTTCATTTTTGTAGCAAGTCTGAAGGAAGTGTCTTTTTTTCATTTTTGATTTTTTTTTTTTAATATTGCAGCTGACAGTAGAATCCCAGAAAACAAATGTTGCCATTATGAGGTGTCAAAGTTAGTTTAGAGAATCCAAAATTGTTTGTAATTTATATGTATGCATAAAGCAATATTTAAAGCTTTCCAGAGAAGTAATGAATTTTTGACTCTGGCTCCTGTTTTTGATAATGAATATCAGAATATTTGGATTATTTCCTATATAGGCAATGTTGAATCAATAAAGGTATGCTCATAATTTATGACTAAATATCCTTTTTTATGCTCCAAAAATAAATCGATGTCAAACAAGACTAGAGAAGGAAGCAAGCTCTATAGATATTGTCACTATTTTTTGTGACTTTTGCTTCATAGGTTATAAGTTTGGCTTTCACACACCCTTGGAGAAGTCTTCTTGTTTATATGGGGGTCACAAAAGATTGCCTAACCCTTCAGTCTACCCATCCAGGGCTGCAAAATGTCATATTTCAAGTAAATGCAAAATCAATCCCATGTTGGACATAAGAGACATAATGACAAGGTCTCTCCTTTCCAAAAAATATTCATGCCTCTCTGTGTAAGACAGTCCCAAGTCTATCAGTTTTGTCTTTGACTTTATGGAAAAGAGTAATCTTTCAGGGAATGGCAGCTAGGAGTAGATTATAATGTTATATATTAATATATATCTAAAATAATATAATATGTAACATAATACCTAACATAACTCAAGGTCAAGGATAAAAATAGAAAAAAAAATTTGTGAATGTGGTGAGAAAGAAATCATCGGTCTCTTCAGAATAAGCAACATGGCAAGAAAAATGTTATGGGTTTCCCTATATTTTGATTTTCATCTTGAAACCCTGAGCTTTGTTGATGTCCCCCATAATAGCACTTTTTTATGTCAGACTATCCATTGCTCAAAAACATTCAAGGACTCCCAACCATCAATAATGTTAGTAGAATGGAGTATAAATTCCTGGACATGGGATTCCAAACTCTCCATCCAGTGAGCTCAACTTCTCATTTCAGATTTATCACCTACTGCAATCATTCTACAAACAATTCTCCTCTTAGAAAAGTAATTATCTATAAAGACTCCAAATTGTCCACCTAGAATTGATTTATTCTTTGTCTGCATTCATTTCAAACTAGTTATATTTACCTGAATTTACCCTTCCCTGCCTTAAGTCACATGGCTATGTGAATTAACTACCTAACTTGATAATAACTTTAAAAAGCAAAGAATGTATCTCTTTGTTATCCCCTGTAGGTCATTATCCTGTAGAAATTACAAAAATAGATTGTAGTAGCATTTATTTTGAAATACAAGTAACATTTAGTAAAACTAAAATGTTTAATGCATCATGGAGTTAGTAATGAATTCTTAGTGATGAATAAAAGTCTCAAACTATTGATTTCAAAACTAAAAACAGAATTTTTCCTTTTAAACTAAATGAATTTTGAGATGGTTTCTGTTATTTCAACAAAAGTAACAATTATAGCGAAAAATCATCCAAAATATGCTTTAGACTGATTTCTTTCATTAAAAGCCAATGCCTCTAATTATATAGATATTTAGTTCGGGTCTATACAGGGCCCAGAGTCATCAAATTATAGTTAATGAATGAACAACAGATTGAATTGCCAATTGATCAATTCAATTAGGCCATTAAGAAAACTAAAATAAGAATACCAAGTGCGTGGGCTAGTTATTTTCGTCAACCTAGGACCCCAAGTAGATTTATAATTCTGCACTTCAGTCTCCTGCTTGGCACTCAGATGTGATGAGACATGGATGAAGTAAACCTGACAACCACAATTCCCCTTCAATCCATCATATATTCTCCATCACATCTGATATGACATTTTAAAACATCTCACCTCTTACTTCGTGTTTGTTATTGATATTTCAAAAAAAAAAAATCCTTTGTAACAGTTTACTAGCTCACTCTGTTGACAATGTATAACTTCTGAAAAGTAAAAATTCAATTTATCTTAAAATATTAATCAACAGTTACTAGTTACAATTACTTACTAATTTTCCTACCTAGGAATGAAACAATAATTCTTTTAATCTGGAAAGATAAAATGTTACAGAGAAGTCTCTTTTAAAAATCTATAATTTATTTTAAACACAATAACGCCACTTTTCCACTGCCAGTGTCAGGGCAAAGTGCCACTAACTGGCTTTTGTCGGGGCTTGGATTTCACGTCCTCCCTCGTAAACCGCATCTGATCTGTCTCCAAGACCTGTTCTCAATATCTCCCCAACCATCTTCATTTCTGAGTGCTTTCTGATACAGCCTTAGCAACAGCTTTTAGTTAATTCTCTCCAGGATTAATGCCGAGGTATTCCACCTCGTCTTCCTACCCAGGTTACCTCTCTTCCTTCCAGCTTGTCCCCCTCTGTCATTTCCTGTGCCCTATGAGCCGAAGAGAATATGCTGTTCCCCTGAAAAGCATTTGATCTCTCTATATTCTTTGCTCACACTTCTCTTTGCCTCCCTACTACTTGTTCTTCAAGATTGGTGCATTGGTATTTCTCTTTTATGCAGGGCAATAGTACTCTGTTTTCTTATTTCACAGTACAACCTAGTTGCTTTATCTATTTCCTCCACTGGACTATAAGCTGTTTTAGGGCATAGACTTCTGACATTTCATTCCTGGCAACCAGTAAGATGAGAGGTATATGATTCATTCAGAAGTTCATTGAATAAATATTTATTTAATGATAAACTGAAAATGCTGAAAGGCAGTACTCTCTAACTACTGTTTGCTAAAAATATAAATTTTATATATCTGCTACTTGGTGATATTATGTACCTGATATATAAAAGGGATGATCTGAAATATGTTTTACATAGAATTGAGTAAGTACTAAATTAAACGTTACTTAGAACTTGATAACTTGCTATAAACACATACATAGAAATTCAAACACTCTCTGGATGAATTGTGATATACCCAAGTGCTGGAAAAAGTTGCAAAACTTCACATTAGCATTTATGTTTCAAACTAAAGCAAGAAATAATTTTATCAGTCAACATGGTACTTTAGTGACTATGGAAATATATTTATCTTTAAGAGTTCTAACCACTCTGATACAACTTTTAATGTTCCTAAGTCATGTTAGTGATATGATGGGTTTCCATTTTAATTAACTCTATCTTTCCCAATTAATAAGAGTTAGGATAGAGAATAGGTAATATATGTATTTAATTTATGAATGCCTCAAAGTGGTACTTACAGAAAGTAGAAATTAATTCAGAAAGGATTAGCATGATTTTAAAAATGAGAGAATGGTAAGTGGTAACTAACAGAAGTTAGGATTTACTATTCATTTATTCCTTTATTCTCTCACTCAATCTTGTATTTATTGTGGATCTGGGTATTTGACCCATAAACCAACTTATAAACTTTAAGTCAAATGGGTCCCAACACATCTTCCCTTCAGCAGGTCCTTCATGCGGTCAATAGAATATGCGACAGGTTTAATCAAGTATGACAATAACCTGTATGTGTGTGTATTATCTCAGCTCATCATTCCTTTATGAAGTTTATATTTGAATTCATGGAACTCAGGTAAAAGTCCTCAATAGATGTAATGTCTTTGTAAAAAAAAAAAAAAAAAAAAAAAATAGTTTCCATTCAAGTAAGAAATGCTCACACACTTCCATGGTACAACATATTCTCAATTTTAGCCAATTAACAATATGAAATTTGATTTTAGATAAATCTCCATGGATTACAATGCACATGTTTTATAAGGTGAACAAATAAAGATAAATGGGAACTTGATGATTATGTCTCTATGCCTTTCAAGATGCTCCATTTCAGATTTAATACTTGATTAGTCCAGCTTGATTCCTTAATACCACTGGAAAAGACATCTCTCTGTCATATGAAGATAATCAAACATATTCTTGCCAACTTTCTATGTGGCGTACCTTGGCTTCCTATATGATACACTCAATAGATGCATTATTAATGATATGTGAATATAAATATTTAAAATTCGTGTGTATGTAATGGATGCCTAAATAAATGTATGTATGTGTTCAGAGCAAATGCTACCTTTGCATCTGTCACTTCCTGGTGAGTGAAATGTATCACAGTGTTGCCGGTGGTCACTGACACATTTAAGTCAGTATCCCTGTGACTAATGGAGGAGAGAATACACAAAAGAGTTAGGGATTTTAGAGGTGTCCTTATTAAAGCACCTGGAAACTCCATCAAATTGCCAGTTTGCTTTTAGAATGAGTTAGGAATGTTACTGTCTGCAGAGCTGAAGTACTTGTGGTAACTACTCACAGTAAGGGTGCAGAGACAGGAGCCAACCAGGCTTTGATAAGCATCCGGTCCCAATTACTCACAAGAGAGTCTAAGTAAGCCTTACAAGTGAGACTAAATGAGAAAGTAGATATTACATAGATATCCAATAGTAGTGGTTATTAGAAGAAAAGAGATTTTAGGGAACACCCATCCGATCCAATTTCTGCTTAGGAGAAGACAGTGAAATCAGAGTCTTAGAGATTTGCCAACGAGAAAGAAAAAGAGATGAAGAGAAACAACTTTCCTTATCATAATATTAATCATAATACAAATTATAGTAAGCATTTATTGTAATTACCTGTATGTCTGCATATACCCAGAGCTCAAGCAACCCTCCTGCCTCAGCCTCCTGAATAACTGGGCCTACTGTCGTGTGCCACCATGCCCAGCTATTCTTTTATTTTTTTTATTTTTTTGTAGAGATAGGGTCTCACTGTGTTGCCCAGGCTGCTCTTCAACTCCTGGTTTAAGCAATCCTCCTGCCTGAGCCTCACGAGTCACTGGGATTACAGGCAGGTGCCACTACACCTGGCTGGGAAAATTCTTAACTTTACTAATCCTTTGTTCTTTAAAAATGGGGATAATAACAACTACCTCTTAGACTGTTATTAGAAGAAAATGAAATAATGCATAAGAAATACTCCATAATGAGCCTTGCACAAAGCAGCACTCATTAAATATTAAGAATGAATAAATCAGTACAAATTTAAGGTGACATAACTCTTTATCCAGAAACTTCAATGGCAAGACATGGAAAAATAGGAACAGCTTTGGCACACCCTCATCTAATGCCTAGCAAAAAAGGGAGAAATAATAGAAAACAAAACCCAATGAACAATACAGAACTTACTACAATCACAAATATTTGTTAAAGAAAAAAATAATGTTCAAATTATCCCAGAAAATATCATTGTGAAGAAAATAAAGAGGACTGCAATACCTGATAAAATCCTGACTTCTGCTTCATTTCCTATTCTTGAGCTGGCAGGATTCCTAGCCAAGCAGCGATAAATTCCCATGTCCCCCAGTTGAAGTCGGCTGATCTGCAATGCTCCGGAGGGCAAGACCACCACTCGGGAGTCGCCGGGGGTGGGACTCAAGTCTTGTTGGTTTTTCTGCCAGTGTATTGTTGGCATGGGCTCCCCAATGACTTCGCACTTGAGTAGCACTGTGTCTCCCATGAAGGCTGTGACAGAGTCTGTCTGGGAAAGGAACCTCAGTGGTCCTAGGGGAAAAAACAAAGGAGGAAGGATAGGTAAGTCTTTCAGATGAAGTGTAATAGTTTCCAATAAAAATAATCACACCTTGTATTCTTTATAGAAATTACATTCTACAGGCTATATTTCTCCAATCTTTTCTTACTTGCTCATTCCTCTTTATCACATTGTCTGGTGCTACAGTAGGTTCTGTGGCTAAAAATGATGAAGATCTCGACACTAATCTCTAGAAGCTTGCTGCTTTGTTAGTATTGGTTAATAAAACTACTGGAAAAACAGAGGAGAGAGGATCATCCTAATAGTACAGATGAGGAAATTGAGGCTCAGAGAAGTGAAATTCCACACTCAAGGTCACACAGTTTTTCTGTAGCAATCCTGCTAATGGGAACTCGTTCTTCTGGATCCTCGTCCTATGGACAGAATTCCTGTTACCCAACTTTGGGCAAAGAATTATGAAGTCATGGAAATTCATGAGGGACTAGTCATATGGCATAACCTAAATCAGTTTCAAGAAGGATGGGTGACATTAACTGCCAATTATAGTAACAAAGAACAATCTTTTATGGGTAAGTATGTGTTCATCAGCATTTGGCAGGTATGGTTGTGGCGTAGTGAACAAGTCCTAAAGTTGGCATTAGAATAGTTTGTGTTCGTAGTCTGGTTGAGCCACCTACTATGTATGAGTCCTTTGATAACTTGTTTTATTTCTTTGGGCCATAAAATATAATAATAGCTAATTCACATGGCCACTATGATGTTCATATGAACTAACTTGAAAATGACATATTCTTATGAATGATTAAGTAAACACAGGGAAAAAAACAAAAAAACATAAGCTGGCCATTACTAAGTGTAACCCTCATGAGAGAGAAGCCTCCTCTACCATGATATTGTACATGAGAGAGGTAGAAGATATTTTGATTCTGCTCTCTTGAACCCTCTTTTACAAAAAAGTGGGTAATTGTGATCCTGATCCTTTGACCATGGAAACCATTTGTTTTGTTTTTTAAATGACTTCAAGGAAATATTTGTATGAATTATGCCATCATTGATTGGTCGTTGACAGTTTTATTTTCTAGAGCTAATTCAACTAAATAATTTTAATTCTTTATTCATATGCTCTATTCATCACATTTACATTCTGATATTTCTATTTTCATTTTAATCATACTGGAATTATTGTATGTACATTTTACAGTAAAATCTGACTCATTCATCAGTTTGGGGTTCATGTCAAGTTGTACTAATCATATTTTATGTGACTAAGATTTTATTTTATAGAATTATTTTAATTAAGTCAACATTTCCCAGGTCCAGGGTTAAATTTTGTCAAGAAGTTTTGATTTTTCCGTTAATATTTAGAGCCAGTAACAAATTCTACTGAGCTCAGTTTTAACCACTGTTAGTTTTAATTTGGTCCTATTAATTCTCATAATCCTAATTTCCCCTATAATTTAGTATCAGATTTTGCTGGGACAAAGGGCAAAGGCAAAATGGCCTGGGTCAAACATCATAATTTAATATGAGACACAATAAGAAATGCTACACAGAAGTCTCCTTCCCTAAGTGAAGGTAGAATTTCATGTGTCTTTCAGAGATTAGAGTTTTTGAGCCACAAAAGAATTGAATCCACAATTCAATTATACATAGGTATAAGCTGCTAAAGGATACCACTTATAGCTACCCCCACATAAATAGACCTCCAATCCTAGAGATGCAATATTAAATTTGTTCTTTGGTAAGAGTGATTAATGCTAGACCATGTGGAAACATTAATATTGATGCAAACATTAATTTAATCAATTGAAATTTATCCCATACATATAAATACTAAAATTACTCATCTGATTCCTAAGCTAAGGCTTTGGAATCTTGATCTATAAACTACCCAGGTCAACACTATAAAGGTATCTATAGGGGGCGCCAGCCACTTGCCTAATTCCATTATTCTCCTTTAGTTATCAGAAGAACTCATCTATAACTGCACTGGATCTACCAGTGGGTGAAGAACAAAAGCAATCAGTTAACTTGTGCCCTGGCTCATCTCTCCGAGTCCAAGTTCCAGGCTGTTTGTAGTGTATAACTTTGAGTCTATTCAAAACAAGAAGAAGTACATCAATCTACTACTGACTGGCTTGGGTATGGATTTAAAACATGTGCTTAAACAGAGAATGGTTTATATATACTATACAAAACAAATCTAAGAAGTAGTGCTAGATGTTGTGAAGCTTGTGTGGGGCAATGCGTTCAAACAAATTTCTTCCTCTTTTATTTAATAGTTTTCTTTTTGGTCTTCATCTCTAGCGTTTTATTTTGTACTTAAGGAAATACAGTCAGAAATAATTTTTCCATACACACAAGTTGTATATGTTATACATATAGATAAAATATGTTTGGTAAATTGATAAGACACATGAATACTTTTATATATTCAGATTTATAGTTCTGTGTTAAGTTATACTCGTTAGTTAAATTTAAAATATCTACTTGACATCTGAATGTACGTGATATTCAGAAATGCACTTGCAAGTAAGTTTTAGAACACAGAAAAAATATAAAAAGTAATTCAAATTGATACACAACAATTGGTTTCCTATGTAAACTTCATCTACCTGGAAGAATCATACGAGGCATGAGACTGCATATTAACATAATTAGGTTTAATGGAATTGGCTACTATTCTGCATGCTTATTCCATATGCACGCTTTGGTGATTTCAGATCTTACTAAACAGGGGTCAGAACTGCATCCTATTTAAAAGTTAACAAAGCAATGTTTGGAAATTTCAAATACTTGATTATTTGTCATAGTGGGAAATTATACACGATTTGTAGCCTTTTCTTTTTGTCTGTAAAAAGGAAATGGTACACATCAAAAAAGCAGTTCTAAGTTTACAAGGCTCTATATGGCTTGAATTAATGCTCCCAATATTGTGGTAAATTTTAGCACTAACATCTCATCGTGGTGTAACAAACCAGCAACAGTGTTAAAAGAAGTTGTTATAGGCTATCAACTTAGCACTATATTTTTTGAGACATGCATATGACCATATAGTAATGAACATCAAACTCACTATAACTCATAAGTCTGAAATATTGTATTTTCAGAAGAGTCATTTAATGCTCTAATGTAATACGAATGATTCCCAAGCTTCATTCATAGAGAGATACAGGTATAATTTTAACTAGATCCCTGTGCAAAATAGTTACCTGCTCAAAAAGAGCCTGTTCACGGAAAAATCCTGGTTCAGACTTGTTAGACCATAGCTGATCTACTACAATAGTAGCAGGAATGGTCTTATTACTTCTTTTTTCACTCAAATCCATTACAAACATGGCCAAAATATCAGTGCTCCTAAATCAATCGCTGAAGTTTTTGCTTCACTCAGGAAAACCTGAGGTTCCTCAAATTTTCTGGTATTGTAACAGCACTGGACCAATCTAGCTCAACTTTTATGTAACAAAGTTGTGATTTATTTTTCAGTTGTCGTGAACCCCAGGTTAAAGGGGGTAACATGAGCATGCCCAGATGGATCAAGGGCACAACCATAGGTAGAACCTAATTGCTCAGACTGGACTGAGGAGCAAGGACTGGATTAAGAAGTGGACACCACATAGCAGGATCCAAGATCCTATGTGATCAAGCAATAGTGTTACCACACGGCAGGATCCAGCAACAGCATCCCGGGCACCACGCCATCCCAGGATTCTATCAGACCACTTCTCATTACCCTCTGACTAGAAAACCAATCCAACCACTTTGTTCAACGACACATTGGTTTGGGAATCATCCCTAGTGTGATCCTGACTTGTGCCAACTAATAATATCCTCTTACTATAACCAGCTACCAACTTGGCTGTGTCTATTTACTGATACCTGCACCAAGGGAAAGAACCTCTCTATTTGGGAGGTAACAGTATTGTCTTAAACGAAAAATTCTGGCCAAAGGATTGTGTTTTTGGTTTTGGTTTTGTTTTAAAATACATACCCAGGCATCTATCACAATGTGCCTTCCAGGTTGAAGATGCTCAGGAAATTTCACCCCAAAATAAGAATTTTTTCCCTCTGCATTGAAAACAGGGATGATGCTGGATCTTTTCTGGATTACAGACTAGGGCAATGTTGCAGTCAAACCCTAGTGTTTGACTCCACAGCGTCAAACATTCTTGCACTCTTAGATGATGCTGACACTAACCCTCATGATGTCAACAACTGTCAAATCACCAAATGTTAGGGAAGGTTCATAAGCCAGGTCTGTGCAACTTGGGCTAGTTCACTTGCTCCCATTGTTAAGTTGCCAAACACTAAAGATTGTATATGGACAGAGCAAATGTCTGGACTGACTTGGTTAAGTGACAAAACTCAGCCCTGTAACTTCCAGAACAAGATCAAAGGCCTTTAATGTGAAATATTTTATAAGCTGTTCTATTCCCATAGACTGGCAGGAACACATGGACACTGGTGTTGTCGAATTGCCAGTGAGGAAGAAGAGGCACAGCAAACTCCAGACTGAGAGGTCACAGGTTCCAACCTGAACCTACCTCTAAATAACACTGGTCTTTTTATTGTGTTTGGTGATAAAGTATACCAGTGGTTCCCACTGAGCTGGTCAGGACACTATGAACCTGATTATCTGACACTCTGTTACCAGGTAACCAGGTATTCCACTTTAAATGCCAGCCAAATTACAAACTTAGGCTCTTTTGTTCATAAAGTGGTAGCAAGCAAACATACTAAGATGTGATATTATTAAAAACCCACTTGCATATCACAATTCTAAGTTATTTTTGGTGCTCAGGGCTCTGCTTGACATTTGGAACTCTTAAGACTGAAAAGACGGTTTTGAGTCACTCCATGGTCATAGCACCATACATGCATCAGAAGCACTTCAGTTAGAAGTCAACAGCCTAGTCTCTGTTGTATCTGAAAACTGCCGGGTCCTGGATGCCCCGACAGCCCAAAAAGGAAGAGCTTGCGTGATTATTGGTGAAAATCCTTGCCACTCAGGTAAGTAGAGACTGTGACCTACACTTCTTAAAAGATAAGATACTTATGTTCCATCTCTATTTCCAAGAATGGGAGACTGGTTTAATACGATGTGGGAAGAAATGTGCTTAGATCTGTTCTTTTCTACTTACTTATTCTCATTCTATGTTCTTGTCCCCTTTTTTCACTCACATCTCTTGTTACTGGACTATTAACCTGATCTCTCTCTCTCCACAGTCACCAACTCAACTCAACTTTTAAGGTGTGAAACTTCTAGGGAAATTCTAGACGGGGGAAATGAAGGAGGTCAAGTTACTTCACTCCAAGGAAGTATACTAAAGGCATTTCTCCCATATGTTGATACTCTCCACTCCTGAACTCCCAAGTAGCAGAGCAGAACTGAACAAATTTGGTTGTGTTTAGTAAGTTCATTCTGCCCCAAATTGAATTGCTCCAAACTTCAGCCGGAAGTACTGCATTATTAAAAAT
This sequence comes from Eulemur rufifrons, assembly GCF_041146395.1. Classification (NCBI taxonomy): domain Eukaryota; kingdom Metazoa; phylum Chordata; class Mammalia; order Primates; family Lemuridae; genus Eulemur; species Eulemur rufifrons. The sequence continues at coordinate 17,745,447 of NC_090987.1, forward strand.
AGCCACACAAGCTATTTTGATAATACACTTGATCTTAGCCAAAAGGCCAAGAAGCAATTCACACAAACTATTTTGGGTGCTTTTGGAGGGCTTTCATTGTTAGCCTTTGGGAAAGGTCATTTTCAAGAATGAATCCTAGTGAAAGTTCCTACCTTCACACCTAGCCTGGCCCAGGAGGCCAAGGCAGCTTTAAATCTAGGAACACCTGGACTTGGAAGTGTCCCCACCAGCCAACTTGCAGATTTATACATTATCTGTACCTCCACGCCTTAACAAAGATCAGAACCTACTAGTGACGAACTACGAAAAGGAAAAAAAGATTTTAACTACAGAAAAGTTAGATACATAGGGGAGCTCTGCTTAATCCCATCTTAGAAATGATAAAGACACTTTTAATTCAAATTTGGTAAGTGACTAACACACAGTAAAAGTGTCTGGGCTTTAGTATCAGAAATGGTATTTGTATCAACAATCCTAATTATAGTTGTAGAGCAAGCACTAAGTGCTGTTAGCAAGAGATATATAGGCATTACGAGAGTATCATGGACAAATGGGTCTCACCCTGTTTATTTTGATTCCTGTAAAATATCCTTAAATTATTCTGTAATACTAATTTTAACACTAAAAGGATTAAGTGACTATTTACATATGTTACTTTGTTAAATGTTGCTCAAGGCCCATTAAACATCTATAACCTAAATTGTTTTCTAGAATATTTACTAACTATCCATGCAAGGAAGAGTAAGGTTTTCCTCTTTATAGTTGTTCAGTCGCACAGTGCTCGAATACCTGGGATTTAATAGTACCGGTGCAGTCTGAGACTTCTTATTTCCTCACAGTGCCCTCCCCAAGCCCAGACAGAACCAGCTGTCCCTACAGGTCTCCTTTGCAATATTTATTTCAATTGTAATTAACTGTGGAGTTTATTTAATTGCCATCTTCCTGGCTAACCTGCAAGTTCCCCAAAACGACGGCCTATGTCCGTTTTATTCTCTACTATAAGCACTTAGCATGGTGCATGGCAAATACTTGACCATCAAATATTTGTTGAATGAAAACATATATATTATTGTTAAGACAGTCAGTTTAGGCAACTAGCCCAGGCCCTAAACATTGGGAAGTCTCGGAAGGACAGAAATTACAATAAAGGCATAAAGAGTTAGAGGGAGAAAGCAGTGATTTCTTCAAGGAAAGTGAAAAAGAGCTGAGGTTAATAAACATAAGTCAACCAACAGAGCCTTTCATTTGAAAAGAGACCGAGGGTTGGGGCAGAGAGAGGCTCTGCACCGATGAAAATTTTATCTAAGCCCCGTAAGTTTGAATTGTGCATCAGTGGATACTTTGAGTGGGATTTCCACATCCTCCCCTCACATCAGTGTCCCCAGGAACAAAGTTATCAGAGGTGTCAGGGTGGGCCCCCACCCAGCGAGGACGGTCAGGGTAATGGCTGCAGGCATCATTCTATCAGGACAATACAAATTTCCTCAGATGCTAGGCACAACCAAAATATTTGCTGTCACCAGCTAGTAGAAATGTTAATAGCAAAAGGAGCAAACATTTTTCATTTGGGCTTTTTCTTTGTGATGTTTAAAAAAAAAAAAAAAAATGAGGTAAAAAATCACCATGGTAATGAATGGAGAGCTGCTAAATCTGTAGGGACATCAAAAGCATTAGGCTCTCAGAATTAAAATAAGGAGAACAATAGTCCCTCCCTGCCATTCCACCCAAGCATACACATACCACATAGACTAAATCTTTCCATCAGATCCAGACAGTCTGAAAGTTACAGTATCTTAGACATGCACCCCCATTCATTTCACTTTAGACGACTCTAGTTTTTAAGCAAAAGTGGAAATAAAGCATGTCTCAGTCCAGGTTTATGCCAAGACTCCGGTCCTCTAGGGAGGCCTCTCCTTCACCCCCACACCCCCAGAATGGGCCTGTTCCTTCTTTTAAATTCTAATCTGAAAATGGCACATTCTTCTGATTTGCCCCTTGGCCTTGTTGGCAGACTATCAGGATCCACATCTTCTCCTATGGAAGGTCTAATTATTAAGTAATTAAAGTTCATTTAATAAAAAGAGACTTATCAATTGGGGGACAGACCTTCGGGCTGGAAACATGCCTTGCTTTTAAATATTCAGCAACGTGGTAATACTCTGCAACCGCCAGAGGAGAGCTGCTGGAAATGCTTTGTTTGCGCCAAATTAAAGCCTGAAGGTCACATCCCTTCAAAGTCAGACCTCGTGTGCCCCTTTTTAATTCTCAAATTAGCCAAAGGGCAGAGAATAGAGGCAATCCAAAGAGAAGTTCTCCAGATTTAGCCTTTTGCAAAAAGCAGCCAGAAAACCAAGAAAGGATATTCATGGAATTTGTCAGAAGCTCATTTCTGCCTGTATGCCCCATGTCTCCCCGTGCAAAAACATACACTCCTACGAGATTGGCTGAAGAGCAATTGCTGGATTGTGGACACTGCAAAGCAAGCCCAGGATGTGATCTTATAAGAAACAACCATGTAGCCAATGAACTGAACCTCAGAAGGATGTAATAGGAGAATTGCAAAAGGGAAAGGAAAACAGTATAGGCAAATCACACAGTTTTCCCAGCTCTGCAAATTTAGCAGCACACAGTGAACTCATCTCCTAAGCCAAAACACAAGAAGAAATGCCATCAAGTAAGTCTTTCTCAGAATCATCTTTGGGTTTTGTCCAACAAAACATACTGTGAAGGGGCTGGTGCTGTCCCAGATTCTTGAAATAACAAAAGACTGACTGTATAGGAGACCCAGGACCAGATGGTCCTTTTGTGACTCCTATATTCCCAATGACTAAGAGGCAGTTTGAAGGCTGGTCTATCACAATCAGACCTAGTAGCCTTGCTAGAATCTTAGATGGCCTTCAAATCCATGGTGTGACTCAGGATTCTCCCAAATCACCCTCCTTAGTACCATCCTCAGGACCTCTGCTAGCCTGTATCTTGCCATTGTAAGAATTAGAAAAGGGTGCCGTCTCTGAGGGGATGAGTTTTATAAAAGCAATGCACAGGATCAGACAGTGCATCCAGAGATGGATTTCAGGCCCCACCCAGCTTTCCCCTGCAGGTGGTTATCAGACATGAGCTACACCCATGAACTACCAGCCTGGCTCCTCTTGACTTCATTATCAGAGTCGGAAAAGTAAGAGTCGGCTCGGCCCACCCAAGTCTTTCATTAACTTCAGGGTCAATAGAAGCAGTTTGGGGAAGCACTGTTCTAGCTAGCATTTTAATAACTTTCTTCCATCCTAGCTATTGTATGAAATCTATTCTCAGCACAGGATTAAATAATGAAGAGCACTCTCCCACCTCTTCTTTAAACTCACATGGTATTATCTTCCTGGATATAGATCCTTCTTAAAATACAGTCAAAATATATTGAATATCAATGCCATTATCCTACATGAAAGTTAGAATGGAATCCTTACAGAAGGAACTACATAGTAGACCAGGTACAGTGGCAACTACCTTTCATCTTAGCTGTGTTATCTTTGATGATTGAAAAAGGTTTTACACCTGTGAGTATGCATTAAGCCAAATGCAAACTCAACCATGCAGATCAGTTAGGAAGCGTTTGTTTCTTTTACTTTACTATAAGATATTCTACAGGTATTCTTTAAAGAACAAACTTCTAGCATATAAAAATGTTCAATAATCAAAAATGGATAATAAACAAAAATGATATAGCACCTTAGCCTATCAATGTTGCAAACCTTTTAAGATGATAATTAACAGTATTTTAGAAAGTGTGAATTGATACCACAACCTTTGAAAAGTGATTTGGCAATGTGCATCAGAACAATTCAACCCAGTAATTTTACTTCTAGGAATCTACCCATAAATATGAGAAGAAAAAAAGTTAGATATATGAAATTATTCAATACATCATTATTTAAAATAGTAAAAAATAGAAAATGGGCCAACTGCACGATTGGTAATTGGCTAAGCAAATTTAAGTATATCTACCATTCATAACATTATATACAACCATAGAAAAAATCGTGTCAATAACATTTTTTAAAGTGAGGAAAAATTATTTTTCTAATTTTTTTCCGTATCCTTAAAAACATCAAAGCAAACTTTTCTAAGGATTCTAACATCCTATCCAGTGCATTATATTCAGTACAAATTGCAAATAACTCTTCATGAGCATATTGATTTCATGAAGAGATGTTTACCTCTACAGGCTTTGACAATAAGTTTATTTTCATTCTGTACTCTGCACATAAAATTCTTATTACAAAAACGTAAGATGGGTTTATAATCAATAGTAATGAATAATTTTACAGAATCCAGGCACAGGCTTTCCATCACGCTTAAATCTCACAATGCATGGCTAATGAATGGTCACAACACTCATGAAAGTTGATTATGAATGTGGCTGATATTTGTCAGGCCTACTTGAGAGTGTATCTAATTCAAGGCAGGTAAACAGCCACATAACAGAAAAGCCAACCCTTGAAGTTAGTATGATATTCTTTTTCATCGTGCCACTGTCGCCATCCCTTCTCCACTTTATCTAGGTTCTCTTGCCATGTCCCCTACCAGCACCAATTATTTTACCTAATGGCCAAGTCCAGACCATCCACCCATGCATTCATCCATTCAATCAGTCTGTGTTATGGCTAATTCTGTGTGTCTTCTTGACTGAGCCTCGGGTCAACCTAGCCATTCGACCACACACTGCTCTGGGGATGTCTATAAAGGAATTTCTGGATGAGATTAACATTGAAATCAGTAGACTGAGTAAAGAAGAATATCTTCCCCAATGTGGGTGGTCCTTATCCAATCCACTGAAGGCCTGAGAATAGAACAAAACATCAGTCTAAAAGAGAATTCTCTCTCTCTGCCTAACTATCTGACTATCTTTGAGCCGGGGCAACAGTCTTCTCCTGCCTTTTAACCTTGACTCAAACTGAAACTTACACCATTAGCTCTCCTGGTTCTGAGGCCTTCAGACTCTAACTGGAAGTGTACCATCAGGTCTCCCAGGTCTCCAGCTTGGCAACTGCAGATCCTGGGACTTCTTAGCCTCCATAACCACATGAGCCAATTCCTTATAATCACTCTCTGTCTCTCTCTGGCTCTGTCTTTTCTTTGTTTCTGTTTCTCTTTCTAGGTAGATTCTATATAACATATTATATATATTCTAATATATAATGTGACATATATGTATGTATGTATTATCTCATTGGCTCTGTATCTCTGGAGAACCCAGATTAATATAGTCAGTCAACATTTATTGAACATCTAATATGTGTCAGTATCATCCTAATTGCCTGAGAAATACAATCATGTGCAATACTAGTTTCTTTCCTCAAAGAGCTCATGCTGTAATAAGAAAGGCAAATATACAGAACAACGCAATGTGATAACAATGAAAGATACTGTGGGAACAAAGCCAGAATAATCCTTAGTGATGCTTGTTGGGAAGTCAATCTGAAAAGAGTTCCAGAAATGGTGGATTATGAGCATTATGAGCTGGGTCTTGAATAATAAATGGGAGTTCACCAGGTGCCCAAGATTTAAAAGGACAGTCTAGACAGAGAAACAACATGTGGAAAAACAATGAATCTAAAGACCACACATTTTTTGGAGATGGCAAATAACTCAGTAAATGATGGGAAGCAATGATGAGGTCTCTAAAATTGCTTTTTTTCCTACCGTATAGGAAAGGCTGGCATTTTTTTAAATTTTATTATAAAGCATACGTGTTTTGACTATAAAAGTAAAATGAGCTCCATAAGGGTGGAATCTATGACTCCTGTGTTTTGATATTATTCCTTAGAACACAGAGTAGCACATAATAAATAATGAGTAATCTCCATATTAATGAACAAAAAATTAGTAGCATGTTTCTGCTATATTTTGTTAATATGTTATATAACAAGTTATATTATAGTTATGTTAACATGCAATTACTATTCAGGAAATGATTCATTCTTCTGGATTTTGGAATTCCAGGAGAGGAGTGTAGAATTAACATCCAGAGTATTTTCTGAGTGAAACATTACAAAGACCCAATTACAGTGATGCCTATAGCAGAAAAACTTAGCTAGACATTACTATGAGTTTCAAAGGTCATTGAAACAAGAATCTCTTGGGTTATGATTGGTTCAAACTTTTAATGAGTATGTTAGCCAAATGATTAAATTATCTTCTACCTGACAATCTATTAACTCAAGTGTATATTTTTCTTCTTACCAGTAGCATTAATTGGGTACACATGAGGCACTATATAAATATTGTAATAAGTAATAGTAATATAAGATATTGCCTTTACATGGCTGTAAATGGCCTTGCTGAGATTCCGTGGCAATATTTTTTACTGTACACTTGTTTGGTAGGACCACACTTTTTTCAATATAAATTACTTTTTTTCCTGCCAAAAACATGTGCCTCAGTCCTATATTCACAATTTGTAGACAGAAGCAAAAGAAAGGAGAAACCTGAATGGAACAAGTTTTCAATAGAAGGAGGCCGCAGAGAGAGCAGTGTCTGCTCAAAGCCTTTATTTCAATACTGTATAATTCATTAAAGTTAATTTGGTAATAGCTAAGATTCACATCAAATATATCAAAAGGAGTCACTTTTTTTCTCTCATAATTTTAGTATCTTGTTCCTCCCCATAAAATCCATTTTGTAAGATGAGAAGCAAGAAATCCCAACAGAAATAATAATTTAGATTAAAGACTTCTGGTAAATCTATATAATTTTAATTTTAATTTGGAAGTACCTACTGGGGGAAAATTGGAGCTAATAAAATGCATTTCCATGCTGTGCCGTTGCACAATGTAATTGAAAAACCAAAACAGTTCTGCTTAACTGCGTAACTTGTGTGATTTTCAACCTTCTCTATAGAGACCTTGAGAAAGTCAAAACTTGTTTAAGAATTACTAAATGTTTGGTAGCTTGATTTAAACCAACCTGATATAATGAGCCATTCAAAGGAGGTTGGGGGGTGGAATCTGACTCCAATGTTCATCATTTGAAATGTGTCTCCAACTCACTCAGAGTCTACCACAAGAGCCTGAAATGATCACTTGTCCCAAAGATTTCTTGGTGTATTTACTCCCCAACAATCATTTAGCTATAGAAGATGTCAGGAAGCTGGAGAACAGTGTATTATCCTTCATGAAAATCTTTCAGTTGTGAGGTCATTCTCCTGTGTCCAATTGTATCGTATGATACCTGGACTAGGAGAAAGATGGAATAAGGGCACACCTGAGAAGCCAGAGATATACTTCTCCCCTGCTTCTAAGGGGGCCAGAAGCCAGCAGCAAGTGTGTGTATTAGGAAGTAAATCATTCCTTTAGAACAGTCTTAAGCCTCAAGTGTCAGAATACCTACATAGTTTTGATAGAATCAGCAACAATATTGCTTCCAAGCTTATATATCATCTTTCCTGATGCTACTATCTATGAACTTAAAAAGAAGTATTAAAGTATTAAGAAGCATTTATTAAAAAGAAGCATGGTTCAACAGACAGAACATGAGCTTTGAAGATCAGTGGGCAAAGAGCAAAAGATTAAACTGGAGCCGTAGGCAGGGTAGATAATTCAGATGCTGTATACTATGGTAGTAAGTTTGCATTTTATTTCAACTACATGGAGATGCTATTAAGAGATTTTTAAGCAAGGGAGTGACATGATCAGATTTACATATTTTGGAAAACATTCTGGTCGCTGTGTAGAGATTAGTTAGAGCGGGTAGTGGTGAATGCAAAAGAGGAAGCTGGAATCTCAGGTAGAAACTTAACAGTAGTCAACGTGAACGGAATTATGGCTCAGGCTAGTGAAGTGCCAGTGGGAATAGAAAAGAGGAGAGTCTGGATACATTTTAAGTTATAATCCACAGGACCTGTTGAAGACTGAGTGGGGTTGATGAGGGAAAGGATAGGTCAAGAATGAACCTTGGTTTTCAAATAAAATATTTAGGTTGCGACTTTGCTGACGTTTTGTAGGTAAAATGTGGCAGTATGGAAGGCAGCAAGAAAAAAAAAAAAAAAAGACACTTGAGCAAGAGATGAGGTGTTAAAAATTGAACAGGAGTAAGAGATGAAGTAAATTATTGGGCCATAATCTCTGAATCCCCAAAATGAAAAGATGAGAGAAGCTGACCCTCAAGGTTCCTCCCATTTATAAAATTATATAACTTTGCGATTCTATTAATATGTTTCAACAGCCTAATAAGCGGCCAGATCTTACATTCACCCACCAACGTTTAACAAAACTAATGTAATAGATACACCAGATACTATAAATCACTGGAAATAGTATAAACATTTCCCATGACTGCCCCCAGGGGAACTGCCAGTCTAGTAGAAAATGCAGAGCTCACCAGGCAATATTTGTCCAGAGGGCTCATCACAGAGGAACCTAACAACAAGGCAGGGGATTTATGGCAAGAGAAGAGTTCAATAAAAGCCCAATATTGCAAAAACTGACGAACTCAAGTTAATTTGAACAACTCATTTCCTTTGCTTGTAATAGTAAGTCAACTACCTTGTCATTTATTGAGTCTTCTCATTAATTTAGAGTCACTTACTCTGATTTATTTTGGCTCTGTAGACAGAACTCTGGTTCTCAAAAGGTTGTCTAAATATTGTTATTTTAAAGTCATTCAGCTTTTCTAAGAAGAGAAGATTAGGAGCTTAAGTTTAAAACAGGTGGAACTATCCAAGATTTTGCCGAGTTCTTTGAATTCACTTTTAATTAAATTTTGCTTTAAGTCAACTCTTTATGTATGTGACTCTTTTCTTGGCCTCAGCATTTGAGGATTTGAGATAGTCTTCAGTGATTTATAGACATTTTTACATCAGAACGTTATCTGAGACTCACATTGACATCTTATCGTAATCTTAGTTGGTACTTGTGGCAAATTTGCTATTGAGCTGAGTCTTAGATCTAGAACCATCTATTAAGATGTCAATAGTCCATCAAGCTGAGGCCCTCTGTGGGTGATGTGTGAGGTCCATTTTTAAGGTACTGTCTTCACCAGTAAATTTACAAAGGCTTAACCTAACTTTAAGCTGAAATTAGGAATCTCAGAACACATCATCATTTCTCAAATTTCTTACTCCGTATGTACCATAGTGGACTATGTTTTTCATGGGTTCATCAGCTCATTCACTCTCGATTCTTGTTTCCTAAAATTCTGCATTAATAACTATATGTCCTATTCTAAGTGCTCTTTCTCACTCAGCTCCTGAACATAGCTTTGCACTTTCCCATCTACCTCACCAGCTTTGCCTCTCTCTGCCCTCCAACCCTCTGTCCAATTCGTTTGTACTTTCTCACTTCCGGAGGACTCAGTCATGGTCAGATATGTTCAAAATTGTATTCCCATTGCTTAGTATGTACTGGACACTCAATAAATATTTGCTGAATGCACAGCTAAAATATCAGTGTTCAACACAACATTCTAAATTCAAATCAAATATATGTTTTCCCTTTTCTTCTTTGTTATCACAGAGAATTTATTCTCATTGGCACTCACTTGGCAATCAGTAGCTATTCATTGGTATAGTTACCACATTTTCATGCAACCCTTCTATCCAGTTAAATTTTAGATTGCTCGAGGATAGAGCAACATATCGCTTTATGTTGCTGTGGACATTCACTCTGCCTTGCATAATAAAACATCAAATAATATTCGCCTTGTATTCATTCTGATCACATTAAGAAGTGATTATTTTTGTTTTGCCCATTTAGGCAAAGGACCATCTGTTAAAGAAACTAAAATATTCTGCTTCGGTTGATTTACTTCATCTTAAAGTTCCAATGACATGTCCTTTTCATTGTAGAATATTTTCATGGTGGCTTCAATTTATGGAAAAAATTTATTATTGTAATTTAGAATTTAAAACTTGTCATAATTTAAAACATAAGTAGTTGGATTCTCTTTGAAACACCTAACAAGAAAAGTTTTTATAAGCAAATTTATTGTATAAAGAAGATTTTTAGTACAGTCTACATTTTGTAATGTGACTTCTGTTTCCGAAAGGTAGGACCTAATTATGATGAATTTTCTACCCCACTTTATCAATCCCTGCTTTATCTCGACAAGACTTCAGTTCCTTTGAATTCTCCTCAGCCCAGTACAGTGGCTTTGTATCATGTGGTCAGCAGCAATTGGCTGATTGATTATTAAAAGCCTGATCTTTCATCTGTTCTCCATCCACAATCTTTCTATCATCCCATAATCATCTACCATCATTTCCAGAATTCCACAGTAATTTCATGAAAGGGACATGATGATAAACATATCTTAGATTTATCACTTTAAAGCTAGAAGAAGCCTTAGAGATCAAACATATTCAATCATTTCATTTTAGGAAAGAACGTGTGTTGAATATTAAAAATTCATGTTTTTTTTTACCCCATCTCCAATTTTTACTTCCAGGTCTTATATATTAGATGTTCTCTACATCTGTGTATATGTCTATGTCTTATATATTGACATGTGTGTATATGTGTATGTGCATGATTAATATTCATACATGTTCGTAGGTGTAGATGCATGCATAGATATGGACATCTATATATAGAGGTACATACATACACACACACTCATATATGCACAATGTAGTCAAATATATACATATATAGTTCTATATTTTATGTGGGTTTATGTATACACACACACACACACACACACACACACATTTACTTCACACATCTTCCTGCTAAGACAGATGGTTAATTATTGAAACCAGTGGAGAATTCATCAGGAACAGCAATCATATTATCACAGTGCATTGTTCTTAGTTCTTATAAAAAGTAATTTTATATTAAATAATTGAAATTATTAACGAAAGTTTTTCCACCATAATATATGTATGTATTTTCCCTTTATAAAACAACATTTTCCAAACTTCTTTTTCCTTTCCAGTGTTTTAAGTAATTATAACTTAGATCTAAAAATAAGCTAACTTCCATTCTATCATTTAGAGAAATGGTAATAGTCTTATAAATCTTGAACTTGTCCATAAAAGATTTTTTTAATACGATTCAAACTCATCAGAGAAGATGGCTTATTATTCACACCAAGCTGAACTGCTAATTTTCAGAGACAAATGCACCTGTGGAAAAAGAACTCATATCTTTAAATTATATTATCCACTGACAAGACCACCTACTGTTTTGTCCTTGTTGTTAATACAGAAATCAGAGGGTGTAAATCTCTTCATCTTTTTGTCAGTACTTCTGGCCAGGGTGTTAATGGCCTGAAGCCAGGAAGTTGTATAGGCTTCCAGCCAATCAGCAATGAAACCATGTAATTGGCTTTTTAGACAGGAAGCATGGGCTTGGGGGTGCTCTGTGCTAATATATTTAGATGGAAACATATTTTCAAGCCTCCAATTAAAACGAGGGACAAGAGATCTTAATTCTTTGTGATATAAAGTGGGTAGAGCCTCATTTCATTTCTTAAGTGAGAAAGGCTAATTTCACTGATTGAAAATACATTATCAGTGTGTTAAGAGATTGCTTTTCAAAGGCTAAACCCAGTTTCCCCCTGCCAAGATAAAAGTATTCTAGTATCTTCAATTAGATACATAAGAAAGCTCTGCTGCTTATGAAAACCAACACATCTAAGGGCAGATGGTTAGATCTGGTACTGAGGCTGTAAACTGTCTCATTCTGAGACAGATTGGATTTAAAAATCATGACCATATTAATAATGACCATTAACAGTTGGATAAGCTAGACAATGAAACTGTGGAAATTCTAACTTTTGAAAATCTTGGGGAAAAAAATCTACAAGTTTAGATAATAACCTAAACTGAGGGCTTGAAGAATATGTTCTCTGGTATCCACGGGGGGTTGTATTACAAAACTATTAAAGATATATGAACTGTAAATAATTTATTTAAACGTTTGTTAATGAATGAGAGAGAAAGTGACCTTTGCTTCTATCATTGTGGGCATGATCTAAAAATAAAAGTTTATAAGATAAGTGTCTTTAAATCTTAACTGCACAGTATTACACTCCGAACACCTTCACCTTTTGCTGGAATGATCTCTTTTGTAGCTAAGATGACACAAGTGGTGAAAACACAATATAAAGCATTAGGCAGCACAAAGGGTAGAAAACAACCTACTTGACTTTTCATTTCTGCAAATATATGCTAATGATAGTTTTAAAAAGAAATCACTGATGAATTTTTCTAAAATTCTAGGAGAAGAGGTAGTAGAAGGATAGCTGAGCCTGCATTAATTAGGCCTAAAAGTTGCAGAGTGAGAACAGGATTTAGATAAAAGCACAGGAAATTCACAAGGTCTTAATTGGAGATCAAATTCAGCATTGGATTTGCAATACCTGCTTCAAGCTGCTGTCTGACTTGAGATTTTGTGTTTTATGTAGCATGCTCATGATCTCAGATACATTTCCCGTGGCTACTCCATTTCAATCTGCTCCTGCTCAGATTGCAGGAGGACACCAGTATCATCCTGAAGCAGTCTATGGCAACAGACAGCCAAATCTGGTCCACCACCTGCTTTTGTGGAGCCCACAAGCTAAGAATGGCTAGCTGACCAAAATGATTTTTAAAAGAAGAATATTTCATGATGTCAAAATTACATGAAACTTAAATTTCAGTATCATAAAACAAAGTGTAATTGGAACATAGTGATGCCCATTTGTTTACCTACTGTCTATGGCTGCTTTTGAGCTGCAACCATAGAACTGAGTAGCTGTGACAGAGACCAGAGATCACATAGCCTAGAAATTCAGAAATATTTATTATCTGATCCTTTAGAAACAAAGTTTGCCAACCCCTTGTCTATGGTAATGTTGACTCAGGGATTCTAAATCAGCTAGTCAATTTCATCTACTGTTGGTCAGCGTGGTTGGGACAATAACCTACCAATCTGGCATACATGACCTGCATGATCAAATGCACAATAATTAATGCTTAATATCTTAACTTTCCACAAAAACGCAGCTCCAGGGGGGACACTTGCTTTCCTCAAATGCAACTTTTATATAGACAATAAAAGAGGGAAAAAAGAAAAAGCAGCAAAGGTTTATGAAACAGCTTTCTTCCACTTTCCTTCAGGTACAATTTGATTTCTAGAGCTATTCAGCTAGTAACAAGTAATACAGTATTTGATATATCAGCAATTGTCGAAGTTCCAGTGCTGGTATTAAAGCAGTTTAAACAAGGGAATCTTTTTCAGTACCCTTCCCTCCAAATTGCAATCAATGCAATTTTTCAGCTTTTTCTCCCTAAGCCTTCTGTGTGAAATAAAAACTCAAGATAGGATTATAAAGTGATGAGTTTGTATCTGGGTATGTGTTAAAAGTTCTACAGCTTACAAAGTTCTGTCTTTTCAAAATTAGTCTACTGGTATTCCCATACCTCAAATGTATTTGAGACCAACTCCTTTTGAAGAACTTTCAGAGGTGCTAGCACATTAATTAATTTACTCAACAACTGTTTATTGAGCACCTGCTAGGCACCAGTAACTGTCCCCAGAACTAAGAAAAGAGTAGGAAATAAAAGAGACACACATGACCTGTCCTAGCAAAAATGATATATTTGTAAGGAGAATTGGATAATAAACAAATAAATAATTCCAAACAATGTGTGAGAGAGGGTGATGGCTACATGGGACAAATACATTGGGAAAGGGGGCCGAGTGTGTGGAGTCTGGGAGCTTTGGCAATTTCAAACAGGATGATGAGAAAAGGCTATGTGGGGCAAAACATTCCAAGCAGAAGTAAATACATGTGCAAATGCCTAAATATGGGGACACCTGGGGGACTGCATGTAAATGGCCCTTTGGACAGTGCAGCATTGTTCAGCCCCTAAATAACTCTAAAAATCTTTCTAGGCGAGTATGGAAGATAACTTGTCAATAACTATTTCTAACTCAAGCAAGAAAGCGATTTGTGCTATAAAAAAAGACAGATAGTATAATGCAAGGAGAGAGAGTGATTCTTTCAGTTTCAGGAAATAAAAGATTTTCTTGAAAGAGTTGGATTTAGAGAATGTATTATGGGATGGCTATGAGGCAGGGTGGGTGGAAGGCAACACTACAAAGAACATGATCAGAAATTGCTTGGGCAACACAGTTATCTGTGAACTGTGTTGGTTTGGTTGGCCTGGGCTGATAGAGTGGATGGGGGATGGGAGAGCAACATTGGGAAATACGGTGGAAAACCACAAGCGTGGAGGGGTGCACTGGGGAGGGAAAAGGAAGGCAATGGAAGACCACGAATGCTGAGGAAGAGAGTTTGAATTTAGCACCATAGACACATAGGACAAATGTACATCTCATGGGTACAGAAAAGGAGTAAAATACTCAGAGAGCAAAACATTAACATTATGATTAATATAGCTGTTAAGTGCTAAAGTGGTGCATGTGTTGGGGCAGCGGGGGATGAGGAAACAGCTTCATAAGTGGTTAAAATAGGACGATAATTTGCCTCAGTTAACTTTGAAGTTCACATAAACAATGAATAGGTTTTTAAGATGACTATGTCTAAAATATTTCATGGGACATACTCATACTGAAAACTTATTCATTGTTTATCTGAACTTCAAAGTTAACTGAATGTCCTGTATTTTTATTTGGTAAATCTGGCGACACTATGCTAGACACATGGAAGGTCTGAGACAAGAAACAAAAAACTGGCAGGCAAGTATTTTGAAGGGTAGCCCCAAAGCAAAACCCAGAGCCAATTTTAAATGGGGTGCAAGGAAGGTATAAATTTCTAAGGCAGCTCCTGAGAAGTATGCATTTAGTCTACCTGCGCACACATTTTTGATACTACTAGGAACTGCTTCTCAGTCCTCATCCTAGACTACTGATTCAGGACTTGCATTTACAAAGATCTCCAGGGGATTCATAAGCACATTTAAATTTCAGAAGCACTGATCCAGACCATTCCTTCTGTTAGCCATTAAAACGCAGAATTAACCCTAAAGATTATAGGCCCATAATGTAGAAATTGTCACTATAAAGCACAGTTCTACAGCTTGAGGAAATAGATCTAAGTGGTTTATATAAACTGTGACATCCCATATAAATATAAGTCTTTCTTAATAATATAATAGTTGAATGATGTAGGATCAAGTAAAGAATTTATGTTTCATAGGCCAAATTTGCTAAAACTGGTTATGAAAGTTAAATCCGAACAAATCAGTAATGTACCCCTAACATGGCATTTGTTACTGAGAAAAGGAATGTAGACCAGTGCCAAAGGGGAATCTAGAAAAAGCTACCAAGACTGTAACAATAAACAATAGATTCTTGAGACTCTGATATAAAAAGTAAAAATGACCATAAACTTTGGATTACCAACATTGGTATTTATACCAAATGATTGAATTAGTTGCCATCTATTGTTAATTTGTTTGTTTATTAATACAGGGTTGGTAGATTCCTATTCTTTAGAGTTGCCCTGGATAAAAATTGTTTCACTAAGCAACAACAACAACAAAATAATAGATTCGTGGGATCAGTAGGACACAAAAATGAGTATGTGGAAGGAACTGTAAGGAAAGATGAGAACACGTTCCTTCTATCTGTGCTTCCTCTCACCCACATGGTCTAACATATTTCAAACAAGCCATCGTGAGCTATGATTTCTTCATCGCTGGGAAGGGGTCTGATAGAGCAAACTAATGGGAATCAGAGCTCCTTCCTCCAGGAAGGATTACCCAGGAGGTCTGGAAACCACCTAACCTTTGTGTGGCAGCCTAATTTCCCTGCCTTTAGCTTCTTGAGAGGAAAAGCTTCAAAAGACACTGCAGTCGTCTCTGACTAGGCTTAGCTCATTTCTCCTTAAAAAAAAAAAAAAAAAAGATAGCAATGGCAACAGAACTGCAAGCCTAAAAAATATAGAAGCCGCCCAGGGTTTGTAAGGACAGAGCATCAGAGCATTATTATGAATTCTTTACTACCAACTGCAAATGTATCAGTGGTCGCATTCAGCACCAGTAACAACATGAATATTTTACACTGTAGCATCCCTGACTCTAGGTTTAGTTTTTATCAGTAGCTGTGGATGATGATACTTGAGATCACAGTTCTCTTTGATTCTCTACTATTAAATTTGCTGCATGTATTTCTTAATGTTTTCTGAGAGCACAGAGAACACTATGGTTCAATGTTTGCATTTCACATCTCTCTCTTGAAGGAAGACAGACAGATTGTAATGATACCAAATTCTCTTTAGGAAAAAAACTAAAACAAGTTACCTTTAGTGCTACTTAATGGCCAGGTTGAAGCAATACATTTGAGAAGAGAATTTTTAAATGTTTTGGAGGGAATTTTGTATTGATTCTGGCAAGAAATAAGAGCAAGTAATTTTTCCAGAACAAGAACTTTCTATATTGTCAATGTGCTTTAATTTTCTGTATGTTATAATGTTTTGACATCTTGAAAAGCCTTTCTGGCTGGGGAGAAACTGCCCCTCTTTGAGTTAGTCAATTCTTAGAGATAGCAAAGGTTCCAGCCTAGAGTATTTCTTTGATGTTCAAACCATCCGATTCAGAGCCATCCCTCAGGTATCTGGCTTATGCACTCTCCAGAAGGCAGTATTTCTCTGCCTTAATCATTCCAGGGCCAGGTGCCAGGCAATTAGAGACCACACTATAGCCCAAAGTCCACCAAAATTATTCAAACTAGCCAATGTCAAACTGAATTCTGCACTGCCTTGCCTTTCCCAAAGATACCTAAATAAAGACCTTGGACTAAAACTCCCCCTCCTGTCTTCTGTCTCCTGGCCAAGCTGGTATCTCTCCCATGTGGCCCTGCGTGATGTGCTGTGCTGTGCCTCCTGTCTCTAGGACCTCTAAATATAATAAACCTTGTTATTTCCTGAGCCTCTCCTGTCTCCTCTATGACTGCATCAGACTGACCATTTCATTAAAAAAAAAAAAAAAAAAAAAAAAAACGGAAAAAAACAGTTAACATATGTGCAGCAGCTACAGAGATCCACACAGGAGAGACGGTATAGATAGAGTTGAGAACTAGATCAAAAATTAAACCTGAAAACTTTTGGTCAAAGGATATCCATCATTTCTTAAGCATGACATCTGGGAAGAAAGAATGACGCATCAAAAATTGAACCACAAATTGATTAGAAACTCAAGACCATTTTTTTTTTGTACTTAAATGTCTATATAGTAACTAACATTGACAACGGTCAATACTTTTGATTATGAAGAAGTCCCAGTGACAGCTTAGTTATTTTGAAGAACTTCAATTTGGCTATTTTGAAAATCACTTTAAATAAAGTAGCCCTTCATGATTTTTTTAAGCCATAAAGACAGTTCTTATTTGCCTGATATTGATAGTAATTGGTTTATAAGATAAGATTCAGTTCATTTCTTTGACTATTGCTAATCCTTACGAGTGTTTTATGTCTTATTCTACAGGAGTATGTTTGCCTCCTGATCCACTGGGAAAATTTTAGCCAGTTTGATTAAGTTCATGATATGTGTTTTAATCCCTGGGGTATCTATAAGGAACTCATCTTCAGCTTTCAACCAACAAAACAGGAGATTTTGTTTGATAAAGTTAGAAAATATTAATACAAATAGCATACTCATTGATTTTTGATCATGGGAACAAAGGGAAAGTAGAACTAAACCTGGGTAGGAGAGCAAACAACAAAAAGTAATTTTAGATCAAATCCTTACACCTTACTTTTTAAAACACCCTAAGTAGAAAAAATCCTTTATCTTGCCAACTTGCTTTCATAGGATTTTGAACTGAGGGACAATCACTCATTAGCAGATATTCATATTTTACACTTGGAAAACTTTCCCTCCTCTCCCCCTCATCCAAACTTATATTGCTCACATCAATAACATCCATCTGGCAAGTACTAATCTATCTATTTATGCCACCTACTGTGTTATTAACTTTGATTGTTAAACACCCATGAGACAGCAATGTCATTTAGAAACAACAAGCCATGCCAGTCAGCTCCATTTGCGCTATTACCTGGTCTATTCCCCCCTTGGTGAATCAGAGGGCTTCTACAGACATGATATATCTTAGTATTGATAAAACTTTTGACAAATGATAGCCCCTTTCTGTTTATTCACCTACTCAGGGCTGTATTGTTGGCAGGGCTGGATGGTTTTAAATGCTAAAGCTTTAATCCAGGTTGAATGGGGGGAAGAAAAGAACAACTTAAAACGATCCATTTTCAAGTCCTTCATGGCAAGCTGGTCTGTATGTGTGCTGATTGATGTTTCTGTATTTTGCCCATCTTTATGTTTCTGTATTTTGCACATCTAGGCTCTATTTCCAAGGCTAGGATAACCACCAAGCATATAGCTGGGGTTCAATAGTTTTATGTTAAAAGAATGAAATGCTTTTGTCTCACCCTTGTACACTATTACTGGGACATGGAGAACAGGATAAATTTAGCACATGTTTAAGAAGGAAGTCTTGGAGGGAAATTTCACCCATAAACCCTAGAAAGACTTATAGCTTATTTGGAGATGCCTTTGGGTGGGACTCATGGGAAGATGTAAATATTTTTGTGGGCATTTAAAAATCAGCATTCCATTGATTCTAAATTGTAAGATTTGAACTTCACAATATTATTAATATATTACAAATAGGCTGTTGGTAGGATTAACACAGTTTATCTGGGATAATTTAAAGACTTTCCACAGGTCTTTTTCCATTAATTCATCTATTAAAAATATAATAGTTTATTTTTTTTTATAATTTGTATTTGTGATTTGAAGTGACCACAAGAGGCCAAATAACTAATAAGGAGTGGTGAAGTTTTTTTTTAATGTAATATAATCACTGAGCTCTTACAACTGATTACAGCCCTCTCTTTGGGGTCACAAACCTCTGTTTATAATGAAATACAATCGTCATTTCAGTGCTTTAATACTGTTGTGTTAGCCTCAGAAACAACTGCCAGCATGACTAAAGACTTTGCCTTGAAGTTTCTCACTTTACTACTTTTCCCGGACATGTTCAACTTTCTCAGTAATGTCTATCCCAGACCATGTGAATCAACAAGGACAGGCATGGTTCTCCTGTTCCCTCTATGAAATGGTTGCACATCACATCAATCCATTAGTCCTCAACAAGGAGTCGAGCAACAGGAATAGCCCATCAAGCTCTCACACAAACCAGTTTTGTGATCTAGGGGACAGCCACATTACTACTATGGGCTATTTTTTAAGATCTCTAAAGTGTGGGTAATACGACTATATTTGCCCCAACTATCTTACTAGTTTGTCATGGTGATTAATTGAGAAAATGCATAGTGATGCTCTCTCTGGCTTTTCAACTTTGGTTTCCCTGAAACTGCCCACAAAAGTGAGCAAACATTGCTCCAGCATTCCTAGGACGTCCCCACAAGTGACCCCATCTCTAGCTGGAGCCCTCCCCTGCTGTGAAGTGACCTTCCGCAGGAATGACACAAGAGGGCTCACATCCTCCGCCTTCACTGTCCTTCCTGTCAGCTTGAACTCTCTTCTGGAACTGTTCTTTCCAGCACAGTTTTCCAAATGGCTATTCATCTACAACTTGGCTTCTAAAAAGTCTTGGCCTTAAGCATCAGAAAGGTCACGTTTCAGAGACACGGGGAGCCCAGAAGACCTTCAAGAGCCAGGAGAAACCAGGAAAAAGACTCCAGAAACCCTAGGAGAATTTTATGCTTCTATTAAGTTATATGTCATCATATTCCAGGCAGTCCTAAGCATCCACCTACAACTATGTATACACAGGTTTCTATGTGTTTTGAGTTCCAAGGAAAATCTACTCACAAGCTTAGTACTGCTGAAGTTATTGAAATTCTTTCTCCTTTCAATGTATGCTACTGTCACTGTTGTTACTTATGGCTGTTGATGCTTACAATAATCTACATATTGGATGTGGGAGCTGATATTCCTGATTTCTAATTCAATTCAGGAATTTCTTTAAACTTTGAGCAAGCTGTATAGATCCCATTTCTTGGGCATGCTAGCCCTGCTTCTAGAGGTCAAACTTCAGAAAGACTGAAAGTGGTATTTTTATGCAGTAAATATCAGCTACCACTTACATAGACAACATATTGGTTCCTGCTATCTAAACTACATAGAAAAGAACAATTGTTTCAACTAGAAAATCAGGGTGAGATTCCAACAATATAGATATTTGTGTAAACAAGCCAAAGCCATTTTAATTTCCCCTTTCCAGTAAGCTCCTTGGCATTAATTTACATATATTCTTTTAACCAAGTAATGATATGATTTTTCTTCTTTTGAAAAACTCATGACCAACATTTACTCTAAAAACGGAGTTCTAATTATGAGGAGATTATTATTTTCTCATTTGCACAGATTTGGCTCATTAGAGTTGTAATCCTTTTCCCTTAGCCCACAGACTGAAGGCAACCTTTTCTATGATTCTGAGAGCAAAGTTGACAGTTTAGACAAAAGTTCAAATCACAGTGGCTGGAAATGTTGGCCAATATGATATTTAATAAAAACAATGACCAGAGAAGAGATCAATTCTCATATTCCATTTGAGGGCCTCCTTCGTAAATGTTCGGAAGTCACTGGGCTTATCTTGGTGGCCTCATAAAAATATGATGTTAAATTTGAATTACACTATATAACATAATGGTGTATAGCCAGCCAAATTCAAACGACATTCAGTTTATAGTTTTCTAATCTCTCCAAGTGCTTCAGTGGGTCATTTATAGAATTGAGTCTTAATGGTTAGAAATTAAATTAGTAAGAAAATATGCATCATGCTTCTAGTGCACTAAAATGAAAACTTTTTTTTTTCCCCTAGTTAAGTGGACCATATTTCTCTTTTGGATATTTAACAAGAAAAAAGAACTAATTTAATGGAGTGAGCTCATTAATGTTCCTCTAGCCTATCCATTAGCATGTTAGCAAAGATAGCAAAATGTTACTCAAACATGTCTACAGGCTGAATTTACTAAAAGCACTTTCCTCTCAGATTCACCCCATTAGGCATTTACTTAGTGTTTGTTTTCACCAGAGTTTTCAATCTTTTTAAGAAGGAATACGTGAGATATTATTTTTATCATTTTTTTTCCACAATGAAAAAGTAAACCACATGTAATGGTGATTGATCAGTTATTTAAAAATAGCAAAATACTTATGAAACACAAAAATTAAAAGAAGAGTATGTGAATTAACTTATACATGTAGAATTTAACCTATTGACCTAAAGCTAAGCCTCACACTAATAGCCTGGAGAGGAAGAATTGGTAGTTAACACCAAAATTTCATATTATTTACACCAAATTTTTTATATAGCAGTTATTTCTAATCTGGGGCCAAGGAACTCTTGTGTGACTGTGGTGCATGTTTTAGACTTACGGAAAAAAGTTTTCAAGTCAATATGCATACTGATCCTTGTCTCAAACTATTAACATGACTTTTAAAATACATCCATCTGGAGTTATTTTTCAAGAATATGAAGATTCTTTTAGGGCTAATAAAATTCTAAGGAAAACTTTTACTAAATTCATAACAATAGACATTGCCATTTTTCCGTTTATAATTAGGAACTATCAAAAGAATCATCCTATCATCGTAAGTTCCATAAAAATCTTAAAAAGATATCATAAATAGAAGGAATGAATTTATATATATATATATATATATATATATATATCTAGAGAGAGAGATACATATGTACACACCTATACACACACATATGTATTATAAGTTAACTAATTTAAGGCATGCACTGATTTTCTAACAGACATGGCTTAAATTCTTTAAACAAAGATTTTTATTGTTTTGAGTTAAATGGTCATGATCACCTTCATTCATTGTTAAAGTAAACCTCGATAAAAATTTAGATTTTAATGCCATTTTTTGTCACCATCGTCAAGACCATTTGGCCAGATTACATATATGCCTCTTTAACAATAAGTAACACATTACTTAGGGTTTATGTACCTTTTCTCTAAGCACAATGAAAAACTCTGTGAGGTATTACCCTTAGGTGTAATCCCTGCACCACATCATGGTTATACCCTCTCCGACAAAAAAGTTATTAGTATGTCATTAAAACAGCATTTTGAAACTTTATAAAGCCATACACAAACATATTATTTTGTTTACTATTGTATCTGTGAAAGTAGAAATTACAAGGAGAAAAAAAAAATGATGACAAAATAATCTACTCTTTTAGTCTCTCCAAGTCTTAATTTCTCATTCAGATCAAATTATTGGAACTGCCATACTTGGTCAAGGATGCTCTAAGTAGAGCTGAAAACTTGGCATAAGGAGAAAAGATAAATATCAACTGGAAATGGTGGAGGGGCCAAGACCAAGAGGGTAGGGCACACTGGAGACCAGGAGATAGGAGAGCCGAGAACAGGGACGGTTATTTCACAAAGGAGAGTTCCTTACAGAGTGTTAAGGAAAACCAAAGACACCCAGAGCATGATACCATGGCCTTGGCTTTATTTCAAGGGGGTAGGTCATATTTTTATGCAAAACATCTCTCGATTCCACTGTCAGCAGCCCAGTTTGGAGGTTTTCTAAACTGTAGGTCAGACCCTGGAAGCAATTTTCTGACAGTTTCACTTAGCAGCCCAGGTCATGGCTTTCATTCCTGTGAGGGCCAATTATCTCTGCTCTGACAAACACAAACACACTTCAGTCCTTGGAAGACCTCTCGGAAGTCATGCCCAGTATTAATGGGTCAGTGGAAACACCTCTGGATATGAAAACACCAAAGATTTCTTTTCTAGAATTACACATAGCCCCAAACTCTGCTGGTGGGCTTCATGCAATGGAGAACTAATAAACAACTTGTGTAAAACCAAGTGCTTAGAAGGTGATTCTGCTTTCTCAAGCCGATACTTACAAACACAAAAGAATTAATAGCTGCCTGCAGGACATCTAGGATGCATGTGAACCTAGGAAGTAAATCAACTGTTTTAGATGTAGGATGTCTGGTTAATGATTAAGGGATATGACCTGACTCTAATCCTACTTACTTTCAAAATATCTTTTTTCTCTAAGAAGAAAAACAGGGAGAGAGAGAATTACATAAATCTTCCTGGTGGATTAAATTGGGTTTAGTCTTAATTTTAAATATTTCATAAACCTGAGAACTGTTAATTCCTGTCTCCATCATCCCCACCCCATCCAGCGGTCACACTCACCCAACCCTTCACATCAATCACTCCAAGAATTAGAGAGGTATTCAGGCACGGTCTAAGTTCACCCAGTCACTGATAACAATGTATGGGCATTGAATAAATGAGAGGTTATAATTTACCTTCATGATGCGAAATAGGGTCACAAGAAATCAGTCTGTTTATTTGGAGTGTTAACTGTGCTTCTCACCGGGCTGGGATGTGGCATTAGAGGCTTTAAGCAGATTAAACAGCCTCACCTCTACTTGTGAATTCTAATAAAGTTCCTTCTGTCATGCATCCTAATATTTAGCATTCCTACTTTACAGATGAGGAAGCCCGTAAACTGAGGTCAAGGAAGGCTATTTGCCAAGAACTGGATGACTATTATCATGTGGCGGGAACTAAGATCCAAATTCCTTGCTGCTAGTGCTTTGAGTTTTGACTATAACTTGTGCCCCACCTTATTTACAGAAAACCCTAAAGTCTGGGACTAAGTGATTCAGGCAGGCTTCATCTGTGTGCCCCTGACTTGCTCATAAGCTGTAATATGATCATTTTTGCATGTTGGACCATCCCAACCCTGTCTGCTCTCAAGACCCGTGGTCTTAATCCCTTCCCTGGGAACAGTGAGAACCTGATGTATTGCGACATCAGACACACTGCTTCCTGGCTCTGGGATTCCTCCAACTTGCTATTGCTTCCTGTTGTCGATCATCCAAGTTCCTAGAGGTAAATAGAACACTGAGGAATAGTGACAGCATCACCTGAGAATGCGCAACCTCACCTATACCATGGATTAAGTCTGTATGTTTGGCTTTCCTGCTGAAGTCAGGACATCTCGTTTGCTTTGCTACTTACACACATGGAAGGTGCACTGTTTCATAAAATGGTTGTAGAATTTAATGGAGTATGAAAAGCTCCTGAATACACTGTTTGAAATGTAGTAAATGGTTAAGGACTAATGCTCTCTCCTTCAGCCTGCTTTCCAACTATTTTGATGATTTTGGATGGCTTCACGTCTTCATTTGAAACTACTTACAGAAGGTCTATCCTGTGCCCAGCTCTCTGCCAGACATTAAACTTCTGAACCTAACCATCTGCTTCCTGGCCTGTGAAAGCAACACGAAATTCCCCAATATACCAAATACTCTGGATTCTCCCCCTCCTGCAGCTTTTGGTCTCTGGTTTTCTCTCTATGCCCAAACTCCCGATCACTGTGTGTCATTGTCCCAGCCCTGACATTTGATCTTAGGAGAGGAATTGAAAAATTGAGATAAACTCAACTAAAGGATAGCATAAGATAAGGAATGCAAAGCCAGAAATATTGGAGAAGAAACAAATGAAGTATAGAACAAATACAGAAATAAATGGAGTATTCAAGAGGTAGAATTTTTAACTATAGAAAAATCATCACCATAACCTTGACTAATTCCTATAATCACATGCTTATTAGCTGGAGACAATAATAGTACCTGCCTCATATCATGGCTATGTGGATTGACTGAGATAATAAATAATTTCCATACTGAGAATAAACATTGGTTTTTCAAAACTAACAACCATTATCCATAATAACTATTATCTAAACATCCATATGCCTGTTGTTTCTGTGACTTGCAGGAAAAGACGTTTCCAAAGTGTTAAAGCAATGCCCACCTAAGCACTATAACTACATAAAAAATAACTTCATATCTTTTTAATTATTTGTTTAAAATAAATTTATACATGAAGTATCTACGTAACACTCAAGGACCAACTGAGTTTGATATATACTCAGTATTCCAAGAAATGAAAAAAACCGTTAACCTTGACTTGCCTATTTTCATAGAACATCAGCAAATCATCCCATACAAAGTATACTGGGTGCTCAGAGATCGTTTTATTTTGTTTTTAAGCTTTCAAAATCTTGTTACTCGACTTATTGAACAAATGTTTTTAAAATACGAGATGGATAAAGGATAAATAACAATCATCTCAACTTTTTAAAGTAGACCTTTAAAAATAATAAAGACAAAAACGATTGCTAAGGTGGACATTGATGTAATATCCTTATGTCAATAGTACTAATCCTAGATATAAAAGTATAATAATTTTGATTTCTTCTCTTGATATGCTTTTTAAGCTTGGTAAGATAGATGGAAGAGTTCTGACATTTATTTTTATAGTTTAGCCTTTTTCTTTAGATAAAAATGCCAGTTTTCAGTTAAAGTTATGTTACAATGGTACCGTAATTGCTATTGAAATGTGAAAAAATAAAATCAGTTATTTTGAGTATAATAGCTAAAGCAGGATGTTTATGTGGTATGTATGTTTTATATACATAAAGCTATCCACAGTAAGTTAATGAAGTATGACCTACCTCAACTTATAAGATGATCATCTTTTAAGTCTGGTTAAAAGCTACAAGTAATATTATAATGGCAGTGAAGTTGTTTAAACAGAAGTTCCTTTATCATTGTCCAACATTTTTTTAATCTACATTTTTTTTTTCAATACCCAACAGCTAGAATAAGGTCTAGCATAGAGTAGGTGCCCACTTAAGTATATGTCAAGTAGATGCTATTCTTCTAGCATGTCCACTTAGAGCCAACTGACCTTCAGCATTAGACTCGACATTGGTCATTTCAGGCTCCTCCTTAACTCAATTTGCTATTCATTTGGAAAAGAAAAGCAGGTTAGGAGGGCCAAGGGAGTTTGTGCTTGTGGAAAATGGTGAATTGGAATGGTGACCCAAAGTGAAACACTAATAAAAACTTTCTACTTTTAAGCAAATATCTTCCTATAGGCCAGAGATTACAAACTCAGTATAAAAGAAAAGGGAATGATGGAGATGTGGCTTATTGGAGTGTTATGTCATGCCTCAAGTCACTGACAAACAGAAGTCAGTGAGCTGTTTGGACATTCTATTGCCTTAGAAAGTCTCCCCACTTTATGACAAACATGGTAATTTCTGGACTTACACACTTTCAAGGAAATGTACACAGTATTTAATAAATTTGACCAAAATTGTATAAATATCAAGAATGATCTATGAATAAAATACATAAAAATAGAATAAAATAGAGAAACATCATAAAAAGGTTAAATATCTTGTAATAAGTTTCAAATTCTATTCCTAACCTACTGTGTTATACATTTTTTTGGGGAGGCACCTCATTTTGAATGGAAAGACAAGTATAGACTTTAAGATTACCGGCAGACTATATCATTAATTATAATTATCTACTTACAGACTTTTTCTTCTTTAGTAATTTTGAAATAATGAGAATATATATAAATCCTGTTTAATTAATTGTTCATTTGTTTATAGAAACATAAAAAGTAAAAAAGTGGTAAATTACAGCTATGAAACACCATGATTTTGTTAATGTAGAAAATATAAGAAGACAGGTTTAGTGTGGTGGCTCACACCTGTAACCCCAGCACTTTGGGAGGCTGAGGTGGAAGGATTACTTTAGATCAGGAATTTGAGACCAGTCTAGGCAATAATGAGACCCCATCTCTACAAAACATAAAAAAAAAAAAAAATTAGCCAGGTGTGGTGATGCACACCTGTAATCCCAGCTACTCAAGGGGCTGAGGCAGGAGGATCACTTGAATACAGGAGTTTGAGATTGTTGTGAGCTATGATGATGCCACTGCACTCTAGCTTGGGCGACAGAGTGAGATTCTGTCTCAAAAAAAAAAAAAGAAAGAAAGAAAGAAAATAAAAAGAAAAAATATAAAAAGACCATTTAAGATAACTGTGGCAGTCATTAATTTATCTGATCAAATCTGGTTAAATAGCCACCTGGATTTAGAATACATTCAACAACATAAAATAACATCTGATCTTAGAAATTATTTCACATTCCCTAACTTAGGAAAAATAGTAAGACTCAAAATTTATATGTAATATCTATTGCTTAGTTCCTATTTTCTGAGCTACCTGTATTCACATTCTTTTGTCAAAATCATTATAATGCAATGCATGTGGATGAAGGTGAAGCTCCAGCTATAGGACAACAAATAGAGTAGGTTTTGTTTACAAGGAATAAATGGAACAAAAAGTTCTTAAGGAAACATTAAGTTTTGTCCACTGAAGATGCTAGACTATGTTCACTACACATCCCAGTCATAGGCTCATTAAGAGCAAACAGTAAGTCACAGATGAGAATGTAGGTGAAGCAGAACTCTAACTGTACAGGAAAAGCCAATAATAAATTTTTCCTTCTACGACCAGATCAACCAATGGGACAGTGTATGTAACAACCAGCTGTAATAAACCAGTTAAAAATATGGTTAGAAAGGGGAAGGGAGAAGGTTTTAATGCCTATTTTTGAGAAATGTTTCTGGAAAGTTAAAGCTAATTGCTGAACTAATTACGCTTCTCTTGAATTTCTTATACACAAATGATGTGCTTCCAGATTAATTAACTTTACTTCCAAAGAACTGGGAGTGATTCCAAGTTTTGACTGTCTGATTACTCCACTTCCATGGAAAATATTCCTTCAAAGCTCTGCCCTTGGGCAATGATGTTAGAGATAGTTTCCTAGCATATAAGTAGAAATGGAGAAAATAATCTCTGTCTTAACAGATCTTCTTACTTCAGAAAGGTGAAACGTAATTCTTTCTGGCCATCCAAAATTGATGTGAAGATTCAAAAGCAAACAAACCCCAACAACTGTCTAGGTACTGTAAACTCTAGTTGTATTTCTTTCCAATTCTACTTTACCCCAAAGCAATAGTATTCTCTCATGACCTGGGGCATTGTTGTGGTGTTTTATAAGACTTTATTTCTAGGCTTGGATATTTTTCTTTTTTACCTCCCAAATCAAATAAAGTTGAAAAGCCCATGTGCTCTCAGTGCTAAGCCTCCTAAATGTGAGCACTAAAATCAAAAGTTCACTTCACTGGCTGGAACATAAGAAATCTATATCCCTTTGGCTCCTTCTTCTGTTATAAAATTCTATGCTAGATTTTCTTCCCTAAAAAATGAAAAAAAATTCTAATAAATAATCAAGTTATAAAAGCTACTTTTTATGAGCTTTGCTGCTTGGGGCATGTTCTATTGCCAATGATACTGTATTAAAAAAAAAAAAAGTTGAGATTCTGCTTTGGGAACAGGTACAAAAGATGCTACATTGCCTGTGAATTTTTGTGTTTTGATCTTTCCAACACCTTTCTTGCCCTATACCAGATTCACAGTTGCTGGATTTAATCTCAGCTGCTCAGCTAGGGGCACTATTTCCATCCTTGATTATGAGCGAAGTTTTTTCCCTGTAGAGTTAGCAAGGAGAGACAAAACTGGTCAAATCCATCCAGGTTGGCCAGGTTCGTGAAAGTGGGACCAGCAGGGAATCAGTCTTTGTTTTAAAAACAGGAAAGATGTTCTATCTTATTTTCAAGGGGAAACAGCAATACATAATTAACTAGGGCAGGCATGACCTAGGGCAGATGGCAATGGAAGTCCAGTAGAAAGCATACTGTCTAGAATAATGATTCCTGCTGGGCAGCACTAATTCTGGGAATTAGAAGGGACTGAAAAAGCTTTCTCCAAAACTGTATGAATTTAAACTTAACTGAATTTATCTGAAATCCTCCTAGAGCACACATGCACAAACATACACACAGAGTACATTGGAACTGACTGCAAAATATAAATGAAATTCAGCAGCAGGAAGAAAATACAATAACGTCTGTGATTCCGTAACAATATCTAATATTTTGTGAGAGTTTAGACTGGGCCAGATATTATACTAAATTCTTTGAAGCATTATTCTAATCCATGTCAGCAACACCTCTGAGATCCATACTATCATTGCTGCCTTTTTAACAATAAGAAAATTGAATCATAAAGAAGTTGCAGAATGTGCCCGAGATTATACTGTAAATTGCCACACAAAGTATGTGAACATGAATATACAGAAAGATGAATGCAACAGAGTAAAAAGTCCAAAAACCACTTACAGTATGTGTAAAAATACGTCTAATCACAAATGATTAGGGAAAGACGAATAATTCCATAAATGTTGTTGGGACAACTGGATAGCCTCTGGAAAACTATTAATAAAGTCAGAGCCTGACCACAACCAATGAAACAGGATAAATTCCAATGGATAAAAGATATAAAGATAATTATAAATAGATAAATGACTCTAAAGTCATTAAAGAAAATATTTATGAATTAAAAATGTAAAATAATTCTATGGTGAAAAATACAAAAGGTGTCTATGATTCCAAAATGCATTATTTTAACCAAGATTTGTGTCCTTTCTCCCAAAAATAACTATTTACTGATGTCAATTGTTTTGGCAATGAAAAGGAAAAAATCAGAAACAACATTAGAAAATCAAGTCAATAAACCTTTTCCCATTTCTCCTCCCAAGTACACAATAAAACTTATTAATACTTTCCTCTGCTTTACTATGTTTAGGCAATTTATGAGACAAAATAATCAGAAGGCACCAACTAATGTCACAGAACTAGATTCAAAATATCAAAACTGAAGGAACCATAGAGATTACTGTATCCTACTCATGTTTCATAGATCAGAAAAAGTAGCAAGTGACCTGCTGAAAGTCACAAGGCTGGTTAGTACTTACCTTACATCATTCAACTGGGTATTTCTGCTGTTTCAGATTACCTCACACTAACCAGCAGAGGGAGCTGTTCTGTACTTGGAGTAATAAACCTTGACATAGTGGTCTAACCAAGGAACTAATAATAATTAGTAAGAGCATGCATTGAGCCTTTTCTTTTTGTAATGCTGTACTTTTAATCTTGATTGGAGAATTTGCCCAATTGGCAGGATGTGTATTGGGAGTAGGGAGTGTGGTCACAGAAATGATGTGATGGTAGGGTCTTCACATGTTCATAGAATTGTCATTTGGCTAGTGTAATACCTAGATGCCACATTTGATGGCTTTGTAATTTCCAACTAAATAACTTAATTTAATTCATCATTATGACTATACTGTTTGTTAAAATATTTCTGTTCTGATAATCAAATAGCTACTATTCGGAGCCCTTGAGTGTTGTGCTGTCGAAGCACCCTGGTTCCTCCATGAGCTACCTGAAGATCCAGCAACCAATGGGTCAAGGCCTTTGAGCAAGGGGTTTCCAGATTCTGCTCTAGCATGATGGCTGTCATTGATTGTGATGGGTCCGTGCTCATGCCTTATAGATTGTCCAACATTTTGACCCTAACTTCTGGGTATATAAATTCAAAGATTAATCTGAAATCCAGAGATCAACACAGAAAGGGAATGGTTGGGTAGCAAAACTTTCAAACCAAGTCAAATTCAGAACACAAAACATAATTCTAGGTGTACGTTTCAGAAAGGGATGTTATATAAGGGATAGATGGAAAGAAAAATAACAATAACAGAAATAATGGCTTCTGAATTGAAAGCCCATCTCAGTAGAAAGTGTTCCATATAAAAATGGCTTGATTTCACCTATAAGGGCAGGACTCTACAACGTAACACTTACGTGCTAAAGAGGTCAGGCAGACTGACTTCTTCCTGCATAGCTGGTCAGAATCTGTGCAATATTCCATACATTTGCACCCTCTGACACGTGTGTGTGCCCACCAGTGAATACCCATCATTTACACTTTCAATCTTAATAATTACCGAGTTCCTGTTGGAGGTTCCCCTCCATCACTACCTTTTCCAGGTGAAGTTCAGTCACCAGCTTTCTCCTACTTCTAGACTTACACATTAAAAGAATAGGGTCAGACCTGACATGCCACTTTCGAAAGCTCCCACCCTCTGAATGCAAGACCAAGAGAAGCATCCCCCACTGCATACGTGTGTGTGTGTGTGTGTGTGTGTGTGTGTGTGTCTGTCTGTCTGTGTTAGGGGGCTGGGAGAAGGGCATAGAGGAGGAAGCAGTTAAAGCTTAAATCTTGGAAGCTCAAAGTCTCTTCATTAAGAGGGGCTTTCCTTTTCATAGTAGTGTTGGCTATAGGGAGAAGTTTAGTGATACCTTTTCTTTGGTGCACGCTCCCTGGGCGAGAAGTTAGTGATGTAGAGGAATTTATAACTTGCTGGAAATCAATCAAATCCATGTAAAGGACAATTGCAATTAATGTTGTAACTATGCCATTTGTCATTACTTCCATTAAAAAAAAAAAACAAAAAGAGGCCGTTAGGCTGAGATCGCTCCAGTGCCTTGGGTCCCTACATAAGCACACTGAAGCTCAATGTAAATAGTAAAATGAAACTTAAGCTTAGCCAGTCAGAAATAACAAACTAACTTCTAACTACGGACTTTCCACCAGATCATACCCAGATAAGGCAAATGCCTAGCTGTCGTCAATCAAGTAATTTCTTCACTTTGCTTCCATTTTCATCCTATACAAGTCCTCTGCTTAGGATGCTAAAAAGCAGAGTTCTCTGAACCTCTTTTGTTTCTGAATGCGGCCTGATTCACGAATTGTTCTCTGCTTAAATAAACTCTGTTAAATTTAATTTGCCTCAAGTTTTTCTTCCAATATGTAAGAGTTTATTTTGGTGGCTCTATTCCATGCCCTAAAATGAAGTAGCAGCATTTTACATGGAACTTGAACACGATACCCGAGGCCTCCCTGCGTTTTCAGGAGGTCGTGCTTTATCTGCTGCTGATGCCAGGCTTGCAGGCTCTAATTGTTTACTCCAAAGTTTTTCAGTGTCTTTTTCCTAGGGGATCAGGACTGGATTGCTGTTGGAATCACAATGTCATCTCAGTGGGGCCATTGCTGTATTGTACCATGATGGCTTTTTCTATTTGGTGGAGAATTGCCGAGATCATCCATTGTGATAATTACATTATCTTTTATCATCTTTCACAGTTAAAACTGTGTCCATATAAAGCCTTCTCTGAGAGTAGCTACAGGTCTCAGGGAGGGGTTCCATGAAGTAAAGGAAGCCGATGGGGCAGCTCAGTCTTGATGTGTTGCCTTTTCCTGGTAACACATGGGAAATATTCTTGGAAATTGTTCTCAGACCTCTCCTAGTGGCTGCTTTTAAGCGTTATGCTTTGTCCTCTCTCTGTCTTTCTTTCCCCAAGGGATCTGAAATTCATCCCAGTGAGTTCATTTTTCACTGGTATCTTGTCAAGGAGGTCAGATGTTAGCACAGATGAATACCTCTTGGACAGGTCTCTCCATTGTGTTAGGCAGAAAACCGTCTGCCTTTACTGGCAAATTCTTCTCTTTCCTTGAACAAAGAAGATTTTCTGTTGTTACCTCATGGAATATACCAACTATAAAGCACAAATCTAGAGGCATTCATTCAGAGCTTCTTGTTCAGAGACTTGCAATGGCCAAAATCAGATCTTTTCTCATTGACATCATTGGGTGACAAACATCGAGAGGAAGCCCTACCTTTCTCCGAGTTCACAAGGACTGCGCATGAATAAAAGACACAACGTAGTCTGCCTTTAGAGAGGAGAGTAACTTTTAGCTCCACATAGATCTGTTCTTTGTCTTTGGACTAGTTCATATTTAATTGCTTCATTTTTTCCTTTTTTTTTTTTTTTTTTTGCAATATAGGGATAACAATACTAATCTAAAGCTTCCAGCATGGTTCTTAGCATATAGCATGACCTCAATATATATGAGATAAATGAAGAAATCATTGAATACAATGGTTAGTCAATGGTCAATGTGAGGAAATGGTTGCAAATTACTTTGCAATGGGCCACACAATAATGCTAGAGTTATAAAGCAAATAATTATGCGCATGTACAAAATATACAAAGGGACCGTGTCTGAACCAGAACAAGGGGGAGATGACACCTTTTAAATGCTCTATACCCTTGTGTAGAGCAATTACATAGAGTCCTAAGTTAGTCCCAGTTAATGCCTAAAAAAAACTGTAGGACTCCTAAATCTCATACTCACTTCCTTCCCTCCCTGCTCACGTATTTGACAGATAGGGAAACTAAAACCCAGGAAGGTCGAGTGACACATCTAAGGATCTAATATTATTTATTAAAAACAAGCAAACACACATTAATACTTCCCTATCATTGTTATTCCTTTACCAAACTTGCCCTTTTCAAATGCCTCATCATTAAATAACGTATTAATATATTCATTAGTGAATTTGTTAATTTTCTGTGTACTGTCACTAGAATATTAGATAATTTTTGTTTTGCTTACTGCTACATCATCTAGAAAAGGGATTATCACATATCAGGGTAGTCTATAAATCATTATTGAATAAATAGACAGATGAATGAATATGAGATGAAACAAAACATGCATTTCCCAGTGCCAGTTCCACAGTTCTTTCCAGAATACCACATTGGCTCTCTGTGAAGCTAGTTCACCATTTTATGCTTTGACATGAAATGCTATAAAACAGAAATAAATAATGAATCTTGGATAAATGACTTCCAGTTTTACTCTTGACCCCATTAGGAAGAATGTGGATTCTTGACTTAACTTTCCTCTACCATTCCAGTGGAGGTAAAAATTAAATTATTCTACGTATGAAAGAATAAAAGAAGATATACATAGCTAAGGTACTTATTAGGAACAGAATATGGCAAGATTCCATTTAATTAAGAAAATAAAAGGTACTATATTGTCCCACATCACTTAACATATTAAGTCTAAACAGAAGTTTGCCCTTCTTAGCCAATAGACACTGGTTCATCTAATGATGCATTTGTCTACCTGAGCGTTGCTGAAGCTCAGAGACTAGGGACAGTGGGACGAAGTTGGGGGTATTACTGGACATGTCCTATATTCCAAGTAATATTCTATGTGTTTTATATCTGTTATATTGTTTAATTCTCACATTAACTCTTATGAGGTGCTCACTTTATTGACAAGGAAAGTAGGCAAGGGGAGATTAATTCCCTTGCCCAGGGTCAGTCATGTAACTGGTAGGTAGTAGGTAGACCTAAGTCATTACATCTGACTTCAAAACCCATGTTCATAAACACATACTGTATCATGCTAATGTTACTGTAAAAAGGATTAAAGTTGTCTACAGAAAAATCACACCTGAAACATGAGTCAGTCCCCAATGAGTCCCTTCTTCCCTACACATTTCCTGTTCTGCTTTCCGGGTGCTAGTCCTTAAATAGTAGAAAAAGTACTTAAGATCTGTTCTAACAATCTGCTTCTGACAACTGGGTTAAATTTGGCATCATAATCAGTTGACACAATTGAGGACAGCATGTGTTCAATGTTAGTGGTGTTTTAATAGGCATTGAGTGATGAAAAGATGCTGAATATATGTTTTTAAAAAAATCATGTGAAGTTTACTTTCCCTTACTAAACTCATGACTAAAGGTACAATAAGAAATGATGTCTGAAAAGGAGGCAATGGTGTTTATGGTATTCACAGTTATTATACACATTTAATTGTAAGTTTTAATAATTTTATTGTATAAAAATGAAAATTTCTCTTTACAATGCAGCAATTTTTAAATAATCATTAAAACAGTTTCATTTTTATCTGTGTTTGTGCAAAAATCATCATTTCTAGGATATGTTCAAACGTCAATCTTTATTTCTTTGCTTGGATATATGAATCAGACCTGCATTTTTGAGATTTTACCAAGTTCTACTCCTCTGGCATCCAAATGTAAGTATGTAAAAATGTCATCCTTCCATAAGAATCCCTCTCCACTTAGGCAAAAATAATGAAAAAATTCTTCAAACATCCTTAAAGCTAAGTTATCCTTGAATTCTTCAGTAATTAGCAAAATCTTTTTAACCCTTTTAACTGTACAAATAGTCAGCATTTTAATACATTTAAACACTATTTGTCATAGTCTAGAAATGATTTTTTGGAAGCAATAGTATGATTTTACATAACCTTAGAGAAAGGAGTCACATAGGCCTACTTTTTATAGTTTTGCATTTATGCAAAAATAGAGGTCTTTGCTACACCCTCTTCTCTTATCTTTCTAGGATTTCCTCTGAAGTTTTAAAGATTGATAAAGTGAAGACTCTACAATTTATCACTCCAGTCTGAACTTACCCATGAGTTTCAGACTTACATATCTGATTACCTACTTGATATTCCCACTTTGACTTCTAGAAATACCTCAATCTTAATCAAGTCCAAAATAGAATGCTTGATTTTTCCACTTGCTCCTGCTCAAATTTTTCCCATTGTAGCAACAAAACTGTAAGTTAGCTAGATGGTCAAGTCAAAAACAAAAGAATTGCCCTCAATTTTTTCCCTTCATTCCCTATCTTAGCTTGCATATCCCTTGCAGAAGAGCATGAAAGGTTTTTATTGAAGTAATTTATTAGAAACTGCTCTATCACAGTGGTTCTCAACTTTAGCATGCATCAGAATCTCCTTCAGGGCTTGTTAAAACACAAAGTCCTGGACCTCATCTTCAGAATTTCTCATTAAGTAGGGGTGATAGTTTTATGTGTCAGCTTGACTGGGCCATGAGATGTCCAGACACCTGGTTAAACATCAGTTCTGGGTGTGTCTGTGAGTGTGTTTCCAGAAGAGATTAGCATTCGAATTGGTAGACCGAGTAAAGCAGATGAGCCTCTCAAGGTGAGTTGACATTTAATCCATTAAGGGCCTGAATAGAACAAAAAGGAGGAGGAAGGTAGAATTTTCTCCCCACCTTACTGTTGAGCTAATACACCATTCCATCCTCAGCACTGTAGGTTCTTAGGCCTTCAGACCAGGACTGAAATCTATGCCATCAGCTCACCAACTCTCAGGCCTTCAGACTATACCAACAGCTTTATTGGGTTACCAGCTTGCAGAGGGCAGATCATGGGACTTCTCAGCCTCCATAATCATGTGAATGGATACCTTGTAGTCTCCCTCTCACTATGTATTAGTATCTATGTATCTGTACACACACACATACACACACACACACGTATCTCCTATTGGTTCTGATTCTCTGCAGAACCTTTGACTAATACAGTAAGTCTGGGGTGGACTATGAGAAGTTATAGTACTAACACATTCCTGGGTGATTTTGGCGATACCCTTTTCCAGGACCACACTTAGAGAACCACTGCTCTACAGAGAAAGATCATGAGGAAAGATGGATGAAAGGTGGGTAAGAAATAGCAAAAGTGTTGTTCACATAAAACTGAGTGATTGACAGAGAGGTGGCTGTAAGCTTTGGGCAACCAACACTCCCAACAACTAGAGGGTGACTCTCCAGCCAGCAAAGTGGATCCGGACGGAGCACCAACAGCACCCACTATAGTTGATGAACTCATTTTTTCAGCAAGCCTTTTCAAATATACTTCCAGAATAGGTCCTGAATCTCACCAATTCTCACTGTATCTACTGCCACCACCCCAGTTCATTGTCACTCTCAGCAGATGGCAATTCCTTCCTTGGACAGAATGCCTTTTATAGTGTTTTTTCTAGGACAGAAGCCAAATTCCTGGTATTTAATTTAGGATCTGCAAGTGGAAATAGCTACATTTTAGTTAAAGAAGTTTTAGCTGCAAAGTCAAGGTCAATGTCTAAAACAATGGCCTGATAAAATAGCCTCTCAATTGGGCTAGTCTTACTCTCTCCTACAATGCAATTCTCCATCCATCAGTCAGAGTGATTTTTTTTTTTAATGCACAAAACAGATCATATTACCATTTTATGACTCTCTGGTGTACTTAGAATAAAATAAAACTCCCTTCCATGATCAACAAGTTCTCAGATTTTTTTGGCACAAGGGATTTGAAACTTCCCATTTCCTATTCCTAAAAGCTCTTCCCTACACCAAACCTTACCATTACCTTTCCCACTTTGAGATATAGAAGGATGACTGCTTCTCATCACTCAGGTCTCAGCCTAAATGCCACTTCCTCAGAGACCTGCACAGAGAATTCTACCTAAGACAGCTTCCACACCCCCTGACACTGAATCATGTTTTCCTGCTTTATTTCCTTCATAGCACCCAACCTATCAAAGGTTATTGGGTTTATTTATCTGTTTCCCAGTTTATCATGTCTCTCTCCACAAGAACATGAGTTCCACGAATACCAGTTTTATTTTCCCAGGTCACTGCTGTATCTCTAGCACCTAGAAGAGTGATTGGCACATAGTAGATACTGAATAAATACTTTTGAATAAATATATGAAAAATGTACATAGTTTGAATGAGGGTGTTATTTTACTTTTCAGCCTTTAATTGTTCTACCGGCTATAGACCAGTTTTTTAGTTATTTTCTTTTAGGGCCACGCATGGTCAGTTTGGATTAAAAGATCACAAGAACCAATCTGATGATGACTTTAGTCAAAGTAATCAGCATAGTTCATATCTAGGACAGTTTAAATAGAATAACGAACACATCTGTATTTTGATAGACCATCCATCAAGAAAAACCAACTGATTAGTTTGATCAAAGTTACAGTTAGAACAGTTCTATAATATAAATATCAGTACCACTGAGAGTTTAGGCACAGTATGATTACATCAGTGTCTGCATACTATTAAGAGCCAATCAGAAAATCAATGTAAGAAAACACTATTGGTAGCATTTCTCTAGTTAAAGACATTCCTGTCTGCCTCATGGAGATGAGGCCCTGGCTAGAAAAGTCAAAGCAAAGCAGCAGATAAAGCATTTATTCAGATACAAAAGCAAATTATTTGCAGAGAGTTGAGTTGTGTAGGAATGAGACCAGAAAAGCTGCTGGGGAACGTGCAGAAAATGAGTATCTGGGCAAGAAAGTATGACCAATAAAAAATTATTCCTTTAGACAGGATTCAGTAGTTCTTGGTTTCCAGACCAGCAGCTTCAGCATCACCATGTACACCATCTAGGAACTTTTTAGACATAGTTATCATCAGGACCCATTTGAGAGCCACTGAAGGAGAAATTCTGGGTGTAGGGCCCAGTGCTCTGTGTTTTAGTAAGCCTATAGGCAATTTGGATGCTCAATCAAGTTTGAGAACTCCTATTCCAGAGCTAGAGCCAATCCGTTGGCCTGCGGTGGGAAGGGGTGATCTGTACCTAGTTTGAAGTTAACTGCAATTGCAAGAGCAAGGTGTGGAATGAAGTGAGAGTCTAATACCCAGCTTTTAATTAAACAGGGAGTCTTCCACAAAATACTTTGTCCACCTATTTTAAATAATTTTCCATGTGTAAACAAAATATAACACCAGATCTTCAACATCACAGGTACTGTTGCACAAACTAAAGGTGGCAACATTCTCTAGAGAAAAGCACAGTAATCTCAGAATAATGATACAATTCAGACAGGTATGTTAAATTTTGCTCTCAGCATAAATTTCTAACGAATGATAACCGGTTTTTCCATGTGAAGCAGCTTTACCTGAATTGCCTGAAATACATATTTGATAATATTCAGCAATGTTGTTGGAAGAGAGCTGGTGGAGAGGAGCTCAGTTTCGGAGAAAATACCAATCTGCTCATCAATCTGCCTAGGTGTGTCATCATTTCCTCTAATGAAAGGTCTGTAATTGTCACTCACAGTGACTCGACACGTCACTGCTGATTAGTACAGGAGACAAAGATGTCTCAGGAGCAAAGGGAGACAAAGCTTACCTGATCCAGTCATTGCTAGCCTCGTGCCTAATGACGTGGGTAGCTCCAACATTTTATTGTGATGAACGACGACTCCACCACTCACATGCAACCAAACATGCTTGAACACACACACATACACCTGCATAGACTTCATCACCTCATTTAATAGAGAAGTTTTGTATCAATTAATAACAGACATTTCATTTTCAAATCTTATTGGATAGACAGATCACATGTATATTTTTTCCTACTAAATAAAAGGTTTTTATAGGAACTGTAATACAGTTAAGGGGATTTTCAAGTATTTTTGCCTTTCAGTTCTACCATGTGTCCTAACTCTATGTAGTCAACATACTTTTTTTTCCTTGTGACTCCTCCACATGCCCCATCCAACCAAGGTGATCTTGTCTTCCGTTCAATAAATAAAGCTCATTTCCATCTTTACTCAAGCTGTTTTCTCTTCCCAGAACCACCTTATCCCCTTCTTCCCATTTCCCCAAATACGACTTATCTTCTAAGAGTCTCTTCAAATTCTAACTCGAGTCCCACTTTCTCCCAAAGTGTTGGTGAACTATTTTAGTTCATGTTTCCATTTTCTGAACTCCTATGTAATTTACTAATTTCATGGCTCATCTGTCATTTATAAGACAAATTATATAAAACAAAATAATTTGAATTACTATATACTGTTTTTATATGATCAACTCTCTAAGATCGAACACATTCAGGAATAACATTGATCGAGTGTTGGGCAGATGTGGGTGAGGGAGGGGATGGGTGTATACATACATAATGAGTGTGATGTGCACTGTCTAGGGGATGGACACGTTTGAAGCTCTGACGGTGGGGGGGGTGGGGAGGGCAATATACATAACCTAAACTTTTGTACCCCCACAATATGCTGAAATAAGAATAAAATAAATAAATAAATAAAAGATCCTTTAGGTTAGGGGTCATGTTCGATGCTTCATTCCTATGCTCCAAGTAAGATCTGGTTCATAGTAAGAATTGAATAAATATTTCTTAAATTATTGAGTTTGTAGGTTTAAAACAAATAGTGGGTAGAATAATAATAATCCATTTCCTACCATAAAAATTAATAGTTCACCTTTCCTTCTAAATCTTCTAGGGGAAAGACACAGCCACCACTGACTTGTATACAATTATAGAACTTTATTTTTCTTACCAATACATGCAAGTATTGTCTCGAACAACTCTACAAATCCATTAGTCATGAGAAAGGGTTTCAAAAATATTTAGTATATCTCACTTCTAAGGCAAGAGAGTAGGGCCATATTTTAAAATTATTTCTTCAATAATAAATGTCAAAGTAAAATATTCTTGGTGAACCAAGAAAAAATTCTCAGTATCAAAACACAGTATTCCCTGAAACTTCAAAGGAATGAAAATTCTATGTAATTTAAAGATAAGGACAAATAGAGAGTGTTCATCCAAAAGTTACTGCCAAACAATTGAAAAAAGAAATATAAATTTTATTTTTTTCTCATGGTATCTACCTGAATCCTCTTTGAAAAACTATTAAATATTATTCCAAGGTAAAAAATATATATATTAACAGTAACATTTATATCATAAAGAAGTTTGAGTCAATAGATGTGACTTTTGAAGCATAGCCATTAAAAATTCAATTTTGAACATATATATATATATATATATATACACACACATACAAACACCCCTTAAAATCAGTGTTTGTATGTGTGTCTATGTGTGTGTTAATTTTTAAATGAATTTAATCTGAAACCATTTCAATTTGTTAAGTGAATATTCTCTTTGAAGCTGTAATTTCAGTTTTTGGGTCAAAATTATAGACCTGAAACAGGATCTTATGATATCGTAACACAAAAACAAAATCTGCTTTTGAAAAATATTCAGTTATAAGATATGACTTTACACATCCCCAATGCAGTCAAATCAGCAGTTTATTTTAACCTCTGAGTAAAAGGAATGTTTACTGGCAAGATTTTCCTTATTTAAAATCCACATATTGAAATTAAAAAAAAAGTTTGAAAGTCAGGGAAAAAAATTGGAAGGTAAATCACTTTGAAATGGCATGGTATTCTCAGTGGTGTTTTAAAATTGAGTTATTCCTTTGTTTTGAAAACAAAGAAGACTGTAATATAAATTGTGTTTCTCTCAGAAAGTTCTTTCAGGATTTATGGCAACAGCCAGTCTTCCCTGGCCATACACAGTGTTGTATTAAATAACCCACTATTCTAACTTTATTAATTATAAAACGTTCCTAGGATGTTAACCTAAATTCAGGCATCTATGTCAATGAATCAATTTGTCAATTAAAATGTGTTTAAAGAGCTATTTGCTTGCCCATGAAAAAATTTAAAATAAGACATTTAAGAAACAGTTAATGCAAAGTATTCAGCTTCATAGAATTCTACAAAGGAAAAAATGTTTTAATACTGGTAAGTAACAAAAGGAACATCAAATATATATACACACACTATGTGTACTATACACATATGTACGTGTGTATATATATGCATACACATTATAGTATATGCACACACATATGCACACATACAGTAGTCATTTTTTTTCCAACAATAAACTTTTATTCTTTTGTCTCTCTAAAATTTACTGAATGCATTGGACAATTATAAATTATTATTTTCTCTAACCACAGAGAAGACCATATACAATAAAAGAAAAAGTGGTTTCACTTAGAGAACATTTGTCTTTTCTAATTTCTCAAACAGCAACTTTGATGAGGTTTGATTCAAAGCATTGAATGATTTTATAAAATAAAGTCAGCTAAGTATTAGACCAAACCTATTTTTCACAAACGTTTTAGTGTAGCAGGGACACATCAGCTTGGATGCTTGTTATAAGTGCTATGAATTAAGATGTCCAGTCACACCCCAGACAAGCTATGCAATTCTTAGGCACACTGTAAGTCGAGGAACATTGCCCGAGGTGAGTGGTTCTCAAACTTCAGTGAGCATTGGGCTCACCCAGAATACTTGAGAACACAGATTGCCCAGTCCCACCCTAGAATTTATGCTTCAGTAAATATGGAGTGGACACTCATGGCAAGTTGCCAGACAAAGCTAATATTTCTGGTCTGATACTACACTTTGAGAAGCACCACTATAATCTTTCTTAAATATCATATTTTTTGGTTGGGATATGAGGCAAAATGGATTTCAAACTGTTTAAAAACTTCACTTCCTGAGAAGGGCTAGAGAGTTTGTGTTCTGTGATACTGATTGAAGATGCTCTCAGGAGACGAGGGCGTGAGGGCTAATATCCAGATGTAAAAATTGTTCCTGCGTGTGGGAGCCTCACCTTCCCACACACAGTGGTGAGCTCCAGGTGAGAGATCAGTTCTCTCCAGAAGCTGCCTTGTGTCCACTCAAGCACGTGGCCTTGAGAGTTCTGTGCTGGACGTTGGCTGCCCTGATCTGCTTGTTCTGTTGGGAGGTACGAACACCTTCAAAGTCCCTGGGCAGGGCATGCATTCTCTATTTATCATAGGTCTTGTATTGCCTCACGGGAATGGTCATTTGAGTTTAGAATCCCTCTGTAAATATGGCGGAAATGTTTGGAGTTTAGAATTTTCAAAACAGCTGGCTGCAAATCAACGTCCCAGGCTCTAAAAGAGCCTCATCAGCCTTCCAATGGATCTTTGGGTTTGAGGACCATGGCTTATCAGTAATAACCAGGAAGAACTTGTTTTCAAAGTATGTTCCCAATACCCAGACAGGTGGACTTGCTATATGGAGGTAATTAATGTGGACAAGGTATATGTGAAAGATCTGTGACAATGAGTTTCGTTTTAGCCTAATGAAAACTGAGGAACACTTTCTGGCAGTAGTTAGATGCCAGAATGCTCCATCTATCCAAGCCTCTCCTTGCTTTTGATGGCAAAATCATATTAGTAATAAACAAGAGGCTATTTACTCTCATTTGGCTATGGTAGAGGGCTATGCATATGGCTAATCTAAGAGTGGTTTTACATCATTAATATATACATTTAAAATTTTAGGAAAATCAATTTAGTAGTATTTGGAATTGTTATCTGTCTGTCAGGGGACCAATTCAATCAGCATGAAAAGTTTTTAGAAGTGTACCCGAAACTGGCAAACTGTATAAAACATGTGCCACTTGGCCCATAGCTACTGTCTGTTTGCAAAGTCAATGGCCAATAAAAGGGCAATGAAGTTGCAAATTACTTTTAATTATTCTTGGCAAGTTTCTCCGTGAAGTGATTCTAACAGTGATAAAAGCAGAATAACTATCTCATGTTTGTTTGCTACTCATGCTAAATAGTAGATAAAGTATACCAAACTTAAAATTAATATTGAAGCTGACAAAGTTTTGGGAAAAAAATTGTTAAGGTAATTAAGACTGTTTTTTCGTTAGTAGAGCAGGGATTCCTATACAAGTCCCTGGATGACTCCTAGAAGTCTAACTTAAATTGTATACATAAATTTTGGGGTATACAGATGCATATAGATTTTTTTTGGGTGGGTAATCTTTGTAATCCTGTATCATTTTTAAAGGAGAGTTTGACAGTAAA
Source organism: Eulemur rufifrons (assembly GCF_041146395.1). Taxonomy (NCBI): domain Eukaryota; kingdom Metazoa; phylum Chordata; class Mammalia; order Primates; family Lemuridae; genus Eulemur; species Eulemur rufifrons. The sequence goes on from NC_090987.1 coordinate 17,788,616, forward strand.
GTAGTAGCTCCCCAAATAGAGCTTTCATTTGTAAGATTTATACAGACTTAGGTAAACAAGCCTGTGACACCACCCTGAGCCCAATCTTCTCCTGTGGAAGGTCTCAGAGACCATCAAGGGGCTCCTTCCCCTGTGAAACCCACATCCAGCCTCCACATCTGCCACAGTGTAGCATCCCTGTCACTACCAAGTGCCTGCAGCTGTCATGTAAAGGGAAACCTATTCCTTTCTTCGTTTGTTTGGTGGGAAGTCTATGTTTTGAGAACATCTCCAAAGGATCATGCTATCAAGGAAAAGAACCCACTAATCTGAAATGAGTTTAAACTATTTCAGTAACAGATCTTTACTGACATACCAGGACAATGTGCCAAGTACAATTTGGAGATATTTGAGTTTCTTTGTTTTTCTTTTCTTTTCACATCACTTCATTTGGGAGTACACAGGGCTCAGTCACTGGCCTTTTTTGTTCTATCTTCAGACACTTCTTTGGAGACCTCACATTGTCTAATGGCTTTAAATACCACTGTAAGCCATAATCCTACCATGTTAGAATGACTCCCTACTTCCTAACTCCAGACTTGTATATTAGCTGCCTAGGCCACATCCCCACTTAGATGTCCAAATTGGTCCTGTCCAAAGCAAAACTACTGGTATTTCAATAAATCATCTCCTGGTATAATCTTCCCCATCTCGGATAACAGCAGTTCCATCCCTCTATTTTCTCAGGCCCTAAAACTTTGTTGTCAGAATAGATCTCTATCTTTGCCTCAGACTCCATATCCAATCTATCAGCCAATCCTGTTACATATAGCTTCAAAATACAACCAGAGTGCAACAACTTCTCCCTATCTCTACTGCTACCACCCCACCTGAGCCTCATCCTCTTCAACAGCATTGTTGGAACAGCTTCTTAACTGGTTCCCTGCACTCACGCCTGCCATCCCATATTCCGGTACAACACAGCAGCCAGAATGATGCTTAAGTCAGATCATGTTTCTCCTCCTTTGGCTTTTCATTTCATACAAAGCAAAATCCAAAGTCCTTACAATTGCCTACAAGCAACTACATGACCTGTTTCTCACTTCCACTCGTACCTCAGGCCCAACTAATTCCCCATTGCTCATTCTGCTCAAGACATTCTGACCACCTTGTTATGCTTTGACTGTGACACTCATGCCTCATGCCTTGGGGCTTTTTCCACAGTCTGGTCCTTGCCACTGCCCATTTCCTCTCCCTGGAATATTCTCTCAGAAATGCCCATGGCTAACTTCCTGATCTTTGCTTAAATCTCACTTTCCTAATAAAACCTAATCAGAATATCCTAGTATCACTAAGACTTGTCCTATCCCCTTAATTTGTTCTATATTTTCTTTTTTTTTATTATACTCATAATCCTCTAATAAATTCTATCATTTATTGTATCCAGTATTTCTGCATTATTTTTGTCTTTTCTCTACTTTCTAAAATGTAACCCCATGAGGGCAGAGATGTTAGTCTTTTTCTCATTATGTCTTCCCAAATAACTGGAACAGTGCGTGACACGAAGCAGGTGCTCAATACACCTTTGTTTAATTGAATCAGATGGTCCTAGACTATAAAGGTAGAGGAAATAGACTACTTGGGTCCCAACAGAGGTACATATTTTAACAGTTAAACTTATATAACTTCAATCCAGAACAACTACCGCATTTTGTACCTGCCAACAACTCTATTGTGAATGAATGAATAATTGAAGTGGAAGACCAGACTACCAAAAGCATAGTAACAGATACTAGTCCATAAGAAGGGATAAGTCCGACTGTGGGATATCATCCAATAGCCTCCTAAGAGGTCTGCTGCTTCTGCACTTGCACCCAGCCTATTCTCACCTCAGCAGCCAGAGGGAACTTATCAAATAGTCACCTAAGATTGCTTACTCAGAGAACAAAAGACCTTAAAATGGTCAACAGGACTTTACACAGTGCGGGTTCCCATTTTGGCTTTACCTCATCGTCCACTTTTCTTCTATTACTCACCTCCATCCATGCTGGTCTATTTGAACCTTCCCAAGCACAACAAGCAAGCCCCTACCGTCGGGGACTTTGCACTTGCTGTTTTCTCTGCCTAAGGCATCCTTCCTCCAGCAATCTTTATGGCTTGCACAGTTTTTCCTGCAGATCTTCACTCATATGTCAACTTCTCAGTGGACACTTCCTTGGCCACAATATTTAAAGTGAAATTCCCTTTAGATCCCTCACATTCATTTGCTGCTTAATTTTCACTATAGTTTGAATACAGTATCTTTACTTCATTGCCTTATTTAACACCTGGTCTATTTTACCCCGTAAGGTAAGGCCAGAAATACAGACTCTTTGTCTGATGTGTTCTCTACACTATTTCCAGCATCTAGAACAGTGTATCTGGCAAAAAGTACACGCTCAATAATTTTTCGTGAATGATCGAATGTATACACATGTGAACACAATTCTCATATGTGCTTTTTAAAGTGTCATTGTAACAGTTACAGAGCCCTTCTTGAGGTCTGAGTAGTGTGGTTCTGCCAGACTATGGCACTGTAATAGAATCGCCTTTTTATTTCTGAGCTCAGCCCTTCCACTTGTCCAGTAAATCAATAATATAAATCATTTATACTGTCCCATCTCTCTGGAGGCATTTCACAAATTTACAGATGTATACACTGTTGGACATTAAAGAGACTGCAGTGATGTGCCATGATATCTCCTTCACTTTCGAGACGATGGGTAAATAATAGATCTAAAGCCAATTAACAAGTTATTCCAGCACTGCAACTAGAGCTAAGCTGCTCCTACCTGTGCACTGATCTCACTGCAAGATCACCCTTGAATCTGTTACTGCACAGTGAGAAATCTCACAAACCATAGTGAGTCACAGACATCTCTAATGCACACAGCTTTATGTGGGCAAAGAAAAGTTTCCAAGGTCATGTTAACGTGTATTGGCTTGTGAGGAGTCCATCCCTGTGTTTCTGAGTAAATGATTATTCAGATAAAATAGCGAAGTGGTTAAAGTATCCAAATAGTTGTAAAAATCTAATTAACAGTACAACTACTAATCAGGCTAATATTTAATTCAACTTAATTGTTTTATTCATTTTATCAGTAAACTAATTCATAGTTCATCACCTGACCACAAATGTGCCTGAGATCAGAAATCATCCTACTTGGATAATTTTACTCTTCTTTAAACTTGCCATGGTGAACTTGGTATAAAAGCAAATAATTGTTTAATTCAGAGATTACTTATTATAAGTAGGTATACATTTATACATCTCATATACCTTCCCACTGAGGATATCTGCTTTCACACAGTACCAAAGCACTAACAAAAAGGACTGGATAACAGGAACATCCAAGCCAAATGGATTATCATTGCCAAGATGGAAAGATCAGATTTTCAATATTTGCATTAAACAATTACAGCTCCTCTGAGATGAGTTTTTAATGCCATATAGTTTTAAGAACAGGTCTTTCAGCAGAAGTCCCTATTGTAACTACAGTAGTCTCAAATCCCTATTCACAGTAACAAGGACCATCAAAGTATTTTTAGGCAACAAGAAGAAAGACCATGCCCTTGCTACTGAAATTGGAGACATCAGGTATCTTTAAAACAACCATAGCAATTACCTCACATTTACTGCAACCCATTATTCCTCATATTTCTTTCAATGCTTCCTGCTGTGATATTTTCCATCACTTTGTAAGATTGGGTTGTAAGTGTCTTTGGTGGCATGCAGCTAAGAGGGACAACAACCATGATGGATGATATAATCAGAACATAATAAGATCTCAACAGTCTGGAACCATGGACCAAATCTTTAAAGATTATGCTTAACTGGAATCAATATAACATCTTGTATTTCTTTCCAACAACATTTTCAAATATCCAGCATGAAGGAGACATGGGTGTATAATAGAAAAAGATCTCAGGGTCGCCTTGGGTAGAATATAGAATAGGAACTGAAAAGCGATGTGGCGGCTGAAACAGAGAGCTCATATCCATGCTATGTTAGTACAGAGGACATGGGGAATGAAATATTTAGACAACTAGATAGTACCAGAGGTAGAACACAGGATTTGCTACCTAATTTGTGCAACCCCATACAAAGTGGAGATGTGAGCGCCCTTGTACCAAAACTATTATAAATTTGAAGCTGATGACAGCAGAGCATTAAACCAAGCCTGGAGCCCTTCTAAGCGGGGGTGGGGGGCGGGTTGTGAGTTTCACATGTCACACACCTGTGAACCCATGAACCCAGCCCTGCTGGGACTTGTGTTCAGTCTAAGTGCTTCCTCCTGTGGAACCTCAGGGGTAAATTCAGAGAACAAGGAGAAAGTGAATGTATTTAAGCCAAGTCACCCAAAGAAAGGTGGAAGGGGTTGGGAGAGGAGAAATGACTGAAATGAGAGTGTCCGCCATTGACTACCAACAGTAGTTGAAGAGTTATTGTGTGAATTAGGAGTTAGATTTACTCCTCCATGGCCCCAAATAACAGAGTTAATGCCAACAGGTAAATTTTCATTAAATATTGGTTTCCTTCATGCAGGCAAGCCTATTCAAAAGAATATGGGCTGCCTACGGCAAGTAATGGCTTTGCAGTCACTAGACGTACTCAAACATACTTTGGGTTACCAGCTAGACAAGGTTCTAGAGAAATTGCTTAGACATTAATGCAAATTCACAAATTAACACTTGCCTTGCTACATCAAAATCCCCTTAAGTACTTTGAAATGCTGTTTCCTGCCCCTTTCCCCAGAGGTGGAGCTCCGGAATTTACAGCTATTAAAGGCTCTAACTAGGGAATTCTGGTTATCAATTGGGGTTAGGAACCTCTGATCTAGAAAGGATTTAAACCAAAAACTATTTGAGTTAAATGAACTAAAGGACCTTCCTAAACTCAATTAGTCTCATCAGCCTGAGGCAGAGTGGTCCCTCCCACCAAACCAGGGCTGGGTGTGCCAGACTGACCACTGATGTATAGAGTTATCCCTCCGTATCCACAAGTGATTGTTTCCAGGACCTCCCACAGACACCAAAATCCATGGATGCTCAAGTCCCTGATATACAATGGCCTAGTATTTGCACATAACCTGTGTCCATTCTCCTGTATATTCTATATCATCTCTAGATTACTCATGCTACCTAATACAATGTAAATGCTATGTAAATAGTTAATATACTATACTGTTCAGGAAAGAATGACAAGGAAAAAAGTCTGTATGGTTAGTACGGTTGCAATTTTTTGCTGAATATTTTTGATCCACATTAGTTGAATCCATGGATACAGAATCCACAAATATGGAAGGCCAACTGTATACACACACACACACACACACACACACACACATATATATATGTCCATGCTACATCTTATACAACCAAACTAAGATCTGGCTTTTTAAAAAAACATCACCTTGGAAAGATTAACTCAGTTATACTGTCATTCAAATAAATGATGAACTATAAAAGAAGATCAAATTCATCATATTGTAGAATATTCTCATATTTTAAAAGTAAAAAAATATATTGTTGAACAATATCATTACACACTCACACACCCCAGGCTATTTTTTTAAGATTCCTTCAAAGGGAAAAGACTCACCTCCATTGAAAAAAAAAAATTAGAAGACTATGACACAAATCTGAAATGTTCCTTCCTCGTCACTGAAAATAAAACTGCAGTATGTTTTAAACTGTGGCTGGCTAGTCACTAAGGTACAATGCTCTGACTTCCACGATGAATGGCACTTTCCAATACTGGCATTGCTTGACATAAAATTCTGGTATAGCATGCTAACGTTGTTTTGCAGTTTGTTTTTCTACTCTTCTTACTTTTCCTAGTCTATGTATTAGAAATATGGGAAGGACACAAGGTAACATGGATATTTAAAACAGGAAAAGCCAGCCTCTCAAATGAAATCACCTGGGAAAGATGCTGGCTTGAGTTTGCATTAGAGGATGCTTTATATGTGAAGAGTGCAGTGTGCTATTCGATGGGAGCAGGATGTTGCTTCAGGTCTAAGGGCTGCTTGGCAGCCGAGTAAAGCTAAATTTTCTCCTCGGGAGAAAAGTGGGACTTACTTTTCTTAGTATAGGCACAGGGACACCTAATCTTATCTTTTGGCCCTTACTGTTCTCACAAAGCCTTCCCAACACTCTTCTCACATGATAAATGACATTTCAGTCCTTTTGGCAGAAAAACAGATGATATATGCCAGAATGAATGGGGAAAATATTGTTTGCTATTGTGTTGTACACTGAATACAAATCATCTACAAACTGGCAGTAAAAATTTTGAAATGGTAGCTTAACATCGTATCTTCGGTAAATGTTTTTAAGGTAGTCACAAGGCAAAAACAGGGCCATCACCAACATATTTTATTATTTAAGTGCTCTTTAAAAATTTAAGAACAGCTTGTGAAAGACTTGGGGAAAAAGTTTTCTGCAACTTCTTTTTGGCTTATGGATTTTCTGTAATAATATTATCTGCTCTTTTCCTTCTGGGGAAAACCTTCTAAACTATAACTTTTCACAGTTTTCTCAGTATTTTGGCTTCTGGGCTTGCATTTGAAACCATCCATATGTCACATTAGAAGAACGTGAGCACACTGCAACTTTTATCTGAGGTATGTATGGAAATTCTTGAAAGAAACATTGATTTTTCACTTGCAGGTGGGTAGAGCAGCAGAACAGTTTGGAGCTTGTTCACAATGATCTTTGAACATAAGTTGGTTTTTAAAAGCAAACCAAAATAGTTATGGTCATATTTTCCATGAGGCTGAAATTTAGTTGTTGACACTTTACTAGAAACTGCAAGGGCCAATTCTTTGGAGTATTGTACTCTTTGCATGTAATTGTCACTAATTTAGGAAAAAAAATAGGCAATTTCCATTATATGTTATAATGATACATTATAACTTCAGTAAAAATCAATAGCATAACAAAAAAAGTAAATGAGCCTGAAGCTCTTTCTCTCAATTTCCCCATGTCATATACAGGTTTATATAAAATATAAATTTAGGAGGAATATGAATTACTTAATTTTATTAAGAATATTAACATAGCAGCTTTTCTTTCGCCAGAACTGAGCTATGACAAAATATTCTAATTTAATCTTTCTAAGAACTTTATCAATGAGGTAGAATAATGTCCAACTTAACAATGAGGATGCCAAGAGATAAAGAGGTTAAGTTGACCAATATGGCATAGCTGGGACAGTTAAAGTATGATCCTAGGATGATTTGAATCCATTCTCATTGTCTTTTTGGACCATGCTACCTTTGTAAATAGCATAATCTACTAAACAGAGGCGTTTAGTAGAATTTACTATATTTACCAAAACGAATTGTTTATTCTAAAAGCTTTATTTCAAAGAAACACCCATCTAAAGGGTAAATGGAGAAAGAACTTTGTGTTTGGTTTTCTCTTCCTAATTGTCTACTTTGTCTTCAATGTTGACTATTCAATAGATATACCTTCAGTATAAAAGAGCGGAGATATCACTAGTCTTAAAGTCAAGAAGCTGAGGAATGACTCAGTCACTAAATAGCAGGGTGTCATGGAGAGTCTAATATTTTTAAATTTTCCATTGCTCATTGACGAGATGAAGGGTTTTGTCATCTCTAAAATTGTAGCAGCTCTGAAAGACTAGACTTCTAGTTTGTCTTCTTTCCCTTTTCAGGGCTCAAGCATTAGAAAAAATTCTTCAACATTTTTTTTTCTTCAAGACTAATGACTTTGAAGTGCAATCACACACAAGAGACGAGCTATGAATACAGCTTTAAAGCAATCAAAATGTTTCCCATAACTTTCTACCAATGAATCCTGCTGGCATCCTGTGATGTACAGCTGGAGTCCACAGTTTAGATGGCCTTTCCAGAACATTTCTCATGAGCGGGCAAAATAAACGGGCCACTTGATGTTTTTCAACCTCTGTTTATTTTTTCTCACAAGTTTGAAACACATCTGCCATCTTTCACAAGACATCATGAGAGTTAAAGAAACATAGTAACTTTCTACTATTTTCTGGAGAGACTACTGGAACTAAAGTTGAGAAAGGACTTTGTCACTTTCCCTTTTATTGAAAACTGGTATATTTTTCATCATGATGAGGAAGTGAGCCACTTTTCAGAGTGTCAAAACCATCTTGAGAATAAATCAAGCCAGCCAGATATATCCTTTTAAATGGAAAGATACCAACTGGCCACAGAATTGTGATTTACCCTTTCAGAGAGAATAATCTCACTACTTTTTCTCACTCCCATTCTCTGCTCTAGCAAGAATGTCTCCTTACTCCATTTTGCTCCAAGCTTCTTGCTCACTGCCCAGGTCATACAAGTTGCATGAACAATCTACAAGAATTGTAGCTTCTATAGTCCCAGATTCTCTCTGGTTTGTCATACAATTCATTCCTTGGATATAAACATTTTATGTTGCTCTATCCATCTCACTCAGGAACATCATTATTCACCCCTGCACAGGATGCCTCCTGAAGGCATTAACAGAATGCTCTCCTAGGGAGCCTTTCTCAGTAAGCACAGATACCATGTGTGAAAGTCTTGCAGTCTTAAAGTATAATCAGAACTATGATTCCGATCCTTGAATTTTCTCATTAACACAATAAAAGCTTATTTTTATTTTACTGTTGTCAACAAATAAATTCCTCTGGAATGCATGAGTTCACTGTATCTCTACCCTAGTAAGTAAAACAGAGGCTAGTTTCAAGACAGTATTTGACATTCAAAGGATCCTTCAATTCTAAAAAATCTTTAGTTTCCAAAGACAACTGCTTAGAAAGTGAAGGAAATTGGGCCAAATACCTTTGAGCATAGGTCATGCTATAAATATATTGTTTGAATATATATCCCTAATATATCTTTTCAGTACATAGAGTAAAACACCCTCAAGAACAAGGACTGTTGTATTACTATTCACTTATAAATTTACCCAGAATTAAGTAGACTCATAGGTTTTCAATAAATGTTGATTTAAATTAAAAACAAAAGTAGAGGAAAAACTGGACAAAAATAAACGATTGCAGGTTCTAATTATTTAAGTTTGTTTTTTCTGTTTTGACTTATTTTGTTGAAAAAAGCACCACTTCTTAAGCATCATAACAGTCTTCCTGTAATGGCCTAAGTGGTTCATGAATACTAGAAAAAATCCTGTATCTAGTCAACTGTCTGTAAACATGTATCTGAGTTGACTTCCTCATGGATGAATTCTTTGAGCAAAACAACTTAAGAAAAAAAACCAGATCACTACCAACAATTACACAGCCTTAATACTTTTAAGGTCAGAATTTTTTTTCTCTGCAGAAAAAGAAGTGAATGTTGTTGAACTGCCAAGTGTTTTCATTACAACTGAGAATCCCAAGTATGTCAACGCCTCTACCTGAGGGGACTCCCTGATGGTCTTTGAATAAAGCATTTCATTTGAATACAATAGCAGGAGTGTGAGATTCTCTCAATATTGTGTTTCCTTTTCCTTCAGGGGAAAGCAGAAGTTATTAACAGAATTTTGGGGTTGGAGAGATTTATTATTTTCACGTATTTCTTGGGTGCTGTTTTACTTATATTCTGAAAGGGAAAAGAATTACAAATAAGAAAAAAGCCTCCCAGCTTGGCTATTAGTTTACTCTGAGCTATAAATAGACTTCTTGGTTGCAGCCTAAACCTAGGTGGATTATTTTGGTCAATACGTGGATGGTGACTTTTGGAATGAGCCAGGGGTGGCAGCAGGGTGGGGAGAGCAATTGGGCATCTCATTCATTGCACTCCATGTCAGCATTTATCTCAGCATAGAGAGGCCGCTGAGTCTCAGAGGTGTTGCCTGTTGGGAGAGCCTGAGAATATAGGACTTACCCATTTTGTGGTCATAATTTTACAAAAGCAGTTAGATTTCATTTTGTATTTTCATGGTTACTGACTCAGATAAATGGCTTCTGTGAATATGCTTATGTATCCTGAGTCGACTGCAGAGAGTTCACTCTAAGCTATACAGTTCCCTGGACATGTTGGACGAGTTTACTTCAAATGAAAAGGAAGAGATTCCAAAGCTCAATTATCAACTTAAACTGAGACTGTTCTAGCTCTGGACAGAGGAGAGGTAAGAAGTCTGACTCCCAAAATCTTTGTCTTATTTAAAAATTCTGTTAGTGGTTATGACTTCATTCCCCTGTGACTCAAATATGTGACTGCTTAAATAATTCAATAAATGACTTTTGAGCACCTAGTATATTCCAGGTACTATTCTAGACATTGAGGATACAATATAAGATATTCTGCAAGACCAAGGATTATACAATATAGTGCTTGCTTTTATATTCTACTGAAGAAAGGCCATAACCAAGAAAATGCATAAATAAATAAATACTTAGAGAATTCCAATAAAGTAGTAGTAATCAACTAAGTCAAAGGTTTCTGAGAAGTTGAGTAAAATAAAAACTGTGACAGACCTCTGGATTTGGCAAGATGCAGTCATTGGTAACTTTTATGAGATTTGTCTTAATGGAAGGATGAGTGAAAAGCCTCACTGAAGGGGATTAATGGCCGAATAAATAAAGAAGGGAAACAATGATGGAATGAAGACAGTATCATAGGACACTCTTTCAAAAAACTTTTCTATGAAGAGAAGTACAGCTATGGAATGACGATCGGAGGGGAGATGCTGCCAAGAGATTTTTTTTTAATGGAAGTTATTACAATGTCTGATAAGAATACTGAGTAAAAGAAATGATACAAGAGGGAGAGAGATAGGAATGCACCTGGGTTGGCGGTGGGGTGGTAGAGCTGTAGAGAGGTTGCTTAGATAGAAGCAAGGAGGTGCCATCCAGGTAATAAGAGGGACGTGGAGCCCATTGGCATAGATGCAGATCTGTTGGCAGGTTTGTGTTGAGGAAAAGAGCATTCTTTCCTCATGGCTTCCCTTTTCTTGGCAATTAAGAACTGGATATAGTAGATAAGAAAGAGGAAAGAAGAAAGAATATTAGAGTTCAGAGAAGACAGGAGAAGCTATGAAATAATCTTGCAAATGAAGGGAATTTTCCAGGAAAACTGAGTAGGCTCACTTCTCTTTGGTATGTGCTGAGACAGGTCCCAGGTGCTATGATTTTTCTCCAGGTAAGTTCAGCTGTTCGCTTGCCAACAGAGACAAGGTAGAGACTAGTCTATTCACTTGCCAAGAGATTTTGCCAGCGAGGTTCCAGACTCTTAGTTTTCCAGTTTTCTAGCCTGAATTCCTAACTTCTAATTGCTAGCAACTCTGGTGCTAGACTTGAACAATGACCATTTTTGATTACCGTGTGCCTTAGCTACAATATTCATAGTGGACTTCTGGGATGTATCACCTCTCTTCTACACTTGGTGACACTTCTGCTGTGGCTACTAATGCATCCAATCTGAATTTAATGCTCCATCTGGAGATCAGAATTTCTGGACAGCTTCTTGGGAGGATCACACTGCCGCCTCATTTCTCCTATTCAGTTCTGCAGTGCATCTGAATGGGCTAAATTATACTGTAGAATTCAGTATAACTTAGGAAGCACCTGTGGGCTTTAGAATTTTTGTGAAAATGTATAATGTGTGGCTTGCTTATAAAAATATTAATATTCCAACATTTTATAATTTAGATTTAAAGTCTTAACTATCAAGAAAAAAATCCACGTTTAAATTTTCTAAAAATGCAGTGTTCGGAAACTGTATGGGTGTTTTTATTTCAGCAGGCATCCACATACACTTTAGGCAGAGACAATTTCATCCTTTTTTCTTTCTGTGGAAAAGCATCACCATTGTCATCACTCCTTAAGGTGCTTCTGGCTTGTACATCCTCGGACCTTGAGAATTTCAATCATCACAAGTACTTACTCTTTTAGTCTGCTTGTTACCTTTCCCAAATATCAATTGCATGGGAGGAACTGCTCTATCTAAGTCTCCTTTCACAATGGAATGTCAAGTGGGGTGAATGGAACCAAAGGTGTCCACAGGAAACTCTTTACCCACTAATCATGCTCACTCCCACATTGAAAACATAACATCAAAGTTCACAAGTTAATGTTCCTCTATAAACAGGAAAATCAGGTTTACTCAAAAACATACTGGATGAGACAATGTACCTTACTGACAACTGTCAGCTGTATTGTAAGAGAGTGGCAAACAGGTCTTTCATCTTTTCCAAAGATAAAAATGCCCACAGTTTTCCTAGGTTAGCTGCACCACACAATGTGGTCAAATTTAAGCTTCTTTAGGTGTAAAGACAACGTGAGTCATTATGTTCTTTGCAGACATCATGAGATGCAAATATAATAAACTTAAAAGTGCCTGATATTTAATTTTGGGCTAACTCATATAATATTTTGCATTTGATTCTAAACTAAATAGGAAATGGCAGATACCAAAACTTTAAGAGAAAACTTTAGGCACAGATTTTAAAATGGAGAAAATCATATCAATTAATTCATCTTCCCCTACAAACTAGAAAAATGGCATTGCTGAATTCTATCAGCAGAAGTATATTATAGAACCTAAGAGGAAAATTGATTTGTGAAAAGTATAGTGATTAGCTTATTTTCTCATTTTGTTGGTTTCTTCACTTCTATTTTGATATCATAGTTCACACTGACCTTTCTATAAATTTAAACTACACAACACAGCACTTGATTGCACTGTATTAATTAGGGGCGACCTACATATAAGATACTTCTGTATGAAGATCATAAACTTCTCTGGGGGCAAGGATCGTATTTCCTACCTCTTTTGTAACCCCTTCCATTTTATAACACACACTTAAATGCTTATTTTCCTAACTTGGTAGTTTAAGTCACAAGCTTCTAATTCTCTCCATGATAAATCTTGGAATAATATGAAGAATGGTGATGCAAATCGTAGATGTAAATGGTGGAGTGATTGAAAACTCTACTCATCCTTTTGTATCTGTTCTCAAAACAGCCACTGTTATAAAATTGACCATCCTTTATCATACCAACTGGCTTTGATGCCCATTGGGTAATGGACATTAAAGGAAGCTGTGTTATGCATTTCCTGGCATGTTGTGCCCCGAATGTTCCGACAGCCAAGTATAAGGTTAGTACATGAAGAATAGGAATGCATAGATAAGTTAAGATGGCAAAACAGAATCTTAGATGCTAGATAAAACACTGGATAATTGATCCAATGATCTTTCTCCTCCATCTATTCCGGGTTTCTTATCTCATTCAGTTTTATATCTCTTACTATCTTGGAGCAGCCATTCCCATCCACAGACTCAATAAACACCATAAAAATCTAAATAGCATTCATAATTTTTTATCCCTTTTACACATGGTTCTATTGAAATGCTTCCTACCCTCCTTCCCCCGCCCCCCATTAGTATAAACAAAAATTCTACTTATTCTGTGTCCTATAGCAACATGAAATTGGACTGAATCAGGAAAGCATCATCACTACCTCTACAAAACAATGACATGAGGCTGGGCGTGGTGGCTCACGCCTATAGTCCTAGCACTCTGGCAGGCAGAGGCAGGAGGATAGATTGAGCTCAGGAGTTTGAGACCAGCCTGAGCAAGAGTGAGGCTCTATCTCTACTAAAAATAGAAAAAAAAATAGGGGGGCATGGTGGCACATGCCTATTGTCCCAGCTATTCAGGAGGCTGAGGCAGGAAGATTGCTTTAGCCCAGGAGTTTGAGGTTGCTGTGAGCTAGGCTGATGCCACAGCACTCCCCCAGGCAACAGAGCGAGACTCTGTCTCAAAAAAAAAAAAAAAAAAAAGACAGACAGACAGGTAGCATTTTATACTTGTACGTGACATTTTAAAACCATCAATAGCATAACAAGCCATTTAGCATGGTGTGCAAAGCATTCTACAAATTGGCTTTAGCCTGATGTTCTTCTTCTCCTCCCTGAATGCCCTCTCTTCTCCACTCAACCCAATTTTGGATTAAAGACACTGAAACATTCAAGGTGAGAACTATGATGGTAATTTACAAAGATTTAGTTAGTTATTCTATCAAATCTATTGAGCCCCTGGAGTCCCTGTCAACATTTTCATGACAGCCTCCAGTGGTCAGAACTAGTTTCTGAACAGTTAGTTTCTAGGGAAATGAAGATTTTAATCATTCATTCAACACACTTGTACTAAGCATCTACTATGTGTCATAATACTTTGGTTTAGAATGGCTTAGGTATTCACAATTAAAACGCGAGTATTTGTGATTCCTGTCCTTAGGGAGGCCCTAGCCTAGACATAACATAAATAGCAATAATAGAACACGAGGAAGTCTGCAATGGTACTTTAAACAATGAGGACAAAAATCAAAAACTGACAATTCTACCTGGGTACATGAAAGAAGGCTTCATGAATATAGTGCTATTTGAAAAGGGTTTTGAATAGTAAATTTTTTTTTTTTTTTTGGGATACCAGCATGTTCAAGCAGATGAAATAATTTGAACAAGGCATGGAGTAATGGTATTTCATGACATTCATGCTATATTTGAGGAAGGAAGATAGAGAGAGACATTGACTTAGAAGACTGTATACTTTTCAAATACTTTTCAATCCAGAAATATCACTTCTAAACATTTTTACTTAAAAAACAATTTAAAAATGACGAAAAAAAAAGACAGTAAAATGTTTACAAAGATACTAATTACCAAAGCACTTACAATTCACTTAGGGCTGTTCTACAAAGATGAATACTAAGGGACCACTAAAGTGAAGATGGCAATCAATGCAGTATCATATAGTCATTAAAATTGTGAATATCTATAAAATGTTGATGCTATCAATGCCAAGCAAGAAAAGCGGGACTCACAAAAATCAATGCAATACAAATGCAGACATTATAAAAATAAACATTCATAGAAAATACATCAAAAGATATTAATACAAAAATAATTGACTCATCAATGGAATACATAATTTATATTATTCCTTTTTACATTCTAACAATATTACATAATGAGCACATATTGCTTCTCTAATATAAAAAGTTTATTTTTGACAATCATCTTAAGTAATAATTATCAAAAATAAAGTATTTGAATCAAGGGGGATAATGGTCCAATGTAATATAACATCTGGAATATTATTTCCAACGTTAGCTAATAGTGTAGCTTTACTAGAGAACGCAGGAAAGGACAATTAGAATGAAATGGGATCTAAAAACTGTGCTTTGCAAAAAAGTAACTGAGGGAACCAAAAATATCTGGCCTGAGAAGCAGAAGTTTTAAGATAATAGAAATAGATTTTTAAAATAAATACAATCTTTCTTTTTTTTTTTTTTTTAAATTAAATACAATCTTTTAGGGCTTTTATATGAGAATAGGAAGATGCTTCTCTCTGCTGTTCCAGGCATGTAAGTTGAAGTTGGAGCCTCAGGGTAGCTGACCAGCTGTTGACTATTCCTACCGAGTGTCACTAATCCATATACTTCGAGTTATAAACTGCCTTGGTTATGTTGTCTAAACTTTCTCACCCTCACATTCCCCATCTGTAAAATGAGCATGGTAATACCCACTGGTGTGATTGATAAGAAAATGCTACAAATGCTCAGCTATATAGAGGGAAAAACAGCAAGTGCTCAATGAACGGTATCTTTAAAATAGGAAAACAAACAGAAGTACGTAAGTTATAGATAGCATCTGTGCTCGATATACTGAGGAATTCTGTAATACTGGGCGTTCTGCCACCTTGGAAAGAGCTTCTCTGGAAAGCAAGAAAGACTCTCTTGCTGGGAATATTCATCATGAGCTTGGAGGACCCACCAGAGCAGCTGTGAGAAGTACTTTTTCATTGCCTGGAGTGTTAGACCGTGTTGTGCCTCAAGTCTCTCTTTTTCTCTATCAGTTCAATGAAACTTTTCAAAAAATGTTGATAAAAATTTTGCAATTTTTTTTTTTCCCCTACAGGAATAGCTCCTTTGGGGATTTATGAATCGCCACTGTTCCTTCTCATCCCTGACAACTCATTTCCTTTACGGGTCTGTGACTGTGAACAAGTTACTGATTCTCACCGGGCATCAGTTCCTCATCTCAAAAATAGGATTAATACTAGTACCTCCCTAATAGGGTTGTACAAAGACTACTAAGTGAACACATGTGAGGTGCTTAGAAAATATATGACACGATGCAAGTTCTCGATAATTATCATTAACTATAATTTGGTATTATTCACTAATTGGTTGTTTTACCCTCCTCTTGCTGCATTAAGTCACTATTTGTACTCTGATAAAGTTGTTCTCTGTTGTAAATGTGCAAACATTGGTGGCCTTTGGACATGTTCTGTTACTCTATGGAATTGTAAAGCTAAAAATTTGTTTTAATTTTTTTGAGACAGGATCTCATTCTGTTCCCTGGGCTAGAGTAAAATGGTATCATCATAGCTCTCTGCAACTTCAAACTCCTGGGCTCAGGACATCCTTCTGCCTGCTGAGCGGCAGGGACTATTGGTGCATGTGCTACCACACTCAGATAACTTTTTTTTTTAAATTTTGTGTAGAGATAGGGTCTATGCTATGTTGTCCAGGCTGGTCTCAAACCTCTGGCCTCCAGGAATCCCTAGCCTCCCGAAGTGGTAAGATTACAGGTTTGAACCACCCTTCCTGGCCCCAAAGCTAAAAATTTCTAAAGCAAATCCAGCTGAAGTTGTCAGTGTCTTTTACAAGATATTTATGTTGTGTGTCCTCATACGTTATTGGAGATAGAGCAAAGTTATCTAACAATGACAAACTATGACTTTTGATCTATTGATGTTTTATCTTCTTGCTTTGTGCCTTAAGTACAATAATTGGGCAAAGTAAAACATAATTGTTTTATTTTGTAAACATCAAAATTATTGTGGTAGTCAGCTCTGGCTGCCGTAACAAAGTATCACAAACTGGGTGGCTTAAACTACAGAAATTAATTTACTCACAGTTCTGGAAGCTGAGAGTCAAAGACCAAGGTGTCAGCTGATTTGGATACTTATAAGGGCTGTCTTCCTGGTTTTCAGATGGCACCTTCTTACAGTGTCCTCAAATGGCCCAGAGGAAGTGCAAGAGCAAGCTCTGTTATCACTTTCTCTTACAGTAAGGGCAACAGACCTACCGGATTAGGGTCCCACCCTTATGACCTCATTTCATCTTTCACCTCCTTATAGGCACTATTTCCAAATACAGTCACATGGGGGCTTAAAACTTCATCATATGAATTTTAAGGAGACATAATTTAATCCATCGGAATTTACCTAACTTTCTATTCAGTCTTAGCCAAATGCTAACCAGTCCCATATTTCACTACAGTCATCAAGCTCCTGCATTTGGTTTTATTTGACTGCCATCTCCCACCATAAAGTCACTCATCATTTTTGGCCCACAATAGATACCCCAATTAGATGTTCCTAACTGAAACCATATTTTTTTCTAGTTGCCCAGTTTTGCAATTTTGACGTCATCTTTGACCTCCCTTTCTTCATCCATTTACAATGAATCATCACATTTTATTGACCCATTCTTTGAAGCAACTTTCAGAAATATCCCTTCATTTTATTAACCCTGTCACCACCTCATTCCAGGGCCCTAATCACTTGATGGATCACTATAACAGCATCCCAACTAATCATCTTGCCTCTGCTTTCTTCCCTCCAGAGAATCATGCATAGTCAATTGCCCTTTCTAATATAACCCTATTTTCATTCTACTACTTGGTGAGAAGTCTATGTATTTCCCATTATACAGAGTTCAAGGCTGTCTCTTTGGTATTCTAAAGCTTTTGAATTCTAATTAGTTTTTATTTGCAGCTACTTTCAACATAAATCTTCTATGAACTATAAAATTTGGGGGAATGGTATTACATATCTGGAGGAAATATTCAATGTGTTTTTAACTTATTATTTACTAATCTTTGTATATTGATCTTTTCTTGTATGCAGCACCTCCCAGTAAGACTAAAATTTTCATGGTGTTATTCAGAGCAGACCATCACATCTAGTCCAACAATGTGTGATGCAAGGATTACGACGGTACAAAAAGGACCCTGATGCTCTGTGTTGCCTGGAAGAGAAGGTGGCTGGGACCAGAGGTCGCTTTCTCCCAGAGGAGAGGCTGGCTGCATCCATGCTCAGCTGCTGTGGCCCCCTCCCCAGAGCAGAAAGGATGGAGAC
The DNA here is from genome assembly GCF_041146395.1 of Eulemur rufifrons. NCBI lineage: Eukaryota > Metazoa > Chordata > Mammalia > Primates > Lemuridae > Eulemur > Eulemur rufifrons. The sequence goes on from NC_090987.1 coordinate 17,806,767, forward strand.
TTCCTATGGGCCACAGGGTCTCTAGGAGCTGGGCTGCTGGAATCTCAGAAAATTCTGTGTATTGGTCCTATGCCAATACAGACTGGCTGGCTCCCAGTCACTATGTTTGTTCCTTCAGTGAGAAGCTTGCCCTCACACTGGCCTCACAGGGCTAGGAGAGGTATGGCAGGCAGGATTCCAACACGGAATACAAACCCATGGTGCCTTGACTGTAGCAATCCTCTAGAAGAATGAAAGATTAGGGAACCCAGGTGTTAGTAGTCAGGGTTCTCCAGAGAAACAAAGCCAATAGGATTTATTAATATAAACAATTTGCTCATGCAATTATGGAAGCTGAGAAGTCCCAAGATCCACGGTCAGCAAGCTGGAGACCTAGGGGAGCCAATGGACAGTTCCAGTCCAAGTGTGAAGGCCTGCTCACCAGGAGAGGAGACAGCGTAAGTTCTGGTCTGAAAGTCGGCAGCCTTGAGACTCACGATGAGCCAACGTTTCAGTCTGAGTCTGAAGGCCAGAAAACACAAATGTCTAGCTCAAGCCAGTCAAGCAGGCAGAGTTTCCTCTTACTCAGACGTTTTATTCTATCCAGGCCTTCAACTGATTGGATGAGGCCCAGCCACATGAGGGAGGATAATCTGCTTTACTTAGTTTACTCATTCAAATTTTAATCTCATCCAGAAACATCCTCAGAAACAAACCCAGAATGATGTTTGGCCAAATATCTGGGCACCCCGTAGACCAGTCAAGTTGACACAGATAACTAACCATCACCCCATGCCTTCTTTTCCTCTTACTGACACCTGACTCTTAAGTTTTCATTGTCCCTATAAAGTGTATTCCTACTCCATGCCACATGATATTATAGAATCTGCCCTGATCCCTGGTTCATGACAGTTGGTGACCCAGATGGGACCCAATCTGCACACAAGATGGCAAGGGAGAATCATCTCGTGTGCTATTCTACATTATACTTCACTCACCTTCCCTGATAACCATCATCTTCTTGCCCTTCATTCACTCTAATACACATATTACCCTAATACACTAATTGATGATTTCACAACAGTTGTTGACCTACTTATTTCTGGAAATTTTTAACAATTGTTCCTTGATTTATGTGTCTTTAAAACAGTGCTAATTTATTTCTTAAATACAGAACCAACATTCTTGTAGAATTAACAAGATACTTTATGCCAAATATCTATTCCTGTCTTGGCTCTGTATCCATATAAATCTTTATGTTCTGCCATGAATCTTTATGGGTCCAAGTCTCAAATGAGATCTCCATGATGTCCTTTTGGTGTCGCGGTAGATACTGAATGGCATCCAGATTATGTTGGTCACAGAAAACTTCTGCTTTTATATAACAGATACTGTAAAAATCCTCTCCAGATATTATTAACATTGCCTACCAGATATTTAACTTCGGAAGTGCGATTTTGTCCAAACTCTTCAAAGCTCAGTTTTCTCAACTATGAAACACAAATGATATTCCCTGCCATTAAGTGCAACTATCCTATTACTATTGATCATTCTTCTTTACTAACTCATTAATTTATAGCACTACTTATTTAATTACATAAAGGAAGTGCTTGAAGTAGGGACTAATTGCTTTTGTAATTCAACCCCTCTAAGGAAGTCTTTTTCTCTCTACCACAGTTATAAGCTATAATATTTGCAGATAATACCCTGTCTCTTATTTTCTTTCAAACACATCCTTTTTTCAGGGGCACTTCTGAACATTCGTCTTTCCTGAAAGATTTTCATCAGATGATCTTTTTGGACTAGAAAATTTTTGCTGTTGAAAAAGTAGTAATCACACCTATAACATCTGCCAAGTGCTAGCACATTCCATCCAGAAATGGGCATTTATATTTATGTGGCATTAAATGTTCTTTAAGATTAGGCAGCACCATCTCTACTGAGGGCCAAGAACCACCAAGATTAAAGTTCAGTGCTTAATTGTAAGAGAAAATATTAATGTTAAGAAGCAATATTTTCCTGGAATTGTGTGATGTTTTATAGGGAAAGATCATTAGAGATTACGAAGTTCAACTTCATTGCTGAGAATCAAGGAAAGCTTACATGATTTTACTGTCTTTAAAACATACAAATCTTAAGCCCATGCAGTGTCTTCACTGAAGTTCCATAAGGCATATGTTTCTGTTCTCTATACATACCAAGTGGAGCAGATCAGAGAAGACCTTTCATGCTGTGTAATTTCAGGAGACTAGGGTTTCTGCCTGTTGATTCCTGGTGATCACTGCTAACACCCACAGAATTCTGGCTTGTCTTTACCCAAAGGCTTAAGTTCCCAGCCTGTTATACTATCAAACTCTCAGCCCAACAGTGTTCAATGGCTGTTAAGATCTGTTGAATTTTCACAGAGCTTTGCCTCCAGGCATCGTAAGCAGCAAGCACATAGATTGAGACAACTCAAACCCAGACCCTGATTACCTGGATGCAGTTTAATTGAACGTAAACTCTTAAGCACTATTTAAAGCCACTGAGTTTTCTAGAAATGCATGCCCTTAGGCTTTGAAAATGAACATGATTGATCTGGGGTTCTACCCAGGTTTTGGCCATCCATCTAAATCATTATTTTTTAAGATGTAAAAATTGAACTTCGATGACAACTTTCCTGCCAAGTTCTCTCTTTTCTGGGCCTTGAGACCTTTAGTGGGAACAATTTGTGGTTCTGCATTTCTGATGTATTCCTTGTGCTTGCCTTGAAGACAAACGTTAATAAAGTGAGCTATTGGTTGTACTGGAGATACCGTCTTTCCTCCAGCCTGAAATAACAATTAACTTGTCAACCTCAAACTTATAGAAATAAGTTTATATTTTTAGAAGTATTACATATATACTGATCATTGGAAAGGAAAAACAATTTTCTCATAAGAGATCTTATAAAAATTTAAGTGAAACACACAAAATATATGATAAAATAATAAGAGGAAGGGTAGCTGAGGTGAATTATAAATCCTCCCTTGTATAATCCTACATTCTGAATACAAAAATACTCTAAATTCAATCATTTTCTAAAATATTGAGTGATTTTCTACTAAATCAACAACTGTCTACTATGATAACCATATTATTTTTCTTCTCAAACCACTTTCATAGATCATGCTGGTTTCTCAATCCTACTCCAATTTGCAAATGGCAAATTCTTAAAAGTTGCCATTCAATAGGATTTGGGGTTTGCTTATTTCTCTAAATGTAAAACATACATTAAAGTTTCAAAGAGAACACTCAGAATGGATTAATTTGAAAGTTTGGTTGGCTTCCATTTTTCTTCTTTCCTCAGATTCACCAAATTGTCTTTAGCTGATAAAATGAAGATAATTGAAGTGTGTTTGATGTAAATTATGTAAGAGATCTAGAGCTAAGATTGAAGCAAAAACATCTTTTAAAGAAGAAAGTCTGTTCAGATCTTAGATGTTACATAAAATAAAAAGCTATAAAGAAACATGTTTTCTTGTAATTTATGATATAAATATCTTTTCTTTTATGTTTAATAAGATTATAATTGTGCTGGTAGTGCTAAAATTGTTTACTTTTCTAACGTAAAAAAATGTTATACCAGCTATACAATTTTATGTATGAAAATAAATTTATCTGCAACCCAAATTAGTTTTCTTTAGTGCTTTTTTTAAGCTGTGAGCCCCTCCCCAATATAAAGTGGTTTCATTTTGCAGCATTAATTTATATTAATATAAGAAAAGTAATTTGCCCAATTTTATTCCTTGTGTCCAAGCCAATGCTGTTGAGCACAGGCATTTTCAGTTGAATCACTTCATGACAGCATTCTTTATAATTAATTAGCACATCCATATAGTTAATCCAAAGCACTCATGAAGGTCACCCATAATAATATCTGATTTGGTATTTTCATCACATACCAATACAATCTAAAGTGCTATGGAAAGAAAAAAATTATCATATTATTCATAGATCACCACTTTTATTCATGAAGTCTGAAAAAGACTATGGATGATGACAAATGGTCAGTTTGAATGTACCTCTATGTGGTATAGGCTGATCCTTTTCAAGAGGAGCTCAACAGTTTAGTTTTGTTTTTGAGAGATATGATCTTGCTCTATTGCTTAGCCTGGTCTCGAACTCCTGGCCTCAAGCAATCCTCCCATCTTGGCCTCCTAAAATGCTGGGATTACAGACATAAACCACTGTGGCTGGCCTCAACATTTTTTTTTGTTTTTGTTTTTGTTTGGTAACATATACTTTTCCCCCAAATTATATTGTGAAATATATCCAAATCCTGTGACTTTCCACATTTTTTAAATTTATCAACTATTTGTATGTTGCCTCCTCTGTACCAACCATGGTGCTCCTCATTCTGCTGTTTTATCTTTACAGTCACCCATCCCCCCTCTCTTTCAGTTGCTGCCTGCCTATGTACCGTCCACCATCCCTCTGACTCAGCTGCCCTTCATGAGCAGTTTCCTATCTGTGTGCTGGTTTGGATCCCCTCCCTGCCTTAGACCTCTCTATCTGCATCCCAAACATCTGTTACTTCTCCTTTTGTTCTTAGAAGTGGGTCAGTGATATGTTTTCACTAGCTCCTGGTGTCTTAAGAAAATTTTAAAAAATTGGTGACTTTTTGTGAACTAAATGTGTTATATTTTAATTAAGACAGGTTTCTTTTTTGAGAATGTAATGTTTTACTTTCTTTGCTCGTTAAAAATCCTTTTCTCTTATGAAATGATGATAATATGTGGTATCTCTAATTTTGCTTAACTGTATTTTAGGGCCTTTCCTTGGCAAAATTTAAAACTGGCAATAAGAACAATAATAATATTTTTACTAAAATGCCAAACTTTGGAGAGTCTAAGGATGCCCTCAAATTCCTAGTTCTCATTTTTGGCAGCTACTTCTAGATACTGCTGCACTCAAATCTGTTAAGTTATGAGGTCATTAGTCAAAGATACAAATAGAAACACAATTTACTGGCTGTTTACCCTGTGGCATCCTCTAGAAACCAGGATTACTCAGGCATAAGCTTTTAAAGACAGAAACCTAGAGTTAAAAGAAGTAGAAACATTTTTAGTCAAGACCTTCATGCCAAAGACCTACAGTTTAAAAAATAGCTCTAGTCTGTCAGCAAGTCAATTGGGAAGCTTTGAAATCTCATGGGTCCAGAGCAGCCAGAGAAAGATTTAGAAAGGGAGAGGAAAACAGGAATAGAGAAAACTGACAATCAAAAGAGGTAAGTACAAACAACAGGGGCAAATTTAAGCATGCTCTCATTTAACCAGCAGAATTATCCTAAGAATTTTCACAGTACAATTAAAGCAAGGTGTCCTTACAAGAGAGTGACTTCTGCATGTCACCGGCAGATGGCAGTAGACACTCCTTTGGATTTGTGTACTGTATTTTGGAATCCTGCTCTCCATTCTTACCCCTTCCAAAATTGGGAGCTTCCATTTATGCCTTTCCTTGGCCATGTCATTTGTTCTTTTTTAAAGAAACGGTGATGTATTTTACATTTCAAAATTGTTTCCCATTTTGTATTTTTTTTTTATCATGACAAACTTTATAGTTTTAATCTAGGCTTTTGAGACTCTAGGGAAGGGGTGGGTAAAGCACAAAATGCCAAATCTTCAGTCTCTCACTTAGAATTACAGGTATGTCCACTAGAATGTCCACCTAATGGATTAGCTGTCAAACCACACCATTTGGCAAAAGTCCACTAGGAACAAACAAGCTCAACACCAAAATAATTCTGATTCAAAAATCCAGAGTAAGACCTTTGAGACGCAGCAATACATTCAGGTGGATAACGCCTAAACACTGACCCTCTTAACTTTTATATTTGTATGTGTGGCCATGTGCTTCTACCAGTTCTTACCAGGCACCTTAGCTTCTGAAATCCCATACGTAAGGGGAAGCTTGCTAGGGAATAAGTGTAAGGTGAAGGCATCAGAATTGAAGTTAAATGTGGGTTTTAGCAACACAAAGCATTAGTGGTCATAGCAACCAGGGCCCCTCGGCCATTTAATGTGGTATCAGTCAGAATTAACACATGAAAGGGGATGGGTCTCAGTTGCCTGGATCAAACCACCAGTGAGTGAAATATTCCCCATATGTATCCAGGGAAGATTGAAAGAGGAAGTGTGTAATTGGATGATCCTTCGCTTATAATAGGAAAACATAAAATCACATTACACTCTTAAATCTGCACCTTTGTTAAAGCAGCATTTGCAAGGAGGATAAACACCTGTTTGCAGTAGAGCTGGTAAAAATACCAAATGTTATGAGATTATTATGGATCTTGTAAAAACCAGTCCAGGGGCAAAAGAGAAGAATGTGATGAAATTGATTTATTTCAGACTGATATTTATTTCAGACTGATATTTAATGAAAAGCTGGATCCTGAGGACAAAGTTGTAATAATGTTTCTTCTTCTTTGAAAGCCTCCAGCATCCTGTTTCTGTGATCCGTTACTAAACTAATAGTTGTGCTTTCTATATTGCTGTCATTATTTAAAAATAATGAAGTGTGTCTGTTTGCATTTGTATATATGGCTTTGTCTTTGACAAAGTGTGTAATATGAATGAGTATATTAATATCACAGCGAGTCAGGTCACCTGTCTGGCTGTGTTTCATACTCAGTTGCCAACCACCCATAGACATATGTCAGCTACTACAGCTATATGCTCAGATGGGTCACGTCACCATGCTACAGGGGCAGGTGGCTCAGTGGACCTAGTAATGTGATAGAAGTCTGTAGATTAAAAATGAAGAAGATTCACAAGCATGAATCCTAATGTGAACTACAGAATCTGGGTGATCATATTTCAATTTAAGTTGATCTATTGTAACCACCACAACAAAAATCACCACTTGTGTATGGGATGTTTATAGTGGGGGAGGTTTGCATGTACGGGGAACTAAGGGTATACGGGAAGTCTCTTACTTTCTGCTCAATTTTGCTGTGAACCTAAAACAGCTCTAAAAAATAAAGTCTGTTAAAAATAAATAAGATTCAAAATAAGCCACCACAGCAAGCTTCTGGTTTAAAGCCAGTATCATCTAATGGAGGGGACTTCTTACCTCCCTCTGTGACAACGTCAATGGTTAAGTTTCAGATACGCCTAAACTCCTTGATCACCTTAATCGTTAAGCATCTCGATATCTTCAGTTTGTCCCCTTCAAATGTATCTAAATCCTGTGGAAATTGGAACCATCTCTTGGTCCACTGAATTTAAGTAGACTTTCAGCTAAATACATAAACCATATGGCAGCTAGGACTGCCTGCCTGTCTCTTCAGATCCCCTCAAAATTGTCTTGGACCCTCAAGATGCCAGGATTTCCGAGAATGCTAGGGTGGCTCACATTCTTGAGGTCTGTTCTACTTCCAACTACGTATTTGTTTTTTCCTCCTGCTATTCCAGATAGGACATAAAACACTTATATTCAGTATTCGTAAGTGTGGTAGACTTCACTGAAATTTGATTTTTTGGGTAGAGTTTAAATCAAATTAATGTAAACAGTTTAAATTGAACAGTAAGTTTCCCATTTTGAAAAAGTCCTTTTATAACTTTCTGTGGAAGAATTTTGCCAGGCTGTTCAGTTCATGTGTCCTTACCTCACCCTACCTCTCTGGCTCTTCCCTCTCCTCCCCACCTTCTCCGTCCTCCTCTTCTCTCCTTCCTTTTTGGGAGCAAAACATAAATTCCTATAATTTTCTTGTCCAGACAATACAACCTTCTCTTTTTATAGCTGGGTCGCCTGCTGCTCTCACAGTTACATCTTCCACAATGGTTTATGAAGGTATTTTGACAAACAAAGTTCCTTTCCTAAGATGAATTTTGGTGCCAGCTGTTAAGATAGTGTACCTTTTATTTGGTTATATAAGCGGAACATTATTTTATTTGTCCTGAAACTACCCCATTTGCATTGAAAAGGATGGGTAGAAGGAAAGCAAGAGATTATGCATTGAGTCCCTCCAAGATGCTGGCCACTTGGCTATTCGTGTTTGTGTGCATTTTAATGTAAACTTTGCAATGGCTTTATGAGGCAGCTAGTGTTGATATCCTTATTTTAGAGATGAACAAGCAAAGGCTCAGAGAGATTAAGAAATTGGCTTAAAACTACACATTGAGTAGCAGAGGCTGGATTTGAAACATTCTGTGCTGATAAAAAATAACGTTTGTGCATTCCACCTATTATCATAAAGAGAAAAATATAAACTAAAAAAATATTAGACTTTAACTTTTTGAAAAAAGGTTTTAGATGCTGACTTAAAAACTTGCAGTTGTGTGACATTGGGGGTAATTACCAAATAACTGATTTTCACCTTTCTGTCTATAAACCACTGATCCTCTTGATCCAGCGGAGCTGTTAAATGAGATAATTTATATGAAAGTATTTTGTAAGTGGGAGACAGTTTAATGAAGAACACCACGCATTTTGGCCATGGGTGGCTTGATTTTAAATCATGGGTCATCTGTCACTTACAAATGGCGTGACCTTGGCCAATATATGAACCTAAGCCTCAGTTTCTCCAGAGATTATGCAGAAATAATGTGTACTAACTTCTAAAGTTGTATGCACTAAATGAGATAAGGGATATAAAGTGTTTAACAAAATCTGACCCTTGGTGAGACGTAAATAAATTTAATAATGTTTTTTGTTGTTAGTAGATACATTTTAGAAGCATTGGAGGTAAAAATTGTCATTTTTCCTCAACCAAGGCTACCATGTATGACCAGGAAGGGTGTACATCCATCTCATTCGTATGGCCTTGGCTATGAACTGTGCTGCCTGGAGTTGTGCAACATGGTGGCACTGTCTTCACCAGGGTCCTTTTAAATCATTAATAAGAACAACAAATGCAAATGGCAAAGGGTTGCTGAGAGCTCAATAGCTGTGCTCATGCCTTTTCCTAATCCTAGACCTTGTAACCCTCCCACCCTTGGTTTAGAATGATTTTGGGTGCATTTAAAACTAGTCATTTTACCTGTTCCGTAAACCCAGCTACTGGCAAAACAGAAAGTGACAGAGGTATCCTCCTGGTCTTTGGTTGTTATGGCCCTACTACCTGGTCAACACGTGGTCCAGTAGAACTTGGGCTCTTACCAAATCCATTAACTACCCTGCTTTGGTTGGGAGTTCTCTCCAATATCCACCCTCTTAAGGAAGTGAAACTTGGTCTCTTCTAATGTGGGAAGGTAAGCAGGTGTTATCCCTACATTGATTAGCTTTAAACATACTCAAATATGAATCATTTTAGTGGTATCATTATTCAAGGTATCCATAAAGATTGGCTGCTATCTCCTAACATATTTCTTTGTAGACCTCAGACTTAATTATTTGGTTCATCCCTCAGCTGGTTACTTGGTTTCTATTGTCTGCACTTCCTGAAGAACCACAATGACCTCCTAGAGAAATGTTATTACAGCACTTGTTATCAGCCTTTAACTGGGCCACATTCCAGTGTTCTAATCAATGATCTAAGACTTCAGAATTGTCTATAGGAATGCAGAATAAATGTAAAGCGAACATGTTTCTTTCTTCATTTTGCCAATGTTTAAAAAGCAGACTTACAAGCTCTAGATCTGCGTAAGAAAGATGAACATTTCGGAAACAAGGAAGAATTTAGGAGGATGTGTGTAATTATACAGCCAGGGAGGAGATCAGTCTAAATTAATAAACTCTGGCTCTTCAGGAAGCAAACTCAGAGCTCCTTCATTAGGTCCTTCAGCTCATCAGGTTCTCGTGTTTATCTTCCTCCCTTGGAATGACGAAAAAGGAATATCTGCTCTCGAGTCTAAGAAAAGCTGCTGGTGTCGGGTGGAGAGAGTGTTGTCCTTACATCATATTCTGATAAGACTCCACCAACTTGAGAAACAGAATTTTGTATCCTTGCAATATGAAGGGATTATCTGAGTCTGAAGTAAAGAAAAAAATTGAGTCTTTAAAAATCTAATTTTATAAATAACTGCTTAGAAATTGTCCTCATATACATCTTTTGTCAGTGGCCGTTCATATATATATTATGTATATGAAAATACAATTTTGTCTATTTTATTCACTCATACACTCATTTATGTATTGAATGCCAACTATGAGCTCAAAAGGAATGGTAAGATGAATGTGGTACACGTCTCTGAGTTTCAATAGAATAGATGAAAAGTTAAAAATAATAATCACAATGGGTGATTTAGTAGTAGGTTTAGTAGTGACATAAAAAAGAGGAATTCTGTAGACACATGTATGTATGTGTGTCTATCAGTATTTAACATCAAGGTAAGCTAACCATGGGCCCAATTGCGAGTGCTCCTCACTCATGAAGATATAGAGACCAGGGGCAATGTGCCCTCAAGTTGCTTCTAATTACTTATGGGGGGGGTGTCACAAGAATCCACCTGGGCTGACTATATGCCTCTGGTCAACCTCAAATGCACCCAACCATCCCTACTCCTGGGGTCAAATTTTATTCAAAATCCAAATTTCTAATACCATCCTGCCGCCAGGCTGAAATACCAAGAGACCAATGTTTTCCTATGAAATAAAAAGTTTAAACTTTTCCTCTTAGGGTTAGGCTCAGTTTGAGTTATCTCCCAGCAGATTTCTCAGCATTCAGAGTTTTTTTGAGAGTTGCTTCTGGTCATACGACCAGGCTTTTTAAGATCTCTGGATAGTTGGGTCAGGATAGGTTCAAGGACAAGGACTTCCCTCTATTCTCAACAACATAACCTCCACCATTCGCTTATCCAACATCCCACCCACCAAAAGGCTCCTTGCCCAGGAAAGCAGCATGTGCAAACCCTGCTTGAAGATAAATAGGGACACCCATGGCCACAGTCCAGCTCCTACCAACCCAGGGACCCTGGCCATTCCCTCAAAGACATGCAAACTTACATAGCTCAGTACTGTGCATAACAAACACACTGTACATCTCTGTATTATTCTACCTTCTCCTTGAGTTCTAGGTCTTCTAGGTAGACAGATTCAGGTTCACATCCCTGAATCACATCTTCCACTAATTCCCTGCGTAACTATGATCAATTTATTTTGCCTCTTTCAGTCTCCTAGTCTTTATCTATAAAAATGGGGATAAAAATATCTATTCATTGTGTCGTTTTGAGAATTAAGTAAAATAATGACATTTACTTAGTTAATATTAGGTCGTTACCTTTCCTTCTACAAACTCCTGGGAAAGTCAGTGAGTACATAGATTGAATGAATGTGCTATGTCTCTAAGGCACATTATATATGCAGTTAACCCTTGAGTAACATGGATTTGAACTGCGTGGATCTACTTATACATGAATTTTTTATCAATAAACATTTTAAAAAATTCTAGAGATTTGTGACTAACCAAAAAAACTTGCAGGCAAATTGCATGGCCTAGAAATATAAAAAGATTAACAAAAAGTCGCATCCTGAATGCATAAAATGTAGTTATTTGTCTATTTTATCATTTACTACCACAAAGTACACACAAATCCATTATAAAAAAAACTAAAATTTATTAAAGTTGTGCACACACTTAGACTGTACATGGTACCATTCACACTTGAGAGAAATGTAAACAAAGATGCAGTAGTCAAACATAACTGCATAAAATTAACTATAGTTCAAACTGTATTATCATAATTTTGTAGTCACCCCGTTACTGTGGTGAGATCAAGCATTTCAAGTATCTGCTTAAAACATCATGTGATGCTAATCACTTCCATGTGAGCATTTTCTCTCTCCAGTAAATGTGTATCACAGTAAAAAGTCATCTTTTGTGATTCTCAGGTATCTTACACAATATTTAGTGCAATACCATAAACCTTGAATAACACCAGGGGACCTACACAAAGTGTCACTTGTGAAGCTGGAAGGGCTCCACAAAGCAGAGAAGTCATGGCATTATAAGAAAAAGTTGAATTGCCTGATATGTACATAGAATGAGGTCTGCAGCCACCATTTCAGACTGATGATTTATCTTATAAACAGATGAAGTAAACTTATGGTATCAATAAATACAGTATAGTAATAGAAATTTTTCTCTTCCTTATCATTTTCTTAATCATTTTCTTGTCTCCGGCTTACTTGATTATAAGAATACAGTACGCAATACATATAACATAAAAAATATATGTTAATAAACTATTTATATATTTATCAGTAAGGCTTCTAGTCAACAGTAGGCTATTGGTAGTGAAGTTTTGGGGGAGGTAAAGTTACATGTGGAGTTTTGACTGTGCCGAGGTTGGTGCCCCAACCCCTGCATTGTTCACGGGTCAGCTGTATGTACGTGTATATATGTACACACACACGCACACACACACACACACACAAATACACACACTTTTTTAATGTACCTTTGATCTTGCCTCCTCTGCCTGGATTTTTAAGTTCCCATAAATAGCCTAATCTTGATTCCAAAAGCCCCCCTCCTTAAGGCTGTTACTCCAATAATTGCAACATTAAATAATAGATACTAACTACTAAAGAGCTAGAGAGAGCTTTCCGTAAGCTACTGCCTCATCTGTATGTCTCAGAGGTGGCCTTTCTAATTTGACTGTCTTGAGGTAAATGATTCAAAAGCAATTTGACACAGGTATAATTTTCACTCAGTATCTCATTGCCATGCTATGGTACTATTTGCCAACTGTCAGCGCAGTTAGCACTGTGTTACTGCTCAGAGGGATGCCGATACAAAAAGAGGAGGAGGGAAGAAGGAGGAGGAGGAGGAGGAGGAGCAGGAAGAAGAGGAGGAAGAGGAGAAAGAAGAGAAGGAGGAAAAAGAAGAATCAAGAGGAGAAGGAGGAAGAGGAAAAGGAGAAGGGGGAGGAGAGAACATTGCAATGCAAATAAACTTGGCTCAAAGCCTTTAAGGCGATTCAGAGATATAACCGACTTAATTTTTACATGTATGTAGGGTCAATATTTTTTGTACAGATAAGCAAACTCAGAGAAAAAAAACCCAAGATGTCTGCACACATTTTTATATTCTTGGTGTCAAAGGTGTATGTGCTATAAAGTCAGGGTAATTTGGAGCTCAGTTCAAAGCCTAAAAACAGTATTAGAACATGTTCCCAACTGGATTCCACAGAATAGCACTGTCATGTAAGATGTTAATAGATATTCCATAAAAAGAAGAGTTTTTAGGTTCTATGTTTGCAAAATGTGGCTTCTTGCCTTCCCTTCTATAAGATCCACGAGTACATTACTACATTTAAAACTTGGAGAAGTCTCACAGAATGGATGCACGTATAGACAGACAGACACTCTTTGTTTTACCTTACATTTCCCACATTTATTTGACCATGGTAATCTTATAAAGATTTCACTACCTTGTAAAGTAGTTAAGCCCTCTGTGAGGCAGTCTCCTTATCCATGAAATGGGGAAAAAATAATATCCGCCTTATACTGTTACTTTGAAAGTTAATTGAGCTAATCCATATAAAGCATTAATGCAATGTCTGGCACAAAAGGAGTCCTCCCTATACATTAGCTGTTACTGGTGTTTTGTGGCTGTGGTTGAGGTTATCATTAAAAGACATCACTTCTTGAGGAGGCTGGTTTGAGAATTACAGTATTATCTGTGGAAAATTGTAAAAATGGCTACAGACTTTCCCTCTCTTAAAGGGAGGACTGCATTTTTCTGCTCCTTGAATCTTGGCTGACTGCCATAGGTTTTGACCAGTAGAATGTGGCAGAAGCGACATTGTGCATTCCAGCCTTAGGGCTCAAGAGACAGACCTTGTACACTTGGACTCTCACTCTTGGGACCCTGAAATCTCCATGAGACCTCCGTGCAAACGATCCCAAGCCAGCCTGCTGGGGGACGAGACTACCAGGAGAGATGTCCCCATCTTTCCAGCCGATGCCATCATAAGTGAGCCACCCCTGCCAATATACCAGCTGATAGTAGGTGCATGAGTGAGGTGAGTCCAGCTGGCCCACACCACGAGAACCACCTAGCTGATCCACTGAATTATGAATGAAATAAACATTTGTTTTAAGCCACAGAGTTCTAAGATGGTTTGCTATGCAGCAACAGCTAACTCTTGTATTAGGAATAAAACCTCTCATGCTTGTACTCTAGTCTACTCAGCTTGCAGCCTCTCAGAACAAATTGTATGTATGAATACAATGTGATATGTTAACATAATATATGTTGTGATATTTATGAGCAGTCACTGATCTGTTAAAAAAAAAAAAAGGCTGCAACATCTGTTTGAGTTGAAAATGCTATCACACAAAGATTTTTTCAAACATATTTATATCTGCATCTAATCACACCATAAGCACCATTTTCAACTGAGGACAGCAATCTATGTGCCATCAAATATATTATCATTGTCATATTCACCTATACACCCTAGGAATGATACCTTGAGTCAATGAATAAAGCACACACTACAAAGATAAGATGCTTCTCAAATCTCACTGGAAATGTCATTTGGTACAGCATCTCCTAGTATTTTTCATCAAAAAAAAAAAAAATAGAACACTATTTTTCTACTCCAACATTGTCTGTAAAGACTGCACAAAGAAATAAAAATAAAATTATTGGAATATTTTGTTTAATCACTCATTTTTAATATTGCATGCCATATTGCATTTGATTCTGCAGGCATTTGGATCTTAGTATTAGCTGGGGAACGCTTAGATTTTTATAACAAATTTTCCAGAAGGTACATATTGAGTAGAACCCATGGATGTCTTTTCTCTTTAGGACCTCTGCAACAAGAAATTTTCTTAATTCACTGCTCACCACAAGAAAGTGAATATTATTCGCATTTATCATAATGTAAGTACAACCCTGGAAAGTTCAAGCTAATTCAAATGTTTATTGACAATTACTATGTCTTAAAACTTTGATAGCCATTAATGATTGAAAGTGAAGAACAACATTTCTCCCCTTAAAGAGCTCCCAGTCAAGTTCAAAAAGGAAACGATTGGTCTGAGTAACAAGTAGAGTTCAAAATATTCATTCATAACAAAAAACTAGCTAAACTAGCCATTGATTCTATGCTTGATTCAATTATAATATGCATTATTGTATTGCTAATTATTAACAGAGATAAAATGAAGTACCAGGTATCAAGTTGTATCAACTTGGAGTTTGTTTCCTGACAATTGTTAAGAACTGAATACTATGCTGCAGTATTTGTAATAACCATCCTGGCACTTGGACATCAGGGCAACTGAAATAGCCTCTCAAATCTTGATCGGTGGGTGCCAGGTGGGTTCCATATGAGTATTTGGAAAGGCAGATTAACTTTAGGTATTTGGGAAAAACTGCTGAAATGAATGGATATAGCCTATTATGATTATGAGCATGTGCCTTGATATGAGACTGACCTGGGTCCAAATTCTGATTTTGGCCAGTTAGTAGCTGTGCAATATTAAGCAGGTCACTTAACCTACCTTTCTCTTTTACCTTCTCATCTTCATACTTCTCTGTTATATGTATACTTACGAATAAAAACACACCATGCCACAAGCAAAAAATACTATTATACCTTGGATTAAGTTTCTGGTTTTCTTTTTATAAAGTGAGTTTATTCTGCTGAATGTTTATAAATTAATGCAATTATCAAGTAGCCATGGGGCAACTAGTTTCTCATTTCAGAAGCATGGCTTTAGAAATATGTCTGTGTTTATTAAGCTTCACAACATAAGAACAATTCATGTGAGTTTGTAATAGCAGTTTATTTCAAATATTTAACAAAAAAAATTTCAGATCAGTAGTCTTACACTCTAAATATAATTCTTTTCCCTCATTGCCTCCTCTTTTTCATTATCATTTTTCCTACTCACCTTCTGCAGATTTTTCCCTAGCCTAAATAGACTCAAGGACACAGATGCAAAAAATCCTAAACCAATTAGAATAGCTTCATTCCAACTGAGAGGGGATTTGGATTTTTTGCAAAGAACAATTCCTCTCACTTTACTTCCTCTGCAGTCTCCCTGGGTCAGCCAAAACCTATTCTGCTACTTCCACCAGCCAGTATAGAAATGTTTGCCAAATCTTTTTTTATGCTCCAATATTAGTCTTAACATAGGCTGATATTTATTTACTTTACAAACTATGTATTGAACAATTTTCTTTCTTCTAAAAAAAAAATTATGTATTGAAAGGCTGCTGCACTTGTCACCACTGACACTCTCACATTTGGGAGTCTGGGAATTGACCTGCCCACCCCTCCTGCCACTGCTGGTGCCCACACGTACCATCAAGGGGCCTGAGGAGAAACCAACCCTGCTCATTGCTCATGAAAGTCATCTGGGGCCTGAGGCCAGACCTGCCCCACCTGCTGCTGGTGCCCACACATGTCATTTGGGGGCCGGAGATTTACCCAACGTGCCTGTGGCTGTTGGCACCCATGCACACCATCCAGGGCCCTGAGGCAAGGCCTGCCCCACTCGCCACTGCCACTGCCTGTATGGTCATCTGGGGCCTGAGAACAAGCCAGCATAGCCCCCCACCACTGCCACCAGTACTCAAGTACACTGTCTAGGGGCCTGGCCTTACCCACCACAGCCAGTGCCTGTACACAACATTGGAGGAGCCTGAAGACAAGCCCATCCCACCCAATGACACTGCTGCCAGCACCCACACACATGGTACAGAGGACAGGGCTCAGTCCACCCTATCTGCCATTGCTAGCACCTGTGCACATCAACCAGAGACCTGAGGACAGGCCCATCCTTCCTGCTACCACCGTACGGATGCCCAAAGACTGGCTTATCTGGCACCCCCATCGACAGCAAAGCCTGACCACAGCTTCCACTGGTGACCCCAGTCTAAGCCACTGAAGAACTCAGACATCACTGATGCTGATTTTAACTGAAAAAAAAAAAAAAAAAAATCTTTCAAAAACTGGAACAGGAAGAGGATGCCCACTTTCACCACTCCTATTCAGTCTAGCACTGAAAGTCCTAGTGAGAGCAATCAAGCAAGAGAAATAAATAAAACACACCCAAATTAGAAGAGAGGCAATCAAATTGTCTTTCTTTGCAGACCATATGATCTTCATACAGAAAATCCTGAAGACTCTACTGAGAAACCCTTAGAACTGTGAAATTCAGTGAAGTTGTAGGAAACAATCAACATGGAAAAAATTTGTCATGTATCTATAAACCAACAACAAAATAGTTGAAAAAGAAATCATGAAAGCAATCTCATTTATGGGGAAAAAAACAAAAAAAACAAAACCCTAGGAGTAAATATAACCAAGGAGGTAAAAGACCTCTACAACCGAACTACAAAACACTGATGAAAGAAATTGAAGAAGACACAACCCAATGGAAAGACATCCCATTCTGATGGATTGGAAGAATATTGTTAAAGCGACCCTACTACCCAAAGCAATCTACGGATTCAATGAACTCTCTATCAAAATACCAATGATATTATTCACAGAAATAGACAAAACAATTTTAAAATTTATGTGGAACCACAAAAGACCTTGAATAGCCAAAGCAATTCTCAGCAAAAAGAACAAATCTGGAGGCATTATACTACCTGACTTCAAAATATACTGAAAAGCTATAGTAACCAAAAACATCTGGTATTAGAATTAAAAGACACATAGACCAATGCAACAGAATAGAGAACCCCGAAATAAATACATAAATCAACTTATATACAAAAATCAACTCAAAATGGATTCAAAACTTAAACATAAGACTCAAAATATAAAACCACTAGAAGAATGCATAGGAGAATTGCTTCTAGACATTAGCCTAGGCAAAAATTTTATGGCCAAGACTCTAAAAGCATAGGCAACAAAAGAAAAATAGACACATAGGACTGTATTAAACTAAAAATATTCTACAGAGCAAAGGAAATAATCAACAAAGTGAAGAGACATCCTGTAGAATGGGAGAAAATATTTACAAATTATTCATCTGACTAGGGACTAATATCCCGAATATGCAAGGAACTCAAAACACCTCAACAGCACAACAAAAATAAAAATCCCATTACAGTGTATAAAAGATCTGAATAGATATTTCTTAAAAGACACACAAATGGCCAAAAAGTATATGAAAAAATGTGCAATATCACCAGTCACCAGGGAAATGCAAATTATAATCATGGTATCACCTCACATCCAATAACCGTGTGAATCAAAGTTAGCTAATAACAATTGTTGGCTAGGATACAGAGATATACCGTTGGTGGGAATGTAAATTAGTACAGCCATTATGGAAACCAGTACAGAGGCCTCTCACAAAACTAAAAATAGAACTGCCATACCATACCATCCCACAATCCCACTAACTGGGTATTTATCTAAAGGAAAGGACATCTGTGTATCAAAGGAATACCTGCACCTTAATGCTTATTGCAGCACTACTCACAATAGACACGATATGGACTCAGTCTAAGTGCCCATCAATGAGTGAATGAATAAAGAAAATATGATATATATGCACAGTGGAATACCATTCAGCCATAAAGAATAAAATCCTGTCATTTGCAGCAATATGAATGGAACTAGGTCATTATGTCAAATGAAACAAGCCAGACACACACACACACACACACACACACACACACATACTGCATGTTCTCAATCGTATGTGGGAGCTAAAACAGTCGGTCTCATGGAAGTATAGTATAGAATGATGGTTACCAAAGGCTGAGAAGGGTGAGGAGGGGGGATGAAGAGAGGGTGGTCAATGGGTAAAAGCATTTAGTTAGAAGGATCAAGTTCTAGTGTTGGTTAGTAAAGTAGGGTGACAGTAGTTAATAATTCATTGTATGTTTCAAAATAGCTAGAATAATTGAACATAAAGACATGATACATGTTTGAGTATCTTAAATATTCTGATTTGATTATACATTTTATGTATGTATCAAAATATCACATGTACCCCATACATATGTACAACTATCATGTATCAATAAAAAATTATGTATTGCCCCATAAGGCACAGTGAAGTATAACCTTTAAGGATCTCAGTAAGGTCCTGTATTCAGAGGGGTTGGGCATGAGGATGCTGATTAAGTCAGAGTGTTTACCACATGCCTGAGAGCAAGGACTGTATTGAGGACATTTTTTAAAAACCACAGTGTCTTTTACAGAAAATACAATAAAAGCCTCTCAACATTGCGATGCATATAATTTAATTTTTATAAGGATTCAGAAAGAATTATAGGAATTTATCAGGCCTCAAGTCACATTATAGGCCTGTGAATACCAAGACTAAAACTACGCTATGCTATGGGAAGTAATAGCATTTTTATGTACCTTCGATTTTTCTTTGTGTTGTAAAAGAAGAGTAAAAATAAATTATTTTAGGTTCTGGATAAACATGCTTATTGTACTCAAAGAGTTTACAGAGATGTCAAACTGCTTTCTATAGCAGTTGTATAAGACGACTGAGTAGGACTGCCCAGCTCTTTGAACTTGACAACCTATATAAATTGGATTTCTTTTATAATTACTCATTTCTTCACATAAATGTTAGAGTGTCTAAAACTCTGCTTTCTCTCTGAAAGTTCTGGTAGTGCAGGTCTGTTTTTCATTATGACATACAACACATTTCTGGAAACATCTGATGTACTGGGATTCAGTCTGGTCGCTTGCTTTTCGCTTCCTTGAATCTAACAGGGCACCATCTGTCCAAAGACATTTAGGCCTTTCAAAAGTGTTACGTGATATAATACAAGAGTGATGATTTACCTTCCTAGGCAAATCTGCCACCCAATTCTTCTAGGTAGAGTGTCAGGTTTTAAAATTACAAGGTTTATAAGAAGAGCATAATGGGGCATAAATTCCCCTAAACTGTTCTGAAATTTACATCTCTCTTAACAGAGTAACCAGGATAAAATTAACTTTGCAGATGTTTATTTCTCTCCTGCAGTAACTTAGGGAGGCTTGCATAGGGGAGCAAGGGAGGCTCAAAAGAGCTGAGTAGGAGGGAGCTATTGGTCTGGGTCCAGTCAGTCACAAACATGGGAGCTCACCAAGTAGTAACCACAGCAGAGAACATACATGGAGGAAGGAAGATGCACATGGAAGATGCACCTAGATAAAGGCCGAGAATCCAGGGGTCTGTATATTTGGCATTAAATGCAAGTCCTTGGCAAAAAGAGGGTGAGGGTATAGTTCAGAAAGTTAGGATAGAGGCAGAGAGTTTAGGAACAGATGTGGGGCTCTGGAGTATTCAAGGTCAGAGGTGGGGCTGATAGGGGAAATGTAGGCAATGAGAGGAAGGGGGAAAACACGAAATAGAAGCTTAGATTCCCTTTCCTGACTTGTAAATACCATCAGCATACCTCTCAGATCATGGAAGGCTAGTTCAAAACAGAAGCTACAAACTAACCTGTGTTACCAAAGTCTTCACAGTAAAACTAAACATCCTCCTCCCTGGCAGTCTAGAGAGAATATCATTACTTTCCAAACCTTTAAAATGTATTGTATTTGAAGGAATTTAATACGGGTCCTTCAGAAAGACTCTTTCTAAAGTGCACCCTCATTTGTAAAGATCCTTTTGTTTAGGAAGCACCTTTGTGCTTAGCTCTGGAAATGCATTAACTGAAGAGGTTGTTTCCTTTCCCAGTTCTATTCAATAGTATTTTACCTTGACTGTCTTTGTGGGAAAATGGTTCTTTTCATCATTCAGAAATTATTTTCTTTTTTCAAAAAAACATACATTGTTCCTTATTGCTGAAATTTTTTCTTGTATATTCAATCAGTGATGAAGAAAGCCATTCTCTTCAATTAATCGACTCTGTTTAAACATTCAGACTTTAAGATATGCCCTGGTAGCATTTAAAAAAAACAAAATGATGTAAGCCTTCTCTGCTCTTTTCACATATAAATAGATTGATGAAAACTTTGTAAAAAAAAAAAATAAGAAGAAGAATGTATTTATAAAATTAAATGCCTTAAAAGCTAAAATAGAATACCGCACTTCAAGTACAAAGTACTCTTCTCAAAGACCTCTATAGCTGTTTCGTAAACTTCACAAATGGTAAATAAAATAAAATTCTCAGGTCATTTTTAAAAATGATCAATAATGGAGAAAAAGAACCACTGTAGCATGGAAGACAAAGTAGATGGCAGACTATGAAATCTGCAGCTTCTGAATAAATACAGTGTTAGAGACACTGTTTCCAACCATCCTGCCTAATGTTAGCTCCTCAAAGTGGGGCACCCCCTCACAGTGGTTTCTACGACACTGGTATAGAACAGGCATTCAACAGAAATGAACTATAAAATTCAACTCTCTATGATGACTTACATTCATGAAGATCAGACAGCATAGTTTGGTGGATCCTGTTGGGCTCAGAAAACACAAGCCCAGAGTACCCCGAATTGGAAAAAAATCCCCATTCAATAAATGGTGCTGGGAAAATTGGATAGCCACATGTAGAAGGCTGAAAAAGGATCCTCAGCTGGTATTTCTCACCTCTCACACACACACACACACAAATAAATAAACAAATAAGTCAACTCACCATGGACAACAGACTGAAACCTAAGACATGAAACCCTAAGAATTCTAGAAAGAAATATTGGAAAAACTCTGATAAACATAAGTCTAGGCAAATCAATTATGAATAAGACCCCAAAAGCAATCACAGCAACAACAAAAATAAATAAATAGGACCTGATCAAATTAAAAAGCTTCTGCATAGCCAAGGAAACTATCTTTACAGCAAATAGACAACCTGTAGAATGGCAGAAAATATTTGCATGCTATACATTCCATAAAGGGCTGATAAAGAACTCAGGCAAATCAGCATGAAAAAAAATCAAACAGCCCCATTAAGAAGTGGGCAGAGGACATGAACAAACTTTTCAAACAACGATAATGGCAAAGAAACTTATGAAAAAAAGCTCAACATCTCTAATCATCAGGGAAATGCAAATCAAAATCACAATGAGGTATCACAGACCTTCAGTGAGAAGGGCTTTTATCAGAAAGTCCCAAAACAACAAATGTCAGCATGGATGTGGAGATACAGGAACACTCATACACTGCTAGTGGCACTGTGAACTAGTACAACCTCTATGGAAAGTAGTATGGAGATACCTTGAAGAATTAAAAGTACAACTATCATTTGATCCAGCAGTCCCACTACTGGGTACTTACCCAAAGGGAACCAAAGGGGAAAAAAGAAAAAAAAAAAAATTTTCTATAAAAAAAAGACATGTGTACTCAAATGTTTATAGCAGCACAATTCACAATTGCAAAGATGTGCAGACAACCCAAGCGTCCATCAATCCATGACTGGATTAATAAAATATGTTATATGTATACCATGGAATACTACTCAGCCATAAAAAATAATGATGAACTACTACCTCTTTTATTATCCTGGATAGAGATGGAGCCCATTCTTCTAAGTGTAGTGTCACAACAATTGGGAAAACACACACTATATTACTCACTGTTAAATTCATACTAATCAATCAACACTTACGTTCGTACGTGGAAGTAACATTCATTAGGGATTGAGTAGGTGGGAGGGAGGAGGAAAGGGTCAGTAAATTCACACCTAATGGGTGCAGTGCTCACTGTCTAGGGGATGGGCGGACTTGTAGCTTTGATTCGGGCAGTGGAAAGGCAATTTAAGTGACAAAAGACATTTGTACCACTATAATATTCTGAAATAAAAAATAAAAAATTATAAATTATAAATCTAGTATATTTAAAAACTTTAAAGGCAGGCACAGTGGCTCATGCCTGTAATCCTAGCACTCGGGGGGGGGGGGGGGGCCGAGGCAGGCAGGTCATTTGAGCTCAGGAGTTCGAGACCAGCCTGAGCAAGAGCAAGACCCCCCCCTCCCCCGTCTCTACTAAAAATAAAAAGAAACTATGTGGACAGTTAAAAATATATAGAAAAAGTTAGCTGGGCATGGTGGCGCATGCTTGTAGTCCCAGCTACTCAGGAGGCTGAGGCAGAAAAGGATTGCTTGAGCCAGGAGTTTGAGGTTGCTGTGAGCTAGGCTGACGCCATGGCACTCTAGCCCAGGGAAAAGAGTGAGACTGCCTCAAAAAAATCAAAAAAAAAAAAAAAAAAAAAAGGAAGAAATTAGCTGGACAACTAAAAATATATAGAAAAAATTAGCCGGGCATGGTGGTACATGCCTGTAGTCCCAGCTACTCTGGAGGCTAAGGCAGAAGAATTGCTTAAGCCCAGGAGTGTGAGGTTGCTGTGAGCTAGGCTGACGCCACAGCACTGTAGCCCAGGCAAGAGAGTGAAACTCTGTCTCAAAAAAAAAAAAAAAAAGTTTGTTTTTGTTCTGTTTCTTTTTTGGAGTTCCTGTTACTGGTTTATGAATATGTACAATATTTTCTCCAGTTTGTCTAGGAGTACTAGTATTTATTTAGAAATTCCCTTTGTTTCCTAGAATTATATTGGGATTATTTAATTTTTCTCCTATTCACCTTTGCCGTTCTTTGTGATGTTGCAAGAATTCTCAAAATGTCTGATAATCCGTTGCTACAAATTTACATTAGAAATGTAAATAGAGACAATAAAAATGTTTACCTGTATCTCCCTTTAGGTTGGGGACAATGTCAGTCTCAAACTCTGCTTTAGTGTGTATGAACAAAGACCTCCCTATTGTGCTGGGAACATCTCAATGACAGAATGAAGAGGCCTTTTCTCTTCTAGGTCTCTCAAACAGTGGGCTCATTTTTTTTTGTACCCCCCCCCCCAAGCATGCTAACTCTACTCATGTTTTTTAAGAAGATACTTCCTTTTTCACCTTGAGAGTAATGACTGTTTGTTGGCTAGTCTGCACAAAATAAGTTGGGAAGAAGATAGCTGTAGAAACAGTCAATTGTGTATTTCATTTCCGCCCCCCTTGCTCCTCTCCCTCTCTCCCCCTCCTACCTTGGGGTTCTTCTTGGTTCTCAAGCTCCTTTGAGAGTCGGCCAGAAGGATCACCACCATCCTTAGCTGTAATCCTTCTGGAAACAGGCTAGGCCAGTGGTTCTTATGCCTCAGTGAGCATCAGAATCACCTGCAGGGCTTGTTTAAAACACGGACTGCTGGGTTCTACATCAGAATCACCTGGAGGGCTTGTTTAAAACACGGACTGCTGGGTTCTACTCCGAGAGTCTCTGATTCGGTAGGTCTGGGGTAGGGCCCAATAATTTGCATGTTTAACAAGTTTCCAGGTGACACTGATGCAGCTCATCAGGGACCACAGTCTTTGGGAACCATGGCTCTAGGCCCCAGTTTACCTAACTAGCCTGAGTATCACAAACATCTGGGGCCCTTGTTCCATGTTGGTTTCCCAGGTGCCACAGCAATTTGGTAACGACAAATTTGTACGTGTAACAACCTCCTCTGGAGATCATCAACAGGGCAATTTGTCTGGCTGCAGCTTCATTAGTCTTGACTCTTGGATCTCCCCTGCATATGACTTCTGTTTTCTACTGATTGTTGTAATCTTTTGTCTCTATGCATTCCCACATATTTTAAAATTATTTTTGGGTTTTAGGTTTTCAATTTTTATAAACATTTTCTATCAATGTTTTCCACCAAGTATTTTTTGGGAAAACAAACATTTGGTGAATAAATCATCTTGAAATGGAAACCATAATGATATAAAACACAAGGCTGACTATTTCCCTTTGGCTACCAGCTTAACTGACATTCAGATCACAAAATTGATATAATTATTCATCAGGTGAGACAAAAAATCTTCAACATTCAGAGTTGAAAGGCCAGAATCCTAGTTTCGGATATCTTACAAACTGAAAGCATACACTTTAACAGATAGGTTATAGTTTTCTGGGATTCAATGACCTTAAATCCAGGCTTTTCCACTCAAGGTATAATTTCTTTTTGTAAAGTCTTCCCAGCTGCTGTTATTCATTCCAGCAGCCCCTAGAGCATGTATTGGGGTGCTCTTCCCACTGAGATCATAAAGGATTTGAGGTATCATGACACTGTATCCATAGCCATACAGTCAGTCACCCTTGAAGGATCTATGTCCACGCCATTCTGAATGCCAAGACACTAACCATTTTACAGTTTATCTACTTGGCAATGAAAATATTTGCAAACACTTGGATATGTATTTAAGCAAGAAATGTCCAGGATAAGCAACAAGAAGAAAGATGTGTACTGTACCACTGTGACTTAAACTTTACAGGCAAGAGACTAGAGATAAGATGCTAAAACTCTCCCTGGGAAGTTTCAGCTTCCACTGAGTTTTTACCATGAAAGAGAAAAACAATAACAACAACAAACCCCCCCCCCCCAAAACAGAGAAAACAAAAACACTGTGACCTTATGTTGTTTTGGACTGAAACCTCCTTGAAGGCAGGGCTTTATCTAGCCTGACCTATTATCTCTTTAAGCAGAAAATACAGCCAACTCTGAAACTGATCCTAGAGATACGCTTTTACCCTTTGTTTTATAGTATTCTTAAGAGATTTCCCATCGTAGTTTTTCTGATTAAGTACCTTGGACATTAACTATCAGCCAAAGGGAAGAAACTGAAAGCAGAATAAATTTTCAACTCTAAACTTATTAAAACTCTAACACAAATCATCACATCACTTTTGCCATAAACCATGGCGATCCACAGAGATGCATTTAATCAGGCTCTTTGAAAAATAAATTGCTGGTGCCCCACACTGCACACTTATAAACCTCTCGCTATTATTCTCTTGATATTCATGGTTTACTGACTGTTTTTAATCATGGTACAGTGGAATATTCTTGAAAGAATAACAGTTAACATGAAGTTCCCAAACCAAGAAGTGTTCAGAATGAATTGACAAAATTACCATCTACCTAAGTGTTTGTCATTTCAATACCTTCTAATAAAGAGGATCTGATAGTTAATAGATTCCAGTAATCAAAAGGGATTCACCTATAGTAAGTGAAAAGAAGGTATGATGAAGTAAATAGCTACGTTATGAAAAAAAATGAAAGAGGTTATTGTAGAGTAACAAAGCATGGTTTTATTTTGTATAAACTTGAAACCACAGACATATTAAACTTCGGTATGTATCAGAATTGTCTGAGGAGATAATACAGAAAACAGCTTCACTGAGGTGGGACAAAGCCTGGGCCTTGTTTTTTTTAGCAAGTTCCTACAAAAGATTCTGATACACACAGAATTTGAAAAGCACTGGATTTAGAAGTTAATTAAAATATGAGTGAGCTGACCAGAGAAGGGGGAACAAACAAACAAAAAACAGTTCAATATTGTAGAAGGCTTTTGATATTGCAGAAATTCCCACCTCCCTCAAATAGACAAAGTAGCACAGAGAAAACTTTGTTAGAGATCTTTCTGATACAACATCCCCATCTCATATTAGGGAGAGCGTAATGCTCTAAAATGTCTTTGGGTTCTGGATATTAGCTCACTAGGGATTCTATGTAGAGGAATTTTCCAGCTTATCTGTCTATCCATGGAGTACAGGGGAGAAAAGTGAGACTATTCCCAACTTTGGAAGGAGGCTAGTTGCCATCTGCAGGAAAAAGAGAAATCATCAATGTCAGCTAACAAGGAGCTCTGGCATAGTCCCCTTTTAATTTGAATAAATAACTATTTAAATTGACTAGAGCTAAAAATAATTACATTATCAACTTATTAATTCATTGAAAATATTCATTTTATGTGAATGAGAATTTTTATTTACTGCATTTAAAAAAATGCTCCCCACTTCCTGCCTGCATCATGCACCATTCTGTGTGTGCGTTCTGTGTTCATGCACCAGCTCTGACAGTAGCTGACCCCAAGAATCACCTCTTGCCAGATGACACTGAGTAAATCAGGTCCACTGAGGCTTGAAAGTAAACGTGGGAGCATTTGAAAGCTGCTTTCTGAAAGAGAAAGTAGATTATTCCTTAAACATGGAAAAAAATAAAAGCCACCAATTTTCCTCTGTGGAGTCCTGATGGGAAATAGAGGCCAAGAACATTGACTGTCCTGTCTTCCTCTGGGAACCATCTATAGAGAAGAAAAAGGTGTCTGGACCGTGGGCCCTTGATACATCCAGACACTGGAATATTATTCAGCACTAAAAGGAAACAAATTATGAAGTCATGAAAAGCTATGGAGGACCCTTAGATGCACATTACTAAGTCAAAGAACCCAATCTGAAAAGGCTACATACTATAATATTTCACTTACACAATATTCTGGAAAAGACAAAACTATGGAGACAGTAAAAAGATCAGTGGTTGCCAGGGGTTATACATTTCTTTATATATTTGTCATTGTCCATTTGTCAAAACCCATAAAATGTACTACACCAAGAGTGAAAGTGAAGGTAAACTTTGGACTTGGGGTGGTAATGACGTGTCAGTTGTAGGTTCATCAGTTGTAACAAATGCCCCACTGGTGAGGGAGACTAATAGTGGTACACAGGGCGGGGGGCAGGGGGAGTGGGGGTACTGTGTGTATGTGGGGGCAGGAGAAACATGGCAACATTCCGTACCTTCTGCTCAATTTTGCTGTGAACCTAAAACTGCTCTAAAACATAGAATCTATTTAAAAGAAAAAAAATGTTTTGTAGAGAGATTTAGCATGGTTTGTTACTTGATTAGAATGTGGCAGGTGAGACAGACAGACATTTAATTGACTAAGGTTCTGGCATGGGTGACTGGGTGGATACGGTGACATTCACTGCAATAGGACTCACAGGAAGAGGGGAGAAAGAGATGGCAATGGAGGGAGAGAGAAATTGAAAGACAATCAATTTCCTTTCTTTCTAAGTTTCTTGGTTGTAACTTAGAGGACTTCAGGACTTCAAGTGCTTTTACACTTTTGTTTGTTTGCTTGTTAACTGGAGTTCTTCATACCCTAACATCTTTCATTGGAAAATGTATGCCACATGCTGGGTTAGGCAGAGCATGATCCTGATTAAAAAACAAAACAAAACAAAACAAAAAACAAATAGAAATAGATGTCTTTGTACACATAAAGAAAAGCAGGATGGATTAAAGTCTATGGAGTCTGAAAGACGTGGTTCCAAACTTGCCTTGGGAATTAGCTATGGAGAAAATTATTTAACCTTCAGTTTCCTTCTGAGGAACACTGTGTACAGGAGGGTTGTGAGGAATATAAGCAAAATATGATATTTTAGGTAACTGCTACAATGTTGGTCCTCACTCAATGGAAACAAGTGTTGGGATTATACATTTGGTGTTTCTCACATTTTAATATGAATTTGACAGCTATATAAAAATATAACACAATTAGGTGGGAGTGGAATAATGCTGAAGACATACCCAAAATTTTCTAGAATTCTCCTGAAACAAGCTAGAACTGAAGACTTAGTACCACACTTTTGTTGAAGGAATTCTATTTTTTTTTTCTAGAAAGCCCACAATTGGATTCCTTTGGGAAGCCTTACTGGCTAGTCCTTAAGATATTCCAAAACCTGATACCAAATGGCAACAGGTATTTTTTTCTCTTTTACTGCTTTTTTGTTTATTTCTCCCTCACTCTTTTCTAATTACTTTCCAAAAACTAAATCTTTAGGCTATTTAACTGCAGCTATTTCAAAGTATTAAGAGGATGGCTATATTATTGAATAATATTGACTGAAGACCTCCTGTGTGCTGACTAATGATAGGGGGAAATAATCATACATACACACACACACACACACACACACACGCATAGAACACTCAACAACAAACCAGCAAGATTAGAGTGAATGTTGTGAATCTTTAGGGAAAGATCTGATGCTATCCACAAAATAATACAAATATTGAAATAAAGACTGGGGACTAAGAATTCTGCAGTTAATCAGGATTTTGTCAGTAGAGATTTGGCAAAGTATCCTTGGATAGCACAAAGTCTAGTCTAAAACACTGAGAGCACTGTAGTCGAGCTCTTTGCTTTCTATACAATCAGCTGAGTGATTAGTATGATCGTGAGTTTCAGTGATGAAAATAAGCAGCCCTGACCTGTGTTGAACATACCTGTAGATTTTTCCCCCACTGGCGACCTACCCCATGTCAGATCTCTGCCTCCAATTTCTGAGGCATAGCAGCCTGGTGAAAATGTATGAAAGGTTACTCATTATAACCTGGGAAATAGATAAACTTGTAATTTTTAAAACATGTGAAACATATGTTTCCCAGGTAAGACCTTGTACTCCAAATGTCAAGCCAGAGTGAATTCTTAAAGCTGAGTTATAAAGCTCTGAGAACAGGGTTTATGATAAAAATGTTGACAGGCTCTTGGAGCCACTGTAGTATAGAAAATTTAATATGTCACCTTGTTTTACAAGATTTTACTGACATAGAAGAAAATTAAAACATTTAACATCTTTGTCTTCACCAAATTGCTTTTCTCCTCCAAACTAAGGTGCCATTTGTAGTGCTATTTCATTCATAAACATCCTTGTTATTGTCACCGGGCCTCATGCACATTATCAACTCTGCACTCACATTTTCTTTCCAAAGCACGAAAATGCTTATTGGGGCAGCATTATCTTATAATCGTATTCACATTTTCTGAAGGCATGCTAAGTTATAAGAGTACTGGTGGAGAAAAGGCTGAAATTATTTACATAACTACACAGGCACCATAAATAATGCTGATTATTAAAAATATTTTCTAGGAAAAGCCTTTCATAAAGCCTTTTTTGAAGAGAAGCACTTGTACTATAGATATGTACACAAAGTTGAGGGAAAAATAAGACTTAGTAAAGATAGCTTAATGTTAGAAGAAACAAATTTAGACCCTCTGGCAAAACAGGAAAACTGCTTGCATTTTTGAACACAAGTGGCCAACTAACATAAAATGGGGGATAATTTTCTAAGTCAGTTATACATAATCAAAATTTATATGAAAACATAGCTGTTAATTCAAGCCACCATTAGCATGAGCCTCTTAACCCTAGTATTAAATAACATTTTTATGTCTTTAATAACCATTTACTTTCATGATATGTTAAAAGCCAGCCGGGGTAATCGGCCAATTGGCAGTTCTCATGACTTCCTAGGAGAAAATGAAAGAGTCCCAAGTTTTGTGGTACAAAAAAAGCTCTTCACAGCCATGATAAACTTTACACCTGACTTTTACCAAATGAGATTTAAATGATGTGTTCCAATATCATCAAAGAATAAAATCAGAACCCTGAATATTATGCAAGTACTTTCTAGTATAGTCATTACTTTAATAATGCTGATTACTTCAGGCAGAAGTATTGATCCCATAGGACTGGTGCTGAGAGCTTTAAGGAGGCACGTATAACCTCACATGTTTGCACAGGGCCCACCTGGACAGGGAAGGGCAAACTCTGCATAGGAAACAGGCCAGATACTCACAGAGCAGCAGGGCACAGGACAGTAGTTCCCACAGAGAAAAGGAGGGCTCTCCATCGGGTTTCCCTCTCCCCATTTGCCACAAGGAACTTAGGGAATCTCTACTATTACCCTAATTCTCTTTTTTTCGTAAGGCTTCATTTATTGAGCTCTTACTATGTTCCAGGCTCTCTGCTAAGCATTACTTGGAAATACTCACAACAACCTTATAAAGTTGACACTATGCCCCAGCCTCATTTATTTGAAAAACTAGGCCCAGAACATTTCCATAGATGGCCCAAGTTGACTGAAATAGTGAATGGCTAGAGATAGGCTACAAAGTCCTGGTTGGCAGGCTCTGAAGCCCATGCTCCTAAGCACTATGTTACACCATAAAATGAACCAGGTTCTAAAAAGTCTGCCTGCCCACCTAGGAAAGCTGAGACAGATGTAACATGGTCCATGTCTTCATGAAGTCATTGACCAGTGGAGGAGTTGTGTGTCTCTAGGAGTATGAGAAGGATAAAATATGCTCCATACTATGAGAAGGGGAAGCACAGGTTACTGTGAGCACAAAGAGGATGGAGCCTCTCCCAGGTCTAGAGGTCCAGTGAAAGATTCCTGAAGGTGGGCTGCAAGAACAGAGTCTTAAAAAAGGCAAGAGTTAGTATGATGGCTGAGAAAGTAAGACCTACAGAATAAAGTGTGCAAAGCCATGGACACCAGAATACACTTGTTTAGCAAACTGATGTTAAAACCGAAGGCATGAGTATGGATTTGGTTATAAATGAGGCTAGAGGTGAAAGCAGGGGTCAGACCCTGAAGGGTGTTGAGGCCACCAGAAAGAGTTCTCATTCTTCTGTGATGTGCTAATATAACCCAGTGCCATTTTGACAGTATATACAGAGCATGGGAAATTCTAGTTTGCACTGGAGGATAACCTCAACCCAGTTAGTTCATGGAGCGATACCTACCAAAAGCTTCCTTTCACAGAAAGAAAGAGAAACACATATCAGTGCAAGAGAACTCTAGGATCCCAAGGAGATACAGTCCTCTAGGTTGCTGTACGTAACATTTTCTCTGGCAAATGCTTCTGGCTGTTCATTAACAGTGTCAATTTATCACTCCTGTCGACCCAAGTAAATAACTGAGGCAAAAATCTCAATCAATGTAGGTTTTATGAAGCCAAGATTTTGAGGACGTGCCTGGGAAAAACACAAACTGCAGACAGCTGTGGCTGTTTTTCTGAAGGGGAAGTTGGAACCTTCAGCATTTAAAGGCATACAGAGAGAAGGAAAAAGGGGAGGATGGGGAATGATGAAGTAAAGTGGCTGCATTCTTGTGAGGCCCAGGAAATCTACATTTTACATAAAATAAGGGGAATGTTAGAAGGGAAAGAGGGAGTGAAGGAACCATCCATTATGCAGATGCCCCTGAGTAAGAATGTCTGGTTCTGTCTTGTCAGTTCTGTTATCTGTAAAGATAAACTTGCAATTCATTATTAGAGAGCAATTGAGTAGGCTTTAGTTTTAGATGCTAGACATAGGTACAATTTGCATGTCCTTGTTTGTGGGAGGTTAGCGAGGAATTTCTGTAATGAATGACTCTTCACAGGTGCCTGAGGCCTCTACCTTCTCTTTTGCATAAGGAGTTGGTAGGTGGCCCTGAGACTTTGATTTTCTTTTCACACTATTCCTACTGGAGTAAGCAGTAGACTCCAGTGAAGTTTTTAAGTTAAGGAAACACCAGCTCTATTTGCTCAGTCAATGGCAGTAAAACAAATCCTGGCTTCTGATATTTAGGTACAGGCCAACAAAATGCTTTTGAATACACCAGTATCTATTAAAATGATCATATCCTTTTGTAACAGAGGGAATGGCCTGAAAAAATATATATATATTCTGTCTCTTTAAAACTTTCCCCACTCCCTTTGGGAACTGCAGCCGGCCCTGCATCCCTGTCCCAGGCAGGTGGTCAGGAGGCTAAGTGAATGTCTTTTGTGCTTTGTGTTACAGAAGATAGCTCAGCCATCCCAGTTCAGGCTCTGGCCTCCTAGGTGTGGGAGATCACAGGCTTTGTCTTCGGCTAAAAGCTCTGTATTTCTGCTTATGTTCAGGAAATTTGGATTTTTTGAGACAAGAGTCTCATTTTCCTCCTTTGCCGGAAAAGTAATAAACTTCTCTTTCCTTCTCAAACCACTTGTTCTCATTCTGAAGTGGCCCGGAGGACAAATGCCAAGCTCTCGGTAACACTTTGACTCAGCAATTATGAATATATTGCTAGGCATTTGTCTTAGAGAACTTGTCAAAGATATGTGCAAAAGACTATCCACTAAATACAAGAATGTCCATTAACACATTATTAGAAAAAGTAAAAAACAAATTAGAAACAAATAAAATAGCTACCAATATATAAATGGTAAATCATGAAATGCTATGCAGGAATTAAAAAGTATGAGACTGATTTGCAAGAACAAATATAGAAAGATGTCTAAGATACATTATTAAGCGAATGAAACAAGCCACAGAATAATATTTATAAGATAATTAAATAATCTCATTTATGTTAATAACAAACAATAAAGACAGAAAGTAGATGAGTGTTTCCAGGGTATGAGAGGAGCGGGGAATGTCAGTGATGAAAATGTTCTGGAATTAGTGATGATGGTTGTACAACCTTATGTATATTCTAATAACAACTGAATTACATACTTTTAAAGGATGAATTTTATGGTATACAAACTATTTCTCAATAAAAACAAATAAGCAGACAAATCCTAGATATATGCAAAGTGTATATTAGGGAAAGGGTTGGGCTACAGGAACATTTATTTTATCTGCAATTCCATCGTCCAAACCTAGGTACCTCCTGGGCTGGGATCTAAATGGAAGTAGCCACAATGTTAGCTCATGGGTGTCCCAGGTACTGTGAGACCAATGATGCCCCTGGAACTAGTGCCTGCATCAAAGAAATACTAATTATTTTTTATGTCATGTTCCAGCCTTTGGAGATGAATTCCCTTGCAAGGGGGCCACAAAAATCCAATCCAATAAAATCAACCAGCACTGAAATTTAATGTTGAAGCTATATAGTCTTTATTAACCTTTAACACACTTTCTTAAATAGGCTTCAAGTTGAAATGTTCCAGGTAAAATCTCAGTAAATGAATCTAATGGGCAGGCATTTTTAAGGGTGGTAAAGCCTCAGGGTTACAATGAAACTAATTTTTTTTTTTTTTTTTTGGTAAAAAGCAATTTTTAAAAATGTGTGTAATAGAACAATAGTACAGCATTATAAATCAAAAAGTTGATTTTATGAGTGTGGTAGTCATCAATAGGTTTAAGTAATGGAGAGTTAGACAGGGAGAGTCATCTAAATTAAAAAGTGTGTGAATGACTGTGTGTCTGTGTTCTCTATTTATTTCTAAATATCTCTGAGTAACCTATTTAAGATGTAAATGGCCTAAGCCTAATCACTTAGACATTGTAATGGCAAATACGCAGACAGTAGAATACAGATCCACTCACATATTCCCATATCCCACATATATTGATATCTACAAAACTATTTAAATGCAATTACTGTCTGACCCATGCCCATTGAGATTTTGAGTCAGGAATGCTACTCGGAGAAATCAAATCTTGGGGCTTAACTGCCCTCCAGAAATTAGAACCCCAAAGCTCTATGTGGTCCAATTAGAGATACCTGAGTTGCATTTAGAGCTAAGCCCCAGTTAAGAACCTTTGATGAATTATGTGCACAAAAGAACTGCTCTTTAGAGGCTGCAGGACTTTTGCAAACCAGGATTTTCAGTGGAAAATACTCCCGCCTTTGGGGCTAAAGCTTTGTCTTTTAATAGGAAGTTTCCAAAGAACTCTTGGGCTATAGCACTGGGAGTCACTGCTGTTTGTAGTGTGTGTATGATTATGTGTCAGTGTGTGAATGAGTGTGTGGGAGTGTGTATATATGTGAGTGTGTGTGTATGTTCATTTCCAGTATATCATGAAAGGAAGAGATAAATATGGGACCTACTCTTGTTATTTAATTGCTATCCAAAATATATGTCGTCATTATTTTATTGTTGTTTTTTGCTAAACTCATTGATTAAGGACCAAAACAAGTTATTTGCTACATCAGGACTATGTGGCTCCTTCATGGATTTATTCTATCTCTTATCTCTACCAAATAATAGACATATTTAACAATCATAGGAGAAATGAACATTGGATTAGACTGTTTGATATATAGATATAGATTATAAATACAAAATTAGACTATTAACAATAACTTCTTAAAGGGAGAAGAGTAATTGTGTTCACTAATTGTATTCAATACTTTTATCTATATACACTGCTGATCATGACAGAAAAAGTTTAAGATGATTTAGGTACTGTATGCACTGAAATTTTCCATGATTTCCTCTTACTAATTTATTTAGTTCTGGAATACTCTGTAGATTTGAATGTCTCTTTACTTTGTAGAAAAACTTCGTATCTAATATAAATATCTTACTTCAATAATCTTTATACAATATTGAATTTAAATAATAAATTTTACCATGGATATAACATAATAGGAAAAAATCAGTAAAGAGATAAATTCATAAAGATAAAAGTACTTTATTAAAGTTATCATCAGTCATTATTTAATCAGAAATTTAATGTTACCTAATCTATCTATTAATGATGGGGTTAGGACATGTTACCTCAAAATATGGTAGCTTGGAAGTCACTCTCTGAGCTTCTCCAGTCTTTCTGTATGAAAGCTATCCCTAAACAAATTCTCTGATCTATCTCCCCTAAAAGTAGGTCATAAGATCCTCAGATGACAGGAGTCTTGCCTCATACTTAGAGGGGAGGGATATCATACAGACACAGAAAAGAATCTGAACAAACAGCCTTGCTGAATTCCCCCAATTTATTACCATTAGATCATACCTCTTTTTATTCATTCATGTCTCTTCACAACTATCCACTTTTTTCATAAGACTTAGTATAAAAATACAGTTTTTCCTGACTCTTTGGGTCTTCATTTCTGAAGAATCCTTGTCACGTAAAATTTTGGTTAAATAAATTTCTCATGCTTTTCTCTTGTTAATCTGTCTTTCGTCATAGAGGTGTCAGCTATATCCTTGTGATGGGTGAGGAAAAGATATTACTTTGTTCTTCTCTACATTATTACTATGATTTAAATCTTTGTTAGCCTGACATTTATCAAGAAAATTAAGTTTTTGTATTCCAAAGAGGCATTCTAAAATTGAAAAGAATTTTTGGTTACTATCACTGAGTTATTTTAGATATTACTCCTTCATTTTCATTACAGTACTAGCAAAATCGCACTCTGGATAGTTTAAGAGTTGAATAAAAGAGCAGTGCTCTTAAGATGCTGATTAAATTTGGAATGAATAATTAGCTATTTCCATTGTCACATGAATTAGAATTCATAACAAAGAAAAGGAAATGAAAGGTTGGAAGGTTTTTTTAAAAGTTATTTTGTTGATGTTTCTACCATAAAAAGCCCTGTCAAGTTCCCTATTGTAATTTTTATAATGTAGAAGATGTCTTTCCACTCTGCATATTTTTTTAGGAATACATTTCTATTTTAATTTTATTGCAGAATTAATTGACATAAGAAGGAGCCAACTAAAATCCTACACTTTAAAATGAAATTCTTTAAGTTGAGGTTGGCGGGGGGATGTAGAGGAGTAGGCATTGGGACAATATTGGTAATTACTGTATTTCAGTTTTATTTGTCAATAAAATTAAAGGAAAATGATAAGATTAGCACACATACAGCAGTTACTTGAAACACCACATTTCTTTCTTATATTTTCTTTCTCTCTCATGTATTAACCACAAAACAATAGAAACATTAGCGAAATGAGGATAATTAGGATCATTAAGAAATATGGAGTCAGAACAATTTATTCTCCTGCTCATCATCTGAAAATAAACAACAATCCTATCAGTGTAAAATGAAAAGCTTTGCTCTGTAACTGAACCTTCCCAAATAGAATTTTAAAAATATTCAGGGGCCCTGGGATACATTTTCCAAGCTGCTTCTTGGATGAACTTGACCTTCTAGGCAAAATTCTTATATTTGCTCATGTAGAGAGAAGGAATATGAACATTTTTCTTGCTGTTTCCTTCATATAACATTTGAGTGACCCGAGGCAATGTGGTTTATTCTCCCTTCTCTTCAGACAAGCTCTTTTTTTTTTTTTCCTGCTTTCTTTTAAGTAAGAACACAAAGGTCAGGCTATCATTTCACAAAATGCTTCATTCCAGCTTCTCTCACCATAATATGCTTTCACTAATTATTTCATAACTCATTTAAATGGGAGGCATTTTGGAAGAGAATTCACTGAAAGAACTCCTCAAGTAAGTAATTATTTTTTTTTAAACACAGGGGAATTTTAATTATAATGCCTGTGTTATTTAAAAGCAGAGTGTGACAATTTGCATCTTGAAACATCTATTGTAATAAGGAAGAAAAAAATATGCCCCTGAATGAAATAACAACTTAAGGAAATACAATTTAATTGGCCTTTTATTTTCTTGATTTTCAAGAAGCAGGGAAAAAAAATGCAAACTTGGCCTGAATTGTAAAACCTCTTACAAAGATCAAAAAAAAAGTGTATTCCTAGAAAGACTATTTATGAGCTTATTTTTCACATTATATGCTTTCTGTTCTTTAGGAGAGATTTACCACATGTCTTTATTGAATATATACCTATGATAGCAAAATCTTCTCATTTTTAGAAGAAATCCAAATTATAGTGTTTTGCCACAGGAGTTGATATTTTCAAGAGACTAAATGGATAAATGTAATCAATTATTATTATTTTCCTTTATACATTGGAGAGTTTCATTGATTAAAAATAAATGACTGACTGAATGAGAAATTTTTTACAATGTCCTTATATCTAGTCCTTAGACTGAGAAACACAGTGATAAAGGAATAAGTGTGCATCTAGACTTAAATGATCTGAGTTCCAGTCTTGTTGCTGCCCAACGAGGTTAATTTGCCCAATGCCCAAAAAGCCAATATGCTGAGTCAGCAGGTTTTACAGCAGGGAAAGAAAGTGTCTTTATTCTGTATAGTGTTAAGCCCGAGATGGGAGAAATTTCTCAAATCTACCTCCCCGAGAATTTGAAAGACAGGGGTTTTTAAGGGTAGTTTGACAGGCAAGGGGTCAGGCAATTAGGTTTGTTAATTGGGGCAAAATTACAGGGGTGTAGAAATCATCTTCTTGTGTTGCTTTAGTCCCTTGGGGTCACAGCCCTCTTGCTAGATTGATAAGAACTAGAAAGGAAAGGACTCTAAATTCAATTAGAAATGAAAAAGGAGAGGTCACTACAGACAACACAGAAATACAAAACATCTTTGAATACTAGAAAACACACAACCTTCCTAGGCTCAATCAGGAAGAAATAGAATTCCTGAACAGACCAATAACAAGTACAGAAATTGAAGCAGCAATTAAAAATCTTCCAACAAAAAGAAGTCCTGGACCAGATGGGTTCACACCTGAATTTTACCAAACTTACAAAGAAGAACTCATACCTACACTGCAGAAATTATTCCACAACACTGAGAAGGATGGTATCCTCCCCACTCATTCTATGAAGCCAATATCACCTTGATAGCAAAGCCAGGAAAGGACACAAGAAAAAAGAAAACTACAGACCAATATCCCTCATGAATATAAATGCAAAAATTCTCAACAAAATCTTAGCAAACTGAATCCAACAGCACTTCAAAAAAATAATTCATCATGACCAAGTGGGCTTTATCCCAGATATGCAAGGTTGGTACAACATATGCAAATCTATAAATGCAATTCACCACATAAATAAAAGTGAGAACAAAGACCATATGATTCTCTCAATAGATGCAGAAAAAGCATTTGAAAAAATTCAGCACACTTTATCATAAAAACTCTTAACTAAATAGGCATAGATGGGACATATCTTAAAATTATTAAGGCCATATATGATAAACCACAGCTAATATCATACTGAACAGGCAAAAATTGAAAGCATTCCCACTTCGAACAGTAACTGGACAAGGTTGCCCACTATCTCCACTTCTATTTAACATAGTGCTGTACGTCCTTGTCAGAGCAATCAGACAAAAGAAGGGAATTACGGGTGTCAAACTCTGCTGACGATATGATATTATATCTAGCAAATCCCAAGGATTCAACCAAGAGACTCCTGGAATTGATAAATGAATTCAGTAAAGTTTCAGGATACAAAATTAATGCACATAAATCAGTGGCATTCATGTACGTCAATAACAGTCAAGCTGAAAATCAAATCAAAGATGCAACACCTTTCACAATAGCAAAGACAATTAAATATTTATGAATATATTTAATGAAGGAGGTGAGAGACATGTATAGGGAGAACTACGAAACACTGAGAAAAGAAACTATATAAGATGGAAACAGATGGACATCCCTACCATGCCTATAGACTGGCAGAATCAACATTGTGAAAATGTCCATACTATCTAAAATGATCTACAGAATTAATGCAATCCCTACGAAAATACTATCATCATTCTTTACAGATCTAGAAAAAAATAATTATATGCTTCATATGGAACCAGAGAAGACCTCGTATAGCCAAAGCAATCTTAAGCAAAAAGAACAAATTGGGAGGCATCAGTCTACCAGACTTCAAGCTTTACTACAAGGTTATAGTCACCAAAACAGCATGGTACTGGCACAAGAACAGAGATACAGGCCTTTGGAACAGGACTGAGAATCCAGATATAAAACCATCCTCATTATCTCATCTCATCTTTGACAAAGCAGACAAAAAATACACTGGGGAAATGAATCTCTATTCAATAAATGATCCTGGAAAAACTGGATAACCATCTCTTACCTTTCACAAAAATCAACTCACAATGGACAATTGACTTAAACCTAACGTGTAAAAGGTTAAGAATTCTAGAAGAAAATGTTGGGAAAACTCTTACAGATACGGGCCTAGGCAAAGAATTTATGAAGAAGGCTCCCAAAGCAATCATAGCAGCAACAAAAATAAATAAATGGGACCTGATCAAATTAAAAAGCTTTTGCTCAGCCAAGGAAACTATCATTAGACCAAATAAACAACCTACAGAATGGGAGAAAATATTTGCATTCTACACATCCGATAAAGGGCTGATAACAAGAATCTATACAGAACTTAAGAAATTAACAAGAAGAAATTAAACAACCCCATCA
Organism: Eulemur rufifrons; assembly: GCF_041146395.1. NCBI lineage: Eukaryota > Metazoa > Chordata > Mammalia > Primates > Lemuridae > Eulemur > Eulemur rufifrons. Next base: position 17,846,240 of record NC_090987.1, read on the forward strand.
ATAAACGGGCAAAGGACATGAACAGAAACTTTTCAAAAGAAGACATAATAATGGTGAGCAAACATATAAAAAAAAATGCTCAACATCTCTAATCATTAGGGAAATGCAAATCAAAACCACAATGAGATCTCATCTAACTCCAGTGAGAATGGCCTTTATCAAAAAGTCCCAAAACAACAAATGCTGGTGTGGATATGGAGATATTGGAACACTCATACACCGCTGGTGGGACTGCAAATTAGTATAAGCCCTGTGGAAAGTTATTTGGAGATATCTCAAAGAGCTAAAAATAGAAATACTATTTGATCCAGCAATCCTACTACTAGGCATCTACCCAAAGGAACAAAAGACATTCTATAATAAAGACATCTGCACTCCAATGTTTATGGCAGCACAATTCAAAATTGCAAAGATGTGGAAACAACCCAAGTGCCCATTGATACATGAGTGGATTAATAAAATGTTGTATATGTGTACCATGGAATACTACTCAACTACAAAAAACAATGGTGAACTGGCACCTCTTATATTATCCTGAATAGAGCTTGAGCCCATCCTTCGAAGTGAGGTATCACAAGAATGGAAAAACAAGCACCACATGTACTTGCCATCAAATTGGTACCAACTGATCAACACTGAGGTGTTCACATGGTAGTAATACTCACTGGGTGCAGGTCAGGTGGGAGGGGGATGGTAGAGGAGGGCAAACCCACAACAAATGGATGCCGAGCACACTCTATGGGGGATGGGCATGCTTGTAACCCTGTCTAGGGTGAGGCAAAGGCATTGTCTGTATCCAAAATATTTGTACTCCCATAACATTCTGGAAAAAAAAAAAAAAAAAAAAACCAAAGATATCATTTAGGTTCCAACTGTGCTTGCTCAGAGCCTGCAGGGCAAGTGAATAGCAAGTAGCTGTGTGGGTGGGTAGGTGTGTGGATGGGTAGACAGGTGGTCATAGTTGTATCAGAAAAAATAAAATAAGATGGGACTTTTGTGATCATTCACAGAAGCTCTGTTGTTATCTGGTCATCTTACATACTGGAATTAATTTTTCCCCTGTAGGAAGTGGGCGTTTGTGGTCAAACTCTCAGTCTAGACCAGCTAACTCTCATGAGCCAGTTTCAGGGAACCTTTTTCAGTTGAAAGGGCATGAAGGAGGTGGAGAAGAGTGCCTACCCTCTGTTCCTGAAATGATTGCAGTACCTGCTCCATCTAGAACTCCGGGTCTGGTCAGTACAAACTGAATTGGCTGCATTGACGTAATGGTAGATCAACATTGGTCAAAAAATATTTCTTTTAGTCAGACAGATTTTGGCACTGCTTGCCAAAAAACTGCATGGATTAAACTTTTTGAAGACCCAATTCAGGCATGCCAGTTTATGTTCACAGATTGCAAAGACAGATATCTGATCCAAGATTTTAATATATGAGGCTCAGGATTTGTTGCCTATATTTCATTCCCCCCACCCCGAAAAAAAGTCTTGCATTATCACATGGGAATATTGAAAGTCATAAGTTCCTAATATAATAATTTCAATGACACAATAATGATGACATTTAGGTCTATTTATACTACTGCTATGCTTGAATAAAAATTTACTTTGCACTAGAGCTTCATATCCTAGATGTTACTTAAAAGTCACCACAGGCTTAGAAGATAGGTTATTATTACATCTGTTGAACAGAAGAAAATCCAGAGGCTCAGATAGCTGGCAACATCTGGAGTAGCAGAGATGTGCTTGGCCAGATGCAAGTTCATCTTGACATAAAAAGTTAGGGAAGAAAAGAAGAAATAACACATTTTCTTTTTAAGTGGTATATGAATATTCCAGCACAGCCCGTTTTTCTAATCCCAAAGTCGTTTATAGTTAATTAATGCATAGACTATTGTGACATAAAGCAAATTATTAGAATTCAGTCCATCAAGAATATGTTTATATATGTACATATATAGGTAAATTTAATCTGCTCTAGTCCAACAAAGAAGAAGGAAGAAGAGGAGAAGAAGGAAGAAGAGGAAGAAGACGGGGGGTGGGGGGAAGAGAAGAAGCAGAGGGGTAGAGGAAGGTAACAACAGCTGAAAGCTCTCCATATATGGCACAAAGCTCCATGTCTTCGTTGGTAAGACAACTGTCTACTACTAAATATGACAGGACGGACGCTTTGCTAGTTACAGAGTGGAGGAGGTGATAGGAGAAGCTTTGTAGATAAATAATGTCCAGCTCTGTTTCTCTCCTCAAGCTGTTCTCAGTCTAGAGGGCTAAATAGAGGAATATGCAGAAGAGAAAAAGTCTAGCATGTTAGATCAGAGCTAATTGGGTAAAAATAAAATCCCCAAGTCTCCCCCAGGATGGTCAAGTCGCTTTCAGATGGAGATTTAATAGCCCAAGCGTTCTTTACTGATAGAACTCAAAGTAACCAGAAATACCAATTGTCAGTAGCTTTTTACACTGCAACTTTTAACAAGATGTTGGATGGGATGGTAGCCCTTCGTTTATCTTTCTTACTCTCCAGGCAAGTGTGCACTCAGGGTTTAAAGAGCACTTGAGAAGTTACTAGAAAATAGGATGAATGGTGCATGGCGAGATCATTGCATAAAATGTGCTGACTGATAAAAGACAGATTTCATTTGCCACACTTCTTTTGATCAAAAGACACTTTGAAAAAGCAAAAATGGAAGAGGGGCATTATATTAAATGGGCTCTACATTGCACCTGAGGGTACAGAAGAGATTTTTTTTTCTGCCAAGCAAAGCCAACTGTTAACTTTTAGTGGTGACTGGTTTATTGACTCTAATGCTTTAAAAATGAGATTAAATCAGGTCCATGGTCTTTATTACAAGGAAGATATATGCCCCTTGTGAATTCTAGTGGTTTGGCAATCTTAACCTCAGCAGACATAACATTGATGTATTCTGTGTTGCCAAACAGCATGGTAAGTGTTTAAAATGCTGTGAACAGCCTTATTGCCTTGAAATGATACAATCTAATATTAGATTGTAACTCAGTGACTGAATCTGTGAGCCTATCCTTGTACAGAATACTAAAGTCCAAGCCACTTTATTTTAATATCTCACAGAGAAGGAATCGTTCTTCACTTCAGCATTGAAAGATAGAACACGTAAAAGTGAAGCTAGATTGCAGGAAAACTGAAACTGCAACATATTAGGCCATTTTCATTAACAGTGCGTATGCAGCTGCCTCTCATAGTAAGGCATCAAAGTGCCAGCCAGATTCACTCCAATCTGCGGGACTACTGTGGTTATTGTGGACACCTGACAGGTGAGATCTGCAAGGCCAGAAATTTTCTAATGACAGAAGGTCAAGTTGTACCCTTTCCACTTCATTTGGAGCGTTCTGGGAAAGCAACTTTTGCCTAATCCACAGCACATATTCCACCGGCTCCTCTCAATCAATCATAATTAACTTTCAGTCCTCTCTATACTCTGTCCTCATCGATCAAATTTCATGTATCACTCTAAGGTCCAGGTAGCCTATAGCCTTGGTTTTCATGATCAGGAATGACCATCCTCGTTTTTACCTGGCACTGAGAGGCTTCCCAGGACATGAGACTTTGAAGTGCTAAATGCAGGTCAGTCCAGGGTAAACCAGAATTATCGGCCACTCTGCCGCCAGCTGAGGACCCTACCCACCAGGCCGTGTTTAATGGGGTGAAATCTAGCTTAACTGAAGATAAAAAAATCTGCCTGGGTCAGTTTAGGCTGCCATAACAAAGCAGTTGGGCTGCTATAAGGTGGCCTATGAACAACAGATGTTTATTTCTCACAGTTCTGGAGGCCGGAAGCCTGAGATCACAGTGCCAGCATGAGTGGTTTCTGGTGAGGGCCTTTCTGGGCTGCAGACCACCGACTTCATGTTCTATCCTCGCATGGTAGAAAGAGCGAGAGTGCTCTCTGAGGTCCCTTTTATAAGGGGACTAATCGCCTTCCTAAGGGCTCCACCCTCATGACCTCATCACCTCCCAAAGGCCCCACATCCTAATACCTTCCCATTGGGGCTTAGGATTTCAACATACAAATTTTGGAGGGACAAAACAGCCAGTCTACAAAAGAGTCCTTAGTGAGAAAAAGAAGCCACAAAAGAAGCTGGACCTGGGGACTGATTGGAAAACTATGAGATAAAATTCTTTATAGTACCACTGGACAAAATCTCCTCTTTCAGGTTACAATTTTCTGGAACCATCACTAGAAGAGTCTAGGGGGGAGTGGTAGTCCTGCCTGATTGTCCCAGTTGCTGTTACTGCTGAAAACTGAGTTCTCATTCTGATCAGTTTTCCAGGATGACACTATACAAATAAATGGGATCTAGAAAAAAAGAAATGAATAAACAGCCTACTTTGCGTGTATGTGTGTGTGTGTGTGTGTGTCTATGTGTGTGTGTCTGTGTGTGTGTGTGTGTTTAAAACAAAGAACTAAAGATTAAATTGAAAGTAGCCCTTCAAATCTGGTTACTCATTTGATAGGTTAAATTTATTTCAGGTTGGATCCATTTGCCTTGCTTTATGGTCCATACCAAAACTTAAAAAGATAAAATCACAGCCCACTTTTTAGTTAAGTTATTATAGAAACAAGTAAAAATCTGATTCTTCTTCCTGCAGGCTTAACATTGCAGGGGCCAACAGAAATAATGACAGCTGCCTTCTAACCAGAATAGTGGGGGGAAAATAGCGATATCATGGATTCCAGAATATTCAATTCTGTTTTGTCAGGGTCTACATGACTTCCGTGTATCCAGATAAAAAGGAAAACTGTTCATCTTGCCACACAGTTGTTGAGCCAACATGTTACCAAGCATCAAGACATTTGGAAGCACTAGTGGAAATTTTTATTTCTCACTTGAGATCTATATGTTGTAGGTCATGCCATTTATAATTAAAATAAACTTCACTGCTCTGAAGGCAAAATAAATTGACTCTGCAAAAGTTTGACATTAATGAAGTTATAAAATGAAATTAATTAGGAAATTATTTTTCTAATATTTTTCTATTGATGAAAATTCCTCCCTTAGACATAAGCATAAATTAACTTGAAACAGCCTTGTTTTTTAAAATCTCATAATGCTATGCTGGTGGTTGAGTTCTTCCTACTGTTTTCTAAGCTAATTTAAGGAGAAAAGACAGTCAAGACCATGAGGGAATAAACATGAATTTCTTTCCATCTTTCCTTTTTTTCTTAAAAATGTACATTTTTGGTAGGAATGTATATTAGTACAGCCATTACGGAAAACAGTATGGAGGTTCCTCATAAGACTAAACGTAGAATTACCATGTGATGCAGCAATACCACTTCTGGATATATATACAAAGGAATTGGAATTAGTGTGTGGAAGAGATATCTATACTCCCATGTTCACTACCGCATTATTCACAATAGCAAAAATATGGAATCAACCTAAATGACCATCAATGGATAAATGGATTAAAAAAATGTATATATATAAACACACACACATATATAATTGAATATTCTTCAACTATACTAAAAAGAAGACAATGCTGTTATCTGTGACAACATAGATGAATCTGGAGGATGTTAGACTAAGTGAAATAAGCCAGGCACTGACAGAAAAATACTGCATGATCTCACTCACATGTGGAGTCTAAAAATGTCAACCGCACAGAAGTAGAGAGCAGAATGGTGGTTACCAGAGGCTTGGGAGAGTGAGGTGGAGGGGATGGGGAGATGTCGGTCAAAGGGTACAGAGTTTTAGTTAGAAAGGAGAAATACACTTTTAAGATCTACCTCATAGCATGATAACCATAGTTAATAATAATGTAATGTATATTTCAAAATTGCTAAAAGAGTACATTTTAAATATTCCCATCAAAAAAAATGATAAGCATGTGAGGTAATAAATATGTTACTTAGCTTGATACAATCATCCTACAATGTATACATTTATCAAAACATGACACTGTATCCCATCAAAATATACAATTATTTGTCAATTAAACACTAAAAATTTTTAAAATCTACATTGTTTTTGCAAAGATTATTTTCTTACCCTCCCTTCCCCCCCAAAAAAGGAAAATGAAGAAGAGATGGAGAAGGAGGAGGAAGAGCAGGGAGAATCCACTGACCTGCTACTGCGACTTTTGCTGTCCGACTAATGATGGATCCAGAATCTCCTAAAGATGCCTCACATTGGTAAAGTCCTTCATCTGGTTTATGGTGTCTGGAATGAAATATGTTTTGTATCAACAGAGACCCATTCGACAATTGCTGCTTCCTTTCATCCATTCCCAAGGCTAGATGGATGCCATCTTTCTTCCACTTGATGACGGGGACTCCCTGGTCGGACTCAGCAGAGCAGTCGAGGAGGACGTTTCCTCCCCGCATGGTGACGGCATCAGAAGGCTCTGAGAGGAAGCGCAGTGCTGTGAAAGCTTTAATTTGGAAACCTGCAACAAGAGAGCACACGGAAATGTGTTCGCAGAGTCAAATAAATCTCAGGCTTAGATTTCCCTGTCTTTTCTTTATCAAACTTTCTCCGAAAAGCTAGGCGCTTTGAAAAATGTCCAAGAATAAAAGAAACTTAAAATCACGGATAAGTACCCAGCTGAGGTAAACAAAAGTAATGAAACAATTGGCTCCACAAGTCATGTTATGAGAAATTAAGAACTCATATAAATGTAGGCATGGCCATTACTACGTATCAGTCAGGATTTGAAAAATTGAGACAGAGAAAAGCTAATATTTTCCAAATAAAACTAGATATTTCAAAGTAGCAGTATTTAGTAATGTGGTATCTACAATTTAGGGGACTGTTTCTATCCCTTTATTCAGATTATGGTATTAATTTTTTTTAAATCTACTCAGAATTGCTTTTTATAAAAATAAAAATGAACTCTGAACAGTGTTAACAAAGTTATTTAGAATAAAAACTCAGGTGGGTCTTAAAATAGGTAATTCTCACTTGCAGAAGCAAGTCAATAAAACAGCTGCCTAAGATCACAAATCCCTGAAGTGTCTTAATTTTCATCCAAATGTTTCTCATGAGCCTGGAAATCTGAGTTGGATTTTTTTTCCCATAAACATAAATGAACATAAAGAATCAACAGGAGGAATAGAAAGGCATTTAAGAATCTTGAGGGGATGAAGCAAATATATTATAATTAAAGTACATTCTTTGAGGGGGGGGCTGGCAGTAGCATTTGATAGAGCATTTGGCTGTTAAAGAACTTGAAGAGGTCTTGAGGTGGGTTGTTCAGCCGCCCTAGCTCAGACAGGTGTATACCTAAGTCATTCATGTCAAATTACTTCCAATTTCATTTTGAATAATCTTTGGGGCTAGAGATTCTACAATATCCCTTGGTATCTTGTTTTCAATATTTAATCATTTTTAAGATTCTAACTGAATGTTCTTGCTGCCATTTAATCCCATTTTCTCTGGAACCACTTTGTGTGAAAATGCAGAACAGATGAACATTTTCTGATAAAAGCCCTTTCTTATTTGTAGAAGTATTTCATTTCTTCAAAATTACCCCCTAAATTATGTTTTAGCGTTCATTTTTCTCAGGACGGCAACCTCAACTTTGCAAGCTTTCTTATTTTTTTTTTATTTAATTTTTTTGTAATGGGAAGACTTTTAGTTGTACTTTGTAAAAACATTCCAGTTTTCTATCATTCAAAAGACATGCACCTAAATTGCATATAATCAATATTCTCATAAGGGATTAACCTATACTAGCCCCAACAGACAGAACTATTTCTAGTTTTTTCATTTTCCAGTGACGATAAAACAGATTAGCTTCTCACGTCATTGTTTCTCTCTGGTTTTATTTGCCTTGTTCCTGTATACTCAGTTTTTCTAAATCTCATGTTTGAAGTTTGTGACTTTGCTCAGTGAACTGTGTCACTCATTGACATACACTCATTCTATCCACCTTGGCCACTCACCCAAAAAAGGCATCTGGAACTTTGCTCAAATTAATGTAAATTGTAAAATAACAGTGGGCATTTAAGTCTACTCTAAGTGATACTGATAAAGATACCAAATGACACGAGCCTGGTACCCTCGTTGGCAAATATGCTCCTTTTCTCCACAGATCCTTTTTGTGTAGCCAACCTAATTATCGTACAGCCTGTTCTCCTAGTGGAAAGTATATTGGATTGGGAGTTAGGATATCTAGCCCTAGGTCGTGGCTTTATTACTCAAAGATCTGTGATTCAGACAGGTCTTTTAAGTCCTCAGAACCTCAGTTCCCTCATCTGCAAAAGGAGGAAGTTGAATTAGATGATCTTTAAATTCAACAACCAGTTTGAAAACTGTTAGAGCTAGAATGGGTTGAGGGTGTCCATCAAATGAACGCTGCTCTAAGCTGACTGAGAGGCCTCCCCTGTGTCTACATGATCTCTTCCTTTACCAGAAAAGAAAACCACACTGGGAACACCTGGCTTGAAAAACACTAAGGATGAAAAAGCAGAAAGAAGTCCTTGAATGTCAAGATACTTCACTAGAGTAATACCTACCATTTTCATACAAGTAGCATTAATAAGGTAGAAATAAATTTAGAATTCCAGAACAGGCAACTATATTAAAAAGCATTTATTGCTTTTTTGTTCTTCCCTGGGCCTATATTTTAAATACAACCTCATGCTGAGTACCTTATTTATGTCACAGAACACATAATACATTTAACACAGCTGTTTATGACAGTATGTTAATGAGCACATGTGCCCATTATCACAAATAAATAATCCACTTATTCTGAAACAGGGAGGTTATGACAGTTTTCAGTGCTGTGAATACATAGTTTGGCAAAGTTAAATGAAGATTAAATTTTCTTTAATAAAATTACCCTTGAGGTTTGCTGGCACTTTGAGCTTTTTGTATTCTTTATGACAATTAGATTTTGAATATATGGCTCTGGAATAAAGGCACTTCACTGCTTTTAAGTAACTTGCATTAGACTTAGTTTTTAGGAAAGATGGACCAAGCAAATGGAATCTATTGAGAAATAATAGATATGTCTCCAATGGGCCCCTTTTCAAAATTACAGGCTGCCTCTGACTCCCTTGTGAGGTATCTCTCGCACAGCCCTAAGAAATGTCCCATTATACATTACATTGGCTTCTATTTAGGTCCCCTCTCTCTTTCTCTTAGAGTACTAGTTCCTTTTGGAGAGATTTTGCCCACTGGTACAACCTACCTTAATATGAAATAATTTTATAAAGTTGTTTCATCCAAGAATCAATCAACTAGACTGATTTAATGCATGAGGAGATGAAGGTAGATGATAAAACAGAAGAAGACAAAAAAGAAGTAGAAATAACTTTGGAGCCTATGGCACAAAAATTGTGGTCTGGAATTCGGGCACTCAAGAGTTCCCTAAAAGTACAGATCTCCTGGGAACTGCATGAAAGAGGTCATGGCAAAACGATACAAGGATGTATTTGAGAGTCAAAACAAACTAAACTGCCTACTTAATGCTGCAGACCATTTTAAATTAGAATAACAATGGTGGGGATTTCATCCAGAAGAAAGCCTAATGAAGTTTGCTTGGTTTGGTTTCATTTTTAAGATGCCCAGTGGTCATTCTCTTGAACACTCAAATAGTTATATTTCCTACCCTTGCTTAATAAAGGAAACAATCCTTTTGGTCCTGATATAGAATTACTTAAGGCAATTATATTTTGGAGAAATAGACTTGAAAGTATCAAAATTCCATCCATTAAGAAACCTGTACATCTGAGTCTGTTAGCAGAGCTCACGATAAGAATGAGTTAGTCTCCAGCCCTCTCTCCCCGAAAATGTTGGCTTGGGAAGATTTCTAAATCTTCAGCTAAAAGTAGGCATAAAGCCATATATGCATTTAATTAATGGCTAGCTTTTCTCATCTGTGTTGGTCTGAGAAAAAGTAATTAAATGTCAGGTCAACATCAGAGGATCTCAATCTCTTCCTCCTCATTCTCCTCGTTGTCCTCCTCCTCCTCCTCCTTCTCTTCCTCCTGCTTTTTCTTCTGTAAAATGGTAGTTTGTAAGCAAACACCAACAAAACAAAACCTTCCATGTTTCCTAATGAGGATATAACAGAACGACTACTCTTGAGGGCTGACTCAAAGGAGAAATTTTATTATCTGTTTTAGTTGTATCAGAGGCAAATAAGCATCAGCAATTATACTGTCAAGGATATTTCAAGTTTAAATCAATTGAGTATCTAAAAATAGAAAAAACCTTTAATATATTTTAGAAACTCACCAAAATGATCAAATAGTAAAAATGTTTCTGTAAACTTAAGTCCCCTTGTGCTTTCTCTCCTTATCACATTCTTGTTAATTTCAAAGACCATTCAGTCACAGAGGCAGACTAACTTAAAATGGGGTTTTTAAGGTATGACATTTTATCTACAATATCAAACATTGTTAAGTGTGAAAAATAATTCCCCGTGGAGTCAGAAATCTCTTTCCAAGTCCAAACCGTAAAAGCTTCTGGTTAAGGCAATAGAAGCTCAAAATGAAATTTATGAAAAGTAGCACGGAAGTAAAAAAGAAGCTCCTGAAAGATTTTGAGATTAGAAAATGTCATACAAATCCCCATAGAATTTGCTATGCATAATTTTATTTCTTTCAAATTATACAAACTTTCACTTTAGGCTGCTTTGAGTTCCTGATGATCCCTGAATCCTCATAATCAACCCAGAAAACCATGATCACAATCATCTCTTTTTAGAAATATATGCTACCATATCTGCTTGTTTTTGTGTTAAGACAGATAAAGAGATCTCCATTGAAGGGACTTAAAATTATTTTATGGATGATGCAATATAATCTACTTTCAATTCATCAAACATCAATTACATGTGCAACTGTTAACTCTGATCTTTAGCCCTGGCAGAATCTTATAATACTTGTGAGGCTATGCAATGGAACAGGAGGTTTAAAAACAAAAACAAACAAACATGAATTAACAGGACCCATAACCATATGTGAACTTCACTGGGTTTAGCATATCAGAATATAAATTCTGAAACAGTGGTTCTCAAAGTACAGTGTCTAGACTAGCAACAGCAACATATCCTGGGAACTTGCTAGAAATGAACAATCATAAATGGAATCATGGCCACTAGACAGGACTCATAGGGTGGAAGGGAGATAGGGAGAGGTTGACGAAAGAATACAAAATTACAGCTATATAGGGGAATAAGTTCTAGCATTCAGTAGCACTGTATAGTGACTAAGTTCACAATAATTTATTGTAACTTTTCAAATAGCTGGAAAAAAGGATTTCCAATGTTTCCAACACAAACAAATGATAAATATTTGAGGTGATGGATATGCTAATTACCCCAATTAGATGATTACACATTGTGCACATGTACAGAAATACCACTCTGTACCCCCAAATGTGTACAATTATTATGTGTCAATTAAAAATAGAAAACAATTTTTAAAAAGAAATGCACAATCTCAGGCCCTGCCCCATACCTAGTCAATCAGCAACTATGGGAGAAGAGCCCAATAATCTATGCTTTAAGAGGTCATCCAGGGGAGTCTCGTGTTAACTAAAGCTTGAGAACTCTGCTTCACAACAGCTGGTGGTCTGAATTAGAGCAAAGGGGGTTCTCGTGTTCCTTGGACTTTCTTGTCATAATTTTTCCATATTTGGGGAATTTGTGCAATTTGGGTCTGTTATTTCTCTAAGTAAGGAGACAAAGTCATGGGGATGATGTAGATAATAATCAAACACCACTTTTAACACATGTTTTAGTATTGTTACACATTTCTCTTTGAAAGGCTGAAGAAAAGTAAGGAAAGCGACAAGAAAGATGGCTATTTCTTCTGATTATCTAGTCTTCCCTCTATTGGACTCAGGACTCTATCTGGGCCCCAAATGGCCTTATTTCACAAAGCAAAATAAAAATTCCAGGGTCAATTGGATGCTTAAAATGCTCCTTAGAATATTCTCAATTCTTCACACAAGGAGCTATAAGAAGATTTCAACAGCTATAATCGCTACAATCCTTGCCCAAGGAAGTTTTGGTTAATACAATATTCTTCATGATGCTTCCTTTCTTTTATTACATTTAAGCACCACAATTCAATTATAACCTTTAAAAATACTGGAACTCTAGACACTTACCTGGCTGACCTGCCCCTTAGTCATTTCGTCTGTCTGTAGATGGGCAAAACCACAATAATCATTTACTGTGCTACATCCTGAGAGTGTACTTTGTGTACTTCGTGATAATGTGAGACTTTCATTTCAGCTAGATCAGAGAGAGAAAGTATATGCTTATCAAAGGACCAGCACCAATGACCACTGGGTTTCTGTGAAGTATTGGTGTCTGAATTTTTTACTTTGATAAGGCATAGTAAAAATAATTGTCAGAAGAAATGATCCTGTCTTTAAAGATTATGTTCATTCCAGCCACTGCTAGAGACTAACCTATTTGGAAGCTATTTAACTTTAAGATAAATTTTTATTACTAAAAAATGCAAATCAGAAATGAATTAGGTTTTTTGGAATTTATTCCTGAATTTAAATAATGCAAAGGAAGACTGACCAGGAATGAAAATAGGTGCATTTTACTATGGGAATTTATTAAGGATCATTAAAATGTAGGGAAGCTATGGATGAAAATGCAAATTAAAAATTTAAAGGGAACAGTCAAAGTTCCTCCATCATTAGAGTTGCCAGATGGAGCAAATAAAAATTAAGGGCACAAGTTACGTTTGAATTTCATATAAAAAACAAATAATGTTTTAGTACAAACATGTCCTAAATACTTATGCTAAATAAATATTGCATAAGCCCTATTTATACTAAAATATTGTTATTTACCCCAAATTGAAATTTAACTGGGCATCCTGTATTCTATCTGGCAAGTCTATCTCCCCGGAAATTCCTTCTTGAGACCATCGCAACAGTAAGCAAATAGCACATGAGTTCATACTACCTCGCTCAATTGTCACGTATCTACAGAAAAGAGTGAACTCTTGGAAAGCTACCATGATTGAATCAGGAAAAGTGATTTTAGTGTCAGGACATTTGCTGACCTAGTACAATACCCCCAAATAATCCACGCACAAAGGGTGCTGAACTCGATTTGCTCTTGGCACCATGATTCTTCTTTTTCTCTTCCCTTTACAAGACAGAGAACAAAATTCGGAAACATAAATGCAAGGTCTGGAGCTCAAGAAGCAACTGCCCCTGCTGATATCTCTTGGTGAGCCCATGCAAAGTCTCCACATCAGACATTCTGAGCACATGGCATCTTGCACAAAGCAGAGGAAGCTTTGTAGAGATCTGAGGTTTTTAACGGGCAAGAAGTGTGTGCCCCAGGCAACTGTCTGAGTGTCCTCTGGCTAAATCCAATGTTAAAGAACAATGATGAAGGTCTAGCTGGAGTGGGGGGAGTAACTGCCTCATTCCTTTGCTGTTCCAAGAGCTAAATCTCCAAACCGCAGCTTGATTTGGCTGTGTGATACAGGGCAAACTGTAATGGAATTTGTTTTCAGCTCAACAGGTAACACATTCTGACATCTAGGTTATCATTCCCCAGGCCTCATGCAAAATTAACACTTAAAAGAGAAACTTTGATGTGTTGCTTAATCTGCCCTGGGTTGGAATCTTTTCCCCTTTCCATTTAGTAAAATGTAAACTAGCTTTCTCTTCTCTTCGGTTTTTCATCAGTCTTTCTCAAAGTAGGGAGAGGGATGGCACTTTATGAATGCAGAACTGTCAACACTAAGAAGGGTTCTTGAGAGTATTTAGAAAAAGTATGATTTAACGGGTGCCCAGTGCATGGGCAGAGCTCCAACTGGAAGGCAATCAAGTGGACAAGCATTTGGAGATGCCATTTATTATGGAGCAACCCATCAACTTTCAGTACCTTATTATTAACCAAGTTATCCATATTTACTGTGCACAAATAAGAAAATATAGACATAAAACAATATATGATATTAATTACCCACATCCCTGCTCACCTAGTGATAACCACTGTTAAAGTTTGTATTCATTTCCTTCCAAGAAATCATTCATTTCTTTATTAACAATGATTTGCTTTATTATCCATATGGTAGTGATCATATTTTACATCTAAATTTGAAACTTGTTATTGTAAGGATCCTTCTATACCCATTCTTAATTGTATTATTTTCCATTAGGTTTTATCAAAGGGCAAATGATTTGTGCTACATGCCATAGTTTTCACTCCCACTTGGAAAATTGCTTGCTTTTTAGTGGCACATTTATTGAAGCATTTTGTCAGTAAGCCTGTTAAATCTGAAATTTTACATTAGATAAAGGCCAAAGGGGAAGAAAAATGTGTTGACAAATTGCAATTGAAATAACGTACTTTTTAATATTATATTTGTTTTTACTGTAATGTTTAACAATGCAATGTAAAACAATCTTAATGTTTTAAAGATCTTACAAATACCCCCATTCCATTCATTGATCTATATAATATTTACTGAGCACCTACTGAGTCAGGCATTGCTCAAGGATGGGGAAAATTAGGTAAAAAACAAAGAGTCCAATAATTCCTATCCTTTTAGGTCTACATTTTGGTAGAGATATACAATAAAGAACTAACTGAGCAAATGTCAGAAGGGACTAAGTGCTATAAAGGAAAATAAAGAAGGAAAGAGAATAGAGTTGTGAGATATTGGAGAAGGCCTCTTGGAGAAGGATAAGACTTGAGCAAAGATCTGAAAATCGTGAGGAAAAATGTTGTCTTAGTCTGCTTGGGCTGCCATACAGAAATACTGTAGACTGAGAGTTTAACATATAGATTTATTTCTCATAGCTCTAGAAGATGGCAGGTCCAGGACCAAGGTGTCAACAAAATTGGTTTAATTCTAAGGCCTCCTTTCTTGGCTGGTAGGTGGCCACTAGCCAGCTGTGGGCTCACATAACCTCTTCTTTGCTTGTGGGGAGAGAGAGAGAGAGCTCTGGAATCTGTTTTTTCTTATAAGAACACTAATCCCATCATAGGGGGTTCTACCATTATGACTTCATCTAAACCTAAGTATGTCCCAAAGGTCCTATCTTCTATAATGATACATTATATTGGGGATTAGAGCTGCAACATATGAATTCTAGGGGGACAGACAAGACCATTCAGTCCATAGTAGACATGGAGCAGATATTCAGGAAAAGAACTCTGCAGGCAGAGGGTGCTAAGGCCCAGAGTTGGGAGTGTGATGAGCCCATCCCAGGAAGACCAGGGAAGCCTATGACTGGGTCAGACTGATCAATAAAGAGAGAGTTCCAGGAGGCAAGGTCCGAGAGGTCACAATGAGGCTATGTAGGCTCTAAGAGGCAAGTAAAAGTACTTTGCTTTAACTCTGACAAAGATGGAAACCTAGTGGAGAGTTTTGATCAAGAGAGCGAAAAGGTCCAACTTACGTTTTAAAGTAGTTCCCAACAGGGGAGTGATTTTTTTTTTCCCCATGAGACATTTGGCAATGTCTGAAGACATTTTTGGTTTTCACAACTGGAGTGCAGCTGGCATCTATGGGGTAGAGGCCAGAGATGTTGCAACACACCCTATAATGCACAGGACAGACCCTCACAAGAGCAAATTATCCAGCCCAAAACATCAGTAGTGCCGAGATTTGTCCAAGGTATTGCAGGGGAGGTGGTGAGAAATGGTCATATTCAGGACCCATTTTAAAGGTAGAGTCATTAGGGTTTTTGAGGGATTAGATGTGCGTTGTTCAAAAAAGAAAAAAAAAAAAAAAGAAGCCGCAGATGGCTGCAAGTAGATTAACAGAGCCATTTATGTGATTTGTATGAAAAAAAGAAGCCATTGTCAATTGCAAAAGAAAGCTCCCAGCACCACAGGTCAGTTAGACCTGAGTTCTTTGTGTGATCTGTCTCTCACTAGCATTTTAAGTGTGGACTACACCACTGGGAATCAATTCACTCATTAATAAAACAAGGAGATTGGACTAGATAACTTCTAGGTATCTTCAGCTCTAATATTATAAAATTCCATGAGTTCACACCTATTAATTTTGCTACTTACCAAAAAAATTACTCTCAAATTTAGGAGGAAATTTGTCATAGGAAGAGATTTGCTGTAATCACCCTGCAATCAGTTTATCACAGGCTGAAAGGAGACCACAAAGAACGTAGTTACTGAAGGTGCCAAGAGACCAACAACCTACCTCATTATCTATGAAATAGAGACTCTAATAGTCTAATCTTTTCTCTTAAAGATAAAGGACTGCAGAGGTCACTCGGCTGACAAAACTCGGCTGCTTTATTATGATTCATGAGAAATGAAGTATTCATCTTATGGAAACTCCTATTACAAATATGAAGGATTAATTCCATAAAGGTCTGACAGGTCCAGGGAAAACCTTAAAACTTCAGCAAATCTCATGGTTGACATTGTGGCATAATGTCTGATGTGGGGACCCATACTGATAAAATATTTGTGTTATAACGAGTCCAATTTTCTCAAAATGGAGGCCAAACAGTGGTTTTCATTAAAATGCTGTCATTCATTTTGTCGTGATATTTACTGTATCTTGTCTCAACAGAAAGGTGATATTTTCCTGCTTAGTCCATGAATGTCATCAAGAAGGAAAACCCACGATGATAACAGGAACATCAGCTTTGGAACTGAAAGCCAATGAGCTCTGAATTGCTCAGGAGCTCTGCATTTATTAAAAGACCCTGTCAAATAACTTGTTTTATTAGGTGGTGATTGAGGTTCAGTGGGAGATGACTTGGGGTGCAAGAATGAAGTATCTTGAATGGAACTGCTGAAAAAAAGTCTGCATGTGCCACGTGTATACATGATTTGTGTGAACTTCCAGGATAAAGGACCTATTTTTGTGTTTTCACCTGAAGGAAACTAAAAGATAAAGAAACATGCATATTTCTTACTTAAAAGGGTTTATTGCATGCAGGAGTTACTGTATGTCACTTCTAAAAATGTTCTAATGAGAGCCTTTCCTAGAATCTGGTGGTTAGCACTTTTGATCCATGGTACTAGCAGGTGGTGGCCAGTGCCCAAGGTATTCACTTGACTTCTGAGATGGTGTGACTTCCATTAATATCTTAGAACTAGTTATAAAGTTTAAGCCAAATAATGAATATGCATATCACGTTCCCATTTTACAAAATGAAAAAGTTAGACATAGGCCTATGTAGAGATAGAAAAAGTCTTCACTGAATATCAGTGACAGAGACTCAGCTCTTAGAAGTGATAACCTTTTATTGTCCCTCTCTTGTGGCTCTGATCCAACTATCACCTATCCTATTTTTGAGAATTTCTTCCTTATTTTACTGCAAACTCCAAGGGAACAGGAATGAATCATAGTTGTCAATCTCACTCAGCCCTTAGTAGCACTTCCCTATCTCAGAGGTATTTAATAAATACTTATTGAATAAGCAAACATGTATAGACAAAGACAAGAATGATTTGGGAAATATACTTAAATTGGTGAAAGCAAATCATACCCTAGGTGAAAAAAAGTTAGACCTCATTCTCCTAGGTTGGCTATAAATGACTGAGATTAATCAATACAGTCATGCACCACAAAATGACATTTTGGTCAATGACGGAAGATATATATACTATGCTGATACCATAATATTGGAGGTGAAAAATTTTTATTGCTTAATGACATCATAGTCATCACAATGTAGCATAACACATTACTCATCTCTCAGGTGACACTGTTGTAAACAAACCTACTGTGTTGCCAGTCATACAACCAAGTATAGCACATATAATTATGTATAGTACATAATACTTGATAATGATGATAAACCACTATGTTACTGGTTTATGTATTGAGTATACTTTTTACAGTTATTTTAGAGTATAATCCTTTTACTTATAAGATAAAAAAATTTTAAAACAAACAGCCTCAGGCAGGTCTTTGAGGAGAGATTCCAGAAGAAGGCATTGTTATCATCAGAGATGACAGCTCCATGCATGTTATTGTCCCTGAAGACCATCCAGTGGGACAAGAAGTGGATATGAAAGACAGTGATATTGATGATCCTGACCCTGTGTGGGCCTAGGGTAAGGTATGTGTTTATGTCTTAGTTTTTAACCAACATTTTAAAAAAGTAAAAACTAGTATTTTTTAAATAGAAAAAAAGCTTATAGAATAAGGGCATAAAGAAAATATTTTTGTATAGCTATATAATGTATGTTTTAAGCTGTGTTATTGCAAAAGAGTCAAAGAGTTAAAAAATTTAAAAATTTATAAAGTAAAAAAATTATAGTAAGCTAAGTTCAATTTATTACTGAAGAAAGAAAAAAAAATTGTAAATTTAGTATAGCCTAAGTGTACAGTTTTTATAAAGTCCATAATAATGTACAGTAATGTCCCAGGCCTTCACATTCACTCACCCCTCACTCACTGACTCACCCAGAGCCACTTCCAGTCCTGGAGGCTCCAGTCATGGTAAGTGCCCTATACATACGTACCATTTTTTATTTGTATACCATATTTTTATTGGACCTTTTCTATGTTTAGATATACAAATATTTACCATGGTGTTACAATTGCCTAAGTATTCAGTATGGTAACATGCTGTACAGGTTTGTAGCCCAGAAGCAATAGGCTTTACCATATAACCTAGGTGCACAGTAGGCTGTAATATCTAAGTGTGTGTAAGTATACTCTGTGATGTTCACATACGCCAAATTTGCCTAATGACACATTTCTCAGAACATATCCCCATCACTAAGTAACACATGCTGTATTGCTGTCAGTGTAAGAATGAAGATTATCAGTATCTATATTGATAACATTTCCATGCATATTCTGTGATGGTCTTTGAAAAGCAGGCTGTCTTTGAAAAGTTTCTAGAAACATTTTCTATAAAGTAAATTTATTTTGGCTTTAATAAATTTAATTTTTCCTGGACCAAGAGGCTAAATGGAAAATAGTATATAGACACTTATATGACCATTTAAAAAGACAGCCGTTTCAAAATGTGTAAACCATTATTACAAAAACAGGCAGAGGGCCCTCCCTTGGGTTGCAATCTGTCAACCTCTGTTCTCGGGAGATGGTCCTGCTGATTCACAGTGAGGGGAGTCAAAGCTTGGAGCTGCCATCTCATGTTAAGCTCTCCTGGACGCCTCATTCCTGTTGGTAATGGATTTACCATTTACGAGAGCTTTAACAGAAACATTTGCTCTTTAGGCTGTGCATACAGGTGAAGTTCTTCGCTATATTTATTCATTCATTCACACATATTCCTAAACACTATTAAATGCCTATTAGCTCCCCATCTTCCTCATTCCCTCCAACAGTCCTCCAGTCCAGGCCACAGATCCTTCATTCCATCCCCTCCTCCTTCTCCCTCCCCTCGCCCCCTCTGGATATGCCCACCTCGCCCAATACCCCTACTGCCTGCTCTACCTATTCTAGAGGTTTCACAGAGAGTGGCCCAGGAATTCTGTGAAAAATGTATTCTAGTTACTAATGATATAGAAAACGCAAGCTATTTTCATAGCACCATTTCCTAAAAAGCCCCAAAGAATGGGAAAATGGTCTTATAACTGTGTTCTCTATCTTATACGAAAAAATACTCAAGACGCAGGAGAGAGCTATTTCTTCTGTTTTCTTATTGAAAGCAAAGCAGCACAGTCTAGCCCACTCTGCCGTGACACAGTAGAGTTTTAGGGAACTTGTAGTCCTAGAGACCTAAGGAATTGTTTTCCTATCACAGATGGTGCCTTGTGGGAGCCTGAAGTTGTTTAGCCACTTTTTGCCATTCCTGGGTAAGCTTCTATCCAGCTGTGTTTCATGAATTTATCTTATTTGATCTTCAACAAATTCCTTTCACATTGTTTTCTAATTTAAAAAAAAAAAAATCAGTAAGACTCAAAGCAAAGATATTATCTCATGAGCTACCACTTAGGAATAGTAAAAGCCTAAAATTTATCTAAATAATAAACAGCAGGTCCCCTTGAATGATAGAAACTGTAATTCCATTGAGGGGTCCAAGTGTTATCATAAAACACTCAGAACTAAATTTATACACACTTTACAGATGAAAAGCAAAACCAAGAACAGAAAATGTGCTGAGTTTACTGAGTATAATGTACAGGTCTCCATCTCAAATTGCGGCTCCCCATAATTCATCAACTGGAGGCATTTTCCCCGGTTATGTGTGACCCCAAACAAAAGCACCCACTTCCTCTATTGTTCTGCCCACTTATGGGCTCTCTCCTAATACGTATAACTCTCTTAACCTCATATTACCTCAACATCAGAGAAGCCAGGGACTTAATACCGTAAGAACATAAAAGGGGGTGGATCACTTTTTCTTACATAGTATCTTGATTTGTATAACAGGTACAAGGATTGTAATTTTAAAGGCCATAATTTGTGCACAGTTTAAATAATATTAGCCAAACCTGTTATTGTCTTTTTAACATAATTAAATAAATAAAATTTTCTCTTTCTTTCCCATTTCTTTTTCTCTTCAGTTAGAAAAACAGCATGAAAAATATGCCCTTGCTCTTGCATAGCCAGGGGAATGAATCATATAGACACGAAAAGAACTGATAATGATCAAATTCAGTTACATACAGGAAGATCCATTCTCTTGTGCAAAGGGTGGTCTGGGGTGAGGATGGGAGTTACCCACCGTCCTAAATCATGGGTCAGGGTTACATGAAGATTTGTTGGAGGTTTGCATTATAACTTAAAACACTGCTTGATCTTTCTCTGTTCATTTGCTCTTACATTTATAGTAACTTAGAGGGATTCAGAGTTTACGTGGCAGCCTCTTTTGATCCTATTGATCAGGGAAAGATTGTTCACTTTATTTTTCAGGTAGGCTCAGAGAGGTTAACTGTCATGACAAGGTCACACAGCTCAGAAGGGCATCTAGTAATAAAATCTAGATTTGTCTCAATTCTAGTCTAGAATTAATTCTATATCACCTTCCCGCCTATTTATTTCCTTTCCTTTTCTCACACTGTTTAAAAAACAGACTACATCAACAAAGAAGTAGGGTCAAACCAGCACAGAAGTGGAATAAACACAAACACACAATATTAATTGAAATATTAGCTATTGTGATTCTGGAAAATCCACCATGCAACGTTTGAGAACTGAAATCTCTTTGTCATGTAAATATATACTCTGGGAGAAGAGGCAAAGTGGATGATTCTATAATACCCAAAATAATTTGGAATAAAATGACTTATCGGACTACTGATCTTGGCAACCAGTTAGCCCCGGAAGGATGAGCCCAGGGTTAATAGTGAGGATTGACAGCAGAGGGTAAGGGGAATGCCGGAACAGGGAGCCTGGGAAGACAGTCGCTTTGTGCTTCCAGCAACCAATCAGAAGCCTCCAAGAGTGTCTACCACAGGGGTGGCGGAGAGAAACATCTCCAGAATGCTGGAGGAGCAATACAGAACTAAAGAACCTTTACTCAACTTCATTTTTTTTCCCCTCAGGGCTATACATGAATCAAAAAATCTTGGATTTACCCCAGGTCATGAAATCTATGAAGAAAGAAGGCATTTGATCATCAGAAGTGGCCCACAAAATGTGTACTGATCGGCCACATACATTTACACTCTATTTACTACCCTCAAAGTTAAGAACTACACTTCAACTTTTGTTTAAATCCTTTTCCCTGTTTGCATTTAGCAGGGATGAACACACAATAGATAATAATAATAATAAAAGTATTGAGTGGTGTTAGTCTCAGGAAAGGAAACTATCTTGCCATTCTTAGCATAGTCAACAGAACCACAGGGGGAAAAACGAAAGGGAATGAACATTCTGAGCTTCCTTTAATAACTACTTTTCATTGGGTCCAAAGTTTGGTTCAGTAGCTGAAGGCCTCAAGCTGGAAACCTTTACTCATGGGCATGCAGGACCAGGGAGCTCATAACTAGACTTTGCAGATTAAAGGCATTCACGGATGCCCACCGGATGCAAGATGTCACCATCTCTGATACATAAAGTCAGTCGCACAGCTGGCCAAGGTTTTAAAAGCAACTTTTTGATGAGACTGCTGTTGAGCATCAGTATGTCAATCATTTTTTGCCAATAATGTAAGATAACATAATATGTAACCAAAAATGTACATGATATAAGGACAGGCTAATTACGACACTGTGCATTTTGCTTTTGACTAATTTCAAGCTAATCACAAGAGTGATCACTAGGATAATCACACAATTTACCATACAAATCAGACACTTCTGAGACTGAAAGGGGATTCAATTTATAATTAAGATAGGACCATAGGTATAAACTGGAATTGCTCTAGGCAACCTGGGAGGCATGGTTTCCTACCTATCATTATTTTAAAGATGATATTGATGCTTATAATTACATTTTTTTGAAATCCATTTATTTTTATCTGATAGTGAAAAATATTGTTAGGCACTAGAAACATTCAGAATTAATGATATTGACATATGGCATATACATTTTTATTTCTAAAATGTATAATATGCTCTCATACATCTAAGTTTTTAGTTAAACTTGAATTAAAGAAAATTACACCTCATTGTCATCTAAACGTGGGTGACTCATTAATGGAAACTTCTTTGGGTGCAGATAAAAGGCCAATGCTTATTGGAATACCTCCGGGCAGTGACTGGAAAGGGCTGCCTGCACTCTGATCACACCGGCATGTATCTGGAAATGAACTGAAACCAAATGACCAAAAATGTGATGGGTCTGCATGGAGGGGACTGTAGACCAAAAGTATTGACCTCCTTGTCAATCTGCAAAGTGACTGTAAAAAACAAGGCATGAATCATGGTAGAAAAGACTGCAGCCACTTAGATGCTATTAACTCCACCGGCCTTGACCATGAGGAATAATGGCAGAATGAGGCATGGAAGTTGGGTTCACAGGGGAGAACCCTGCCTCATCACATTTAGTGACTCACAGGTCTATGCCCTTTTGCTTAATAGTGGTGGGTTCAATGCTTTAACACAGATAAATGTGTTCAGACAACCTTCCCAGTCAATGCTGACATCAGCAAGCAATAGTTTAACGTGGCCATAGCTACAAGCAGGGGAAACTTACAGAAGATTGACTTGGCATTTTTGATTAAATCAATTACTAATTCACATACAACACTCTTAAAAAATTTACATGGCATAATGGATCCTCAATTGACCACATCACGACAGCATGAAAGTAACTACTAGATAAACATTAATTACATTTTTGAGCTTTTTCATATATAGGAGGGAAGAACAATTGAACTAATACTTCAACCTATTACATGATTTAATTTGCAACTACCTGATGAAATTATTATTATGTTGATTTTAGAGAGGAGGAAATCCAGGCTGAAGTCTATGACATATTATAATTTGCCCAATGGATGAGTTTGAATCTGAAATAATATCTTTGCCTCCAAACTCTATTTCTATCAGATTTATTTCTCTATATCAGAGGTCTGCAAAATTTTTTCTGCAAAGGGCCAGATAGTAACTATTTTTAGTTTAGTGGATGTACTACTCAATTCTGCTATTGTAGCAGAGAAGCAGCCACAGACAGTACGAAGAGAAATGGCATAACCACAAATTCCCACCCCGCCTCCTGCTCTGAAATAATCATCAGAAATGAAAGCAAATAAATAAACTGACATACCGTTACTAATAGTTGTGAATATCTTACACTGATTCCCCTGTAATAGCTCCAGTGAATAAATCCTGCATAAAAGACAATTCATGCTTATTTTGGCATCCTCTACTTTTTTTTTAAATCCCTTCTTTTTTTTTTTTTTTTCCTTTCTTTTTTTTCTTTTTGGAGACAAAGTCTCACTCTGTTGCCCAGGCTGGAGTGCCGTGGCATCAGCCTAGCTCACAGCAACCTCAAACTCCTGGGCTAAAGTGACCCTTCTGCCTTGGCCTTCCAAGTAGCTGGGACTACATGCCTGGCTAATTTTTTTTCTATATATTTTTAGTTGTCCAGCTAATGTATTTCTATTTTTAGTAGAGACAGGGTCTCACTCTTGCTCAGGCTGGTCTCGAACTCCTTACCTCAAGCGATTCTCTCACCTCAGCCTCCCAGAGTGCTAGGATTACAAGCTTGAGCCACCATGCCCGGCCCCCTTCTTTCTGATTATCTGGTGACTTCTACTGACATTAGGGTTCTTCCATACAGGCCTGCCCCACCTGGCTGAATCTTACATACTAAACACTTGTTTCTTCTGCTTCCCATTTTTAAAACCTATTCAAAATAGTGTCATCTAGTATGTGTGTGTGTGTGTGTGTGTGTGTGTGAAGTCACTAACCTTTACCCATGTTAAGTTATGATTAGCTAAAACAACTTCATAGGGCAACCTCAAGAGTGACAGCAGTCTAGTAGAGGCTAGACTCAGCACCCATTTATTGCATCTCTATGCTAGATATTGGAAGTGGGCATGTTTCTAAATTAGCCATGTCTATCTAAATCCATAAAAGGAGTTAGGCTTTAGTAATTCCACTCCTAAGGTGCTAGCTCAAGAAAATAATTCAATGGAATAAAAATTACTCTATATACCAAAAAATGCTTGTTAAAATACTTGATATCACAGCAAATCAAGATAAATAGGAGCAAATTGATTGATATTCGGGAAATAGATAAGTAAATCACAGAGCATAGATATATCGATATATTAGGAAAAATCAAAATTGTCACTGTAAAGACCAGAAAGAAACATGCAATAATAAGCAAAAAATTACAGATGAGTGGATTTGTTTGGCGGTAAAATTTCCTTCCTGATACTCCTTAAATAATGTCATGAATTCAACCACTGGTTGCATATGGAAAAACACTCTGAAAGAACACCATAAAGAATATTCCTATGTGGTTCTAATGCATTATGTCTATGCATAAATGCTTCTATATGTAAAGAGAAACTAGTTTCTGGCTTCCCTGTCCTAAACTCTTTCACTACAGAGGAAGACATGTGGACTGTGAAAACCACCGTATGGACAAGGTCTCTGTCATATGACTGAATTTCCTTTTTGTAACTGTTAACGACACCACCCCTGAAATGCAGCCATGCGACAGCACTTTGCTTTTGTGCATTTTTCCCTTTCATTTTGAAGCCTGCTCCCTCATTCCTCAGAGGCCGGTTAGCAATGCAATAAATTAATTTGTACTTTGGAGTGAACTCTTTAATCCTTTTTGTTCTCTCACCTCCCAATCAAACACATACTCTCACATTTGCATGTATTAACATAATGAAACATTAATTACGCAGTGTCTAGGATAGGACAAGCAAAGCGCTTCAATCAATCTCAATAACTCGCATCAGGAAGGTGAAAAACGCTGCCTGGCCTTATCAGGAGCACATAATAGACACAAACACAGGCTCGGTGCCTGTTGTGGGTGTGATTTATAACCAACATCTGAAAACAAAAAGCAGAAAATTATAAGGAGACGAATCAATAACAATTATCTTAATGATAGATGGACAAATTTTATTCTTTTATTGGGTGGTATTGTCAGTCTAGTGGTTTGTTTGCAACAGGGGATAAAGATTAAGCAGACTGCTCTAGAAAACCAGTGGTGTCTGAAAATGCCTTATTCCTGGGGTGCTGTGTGTTATCTGATTTCCCTCAAGTAATTGTGAGCATTCTTTGGAACCAGAGAAGCTAACTTCCAACGTCTCACCCACAGCCTCTTTGTGAGGCCTAGGTAAAGTCTCCTAACCTTTCTAGATTCTGGTTTGTCTTCCTGGTCTCCCCCCACATATTAAAAGTTCATCTCCTTTAGAACGTCTGATTTTGGCCAGTGTCAGCCCGCATGGCCATGCTGTGCTTACTACAGCCAACATCAGGTTCCAACTGTGGCTGACAAGTGCCAGTTGCTCATAAATGGGTACACAAGATTATGTTTGAAACCTAGAACTTACAAACGTCTACACTATTTCACATACTTTG
This sequence comes from Eulemur rufifrons, assembly GCF_041146395.1. Taxonomy (NCBI): domain Eukaryota; kingdom Metazoa; phylum Chordata; class Mammalia; order Primates; family Lemuridae; genus Eulemur; species Eulemur rufifrons. The sequence goes on from NC_090987.1 coordinate 17,872,115, forward strand.
CAAGACTTTTTTGCAAATAATAACCATGTTGACATATGGGTATTTGGGTCCATAAAAGCCCATTTCTTGTGAGACTTCTTCTTAGAGCCAAGATAGATCAATAAGAAAAAAAGAAAAGAGAAGAACAAAGGTTGCCATTGCAGTACTCAACAATCGTTCCTCTAGACCATTGAAAGCCAAGAAATCTGAATTCTACTCCTGATGATTGCAACCTCACTATATGACCTTGAGCAATTCTCTCTTTGTTTATGCATTGTTTTTTTCATGTGCAAAGTAAAGAGCTTGGACAATGTGATTTCTAGGTCCCTTCTAGGTCTAACATTCTGTGGTTCTACCATTAGAAGATTTGACTCATATGGATTAGCTCTTTAACCAGGAACATCCATATGCCTCCCAAATATCCAATCCAGTGGGAGACACAGTTCTTTATTCAACCTTCCTGCTCTAGGAGCAGTAAATATTTCTCTCACTGACTTTAGTATCACCTAAAACTTTAATTCCACATGAAGGAACAATTGCAAGCCTTACAATTTGAATATGTAACCCAGCAAAGGTAGGGGCAGTTCCTTTTTCTGTGCATTTAAAGAGGAGACAGAAACATCAAGGGAGTGATACTTAGTCTGGGCTTCCTTAGAAATTTGGGCATGATTACAGAACAAGCAAATGACAAACAACGACAACAAAACAGACTATTAAATTCAGCTCTGTCTACTGCCTATTGTGGTAGGTATAGCTTCCCTTTTCCTATTATAATGGGAAGTCTACTTTATTCAAAGTAGAGATTATGCTTAAAGAAAAAAAAAAAAACTAAACAAATTCAATTGTTAAAAATCCAATTTTCCTGAAGTTGACCCTACGGTGAGTCAGGTCTTAGAAGCACATACTTTCTGATTTGTGGTTCTCAGAGCCCATTAATATTTGTAATCACTTCTCCAAATACACACTATTCATATAGTTCCCTGGAGACTCTAGAGACCAATCTGCCTTTTTGACAGCTGTCGAATCCTTGTTTGCATGAAAGATGCAACAAGTCAATGAAATCATCCTTCAGGACTCTAAGCACTGTCAGCTATTGGTTATGGGGACTCATCCATCCGTAGACCCTCATTTGGGCCCTTTCATAACTGATATGTTAGCTTGTGCATTCCTGCAATTGCTCATGTGAGTACAAAATACAATGACATGACAGAGGCATAACATTATAATTCTCTACATCCAGAGACTTGAATGGCCTGCCTGCCAGTACACCACAGTGCGTTCCCATTTACAATGCATCTATCTTAACAAAGAGTTGAGGAAATCATCTTTCATATAGGTTATACTTGTCTCTTTCCATTGCTTCTCAGCATTCCTGGAAGATGCATCAAAGTACAATGATCCTTACATTTTCCTGTACAATAGTCTTGGGATAAGGATGGCAAACTACCTTTCCCTAAGAGATGGAGCACATAAGCACCATCTTATGTAGAGGGAAACATCTTTAGTCTGCCCACTTGGTGAGATATCTGTTGAGTGCCACTGCCCTTCAGCTGCCTCTGATAACATAAAGAACTTTATTTCTAAGGCCACAGGTACCAAATAATTTATATCAGTAATGACTACCAAATGCATTTTTAGTAGCTTATTACCTATTCACAATAGTTCTCTATTTTATTCATTAGGAAAGAAGGAGACAGAAGGATAGGGCCCACAATCATAATTAGACAGAAAAGGCACTTCAAATCCCAGTAATCATATCCTCATCAATACAAAAGCTGTATTGTTTTATGGCTACACACCACCACCCTGAAAATAAAACTCTTCTACTTTGAGCCAAGCACTGACCAGGAATTAGAGGAAAAAAAATGTTTGCCATTAGGTGAATAAATTGCATCACTATAATGAAATGGGAGAGTTGGGAAAACAAACAGCTAATTCATTGCAAATGCAAAACCACTCTTTCTCTATAAAACAAAAACCACAATAAAGCTGATGGGCCATGGGTTATGAATACATTGTTCTGGGTCTTTCAAAACCCAAAGATATTTTAAAAACCATAATCCAAGCATAACTAAACCATAAAGCATTCAATAACAAATGTGTAATATTTAGCCTTTCCATTCCAGCCAGCACAATCCCCCTGTGATGCCCTCCTGACCAGTTGGATTTGGTTATACTTCATGAAAAGTCATAGCTTCCAGATCTCGTTTTCTTTCAATTCAGTGGATTTGACAATTTCAACATAAAGAAATTAAAATTTAAAAATAAATAAATACAAGTACCTGTGGGTCATAAACTTGCAAGCTCAGCAGTTTTAATGTTTAAAATAAATGTTTAATGTCCAACTGCAGGATTAGGTGATATTACAAATGTGGATCATTTTCTTCTCTGAGGTGAACAAAGCAAATAAGAAGAGCAAAAGCAATCAAAGTTGCAGGATCCTGAAACTCCGTTATTCATTACACTGACAGCTTCACGTTGAAGCCGGTTGTCACGTTTCTAAGTCTTTACCCAACCCTCGGAAACTGGCTAATTTACTACCCCAGAACTGTCTCAGAAAAATAAGAGGTGTCCTTGTTGACCAGATTTAAAAAAAAAAAAAAAGTTGGTCAATCACAGTTATTTTCAAAAGAATACCACCATTCTCATCATCCAATGACAGCAAAAGGCTGAAAGATATTACCTGCTCATAAGGTAGGGAAAATAAAACTTTAATCTCCATAACCAATCACTTTGGATTTCTATTTCTTACTGTTTTCTCTTGACTGTGACATCTATGATTGCTGTAACGACACACCCACTGGCTCCAGCAGCATCTCCATCTCCAAATACCCATTTTCTAAGATTTCCTAAGCAAGAGAAACTTCAAGCACTGGGATTTTCCCAATGCTGGAAGCTTTCTTTTTAAACTTATGGTTAATAATGATGATAATATTAATAGCAGCTTTTGTTGTTGAATCATTTTTAATCTGCTACTCACTATGTTAAATATCCGTTGTACATTATCTAGAATGTTCCTCATATTTGACCTATGATTTGGCTACCTCCCTTACCTCCATTTTACAGATGATCAGAGAGGCCACATAACTCAACCATTTTCATTCAGCCATAATGTGGCAGAATCAAGACATGAACTTGTGTCTTCCTGACTCTTGAAGCTATGCATTTGATCAAAGAATTTGGAGCTGGAAAACCTAGATCTCAGTGCCCCAAAATCCAATATAATATAATTAAAAAAAAAAACCAACTTCTTCTGCCTTAAAATGTTTCCAAATAACTAGAGAAAGAAGAGAGACGTGTACCAACAATCCAGTGCATTGTTGAGGCCAGCCTGGTGAGGTATATGGAAGATATTTTTTATAATAAAAAAAGGATGTATGTAGGCTAACAGAGAAGGTGCCACATCATGCTACAAATAGTTAAATCAATTAAAATGAAGCTACTGTGGTGGAGAGAGATGGGGTTTAACAGAAAAGTGACAATTACTGTGCAAGAATCACTAGATACCAGGAGGAGAAGAAATGCTGGATCACAGAGACAAAGTAACGAATAATGGTTAAGATCACAGGCTCCAGAGGCAAGTATATCTAGATTTAAATTCAGTCTCTGCCACTTACCAGCTGTGTGACCTTAGCAAGTTACTTATCCTCTCTTTTATATCTTATAAAGCAGGAATAATATCACTAATCATCTGTTAGGACTGTTGGGAATTATTTTTTATAAAGTGTTTAACATACTGTCTGTAGTAAGTATTCAATACTGGTCATTCATCATGATCAACATTGGTCAAAATTTGATCACTTTACATCAGTGTGACCTTGAGCAATTCTTTCATCTCTCTGTCCTTCCATTGACTTCTCTTTGAAATGGGAATGATATTGGAAATTCATCTGGTTCTGCCTGGATAAATGAGACAATGTATATAAAAAGATATTGAAAAGTATAAAAGTGTTAATACAAGAGTTTATAGAGCTGGGGTAATGGATCAAACCTTCTAGTGCCAGACTAACCCATTAACATTGGCGTGTGACCTGTGTATGCACTAGTCTATACTAATGCATATTTCATTTCCTATCTCTATTGCCTTACCCAGTCTCTCTCTTTTCTCTCTGTAATATGGATATGCCATCTCAGTAAAAACCATCTACTTTATTTACCATATTAAGTTCTCAGGCCTAGGAAGATGAAACCATCCTTTCCCATGAGCCACACACGCTCTTTAACACTCATCCCCCAGCCCCAAACCCAGACATGGTTTTTACATCATCCTTCTCATCACCTGGTAACACCTTCACCTTCCCCCACTGCCTGTCACACACTGCTGCCTTCTTTCTGTGTGGCAAATCATGTGGCACAGTCTGTAGCACTAGGAGAGACTATTTATGATCATCGTGCTGTAAGGATTTGCCATGTGAAAATTATTGTGTTATATTACTGTCTAACCTAACTGCCATTGTGGCAAGAGCTTGCAGCTTTTGAGAAACCTTTTGTCTGCCTTATCTTTTACATGCTGGAAGTCCAAAGGCAGAACAGAGACTTCAAGGGGCAGTGATGTGCACAGCGGGAAATGAGACTCTCACTGCAGCTCTCAGCAGCACGCTGACCCTGGCACGCGCTGCCTTTCTCAGCACTTCTGGGTGAGGAGCCCTTTCCAGGAGTCTAGTGTTCCTTCCCTCCTGCAAAAGGAGCCTCAGACTCAGGGGAACTGTGGCCATCTGTGGGCAGGTATTTCTTGATTAATCAATCACAGGCTTTATGAGAGCCTGATGGGCAGCTGCCTATGGGAAATGCTTTCAAAGAGATCAGTGAGGATTCCTGGCAACAACAATACCCCTCCAAGTTATCTCTTCCTTTGTTTGGTGTGAAAAGCTTTCACATGGCCGAAAAGATGAGGAGGTTCCAAATGGAAACATCCCTGGAAGACGTAACAGTTTTGTTTACGTTCATGCTCTGGTCCTTTCCCAAGATTAGATGTTTATGGTAGGCAGTACTGAAAGAAGGCTGAGACTCCATCTACGGGGGGAAAGTTAGTAGAAAGCGTCAGATAGAGCCAGGTTTGCTCACTGTACTGATTTACCGATGCTGAAGCTATGCGTACTGGGTATTTGAGTGACATGATGAACAGAAGATAGCCCTTGCTTCCAGAAAACTTTAGGCTGCTATGGAAAAAGGGAGACAAGTTTTAATAAGCATACATATGATTGCCAAAGGACAGGAAGTAAACAGAATGTACTGATCATGCTGTTCTCTTGGCAAATCTTGGGGAGATTTTAGGATTGACTTCAAGTTACAATTTCAAGTTGAGGAGGGCTATAGAGATCTGGGCTACCATAGGAAATTAGGCAACATTCGTGGAATCAGAGAGAATATATGGCACGCAGGTGAGTTAAAACCGGCTATTGAGATGAGATTAAAAATAGGGTATGAGAGGAAGACCTATGAAAACCAGAGAATGGGTCCAGGTAAAGGGAAGGTGAAGTTGATATTTGGTGGAGAAAGTGATGGTAGTCACAGATGTCTGAGATGCTCACTGTTGTCCCCCTCTGCATCTTCTCAGATACCTAGCTGTGGCTTTGAACATTTTCAGCTTATGGAATCAACTCTTCCCATATTGGAGAAAATGCTGAAAAGCAGGCTGTTTATTAGTGGGCTTAGGCTCCCAAGCTAGTGGGGTTTGGAATTAATCATGTCACCTTCAGTCAAGCAGTTAGGGTGCCTGAGGGTGAGGCTTAGGGCCACCCATGTCCTCACCTCTACAGTTTGTCTCATCTGTGTGACTTGGGTTTCCAGCACTGCTTTATTGATTAGGCCTACAGTTTCTTACTCTGAGATATAAAGCCTCCAATTTGCATTAGCCCCTACTTGGCTGGGCCTCTAAAATCCAAACAAGTCCACATAAGCCTGACTCCCCAGTCAGACAGACCGCTCTTAGCCATGATGAATGATTTGTCTGATCTCAGGTATGCTGGCTGCTGGGGTCTCCCATGGGCAAGCCTCACCCTCCATAATTCAGATGAGTGCTTTAAATATGGTCCTCAAGTCCCTGTGGGAATGCTAATTAGGGCTGAAGGACTGCCAAAGCCATGCCTGCTCTTTTTAAGGCTCTCCTCCTTTGCATTCCAGCCTACCATTGAGAGTCTACAATGCCTCAGTGTTCTGCCTACTCACTGACCTACAGTAATTATCCCACTCATGGTAACCACAGGTAAATTTTGTGCCACCCATAATGACACAATCACTGGTAACACTTCTGAATGGTATTTGTGTTGAATTCTATGTCTAATTCATCACAGCTACATTTTAGAATATTTTTATTCTTATTTACTGCCAACAGAAATATTTCATTTGAATTTAAAGACATAGCCTAGAAATTAGAGCAAAAAGGCAAATATATATAATATCATGAGAGTTCAGATCACAGCAGGCAAAAGGAACATCCTGTACATTTCCAGAAAAAGAAAAAAAGGGAGAGGGAGGAAGAGAGAGAGGAAGAAAGAGAAAGAGAGAGAGAGAGAGACACACACACACAGCTAATAGGATCAGGTATCAGAATTCATCAGATTTTTCAAAAGCTAGAAATGAATGCTAGAAATGAAAGCTAGAATGAAAACTACGAAACAATAAAACTATATTCTCAAATTCTACAGGAAAATGCTTCTTTACCAGAAAATTCTATATCTGACCAAACTTCTAATAAAGTGAGGGAACAGAATAAAAACATTTTCTGATACACAAAGTTTTAATATTATCCCCCATGAATCCTTTCTCAGGAAGCTACTGAAAGATATAATCTACCAAAAGGAAGGAATAAAGAAGACAGAAAATTCAGGAGATTGGGAATGTAATACAGAAAGGCAAAATAAAAAATCCTCAAAATGGTGGTAAAAGAAAAGGCCCTTGGTGACCGCAGAGCTTAGCATGTAGCAGCCAACCTGCCCAGATCAGAACGGTCCCCGAGTCACCGGGCTCAGGAAGGAACAATGAGCAGAGAAGTCTGTACAACTGGGAAGATATTTAGTTAGGTGAGTGATGGAGAGATGAGTGCATCTGCACCACGGAAACAAAACAAAACACAAGATAATTATTAATTCTGGGGTGGTGGCATTGAGGGGGCGGAAATTGTACTAGGAAATGAAAGTAACAATAGTGCACTCTCAATATTGTAAACGCTGACTATTGATCCAAACAAAATTAAGATGCAACTTTACTGAGAGTCAGAGGATGAGAAGAGGGAATATATTTGGTGGAGGTGAATGGAAAAGGGGTCTGAAAAAAGACAACTCTATATTTGTCACAGTAGGAAGTCAGTAGATAATGCCTAAACTGGAAAAAAAATCAAAAAGGAACAATATAAGCATGTTCCTTAGAGACATGGAGGAAAATTCCATTAGAATCTGTTATAGGAATTCAAAGTGGTTACTTTGGGGAGGGCGAAAAGAGTCCAGGTGGGGTGGAAAAGGAATGATGTTTCTACAACAAGCCTTATAGAATTCTAGAGCTCTTTAAAACATGTGCATGCACAACTTTGATCAAAGTGAATTCAAAATGCATCTCACCTACTTCTAAACAGTGATTTGAAGTATCTCTGTAACCAGGAGACCATCATCCTTGAAGAGGAATCAAGGCTAATTAAGGGGCATGAATGAGGAGAACTGCTGTGATCTTAATGACTGTGATGTTGTTCCTTAGTGAAATCTTCCCCACCTTGCCTTAGGACAAAGGCCAGTTGTACATGCAAGGATAAATCAGATCACTTCTCTCTAGGTAAGACACAACCTAGTAGTTAAAAGTTGGCTTCACACAAGTAGAACTTGTCTTTATAGAACCCAGTGCCTAGCTTATAAAGTCAAATCTGACTTGATCTTTTAAAACACTTGGAGAAAACAGAATTGTAACCCCCCCCCACTACCCTGTTAAGCACAAAATTTGCTCATAATAACATTGTTTTGAGATTTTTTTTTTTTTAGTTTGACGGGAAAACAGAAGGAACAGCTCAACATTAAATTACTCACTTGAACAACTTTCCAAATTGAAATCACAAAGATTGCAAGTACAGAGTTATAAGGACACAGGAGCCCATCTGAAATCATTTCAGATCTGAACGTTACCATACGGCCCTGTAGATTTCCACGAAGTGACCTACTCATGTGGATAATACTATGCACACAGGACGGGGGTGCAGGGCCCTCTGCCAAGGCCATCTCTGCCCCAGCCCACCTCTCACACACCCAGAGTCTTCTCACATAACCTGTAGAGATTATACACTGTCGATCTTTTGTAGGGGGTGAGGAGGAGACCAGGTTGGAATGGAACATGCCTGCATAACACGAGTTATCCTTCAGGCGAGAGGAGAGGACTTCTGCTGTGAGGACCATGTGGTTCCTCTACAAGGAGGTTGTCTGCCAGGAAAATGAACTCATTGCTACAGTCAGATGCTAGCATTCTCTCCGCCAGTGACACCTAGGAGCAGGATGCAGCAGCATGTTAAAGAATCCAGAGGGAGAGGACCCGTGCACATCTAGTAGATGAAATAGAGTTGTACCTGCGTGGCTTGTAACAACAAGTTGAATGGTCCTACAAATTATTTTCATAGTGAGGACACATTTTTCTTTATACTTCTCACCCTTAATCTCTCCTTCATCCCCCTAAAATTCAGGTCCTCCCCAGATGGGAAACAGAGGTTACTGTCGAAGACTGCCTCAATGAGATTAAAAAAGAGTGTGTCACACGGCTTCCTGGTGGGCTGTCAGGTGCACGGCTGGTTCAGAGGCACCAGGTGCCACTATTTTTAGGTCTGAGTGACTCTCGCTTCTCTAGGGCTCCCTTCCCATCCTGTGCGATTGTTCTTCTGGATCCTAATTAGCCAGCACCAGAGTCATCTTAGAATGTGTCCATCTGTATACGACAAACTCTGGATCTATATTTTAACTTGGAAGTAACTTAAAAAAAAATTAATAGCAAATGAGCAGAGAGTACAAAGTAAAACCCTCTTTGTTAATTTTAGATAAGACCTACTTGAAAGTTATTTCATTTCATCTTTTTAAAAGTCGATTCTATATGAATGATAGAGCTGTACAAATCTCTATGGAGCCTAATCCCTGGGCACCCTCCTGGCAGGGATATGTTTGGAATTCGCTTCCTGTTGCACAGACACCCCCAGCCCCCTCTAAACCTCAAAATCCTGAGTGTGAGGTGCCATGGTTCACAGGCCCCCGGCACCCGCTCTTCATCCTGTCCCTGCCACAGCAGCCTCTGCTCTGGCCTTTGAATTCACCACTCTACCTCCCTGGAATGTTCTTCTCCAATTTGCTTCTGGCTAACTCTTACTCGTCCTCTGGCTTCAACTGAAACATCATTTCCTCGAGAAAACTATTCTGACAGACCCCAAATCAAAGGCCGGACCTCCTCTCAGTACATTGTCTCTCATGATATGCCATATTATCTGGTTTTTAATCAACAAATTGCAATAATAGTATTTTTATTTTGTTCTTTGGATTAATATTGCTCCCCCCCCACCAAACCACGAATATCATGAGGAAGGTCTCCTTTTTTATTTCACCACTTTGCACTCAGTGCCTAGCAGAGTGCCTGGTGCAGCTCAGAAGCTCAATAATAAATCACTGAACAAATGCACGAGTGTATAATCTCCCTCGCAGAGCCCCTGCATTTCTTGAGAACTGACACAAAGCTTTATTCTCTTAATTACTCACTTTGCATTTATGGGAGACCCAAGCAGGTTTTCAATGTTGACTTTTTTTTTTTTTTTATTTTTCATTTCAGGAAGGTGTCTGTAGTGGGTTGAATATTGTCATCCCCCTAATTATATCCTCCTGGAACCTCAGACTGTGACTTTATTTGGAAATAGGATCTTTGCAAATGTAATTAAGGATCTCAAGATGAAATCATCCAGGGTTTAGGTAGGCACTAAATTCAAAGACTGGTGTACCTATAAGAAGAAGAAAAGTTACAGAGAGATGCACAGACACACAGGGACGAGGCCACGTGAAGACAGAGGCAGAGATTGGAGTGATGCAGCTACAGGCCAAGGGGTGTCAAGCAGGCCAGGAGACCCCAGAAGCTGCAAGAGACAAGGAAGGATTCTCCCTTGAGGTTTCAGAGACAGAATGGGCCCACTGAAATTTTGATTTCAGACTTCTAGCTTCCACAACTGTGAGACAATTAATTTCTCTTCTTTTGAGCTACTCAGTTTATGGTACTTTGTTGTGGAGGCCTTAGAAAACAAATCCACGTGTTGTAAGAGGAATGTGTATTTTTCTATAGCCCTCCGAATGTATTTGTCCTTTCACAAAATTACTGAAGAAGAAACTGACCCAGAAATGAGGGCCTACATTTACTAAGTAGGTTTACAAATGCATAGAGAATGGTAGAAACAGAATCTTGGAATTAATGGGTCATTATAGGTTATTTTGTTCAATCTCTGCACAATAAAAGTAGCCTCTGCAGAGCATCCCTTCCAGATGATTCCCTGGCCTCCACTAGATGACAGTAAGCTCCCCATACCACAGAGCTACACAGAGGCAGAAGTTTTATGAGAAACAGTATACATGCCGTGTAACACACAGCAGACTATTAGATTGGCACTGTGTTGCTAGGGCCACCATGTGCCTTCCTAGCTTCAAAGAACTACAGCAGCTTCTAAGAGTAACAATGCTACGGTGTCAATGGGGACAAACTCTTGCCCTGTCTTCCTGGAACCTAATTTAATTTTTGCAAGAAAGAAATAATAGAAACATTATTCAGTGACATAATTTTATTTGATTATCTCTGCCCAAATCCCTACGGCAACTGCAGAATAGAGTTAATTTTCATACTTGTGACCAATACCCTAGTCAAATTAAATCAAATCAATTAAGACTTATTAAGCACTTTCTTTTTGGTAAATGTTTTATTGAAGCAAAACACTTATCTAAAAAAAAAAAAGTATGCCAGTCATAGCATACAGATCAATAGATCTTCACAAAGTGAACGCCCTGTGTAGCTGGCACCCAGTCGCAAAATAGAAACTTACCAGCGCCCGGAAGATCCAATGGCAACCACTCCCCTGACTAATAAATCATTAGATTGATTGTGCAGGGGTTTCGTTTTATTTTGTTGTCCTTTCTTGTTTGGGTGGTAAAATATACATAATACAGCATTTGCCATTTTAGCCATTTTAAAATGTGCATTTCGGTAACAGCAAAAGTTCTTCCTATTTTTAAATTTGATATAAATGGAGTCATGCAGAATAGAGTTTTGTGTATGGCTTCTTCCATTTAGCATCTGTTTAAATCATCTCTGAAAAGACAGCTAAATAAATGTCTTCTAGGTAATTTATCTGTTGCAGAACAGCACCAGTGAAACTCTACGATGGGTGGTGTTATTGGTTAAAAGGCCCCTGGAGACACGCATTATATTTGGTGTCCATTACACATAAATGTAGTTTTGAGGTTCTCAAATTACTCCCTTGGTGACCACCTGTGCTCTTTGGAGGGCGTTTCGCTACTTGTGTTTTCTGAGCATCTGAACGTTAAGATTTGCCTCCATAGTAAGAAGCATCACGGCTGAATGCTGGGCTGGAGGTCACAGAAGCCCCTAAGTAGATAGATCTTTCCTTTCTGGAACAACAAATAAGATGTGGAAATTTTCTTAAACCAGAAAGAGGTAAGGAATGACCCAAGCCTCAAATGCCATAATAGCGCCTATTAAATGAATGATAAGCTACCCAATAAACCTGAGCTTCTGATTTATCATGTGTGCTGTTTTAAAGGTTATATGACATACAGCTTAATGACCTAAAATAAAACATTTTTATTTTGCTTTGTGGGCCTTTTTCCACTAAATATCACATTCCCCTCTGCACCAAAGGTTGTGGAATAGTCTCTTGCTCATTTTGTTTACAAATGTAGACAACTCTTGGTCAATCCGCAGAAGCTGGGTTGACTTCTGCTCCCAGGAGCCCTCTTGTGGGCAGTTCTCCCCAGGGGGAGGACGTATTTTGTGGCCCGCTACTTCTTATACTCCGTGGGACACAGACGCACAGGCAGATCACACTCTGGGGCTGCGGGGGGAGGGGTAAGTACAATATTCTGGTTCTCAGTCACTTGTTATTTCATTTAGATTCCCATCTGTGAGCCCATCCTCTGCCCTGCTTTTGATACCTAAAGCCTTTTTTTTTTTTTTTTGAGACAGAGTCTCACTCTGTTTCCCAGGCTAGAGTGCCGTGGCGTCAGCCTAGCTCACCTCAACCTCAAACTCCTGGGCTCAAGCAATCCTCCTCCCTCAGCCTCCCGAGTAACTGGGACTACAGGCATGTGCCACCATGTCCGGCTTTTTTTTTTTTTTTGTATATATTTTTAGTTGTCCAGCTAATTTCTCTCTATTTTTTTTTTTTTAGTAGAGACAGGGTCTCGCTCTTGCTCAGGCTGGTCTTGAACTTCTGAGCTCAAATGATCCACCCGCCTCGGCCTCCCAGAGTACTAGGATTACAGGCGTGAGCCACCGCTCCCGGCCCCTAGAGCCTTTTTTAAAGAAGAGTCAGAAAGCTTCAACACTAAAAACAGTTTCAAGATGGAAAAATCGTTTTACCAATATCACTGAAATAGTAGAATGCTCAGAGGAACTGAAGGGAAGTAAAATCATATGCATAGATCAGGTGGGCTATAGGGAGCTTGGGCATAGTCTTTATAAGCATCATGGAGTCACATGGAAGATGAGAATATCTTCCATGACAGTCCAGCCCTACCTTCATCCTTCTTGCAGGTGAAGCCTTTTCTTGACAGCCACGTCATCAGTATAGACAAGGGTAATTGTATGGTGTTCTTAATTGGGCGTCACACTTATTTATCGTCACCATCCGTCACGCGGAAGGCCTTGCCAAGCTCAAGACTTGGACCCTCAATCACAGACCACGTGTGGGGCTACAGAGGTTTCAATGAGCAGCTGCTGCCGTCGTATCCCATTATGTCTTCAAGAGCTTCCTCCTCTGTCCACCAGTGAAGTTAAAGGCACTCTACTTCCCCTTTCTGTCCGTCATGGGTTGACAAGTGAGTGAGAGGGGACAGCCTCAGAATGGTAGTGCCCAAAGTAGCCTGAGGCTCACAAGGTGCCACTGATTGCCAACATGACAGATTACTTGTTTCATATGTAAAGGAGGAAGCAAAGGAAGGGTCCCAGGGGCTCTCAGGGTTCTGCAGCAGGCAGACATAGCCTGCGGGCAAGGGGCAGGCAGGGCGGGCGAGCCAGGGCCCAGGGCTTAGCAAGGGCCCCTGCAGGAAAATAGTGAACTGAGAGCAGCTAAGACCCAAGCTGCTTCTCCCTCAGCCTAAGCAGGGATCATGCATAGAGTCAGGGAGAGAGAAAGGACCCCTTCTTTTTACAGATGAGCAAATAGAAGCACTGAAGGGTAAGTCATGTTTGAGACCACGGACCTGGTTAGGGACAGGCTAGGAGAACTCAAACTTCCTGAATTCTAAGCCAGAGCTGCTTCTCCTGCACTTACAGCCTTCTCATCCAGAAAAACCAGTTATTTCAAGAAGGAATCAGAACTGAATGTTAGCGGTGACTGGGGCAGGAAGAAGGTGGTGGATTACACCCTTCAGCTTTGTGTGAATGGGCAAGAAACCTAAACACAGGCAATACATTGGCCTAAGAAGATGCAAGTTTAGGAGGGCTATTCTAATTGGGGGAAAAGAAATGCAGAGGCTCCCAGTAGCCCTCAAGAGTGAGCCTCAGAGAAATTTTGTTTTTCATGGAGGATTATTCCTGGTAGCAGGTATTTCCTATAATGACAGTGGTTTGCAAAACACATTGATGTGTTTCAATGCCCTAACAAAATGCAGAATCAGAGAATTTTGTGCTGAAAATAATTCTCACTCTTAATGAAGGGAAATTGAAGGTGAGGGCATTAAATAGCATGCTTTCCCTCCCCCACTGTCTCCAAAATTATGGTCCCTTCGTCAACGTGGTCACCCAGACCAAACAGTCCAATTCTTTCTATGCATCCATGGAATTGACTCTTGCCAGCTACGGGCAATTGTAAGTAGTAAGTGGTTAAATTCCTATCTGATTTTTGAAGAGAGTGATTCACACTCATTTGCATGCCAGAATTAGTACCAGCAACCACGAAAGAAGATGAAAATCCCGAGAGAGACTACTTCCAAAGGAATGGTAAAAGTTGTAAAGTTTTGATGAAATATTTGCAATCATGTAATAACATAGTTCTCTGCTCTGGCTGTACATTAGAGTCACCTGGGGAACATTTTAAAAATGTAAATGCCTGGGATATACCCCAGAGTAAGTGAAGCTGGGACAGTACCCAAGCAGAAATTGATAAAAAGTTTTCCGAGCGATTCTAATGCACAGTGAGGGTTGGGAATTGTTGATATAATACAACTAGATTTTTTAGAAAGAAAGAAACCTGAGGAGACTGAATGACTTTCTGTAGGTTCTTTTTATAGATGTAGGAAAGAAAGGCCAGAATCTAGGACTCCCAACAGCGAGTCCAATGATCCTGCCATTATCCCTCACTTCCTCCTCTGTGGCGATCATATTTTAAATGGAATAAGGAATTCAATGTGGATAAAGTATGTACTCCTCAGAGAGAGGCTTGAACTGTCCAACTTCTAAAGCAAACTAACAAAAAACCAAGTAAACAAATCAATAAGTTAATTATGACTATCAAAGACATATTTCTTCTTCATTATATTTCTACTTTGAGTAAATGGAAATGCAAAGTAAAGCATGAGAAAGAGAGGGGTAGATAATAGAATTATCGGTATACATAGTATCAACTTGAAAAGAATCCTTAATTAACATGTAATCATTGAATCCTTTTAATGGGATAACCAGAACCTAATAGTAATCCAACATTAGGATTAGGGATGAGTGTGCCTATAAATAATCAGAATTCAAATAGATGAGGTGCTTATCCAAGTTATCAGAACCTCTCAGCTCACTCACTCATTCACCCTCCAGATAATGTGGTTCTTTTCCCCAATACAGCACTTCCCTTCCAGTTCAGAACACAATGTCCTTCCACTTCTATGCTGCTGTATCTTTCTTTTATTTTTTGAACACCGAAACATTAAAAAAAAAAAGTTACAGAGCTAATTTCAAAAATTCTACTACCCTAAATCAACTGCTTTCATTCTTTCTTGCTTTGTTTGTTTAACTGAGTTTCATAGAGTTATAAATATGATGCTCACTGAAATTTCCAGATAATAATGCAATGCAATGAACTTTTGTTCCCAAAGTATATTTTCTATGAAACTTTGCAGTGTTTCTGAAAAGGTTTAAATGCTACTATCCTTGCTGTGGATCCTGAGGTCAGACAGATTGATTAGCATCTTTGCTCTGCCTCTTACTAATAGTGTGTCCTTAATATTGCCATCTGGTAAGTGGGCTGGGAATAATCACAGCATTTATCATGCGAGGCTATTGTGAGGATTAAGAAAAATTCATGTGAAGTCCTTAGGACTGTGCCAGGAACATAGTGGTAGTTTAGAAGTAGTGCTTAAATAGACTATAAATTCCCAGATGATAGTCCATAGTCTTAAAATGGAATCCAGGCAATTAGACCTGTTCAGCATCTCATAAGACCTGCTCACTTACTTACTGTTTTTATCTTCCTTTCTGCGTGAAACTTGTAATATTGATCTGCTCTGGCATAGAGTGTGTTTTGATTATGCACATCTGGCCGGCAAGAACCAAGTGTCTCCGTGCATTGCACTTAGCACAGTGCCACGTGTAATTACAGGCTTAACACTTCTCTTTTGATGATAATGATGATGACAGTAACAGCACCATTGATAATGGCTGAGCAATGACAAATAACCTGAAATTCAAAACTTGCCTAAGGAGGGGCCTTCTCTCCCTAGCTCTGGGCCGAACACAATAAAAATGATCATCTCAATCATAGATGCAATTAAACACGTCCCTGCTGGAAGCTGAAACTAAAAGATCCATCAAGTCCATGGGGGCTGCCCTAGAGTGTAGCTTACATCTTCCTCATGCTACAAACTATGCTTCAAAATATTAATATGCCATCAAGCCCCCAAGTCCCCAAGTGGTGGCAGGTGGATACAGTAGTCTCCTAAAGCTTTGTCCTCTCTGCTTCTGGTTTTCTTGTTCTGTCTCCTTTGTTCTCTCTTCCTTGTAGAATTGAACAGGTCACTGGTTTCCATGGTTTTCCCAAGCTTCCTGAACTCCATGACTCTTTGGTATTAGCTCTTCAGTCTTGCTTTGTACGGCCTTCATTATGAGTCCATGTAAGTGGAGGTTAAACATGGTCCTTTTTCCCTTGCCTAGTTTGTAATGGCATCAGAATATGATAAACGAAAGACATGCTGTGTGAGAGGATGAACTGACCTGGAGAAGCTGAAACAGTTGGGCATCAGCTTCCACAAGTCCCGACAGAGCTTTCAGAAATTTCCTAGCTAGGCATTAAAGTGCTTTTATATCCCAAATGGCTTCTCTCTACTAATTAGGAAAATTAATTCAAAAGTCAAAAAGACAGAATGGAGTGAGCTCTGTTTCCCTTAGAGAACAAGTGTAAAGAATGAGAGTCAGGCTGACGCAAGAACAGCTATGGAAGTAAGTGGCAGTGGGTGTGGGCAAGGTGGCCACATAGTCGCGGAGCTCTCCTGTGCTCTGCAACCCCTCATGCGCTGCACAGATCTCCCTCTGCCTTTGCCAGGCAATCTGCTCATGAGTTTAAGGCAGACCAATTAGGGTATCAGGAGACATATGGACGGAAGGCAACACTGATAGCAAGGTAGTGCTGGATAACGAAAATTAAGGATGCCAATGTGAATGTTTCAGAAAATCAAGCTTAATGTGACTTAACTATTTTCCATGGACTGTTTCAGCTCTAAGTACCGTGGACTACTCCGGATGCTTAGTATTTTAGGATTGTTACATGGAATATAAATAAAATATTATACATGCTGCTTTGAGATCAGTCACACCTGGGTTGCAATATAGACTCACTTTTCTCATTTGTACAATGGAATAACATGTACCTTATGATAAAGGCTGAGTATGCAATGCATGTGAATGATTTTAACGTAGTACTAGCATCAAATTAAGTATTTCACAAATGATCACTAGTGATCGTAAATAGAAGTCAAATAATATTACAGGATAAAACTTATATCTCACACATATATGAGAGTATGCTCAATATTGTTACTTGACAGGCTCATTTTAAAAATTAAGTTCATGGGAAAGTACTTTATTTGACTTGGATGCTTTTATAATCCAATGAGATGTGTGCAGAACTTACTGGTGCAGTCACATTTACATATGGAGAATGGTTTGTACTGGTCAGAGATATAGAACAGTCAGGGATTGATACCAATGTAGGTATCAACAAAATGTCAGCAGGTGTGTCACATGCCATGCCATTGCCACCAGGGACCCCAAAGGCAACATCTTTTCCCATACCTATCTTCTGGGTCAGAAGAACAAAGCAAGAGTCTGGTGGAGAAAGTGGCACCTTCAACCTCTCCTAAATAAAGACATTAAAATCAAAGGTGTTGTGGGTTTAGAACCATTCACTGCCTTTCCCAACAGCTAAGTCTGTAGGCAACTTAAAGTCAGAGAGCGCGCTAAGCATACAGCAGAGAGAAAGACAGATGAGACCTTTGTCCTTATGTTCCTTATAGTCTAAGGAGGGAAGACAGACAACAGATAAATAGGGTTGAAGTATAATAGCAACTGCTATGGAAAAGTACTATAAAGCCATGGTATAAAATGGTATAAAACTACCTATTTTGGGTAGTATGGTTTTCCATCTGGCATACAATCAAGTCTTTGGCTTTCATGTGTTTACTGGCAGAATAAAGTCATTCTGTTGGGTACCAAAGATTATCTTCCAAACCTATCACATAAAATCTTCTAGAGGCCAGCTCTCTCCTCTGGAGGCCTTAATTCCCAACCAGCATCCTCACTCCCCTCCTTCCACCCTAGATGTGGGTGTCAGGGGCAGAACAGAGAGCGTGCCTCTGGGAATATAATAAAGTTATTTCTAAGATCACTTAAAACAGAGTAGCCTCTCTTACAAAAATTTCCTTTGGGATTTATATTTTTAAATAAACTTTACCACTTTTTTCATATGCTAAAAGAAATATTTACTTATTGTAGAAAATTTGGAAAATATAGTAAAGTATGAAGAAGAAAATTTTAAACATTAAAATCACTATCCCATCGACCAGGAAGACTCCAGTGAGCATTTTGGTGTGTTTTCTTCATGCTTTGGTGAGTGACACACACATACACATACACACACACACACACACACAGGCACACACATGAGTTCATACTGCATATTTCTATATTTTAACCTACATTATCGCTCCATAATATTACATCTTGAGTATATTCTAACATACAATAAAATTCTTTGATGATATTTTAATAGCCACATAATATTCTGTCCGCCCTATGATTATACTGTGCTTCAACCAGCCATTTCCATATGGATAGCAATGGAAGCTATTTCCAATTTTTCACTATTAAAAATGCACCTGCACTCAGCATCTTTGCAAATATATTTTTATCCTTTTTTATAATTATTTTCCTAAAATAGATTCCAAAGAGAAATATTTGATCAAGGGAGAGAATAGAAAAAAATTTTAAAGCCTTTAAAGAATTGCCAAATTGATTTCCAGAAACTTGGCTAGTGGGCAATCCCGTCAACAGAGTGTGAGAATGCCTAGTCCACCACATTCTTGGGAGAATAAATGCATTGTCCCCTTTACATTCTGTTATTTCAACAGTAAAATATCTATATAACTGCTATTTAAAAATCTTATTAATTTGCTTATTCATTGAATTGAAAATGTTTCTACATATTATCCATTTATAAGTTTTCTTTCCCATGAATAGTCAAATTCACATAATGTGCCTCATTTTATAATGGATTTGAAATCTAATTTTTAATTCACTTTATAATAATTTTGCTGGATAAGGATTCTTCCAGTTACTTAATGGCTGTATTAATCTTTGAAACATATTTGACTAACTGATAGAAGATTTCAAAATAAAGTTCCTACAAGCATACATTTGGTTGAAAATATCTGGTGTTGCAAGATTCAAAGACGGAATGACATCCTCGACCCTGGAATTAAATCTAAGGGGAGCACACAATTCCAGCACACACAAGTCAGCTGTCCTCCAGTTGGCACTGGGAAATCACATTGCTGACAGACTGGGCTTCCTGGTCCTTCCGTACTCTACAGATTTGGAGCTGTGCCCCTGTGAGGTGCCCTTGTTTTCTACATTTGCTCTCTTCTTGACATTACTCTATTATCCTAACCCATTCTAATTTTTAATAGCACTTTTTAGAAACTCTTTTTTAAACCAGATGGCTATTTGGGAATTAGTCAGCATTTCTAGACAAAAAGTAGCATGATGTGTTAGAACAAGAGCTTGGAATTGAACAGATACCAAATAAGGATTATGCGATCTATTCACATTTTCATAGCCCTAGGATATATGACCTTGGACAAGTTATTTATACTCTTTGGGGATGAGTTTTCTCACCTATAAAATGGAGATAATTACAAGTTTCTTGTAACCCAGGTGCCCCCTTCATATTTAACAACAGCAACAACAGTGTACCTTTCAGGGGTGGTTGTGGAAAGGTTAAGGATGGAGACAGAGAAAGAATAGAGCAGATTGCCCGAAACAAACTGAACACAAAATGAATCTTACTTATGTGTGCTTGCTCCATACTTGGCTTCCTAAGAGTATAAGCACCAGTGGACAAGGGGATCATTTTTGGTACTGAGCTATGCAGATTATAATTCCATCAGAAAGGGCTCCCAGGCCACGGTTCTTGGCCCACTTAACCCAGGATCTTTTTCATCTAGCTTAAAAAAGAGCTCAATTGCTTTGTAGGTTTGCCACAATTTTGTTGTAACATAGCATTTTACCAAAAACATCAAACCAAATTTGCTTTCTCTCTTATACTTTTCTTTCCTCTTGACATTTTATTTTTAGAAAATTGCTGATTGGGTCTCAATGAGCCAAAGAACCATCTAAGGACTGAGCTAACCATCCAGACACAGTGACCATGGTCTCAGGGAAGGGAAATGACAGAACATTTCACAGGAGACTGTCACAGCATCTCTTTGTTACATAACCCAACTGCCCTGTAGGGTGTCAATGCAAATGAGCTTTAACATCTTTAGAATTTGGCCTCTGCTATTGGATATTATCCTTTTTACCAGGGTCTGGTTCTGGGTTAGGGTTATTCCAAATATCATTAAAAATTTCTAAATGTCATTAAAAAAATTTTTTCCTAGATTTAATCTTCTTTATTGACAAATAAAATTGTTGTATTATTGAACTGTCAAATTTGTCAAATATTATGGTGTACACTATGATGATTTGATACATGTATACATTGTGAAATGGCTAAGTCAAGCTTATTAACATATACATTACCTCATATACATATCATTTCTTTTGTGGTGAGAACATTTAAAATCTACTCTCAATAATTTTCAAATACATGATATATTGCTGTCAACTAGAGTCATCATGTTGTACAATAGATCTGTTGAATCTATTCCTCCTGTCTAACTGAAATTCTGTATGCTTGGACCAGTATCTCCACAATCCACCATCCTGCCCCAGGCCTAGTAAGCACTATTTTATTCTCTGCTTCTGAGTTCATCTTTTTTTTGATTCTACACATAAATGAGGTCATGCAGTATTTGTCTTTCTATCATGGCTTATTTCCCTTAATATAACAACCTCCAAATTCGTCCATGTTGTCACAAATGAGAAGATTTCCTTCTTTTTTAAGGCTGAATATTATTCCATTGTGTACATACACCACATTTTCTTTATCTATTCATCTGTTAATGGACACATAGGTTGATTCTGTATCTTGGCTATTGTAATACAGCGGTGAACATGGCAGGACAGATACTTCTTTGACTCACTGATTTCATTTCCGTTACATATATGCCTAGTGTTGGGATTGCTGGATCATATGGTAGTTCTGTGTTTAGTTTTGTGAGGAATCTTCATACTGCTTTCCATAATGGCTGTAGAGAATTTTCCAAGTATGTTGAAGCCACAAAAACTTTCCATGTGAAAGAATATGAGATACTTTTGGCCAATTCAAAAGTAATTTTAGAGAGGTACGATGAAAAAGAGGCCCAGATATTACAAATCTTATTTAGTGTCACTCACCTAGAAATTGTAAAAAAAACTAGCACCAAAATAAAGGTCCTTGTCTCCCTATCCAAGGAAACATGGAATAATATTAATAATAATAAATTATACAGATAGTACGTTTAACATTAAATCCAGTAGAAATGGGGAAAAATTAGTAAGTATTGTAATATCACTTCTTTTTCTCCATATTTTATTGTTCGCTTCCTGAGTCATAGTAAAATAAATTCCTACCCCTCCCATAGCCTGTTTACTGAAGGGCGTGCATGGCTTTCTCCCTTTTGGGCCTTTGTACATGCAGCTCACGTGTCCTAGTTGCCCTCAACTCCCCTCTTCCACGTTATTTCTCTCAAGTTAACTCTCCTGCTCATTTATACCTTGGCTTAAATCTAACCTTTCCCTGAGACCTTCTCTGATCAACTCCCCTCGCCCCGAGCTCAGAAAGGTACCTGTGTGTTCAAGACTCCTTGCTCTTATCACAGCCCATTTCTCACCACGGTTGAGTGTTCCTTTACGGTGTGTGAAGTAGTAGTACACTGTGAACTCCTGAGAGACAGTACCTATTATGTTTCATCCTTCCCTTGCCAGTGAGTAGCATAGCACCTGGCACGATGCTTGATGGTGGGGGCTGGAGAATGAATGAGTAAACAAACAAATCGATGTAAAAAAGTGCAAAGCATTTTCAGGCAATGCTTGAACTGAGCTGGCAACATCCTGAATTGTCCTTGGTAACAAATGCTCTGCTTGGAGGTAAAGAGATTAGACTGTAACTTGATGATAGGAAAAGAGAAATGAACAGGATTCAGAAATATCCTCCCAGAAACTTAAAATGTCAAAGGAAACAATGTTTGCAAATAGCTACCAAGAAATAACAGAAACCTAATTACACTTGAAAAATATTCCACAAAAATCCTAAAATAGTACCATCATTCCTTAGGTTTTCATCATAAAGCTCATTTTTAAACCTTGGCCTGTACAATTCCTCTTGTGAGAAAAACTAGAGGGTGATTGTCAACACAGAGCTGTTATCTAAGTACTGCTGGGACTGACCCAGAAGCATCTGAATGTGCTGGGCTACTTGACCCTGACCTTTGTTCCAAGAGTTCAAAGTTCTAATAAGTTGTTTCTTTTTTTAAAGAAATGGAATTATTTGTACTTTGGATTTTTATTGTCATCATCATTTAGATGTCAACCTCATTTTATACATTTCTGAATGACACAGAGACTTATTAGCTGCGAGGATCAGAAGGGATTTCCACTGTGGCCTAATTAAGGTGTCTATAATGCCTCAGCATCCTACCATTTAGCAGTCAGCTAATGGGGCAACCTTTCTATCCACAGGTCACACAGGTGCCTAGGCTCTTTGTTATCGTGATGCATTTGAACATACGGTCATAAAATGTCTGATATGGAAATGAAGATTAAACTTCAAAATCGAGACGTTAAACCCTATGACAGATCTAGAATGAATTAGTTATAAATTCATTTATCATTCAACAAAATTTTTTGAGTGCCTTCTTTGTACCAGGTTGTGGTGCAAGCAGGACACTCAGCTCTGTGATCTGTGTACAAACACATAGATCAATATGATAAAAACTAGTCCAAGACCTGCATTAAATCCCTACCTAGTCTACTGCCCTTTCCACTAGATACACTCCAGAGAACCACTGTGCTTCCTCCAGGCCCCATTTTTTTTTTCCTTTCAGACCAATTTTCTATTTGCAAACATTTGACAGAAATTCTGCCCTTTCTCTGTTAAGAATACCAGCATGTGCATCAAATGGTCTATTATAGCTGGTGATGGAAAAAAAGTATAATAGCAAGAAGTTTCACACAGACAGCAACATTTCATTCCACTCATGTTGGCTTCCTTTCAAACAGAAAATTCTAAATACCATATTCAAGAAGCATCAGCATTCCTAACACTCCTCCAGCCATCCAACCTCCTTCCTCCATTTTTTCCAGAAACCTATTTTGGGATTGAGGCCACCTTTAATTAACCAATCTGAAAAACAAGAGTTTTCAGGGATCAATATTCATATTAGGATAGTCATCTTCATCTGAGCAATTAATAATAATTGCCCACCACTATCCCTAAGAGAGAGGCAGATATAAAATGTGCTTACAAAGCAGTGAGACGAGTATTTATGCATGGTGTATGAAAACCAACCTTGTTACTTTATAGTCATACTTTGCATAGTATAATTCCTTAAGGGGATCCTAAGAGATAATGCCAGAGACACAGCTGTCGACACAATGCCCGGGATAATTTTACCAACTGGGAACCAAGTGCCCCAAAGCTTCATATCAGGATGCATGAAGGGTACCAGAGGCATGATTAGCCATAAATTAGGGCCAGAATATAAATGGCCAGGCTGGAACACACCCTCCAGCTCAAAGAAGAGACATGAGGGAGGCTAAATGAAAAACATAAAAAGCAAATCCCAAAAGTCTCTTACACCAATAGATACAAAGGTTGAAAAGGCATCAGTAAAACCAAGAAGCCATGTTCACTGGGGCCATCTGAATCCACACAACAAAAAGGAACTTAAGTGTGTGACAAAGGAAAGACAGAGGCCAGCCTGTCTAATACAACTGTAATTCTGACTTGATGGTTGATAGCTGATGGTTATTTGTATATCAAGAGGGCATGGTATTTATTTCATTTGCAGCGTGGGCTTTAGCACCATAATGCTTCCAACAAAGCTCACCCTCTTGAGTGGAAGCCTTCAATCACCATCTTTAATCTTTGATCTTATAGAATATGAGGAGGACATCTCTCATAAATGTTAAATATAATTGGAAACGTACTCTATATAATTTTCTTTAAAAATTACTATGTGTAGAAAAATGACTGTAATTGCTTTTGAAAGTCTCAAATATTTATTTAAGTCAGGACCCCAATTTGTAAATAAATGAATTACCAGCTGTCACCATCTTTTTTTCTATTAAACAAATGGACTATCCATGCAGTAAGGGCACAGAGCATATAATAAGTTGTGCCATGTAAAAACAAAATATTTTTCTTCAGTGTTAGATGACAAATTATTAGATTTGAATTTCATCTCATACAAGGGTTGAGAGTTTTATGTGCACATTGACAGAGATTCAAAATGATATCATATCACATTTATAAGGCTCCTTCATACCTATAAACTAGTTTAAACCTACTTTTATAGAATCATAGGATGTTAGCATTATAATGGGACTCTTAAATGATAAGAAAGTTAACTAATGATATAGAAGTACTTAGCCTTAGATCCAACATAAGGATGTAGATGTAACCATTTCCCACATAGCTCCTCAATTCCAGGTTTGCACTGGGACATGGGAAATGGGAGAGGAAATCAGATCCCCTGGATTCAGTCACAGATACCTGGATCTTGTTAGTAACTTTCCATCTCTACCTACTGTACAATCTAAGCATGGGAAAGTCAGAGATACCTTTGGTCATTCTTTTACCTGTTAAGGTTTTACCATTTGACTTTTAT
The DNA here is from genome assembly GCF_041146395.1 of Eulemur rufifrons. NCBI lineage: Eukaryota > Metazoa > Chordata > Mammalia > Primates > Lemuridae > Eulemur > Eulemur rufifrons. The sequence goes on from NC_090987.1 coordinate 17,896,771, forward strand.
TATGTTGTCTGCAAGTAGGGAGGAGGAAACTCCCAGACCTTATGTGTGTATTTTCCATATGCTGATAGTTGCTTCATTGAGTGCACAGGGAAAGAAGCTCCAGCATATGGGCTTTTAGCTCAGTTAATGAGAACACAAGCATTTTCTAAGAAGTTATTGCTGTCTTTCCAGATAGGTAGACATTTCAAGTATCAAGGCTGGGATATCAACAAGAAGTACTATACCTTGTTCAATAAAAAAGAAAGAAATTTCTAACTATATTAGCAAAGTCAAGGTAAAAACACTTGAAAAGATTTTTTAATACAATATAGATGTACCTGATTGTATTGAAAAATGGATTTCTGCCATCTATTAGATAAGTCCTTATCAGAAGTCACCATATGTTGCGTAACTAGAAAATCTCCCAAACAATATTAGTCACTGATCAGAGGCTAGCATAGATACAATCCACCATGGCCAATGAAATTTACCATGACAATATTTTTTTTATACAGAGTTTTGTACAGGTTTAATTATTAACTCCCATTGGAGAGCGATATGTAATTTTGTACTTGCAATTCCAGTTAACCAACATCATGGACTACTCTGGGCTATAATGCCTGAACTTTAAGGTACACAGCCACTATCACAACAATTGCTCTCTGGCCTGGCATTTCCTAAAGTGCTTCATTGTCAAAATATTTGAGCCTTTATAAGCTGACTCTGGCAGTTGGCAAAGGAAGAACTTGCCCATGTTTTAAGATAGCAAATATATTTCTGGGTAATTGTATGTAAGAGACTCAGCAAATATCTTTTGAATACAAGTGCCAATTGATGCGTGGGCAGAAAGATGTAAGTTTATAATCTTGCTTAGGGACAAAATATACGTATAAAACTATGTTAGACAGCCCATATCTATAAGAAAATCTTTGGGCATGATAGAAAGAATATAGCAAATGTTCATGAAAGGGGTTTGTGGGGGAAAATTTCAGGTAGAAAGCAAAAAAAGTAAGACTTAATCCAGATGTATAATGACAGCAGAAATTTGAATTGGTGACCATGGAGGGAAGAATATTGTGTGTGTGTGTGTGTGTGTGTGTGTGTGTGTGTTTGAGAGACAGAGAGAGAAAAGACATCTTTCAAAATGCTAATTTTTAAAACATTTGATGACATATGTTCTTTTTACATAAACAGATCACTAAAAGGAAGATTGAAGAATATGTGGCCCCACTGTTAATTTATACATGAGGAAACTCAAACTCAGATTTATTAATATCTGAAGTGATATAGACACCTCAATGGACAGAATGAACACAACTCTGTGAATATATTAAAAAACATTGAATTGTACATGCTAAATGGGTGAATTGTATACTAAGTGAATTATATTTCAATGAAACAGTTACCAAGAAAAATAAGAGAACATGCTGACTTCCAATTCAGAGGGGAAAAAAGCAGTAATATCCTAAGTGCTCTAATAGAAGCATGATGCAAAATAATAAAAGTGTAACACATATGAACTTTCCTACTGTTTTAAAACTCAGAATGCCTATCTTTCCTGCCCTTCAGACATCACCAAATGCAATCATCCTTGCCATGGACATTGAGTTTGATCACGGGATTTGGGTAATTCACCAACAAAAAGGCTACTTTCATTTGTCTTTTTTCTTGGGCCATTTACATTCTGATCTGTAGGTTCATGAATGATCAAAAACATCTGAAGATAAGTAACAATGACTTTCAAGTTATTCTTTCTAAAATCACTCGGGTAATTACAGTGCTACAATCTGACTTATCATTGCTACCATCACTGTTAAACTTTGGGTGGAGGGAGGAACTTTGGGTTGGGGGAGGGCATGATCTAGATACAGCCTTCCTTTGCTGTCTCAGAGAAAATTACAGAAAAAATACCCTTGGGTGCCATGGCAATATCCATGGGCCACTTGGGATATCCAAACACGATCCCCCAGCATGAGGTTACCCCGAGTCTGATGGCCACACAAGTTGGTTGAGGGGTAGGATCTCAGGGGATGATCCAAGTAGACTTGTGCTCTAAGAGCTCTGAGGCTCCCAGTTGCCAGCTTAGCCTATAAATCTCACACCCTTCCCTCCTCGTCAAGTTTTGAAATGTTATTTCCTGGTCCTACATATACATGGAAGAATTTACTTATACCATGTTGTAATTCTGTGAATTTATTTTCCTTTTAAAGTTAATCCTTGGGCAAAAGCGCACATGCTTATTCAGTTATTTATTCATTTATTCAAGCACATGTAACTAACTCCACATGATTGGTCCCATCCTGAGGGTAGTTATGCCATTTTACATTTCCTATGCTCTGAAAGGGCCCCTTTGTAAGACTTTCATCTTAAATGTATTAATAGTTGATACTCTGTATTTTCAAGAGCCATGGGGAACATGATAAACCAATGGAGAGCAAGAGTTTCCAGTGATATTGGAAAAAAGGACCACCTCTGTAGACCATCGTGTGATAATCAAAGTGCCCAGAGAGAGGTGGGACTCACAATAAATAAGGGAAAGAGGAAGAAGAAGAGGAAGAAGAAGAAGAAGAAGAAGAAGAAGAAGAAGAAGAAGAAGAAGAAGAAAGAAAATACCAGCATTCCATACTCCCTGAAAGCAATTAAGCATCATTACTTGCAATAGGTCATCTCTGAAGCAGATACACTCCTTAATTAGGCAGAAATAAATTAATATTCTTTCCAAAGTTAAAGGAGGAAAAGGAATCACAGCAAACAATTTCCAAGAAGCTGAACATTTCTGGATCAAGTAAAAATGCTGAGTCTTTTTGAACACCGAGAGTGTGTCAGATTTTTCAAAAGGCATCCATGGCTTGATGTTCCTGAGGAATGCCTCCTACTTCTCAGCTGACCTCCTACTTCTCAGCTGATCCTAGCTCTTAATTTTGAATTTCTTTATTACTCCCTAAAGGATTTTATTGGATTAAAGGAATTGTTCTTGCTAGCAGAAGTGGCAGATCACAAAACACCCAATTCAATATAGGCCTTCTTAAACTTGATGAGCGGTAGCTACACCTTGATTTCTTTCCTTTATTCCAAAATTAGATTCAATTTCACAGAGCTGAGTAAGACAGGTGACCTTATTGTAAGAGTGTGAATTCAAATTAAAACACAGAACCAAGAGCAGATGATACCCTTTAATGATAATGAAGAAAAATTTAGGAAAATATAAGAAGATGCCTGTTAAATCCAAAATAGATTCTCAATCATACTTCCAAAAATGTCTTCCAGAAGGCTTAAACAGCTGTTCTACAATGGAATCTTTTGGATCAATGATTACATTTCATATTCAATTTTATGCTTAGAAGTATGGCATTTACAGTTTCTCTATTTAACAATGAATGTGTGTATATTATATTATATGTGTGTGTATGTGTGTGTGTGTACATATTTTTTTTTTTGCAAAGGGATTGAAAATGGGATCATTTCCCCAGGATTATGGAATCAGAAAGTATTCCCTGGAAAAACCTGTTTGGGTTTTTACATATCCCGTATTTAATATTTTGAAGTTCTTTCCCTACTTTTTCATGGATACTTGCTGGGTCATTTGATACTCACCAGGCATTATTATTACCCTCCCTTATAGGAGGAAACTGAGGCACAGAGATATTTGGTTTGCTCAACTTAGTGACAGAGATAAGAATCGTCCAGGAGCCTTCAATCCTGAGGTAGACATCCCATCCCACACCCACAAAGTGACCACATCATTGTCAGATGGAAATCCATTATTATTGAAAGAGTCATATAACTATTGTCAATAACATAGTAAACTTTTTTGGTTTTGTGTGTGAGTGTGGGTGTGTGTGATCCATTGCCTTTTAGTTGGAAGTTTTCATCTCTAAGTCTATGAACTGGCATTTAAATGTTTTTGATAAGGATTTTTTGTTTGTTTGTTTGTTTTTGAGACAGAGTCTCACTTTGTTGCCAGGCCTAGAGTGCCATGGCATCAGCCTATCTCACAGCAACCTCGAACTCCTGGGCTCAAGCGATCCTCCTGCCTCAGCCTCCTAAGTAGCTGGGACTATAGGCATGCGCCTTCTATAGATATTTTTAGATGTCCATATAATTTCTTTCTATTTTTAGTAGAGACGGGGTCTCTCTCTTGCTCAGGCTGGTCTTGAACTCCTGAGCTCAAACGATCCACCCGCCTTGGCCTCCCAGAGTGCTAGGATTACAGGCATGAGCCACCTTGCCCGGCCCTTGATAAGGATCTTAAAAGAACACTTTAAATATTTCAGAGTAGAAATATTCTATCAAATATTTTTACTAATTCAAAATATGATAGACTAGAGTAATAAATAGCCTCTATTCTATCTATAGAATAAAATCGAAACTCCTTGGATTTCCAAGACTCTTCATGAGCCAATACAAACTCTTTTAATGTTACTTTAGGTACATACATGCTATCACTGGGAGGCAACTCCTAATCTGACTGTGAAGCAGAATTTCTGTACCCATTTCACACTTATAGAATTAGAAAGTTACAGAATCTAACTTTTCAACCCATTTTCCATGTATTTCTGATGCAACCCGCCCATGCACTGGCATCTGTGGATCCTGCCGGTTCCACGCATTTGCTTTGCTCCGGTGTGATGTTCATTTTCAGGTTCTCCTATTGAAGTTGTCATTGTGTCTGATCTTATCTCCCAAAATACTAGACCACGGTCAAATAACCTGTCACTCACAAAGTTTTGGCTAGTTCTTTCCACTGCAACTAAATCTTCCTACTTCACCCTCTTGGAATACATTTTTGTGCTTCTATTTAGCTCTAGTTACTCATCTATGTCTCCTCTCAAGAGAGAAGAGTTAGATTTGGTCCCTAATGTTATACCAGGCACATAGTTCTCAGTAAGTGTTTATAGAGCATTGAATCTAATTGTATGGGTAATGTCAGAATGCACAGACCGAAGGTATTTTATTCTGAAGATGAGACAAGACTGACAGGTCTTCCTGTTTCACCTTGGTCTCAGAGTTTGGGGTGAGCTATTCTGGATTCCATTTAGGTCTCCCGCTCTCCCCTTGACACCCTATCAAGCTTGAGCTCCAATAGCCTAGATTTGGTTAAAATGGAAAAGTGGAGAAAGAGGAACAGCTCACATTTATTAAGGAATTCTCCAGTAATCTGCTTTGTTTAGAGAAGCAATGAAATAGAAAGGCTTCAAAGTCCTTCATGATTCCACTTTATGGTTTTTTATTAGATATATGTGCATAAGTTTAAGGTTGTTTCACATTTTGAAGATCACATTCACTAAATTCTAATTCTGAGAATTATTTTATATAATTGTGAATACTCTAAAGTGTCAATATACTTTAATGTGTGCACTTATCATAAAACAGGTTTTTTTTGTTTGTTTTTTATCATTTGAAGTTTTCATTCAAAACTATCTTCAAGTTGCCACCAACACATTCATTCGATATTCAGACTAAGGACTCTGAGTACAGGGTTTAAAAGTACTGTATATATCTTAACTGTATAAATGGGGCTAGAACCTTCCTGGGACCACTTGTTCTGCCAGAAGTCTGGGTCTCGGGGGTGCCTTGCAAATGATCCCTCCCTTCCCATGGCCGCAGAGAGGAGGGCAGCTATGCACAGGGAAGAATTGGGCACAGTAACATAAGAACATGTGCCAGTGTAGAGACTTGGCTGGAGAAGAACATTTCTTGAAAGCCTATTTAACCGAAATTCTCATGTGTTCAAAATATTCCCAAGTTATTAACTTCCACGAAGGCTCCCATTAAATGCCAGCTATAGCCACAACTGTGTTTTACCCCTGCCATTTTGGTACCCGACCCCGGAGAAAAACTCCCAATGACTTGAATGTTGCTGATTTATGAACATAACCATAAATCACATTCAGCAAACTACTAATTTAAAACTATGTCCCCAAATCTTTTAAGTTCGTATTAGGAAAAAGTAAATCTATCCTGTTGACAAAACTCCAGGTTTTTCAAAGACATGAGCAGCCAGGATTCTGCTTTTGACCCTTTCTACCATCCAACATGAAGGGACTATAGCCATTTAGTATTTGATGAGTATCAAGAAGCCAGAAAAGTTCAAACATCCGCTCAAAGAAAGAATTATATAACAAATTGCAGCCTGGGAATTGCATGTGCTCAATTCATTCTATAAATCAATGCAAAGTACTTATTTTTAATCTCCATTTTAAAACTGAAGAAATTGAGGCCCATAGAGATTAAGTAAGTTGCTTGAGATGTCATAGTCAATTTTTGTCAGTGTCAGAACTATGGTAGGTTATGCGTAAGAGAAGGAGCAAGAAAAAGATCTGAAAAACTCATTCCCTTCAACCTGCTTCATTCCAGTTTACAGGTGCTGTCCAAACTGAGTCAAAATGCTTTCCTCCCACACAAAGTCTGATTTTCCAAGCTACCCAACCCAGGGAGAGAACCCTTCATTTTCCCAGCAGGTGTCACTACAGTGAACTAAAATGAGCATCCTTTACCTGCCCCTGAAATTGCATCCTCTGTTCTTCAGACTTCTACCATTTATGTATACAGAGAGCCAGTAGAATTATATAATGTCACAATTGGAACCTTAGATAATTTCTAATCTTAATCTTCATTGTATAAAGAAATCATGACTTTGAAACGTGACTTGCCCAAGTTCACATGCCAAGAGGCAGTTAGGACTAGGATGCGAGTCCCCTGAGGGCCACAGGTGACCACTACCTGTTAGCTCTGCCTTCTCTCTTTCTTATTGTTACTGGCCACCTGGTGTCTGGGGTCCCTTTACCTGCAGCAAAGCCCACTGCAACTCCCTATCTTTTCAAGAATGTAAAGAAAAGATGTAGAAGGAGGCATTTTCAAAAATATAATTAGAAAAACTAACAGTGAATACTTAAGTTCGACACCTCCTTTGCAGCATTCCTTACTTAACCTCACTCACAGAGCAGTAAGAAATTCCATAGCTGGAAAGGACTGAGCCATCTGATCCAATGCCTTTCTTTAAAAAAAAAATATATATATATATTACTAGCTAAACTCCAGATTTTATTTGGAGCTCACCGATTTTTATAGTAAGGTCCTGCTTCTACTCGAGATCCAATGAAAGATCACATCTCCTTAGCCTCCACCAGTCTGTGACAGATTCTCAGTCATTCTTTTTCACCACCTGGACAGTTTTGAGGAATGCTGGTCAGGTATTTTGTAAAATGTCCCTTAGCTTAAATTTGTCTGATTTTATTCTTCTCATGGTCAGACTGGAGATACAATGTTTTGGGAAGAATACCATGGAGGTGAAGTGTCCTCTTCATCACCTCATATTGGGGCTACATGCTGTTACCATGACATATGAGTGGCGATGATGACCTTAACCAGCTGAAGCTAGTGGCTTCCAGGTGTTCTCACTGCACAGTTACTAGTTGTCCCCTTTCCACATTCTATTGTTTGAACGTGAGTTACTAAGTCCACACTGTATTACCTGGAATATTTCTATAATGAAAATTTATGCCTTCTCCTACCTTTATTTATTTATTCATTCAATTATTTATTTATGTCAGTAGGTACTCAGGTATGTTTATTTCATACTGTGGATTGTAATCCAATACCACACTATTTATCGTGTTGCTCAAATTTGTTCCAGCTCTGACAGCTCTTGTTTCAGGTATCTCTTTGACATCCTTTTGGCTTTTGAGCAATTCCTTGCTTTCTGGGACTACTAGATGCTCTTGGCTCATCTTTTACTTTCCCTGCCCAAGTCTTAGAATCAGCTATTTCTCCAAGGAGCTATGGTCCCTTCTATTGGTACACAGAAACCAGGGTTGAACCACTGGATGTTCTTATTTCTACCGACACATCACTGCTTCTAGTACCTCCCAGAGGTACTAGAAGAGCTAGGACATATAATGTCTATATAATTACCCATGTCTTCATACATGCATAGTTATTTCTGAATCCATCTTTATAATAAACTGATCAAAAGTTCATACTAGTGTCTCTGACTCAAATCCAAAACCACAGACTCTCGCCACCTGCCAGGAATTGACTTATCCATCCATACCTTCCTTTTACAGAAAAGCAGGTTGAGGAGAGAGGGCAAGTTACTTGCACAGTCACAACAAATGGAAGTGGCAAAGTCTCCTGGCTTCATGACCAAAGAAGTAATTCCTAAAGGGCACATTTCCTTCTAATGATTTTTTTCTTCCACCATATTTAACATGTCTAGCCTCTGATTTCATCACCTTATTATTTCATTCCTACTAATATCTGACTTTCTCACTTGAAAATGGATATGATATAACTAAAGGTGTCCTCCCGCCATGAATTTAGAAATGTGTTAAATAAAAATGGCCTCTAAAAGGGAAGCTACAAATCAGCTCAGGATGCAGTGATGTAACAATAGAAGGTGTTCCAGAACTTCTATACATCAGAGGTTTAACAGGTGCCAGTGTGGTTAGAAGGGAGTGCTGGGGAACTTCCCTTGAACTATTATGTGCAGCGACTTATATTACACAGAAAAAGTAAAATACTTGGCAAAGATGCTTTTGTTTCCATTTGACTTAAGATTTAAAAATAAAATAGCATTACCCCGTCAAAGAATGTCATTACCATTTTTAGTTTGGATGGACTGAGAGAGGTGCTAACTCCACTCCCCCAAGCTCTCCCTGGGCACTGACACTGCTTCTCAAACTGTTGTCCGTCCCCACAAGCTCTTGTCACTAACAGTGGATTCTTAGTGGAGTGGTGATTGCAGGGATTCTGAATCTGCAGGTTTCGGAAAATATAAAAGATTTGATATTTGGAAATAAAAATAATTTAAAAACAAGTTATTTAGGGGGAGACTGTTCTAATCTCTTTTGCTCTCTTTCTCCCTAAAGTGTTAATAAATGATGTAAAAGGTCAGGTCTTTTATAAGCAAACACACCTTAAAGAGACAAAAAGGCTCTCAGGTCAAATTAACACTTGAGTGCAGAATGAATCTATCCTGGACAGGGTAAGAGTTGGGTTGATCAACAGTGGAAGCATGAAAAAGAGAAGGTAGTGTGTTAAACTGTGTTTCCTAAAATGGTATTTTTAACCCCTAATCTCCGGTACCTGGAAATGTAACCTTATTTGGTCTTTGCAGATGTAATTAAGTTAAGATTAGGTCATATTGGATTAGTGTGGGCCCTGAACTCAAGGACTGATGTTCTTATATAGAGAAGAGAGGACACACCCAGAAGGAAGGGGCCTCTATGGCATTGAACCAGATATTGCAGTGATACAGCTAAGGAATGCCAAAGATTGCTGGAATCACCAGAATCCAGAGGAGACAAAACAGGATTCTTCCCTGGAGCCTTCAGAGAGAGTGTGGCCTTGCTGACACCTTGATTTTAGACTTCTAACTTCCAGAACTGTGAGATTATAAATTTCTGCTGTTTTAACCCATCTATTTAATAGTTTTTGGTATTTTGTTATAGTAGTCTTAGAAAACTAATGCAGAGGGTCATAGAAGCAAACTTATGTTGGGGGCAAATGAGTCTTGCATTGGGCACTGATGTTCCCAGCAAGGTGACCTCTAGATGTAGAAAAGACTGTCTCAATCTCCCCATCTCATCTCCAAGCCAAGGAGTATCTCTAAAACCCATCTAGCCAACTCTCAGGTTTGGGCAACAGCAACTTTCTTTTGTTATAACAGGGCTTCCCTTGAATGTTTGCCTACAGGGAATGAGCGTGCTAGTTGTGCCAATAGGATATTCTGGGGTGCACGGCAGCAACATTTCTCATTGCAAATTAATAAATGTGTCTATGCACTTTGCTAATACGAGTATTCCCTGGAGAGCTAGACCTACTTATATGATGGCGAAGTCAGGTTTGAAAGCTTACAAAGCCGAGCACCTGACTTCTGACATCAGTAAATTCACCTCCCTGAGAAGCCTCTTGGGAGACAATACCCAGGCTTTCTGACTAATGCACCATTCACACCATACATCTTTTTCTATTTTCAAATTTTTTACAGAAGCTATTTCACTTCCTTCTGATCCCTTCTACACTGCTTTTATTAATCATGGTCATTTTGTTTTGTACATTGATTTATACTCTGTACTTGTTTTCACAAAGCAGAAGCATTATCCTGGCCACTTATTGCCTACGTGACCTTGGACATGTCACTAAGTCCCTCAGATTCACTAAGTCCACCAGAGCCTTAGCTTCCCTATCAACAAAACGGATAATGACTGTTCTGCCCATCTCACTCGGTTCTTGTGTGGATCAAATGAATTACTGTATATGGAAATACTGTGGAAATCATAAAACTAATGCACTTAATTATTATTGTTGTTATAATTATTAACTCTTCCATTTCTGCAACTGTGTCAATATCCTCACAAAATAGAACAGTTTATGCAAGATATCCTCAACCTGTTTATGTGTGCAAAGCATGCTTGTCTTTCAAAGCCCAATTCAAATGTCACCTCTCCCATGAAGCCTCTACTGCCCCCTCAGTCCCCTTCCTCCTGCCTCTTCCAGTAGGTATTTGTACATACGTGTTATTTTCTCCACTCAACAGAGTTCCTTAAGGGCAGAAGCCATGTCTTTTCTCTACAGCTCCACAGTGCTCAACACTCAATGCCCTCCCACATGGTGTTCTCAGATGTATTGACTGACTAAGAGCAGCAAACATTTATGAGCTCTCACAGTTTATAAGAGTCAGGAATCTCAGCACAGCTTAGCCCAGTATTTCTGGCTCATGGTTTCTCATGAGGCTGCAGCCAAGCTATCATTTGGGGATATGGTCATTTGAAGGCTTGACAGGGCTAGAGGATCTGCTTCTAAGCTCAAACTGACTGACTGAATGAATATGTCACATTTATCTTTAATGCACTTTCCACTCAGGGCTTTTGTTCTTCTTCTAGTCAAGACAGACGTGACTTCACTTTCGTCGAAGTATGCTCAGAAGTGCAAATGCAAACCAATCACTAACATTTATTTGATTCAGAAAAGATGACACACAATAAAGGAGTCTGCAGCTAAATGAAAGTGACTTGTATTAATCAGTGCCCATTCTCCCCTTACCCCATTATTACATACACATAAGTGAATGAATGAACTTTTATCCAAAATTAAGAGTCTTTTCAGCAAAATGATACCAGTCAAGTTAGCAAGTATAGGCTCACTGAAATCAGATAGCTTTTTAAAATGTTTCTAATTTAAATTTTCCATTTCCTAATAAATCAAATCCACTCATCTGTCTTCTTCTCATAGTTAAGTGCCACCCTGTGTTTATCAAGCTTGTACACCATGCTAGGCACTGTGCTCAAAGACTCAAGATGAGAGAGAAGCGTGAGGTGAGGAAGAAGCACAGGTCGCTAGCCTTACTCAGCTGACAGTCTGTGCAGGAAGACAGACTAATAACACATACTCACAAGGATTCTCTGGAATCTAATACATCCATTTATCCAACCTCATTCACTACTTCCCAAGACACATCTTTGTACTTATTTTTTCCTAAAAATTTTTCATGCTTCCCCACTTACAGAGCTTCTCCACATTTTTTGAAGGCTACCCAAAATGAAATGTCTTCCATGAAGTTTTTCTTGAATGCCAGTACTTTCGATGACCTTCTGCTTCCTTGAATTTCTATGGCAAATTAGCACTTAATTATGAACGATCTTGCTGCTTACTCAACTTGTTTCATGTGATTTAGTTATATTGCCCCAACAGATGGCAATTTCTTTGAGGTCCAGGCTTCTCCCCAATACTTAGAAAGTAGTCAATAAATGCTTGCCAATTCATGGTTAATAAAAATAAAATGTTTACTTCAATGTCCTTGGCCAAAATTCTGTTCATTTGAATCTGGTCTAGTAAGACTAGTTTTTGAATTAATATCTGAAGCACCTAAAACTGAGCCTAATTTGAATTAAAATTTACATAAATTATTTTAATCAAAATAAATGCACAGTGCTTTAATCTTTTCTACACTTAGGATTGGGGGAGGTTAATAAGTTACTGTTGCTTAGTGTGGAAGCTTAGCAATGAGAATATTAAATTCCATATTTTCTCATAAATACACAAAATGTGCTATTAATATTTGCAGCATTTTTTATTTTTTAAATAACTTTTTATTGTGTATATTTAAGGCATACTGCCTGATGTTATGAGATACATGTAGACAGTAAAAAGGTTACTATAATGGAACAAATTAACATATCCATCATTTCATAAAGTTACTCATTTTTTTTCTGTTTTTTGTGGCAAGGACAGTTAAAATCTACTCATTTAGCATGAATCTCATATACAATACACCTTTCTTACCTATAGTCTTTATGTTGTACATTAGATCTCAAGAATTGTGTATACTACATATCTGATACTTTGTATACTCTCACCTGCTGCAACTTCTCATTTTTTCCCTAATTTCAGCATTCTTTAGACAAAACACCTAAAACAGCCCAAGGTCTTAGAAAGAATTTGGTTTTAGACTCATACGTACCTGGGTAAGTCAAATTCTATCATTGCCATCTGGCAAATGGCAATGTCTCCATGATTCCATTTTTCTCATCCACAAAATGAAGATATTGCTACTTGCTTTTCAGAGTTATTGGGAAAATTATAACAATGTGCCTGTCACTAAGCCCAGCATCAAGTTCACACTAACTGTGCCTCCACCACCTCTACACTTTTAAGCAAATATTTCTTTAAGAAATATTGGAACTATATTGACCTCAAGGCAAAATTCATTGTTAGTCATCCAATATACCATACTACAAAAAAAAAAATCACTGAACATTTTCAAAAACTTCTTCATCAAACAAAGTTCCCAAGGCTAGCCACATCCAACAATGCACAAAAGGAAACAGTGGGTAATTTAGACCCATGGTTTCCTCATATTTCAGTGGATCATGAAACAGCCTTGAATCAAAGACATTTACAAAGCAGAAAAGCTGAGAGAAAGGACAGTCAAAGACAAGTAAAAAGTTGTGAAAATAAAAGCATTGTTCTCTGAATTTTTTTTGTTTCCCATCTTTCTTTGAGTATAATAATCCATTGTTATTCTGGATTGCCAGGCTTCACTTGAACTGTCAAATGTTTCAACACTGGACCACCGTGTCCCATCCACAATACCTGCATACTCTTGGTTTCTAAGGACATTTAAATTCTAGGTGTCACTGTCAATTCCTATGAAACACTTTGGAAACAATACTTGCCTTCAAGTTTTGGAAATCGTTTTTGTGCTTTTACTCTGTTTGTTAATAATCCATGGTTTTGAGAAATAGTCTCAGGATACATTTCTAAATTATATGTATACATGTTATCTACATTTGCAAATTCATCTACATCCTTTAAAATATTTAGTTAATATTTCAAGAGAGAAATTCAAGCTGTCTCTATATTGCTTGAGCAAATCAGACTAGACTGAAATCTTTGTTACAATCAAGTTTCAGAACGGGTTTGAGTAGTATATTCATTGAAAGGGTAAAAGTTATTGGCCTGAGGGTCAGGAGATATGGGTCCCCATCAGTGTCCAGATTAATTATACTCAAAGGTTAGGAAGAGTGAAACAAGATCTACAGCCTAAGGAGTAGAACCAGCATAAGAAACGATCTTGGAAGAAAAATGACACAGTGGTGAAAGATGATCTATGTTCTGGTTGTGACAAGTAAGATTCCACAGGTTAGCCCAAACTTTCAGGCTCTCAAGGGGAAATTGTAGAGAAGGACTGGAGAGCTGGCAAAAAATATGATCAAGAAAAGTTCTGAGTGAGGAGGATTAGTGCTAAGACCTCAGCCCTGGACAGTAGTTGATTTATCTTCAATCCTCTTAAATTCACCTCACACAGACTCATGATCAGCAAAGGAGCTCATGCACCATGCTCAATCGATTTGTGCTACTCAAGAAACTCTTGCACAGTCACAAGAAATAGAAAAAATTGATTTGTGGTAATAATTGGCAGATTTGATGGGGCTTTGGATGTTGTAGGCTATAATAAGATTATCCTCGGTGATCTTAATTAGGTGTTTCTGGGTTTTGGATACCGTTTTTGGAAATGTGGGCTGACAAAGTGGGGGTAACATTACCTCCATCCAGAAAATCACACTTAGACTATCCACAAACTGCCAGGTACTATTATGTTTCCTTGGTAAGAAAAGGGAACTGGGCAGTGCTCCCAAATAGGAAAATCCTCTTAAAGCTCAGACTTGATGTGCTACAGGTAGTTGTGTAGAGTTCTACTGGAGCAGAGGGAGGCCAGTGTAAAAGAGATTCTGGTGAGCTATGTGAAAATCCCCTATTATGTGTCAGCCCAAATAGCCACGATTAGATGCAGCCAGTGGGATGAAGAAACTAACAGGAATAAGTGTATCCTGACCATCAGGAAGTAAGGAAATGAAGAGATTAGCACCCAATATATTATATTCTAAAGGAAGTGAAGAACAGTGCCAGAGGAAGCCTCAGAAGTAAAATTTCTAAGATTTGAGGAATAGCTAAATTGAATATTGACAGTGCTGAGAGCAAGGACACTCAGAGTGTGAGTCACAGCGGACCAGCCTATATTCCTTTGGATTAAGGAAGAATTTGCTCCACTAATGATGATCATACAGGAACTCCTAGATAGCCCTTGAGGAGAAGGCTTGGATTATGTCTACTCCCATATCAGTGGCTTTCTAATACAACGAATTACTTTTTAGTAGCTATCCACGTACATCTCTTACCTCTTCCAAGAGATAGAAGGAGGTCTGTGAGTATGAACGCAGGGACCTTTTCCAATTTACTTTTGAATTCCCTCCACTTTACCAGATCATAATTTGGAAATAGTATCTGAACAATATATTTTTAAGAAATGAAGAATAAAGAAAGGAAGAGAGAGTAGAGAATGCAAGTGCTATTATTCTAGTAGTTCCCATTGCAAGAGGGGAAGCAAAAGAGAGAAAGTGAGGAAGCTACACTCTAACAACCCAGTGTCTCAGGAACTAATCCATTCCTGCAAGAGCAAGAATTCACTCACCCCTGAGGGAGGGCATTAATCTTTTCCTGAGGGACCCAAACACCTCCCGCCAGGCCCTACCTCCCAACACTGCCATATTGGAAATCAAATTTCAACACGAGTTTTGATGGGAACAAAACATGTCTAAACCATATCAGGGATCAATGTGACTGTCATCCCACTCACAGCAACCCATACCACACTTTTGTGTTGACACTGTCCTTTAAAAAGAAATAATCAATAAATCAAATTAACAGTCAGAATAAAATTATGAATTGTAAATATTTGCCAGAGACCAAGAAAGCCCTCATATTTATTCTAAGAGAGGAAAAAAAAGTAAGATAAAAAAAGAAAAACAAGGAAAAAAATTTAAGTATGAGATAGTAGATAAGCTAGTATTTTCAGGCTACCTGTGTGATTTATTATTTAATTCTTAGAACATATGGACGTGTTCGATTCTATTGTGTCAAAATATAATACAGACAGTATTGCATCTTAATTGAACTAATTTGAATAAGCAATGTTTGGAACAAAAATCTGTCTTTAGAATGTAAGAAGCAAAATTATGTCTGTACAGCATTAAAAAATAGAAGTTGAAAGCACACATCTACCTATTAGTACTTTGAGGAAACGATTAATACAAAATGATAACCACTAGTGAGATTAGATTTAAATGTTATGAAGATAGATTTAAATTTTTGCAATACATATTTACTTTTCCTAAAAACATAATAAATTCACTTGGATTATGATTTGTATCATCAGTAGTTTAAGCAAATTAGCCAACTGCATATTTGAAGGCCTTTTACGAAGTTCTTGTTCTCTAATTCTTTTTTCTGACTATTTTAAGTGCTTTGCAAACTATGTAAATAGCAAGGCTTGCTTCCTGCCTTCATCCCTAGTTTCAACTGGCACCAGCCAGATGGATGAGTTTGCCCAATCACTATAAGGGACAGTTGGAACACCCGATTGACTGATGTTATGCAAAATGTCAGAGACTTTTGAATCTGATCTTGGCATAACATGATGGAAACTTTCCAAATCCAAGGATTGCAGAGAGCTGTACAATCACCACACAAAGGGACTGATGTGTTGCATATTGAATTCAGGCAATGATTACATATAATTGTATCATTACCATCATTACCTAGAGTGAGATTAATGGAGGCAACTATTCAGAAAAACAAGAAAGAAATTAGTTTTGAAGTAGCATAATGAAAGATTTTAATTGTGGGAAGAATTCAGTCACATTTTAAAATTACTGGTTGTGATTCCATCAAACTCACCAACCCCAAATCTTATTCACCGCTTCAATGCACACACTTTACTTCATTTGGCCACACAGTGATTAACAAAGGTCAGATATCCAAGGAATATAACCTCGCCACAAAACTAATAAACCAATCTGTCCAAAATGTTTATTTTAATAAATGGCCAGAGAGAGTCAGAACATCTACTGACAAAGAAAATAAATGAACCATTTTTATTTATTTCTTTAAAGCATCCTTGAAATCAACACATCAATGGTATAACCCCTGTTAGAAGCAAAATAATAAGATACAGATCAGGACTATACATGTTTCATATCAAGTTGGAAATTAGGGACTCCTAACATCTAAGATAACAGTTCAATTTCATTCAAATGCATTCATACGATCTGCAAACAAGAATTCCACTGGTTGTTTCTTCACCTGGTACTTTACTGTGTGGTTTTTCCAACAGTAAATATGCATAAAACAGAAGACAGCCGTTAGTTCCTGATTCAGAATAAGGAGATGTTCTAAACCATGAGTTCTGCGATGGATGGTACTGGAATTCCAAATTAGAGGGGCCTCAACACCTGGAGATGCACTTTCCTCCCCTTCCTGTCATTGAGGTGTCATTAAGAGCCTCAGAAGGGAGCTCTTGGAAGGGTTATGGAAATACTCCACATCCTGAGACCTAGAAATGGGTTTCGACACTTAGCTCTGTACCTAAACTTAGCATTTGGTCATGGTTTGGATATTGTTGAAATATAGATATTTGCCAGTTGAGTTACGTGTGTCAATTAACATTAAACCATATTTACATCTTATCTAAATTGCAAAATAAATTATTTGTATTGTGGATTCCTTCATATGACCTCTGTGTTTGCTCTGTAAACTTAGAAGAAAAGCGCTTCATATCGTCTACTCTGCAAAAATAGAATTTATAGTGTTCAAACTATCCGCTGTAAAATAACAACTTCTCACCCCTTATATGCTGTAGCACTTTACATATTTTAAGTCTCGTTCTTTACAAAAGCCTTAAGAGGTAGAAAACTGTGGAATCATTACCTACTTTTACAGAGAAGGCATAAAACAGAAAAGTGTCTTAAGGTAAAAGAGATAAAGACCTGCAATCATTTCTTCTTACGCCTAGTTTAGAATTCTTTTCAAAAACAGCATTGGCACTTAGAACCACATGGAAATAAGAACCAGCTCCAATGATGAAATCCATTCATGGTCAGCCACACCCCCTACATGGCCCCATCCTCCACATCTCCCTCGAGGCACCTGCAATAAGTCCCCTACTAGTCTCCTGTTCCTACTCTTCTCTATTTTCATCTGTTTTGTATCCTATAGCCTAGAAGATCTTTTCAGAATGGCATTCTGATCGTGACACTTCAACACTTAAAGCCCTTCGATGACTTAGCACTTGCTCTTAGGAAGAAA
The DNA here is from genome assembly GCF_041146395.1 of Eulemur rufifrons. NCBI lineage: Eukaryota > Metazoa > Chordata > Mammalia > Primates > Lemuridae > Eulemur > Eulemur rufifrons. The sequence continues at coordinate 17,914,396 of NC_090987.1, forward strand.
GGCTGAAACTCTGAACGAGGCCCACTTTCTTTAGATTTTCATTCAAACGCCACCTTATCTGACCAACTACTCTATAAACTACTAACTCTTCCCTCAGTCACTCTCTGTCCTCCTCACTCTGATTTAGTTTTCTACATAAAGCTACATAATCCCCGCCCCACATATTTCATATTGATCAATTTAGTGTTAATTATCTATCTTCCCAGGACATCATCAGCTTTGTTGTCTCCTGTAGCCCCAGAATAGCACCGCCTAGCGGATGCTTGGTGTTTACTGAACAAATGAATGTGTGACTTCCCTGCACAGTCTAATTCCTGCTTACCTTTGCAGCCTCAGCTCCCATGGCATTTAGTTGTTCTTGGTTCTCCAGGCCCACTACTCTTATAGTTCCTGTTCCTGGACTAAACCCGGCTTCCTTCCACCCCATTGTTCTTAAGCCTGGAATGCATTTGCCTCCAAATCCTCCTTTAATGCATGCTTGTTTCTCTCGCTAGATTGTATGTTTTCATCTGAGCATAATTTTTTTGTTTTTGTTTCTCTGCTCATTTTCGTATCACCACTAACTGGTCTATGGAGTGAACGACACTTTGATGCAAGTTTCTTATTTATTTATATCCACATAGGTAATGTGTTCTTCCACTGAATTAAATCCGTTCAATGTTTTACATTGATTGGTTCACATTTGGAAGTACCTGAGTGAGCAAACTGGGTAAAATTAGGCAATCTATGAACCGTCATAAATAGAACCCCATCAGCAAATTGCCCTCTCTATTTGTGAAGTTATTCATGGCAAGTTTGGTGTAGTTTTCACAAAGCTAAATGCTTTTAGTGCAAATTAAGTCACCAGATTCTCAAAGCTTCTGGCATAAACCACATTGAACATATTGATTAACCCCTTAGATTTAGGTGAGATAAAATGAGGCTTAAAATATTTTGTTATCATAATTGCAGCATTTTCTTAGATGGGGAAGAATCCTATTTAGAAAGAGTGAAAGTCAATTTTCATGTTAGAAGCTACACTAAAGTAGCACTTGTCCCTAATTCCAGTTGTGAATGGCACACATCTCCTCACATTGTCCCCAACTACATTAGTGAACAAGCAGACTGAAAAGAAGACTTGATTCTAACTCAATCCAGTAGTGCATTCACCACCAGTGAACTACTAGTAGGTCCATCTTCTATTGGTGAGCCCAGCTGCGGTAGTCCCAAAACTGAGTCACAATTGGCAGCAACTCCTTAACATTTACTATATGCTGACAAAGGGGACTTATCAGAAGTGCACCCTGCTTCAAGGAGGCCACAAAGCATGATTTTTCTCCCCCTACTAACCAATCATTCAATAAAAACAATAGTTCCGCTTCCTCTAAAAAAAATTTAGCTACTTCCATCCTACTGAAAATAAGAAATTTCACTAGTATCAATCAAAGAAATGAGTGTTCTTAAAATATGTTTTGCATTTGCAACTGACATGTCATCTTCTTGATGGCATGGAAAATACTTGGTAAATTTTGACTCTGAAAATAGTTGAAAAAAATATATATATATATCTCAACTATTTTATACATAAAATGGCCATATATATATATATATATATGTATATCGCCATTCTAAGGATTCAAGTAGTAAAGGACAATGGGAAGAGGTGTGGGGATAGTGGAAAGAAAATGGCTTTGGGGTCAAACATTCCTGGGGCTGACATTCAGTTATGCTGCTCACTTATTGTGAACTTAGGAAATATCATTGAACGTGTCTAGATCTCTGCATCCTGTAAAATGGGCTAATAGAATATCTAAACCATATGGTTGTAGTAGAAATGAAACGTGATAGTATAGGTTGAGGAGATAATATAAAGTCTGATATCAAGTAATCATTTAATAAATATTACCCCCCATTAATAGTAATTTATTAATAGTTTCTGAGTGCATTACAGGCACTATAGTTGGGCCCATGTGAAAACTAATATGTATTTTTCTTCTGTATTTTAACTACCCAAAGAATTCATCTAAAAATGTTTGCCTTCATGATATATATGTAATATATCATATATTTATATATCTATATATGGCAAAAAGCTAAGGCTATAGGAAAAATATGAGAGGTTTAGATGGGGAACAGCAGTGTACCAAGAAAAGAATTTATTTTGTCTTTCAGCAATGTCAGAGACAGGGGACAGAGCTTGACCACCCACACCAAGAAAGCAGGGGAGGCAGCTACCTGAGTGACATGAGTTGCAAGTCCACTCACTCTTTCATTCAACACTTTCTAGGTTTGCACTATGTGCAGGGCACTGTGTTGTTCCACAAGGATAACGTGAGTACAACCACTATGTCCCTTCCTTGATGGAGCTAAGTCTAATGATGGAAAAGGCATTAATCTCAATTAAAGCATTTGAATAATAATTACAAACCAACATAAGCCCAATGATGGAAGGGGACAAGAAGCTGAGAGAACATGACAGGAATACCACGTGGATAAAGAAGCCCAGGAAGCTTCCCTGCAGAACAGTCCTTTGCTCTGATGGGTGAGTGAGAGTTAGCTGGGAGAGCCAGCAAAAATCTTTGGCCTTTTCTTTCTGGGAAACTCCTGGGAGAGTTTAAGATACAGCTCCTGGTAGCCTCTTGATTCCTCCAGGTCTAGTCGGTTGCTTCTTCCTCTGTGCCCCCTAAACACTCTCATTATGCTCTGCTTAAAGGTTCACCACAATGTAATTATCTGTTTATGGCTCGTTCTCCACATGTGAGGCCAGGATGCTGTCTCATTTTCTGTTACATCACTGCTTAGTCTCTAAGACACAGTGGCCTCCCAGGGACTGTTTCATGCATGAATCTACACCTTTCTAACCTTGCCACGATCCTAATAGTTACACATAACCCATGTATTTTAATTAAGAGTTAAAGTATTTGAAGAGTGGATTTTTAATTTTTTTTTTTTACAGTGGGGAAATTCTGCATGATTTTGTCTGATTATTTGACTTTGTATTCCATATATAGCATTGTTTACAAAATATAAGATTTTTTAGAAGCCTATTAGAATACAGAAACGATCACCTCTAGTGAAGTAACTGGTGAGATAAATTTTAATCACCTAAAAATATCCAAAGGGGGCAGGATCCTGGACAACAAGGTTTTGATTTAGGGAAGTAAACCTACCACACAGTTTGGTAGTAATAACCAAGTAAGACTTATAGATTCTTTACGGCAATGATTAAACTGAAACTGCCAGGAAGTTCCATAAGGCTTAAGTGGTACTTTGTCATGCAATAATAATTCTGTTTGGTACAGCAAAAATGCAAGGAAATTCAGAGGACTTTTCTCCTGTGGAGGTTTCTGCATTTCTGCTCATTCAGAGATACACACTATGAGCCCCGCCTCTCTTATAGTATTCTGTTACCTAGCAACCAACATGTCCAGACATTACAAAGATGAGGGCTATATTAATATACACCCTTATTCTTTTTTAGCAACAGATAGGAGGAATGTAGCGGCAGAAAAACCTACAAAACAGCAACAACAAAAGAGGATAACTTCTAAAAGTTTTCCTGAGAATCAGTACACTCTCCAACAATGTAGAGCTGACCTGCATGTAATTTCAACAACCTCCTAGTGCTTACAGGGGGTCATACCTCCCGTGTTCCTAAGTCCTTTTTAATATCTAAAACTCAAAACAAAAACATAATTATAGTAAAATTATGATGATAATCATTATAATAAATTCCTCTATATCAGCACTTAACAAATGTTATTTTTTCTAGTGAGGATTTCCTTTTGCTTTTATTTCCATAAATAACAGACACATTGGAGTAACTTATACCCTGGGGGAGAGGGAAATAATATTTCAAAGCTTTATCCCTTGTAGATTACCAAACGTTTCAGCTGACCTTACTTACACTCCAGGGTCATTCTGGCTTTTTCAATTAAAATTTTGGAAGGAATAGAACATGCAATTAAAAGCAGGTAGCAGCAAAAGTTGGAGTGTGGAAGTAAAGTGGTTGCTGTCGGAAATGAAGGGGAGCGAAGTGACTCTAACACCAGCTGGCAAATTTAACAATAGAATCACTGATGAAAGAATGGGCCAAGAGGATGGGGGATAAAAGAAAAGGAAAGGAGTGAAGTGTGAGAGCCATAGGGTGGAAATAGAAAGGGAGGATAATAAAGGCAGTGCTCAGAATTGGTTTCCTAGTGAAAAGGTTAATTAAATCCTTCATGGCATGAAATTCTTAAAGAACTACTTTTCTGACTATGTGTGTATATATTCATGTGTGTTCTTTGTAAACACACGGAGATGATAATGATTCTCTCCCCACATCCTTTTTACACTAATGCTTTAGAGCATTTTTTTAGAAAGGACAATAATTTATTTTTTTAAGCTTCTTATATGTACAGTGGAAAGAATTTTAACACTGTTGACCCACAATAAATCTTAGGAGCCAGAGTTTTCTTTTCCTTGTTCTTCTCTATTTTCTCCAAAATTTAAAATCTACAACAGAAAATTCAAACCTTACATCCCTACGAAAATGAATGGCAAAGCGAATGAACTCTTATAAACAACAGAAGGGACAAAACCCCACAGGGTTTAGGAGCTTCAATATTACTCCAAAGACTGTGAGGCTGATTTCTAAGCTGAAGAAATGATTATAGATCATCCCAGGAGGACGCCAACCAATAAGATGGCAGCAGCGCTATTTGTTTTCTGCCTTTTGTGTGTTTCTTAACGTGAGTCTTGGTGCTGTCACTCAGATCCCGGCAGCCTGGGGCAGGTTGGCGGCTCAGGGAGGGAGGGCAGAGTTTTTTTTTTATGTCAGTCTAAAGGGCAAACGCTGATCAGTATAATCAAGAATACACAGTCCATTCAAGGCTTGACATAGTGTCTCCATCATTGTTCCTGTTACCCTTTTATGCCTATCTGTGTAGTTTAAATACACTTCCATTGGAAGGTAATGTGTGCAGTAAATGTCTTCCTTTTGTTTGTTCTGTATTTATCCTTACCCTTGACTTTAAAAAGCATTTGATTTATTTGTTTTCAGAATCATGGGGTATTCTGGGTACTGAAATAATTGCAGTCGATCAGGCTAAAAGTTGCAGGAGAAAAAGTATTAATATACTTGCTCAACAAGAAGCCAGCCTTTCTAGACCCTCCTGTGCTTAAATAGAATCCTTTCATGTGGAAAATCAAAAACAACAGAGTGTGGCAGCTTCTTCAGGAGGGATTTTTTTTTTCCTTCTCCATTATGTCAGAAAGCAAATGTGTGTGTGTATCTGTGTGTGTGTGTGTGAGAGAGAGAGAGAGGGAGAGAGAGAATGTGTCATAGATACTTTATTCTGCCCTCAAGTCTTACGAGAAGTTGCTAATGGTTTCAATTCCAAAGAAAGGTATTTCCTCCTTCTTTACCAGCAAGAGATGAATTCAATTTATGAAAATTGAGTTGGATGGATATATTTATGAGCTGAATCAAAATATCAATAATAGTAACAATAATAAAATAAAAAAGGAATAGTTATGGAACCAGGGATGGCAGAACAATAAAACATAGTATCTATAATTTCTACTGTTGTATGGCCTATGAAGACCCTTCCAGGTACTTTTAAGATCAGAACAGACTCCAGAACAGGTATTTTAATATTTAACCACTTCTTTTTTTTTTTTTTCAATGTATGCACACTCACTCTCTCATAATTACAGGGTGAAGTTAGTTTTAGCATTAATGAATGAGCTCTGATGATACCACCTAGATGAAAGGATGGGAACTATTTGTGATTAAAGATTTCATTCAAAGATAGAAATTTAAAACCCTTGCATTAAGAGATAAGAATTAAAGCCCATTTTATAAGTTAAATGCATTATGTCACATCTACCATGAAATGTTGGCTAAATTTATTTGCTGTTGAATTTCACTATTTCTCAGAGCTCTTTGAGCTACATTAAAAAACTATTAGAGGATGTATTATGTTCAAGTTTCTATAATAAGTGCTTGGGGAAAAAAAAGAGATCACAAAAATTCTGTCTCTACCCTCAAGGCATTTGCAATCTAGTTAAAAAGGTAAAAGTTATAACCTGAAAATAACTTCAATTCAAGGCAGAAGAAACTCAATCTCTAGGAAAAGATCATTTGGGTAAGTAAAGCAGGTCTGGCTTTACCTCCTAAGCTGCCTGAATTAAGTCCGACCAGCTCCTAAAAGAAGACAAGTCCAAGAGAAGAAAGAAAAAAATGCCAAAAATCAAGCTGCCACTGGATCTCACGTTGTACTTGGGACAGGCTGATACTAATAGATGGGTACAACATGACTCTGCTTCTGTGCACCCACAGAGAACCATGATTGCTCATAGGAAGACTTGGCTTCAGTTTAGTCATTTGTAAAATAGACAAATAACCTCATCTCTTAGGAGCTAGGCCTTGTTTGCAAAAATTTTTGAGACATAAGTCAGACACTTTACATGTATATGTTGATTAGTAGAGGATACAATTTAACAAAATATGGGATAACGCATTTATTCGTCTGATTTGCTACTACTATGGATAGTAATTACCCTAAAACAGTTGTGGACACCATTATTAAGCACTTACTATAGGACACATGCCTTATTGAGTGCTTTATCCTCTCAATCCTCTCAAAATCATTTGAGGTAACTATTGTCACTTACAGACAAATAAGCAGACTCAGAGTAGTTAACCCTGAGACTCCAAAGTTTGTACAGATGAAAGAATTGGGATTTGAATTCATTTTGGCCTCTGGCTATGAAGTCTTTCTGCTGCTAACCACTACCTCTGCTAACTGTTCCATTCTTAGATTTAGGTAGGCTTTTGTATCTAACTTGTTTTGCTATACAATGAGAGTTGATGAAAGCAAAGATGTGAATTAAGAATAGAATCTATCACAGGACTTTCTAGAGTCAAATAATCATTAAAGGCCATTGACCATCCTCATTTTACAGATAATGAAACTAAGGCCAAGAAAGGGTAAATGATTTGCTAAAAGTTATCCGCCCACATAGTCAAAGAGCTGAATATGGTACCCAGGCTGATTGATCCTATTCCAGTCCTCTTTTATTCCTTCAAAACGTTACAATAGTATTATTAAAATATTCAAGAAAGAATATGGCTCACTGAATTTGCTAACTGCCTAAAAGATTAAAGGGATAGCTCCATGTCAACACTTGTTGCTGAAAATATTTCTAAAGTATATGAGTTGCATCTCCTGGTTTATAAAACATAGTATAAGAACAAAATATCTTTGCTTCAACATGCTACAGTGGAGATGGTACTAACAGAGAATATTTGCATTTCATTCCCAACTCAATTAGCTATTTGCTATGCAAACGTGTAAACATGGGGGCTACCTAACAAATCATGCCTCTTGGTATTCACTCCCTTATATAGTGTCCGTGACCATAAATTATACCTGTCAACTTGTCTGGGCCCTGGGATGTCCAGATTCTGCTTAAACACTATTTCTGGGTGTGCCTGTGGGGGTGTTCCTGGAAGAGATTAATATTTGAATTGATAGACTCGGCAAAGCAGATGGTCCTCCCCAGTGTAGGTGGGCCACATCCAGTCTGTTGAGGGCCTGAATAGAAGAAAAAGGAGAAGGAAGATTCAATTTGCTCTCTGCCTGACTACTTGAGCTGGAACATCAATATCCTCCTGCCCTGGGCACTCCTGGTTCTCAGGCCTCCAGACTTGAACTGGAATCTACATTGTCAGCTTTCCTGGATCTCCAACCTGTAGACGGCAGATCGTGGGACTTCTCAACCTCCACTGTTGTATGAAGCAATACCTTATAATAAATCTCTTTAGTTTAAGTTTCTGTTCCTTTAGAGAACCCTGATTAATGCCTCCTGCATTGACTATGGACTTGGTCCTGTGATTTACTGTTGTCAATGCTACATCAGCAAGTCTGATACAAGCAAGATATGAACATTGGGGAAAGCAGTAGTAGCCACGTGAAATAGCCCAGTCTAGGCTCTTTGAGCATGAAGGATCATAGGCAAGGCAGAGCCAGCTGGCCTAGCCATTGCTGTTGAAACTGAGCTCAGTCTGTAGCCATGCAGCCCAGAACCTCCTGCTTCCAAGTACCTGGTGGAGACACCACCAGCTATGGATATTAAAGATTAATAACCCTAAGGTAGAAGAGCTTGCTCCATCTTGGTCCATTCACTTTCAAGAGGACAATATTCCCTCTTCCATGCCTTGAGTCTTCAGTGAAATCAGCAATGTGATCCAAACCTGGCAATGCCTTTTATCCCTCCACTCCTTTTTACCATCTGGGCCCATTTTTCAAAAAGGGGCCTATCTTCTCCACCCTTTGAGGGTGGAGGAGACATTTAGTGACTCATTTCCAAAGAATACAGTAGGGACAAAGACAGCTTTACAGTGGACAAACTTAGCAAACACTACCTTACCCAAGTGATGAAGGCTGACATCACCAATGATGTTATGTGAATGCCATGTATCTCCTCTTATGAGGTTACAAGAAGAACACTCCTTTTCTGTGATTTTCTTTCTCAGAAAAGATAACCTCGGTCTAAACATGAAATAAACATTAGACAATCTCAAATGATGGGACACTACAAAATCCCTGACCAGTACTCCCCCAAACCATCAAGGTTAGAAAATCAAGAAAAGCCCTAACCAGAGGATGCTAAGGAGACATGACAATGATTAATAAATGTGATGGGGCATTCTAGATTCAATTTTGAAACATAAAGGGGCCATTAAAGAGAAAACTGGTGAAATCCAAATAAAGTCCAGAGTTTAATTTAAAAATGAGAGGGAATTTTATCATATAACAAGTGTCACTACCTCTTTCTAACTAATAGAAGAATTTTATTTTTAAAAAAAGACAACACCCACTCAAAGCCAGAGGTGTATCCTTGCACATGGCCAACCATAAATAGCAAGACTTTGTTGTGTAATTTAGTGTACAAAATACACTAAATTAAGAAGAATTATTATTGAATCTAAGGTCTTCCTCAACTCTAGGAGAAAAAAGATAAAGATGGAAAGAAGGAAGGAAGGAAGGAAGGAGGAAGGGAGAAAGGAAGGGAAAAGGAAGGAAGGAGGGAGGGGAGAAAATAACACCTTTTTGTGCTCATATCATCATTTCAATATCTCCCTTTCCATGCATTTCCCATAAAAATTGGAGTATGTAGAGAAAAAACACTTAATGTTGAGCTAGTGAAAAGATTTAGAGAGTTGTATTCTACTTAATTGAGGTTTATCTAGTAACAACTTATGGTGAGTAGTCTGTAAACTAATTATAAATTATATACATACCACTTTTAATAGAACTATTTAAAATGAATATTCCTTTTTAAATGTTGTTATTAAATACGCTTAGGTCAATTCTAAAACATCATATCCATGTCTGTACTAATCCTTTGTTATCCTGAAGCATAAACAAAATTGAAGTATTGCTGCTTTCTTATTTTGCACATAGAAGTTAATACTGGGCAGTGGACACTAATCATATGGGTTTATCAAAACTGATTTGTTATGACAAGGTGGCTTGCTAAAAAGTTGCAAGGGTCCACATGAATAAAAGCTTATACTTCAACAAAAGTGCATCTGGCTCTTTAAATATTCATGAAAATAATGCTATAAGACCTCTGCTCTGTGGGGTATTTACTTCCTTTTCAAGAGTTTAGTTCTGCAAATGTGATGGTAAAAAGGTTGGCATAGGATTCTGAATCATGCTATTGTGATGGGGGAAAAGAGATTCTGATGGAAAACAACATCATCTGGGCCGTTTGCTTTTTTTAAGAAAAGGCATATTGGAAAGAGATCAAGAAGTGTCACTTGGCAAATAACACGAAAAAGAGCTAACAGCATGAGGGAGCAGAAGAGACAACTAGGAGAACTGTGCTAATTCCAAATATGTCACTTTTAGAATTGGTCACATTCTCAGTCATGTGACAAGGGTTAGTCCGTCCCAGGGAGTGTCAGTGATTCCCCAGAAGGTTCCAGTGATGGGACTGGCAAACAACTTGCAAACTCTATTGTCCTGGATTATGAAGAACTCCTGTTTGAGGTCCAAGCATCTATTTTGCTGAAACCCCAACTTTGAGTCTAAGGATGATTATCTTAAGCCTCCCCAGCAGGGGTCACTAAGCTAATGATAAATATAAGCTCTGTTATAATTTGTAATCACTGTTTCCATTGACAACGTGAGGGGAAAATATATGATGTCAAAGACCCTGCTGGGGAAGAAATATAAAATATTCCTCAGTAAAAATGACAGTATTTTACATAGCGAGTCAAAATATCGTATTTGCACTTTAGTGGAACGCTTACAGGGAGGGCAATACTCTATAGCCCGTTAGCTTTTAGAATTATATAGAGACAAATCTGAAGTCATATTTGAATATTATGAATTTCTATAAGAAATAGATCTAACAATGGATAACTAATGATTTTCCAACTGTGATTTTATTTAAGCTTTATCCTTAAATAATTTGAACATAATAGAGGCAATAGTGTTACATTTAGACACAACCTGATTTCATTTAGGACTTAATCACTTAAAGTCAGTCTTCATTTCCAGTGGTAACATTGGTCCACTCATTCTGGTACTCTATCTCCGTACTTTCCGTACTCCCTAGCTCTCGAATAGTTTGGCTTTGCATAGGTTACATTGATACTAGACAGTAAGAGTGAAGGGCTGGGACCTTATCCTTGGAAGTATACTTCACTTGAAGTCAGCTTTAAACTAGTTTTTATAAAATTTAAAAGATGACAACATCTTGGCAATTTTGCTCCAGAAAGCTGGCTCTTTGATGTTTGAAGAATACACCCAGGACAATTTCCTCAGAGACTCAGCGTTTACTCTTTCCTCTGAGTAAACTCTCTTCTCTGAGATGTTTAGGTAGGTAGTTCCTTCGTCTCAGTTAGTTGTCTCTCTAGCTGTTATTTCTTCAGAGAGACTGTCCTGACCACCAGACTTAAAAAGCATGCTTGCTACTTTCTTTTTCCTTACCATACTTCATTTTATTTCAAAGTACTACACCATCTTCTGAATTTGGTTGCTATTTGTTGTCTGTTGTCCCTTACTGGAAGCCCCACAGGGGTGAAGATTTTAACCATTTTGTTTCCTGCTGAATGTCCAACATCAAGAACCATGCCTGGTATGGTAGGAACTCAATAAATATTTCCAGATACACAAATACATGAACAAATAAACAAAACAATATATGTACGAGGTATTCCCCAATTTGGAGGGCAGCAAAAGACAGGTGAGACATGAACTATGACCACAAGGCATCTATATCTAGTTGAAAAGACAAGAGTTGAGCCCAAAATAATTTGTCCTAGCTCTATACCTTATTTGAACCGAACCCACAGACAATAGCAGAAAGATGAACTGTTCTTCACTCACAGAAACATAAATCTTCAGTGGGAACCTCTGGCAAATTGATCAGACATTGGAAATGTTTGTTTTAACCAAACCTTTTATGATTTGAGAGGTTCACAAAGGAAAAGCCATCCTATGCTCTATCATCAAAGACAGATTTGGGGGCTGGGTAGCTCATTGTTCTAAATCCAAATGAAATTTCTGAGAGTATTATGCTCTTATTACATTTTGATATTTATTCTTTCATCTCTAAATTCATAGCAGAGACCAGCACATCAGACACTTTCAAGATGAGAGATCATCTTGTGAACTAACAGCACTTAATTAAATTTTTCTTTTGCCTTTTTTCTCTTTTCCAGTTATCACAAAAACATAGCCTGAGTAAATGTGAAAATGCCCTTTTTTTTCTGTCGCTCCTGTCCATGAATGAGAGCTTTCAGATGTGAAATCTCATTTTCTTATTCTCCCAAACTTCAAATTAAGTTCTTAATCCTGCTTGATAATGGATATAATTGAAAATAAAAACAAGCAGGGGCCCCTGCTCTCTGGAATTTTCAAACACGTGAGTTTACCCGAGACCATCAAGAATTTTACCTGTTTTGCATTGTTTTTACAACTTCTATCCTGACAATTAATATTTAATTAATACAAATATCCCTGTCTGACTTTCCAGAAAGTTGGCAGCCTTACACTTCCCCCCTGCTTTGATAGACTCACTCATTTTTTTCCACCCGTTCGGGAAAGAAAAATAATGGGAAAAAGTAAGGGGTTAAAAAGACACCCCTTAATGAATGTGTTTAATAGCTGACATGTCTTCTTTCTTTTTTGTTCCATTAAACTGGCACGTACTCAGTGTGGCATTGTTCACTTTGAAGTGGTTTTCCATTGTTCTCCTACCAGTCTTTTTCAAGGCCTACTGACAGATGACCTATCAAATGTTTGCTCCTTTGTCTTCCAACCTCCTTACCACCCCTAATTTCTTTTTCTTTTTCATTCCTTTTTTTTTTTTTTTTTTGAGAAGGCACAATCTGCTCACCCTCTGGCTCTTCCTCCTCCAGGGGTAGCAGTTGGTAAGCCTGGGCCCTCCCAAAGCCAGGGGCTGTTATGCAGAGCGTGACTGGATCCCAATTATCCAAGGAGAAGTAGTGCATAAATTAGTAGATAGTGTTTCTAAAGCTGTCATGGATAAATTTTTATTTCCTGAAACTGTCATCAGAAAGAAGAGGGATTTGAAGATGAGCTCTGACACCCCTGTTGCTTCTTGAAGACAAAGAGCAACGAGTAAAGTCTCCTGCCAGATCTGAGCCGGGAGCAGGCTTACAACAGGCCAAAGTTATGATATAACAGAGTTTTAGGAAATAAAATAGAACTCGTGCCATGGCTGGAAGTAAGCTTCAATCCAAAATATATAAGACAATATCTCTCCATAATAATGATTGTTTTATTAATCACCTGGAGTATTTATGCTGCAGCTTCTTGGGTGACATTGTTGCTGGCATACCTAGCAGGAACTAAACTACGGGTGGGGAGTTGGGGCAAACTAGTTCTTACTATCACCAAAGTCACCTTCAGCCCTGGAAAGGCTGAAGCTTTAATCGAGCAATTAAAACTGAGCTTCTTCAAACCTGCCTGAGCACAAGCCTTCTGAAAGTTTCCTCATGTGGACCCATCTTCAGTCCCAACAGGTATCTGCTCTACTCCATATCCTCCCTTGGGAATGTAATCCCTCTCTTGGCCCCCCAATTTTGACACACAGGTTGTACTTTCTGGCATAGTCAACATCATTTACACAGAATTCAATTATTTTCTTAGTAGATGACCCATCACACAATCAAATACATACACCTACACATATATACACAATTTTATGAGATACAATTTTCATGATTTTTTGTCAAAATACTTGGGGCTCTCTTTCCAGGGAAAAAAAAGGTATTTTCTTATACATGTTATTTCTCCAAATTAAAAGCATAAGTCATTCTAAAAATGAACTTCTATAGAAGAGATCCTTTTCAAAGATAGTGGAAGTAGCATGTCATGATTTATTTAAATTATTTTCTTTAGAACACATTAACTCTGTGATTTCCAAATTTTATGAAAATTTTATCAAAATAAAATGAGTTGAAATGAGCAAAAGTAGTATTAAGAGTAGATAGTATCTGTATAATAAAAACATAAATAAAAATTTAAATTGTACTATGTATTTGATTGGCAGAAACACGAGTCATAAATATTTTTTTCTCTATGTTGTATTTCTATTTAAATGAGTGTTTCTCTGCTTTGCTCTGCTCTAAATGGATGTAAATATGAAAGCAGATTCCTTAAGAGAAGAAATTCCAGTACTACTGTTTGTTTACCAAACTGAAGATCAATCATTGCATTTCCTAATATCAGATCCCTTAGGTATGTATTAGGTTTTATATTCATATGCTAGAAAAGCAAAATCTATTGTTAGTCTATATGCCTTTTTCCTATTCTTTTTATATGGAAACTTCACCATGCTTTCAATCGTGTTAGAGAATTTGATATAAGTGAAGTCTATAAACATTTTTAAATTGATGGTGAATTAATTTCAGTAAGTGAACTTCTGAGAAACAAGGCATAAGGATTGAACTCTAGATCCCTTTGATAATTCAGGCATTCTGGAAAGTGTCAGTTTCATAGGCAGGGAAAGAAATGGTTCTCTTCAGTATAAACAAGAAATACCATTCATTGCTGCTGATTTACATGAGAAATTAGGCTTTGACTTCCTTGTATTTGGTTGATTAAGCTTAAAGTTGGTAGTAAACTATAATTACCAAAATATCACCTAGGCATAAGCTACTTCATCCCTATACTCAATATTGTTGCATCACTGAAAATACGTAGCTATTGTTTTTCAATAGATGGTATAAATCAGACTCCGATTATCTAAACAGTTACAATTCACTAACTTCTGGATGACATCCAAACTCTTCAAGCACATCTGCTCGGCACACCAGCAAAATATACAGCAACTTGTGCAGCACAATTCAACATAACAATTTAAATATTTTATATAATTAATGATATGTAATTAAACTTAATGTAATTGCATTTGGGTTCTCAGAGGTAACTATTTTACAATTAGTGTTTCATCAACAAATAGCTTTTCCGAAGCATAACACAGCTCTTCCCATAGTAGCAGCAAGTCATACCCACAAGTGTCCCTGTTAGAGTAAATAAATCACGGAGCAAAACCAAACATTCCAACCCATCAGCCCTCAGCTTTTGAGTGTGTTAGAAATAAGAGGGCTTTGCATGCCCAAACCACACATCAACCTAAATGTTTATGGCTTTGCCTTGAGTCTGCTGGAAATTGGAAAGGGGACAAGAAGGTGCAGCCGCTAGATGGCTTCTCTCATAACTTTGCAAACATAATTACCAAGAGGAGTCCCAGGATTCTGCAGTCATATCCCAACGGGGCCAATAAAACTGCCTACTGACCTGCCTTACTTCTCTGGATCAGGCATTCATTCCATAAGGAGATTGTGGAAGGGCAGCGTCTGAGAGGCTGTTCCGCCTTCAGTGTCAGAGGGAGAGTATCTGTACAGCACCCAAACTGGGGCTACATTTATCCAGTCATTCCATGGCCCTGGATCAGTTAAACTAATGGCCACATCATATAACAGGAAGATGCTATCACTGGGATTTTTGTTTTGAGACTTTTACCCATTGAACTGATTTATGGAGCATATTTATGATTTTAAAATATATCCTTTCCCCAGACTTATTTGAGTTTGAAAAAAATGTAGCCAATAGGTTCCTTGCCTTAGATGGAGGGCTAAAAGAAATAGCTCTGGACTGTCTGTCCAGACATAATCCTCTGAGGCCCAAAACACTTCTGGAAGGAACACAGTTTTCCCTTCCACCCACTTCTTCCTCTCAAAATAATTCAGGCTTCTCTGGCTTGCTCATACCCAAGATTAAGTTCTTTTTTTCTTTCTTTCCTTTGAGAATTTTTATTAGCAGCAAAGCATTACATGTCCACAGTAAATGTCAAATTAAACTTCCTGGCAATAACGATAAAACAACTGTCTCTTGACTCAGATAAAAATTACAGCTTTTAGGAATGACCACTCTCAACTCTTATTGATTCTTCTCTTATTTCTAAATAATATTCTTACTTCTTGATTTTTCCATTTTAAATACTATTAAATGACTTTCTACTATGGAAAGTGAGAATGTAATTGTCTCCCCTATTCAAAACATAATTCTCCTTTTACTTTCTCCCAATATAGATGTAGTATTAAAAATATTCATTAATATGAGTATGTTCACTGTAGAATCACATAGCATGCAATGATGAAATATCCTTTCTTATGTAAATTTTTGTTGTAGCTAGGATTTTTTTTTATTTGCCTAATTGCCTATGTAATTAGTAATAACTATATCCCAACAGTCCTACAAAACTACCACCTTTTTCCCAATGCAAGTGAACACATCAAGGTCCATTTAGTGGTACAACATTCCTCCTGGAGCTCCTTCCAACCCACTCCAGTTTCAGCAACCTGCCACTCATCTGTCATCTGGAAGCTTCCCTTCTAGCACCAGCCTGAGAATTCACTTTGACCCCTTCCTGCAGAGGATCCACTTTCCCTGGATCCTCAGACTTCCTCTTTGTTCGTTCTCTCCCATTTTAATAGAAGCACATTCTCAAGTAGCATGCTGAGAAAAATTACCCAGGTGACAAATTATTGAGACCTTAATGTTAAAAAAAGACTTTACACTTGTCCAAAATTTGGATGTATACGGAATTCTGCTTTACAAATCATTCTTCTTAATACATGAAATGCATTCTTTCATTGTCTTCATTTTATCAGTGTGGCTATAGAGAAGTGTGAGTCCACTCTGATTCCTCATTCTTTGTGTGGGAATGGTGTGGTCTGAACGTCTGTGTTCCCCTAAAATTCATACTTTAAAGTTCTAGCCCCCAGGTCTTTGGGAGGTGATTAGGTCACAGTGGCAGAGCCCTGGTGAATGAGATTAGTGCCATCATAAAAGAACTGGGAGAAATACATTGCTGTATAAGCCACCTAGTTTATGACATTTTTTTATAGCAGCCAGAATGGGAAAAAAAATGTTCACTGTGTTAGCCCATTCTGACCCCCATTTTCAGTACAATTTCTCACCCTCATTCCCCGCTGTCTTTGGGACCCCTAAATCCTATCTCTTCTCTGATTTAATCTGTCTGAAAAGTGGGCATTCTCTATTCTGCTGGAGTAAGGAAGGTCCAATTGTTCAGCTTTGTAGAATCAGGGAAGATCTGTAGGTCTAACATCTTATATTCCTTCATCCATTCTACTTGTTTTCTATCTTCTTTTGCACTTCCACCAGCAAAAAGACCTGTTGCTTCAATTTCTGAGCCTTCCTGGGATTCTGTGGCCCACCTTGAGTTGTTAGCATTAAGTGGTAGTTATATGCTGTTCAACAGGCTTCTGATTCAGATAGTATTTATCCATCCACTTTTCAGCTTCTAAACTCTTGTTGTTTTCTGCTATCCTCACCATTCCCCTTTTTGCTGTCCTTGGGGGTTTTCCTATCTGTATTTGTCTCTGTCATGTTAGCATTGAGGGTGTAGAGCTAAACTTACATGTTGGGTGCAGGATGTTCCCCAGAAGCCCTGGCCATACTGGGGAGTATCAGTGGAGGGTGATCCTAAACACGTTGTTTGGAGGCACCATTATTCCACAAGTGCTGACACTGTGGGGATGGGCTGGGGAGGGGAGGTATTGCTTTCAGCTAGAAGCCCAGGCCAACTTGATTCTCATATGTACCAGCAAGTCTGTGAAGATTGTGTTTGATGATAAAAGGAGAGAACCTTGCTCCCTCAGCTTGAGTGAGTGACAAACTCTAGAAACACAAACCTGTAATTTTACAGCTAAGGAGGACTTACAGGCAATAACAAAAATTTTTCTCCTTTAATTTGTGATTGCAGTCATGGTTTCAGTCATCTTGACCTTAGGGGTGACCCTCAGACTCATTTACCTCTTCTAGGTTGAATTTCCAGGGCATTGTAAACTTGAACCAGAGTTATGCAGTCATACAAATGGATTTGATGGTCAATATCAGCCCAGTTGCCTTCCGGGGCCAGACAATTAGACGGTGTTTCTGCTTTACCCACCTGTCCTGGTGGTTTGGACTTAAATGGATTATTGCTTAGCCTCTTTATGGATTCTTCCTCTCACACACTTAGTTGCAGAAAAAGGGAGTAGAAGGGAGCTATGCACACAGAAGCAATAAATTTAGGGTACTAATTTTGTTGCCAGGGAAATTATTATTAACTTAGCAAGACTGGGAAGGGATGTGTCAAAATAATTGGTGAGACCCTTCTTCACCTCTGCTCTTATACACAATCCTACTAATGTGTTTACAAATCAAATAAAGGTGTGGTGTGATGGAGTGGAAAGAACACTGAGATGGGACTTGGGACAACTGGTTCCCAATTTTTCTCTACCATCAACTGGCAAGCCAAGACTTAGAAAGCAAGAACTTCTGAATCATTTTCAAGTTCTAATACAACCTGAAATGGTTAGACTCAGAAAAATCACTTAAGCTTTGGATTTCAGTGGTCTCATCTATAAAATGGGAATGATGAACTAAAAAATGCCCCGTAAGTTTTCCATATGATTTTTATAATCCTCACATTGTCAATGCTCATGCCACCTGGGATGAATGTGCATTGTTGCAAGGCTTGGAGTATCTCTTCCCATCTCATTTTAATTTTTTTTTTAACTATCATTTAACTTTTACAAATTTATTCTAAAACAGGAAATGTATTGGGTTCACTAGTTCAAAAGCATTTGTGGAGCTGTAGTGAAAACATAAGTGAAACATAATTGGGAAGCTAAATTATTTAATGTATTCCAAAGCTCAGGGCATCTGCACATGTTCAACAGTTGCACTTGTTTTGGCCTGGTTCATTTGGTTCCTGACTATATGAGTTCTTATCAGGATGACTTTTTAGATTAAAAATTTAAATAGCTTAAGTCAGTGAAGCATTGCATAAACACAAATAAAAAGCAAGGCATTAGAGAATGCAAGTGAGCTTCATTATCACTGGGTTAAGGGATTCAGCTTAAAGTCCCTGGATGGAATGCCCTGTAGGCCTGATTTAGGGAAGGGAATCAGTAACTTCCTCTAGGTAATAACATATTTAGTTTCCTTGGTCTTATTTCTTTGCTTTATATTGGATCCTGGAGGATAAAATCATCGTATTTTGGATTATCATTGACTCCAAAAGTGAGAGGTTTATTTATAAACTTTAAATAGCAATTCATTAATTTGTAGTTACTTTATGGATGAATCTAGTATCTAACTGGAGTCTGAACACTTTACGGGGTTCCATCTGGTCCTGTTTTATCTTCCTGTCCTGGCGGTAAAAAAAAGATAGATAAATCTGGTTCAGGCAAATAGTAAAATGTTGGGGCGTTTATCAAAAGTGGATGATTGCCACAGGCTAAAAATCATCATTTTAGAAAACTTTCTTTCAGTTTTTAAATTATGATGAAGGTACTTTTTCAAATTATAAGCAGTCATTCACCTAGTATTGAAAGGCAAGTAATGAATTATATTAAATAACAAATGCTCATTTAACCTCCATTGAGATCAAAGGTATCTGGTAAAAACAATTTCTACCATGGTCATTTTCAAGGCTATAAACTTCTCTCGGGAATGTTTAAGTATTAACGAAAATATACTCTGAAGCAGTTATAAGTCTTCTCTAGAATGGATGATCCACGTGACTTCTTTTTTTAGCTTTTCCATTCCCAATTACTATACAGAGAAAGCTGTAACACTTGCAAAAAAAAACAAAACAAGAAAACAAATCTCTGCTACAGTTTCTTCTCGTGGAAGGGAGAGCACTTACTTGGAGATGTATAAAACTGAAGTGATGAGATGACCTTTTAATGTCATAGTGCTTCTCTGATTAACTAGAAATCAGCATTTTGTAATCACGACAGGGTAGAACTAGAAGATGAGTAGAGAGTCACTTCCAAGTTCTGGGTCACTAATGCAAACTGAAAGTGTTTAGCCTCGAGGTGTGATCATTTATGTCTCTGAACTAAAGATGGTGAATGGGGTCCATAGTGTGCCTAGGGTTTTTCAGATAAAGTGTGTTATGTAAAGATGGAAAGTGTTTGTAAAATATTTGAGCTATTTGTCATCTATTTAAAAGAATACACCAGTGACTTTTGTGACCTGGAGCCGTTTTGAGAATTCATCATAACTGTAGTGAAAACTCTGAGAATGAAACTTGTCACCTTTTCTAACTAGGAAAGAAGCAGTACAGCTGCCTGGACAAACAATAATTGGTGCTTCAAATGGATTAACACTCCCCATCTCATCAATAAATTTGTTCCATGACCCTAACATATACTTAGCTTTTCCTTCCTTCGGCATGGACAACTCCAATCCAATTAATCACATTCTAAACATAGGAAGTAAATAGTGAAGTAGTGTGTGCCTCTCCTTATAAAGGAACTAAGAGAGAGGAATGCGTATCTTTGTCTTTTAATTGTCTAAGAACAGAACCTTCTTAATGAGAACCAGAACCTTAGGATTATAAGATGATAACACTGGGAGTGTGGTGATTAGTGAGGTTCATTTTTATCACTTTATAACAGGAAAAGTTGAGATATAGAGAGGTTAAGTGACATGACAGAGATTATAGCTAGTACAATTCAATTCATGGTATTTATGAGCCTGAAGAATTTTTTTGCTAGCACTAAGAAAAAAGAGGAAGAAGACACCATTCTTGCCCATCAGGTTTTCCAAGTCTCATGCAGAAATGGATCTATAAACAAATAATTACAATGCAGTCTCTCCAGCCAACACGGGATTGGGACATGCATCTCTTGGCTTCTCAGTGGCATGTACATCAACCCAGCTGTCTTTAACACACTGAAACTTGGCTCTAAGTGAATCAGATCTGTTTGAAGCAAGATGGGCAGACTGCAGCGAAAGAAAACTTAACATCACTTCAGGCACATTGCAGGAATCCACAAGAATTGCGGGAGTCCTGCTGGTTAAAATAAAATCCCAACTATTAATAAAATACAGTGATCACCTGCACTTAGGAAACCTTGACCCTCTCCTAGGGGGCTCAAAGCAAATTCTTTCTACTTCAGAATCCCAGGAAAAGCTTCCAGCTGACACTGGCGAATTGTAGCCACTGCCATGTGGTGAAGCTCAGCAGTGTCATTTCCACCAGCAGTCCTCGACCAAAAGAAGCCAGGAGAAGAAGGGATGCAGCCAACTGGAGCGTTTGCACAGACTGAGAAACTGCATTTGGCACTTGCTTCACACACACCGTGGGGAACATCAGAGAAAGTGTGGCGCAGAGAATCAAGCGCGGAGCTTAGAGAACAGCTTGGTTTTTTTTCTCAGCACGGACTCAATCTTGCTGTACAATACTGGGTCACTCCCTTTAATCCTCTACATTGCAGTTTCTCTATCAGTATATAAGGGGAAATAGCAAACTCTCATGTTATCACATTTCACCTTCTACAAATACGATGGGCATAGAATAAATAGTTTCTAAATGTCTCGCCAGAAGAGAGTCACAATAGGACAGCGTGCTGTCCCAGAGATCGGAAGGGGATTTCTGACCTATCGTGTGTGGAGACATGCATTTTCATTTATTTTTTCTAGTAATAAGGGTGGATCTGTACTTAGAATGTCACTCTCTAACACAATCTTTTTGGGAAACCCATGGGCTTAATGGTAGTACTTATAATAGAAAACAAGAACAAAAGAAAAGCAAAAGAAAAAGAATAGACTATATGCATATCAAAATCAAGGCCCTGGCCTGATTTATACTGTGTTCTTATCAAAAAGATTCTATGGAGCATGTGCCTTGAGAGTAGCATTGTTGTGAGTCTCATTGTTGGTTGAGTTAGAGTGTTGTGCTAGAAACTCTCTCTGGCTTCTCTTCTCCTTTGTATGGAAACTGTTTTTTTGTTAGACAAGGGACAGCAGGAGACTCAAGACAGAGGTAGTGCTCTCTGTGGGGACAAAATATGATGCAAGGTCTGGGGGAGGAACTTTCAATAGCCAGGTCTTTGAGGGACTGGGCATGGCAGTGAAGCAGCAGCAATATCTTCTCTGATTATTATGATAATCTCACCAGGTGATGAAAGCACCTCCAGGGCACCGTTGCAAGCAGTGGTGAGGTTTTTCCCTCTATGGCCTGAGGACTTCCAAGAGGAGAATTTACCACCAGAACATTAGGCAAGGGACCATCTTTCAGAAGACCTAGGAAGTCTCTTCTGGAAACTGCAGGAATCAATGTATTAGGATTCTTCAATTATACAGCTGAGAGCCGTGTGTTCCCAGAAACATAGATATCCTGGTATATAAAATAAATTAAGATAAAATAAAATGAAAATTTTCCATGACATCATTTATACCCACCCAGTAGGTATGGCCTGGTCATATCTGCATCTCATTAGCAAGCATGATGACAGTAGGAACAATGTTGCTACAGGAAATTTAAGTTGAGGATGTCTCCGCTTAAATTTTGAATGTAATTTAGGTATACGTGAGGGAGGAATTTCTGAAACAAACAAACAAAAAGAAGCATAGGTAAAGTCACAGCATGTGCTAAAGGAATTCTCTTTCTAGAGTATAAGCTGCCTGTTGGATACCCTTAGGAGATGCAATTGCTCTGGTAGAATAATCAAACATATCAAGTTGCTTACAGGGGCATGTCCTTACCCTACCTCCTCCCTCTTGAGTATCCAACATACTGATCTACATGGAAATCTCAAAAGATATCTCTGTAATACATGTTTCAAATAGAATATATTTCTCCTGCTTTACACATGGGAAATTTCAAGACACAGAGAAAAGCATTCACCCACAGGTACCGGGCTAGGATACAAGATAAGAATCCAGATCACCCTCTGGTAAGTGTGGCATTTTTGCAATCAGTTCTTGCTACCTCTGTATGAGAGATGTCCGCCATATCAAATGTCCATAGTAAAGAATTGTGTGGCTTGATATCAAATTAATAAACTTATCACCTTATGAAAGCAAGTTAGTGATTACTAGTAACATCAAATGTTAAATTTTACTATATGCATGTATTATGTACAATACTGTATATAATACATAATATACAGTATGTAATATGTAACATATAAATAGCATTTATAATACACTGACATATATCAATCGACGTAGTTCATTTGGGCTGTTATAACAATATACCATAGACGGAGTGGCTTATAAACAACAAACACTTATTTCCTACAGTTCTGGAAGCTGAGAAGTCCAAGGTCAAGGTGCTGGCAGATTCAATGTCTAGTGAGGGCCCACTTCTCCGGTCACAGACCGCCATGTCTCCATTGTGGCCTCACATGGCGGAAGGAGTGAGGGAGGTCTCTGGGGTCTCTTTCATAAGGACACTCATCCTATTCACAAGGGCTTTTCCCCATGAACTAATCATATCTCAAAGGCCCCACCTCCTAATACCATCAACTTGGGATTACGATTTCAACACATGAATTTTAGGGAGATACAAGCACTCAGATCATATCATCAATATATTGTATATTCCTCTGTCTCTATATCTATGTATATTTAATGGAGGGGTAGGCATGGGGAATAGTCTGCTTAGCATTTAAAAAATGCCTAGTTAGCCAAAGAATTTCAGGAATACACCCTAACTATACTGGAATATGAGAAATTAAGTAAAAGTACATCCATCTCAAAAACCTCTTGAAAAAATTTGTTTTTGTTTGTGTTTTTAATGGATTAACTATTTTTTTTTTATTTTCCTCCAAGGTAGAATGTAGATAATTTTATTAAGTTCTTACTGGAGAACAATTTTATGGCTTCTATTTGTAATACAAGTGTCTATGTCTTTTAAAACATCATAACTTATTTAATCTGCATATAAAAAGTAGATTTTATAGGCCATTTTCAACACTGCATTAAATAAAAATGGGCATTTTTCTATTTTGAAGACTTTCAATAACAGGCAAAGTAAAACAATATCAATATTATTCGTTTCATGCCTCAGAGAAGACAATGAAGTAAGCTGCAGAAGCTATTTGTCCATTTGTCCAAGGTCTTAAGAATCAGCTGCAAAGAGACTTCATCTTTTTTCTTTCAAAGAGTCCACTTAGCGCCCACCATTCTCAGAAAAGGTAAGAGATGCCACAGCTCAATCATTAATCTGTCAAAGCATTAAATAAGATAGATTTCACCTCCTCTTATGACTGCCTGACTCTCAATGTTCACCCCTGACAAGTAAACTTAACAAGCCCCTTGTGCCTCATTTCAAGTGAGCAGAACTGTGTTTTTCATCAACATCAACTGCTTGAACGCATTTTAATTTACTGTTCTAGGTCTATGTTCTTCCCTTCTTCCCTCTTTAAAAAAAAAAAAAAAAAGAGTACATAAATGAAGGCAGGATGATTGTTTAAGGGTAAAGGTGATTAATGGTTTAATCTGTAAAGGGGCAGATCCAACCATCTAACATGGCACATTCACCTTTAGGGACACTTCAGTTCCACAACCCAGTAGGGGTAAATTTATTTTTGTAGTAATGCATGGAATATTTAAGACCAAGTGGTTTAAACTTATAGTAGCAGCAGAGAAACAATAAAGACAGTTGAGTGAAGCAGGTGGAATAGAGTTCTTTGCTGGAATAGAAGTCCTTGGTCTTGTAGTAACACAATGAATGTTCAAGTTATTGCAGAGACTATCATGCCTGAAGTATAAAGCTTGAGGTCTCCCACAATCTGGTTTCTACGTGTAACCCTACAGAGAAAATGGGGTATGTTAAGGGCTGAATTGTACCTTCCCCACAAAAGTTCATATGTCAAAGAGAAGTCCTAACCACCAGCACCTACGAATGTGACTATATTTGGAGATGAGATCTTTAAGGGAGTGATTAAATTAAAATTAAACCTTTAGGGTGGGGCCTAATCCAATCCAACGGCTGTTCTTATAAGAAGAGAAAATTTGGACACACAGAGAAGACACCAAGGGTACGCACACACACAAAAAAGGCCACGTGAGGACACAGGGAGAAGGTGGCCATTCACAAGCTAAGCAGAGGCCTCAGAAGAAACCAAACCTGCTGACACTTTGACCTTGGACTTCCAGCCTCCAGAACTGTGAGACAACAAATGCCTGTTGTTTAAGCCACCCAGTGCATGGTATTTTGTTATGGCAGCCCCAACAGACGAACAGAGGTAAAGGTGGTTCTTTCCTCCCCATCTCTGCACTGCCATTATCCTGTCCAATCATAGTACTTGCACTAGTGCCCCTCGCTCCCACCTGTGTTGTTTCATTATTGCTCTTGTGTTGAGATATTTTCTCCATCACTACATTGCATGCTTCTCCAGGCCACAACACCAATCATGGGCTTCAACAGCAAGAATTAACAGGTACTGTTCTATTGGCAGTATGTGCAGAATTTGATTCTTTAATGGTGCAACGTGGTACTACTTTTAAGGGTGTTCTTTTAGCTTCTGAGAAAATGAAGGAATAATTTATCCAGCAGAAGGCGCCCTGTATTAGTAAGCTAGGGAAAGTGTGCCATAAATGATTCCCTTTAAAAATGCAGGTTAGATTTTACCACCAAGATAGAACAAATACAAAGACCTGGAGTTCTAAACCTTAAAAGAGATGGATTAACATGCAAGAAATTTAAAACCAGCTGCTGCAAGTAGTCTCATGGGCAATAAAAGTGGGGCAAAGCTACTTGGTTAAATATTGTTAGTCTTAGGCTAAGAGGCATAAATTAATAATCAGTACCCATATTCCAACAGCAGTTGAGGTGAAGGACATGGAACAGCAGAGGGGAAGGATGTTAAATAAGTAAATGATCAGAAAGGCAAAATTTCAACCTCTGTTTGGAATGCTCTTTCCTACCTGGAAAACTCCTACTTATCCTTCAACTCCCTAGATCTATGTCCTTTCTTCTAATAAACCTTCTTAAACTCCCAAAAGATCTACAATACCACAGTTCTTTGTGTATAACTCAGTTATAGCATTTATCAGATTATGTGGTAATTATTAATCTATTCAGTTATATTTAAAATATTGATGTAAGTGCATGAATATTTTATATACTACTAAGATAATTCAACTATGGCATAATTCTTTCTTGTCATATAGAATTTCTAGTTTATAGTTACTGAAAGAGATCTTTCTGATGTTTTTAAACATAAATCCCTTTTCACATGTCACTCTGGTCAGACATAAAAAGGAAAATACAAGCAAAAATATGAGTGAATCTTTCCTAAATCTTCTTTTTACTCAGACTTTGACACTTTTTAGTCACTTTTTGAGTCAGAGCTGTAGATATCTGTGATTTTTCCATACAATTTTACCCTTTGTACCATCAAAAATGTCTGTGATACAGTATTTCTTTGAAAAAGCACTTCCTTATTGTATCTGGGATTTTCTTCCAAATCTCTGAAGTTAATCAGTGAGATTTTGTGCATTTGCACAGGCAACAATAATTATGTCAAAACTTCCACCAGCCCAATAATGATTGTCAGGTTCAAAGATGGTAAGATATGAAAAGTACCCTTTAGAAGCAAGGAAATATAGTAATTGATATACCCTTTCCCCTTCCTCATTATTTTCCTGTTTTATCATTCTTTGTGTCCTCAGAACCTACGGTACTTCCTAGCAGGGCGAAAGCTCTGGATACTTGTACATCTCAAGCCTCACAAAACCTCTGCCTGTTCCCATAACCAGTCCCCTGATGAAGGCACAAAAGAAATTGAAGAGAATTGTCCCACCATGGATATTTACTCCATCTTCTAATCAAACTCCTCCTGCCTTTCCTACACAAACACACACACACACACACACACACACACACACACTTTATTGCAGTCCTGTGAGAAAGCGCTCTGATTGTCCATGGCTCACTAACTGGAATAGGTAAAAGAGGAATGAGATAGTCACACCCAGTGAGGCCAAGGCACAGTGAGGCTGGACATTCCATCAGCCCACGTGAGGAGCCACACAGAGCCACAGGAGTGTCTTTATTCTACCATACCATGTTATTAGAGTCTGGCTCCACTCTCTTTGACTGTGTCCTAAAAAGAGCATGACCCATTTGACTTCTTGAAATGATTGAAGGAACTCCAACGAATGTATCGAAAAACTCCATAGAACTAAAATACTCTTGCTGGGTTCTTCTTACAAGAAAGGGGGCGGGGAGGGGATTTGTTCTCTGCACTTGGAGACAGATGAGAGGTATATCTCTGATTGGGTGAGAGACCCGCCCTCACCCTGCACACAGCAACCTTGTCCCCAAGCTGCCCGTGGATATGCCCCATTGTGCTCTAGTGTGGATGCCTTAAGCCCCTTCCTGCCTTCATTTGATGGCTTTTCTTCCTGGGACATCGACTGACAAATTAGGTCAAAGCCTCCACCTGGTATGTGAAGCCCTCCTCATTCTTGTCTCACCTGAACTTTCACATTTCAAGTAACCCAAGTCTCCTCCCTTCAGTCAATGGGGCACTTTCTCATTTCTTCAATTGACTGCACTTTCCAACATGACTTTGCTCGTGCTGTTGTTCCCTCCTCCAATTCCTTGCAGCATCCTTTTTCATGCTTTCTTTGAAAACCTTTACATATCCTCCTACTTCTGCCTTCCCAATTCTAAACCAGCTAATTCCTATACCTCTTTTCAATCTTTCTGGCTTGCATGACAGTGGTAGCGAGTGTTTATGTATCTAGTCATCTCTGATCCTTAAAGTCAGTTACTGAGTCAGGCTTCTTTTTGGGCTGGAAAAGGATGGATATCCCATAAGCACTCGTTGAAGGCTGTTTAAATGAATATATTCATTTTAAATATTATTTTAAAAATACTTATTTTATTCACATTTGCTTCATTATTTAGGGAATGGAAAAATAGAAATGTATTATATAATATGATGCAATAGTGCACAGCAGATAAAAAGGAACAAATAGACTTCAAACACATAAATTTCATTTTAAGTAGCAGAATAAAATAATATTTACTCATATGTAAAAAGTATTTATAAAAACTGCATAATTTTCTAACCTATATATATGTAAATGTATGTAAATTTAATGAGAGTGGTGGCCTGAGGTCAGAGGAGGTATAAGATAGAAGGTGATGATCTTCCATAAAGATTTTAGCTTTTTTTCCATATTTTTTTAATAAAAAAAGACTAAAAGCAATATGTCTGTTAATTTAGGGTAGGAAGATTATAGGTACATATCATGTTATTCCTTATACTTTTTTCATTTTTAAATTCAAAATAAGACATTTCTTATCTCATGAATGAATAAGAAATCTCTCCTATTTCATTAACTTGAAACAAAAAAAAAGTATTATGATGTCATTTTGCTGTTCAGCCTGGCATCATCACGTGGTTATTGTTTTTCTCTGCTGGGAACGTGAGCTTCACGCAATCCTGTTTGTCATGTGTTCTCAGTTTCTTACTCAACACTGACTATATGAAAGGCTCTCAAATAATTACTTGTTGAAGAAACAAAAAGTTATACTGACCATCCTTTGTCTCTATCAACCTTTTAAAAGATATAATTTCATTAATGTAGTATTTGGAATAAAACTAATCTCTAAAGTCCCTCCACATATGAGATATTTTAAACTGATTACTGACCCACTCCTGGAAGCACATGCACATTTGTTGTGCAAATGGAATCATGAATTTTTTTCTGTATGGGGGGATTACTGAAGTCTAGGGGCAAACTGACAACTGAGAGAAGCAGGGGGGGGGTGGTGATCATGATCATGTTTACTATCGACATAACAATAATTCTGGAACTCTACCACCATTTATTAAGAGTTTTCTAAAAGCCAGGAACTGCGATGGGTCTTTTTCATATGGTAACTATTTTTTTTTAGTCTTCACATTAATTAAAATCCCAATTTTGCATATACACATAAAGTTCAGAGGGCTTTTGTATTAAGATTATACAGATAGTGACCGAAAGAGTGTCAAAATATGGTCTGTGGCATTCCAGAGTTCCAGTTCTTAACCACAGTATGACTGCTGTGTCTAATCATCTTTTCTTTCTTCCCTATAATCATCAGGAACATTTCAATGATGGCTTACTCCATCAGCTTTATTGGATTCTCCCAGTCAAATTTATAGAACTGAAGACTTACAGGGTCAGTGGGGACCTTATTAATCAATATTCTCCTACTGTGATGTATACCCAGATATTCATTTGGATTTAACTACCCACGCTAGACCAGATACCATTTTCCAGAAGCTGCGTGGAAAACAGTTCCCAGGAGGTCAGTGCACTTTCCTAAGTGTCTAGGAGAGTTGTGTCACCACCAGGCAAGCATTTCCTACTGTGGATTCAAACCTCAACCTTGTGACCATGAGCCTTCCTTTGGTGGTGCTAATAAGAACTCATGGCCCCCATCCCTTTGATGAATTGTTCCCTAAATTGTGATCCAAATTCCAACATTGCTAGAAACAATCAACGTAGAGAAAAAAAGGATGGAATACACTTCATATCATTTACATCTATTGATTGAAAATGTTTATTTTGGTAACTCCAATGATTGAGAGAAGTGTGTTGGTCCCTTCCCTATCCCCACCACCCCCTGCCAAGTCTCTGCTTAGTCATTAATGTCTTAGTTATCATATCCTGGAAAACAAAAACAAAAAGAATGAAAAAAAAAAAAAAGGAAAGAAAATAAAAACAGCAAGTTCTCCAAGAATTCCTCCATGTCTGCCAGAATTTGTACAACGAGAATCCTTTGCAGGATAAAGCAACAGCATTCTCTCTGTAATACAGAAGGATGCCAGAAAATAAGAAAAGTTGTTTCTACAGATTGAAAGCAACTGATACCTAATGCATTAGTTTGTCCATTTTACAGTTTTTGTTTTTGTTTTTGTTTTTGTTTAATGAAAAAGGCCATGTCTAACTTAGGAAAGATGTAGAATCAGAGAGCTTCAGAAAAGGAACAATGCTTCAAGAGCAACTACCTGAATGTCCACTCCTTTTCAAGATATTGAACCTAGAAAGGCTGGCAAAATTGCATGTCAAAGGTCTCCAGGACCCCAAGGTGTTTATTTTATTACAGTCTTGAAGTTAATCTTCACAGAATTTTTTCTCTTAAAATTTCCTTATTTTTACCCTTCAGGCTATAAATTCCTAAGTTTATTCTCTCTCATTTCTCAATTCTAGTAAAAGACAGAAATAGGTATCAGAGATTAGAAACACAATTCATTCTCAAGTGCGGGTATGTGAAAGACACTTGGGACAACCACATTTTGGCACAGCCACTAACAATCTTAGGACCTGATGTCCTTTTGCTCTGGCTCCTGTACAGAGTGTTATATATCCAGACTCTCAGAGCTCTTTGGCATTAAATTCCTACATAGGAATGTTATTTACATAGGTTCAAGGTCTCTACACTTAGTTCTGTGATACTGGTCAACTCACGTAAGCTAACTGAGCCACTGTGTCCCCATTTGATTAACGGCAGAAATAACACTCTTAGATCTAAGAGATTCTTTGAGGAAAGGGCACTCCAGCCAAGGCTGTGATGGTAAGTGTTTAACCACTGGTTCTTTGGTGGTGGTGGCGGGGGCGGGGGGATGGGGGAACCCCTGATTGGTGGCATTTGCCAATTTCTGTGGTGTGAATACTCTACTGGCTCTGTTTTCAAGCTATCAAAGCGATGTCACTGGATACTGAGCCAGAAGAGACATGCACAGTTGAGTCTCGTGAACTGACAGGAGCTGGTTCCAGCACACCACTAACATCCTCTGCATCTGAGTAACACCACAGATGTTCTTGCTTTTAAACTTTTCTCACACATTTCACTTAAGCTGGAATCTCTTTTCTCTTATTCTGAACATGTCATCCCTACTCATAATTTGAGATTCAGCCCTAAGGCCAGCACATCCATAAACATTTCCAGGATATTTTACATCAGAATCAATTCTCTTTCTCATATCTCTATTTAACGCTCTGCTTTTTCTTGTATTTATTCACTGTTTACAGCCTAGTTTTGCCCTGTTCCCCCTTTCCCAGCACATGCCGTAGTCTGCAGGCTCCTTGCCAGAACATAGCACAGTCCCTTGAACATTCATAGCAGGACTTTGATCCCTCTTCATTGAATAAATGGGCAGCTAAAACTACTCTGGAAAACATTAAAAAGTCTTATCAAGAAGTATCTTTCCCCCTTAACTGCAAACTCCTTTAAGACAGGGCTTAATTCTTGTTTATATCCTTAGTATTTGTTTGTGCCAGATGAAAGTTTGAAACGAAGGGGACAGAGTGATAGTGTTTCCAAGTGGCTGCTGCAGGTGTTAAGGACAGAACGGGGCTGGGAGAGGCCCACTTGGCTCCAGGTTTCAGACCTACTTCAGGGCTTTCAGTGCAGTCCCCTTCTGCATCGAGCCTGCCTGCGACACCTAGACTTGCCGCAGAATGGCAGATCGGCAGCTCCAGGGAGCCTCAGCTATCAGTAGATGACAAGACAGGACGAACAACACAGCCCTGAGATGCAGCCAGTCTCCTAGCAGGGAAACTAAACACACAGGCATGAGGGACAGTGCCCTTCCTCAGTGCTGTAGCTGCACGAGGAACAGAAGTAATCAGGCTTCAAGTTGGGTTGGCAGACGGAATACTCAATACGCACATGAAATGTTAGCCGAAATGCAAAAGGCTGAAAAGGAACAGCTGGACCAGCCAGACCAACACTGCCATTTCCAAGAGGCAGAGATGTAAAGCAGAAACCAGTGTCTGGCCTTAACCATGGATGATGGCCCCTTTACTGTCTGGCATGTTCAGGTGAGAAGGACAATATTGGGAGTTGCTACTATTGACTATATATAGAAAACACTATAAAAAGAAACATGTTTGGTCTTTGTCTCTGGTTCCTGGCACAGAACTCTTAAAACCCTTAGACTTTCCTGAGTGAAAGGAGTGTTTTTTGCTATTCATAATGAACTCTTTTCCAGCACACCAGAGTTTATGCTAATAAGGTGACTTAGGGTGGGGCCCCTAGACAGAGTCAGGATGGGGCCAGTCACCAAAAAGATCAAGTGATTAGAGGGTTGGGATTTTCAGCCCCACCCACTGACTCCAGGAAAGAGAGAGAGCTGGAGATCAAGCTCTATAACTTCTTTAGAATAATGAGATTTGACGAGCATTGGGTTGTTACATGCACCCGTGTACTGAGAGGCGGCAGCTCCCCAACTCCATGGGAACAGAAACTCCTGCGCGTGGGGCCCTTTCAAATCCCTCCCTATGCCTACCTCTGCGTATAATGTTCTTTATAATGCACCAGTAAATATATGTTTCCCTGAGTTTTGTGAGCAGTTCTAGCAAATGACTGAACCTAGGGAGGGGGTTGTGGGAACCCCCGATTTATAGCTGGTTGGTCAGAAGCACAG
Source organism: Eulemur rufifrons (assembly GCF_041146395.1). Taxonomy (NCBI): domain Eukaryota; kingdom Metazoa; phylum Chordata; class Mammalia; order Primates; family Lemuridae; genus Eulemur; species Eulemur rufifrons. The sequence continues at coordinate 17,946,155 of NC_090987.1, forward strand.
GTGGCCCAGACTTAGCATCTGAAGGGGGGGCCAGTCCTGTGGGATTGAACCCTTAGCCTGTGGGATCTGTGCTAACGCTGAGTAGTTAGTGACAAAATTGAATTGAATTGTAGGACATCTAGTTGGTGTCCACAGAGAACTGGAGAATTGCTTGGTGTAGGAAAAACCCCACACATTGTGTTACGAGTAGAGAAACAGGTTTGCTTTTACGCATTTTTTTACAAAATGCATACATGTAAGATGGAGAAATTAAACTGATAATAATTTCATGAACACTTTAAAAGGGACTTTAGGATGATTACAAATCTTATTTATGATTGCAGTCTCGGGGAAAAAACAATGAGTGCTATGCTATTATGTGCCCAATCAGGAAACTGAGGCTCAGAGAGGTCAGTAACTTGCCTGAGACCAGACAAGTTAGTGCCTGCAGATTAAATCCAGGACTGTCTCAATCTAAACCCTCCCACCCTCTCCACTACGTCCTCATGCAAACTAAAGCAAAAACACGGCTTTACATTTTTCTCATGTAGCTTACAAAAATCTGAAAGCAATTTGAAACTGTATGTACCTAGCCTCCAAAGGTAAATACTTTCAAAAATAACACCCGTGGAAGTTGCAGCTCTTGACTAATTCAGATGCAAAACGGAAAGTCTGCTGTAGTCAAACCTTATATATTTTAAAATAGTGTTGCTATTTCAGTTATGATTAGCGAATTGAGGTAGGTTTTCCTTGTTAGACCTCATTCCATGTCAAGAACTCATTGAACACTGCTCAGTCTGCACTGCTGAGCTGGTGCAGGCTCCCAGGCAGATGTCTACTTAGGGTAGAAGTCAAAAATTGAAACACACCAATAAGCGTTTGTTTTCATTCTTTAGGATGCCTATAATGCACCTGGGATATTCCTTTCACCTTCTTTGACATGAGGTGAGGTTAAAAACTTTATCTCTGAGGACAACCTTTCACTCCATGACTCTCCATTTCTTTTGTTTGTATGTTTGCTGTCTTTTATGCTTTTAAATCAGTAAGGATGTCCAGTTATTTTATGCCATTTTCAAGAGATGACTAAGAGATTATGGTGCCCTTCTGGGCATAATACAAATATTAGGGAAACAAAAATGTGTCATGAAAACAGAATAGCTAGTTAGACAGTTTATGTAAATGGAAGTATACAATTTAATGGCTTTAAAACATTCCCCAACCTTTTAGGCTGAGAGTTACTGTGATTTTCTCTCGCCATCTGCATTTTGCAGTCTTACTAGCTGCAATGAACTACTCAGGTTCAAAGCACTCTGTTTTTCATTGCACCATCTTGAATCTAAGTCAAGATCTGATCATTGCAGGTCTCATCTGTATACACCAGAAAGTAAAACTCAAATGCAATGTCTCAAGAAAATGCAACATAAGTTGTGAAGATCAATAGGTAAATCATCATCTTACAAAATCTTCTTACAAAAATAAACAAACAATAACAGCAACAATAAAACACTTTCCCCCTTTTTTCTAAATAAAAGATAAAATGGTATTCGAAGAAATTGCTTCCTGTGAAAATCTGTTAGATATGAGGTCAATGCTAATAAGTATGGTTTTCAGAGCAGTCCATCAAGCAACTATCTCAACCAAATTCTACTAATATTTACATTAGTTTTCAATGGTCATGGCCACTTAACAAGTTCACCGCCTCTAACCATAACATGCAAACTCCAGCAATTGATACTGATGCAGCTCAAGGAGGTCTTGTGATGCACATTTGCAAATAGCAAATGTAACAGACATTTCCCTCTTAGCACAGCCCAAAAAGATACAATATATCCTAATATAATCTTAAACAAATGTCTTCCTGGGAACCACACATTATATTATATCATTGTGACTTATTTCCTCGGTATAGACTCTTTTCATCCTCTCCACTTCTCTGATATGGTCAGAGAAGCACACACTTAAAAGATAAAAAACCTTCTGGGCATGGTAGCTCACACTTGTAATATCTGCACTTTGGGAAGCAGAGGCAGGAGGATCACTTGAGCCCAAGAATTTGAGGTTTCAGTGAGCTACAATCGTGCCATTGCATTCCAGCCTGGGCAAGAGAGCGCAACACTGTCACAAAACAAAAGAAAACAAAACCCCCCAAATACTTTTTCACTATAAATCTATCCTGTATTATTTTCCCTGTTTTAGCACAGCAAGGGCCAAAAATTGGAAGATACTCTATCCTTGTCAGGACAAACAAGATAGAAAGGTTGGCCATTCCTAGAGGTGGAAAGGATAAACAATACATCCTAATGGGGAGGACTTCTTCTCCTCTTTCTCCCCAAGTTCCTGGCACTCATGGCCTCTTTCAGTTTTCTACCTCCCCATTGAAAGAATGAGTAGGTAAATGAGTTCCAAATGCTTGGATCCAGTTTTAATTTCTCAAGGAGAGAAAACCTTGGAATAGGGGCCATGCCATGGCCTGTGCTTTCTACTCCTATTTCCTTCTATCTCCAAACCATCAATCGGCTTCTAAGTTGTGGGCATTCCTCTTTAGGGGGATGAGAGGGAGGGAACCCCAATTGGCTGATGATAAGGATTTTATAAATTGCAGTTACAGAAGGGAAAATTTTAGAAGAACAAAAATCACATAGGCTGGTTTTAATGAGTGTTGTTAAGGATGATGAATTACCATCAACTCTATATTTTCCAAATATTCTATAATGTTCACTACCCTTCTTTTCTTACTTTTTGAGAAGAAAAATATGAGAAGAATGTAAGCGTCATATTTTCCGACTGAAACCAACCACGAAAATTTCCTTGAGAAAGTTAGCCAGGAAGCATCCCAACACACCTGTGGAAACTAGGTCAACAGCTTGAAAATTTGGCAGACACAAAATCTTCCAGTCTGAACCTTCTCAGCTCAGGCATCCTTTCTTAAATTACAACCAAACAGTGAGACTATGTCAAATGGTCTAGAAACATTGATTTTTCTCCCCATTTTATGAAGCTTTCTCTCCAACTATAAAACATTCTTCTTTTCCCTTGGCATTGAAGTTTCCTTCAGATGTTCATAAAACACACTAATTTGAGAAGTTTGGATAGATAGCCTTTTTCAGTTTCTGATGGAATGATCTAACTTCCTTTTTTCTCAAAGGAAAATAGTTTAACGAAAGCGCTCCCTCAAGAATTTTATTAAAATTCAGGATTTTTTTTTCTTCTCAAGTAAAAAAAAAAAAAATACAAAAAAACAAATTTCAGAACAAAATTAGGAAAAGTTGAGAACATGAGAAAGACATATTTCCTGAGTGCCATATTTGTACCTAGTATTTGACTTTGACTTTTGTGGGAAAGAATCTTAAGACAGCAATGGTCTTTGCCCAGAGGGATTTTAATTCTAGTTAAGAATTAGCACATGAAACATGAGAGCAACAAGGTCAAGGTTTCATTGATTTTTCATAGCCTGAATGGAACATGAGTCAGGAAGGAAGATCTATCCAGAAATATTGAAGAAAAATTTGTACTGGCTATGCAGCTATGAATGGAATGAAATGAAAACTCATTTTTTTTTTTTGGCAGGGTGGGGGGGAGGGTGAGACAGGATCTCACTATGTTGACCAGGCTGGGATTTGAACTCCTGAGCTCAATGGATCCTCCTGCCTCAGCCTCCTGAGTAGCTGGGACTGTAGGCTTATGCCACCGTACCCATGACTTGATTCTTATATTCTACAGGAATGTGTATAACTCAATTATATACTTTCTTAAAAAGTAATTACCCTTATAAATGCATTAAGTCTCTGCTTAAAATAATTAATTTTTCCCTTCTAATGTAAATCATACAATAATTTTATACCATGTCATAGAGTGAATGCATTTTATTTTTCTGTTATCCAAATATTATGCCTTTGGGTTTATATCTCTAGAGGGTAAATTGAGCATTTCTTTCAGTTACTTGTTGCCTAGCACAGTGCTGCATTGGATGAGGGTTGTTCACTTTTTTAAAAGCACTGAGAACAAATTGCCCTGCATCAAAGGGTTGTTGTGAAGCTATGGAAAACAATACTTGCAGAGATTTTTGAGCTTCTTGGAGAGAGGTGTTATCTGAATCAAAATCTGTGAAAAAAAGGATAGCTATAACATTTCATGACAGTGAGAAACTACTGTGTTGTAAAATAGTTTCTAAAGAGAAGAGTTCTCTAGACATTATTTGTCAAATTTAGAGGAACAAGACAAATCAAGGTGCTAGAAACCAGTGGAAATAATACCATCTCCAGTAGGGTAGAGAAAATAATTTATTGCTAATTTCCATGGCCCCATGTTATAAGAATAGTAAGAGTGATACTAAGGGACATTTAATAGTGCTAAATCCTACACTTCACTGGAGAACTGAATTACTGGAGTAGCTTACAGTCAAGATAGATAGTCTTACATCTATACTCCCCATTCTAGGGGTATAATGAAGAAAAGAGTTAAACAAGGTCCAAAGGCCTAAACCCTGTGCACTTCAGAGATGGATAGAAACAAGAGGGAGAAAAAATGTGAGAAAGCATAATTTGGCAGATCAGGATACCAAAGAAATAAGACACAGAGAACTGAAATAAATTTTCCAGGTCTCCACCACTAAATTATGCTGTTAAATAAAAGTAATCCCTCACTATAATTTAATCAGTAATAATGATTGTCATTACAATTCTGAAACTGAACATTTAGTCTTCAAGGAAACATCAAAGTGATTCATGGTGTTTTTTTTCTCACATTTGCTGTGTACTTTTATAAGTTATTTTTCTCATACACATGCTAATATTTTTCTGAAATTTAAATGATAAAAGATTATTCCCATTTCCCCATCATATGATGTATGTGCCCTATGAATATTAATATTTTTCCTAATACTTTTTTAACCAGAATCATTAATATGATAATACTTTGGTAATGAATTTACAAAAATTCCATACAAATACTACATGTGCTAACACAATGAAATACCGTGGAAATAATATGCATAATGCATTAGGCTTTGTTACAGATGCCTGCCAAAAATAGTGTTTGGCAAACAGTAGCATGCTTAAAAAGTGCCTAACCGATTAAAATTTATTACTGCTGATAGACCCAGGGCAAACACTGAACAATCCACGCTATTCATGCCCTGGCAGACACATCAGTTCACTGACTGCTCAGATTATCTCTGAAAGCTTCTGGACATCACTAAAATTAAGGAAGACACTTAATAAAATGTTTACTGCCGAAGAGAGTGACTCCTCCAAACAAAGGAATCCCCTATATACCTCAGTTTCATCTCCACGGATGTTGGGCCTGGCAAAGGGCCACTACGCTACCCACCTGCTCTGGGACTCCTTTGTCACTCAGTCTATCTTTTCACAGACAGCTCCTTTAGAGAGTCAGGGACTGGACTGGCATTAAAGCACTTTCTTATCTCTGTCGTATTCTCAGTTTGATATTACCTAGTGCCTTATGATTTAGCTGCCATTTACTTATAGTTTTATGGCTAAACCTTCCAAAATATTGGCATTCCTGTTGCTATCACAGTGTGGTTGGAGGAGAATCAGGGGCTATTCAATTCTCTGGCCTCACATGGGAAAACAGCTGAACTCTAGGATGGAGCATTCTGAACATAGATTTCACCCTGAGAAATTTACAATTTGATACGGAAACCACTGAATATTGTAGCAAACTAATCAGGATTCATTTGATTTTTAAAAGATCACAAGTTCATCAGTTTTCTTAGGATCTTTAGCACTGTGGGACATTTGTATTAATTTAATTTAGCCCCCATCATTTTAGTGATGGGCAAATTAGAGTGCATAAAAGGGAATTGATTTGACCGAGGTTACACAGCTAATTAGTGGCGGAGTTAAGATGACAACTTCTTAATCCCAGCCCAGGTCTTGCTAACAATGGCATTGGTTTTTCTGCTGAAAAAAAATGAAAAGAAGAACTTGGGAATGTTAAGTACCAGCCTACCTCCTAGAATCTTCTAGAGGATAAACGAATGAATGGATTCTACTGATGAGTCTTAAGTAGATAAACTCTCAAAATGTGTTCAGATAGATAGGAGATAGAAAGGTAGAGAGAAAAATAGAAGACAGACAAAAGTTAGGATCAAATGAAATTTTAAGTCTTTACATCCACAATGCTTTTTATTTACTTATTTATTTTTATTGGCAGAAAGATTACTAATTCCCAATTATTAGAAAACTTAAAATTATCCCTAAAGAAGATTGGGGTCAGAAATTTAAAAAAAAAGAAAAGAAAAACCTCCACAGTTCAGAAACAGTTCCTGAAAGTGAAATTGAAATTCATGTCAGTTAAAGTTTAGAAATGAAAAGGGCAACAAAGACCATTAAGTTTCGCAGGGATGCAAGGAGAAGCACAATCAATCAGATGCTTTTAGAAATATAAACAACCTAGTAAGGAAGATTGTGCAATCTATAAAAATAAGCCGAAAACAGTTATAAGGATCATTAACAGGAGAGAAGAACAAACAGGAGCATGAAACCACAGGCATGCTCAGGAGCAGAATGCAGAAATTTAAGCCTTGAGAAGGCAGGATGTACCTATTAAGAAGGGTAGCAGAAGGAGGGCACAGCCAATAATGAAATGGCTAATGAGTTCAGTTTTAGTTGACTTTAAATTTACTCAGAGCTACCTGTGTGGAACAGGAAGTTCAAGTTTGAATTGGGGAATGTAGAGGTGCTCCCTAAATAGCAAAACAGAGAAATTTCACTGGCACCCACTGGGGACAACATTCTCTCTGGTTCTTTTTTTTCCTCCACGCAAGTCAAATTTCAATAGAATATCCAGTGGTCTCTGCACTTGGAGAACTTTAGATTCATTCATTCAACAGATGTGTTAATTGCTTACTATGTGCCAAGTAGTATACTAAGTAGTGACAACAGAACAATGAGCAAAAAACTAACATAGTTCCTATTTTCTTGAAACTTACACTGAAGTTGGGGAAAAAGAAATTGATTAAGACAGTATCATCCTTATAAGTGCATATTTACAAATCAAGTAATTTGTCCTCAAAGGAACATAGCTCTAGAGTAAGGTTTGATAATGACCAGCATAGACTAGAAATTTGGGGAAACTTCTCTGAGAGAATAGCACTGAAGTTGACATTGGAAAGATGAATGGGAGTTAGTTGGAGATTTTTGCAGGGGAAATTGTATGTTCAAAGGCTTTGCATTAGAAAGAAGAGCTCCTTGGAGGCAGAGAGGATTTGATCTGGGCTGGACCACAGACTGTTTTCTCTGTCTTGTCTGGGCTTTCCAAAGAGAGATGACTGAGGACAATTTAAGAAGCATCTAAAATGCACTTGACCTCAGTGAGTCCTTCATCTGGCCAATCAATACAGTCAGACATTTTCCCAATTGAGGTGAGAAGATCAGCAAATTTCAAAGCACAAATTCATTTGCATTGAGTTGAAAAACAAGTCACCCAACATATCACTTTTTCAGACTAATGTGACGAAATTAGTAAAACCCATCCTGAGACTGGAAGGCACAGCTCACACAAGTCTGACATACCAACCCCCTGGGAAGACTTCTTATTCTGAGAAAATCCACTAGACACCAAATTTTGAGATTAGGAAAAGGGGTAGGTCCAAAGTAAGATGAGCACTCTTCTCCCCAGTTAAGATTCTTTAAATGACTAAGACCAGGTGAAGAAAAGAACGGTACCTTCCTAGAGTACTAACTGGTTAGAAGCCAAGCAAGAGCCACCGGCTATGCAAAGTGACTCCTTTTCCTGGAAACTATCCATTTTGGAGACATCTTGTTAAAATAACTGATTTTATTTCTCTTTATTTGTGCATCCTCCCCCTAAGCTTTTTTTTTCCTTTTTTTTTCTCTCTGTCTCTATTAGTCACGCCTGTGGCTATCATGTTGGCAAGGGGAATGTTTAATATAAACATACAATTAAATAACAACTACACATTGGCAATAATAAATGACAGTTAGAAAACAGTTCCCCAAATCTCAATGGATTTATTTTTAAAGCATTTTATTAGGAAAAATATAATCCTCACTCTCTTTCCTCAGGCCAAAACTTGCATAGCAAAATAGATGCTGAAGGTTGACAGTGTAAGGCAACTGAGAGGTGTCAGAAGAGAGGTCTTGCTCAGAGGGGCTTCTTCTCCCGAGTGCTGCACTAGGGCTCAATCAAAAATGGACAGCTGGAGATAGCATCCTAAGGGCATTGAACCCGGAACCCACAAAAAGTGTCTAAATTTCAGGCACTTCTTCCAGGTGCATGTTGCTAGAATATTGCCAAGAGTGTTCCTCTTAAAGGTCACTTGGAACACTACGTGAGTAGCAGCTTTTAAAGTCGTGTGTGGATGACTTGCCATGCGCAAGGTAGTCTGCTCACATGAATCAAAGGAGTAATGCCCGAGCATTACTTTTTTGCAATATCATCATCTTCTGGTCCAAGTCTTAGCTTCTCATTGCTTTTTTGGAGAGATACGATAAGAATTAACTAAGCAGGGAAAATTGCAACTGTCCTCAGAGATTTATACAAAAATTTCCCCTTCATAAAGGTCTGCCCAGAAGCCACTAAACCTTAGCTTTATTTTGTTTCAGCTAAGCAGCTTTGCACTTGATTTCATTCATTTTCTGGCACTCTTGTCATTTGCCACATGTCTTACTATGTGCCAAACGCTATGCTTCCTGATTTTATAAGCATTATCTTAACACAATTTCATATTGACACCATTGTTATTCCCCTTGACAAAGGAGGAAATTGAGGCTCAGTAAAATAAAGTCAGTTGCCTAAGACTGCACAGCCCAGAATCCAAGTGGAAAGACTGATATTTTTGTTCATAATGCCTCATGCCTAGATTATTCAAGCCGCAAGGAATCAGAGCCCCAGAATTCATAGCTCTTCCCTAACTCAGTGCATAAGCATCTTGCAAGGTTAACCCCTGGACACTGGCCAGACACTCACTATACATGTCCTTTCAATGATCACTGACTAGTTATAATGTTTTTATTCTTGTATAGGCTTCATTAAAGTATCCTCTCTTACTTATAATAAATTAGAAATATTTTATATGTGGTCTCCTTTCACAACAATTGTGAATCTCCTCTCCTCCTGCCACCCCCAGTATCTAAGTAGACTTTTGACTGACCAGGACTTAGTAATTCCCACATTTCCATAGAAATTTAGTGATCATTTTCTTACCTTAAAAGTATAATAATAATAATAATAATAAAAATACTAGTGTCAGCAGTGTCAGAAATCTTTCTGGCAAAACCAAAAGATGTAGGGGTGGGTGGAGTGGAAAGTGTTTCCTATTTTAATAAAAAGCTTTACAACAGTTAGGAAGGTCATCATGCTAAGGACAGATCAAGAAGAAAATACTAAATATAACACGCTGATGGGCTAATTGGTAGATTATTTATTTCTCTCCCATGAGATTCTTGCAAAGTCTGATTTAATCAAATTTCTTCCAGTTCTTGAAAAGACAGAATAATTCTGAAAGTGGGAAAACTTTCTCCTAGATCTCCTCTGTCTCATAGTAATATCACCATGGCTTTCTTAATTTAAATTTATTTGTCCAGTGGCACAACTATTAAAAAATGGCTTCAGAGAGGGGAACGAGTCCTCACCCAATATTTGGGTGATCAAATACTGCCTGTGTGTTGTCATTGATGCACAAAAAGCACCTGACAACCAGTTTGTACAGATGCCCACCTTAGGTTAATGTCAGGAACACCTGCAGCTGCATGGCCACAATGTGATGGGTGACACTGAATCTGAGACAAAGCTATAGCTCAGGCCAGCTCTGCCAAGGAAAGGCACCAACCAGATTCCATTAAATACTAGGCTTGTCTCCCTCATGTTGCTACCTGTAAAACTGTCGGGGCGGTTCCCTCCCCTGCAGTCCTCTGTTCTCCCAGGACTCTGAAGCTTCATTTTGGTGAGTCAGGGGTAGAGGTGAGGGGGGGAGTGCTTATCATCTGGAAGAAAGCCCCATTCACCAGCTATAATTGACCTGCAAGCCTACAGTTATTAACAAAATCTGTGGAATTAAATGACTACATGAATGGCTACACACACAGATGAAGGCAAGTTTATAACAGGCATATATTTGCAGCCAGCTGTCTAGTTTATTGAAAAACAAACACTATATATCAGAATATGGCCAATAAAGCAATGACATGTTTAAACGGGCACTTTGCTTACAGTGCAAGAGGCATTGATGGTAGTAGTCTTTTTGTACAGGACCGGTTTACATAATCTTTTCCTGATAACAGTCATATTTAAGTTTGGGGATTGAAGAATAAGTTTCCACATATGTTAACATTTTTATTTAATATAAGCAAAAGGCAAAGAATTCTGAAGATTATGTTCTTTGAGAAAAAAAAAAAAATCCCCAAGGTCATCCTAATAGAAATGCTCTAATTTTAGAAGAAGTCACAGCAAAAGGGAAGATGTGAACCATTTCCACAGTGATGCAATTTCAAAGGTGGAAATGGAGAATGATAATTGGAAAGAGTAATCAAATTGTACAGAACACCAAAATTTTCTGAAAGAAAAAGACAGGGCCAGAGGGAACCATGAACATACAGGACACCAGGGGGGCTGTCAAAATGTAGAGAAAAGCAGGAAATGACAAGCCCAGGACACCTGAGTGTCTCTGGTCAACATGAAACCAGAAGGAGCAGATGGATTATGTGGAATAGTAACACCAGTTGGCGGATCAGGGACATTTCCAACCTCTGGCTCAAAGGCCAGGAAAGTATAAACATGTTTAAAGACCACCCCCATGTATGAAGACAAAGCAAGAGTTCTGGCCAAAGCAAGAATTGTCTTGCTTAATTTTCCTGCCTGCCCTTCAAGGTGCAGCAAGTGGAATGGGTTTGTTCCTTTACAGAAAGAAAGAGGTTTTTTCTGCAGGGTTAAAACGGTGAAGTTCAACTGCACAATGCCGACTCCATATGACAATGTAATTTTGGTTCCTTCTTCTCTTTATATGCAACACATTATAATCACACTCTGCTAATTTTACGTTTTAGAACTCTGAGGCCCAAGGAGAATTAGTTAGTCCTCTGTCTGATTGTCAGCACGACGAAGGCAGTGTTGATGATTCATGAATCTCCACATCCTCAGCACTGTACAGGTGACCTATTCATCCCCGGTATTAACTGACCCGCTACCTTATTCGAGGCACTGTTCTACATGCTCGGAATATAACAGTGACCCGAATGGACCAGATCTTTACCCTTGTGGACGTTAATTCTGGTGAGAGAAGATGGAAGCCAAAGGGTAGTGTGCTAAAGAATAACTGGAGCTCTACTTGAGATAATGTAGCCACAGAACACCTCCCGTGGGAAGAAAACCTAAAATGTGAACTTAAAGATAGGAAAGTTTATGAAAAGAGGTCCCAACAAGATAAGGAATCTGAAATATAAAATAGTTTGCATGTCTGAGGAATAAGGAAGAGGCCAGTGTGACAGGGATAGACTGAGAAATAAATGGTTGGTGTAGTCATCCCTCTGTGTCTGGCAGGGATTGGGTCCAGGACCCCTTCAGATACCAAAATCCACGGATGTTAAGTTCCTTATATAAAATGGCATAGCATTTGCACATAACCCACACGCATCCTCCTATATAGTTTGAATCATCTTTAGATTACTTATAATACCTAATCCAATGTCTACACATCACTTAATTCCCAAGGATCGAACATAGTACTCCAGACATTGGTATTTAGCATGTGGAGGTCACTGGTGACCCTGAGAGGAGCCACTTTGACTTTGACAGAGTAGAGGAAGTGAAAATCTGATTGGAAGGGCTAAGAATGAGTGGGAAATGAAGAAATAAAACTGTGGAAAGAGCGCTCTCGAGATGCTTTGCTGTGAACAGGAGCAGGTATGGAGACACGTCTGGTGGCATGTGGAGTCAAGGCGTTGTCCGTCTGTCTGTTGTTTTATGATGGACAACACCAAAACATGTTGGTGTAATGATGGAGGAGAGAGAGAGGAATTAGTGAAATAGGAAAGGGGGATGGTTATGAAGGAGTGAAGTCACTGAAGAAGGCTAGGAGGGTCTAGGACTTTAGGCCCCAAGTGACATATAGACCCCAAAAGTAGCAAAGCACATATCCCCTCTTAACAGACGGAAGGCAGAGAATCTGGAAAGGACTTAAAGGAAGCGTCATGGATCTAGAGTGAATGAATTCATGAATCAATCAATATATCTGTAACGTTATGCTCTTTTCCCACAACTTATATAATTTAGAGAATGTCTCAAGTTTTACATCACTCAAAAAGATTCCATATCTCACAGTTCTCCCTTCTCTGAATTCACATAAGATATTCATGTGCTGCATAACAATGTTTCTGTCAATGATGGGCTGCACGTACAATGCGGGTGACATGAGATTATAATACTGTATTTTTATCATACCTTTTCTACATTGAGATATGTTTAGATACACAAAATACCTACCACTGTGTTAAGTCGCCTACAATATTCAGCACCATAACATGCTGTTTCAAACCATAACAGGTTTGTAGCCAGGGGCAACAGGCTGTACCATATAGCCTAGGTGTGCAGTAGGCTACACCATCTAGGTTTGTGTAAGTACACTCTGTGATGCTCACACAATGAGGAAATCGCCTAAAGACACATTTCTCAGAATGTATCCCTATCCTTTAAACAACACGACTTACTATCTGCATAAGCCAATTGTCACTTCACATGCATCTTTTTGTGTGCCTAGTTACGCTTTTAAGCCTATGGTGTCTCACCTCCTCAACAAGATGGTACAGGCTGCCTATACTCCTCTGCTTCTCAGCACAGTCCTCACTGCATAGCAGAAGTTCAACAGATAATATGTTTATTGATTAATTTAATCAGTTTTCCAAGGTCCTGTCCTATAATACCATTAACAATATTAACATTGTTTCTAGCTCTAATATTTTATGATGCTCAGGCAGCTGATCTGTAAACGTGTATTTTGGTCACCAACCAACAGATGTGACTGTAATATTAATACCACTAAAACCACTAGCTTCTAATCCTTGAAACTACTCACAAGATGTTCCGGGAAAAAAAGAGGAGGGCCTGGTAGAATACCAAGCAACAAACCCCACTTAAGTTTCATGAGAAAAATAACTTCCAACTAAAACTATTTTCCCATAACTAAACTTCCACAACCTTCATTATAAAACTGTTGGGGCTGTAGCCATTTATCAGTACCAGGACTGAAAAGTAATGAGTTTTTCCATTCTGAATGAAACTATATAACAAAAAAAACCATTTTGCTCACACTCTCTTTGAAGGTTAATGCAAAAACAGAAGAGAAGAACTGATTTATATTTTGGATATTTATATTTGAATTAATTTATATATGGAATTTTAATTACAGGATGCAAGCCTGTGATTAATTTAATTTTTGTTTCAATTTATGAGGATGTACTTGGTTAATGGAGTGCCTTTGAAAAAATGCTTTATTGAGAGATCTCATCTGTGCAATTTACTGTCTGGGTATTTGTTAAGTTCCTTTCATTACAGAAGAAATTGTTACGTACCCTTGAAGTTGAATCCATTGCATGGGTCGAGGAGATGATACCAATGCTCTCTTATAACCTATTTCTGGAAGAAGCAGCAGATTCAAAAGAAACCTTATTTGGCTTTCTTGTCATAAACCTCTTTTCCTGTGTATTCAACACACATATGTGTGTTGCTGATTAATGCCCAAATCCTTGCTGACATTCTGATAAGCTTTCAAGCAGCCCTGAGAGAAAGAGAGAGGAGGGAGAGAGAGAGAATTGCCTTTTCTTGCAGATATCTTAAAATGAATGTTAGAGGCAAAGGAAAAGAAGGTGATGCAAAGACTGAAAGGAGGAGACCTGGAGATAGCAAAAGAAAATAAAAAATAAGGGAAAAAATATTATACAATGAATTATCTTTGAATAACCTTGTTTAGAAAATTGTGGAAAATAAACCAATCTATGTAATCCCGTTATGAACTGTTAGCTTAAGGCTTTAGTCACAGAAAAAAACTGTGTAATGAGATTAAACCACGTAGGAAAACATGGTTGTCTGCTCCTTGTTGGAAGAACAAAGCAAAGAAAGCAATAAATAGACAATTATAATCCATGCCTCTCTCCCCCCACCCTTCAGAAACAAAACAGTTAGGAAGAAAGATCTCCTGATAATGCAAATGCCAAACTCCAGCCTCTTCCAGCTGCACATCTTTGAAGAGATCGCATCTGCTTTCATTATTCAGTTCCTAATGCTCTTTTTATTATGATGAAAGAATGATGTAATTTTAAAGGGAAAGACAAGTTCTGATGATTATTTCCTCTTAGTCTGGAGTTCCCTTTCTTTGTACCTAAGAAGATGTGTGTTGATAATATTAAAGTGTCCCCTACCATTTCTTCTTCACCCCCCCAGCTCCAACATTGCCCTCCAAAGCTTTCATTTTCCCTCTTAGTGGCAACTTCTCAACTCTGTCATTGCAGACATAGGCAACAAGGAGTGCATGAGCATGGCTGTGTGCCAATAAAGCTTTATTTACAAAAGCAAACAGTTGGCCTGTGGGATGTAGTTGGCAAACCCCTGAGTTAGAAGGTGAGAGAAGTGGAAAAAAGTATTTGAGACATCTTAAATAAAATGGATTCCTGTGTTTTATGCAGAATTTATTTTCTTTATATGTCCTTTGCAAATTTATAATATGGATCTGTCGTGAAAGAATACTAGATTAAGGAAAGTGAGAGTAATCATGAATAAATATTCCTTCTCTGATCCTTTTTTGTCACCTAAAATCAAAGGTATGGTAGTGAAGAAAGTGTTTATATTGGGGGGGGGCATGATGGAAAGAAAAAGAAGGCTCCAAATGGGCCACTGGGCTGGTGCCAGTCATGGATAAATATATTAATAGAATAATTGTTCTCATAGTTGGACCCTGGATCAGTAGCACAAGTATTCACCTGGGATCTTGTTGGTCCTAAATTCTCAGGACCCACCTCGTCCTACTGAACAAAAAAATTTGAGAGTGAGGCTCAGATTCTAAGTATTTTAATAGGCCCTCCCATATGCTAGTGATACTCAAATTTGAGAATCACTTACTATTCTAGAGAATCTTCTAGAATCTAGGAATCTCAGATGTTGAGTATCACTATTCTAGAGAATCTTCTAGAATCTAGGAATCTCAGATGTTGAGTATCTATGTTCAAATACAATGACTTTTTTCAGAATCTTGGGTACTCCTATGGAGAATTTTTGGTCTTTAGAAGGAGAAAATGAGGAATAATTTAAAATGTTGGTAGAAAGTAAATTAAAAAGTATTAATCTGAATTCTTGACTCTAAATTATCTATGTTTGAAGACAAGTATTACATTCCACATGTGCCTAGTTTTTGATCTCTTTCTTTTTTGCTACCTAATCCTCTTTTAATCTGTCTTTCTCCTCTGTATGTTCATAGGATGCAAATAACTTTTTGTTATTTGCCAAGAATAACAGAATTTGGAAAGTCAATCCAAATTCAAAGTAAATAAGGTACATTTCACTCTAAGTCAAAACTTAGCAAGTTTGGAATTGTGTACTGTTCCAGATGAGCTATTTTTCACCTTGATGGCAATGCAAGTAACCCTAGATCCATATCACAAAGCATGAGTATGGCTTCAAAAGGAAGGTGTGAGAAAGCCTCAGGTATCATAATTATCAGTTCCAAGACAACCCTGGCCAAAAGCAAAGAGACCTGTAAACATCTAAGTTCACACATTGAATTGTGTCCAGAAGGGAATACGTTGCCAAGGAGTGCCCGATAAACAGAAGTTTGTGTGCAATGGCTTGTGTCCTTTCTCCCTCCAAGCTGATTATACAGTCAGTGTAATTTCCTTTTTTTTCCAAAAATGCAGTCCCTTTCCCAGTCGCTCAACTGCTCTGCCATTGGCTAAACCCTGAAGCACAGAAAGCACATCAGAGTGAGGTTATAAGCTTTGGGTAGAAAGGAATGAGCCACAGTGAGTAGGCTGAAGAAGAGGGGAGGGAGGCAAGACTTCCTTACTTAATTTTCATCTAATGAGCTCTCCTGAGACCCAAACTCTGCCACAGCCTTTCTCCTTTCGAAGCCTTCAGATACAGAGTTCTTATCCTGTTTTCAAACTCAAGTTCATCCAGTGCAGTTATTTCAGCTGTGTGTTAAGCAGCTCACAGTATGGTGTGGCAATAAGCATTTCTACAGGACAATCCTATTAGAGGAAAATCGATTAATTCAGTTTGCTGGATTTTCAGCATTTGGACCCCAGCAGCGTCTAAACATATTAACCAAGTTAAACAAAAAAAAAGCAGCAGTAGTTAATGTCGACACTGTAAGTGAGACGGTGGCTTTGGCAGCCACCAGCCATGCCCTATAAACTTCACCTGCAGACACAGCAATCCTGAGGGCTGGCTCTGCAGTCTTCATCCAGAGTGGCTATTTCACCACACCCTCACCCAGCCCTCCTCTGACCAACACTGATGCAAAGAACTGGGAGACAGAAGCAACAGTTCTGGGGAATGTCTCCCTTGTTAGAAAAATTTTAGTTTGACGTTTAAAACCACTGATTAGCCTTCAATAAATACACAGAGGCCAATGTCCATTCCATACTTGTATATACTTCTGGACTAGAACATTTCCCATGTAGTTCCTTATGACAGTACAGAAAATGATGGCTCATTCATTTTGTACATAATAAGGCCACATACTATAGCTATGTACTTTTTCTTGAATCATCTACCTAAGGCAGACAGAAAACATTGCAAAGAGGGACCATGAAAAATTTAATATGACTTTAACTTAAGTTTACTATAACTAAGAAGTAATCCAAAATGTTCAAATAAAGGAGAAAAAACCTGAAATTACAATGAGAGTAAAAACCAAACCATCTCAGGAACAAAAATATTTAGAAGAAAATTCCCTTTATCAAAGAATTATGCCAGTTATCTTTTATGTTCAACCTTATATGGGCTTATGGAAACATTTACCTAAGCAGAAATTTTATTACTGAACTCCTTGAATATGGGTTAATTTAAACATAGTCAAGACATCATCATTCTTTGCTAGTTCCTGAGCAGAGTCACAGATCCCTAATTGTAAGCTACCCTTTTTAGCAAAACCACAAATTGCAACAAGCAAAACTCTCTGTTAGTGTAGCTTCCTTCTCTCCTCCACCAATTAATAGAAAATTGGAACTGGAAGTTTTGTTCATAACTATCCAACCTCCTCACTTCACGGACAAGGAGAGAAAGTGTTTGAGAGGTGAAATTTTTGCCTAAAGTCATAAAACTAAGTTAGGTAAGAGCCAGAAGTAAATTAAGTCTCCAAACCCAGGGCTTTTCCAAAAGATCACAGGACAAGGAGTTGGGAGACAGTTCTTGACATGCTTTAGCCATTTATAACTGGCAAATCTGAAAATCAACAGGATTCTCAGTTTTTCCACATATAATATAAGGGGGCTTCCGTGGCCCTTCCAGTTGCTCCTACAATTCCAGTGAGATGTAGCGATTAATCTAAGCATTGAAGTTTCTGGAATCTTTCCTTCTAGTACAGTGCATGGGAGTTTTCATAATCAAGTCCTAGGCATTAACTTATGACTGAGGCTGGGAATTCTCCCTGCAAAGTAGTTGCCTCTTCCAATGGACAAAAGTTATCACAGAGGGGTAGGAAAGTTGGTCTGGATTTTGTGTGGAGAAAGTTGATTCATGTACCATTTCTGGCTTTCAAGATACAGTTTCCTTATTCTCAGTAAGGAGAAGAACTTACAGAAAACTAGATCAGGGAAACCTGAATGTGACACAAATCTTGATTTCTGAAAGGTCTTGGGCAATGTCTTATTTTAAAGCCTAATATAGGTGAAATGTACACACATTTAGTTGGATTTGTAATAAGTTGAACAACTGTATCCAAAGAGTATTGGTTAACAAGATCACCCATGCTGATGGGGAAATATTTCAAATACCAATAGTTCCAAATGTTGCCACTGTAAAAAATAAGAACCAAAAACCAATCCAGAAGCAATTGTCTATTGGAGTGGCACAGAGCCCTGTCCTTGGTTGTATTCATGCTCAATGCTTTTAAGAAGAACATGATCAAATTATTAGATAGAAAAAAAAAAGTTTTTGCACACCTCTCGTATCTAGCAGGGATGCTGGATAACCATCAAGAACACATTTTCATCAAACATATCCTGCAAAACAAAATTTTCAAGAATACCTGTTAATAGATTAAAAACCATAGGAAAAAAAGATAGAATGTAGGAGAGAGAAATATGAAAACTTACTTTTAGAATTAAAAAAAAATCAATTGGACAAATATAACCAAGAGAATCTTGTCTTGAGAGCAGCTGAAGTGAAAGCTATCTAGGGAATTTGTTGCACCAAAGATCTGTCTGAATTACAAGTCTGAAAGGGCTTCTGAAAAGAAGCTGAAACAACAGCTGGTACAACACAACTTATAGTATGAGATACATTAAAGTATAGCTGGAGAATTATACCATTTTTGAGCATTAAAATCTTACATGAAACCTGAGGATTAAATATCGTTCCATAAAAGATGAACAGGACATTGAGAAAAACACAGCCGAATCACTTGAGAAAATGGTTTAAAAAAAATGGTGTTCAGTTTGCAAAGATGACCCATCAAATGAATAAAAGCTCTTTTACATTATTTGATGAGGAATTTTGGGAGGAATTATCAAATTTAGCTGTATATATCCAAAAGACAGCTTAGGACCAATGGGTTGAAGCTAGAGAAAGATATTTTTTGATTATATATAACAAAGATGCTGCTATCTTTGAATAGTGCTCAACCACAGAGGAGATTACCTAAAAACAAGTAGTTTACTCTGTATCACCTCAGGAATAAACATAAAGGCTGTGACCGTGATTTTTTAAAAAAGTTTTATTGATTTGCCAAGAGGTCATACTCTGGTTTGGAAAGTTTCTTCTGTTACTGTTTCTATGATTCTGTGAATAACTTTTTCTATTCTAAAGAATGACAGAATGGATAGGAAATTTTCCCTTGTAGTAGGAATCAGATCAGTGATGATATTTGCTCACAAATACATAGTAATAGCAAGACTGACTAAGTAGTCTCTAATGTGAAATATTTGTACAACTTTATAATGTAACATAGCTATTGAAATTATTTTCCTATAATTCTTTGTCCAATATTCTGCATGGATTTACTATAATAAAATTAAATTTCTCATATCAGATTTTTGTTTTACCTTTGAGCCAGGCCTTAAGCTATATAGATGCTGATCAAATCAATGCAAAGTTACTTGATCTGGTAGGTAGCTTTTTAAAACCAAGTCCATTAAGTCCTACGATCACAAACTGCCTCAAATAGTAAGCAAAATAAGCCTCCCTTCATGCTTCACTGACAAATTGTAGCACTAGTTATGCTTGTTTGGTTGGTTTTTTTTTTTTTTTTTTCTTTTTTACTTTTCAGAAAAAAAATTCACTCATATTTCTCAGTAGTAATGTTTTTTTTTTAAAAAATAAAAGAACAGAAGACAAAGATAAGATATTAAAAACAGACAAGCAATCTAATTCTTCCCTCCCAAAACTGGGTTAGGAAAAGAGGAACATATAAAAAGTCATCTCCAAGTTATAGGAGAAAGTATAACAAGGTTCAGCTTGTGAATTAAAAATTCAAGTGCAAGAGTGAAAAAACTACATGGACTAGATTTCTTAAAATATCATGTGTCCTCATCTCAAGTGGCTTCTCAATATGGTTCAGTAGTCTGTCTGTTCAACTTTTGGATGACTAAGCCCTCATCCCATTCTCCATTGCCATGAACATGTTAATATCATCTTATTCGAACTTTCGGTATTCCCTATTCTCTCTCACTACAGATAATGTCATCTCCTCAATTAACAAGAAAATGAATACTATCAAGAATGAGTGCCCTCAATTTCACTATTCTTTACTTTTTGGTCCTTCTTTTAAGTTTTATTTTGTTTTTAATCTGCACATAATAATTGCACATATCTATGGTGTGCAGTGTGATGTTTCGATACATGTACACATTGTGTAGATCCCTCTCATGTCTTCTCTCCAGCCTTTATTTCTGTTTCTCCAACCCATACCACACACTCCTGCCAGACTCACCTTCCTTAGACGTGACTCTGATCATGCTATTCAACTAGTCTCATTCTGTTAAGGCAAATTTCTAGCAATTGAAAAAGTCATTAGTCCCACTTGGTATTCAGAGCCCTTCATTCAACCTTGCTCAATTCACTTTTCTGGTCTTCCCTCTTATAAATTACCTTTATGCATCTTATTCTGCAGTACCCTCCCTACCTCCAAAAGTAAGCCCAGTGTTCTCTTGATCCCATGTGTAAAATCATATTACACACCCTCCTTTACCCCTAACTTCCATCTAGAGTATTTTTTCACCATCTTTAACTCCTCAAATTCTTTCCACCCTTCAACAGAAATAACACTTCTTTCTCAATTGCTTTAGCATTCATCTGTTTGTATTTTGAATTATATGGGAATATGTTTTATATCTTCTACTAGATTATGAACTCTTTCAGGGATGGGTTATTTCTGAATGCTTCTTAGTATTTGGGGTTTTATTGTTTGTTTTGTTTTTTTCTTTTTTGAGACTGCATTTTACTCTGTTGCTTGGGCTAGAGTACAGTGGCATCATCACAGCTCACTGCAGCCTCAAACTCCTGGACTCATGCTATCCTCCTGCCTCAGCCTCCTGAGAAGCTGGGACTACAGGCACATGCTACTATGCCCAGCTAAATTTTTTAAAATTATTTTTTGTAGAGACACGGTATCACTGTTATTCAGGCTGGTCTCCAATTCCTGGTCTCAAGCAATCTTCCTGCCTCAGCCTCCCAAAGTGCTAGGATTATAGGTGTGTGTCACCATGCCTGGCCTAGTATTTGGTTTTACTATTAATAGATACTAAATACTTGTTCATTAATACTTGGGATGGCTATCGTTCCTTTTTCCCTCCCAAATTCAAATGTAATTGGCTTAACAAATAAATAGGCCAAGCTCAATGAGGTTACACACAGGAAAAGGCTTTATTTTTCTCCAAACCTTGCCTTCTAATACAATGAGTTTGAGATAATACGTGAAATGGCCTCTCAATCTCTCCTTGATGACATTTCTGGCACGGATGGCTTTCTGGTCACTTTTAAGGATCAGAACAATCTCATTTAGGTAAGCAATTATGATTCATTTTCAAGTATTAAAATATGATTGTTCAGTCTAAGCTTCTCTCCACCCCACTCCAACTCCCTGCTCTGATCACTTTTTCTGTCTTTCAGTAACGTTTACAGGTTCCTGGCAGGAGCCTTCCTAACAATCTAGGAGAACTCACCTGCAATTTTTCTCAATTTGGGGTGTTTAAATAAACTTCCTTCATAGTTAGAAGAGCCCTGTTCACCACCCAGTTACACAGAGAAAGTGAATTGGCAGCTGAGGATCAGGAGGAAAGAGGAAATTTCTGATACCAAATTCAACATAATGGGATCCCAGGTTATACAAAAAGATCAAGACCCTGACACAGGGTCTTCGAAGCCTTTAAAGCATGATATTGATTTGCATGACATGACATCAGTCCTGCCTAAAGCCAGGAAAACCACTTAACTTCTCAAGGTGCCCCATTCTTTCCACGAATATCTGTGAATGTCATTTTCAAAAGGGGGTGATCCTTGAAAAGAAAATCACAGTGTGTCTAAATGGCAGAGAAGCTTGGGAATGAACAGAGCACTCAAAGCATGTGACCCGAGGGGAGGACGGAAAGAGTTACATACATCTGTCAGTACCAGACATAAATCCATCAGAACCTGGGAATCATTCCTAGCATTCAGTGGTTCTGGGTTCCACTCCATTCTGAAGCATCTTTCCAGAGCTTCAGAACCAGCCCGTACCTCAAAAATGGTGCGTTTACTTGAAATTAATATTTTCCAATGTAGTTACTGTTTCAGTGATTTGTAGCTATTGACTTTTAAGAGAGATGTGATCACATAGAAAGAACTCTGACATTTCCATGACATTTTCTGTTGAATGAAAAAAAAATTCCTTTTCTTTCATTTTAATTCAATGCTGAGTTAAGGATGGAGTGAAAGAAGCAAGAGAGGGATTTTTGCTCACAAATAGTATTCTTAGTTGCCACTATGGATGACATGCCTCAGTGTTCATTTTTATGTTACTATTTTCTCAAATGTTTTATGTTCCCCTGATACTATCAGATGAGGATACATTATAGAGACACTTATGTCATCATGCTGTTGAAATTTGAGACTTTTCAGATATAACATGCTTTATATTCAAGGTTTTTATGCACCATGGGACTGTCTTTCTGGTCTTGTTTTCATTATTGACAGGGAAAATGTTTGCCAATTTTCCTTTTTCATCTTTTTTTTTTCCTTGACATATTTAAAGAAAGAAGGAGTGAAGCACAACTTCATGATCTGTAAGGAATATGTAGGGCTGAGATATGATCCTCAAGGTAAATGTCAAAATGCTTATCTTAGACAAATTGCTGGTGCAGCCGGCAACACTGTCAGAAGCAACTTCTCACTATTGTTAGGTGCAACTGAAAAAACTGGGCTACTAGGTGTCCCTTTTCATTACTTTCAGAAATGCAGGATGCTGGCAGACATTATGCAATCATCTTCCTTAGAGATCTTTGGAGAATCCACCCATCTGTTT
This sequence comes from Eulemur rufifrons, assembly GCF_041146395.1. Lineage (NCBI taxonomy): Eukaryota > Metazoa > Chordata > Mammalia > Primates > Lemuridae > Eulemur > Eulemur rufifrons. The sequence goes on from NC_090987.1 coordinate 17,968,821, forward strand.
TGGAAGGGGTACCCAGACTTCTGCCTAAAGGCCGCACATTGATTAAGTCACCTTTGAAAGAGATCTATAGTATCAGCAACTTATAGCACCGTTTGTCCACCTAAGCAATTGAGATTCATAATTTTATTTTTAACAATGGCATTAAATTAAACATATATGGAATTTATTTCACAAACAGGAACTTCAGCAGTCAGAAAATAGGAGCAAGGTTGCTAGAACTTTCTAGTCTGATTCCAAAAGCCTGGCAGAAAAGCAAGGGAAACCAATTTGGAAAGTGTTGGTACTGAATAATCTATTCTGGAACGGTCTGGAATCCATCTGCTCTGAGCTTAACCTCCTGGCACAAACACCAACACACTTCTCAACGTTTCTATTCTAATTGGAATTCTAATTAATTCTATCCTAATAATTCTATCCTAGTTTTTCTGTGTGCTCTGGAAGCAACATGAGGATGAGGAGCCTTCATAGTGTTAGATATAACAACACCAGCACAGGAACCAATGTGTGATTTTCGTTTGCTCCCAGCCAATATTCAAACTCTTCTCCACCTGGATATGACTCTATAGTTCATCAATTTAACTAAAGAAACTCATGGTTCCTTTGGGGAATAGAGAAGAAAGAATAAGGGACTCAAATTATGTAAGTGAAAAAGTGTTATATCAGCACTTAGGCTACTTGGTTCCTGGTTTAGTGTCTACTAGATACCAACTCTATGAAGATACCTTACTGTTATCATCACACGTTTTTAAGTGAAATAGTTTCCTAAGAATAAAGCAAAACAAAATAAAACCTTCCTTATGTACATTGTAGTTTTGTTGTGATCATCCCATGAGACGCATCATGTGAAAACAATAAAAAACTATGCAAACAAAGCATTACTGACATTTCCCAGAGGAGGCTTGCCTAGAGCTATGATGGCAAACACTTAAGTCCATCCTATCTATGAGGCTCAAACTAGAAAAGGAAGAAGAATAGCTTATCACTCTCCATGCCTGGCAGACAGACCCATTTGTTTCATCCTCTTGGCAGGTGCTTCAATAGCAACGCAATGATTGACAAACACTGAGGAATTTGAAGGGAAACACCTTAAAACAATATACTACATTATATGCAGAATGATTCTTAGTTTTTTATCAACAGAAGTGGTCAGTCATTGGCTGGTCAACCACTCAGCTAGGTGCTGTGCAAGAGATTACATAAGGCAAAATGACAAAATGTTTACAGTGCAAATGTATACTCGGGAGGTGCATTTTCTAAGGGAAAGGAAATCTTCCAAGATCAAAGCCATTTAAAGAAGTGCTGGACATGTAATGCAAAGTAACACAGTCATCAAGGCTCTAGAGCCAGAAGTAACTAAATAAGACCAATGTGCCTGGAATGAAGAAAGCAAAGAAGAGAGGTGATGAGAAGAGGCCGATGAAGTAGGCAGCAGGGGCACAGCTGAGTGAGGCCTGGTAGGTCAAGATGAGGAATTTTGACTCCATCTCAAAAGCCATGAAACTTTAGTGAAGGGTTTCAAGCAGAGAGTGATAGGGCCTGATTTGCATTAAAAACAAAAAATCAAAACCACTCTGACCAGGGTGAAATCAATGGATTATGGAGAAGGCAAGAGTGGATATGGTTAATGACCACAAGTAAAGATGAGAAATGTGTGTAGGAAGTAAACTGATGGTACCTTCATGTTCACTAGGCCTGTTGGTGGAAGAGTGAAGAGAAGAGAGCTGAGGAAGATGGAGAAGCAAGACAGGTCCCCCAGCTTCTGGACTGTACAGCTGAGTGCATGGTGACATCATCTGACTGAGCTACAGACACCAGAGCAGAAGGGACTTGGAGTGAAGATGAATGCACACTTCACCAGTTTGATTTTGAGATCTCCGAAGAGAAACTAAGTATTAGGATATATCAGTTTGGTGTGAAAGTGTGGGTAACCCTATAAATAGGAGAGTCATCATCACTCAGAAGTATGGCTGAAAGCCCCAAGTAATTTTAAAATCTCATATGGAAAAGCATATAGTGATGAAAACTAAAAAAAAAAAAAAAAAAAAAACCAGCCAAAAATCTATCTGGTTTTCTCCTCTACTTTAACACATTGTCCACTTAACACCAAAGTTTTTTTTTTTTTTTAATTTTCTAAATCACATATATTATCATTCACATTCTTCATATTCCACAGTATCATATAACACATTGAAGTAAGGTAATCATGACGACCATTTATGGGTGCCTATTCTAAACCATTTAACATGTCATGTAGTTTAATTTTATTCTATCGATTTGCAAGACAGAAATCACTATTCCTATTTTATAAATGAGAAAATTCAAGCTTAAAAAGTTTACTTAGCTCTGTTAAAGTCACATAGCTAGTAAGTGGCAGATCGAGAATTTTAATCTAGGTTGGAATGACTGAAATATTTATTGCATTTTTACCACACCACGCAGCTGTATTTTTAGGTTCTCTTCCTGATATAAGAAGTAATCAGAATTCCATGGCATGTAATAGATTGGAAATTCTAGAGGAAAGTTGTTTTGGAGGAAACAACAGAGAGGAATGTTTAAAATCAGGATGCCCCAGAAAATCTCGAATATATTGTCCGTGAAAGTTGGTCCTTGTAGGTACAAAGCAAAGAATCTTGGCCCTATTATTACCAGGCTCCAACCAATAGAGCTGCCTGGCCCAGACCCAATTCAGCATCATAGCCAACTGGGGATGCTTAATAAATGGTAAGTACAAATGGAGGGAATAGTTTGCCTAATCTACCAACAAATTAGATGCTATATTGAAATAAGATCAAGACCTCTGCTGCTGCTTCTTAGTTCTAACATTGCTCCAAACCCCTAAACACACATAGAAGTGTCAACATAACTAAATTTCCCCCTTCGGTAAATCCTATTCAGTTTGTTTGCCTTCCACCTTCTGATCTGTAGTTCCTGTTTCTAAGAAACTTGTTTCTGAAATTTCTCTGCATGATGAATAGCATATTCCCTGAGTTTGTACCCCTGCAAAAGAGGCAAAGCATATTAAACATATGAATCAAATATTCCTGCCTGTCAAAAAATAGGAAAACATACCTTTATATTTATTTACATTTGCAAGTAATATGTCTCAATCTGTGGCTGCCTGGGTACATATTTTATTGAAATATGTTGCACTGACTCTCGGTCTGAGATGCACGCTTCAAACACTCGCTAGAGTCTCTGGGCCTTGGTAGACCCTCAGGAATTCATTTTTCATAGAAAACATGGGCAATTGCTTGATGGTGGAATTTGATGTAATGAAATTGTGTGAGTTGCAGACACATTTCAGGGCAGATGGCAACACAAAGCAGAATTTAGTTTTTACATCCCACTCTGCAAGTTTTAGAAACTGCCACTTCCACAGGCAAATTGAAAATTTATGCTTGCCTATCCTGGTTCATAGTGAAGAGTTTAAGGCTAAAAGTGGCTGCTTTCTAGAAATGACAGAAATTGTACCTTCCTTCCCTATAAAATTCAAATTCCTTAAGTTGGGATTTGATGTCTTCCGATGGCAGGTTCTTAACTACCTCAACCTGCTTCCTGTCTACCCACTAGTGATACCAAACCCTTGATAAGTTAACATCCAGCAATATCTCCCACACCTCTATGTCTTTACTCACCCTGTTCCCTCTGCCTTAAGGGCTCCTAGTCTTCTTTTCAAGTCGCTAAGTCTTCCTGTCTCTTTAGGAATCCGTTCAGTAACAGTCTCCTCTAGCAGACTTCTCTGTCTCCTTTAGGGAAGCCCAAATCCTCACTGTTCTTATAAACCAAACCCACCTCCCCCTCTGCTTCTTTCTCTGTGTTGGAAGCTCTTGTTTAAATGTATAGGTTCAACCTGGCTATAAGGTGCTCGAAACAAAGTCTGTTGTGTATTTACCTCCAAACCTCCTTGCCTTGCACATACACAATGCTTATTAATATCTGTGGGATGGAGCTCCTGCTGCTTATGACAGACTGCTGGAAATCTTAACTCCTGATTTAGAAAAGAGAACGGTAAGTGGTATTATATAGATCTAAAAGTTGACAGGTCCTGGTGGTGATGAAGAGGAGAAAGAGAAGAAAGGAGATAGAGTATCAGAAAAGTTACTTTTCTATACAGAGCTTCCTCCAAAAATATAAGATAAAATATCCGTGAAAATAAAACCTGGAGGCTCCAAATACACTCCTCAATGGAGCATGTCGCAATCACGCCTATATTTATGCCACAACCATACTGCTTTTCTCGTTCTAAAATATCATCAATCTTTCCCACTGCTCATCCAATTTCAAGGCCCGACTTAAGTTATATCACCTCCTAAAAACCTTCCCCTGTTTCTCTGGTACCCAGATACCTAATCTTGTTTTGTTTGCTTGTTTTCAATGCTTTTTGCATCATTTTTGCACATCATTTCACATTGAATTGATATCCAATTATTTTAGAATGCAAATGCTTTTTAAGCTGCAATATTATAAGCTTTTTACAAGGAGAGATAGCTGTTTTTATACTCCCTGTGTATCCCTATGATGGTAAGAAAAATGCAGGGTTCATGTAAGTGATTTCATTAAAATAAAATAAACCAACAACGTAAGTAAGGTGAAAAGATGTGAGCAACTCACTCTAGAGAAAACACCGAAGGGGACATGTCCTTGCCCTAAGGATTTGTCTGGTTCAGATTTGAGCTAAAGGCCACTGGTTGAGTAGATAATGAAGAATTTATTGCCAAAAAGGAAGCTGAATGCCTACTTTGAGACCGCTCATTTCCTCCCTACTTTGCCCAACCAGATCTTAGAAATCCAGTCTTTAAGTGGTACCCAGGTGTTGCAAGGACAACAAGTGCTCACTGTACCTGGCTCTCTTCTAACATCCTGGGCCCAGGGAAGGCATCTTCACTTCCTTTTCAGTTAGGGGCCAAGCAGGAAGTTCTGACCAATGAGCCCTGAGTGGAAGTGATAGATGCCACTTCTAGTCCAAAGTAGTTCAGAGCAGTTGTCTCTTTCCCTGCTATGGTGGCCATGGAGTTGCTATGTTGAGATGGCAGCATCATAAGATCCTAGAGCCTCTGTTAGCTTGAATGCCTGAGCGATGGTAGGAACGATTTCCTGACAATCCATATTAGACATATTGTCTTTGCCATGCTAAACTACTAAGATTTTGGTATTTGCCACTGTAGTATAAGCTAGACCATCCTGACAAATACAGTGAAAATCACCCTTACCATGTAAGCATGCATGAAAAATTATGGATTTATACAAAGCTCTGGTCCCTCCTTCACTACTCCAATTCCCAGAAGTCTCAAAAGGGCTGAAAAACAAGGCAGTCACAAACAATAGCTTAATCAAGAAATCATCACAGCTCCAATAGCTTGGCCACAACTTTGCTTTTCAAACATTTTCACTGATCTCAGTTATTCCAATATACTTAATTTGCTGTCCCCCACACCAAACCACATCTTGATCTCCATAATCGATCCCCCAAATCCCAGGTCAGTAACAAAAAAAAGACTGTATTAATAATATAAAGATACAAAGTAGATAGTCTTCTTAATAATCTATATCTAGTACTAAATATCTAAATTCTCTATCCTACCCTCCATCAAGGCCTAACTCAACTCCTAACTCTACAAGTATCTCCTTAATTGAATCCTAGTTCACAGTGATATTTATGTGCTGTGAAATATTTTGTCATTCATCAAATATTCCTCCATGCTTCTTGCCATCATATAATATTGTTCTCCTCAACTAGATTGTCAGTTCATTGAGAATAATGAATATGTGTGTGTACATGTTTTTTTGTTTGTTTTCCATAGTGTATTAAATAATACTATTGTTTTAGAACATCTACTTTGTTCCAGGCATTGCATTGGGTCTTTAAATGTATCATTCTTATTAATCTCACAAAATCCTAATAGAGCAAGTATGATGTTTTATTTTTTTATCAACTAGACAATTGGGCCTGCGAGTTTAAGAGATTTTTTCAATGAAACACAGATAGTAAATGGTAGAACTATGTGGCAGTGATTGCTTTGTTCACCAAAATACTTTCTTCTTCTTTTTGGGAACATAGGTAGACTATATTTTCCAGCCTTTCTTGAAGACAGAAGTGGCAATTTCACTGAGTTCTAGAACATTTACTATGGGACACTACCAGGCCTGGCTCATCAAAATGACCTGTATGATACTCTGCTTTCTCTTTTCCCCTGTCATTCTACTGTATAGTGACACTAAGGGTGAACTTGAAAGTTCTATGTTGAAATGGCAGAGACTCCCAGGGTCTAGAGACACTTATTGCATTGAGCAACTGCAAGGTAAAAAGATTCATACTTCATCCACTGCCAGTTGGAGTTTACATAATCAAGAAATACACTTCCATTGTTTTATCACTAAAATTCATGTGGTAGGGGAATTTTGATATAACATTCAGCCTATACTCTATACTATAAGAAAGGATTAAAGTTTTGATTCGTATAACATTAAAGGCCTTTTAACTATATACTTCCAGATATTTTAAATGTGACATCATTAAAAATGCATTAATTTTCTGCTGAAAAGAAGTGTTTTAATTTCTTAGAATAACAAGTTATCTACAAATTTCCATAATACTTTAATTACATAGATTCCAAGTTTCCAAAGCTTGAAACATTTCCCCCAATTTCCCTATCCCCAAAACAACTTCACATGGTAAAAATGTATTATAATATGTTTAACTTATCAACTACTTTGGAGTTTTACCTTTTAGTATAAATTTTTATAAAGGAGATTCCATTATTATTAAGTTCTTTAAGGTCAGATAATTCATGAATCACTTGGAAATGCTAGGCAGATTTCAAATGATGATATAAGTGGAAATGGCATTCATGTTTGATGTCCAATCTGAATGCATCTCCACTCCATGGCAAACAAATGAATACCAAATGAGATATTATAGACAAATTTTTTAAAATGCCATTAGTGAATTAGGGATATATCAAAGGATGTCATATATTTAAATCACTAAGAATAGGCACTTATATTCCTGTTATAGGCATTACCACCTTTCACAAATATCCAGTTCTTTTCAGACAGTGGTACTGCCTGATCTTCTGGAAGCTGGGAATAACCTTGACTTGGTTTGGCCATGGGTCAAAGTCTAGATTCACCCATTAAATTGTCTATGCTCAACTCTCCAACATACTCTTCCTCTGCCATGATGAATCTGGCAGCCCATGTTGAAAAGAGATGCCCTAAGATCAGAGCAATCTGCCATGCTTTGGCTATTTCAGCTGCCCCAAGTGACAGATGCCAGGGAGAGATGTATGGTCCTAAAGCAGACATTGCATGAGTAAGAAATAAAGTTCTGTTGTATTAAGCCTTCGATATAAACATTAAAACAAATAAAACAAGAGCTGAAATCCCAGAGATTTAGCTCATTTTCTAGGCAATGAATTGATAGTTCATTTTTCTCCTAGCCGTTCCCACAAACATATAACCCTTTTCTTATGGAATCATCTAGGAGTGAATTTTCAGACTGCCAAAGAACTTTATGAGAATGTTAAATTGATTTAACCACTTAGAGGTTTTTACGATTGTTCCTGAAAGTCAGGTGATACAAATAAAATTTGCAGAAAACATCCATGATAAGCAATATTGATACACTTCCTGGAATACTTTAATTAGTTTAGGTAAAAGATTGCATCCTTTGTAGTATTAAAATATAAGTGATCTGAATAACATACACAATGACACTTTATTTAATTTCTTTAATTGATAGTACCACTATTCACCTAGCCCCAGCCACAAACCATATCAGGTTACAGGAGCTTATTGACTGGATTTCAGAAGGAAGGAACTATGGATTAAGTGCTGAATTAAAATATAATTATTTCCATTATCCTTAATCAGTAATGTCCTTACTCGAGTAATATTCACTGTCTGACATCCCAAGTCAAGTCCATTCTTTAACTGTAGCACAGTGAAAGAATAAGGACAACAGCACCATCCAGCTGTAAGCAGACAAGGGGTGGTCCATTCTCTGTTCAGTATCTAAATCACAGCACTAATATATAGCTGAGTGCTATTGTCCACCTATAATTCTAAATTTTTTACGCTCTGTGTTCCGTATTCCCTGTTGAGCAAGACTGTTGATTAGCCTGTATTTTCTGGAAGTTCTACATTTATTCTAAAGTGCCACATCTTTTTATGCTGCTTGCTGCTGCAATAATATCAGAACAAATGGCAAGTTAATCTTAGCAACTGTAGAAGCAGTCGTGAAAGCCTAACAAATCGAATGCAATACCTTATTAGTTGTAATTGCTGTCTCTTTCCTGGTTTAGTTGTACTACTTTAAAAGAAATGTCATATAACAATAGAGGAATAGCTTCCACTGCCTCTTGCAAACCTGCCACTTAGCCTACTTTTCCTCCAGAATTTTAGAAATATTACATTAATACCAGTGTTTCATTCTTTCAACCTAGGGCTTAATTGTTTAGAATATGCTTTCACATGCATGTTTATGTTCATCTCTCAAACCTAATAAAGTAAGTTTTATTATTTTCTTCCATTTTAAAGAAAGGGAGTTTCAGAGCTGTTACATGACAAGTCAGTGACCACGGTATAGCTATTAAATGGGAGATTAATGATTCCAATTCCACTTTTTGATTCCAGAAACCTCTGCTCCTTATAGTAAACCATACTGCCCCCCCAAACGGATAAGAATGTACAGTAAAATAGATGCCAAGAAATATTATATTTATTAAGAGCTCACTTTGAACTAATATCTGAGGTATAAAACCTGGGAACACTAACCTCTGCTCTTGAAAAGTATATAAAGTAATTGAAGAAACAGCTTACCCCATGATCATGTAGAGCAGACTACAAGTACAGCATCAAATGTAATAAAGCAGAGGAATGACAGTGATCATAATATGGGCAATGCTATTGAATGCCTACCTCAATCCATTCCATTACACCCTTGTCCTTTTCCTCGCACTATAAATGTAGGACAGCCAACGCTTGACTTCCAAGCTTCCCTTGCAGCTAGAAGTGGTCATGTCATGTGTGATTTTGGCCTGTGAGATGTCAGTGGAAGTCCGGGGAGGAGACTTCTGGCAAAGCCTTTTCCTTCTCGACAAGAAAGGACAGACAGAGATAGTGCAATCTTCTTCCATCTTCTGTGCTTTCTACTCTGAATGCAGAAATAATAGGAAGTGCAACTTTTCAAACATGAAGGAAAGGGCATTGCTTAAAAGATTACAGCAACTGCATTCCTCCAGATTTCTCACTGCGAGGGGAATAAAATAACCACCAATTGTTGAAGCCATTCCTGTTTCTAGTAGGTAGCTGAATGAAACAGTAACTGACATACATAAAAGTTAGGAGATATTCCCTGTTCTTTGAGAAGCTTCCTGATGAGCTGATCATTGAGATGAGACTGACTGAGTTGAGGTAATAAAGTTGATGAGGAAAGAGACACTTGGTCGGGTTGATGGAATGCAGCCAGAATACAGAAAGCCTCAAATGGCAAGATGAGGCTTTTAGTTCTTGAACAGCAGGGTTACATGAAGAAAACACGTTAATAAAATTAATTTAGCAGTGGTGGGTGAAAAGGATTGCTGAGCTAATTAATTGAGAACTTTTCTACTTATTATCTTAGATGCCACCTTTATTTATTTGTTTATCTATGTGTATATGTATGTATTTATGTATTTTACCTTTTACACATACCCAAGCATTACTATAAACCTAGCAATTATTGACAAGGAAATATGGGCCCTGATAGAAATTATGGTCATATTTCAAAATTCAGAACAAGACATAATTATAAATTTATTAGTAAACATTTATGTAAAACAAGAAAGTAAAAATGAAGAATAGAATAATCTGTGTAAATTAAATAAAGAGAAGCTTATATTGTTTTATGTAAAACACTCTAGGGAAAGTTTAGCTTCTATCTTTTTAGGTTTTTTCTTCATTGGATTAAAAAGATTATCTCCTGAGGCCTAATGTTTGTGGTATTGCTTCCTTCTGTTTTTCTTTTCTCTGTATTTAACTGTAGTTTTGTTTTTTTTTTCAGTTTGTTTTGTGATATATCCCTTGCTTTGTCAATTTAAGTTAAGGGACTAAACAAAGTGTGTGTGTGTGTGTGTGTGTGTGTGTGTTAACTTCACTATCTTTTTAGGGTTTCTCAAAGGTGCTTATGGTTTTTAAAGAATAACATGAAAAACAACTTTTTAAGTTAAACTTTTCTTTTGCTTTTTTTCTCTATGGCTTTTATAAAATCTATTCTCTCTCTACCTAGTTTTCCCATCTCGATAGTTTTTCTAACCTCTTTTTCTTTACTGTCTTAAAAAATGCTACATCTACAGAATTTTATAGCTGGAAGGGATTTAGAGATTACATGCTCCTACCTCTTGATCTAATGCATGAGAAAGCAGAGGCCCAAAGCTAGATAAAGGAGGGGCCCGAGGGGCCCAAGGTCCCAACTATTGTCAGCTAGAGGTGAACTAGAGCCCCTACATAGCACACAGTCTTTCTAGTTAGAAAGTTGCCTCAAATGTTAGTATGTATTGGTTCATCCAGAGTAATATTTTAAATATCAACTTCCCCATCTCTATCCCTGGAGATTCTGATTGAGCAGGTCTGAAGGTCGTCACTGGAAACTGCACTTTAAAAGTACTTCTCGAGTAATTTTGAAGCAGTCATCTATGGGCAATGTGTTTTGACTCATCAAAGAAGATATTCTTTTCTTGTCCACATAAATGTATGACTTTTTGTATCTACTGAACAATAGGTAGGACAACACCTGTTTATCCTCTATAGTTTGTATTATATGAGGAAGCAGTATTTCCAACTTAATATTTCAGGTTAACTTTTACAATAAGCCACGCCTCTTAATTATGCAAAGCAATCCTAAACCAATAGATGTAAGGGATGTGGAAAGGGGGTATTATACTTTGTCACGTTGTAACTGTCAAAATAAACGAAATCATGATAATTACTAGATTAAAAAGTAACTTGTATTAAAGTTTATTTGCTAAAGTCTTTTTAATTGTAAAAAGTTATATCTCTTTGTATTTATCCTGTATTTCCTTTGAGTATTAATATGAAGAGAAGACAACTTATTCTTAAACATACGTTATTTTAATAAAGGCATAGTCTTAAAGAAAGTGTTTAACTGGTTGTATTATGCACATGACTTATTAAATTTATGATTTATTCTTGGCAGGTAGAATGTTTATACAGAACCAGTTGTCATTGATTCTTTGTTGGCACAGTGTTGAAGAAGAAAAATAAGCATTTCAAAAAATTATTTTGTAAATTGAATCCTATTTCCATTATATATATGTATGTGTGTATATATATATATGTATATATATACACACATACATACACACATACACACATACATGTGCATATATATATATATATATTTTGTTATTATGGAAAGAAGACACAGACATTTGAAAAAATTAACAGTAAGGGATAAAGTAGAAGACCCTATATGGTTACCTATATAACTTGTATAGAAATATATATTTACAAGGATGCCCCATCACTGAGTAAATCAAGGCTTTCTATTTTATTCATAATACACATAAGAGCATTCTCACAACCAAAGAGACATTTGGGAAATAATCACATATTCAAGTTAACACATTTGTGTTCATCAGAAGTTAGACCTTCCTTTAGGATCATAGAAATGGGAATATTTTCATTTGAATAATGAAGTATATGTTGGATAGATTCACATGCACATGTTTTTTACATATAAGATGTGAAATTCTTTTACCTTTAATTTATTTACAAAATTGGCATAATAACTATTGATCCAAAGTAAGAGAAATTCACACAAGAGCAAGTATTTAGTGCATGGGAGAAGTAATAAAGCCAATTTACTGTAAGATAAGCCAGGAAGAGTGTGGAAGTTACAGAAAAATGTGCTCAATGAATATTCAGGACTTAAGTATTAATCAGGAACTGGAATATAAAGGTTTTAGACTTAATTTTGCATAAGATGGAAGCAAAATGTGGACCAGAACAATATATACACTTGAGATAGTACAGGCATACAAAGATATCTGAAACACAAGCATTTATATCACAATAATTCTACAAAATTTTAAATGACTAAAGGTTGTGGCAGTTTCTAAGAATGCCTGAAATCTTGGGAAACTCTTGATGCTAAGTGAAAACCTCAAAAACACCTGATAGTTCAAAGAAGAAAAGTTCAGATGTATTTGGCATTAGGAGGAAGAAAAAAGATAAAATGACGAACTCTTTCAGTTTGTAATTAGAGGCTTCAGAACTAGAAGAAGTGAAGATACATAGATGAAAACTGAATAAGCTTGGATTATTGACAGCCTGCCTAAGGGAGCAAGCTAACAAGAGATTTGATGTTTACAAAGGCAAGTGAGCAAGGAAATCCATAACTACTTCTTAACAGGAAAAAGAAAAGATGTAAACTACAAATTGGGTCAAAATTTCAGAGATAAATATCAGAAATTTGAATTGATGCTATGATCAAAAATTAAATGAAAAACACACATATGTCATACGACAGTGGTCCCCGATCTTTTTGGCACCAGTGACCAGTTTTTCCAAGGACGGGGGTTGGGGAGGGAGGGTCAGGTGGGGGTGGGGCATGGTGAGGAGCTCAGGCAGTGAAGTGTGCCCATTTCCTAACAGGCCACGGACTGGTACTGGGCTGTGGCCCAGGGGTTGGGGATGGCAGTTATATGAGATTGTATGTAGGTATGAAAATAAACATTAAATAACGTATCCAGAGTAATACACCGTTTATTTAAAAAACTAGTAAATAAATACAACCAGATAGACTTATCTCCTTAGAAAACAGCAGCTTAATCAAATAACCATGCCACTTAGGATACTTTTGGGCTTCTTTGAAATTCTACTCAGAAGCAGTTCATGTCCCACATGTAAAGCTCCTCTCTCTGAAAGTATTTACAACCTTCATTTTCACCAACATGGGATCTCTCGTTTCATAATCCTGGCACAGCATACCTTTCAGTTATGTCCAAAAGTCTCAATTTACTCACTGGAGGCAAGAATTTTTAACACATTGAAACTCAAAAAATATTTGACAAGCTACAAATGTTATTTCCATTTAAGTGGCAGAAGTCTAACACGAACACATACTTATATTTTGTAATTTTCAAAATGTCAGTGAAAAGAAAAACTGAAAAGCAGTTAAAGCCCAGTTTGAGAAAAAAAAAAAATAACCAAACTGTGCAAGATCTTTAAGGAGAAAATTGCAAAGTTTTAATGAAAGTAATTAAAGAAGACTCAAAGAAATAGAGGTATACATATAAGGATCATCTATAAAAAGATTCAGTGTTATAAAGATGTTCACTATACTCAAATTGATCTATTAATTCAAAAGAACTCTATTAAAATCCAATGAGTTTTTTGTGGCAACTTGAGCTGATTCTAATAGGTATGCAGAAAAACAAAATGTTAAAAAGCCAAACATTATTTTGAAAAAAATAAGTTAGGGCTATTTACTTGTCCATCTAGCAAGATTTATAATACAACTATAATAATTGAGAAAGCATAGTACTAGCAAAAAGATATGCAAGTGACCAATGCAAGAGAGATAAGCATCTAGAATCAGGTTCACATGTACATGCAAATTTGATATATGACGGATGATTTTGCAAGAGTGGGGAAAAGATGGTCATTTCAATAAATGGAGCTGAGAAAGTTGGTTATCAATGTGGGGAGGTGAGGGAGAAACCAATCTGATTCAAACTTCATATTGTATTAAAAATTCTATTTCAGGTGGACTGAAAGCCTGAATGTGAAGAGAAGAAAAAAAAACAACTTTGAAACTTCAAGGAAAAATAAAAACTATAGGAAAATAGTTTAATGACTATAAGAAAGAAAAAGGATTTCATAAACAAGGCAGAACAAAAGGAAAAATCATTTTAAAATGAGAACTATGATGCTAGGAAATTATTTAAAAGTTGGGTTTTAAGAACCACAAAAAAGGAACGGCATGGTTACAAGGAAAAATAGGAAGCCAGGGAACAATGTTTAGAACTGGGGCAGAAACTTACAACACAAAGACAAATGCAGTCGCTGCCTATTTGCATATGGTTTTCAAGCTAGGAATGTTTTTTGCCTTTTTAAATGTTTGTAAATAAATCAAAACAGGAATATTTTTGCTTGACACATGGAAACTTGTGAAATTCAAATTTGGATTATTGGAACATAGCCACACTTACTCTTTTTCGTATTGTCTATGCCTGTTTTCACGCCACAATGGCAGAGTTGGGTGGTTGTGACGGAGACCACATGGCACACAAAGCTCAAAATATACACTATGTGGCCCTCTGCAGAGAATTTCACTGACTCCCCAGTTTAGAAAGGACAGCACTGCTTTATTATTTATAATACTACTCACAGCATCAGTAAAGTGGCTACAGTTCTAACACAGCCCATTTAAGGAAGGACTCAGGATCTGTCTCCTAGGCAGACCACTGTAAGCCAGGCTCCTTGGCTCTAGTCTTCCTCTCCTCTAATGTCCTGACCACACTGCCACCCAAGTGATCCCTCTGCTATGGTTTGAATATTTGTGTCCCCTCCAAAATTCACGTTGAAACTTAATCCCCCCAATGCAACAGTATTGAGAGGTGTGTCTTTTAAGAGATGATTAGGCCATGAGGGCTCCTCTTGCATAAATGGGATTAGGTGCCCTTATAAAAGCTTGATGAAGGGAGTTCCTCTCTCTTGCCCTTATGCCACGTGAGGACACAACATTCCTCTGGCCTGAAGGATGCAGCATCAAGGTGCCATCTTGGAAGCAGAGACCAGCCCTCACCAGCACCAAACCTGCTGGTCCCTTGAAGTTGGATTTCCCAGCCCACAGAACTATGAAAAAATAAGTTTCTGTTCTTCAGACATTACCCAGTCTTGCCTCAGGTATTTCACAGCACTATGCACAAAACAGACTAAGACACTATCCAAATGCAAATTTGCATTTGACTATGAAATTCTATATTTAAATTGATACATAGACTATGCTTCACAGGAAAATAGAGTCTGAGCTCCCCAACATGCATAGGAGGCTGAGAGGTGGCTCTTGAGGCCTTTTCCTGGCCACTGTTTGCCTCCCACCACACATTCTGTGTTCCATATTTATAGTTCTGCTATTTATAGGTCTGTATCCACTCCTTGCATCTGAGCCTCCATGCATTCTTGTGCCTCCACACAATTCTTAGGTGCTAACTTCTGTTGGGAATGCTTTTCCAAACATATTTATATACCTACCTCATTCCCTTTCGAGACTCAGCTAATATCTACTTTCCATCAGGAAACCATATCGGGGTTCTTGAATGTAGACCTGCTTTGTGGTCCCTTGGTCCTTTTGGTAAGGGTCTCATAGCCCCAGCATTTAGCATAATGCTTGGCACACAAAAATAACAGTAAGAAGTATGAAAAAAGAAAAACTTGTATTCTCTGAGATATAAATAGGCTCAGAGAAATGTAACATCTTGCTATGGGCCATACAAGTTAATGAAAATGACTGAGCTTGGAATATGAATCCAGTTTTCACTAACTCTATAATGCATACATACATATGTACATGAAATACATACATGTATTTCCAATGTCATGCTGCCTAAAATACAACTAACAGGGCTATTTAGGTGCAGACGTCAAAACTGAGGAAAAAAATAATAATAAAAAAGACAAGAATGAGGAGGAGCTAGATTGATCAACAGAAGGACATCCAAATGATTTGGTGCTATTAGAAATCAAACAAGCTCAGAAACTCTGTAGTATCCTTATTGTTCCTCAATCCTGCAAATAAGCTCACAACCATGAAACAGAGACGAGGATATTGAGCAGACTTAAGAGTATTTTGTTCAATGTCCCACTTGAATATCATTGATGTTAATATGCTTTAACTTCCTGAAAACTGTTTCCAAAGGATCAATTATTCCATTTGCAGCCAATGTGCACATAGAAGAGGGGGCACAGGTTCCTGTGTTTCTTGACTTTGATCTTTGCCCTCCTAAAGATTTTGGTGTTTCACCAGGCTAATCTTTTTAGCACTCTAAGCCAAGGGTTTGGTCTCTGATAACTCCATGTCTTCCCCTTAAATTCTAGACCAGTTTTGGCAGCTAAAAGGAAGGGTGAATAGAAAAATTTGCTTAAACCACCTAATTGGTGTGATCGCATATTTTCTACTCTGTGAAGAGTAGCAGAAGCAATATTGACCCATCACTGGCAGTTGACAGTGAAATGTCAGGACAGGGCTGCAACAATATTCTTCGTAATGAACCAACTCTGAATACCAAGTTGGGCAGCCTAGTGGAAATCAAGTGAGAATGAAAAAGTATAAACACTTCTGATTAACCGCCAATAGCGCCAGCTGGAGCAGACACTGTAACACAAAAGGGTCAGCTCCAGCGCTGACAGGTTTGGCAGGGCAACCTCGTTAACAGCAAGATGAAACTTCATTTGCTCACAATTTCATAGGCTGTTTCAAAGACGCCTCCCGCAAATTGACTTTAGGAGATGGAATTGCATTTAGCTTGACTTTTCTGGCAAAAATAAAAAGAATTTCACCAAGTCTTTCTTGCTGCTTGTGGAGATTCAGATTAAAAAGAGGAGACATGTGGCAAAACAAAACAGGAAACAAAAAACACACAAAGCTCCCACACAAAGGAAGACCTGGGAGATTTTTAAGCAGTGGCGGAATGTACTTGCTCAGATGCTCACAAAATATCCAAGAAAAAAAAAATGAAGTTCAGGGAGGAAACAAATATGGAAACTCCTAAATGGCTTGTGGCATTCGAATTTGTCAGGCAAGATTATTGACCTAAGCTGGAAAAGTGGCCATGTAGAAAGAATATGGCCCCAGCTATTGAAAATGACAGGATTTCAACCTTGCCTGTGTATAGTAGGCAACCTCACTGGCAGTAAAGGAGAACTGATAGAGTATTAGGAATTGTTCCCATTCTGATATCATCACTAGCTAGTTCTAGTCTATGTCTTTTAGCAGGCCATTTTATTACCCTGAGTTTCAGTTTCTCTACTGTAAACGGTGTAAGTTAGATCAAAGGTTTCAAATGTGTAACAGAATCATTTGAAGGACTTGTTAAAATACAGATTACTTGGCCCAGATGTGGGGCAGGGCCCTAAAATTTGCATTTCTAGCAAGCCCTAGTGATGCAATGCTGCTGGGTTGGGGAACCACAACTTTGAGAATTACCATAAGAACACTGTTGAACTCACCATTGAAGGGGTCTAATTTAGATCATCATCTGAAATAGAACATACAGATTTGTTAACTTGAACATAACATATTTGAAACGTGTTTCCCACCTGAGTGTGTTTGGAATCCAGTAGACTGTTAGTTCCATTACTTAGAAATTCTTATGGGTAGAAGGATGCCCTAAAAGAAGGTCACTATTAGGTGAACACTATAAATAAATGAAGTGAACGAGAGACTGGTACCTTCTAGATCTGTTCCAAAAAGAATGTAAGTGCTGAGTAATCTAAATAGTAGCCAACAGTGATAAAACATACACCATTCCATAAAAGCTGTAGTCTGTACAGGTTGTAACCCTTTTAAAGTGCCTGAATATGGATCAAAATGCTGGTATTAAATCTGTTATCTTTAAGAGAAGCATCCAAAAGAAGAATTAAAGGGGAAAAGATTTCTTAGCTGAGCTTTGTAACTCAGGAGTTGTAGTCCAGCATCTACCACGTGGGTCCTATGTCCTCCCTTGCTCTTGATTACAGATTTGCACATATGTAAAATTCTGTGTTTTCAGAGATCTACCTCAAAATCTACGGCTTCACGAATGTATGGATTGAAAACATGATCTGATAGCAATTGGGATAGAATCAAATGTGACTACAGGTAGTTATAACACTGTAAGAAAACATTTCTAGGTACTGATGAAAGGATAATATGAGGACTTTTACTGGAGGAAGCTGAATCCCCAAATGAGAAGTTACTCTGGGGTATTAAGTGGAAAGAATGGCTTGTTCAGGATGAGTTGTGATTTTAATCAAAGGAGGAACACATTTCTTAGAGCAGCAGGGATAATAAATGTGTCTATAATGAGCAAGTTCAGTTAGGGAACGAAAATGTAATGTCTGAAATAGAGAAAATAATTGGGTTTGATGATCTTAACATATATCCCAGGGAAGCTTTTATAATGAGGATCAGAGTGCTACCTACCCAAAGACAAGGCAAAGTTGTGACACCCAAAGACTAAGGGACTATTCATCTCCAGAGACCATCAGAGATGTCAAGAAATAGCTCAACTGAGAACGAGGGCATTCCCAAGGAGTCTGGTAATGGAAGGTGCTGGCCTTCTTTAGGGATGGAATAAAGGTGGCTTGGAAAGAGATGATTGATCCTTTTAGCAAGGACTTGTTAATCAATAACATGTGAATTCTGTCTGTAAGTTTTTGTGCTGTAATTTGCTCATTCTTCCAAGAGATGGACTATGCCTTTTTGTGATGCAAGAGACATTGGCAAGGTGACCCTGCATGAGAATTGGAGAGGGAACTGATGCATTCCATAGCTGAAGTCTTTAAAATAGAAAACCTTCTCTCCTTTGATTCTTCAGGTGGTGTCAACCAAAATAAAGTCTCAAATCAGCAGAAGATCTAGAATCCTGCTTCATGCAACACAGTGTAGGGTGAGGAAGAATCAAGCCAAAGTAAGATCAGAATGGTAACAGAAAAGGAACAAGGTCTCAGTTCTTGTCTCCTCTCCAACAGGCAGTATAAAGTCACTAAGGCAGTGTAGGTCACCAAGACACATTTAGACCTGAGTGGGGGAGATGTCAATAGCTACAACTAAGAGGAGAACTTGGGGCTCCTGGGCTTGGAAAAATAGCCAAAGAAATATCAGAAAAGAATGAGTAAATCACAGTTTATGACGGTGATCTCGTTAATTCCACTAATGGAATAATTCTTATTCTGAGCCATTTTTAAAGAGCCAGCTATATGTGTGTCAGTTCTTGATCTAAAGCATCCAGAAGGCACAAAAAAGATACCCATTCAGAATGCCTTCCTTCTTAGAGTTTTCTATAGCTATAATTTAGAACAATCTTATCTCAAAGAGGGGAGGCCCTGGGTAAAATAATAAAAGAAAGAATGGCCCTTTGGGGTTCTCTTCCAGCCAGGTACCTACTCCCTATTTTGCTCTCCTACATTGAAATATATGGCTTTGTAGGTCTTCTTTTACTTTCCAAGGTCTTTACCATACATTGGAATATATATGAGGGCAGGAACTTCTGTGTGTTCACGTCCCTCAAGAGCTCAACCCAGATTGGAGGAATGAATCGGTGCCTTACTATTTATAGGTCAGTGGTTTCCACTGGAAATGGGCGATTTTGCCCCTAAAGAGGCATTTGACAATATCTGGGTGCATGCTTGGCTGTCAAAATGAGGAAGGGGTATTGCTACTCTCATCTAATGGATAGAGGCTGAGGACACAGTTAACTGTCCTAAAATGGACAGGAATCCCCCCTTCCTCATTTCCACATGTGGCAAAGCATTATCCAGCCTCAAATACCAACTGCTCTGAGGTTGAAAAACCCTGCCATAGGTGATTAAAAAGTTTGTGTTAAGATCAATGCATTGATCTCAGATTATACAGGTATGTATTAATTTTTAAAAATCAGTGAAATAATATTTTTATTAAATATTAAAATTATTTCAAAAAAATAAAGCAAAAAAAGCACCAAAAGATAAAAATGTTAGCAATTAACAGATAACAGATAAATTAACAGTTTCTTCCCATTTCCATTTGAAAAAGGGAATTTCTTAATAAAAAACTTCAACCCAAAGTCTTGACCTTAATGAGCTGTGTTCTGGGCACCAGTGGGCTCCTGCTGCTGAAGGAGTTTTGGCTGGGGGAGGTTGCAGACCACACTATGTGAGCAATCAATCTGTGTAGTTCAAGTTCTTGGGCCTTTTAGAAAACTGGCCAGACACTGGCTACTGAAAAAAACCACTAAGTTTTCTAAAATGGCTTTCAGAGAAGCCGCTGAAGCCAACTTCTCACCTTCAAGAATATTTTGGATAAGACACTGCAGGGAGTGGGAAAAAAATATCTTTTTCACAAGAGGATGTAAATACATAAAACCTAGTCTTAGACTCAGCCATGAAACCATGACTGAACAAACCTATTTGCCAGTACCTACTACCTGAGGATATGGTGAAGAGCTAAACGTGGATATGACTAAAAACTTTCCTGTACCCTGAAGAGATGGAACCTTGACAGAGGAAATAATACTTGCCCTTTAGTATCTCATTAAGAAATTCAAACAATGGTCAAACATGCAAAGACATGACCCTTTTTCCCATTTCCATGCCTTATTTGCTTATTTCTACCACAAAATCTAATGATGAGGTTTAAATTCTGCCCATCACCTAGTTCCTTTGGCTATTCTGCTCAAGCTACTGACAAGGTCAGTGTTTTTCCAATTTCTCTGGGAGAAAGGAGTTACTAGACTGAGCCTTTGTAATATGGATCCCACTAGGAACCTAACTGACAGTGTCTGACTTCTATCATGCAAGTTAATGCACAGCTAGCCTGGGTAGTACACAATTCTGTCCTCTTTGAGCTGGTTTTGACTAAGGGTCTTGAAGAAAAGATGAAAAAAACAGCTGAATAATTATATCAAATCAAATCCTAAGACTTTTGAAAAAGGCTCCCTATCTTCCTCTGGAACAAGCTCCTTCTGCAGTGCCCCAGAGAACTGTTGATCTGGTTATTTTTAGTTATTATTGTTTCCATTCCAGATGTGAACTAGAAAGAGTACTTGAAAAAACTGGGAGTTCAATTCTTGTCTTATCTCAGATACTTCCCTTTTGTCATTGTAGATGAAAATGGAAAAGTAAAAATAGAAAAATGAAAGACTAAAGCACCTTTGCTTTTAAATTCTGCTAGAAGATGAAAATTTACTTTCATTTCTTTTTCCCCAAGTAACATACGACTGTTACCAATTCTTCCAGTGACTATATATAACTGCTTATAAAATGCTTAAGAATTTGAAAGGAG
The DNA here is from genome assembly GCF_041146395.1 of Eulemur rufifrons. Lineage (NCBI taxonomy): Eukaryota > Metazoa > Chordata > Mammalia > Primates > Lemuridae > Eulemur > Eulemur rufifrons. The sequence goes on from NC_090987.1 coordinate 17,989,846, forward strand.
TAATTTGGCAATGTGCACTGAAGATCTTAAAGATATGAACACACTTTGACCAAGCAATTGCATTTTCATCAATTCATATGAAGAAACAGGCCAGGCATGGTGGGTCACACCTGTAGTCCTAGTACTCTGGAGGCTCAGGCAGGAGGACAGCTTGAGATCAGAAGTTCAAGACCAGCTTGAGCAAGAGTGTAACCCCTGTCTTTACCAAAAACAGAAAAAATTTGCCAGGTGTGGTGGTATACATCTGTAGTCCCAGCTACTCGGGAAACTGAGGCAGGAGGCTCGCTTGAGCCCAGGAGTTTGAGGTTGCAGTGAGTTATGATCACACATTGTACTCTGGCCTGGGCAACAGAGTGAGACTCTGTCTCAAAAGAAAAAAAAAAGAAGAAGAAATAACTTATACAGGCAGGAAAGCACAAACAATGGCTTCACATTTAAAAAAGTGAAAGGTTTGGGAATAGAGGTCATAATTGACTTTCATCCAGCCAGTAAGAGTTATGTTGTGGGAACGTTAATAATGTATTAAGTGAAAAAAAGCAGTTTGTAAAGTGATATTGTTTAATTTTTAATTTTTATTTTATTTATAATTAAAAAGCCTAAAAGCTACACACACAAACATTAGCAGTAAAATAGGTAATTTTACTCTTTTTCAAATTGCAAAATATTTTTATTATATATTTTTAACTTTCATAAAAATTATTTATTTTATTTTTCCATAATGAGCATGCACTTTTTTTAAAGAAAAATTTAAAAAATCTAAAAGTCCAAAAGAATTTGCATAGGTGCATTTGTCCTCTAAGGTCATGGCAGTTTGGTATTAACTGGGTTATAGTTCTTGACAGAATCAAATGGTTTTTAATATATCCAATTTGAAGCAATGGTAGACATTTTGCATAAATAAAAAGACAAAATTTCCTTTTGGTAGTGTGGCTAAAACTTCGATGTTCTTGATAATATAACTGCAGAATATTTTTAATGCTGGCTGAACTGCATTCACTATTGATTTTTAAAGGAACAACCTATTTGAAGACATTTATCTACTTGTAATCGACAATGTATAATCTATTACTCTAATAGCTTAATGGTCTTTTAACTAGGGGGGAAAAAAAAACCAACTCTCAGATTATAAACTCCTCTTTGGTCACCCAGAGATGGTAAAGACTTATCTGTGTATCTTTATAGAGCTTAATTAAGCACAAGCATTTTTCAGTTACTTTGCGCTAAGAAAAGAAATCAGTGTTAACCATTGGGAGTGCGGGCAGGGAATCAGGCCACTGGTAAGACCACGTGGATTGTTGACCACGTCCACTCTGACGGACCAGTGCTGTGCTGCACCATTGCATAAGTATTCCATGAATCCCAACCCCAAGACTTCATCTCTGCACTTTCAGGACTTATATCCTGATTACAGAGACAAAACTAGTATTCATGAAACAAGCAGATTTTTTGCCAACAGTGAGGCTCCCAAAGTATAAAATTATGATCAGTATGTAAAAAATATTATTTAGACTGACAGGAAAATGTTTATGTTCCTTTTCTTACTCACTAATGTGTCTGGCTTTTGGCTGAGCATGTATTCGGTAGCCAAAAACATTTGGTAATTTATTAATCATAAAAAGAATTCTGAATATCCACATTGCATAGCCTTGGTTTGGTTAGATTAATGTCTTTGAGGTCCTTAGATATCATTCTGTATGATACTGTTAACATATAGCTTGAAAAAAATTGAACCAAACCCACTTTCAATCTAAATTTAAAACACACACACATATATATAAATTTATATACACATATATACACACATAAATTTATACTAAGGCACATCAGTAAATAATTATGTCCAAAAAATTAAGCAGAAACTAGATAAAAATTCTACATTTCACTTTTCTTTAATGGAGCATGGGCTTCAAATTGTTCTCAGATCATTATGCTATTTTATTATAGAAAACACATTTTTTAAAAAACATGGATTTTTACCAAAAGCATATCTCCAAACCTGAAATTAAATCAATAGATCATCAACAAAGAATTCAGCAAGGAATCTGTCTTCTCCCCTTATAAACTTATCTCAAATAATTTTTACAAACTTTGAGCAATATCTCAGAAGTTATCTATGTTGGCTCTACCCACAATAGAATTATACAAGGCAATTTGCTTTAATTCCACATACAAGTCCCTCGTAAGTTCTCGGTTTTCCCTAAGATAGCTATTAATTAGTCAATAATTGCTTGAAGGCTCCAATTGATTGGCACTATAAACAGAAAAAGGCTTACATGGTCCTTTTATTTCTGAGCTGTATTTAAGATTAAGTAAATGTTAGCAACATTTTATTAGGCAGAACAGAGAAAAAGATTGTACAAAACCTATGGAAGAGGCATAACTAAACACAGGGTCGGCTCATCCCTCTCTGCTTTGCAGACTGACAAGAAATAAATGAGGATTATGCATATACAGCCTGAGAACACATATTAATACACATTTTGCACATGGAAGGCTTCAGAGAATTCTAACAAATGACCCCCAAAGCTTAGAGCATTTTCACTCTTGGGACTACTTATGTTACTTGTGTCATAGAAAATTCTATAATACATTCATTTTGTAATAGTAGAAATGAGTTTCAGTGACTATTTTATTTCTGGAATCTCTTTTATTGCTCATCAATACCAAATGAAAAGTATCCGTAACCCATCTTTTATCTGAACTACCATTCTAGGTACATTTGCAAGACATTTTCTTTTGTCTAGCTGTCTCGTGGACCCCCCAAGTGCTGGTAGCTTTTCTGCAAGTTGCTAAAAAGTATTTGAACTTCAGACCAGATATGATTCATCAGTCCTAGTTGTTCAAAGTGTTTTGAAGGTAGAACATTTTAACTGTAAATAAAGGAGACGTGTTAGATTCCTTCCATGGGCAGCTACATAACATCAGCCCAGTGTACAAATTGTTTTTCTATTGGGTTAAATTATCACAAAGATGAGCCAAGTATTGAATATCACCTGGAATTACCTAACCAATAACTCATAAATTTGAGTCTCTGATTATTCAAAGCAATAAAGAAGATTCTGTTTGCATATCTGATATAAAGCCTTTTGATGGTGTCTCACTGCTTTTAAGATAAAGACTAAGTTTTAGAAATGGCCTTAGCCTTGGGTTTGTGTCTGTGGAAAGGTCTTTAAACATGCAAAATCTTCCCATCTCCCTCTTCATGGGAATTTTTCTTCCCCCAAACTTTCCTTGAGGTCTCAGTTTAAACAAGAATATCTCCTTGATACTCAGAAAAGTTTGGTACCCCCTTGTATGTACCTTTCTTTCCAGCGATTAGCACTGTTTGTATTAAAGTAATCATGTATTCGTTAGTGTAATTATTTATTTAGTGCTTGTCTTCCTCACTATACTGTAGGAAACATGAGCATAAGCAGCATTTTGATTTTTGTTCACTAGTGTAAGCTCACTATCTACCATAGTCTACCACGCTGTAGTCACTCAATAGCATGTATTCAATTACTGAATAAAAATATCTCTCATTGACTTTGTGATCTCTTATGGGCATCCTTACACAGAAAGCTCAGGTCAAGAGGGAATAAAGCCTACAGCCTTCCATAAGGCATAGAACTTCAACAGACCTACCAGTCAGGCTGCCTCCAAAAGGCTGAAAGTTATCCCTAAAAGTGACCAGGTGTATTTTGAAGTTATAAAATCAGCATTTTGTCATTAGATAATGTGGAGAATTGATATGAGACAGCAAGTGAAGATTCATTTACTCTGTTCCAAGCTGCAGTAGTAACACAGAGTATAAAACACCCAGCATTGTCTAAACACAATGAAGTACACATTTTCTAGTAAATGACTTCATATTAAAATGAAAACTATCAAAAATAGAGCTGGAATAAATGATGAGGACCAGAAGCTTGAGAACAGCAACAAATAATAGAGATTAGACCAAGGTGCAGTGTGAGCCATATAACTTGCTTTAAACCCAACAGGAAAAGGTCTGTTCCATCAATCTTTCACAGACATTTTAAACTCCCATGGAAAATTTATCTTACGGAATAAGATTAGGGCATTAGGCATCTCCCTTAAAAATGCAAGAACCTTGTAAGCAGGATAGTATCACCAAAAGTCCCTTGTATGAGTTCTAAGGTAAAAGAGAAAGGATGTAAAGTCCCTAAGCTTCACAGTAACCGCCATTATTCATTAATTTTGCATATATAATTACCATATTGGTCAAGGACTGTAACTGAGACATAAGAGCCAGAGTGTTACAATGGGGTGGCTCTGCTCTGCTATGGCTTGAATTAAAAGCCTACTTAAACTGTACTCATTAAAGTTTGAGTCTTGCTATAAAACAAGGAAGGCAAGAATTACATATACAGTTGACCCTTGAACAACATGGGTTTGAACGGCGCCAGTCCACTTATACACAATTTTCTTTAATAAAAGTTACACTGAATGTGCCTGCCTCTCCTGCCTCCCTTTCCCCCTCCTCCATCTCTTCCGCCTCTGCCACCCTGAGAGAGCAAAACCAACCCTCTTCTGCCTCCCCCTCAGCCTGCTCAACATGAAGACAACAAGGATGAAGACCTTTATGGTGATACACTTCCACTTAATGAAAAGCAAATATATTTTCTCTTCCTTGTGATTTTCTTAATAACATTTTCTTTTTTTCTGGCTTACTTTATTGTAAGAATACAGTATATAATACATATATCAATAACATATAAAATATGTGTTAATCAACTGTTTATGTTATCGGTAATGCTTCCAGTCATCAGTAGGCTATCTGTAGTTAAGTTGTGGGGGAGTCAAAAATTATATGTGGATTTTTGACCTCAAGGGGGATTGGTACCCTTGACCTCTGTTTGAGGGCCAACTGTATGAAATTTAGGCCTTGTACCATCCTTTACTAAGAATAGAAATATAAATCATAATAAAAGTAGAGTTATTAATATTTGTATAGAAGTATAGCATTATAATTGAGAAATAAGTAAAAAATAGGAAGAAAATGACTGAATTTGTTAATCATTCTTCATTACTGCTGATATTGGATTATTCAGATTCAATTCGATTCAATAAGGATTTATTCATCTACCATGTGTCTGACTCTGTTAGATGTGACTAAGCTGGTAGTCTAATTTGGCCCCCCCAAAGCTGGTAAATGCTGAATAAGGGCAGAATACCTAGGAAGTTATTTGATTAGGCTTCGCTTTCATTTCTGTTATTGAATTTGATTATTGAACTTGTCTAACATTTCACATCATGGGACCATCTTTAGTCAACATTTCCCTTGCTGAAACCAATCTAAAGATTCCTGTTAATCTAAGAAATTGTTAGTCATTCCAATGGAAAGATAAATGAAAACTTTAATTTTTAATTATTTTTAGTTCTATGAACATAACCCTCCTTTGACTATTTCAGCTCAGTCCTCATTCCATTTTTTGTACGTGAGTTCTCTTTCCATAAAAAAGAATGTTTAGGTTCCAATTTATATCTGACAGTGAAGGAAAAGTTGTATTATCATACTTTCTGTCTAGCTATGTAATACTTGGCTTTGGGGCATGGCTACATGTATGACTAAGAGTGCTTTAACACCTTCACAGTCTTGACTGCTGATTCAACTGTCTGCCCAAAGCAAGCACTCCTCACCTGGCAGGTTTGTTTGCGATGTTGGTTTCCAAGAAGTTCATGGTTAAGTCACGTCTATAAAGCTGAATTTCGATGCATTCTTTAAGCATTAGAGAATGAAATGAACACCTTTCCAGGGAGCCTGTGCTTTGTGAAAAACACCATCTTGATGACACATTAGTTATTCAAGGCATTCTCTGGAAAAGGCACCTACCTACTTGTCAATGTAATTTTAAATATTTAATATTTATTGTAGGCTGGTACTAAGTGCAACTGAGAACATTCACAACGGAATGTGAATAGAGCCATATGCGCAAGGTTCGTGCCATAGTACCAGGTGATTAAGTGAGGCAGATTCCTGTCTAAAATAGTGGTTTAGTCAGTCACTTTTAAATTAAACTAACCTTAGTTTGGATTCCCGCACTGTATTTATTCACTGTATGACACTGCTTGAGTCATTTAACCTCTCTGAATTTCATATGCAAAATGGGTTAATGATGTCTATTTCATGGGATTGAGATATTGTATGCAAAGTATTTAGCACTTTGCAAAGAATACTGTTATCTTTACATAAATAAACTAAGAAGATAGCTCAACCACATTTTAAATTAATTTTCCTAAAGCCTTGAGAATTTAGGGATCTGAGATGTTAACTGTAATATTCTTGAGTACAATTCTGTGGGGTGCTAGGAGAGGGGGGAGCTATAGGTCGCCTTCCTTAATCTACAAAGAGGAAACCATAGGGACAGTTTTGAGTCATCTGCCCTTTCCTGCTAGAAGTGCAAACAGGCTGCAAGGAAGGGAGCCGCATGGCAGGAGGAAGTGAGCTCAAGGAGGTTAGACTTTGACACCAACCAGTCAGGGATGTCAGAACCAGTACAAACAGTGAGCCAATTATGGAAGGAATGATGATCAAGTATTGACCAAACTATTAGTAAGTTTATAACTGTCTATTGTGTATCTACAAGAAATAGAGTCTGCTAGCATCAGTATGCTGGATCACACCAAGGGACTTCCCCCAACAAAGGCACTGCTGTGTGGTCTGTTGTGTGGAAAGGTAGTAGCTGCCCTCACAGTTTAGAGGGAGAAACAGCCTTCCTTAAGCTCATCTTTAAAAACCTTCGGTGGACTTTTCTAAATCTCTCTTTTTTGTTTTGCCATCAAGGAACAGCCTTCACTCCCAGAGTAGAAAAACAATAATAGCTTGTCTTTCATAAGTTCTTCTTGCATGCCAAGTTCTAAGCATTTTACATATATTAAGTCACATAATCATCACATAAAACAGAATGATTGACATGTAATTGTTCTATTATTAGAAATGGAAAACCTGAGAGTCAATAACTTGTCCAGGGCTACAGCGCTACTAAAGGGAGAAACTTGGATTTGAACTTGGAGAACGAAAGTTGTCCAGATATGTAGATATACTGGTCTATAGTCTAAACCACTGCACCATGCATCCTGTTACAAAGAGCTTCCTAAGAGTTCCTGCAAACTAACAGTCATTTGGGTTTGCTTCAATCAGTTTAGCCCTGTTTTCCCTTTCTTTCTTTCTTTCTTTTTTTTTTTGATCAAATTAATATCTTCATATATAATGCTGGATCTAATGCTCTTACTTGTATCTAAACACCCTATCCCACAAGCAGTTTTCCCAAGATGGGCTGGAGTGCTGATGAATCTCTGTTCTCCTGAATAGAAATGAAACCAAAGTGCTGGGCTAGAAGCCGTGTTCCTTCTTCCTACCCTTTCCTGGTATTCCACTCACCTTATGCATCTTTCCCATTGTAGAACTCATCAGAGAAGAAAAATTAACCCTCATAGTGCAGCTGATATTTTGGCTGGGAAAATGAGTCTGGATCTCTTTTACTAGACTGTCACAACCTTCAGATGTCTCTGGTTTCTCAAGTTATAACAACTCATCTATGGAAAAATGCTGCCTCAGGAAACACAAATTTTGACACATTCACTATATGTTTCAAGGCAGTAACTATAGAATGTAGGCAGCCTTTGATGAAAAACACCCTTTAAAAAGAATAATGCAGAGATAAGAAGGAGTGAAAGGAAAAGAAGAAAGAGAAAGCAATTAAGGCTATGGAAATGGGACACTGCTATACAAGGTGAGTTATATTTAGAGGTCTTGTCAAGTTAAAAATGTTTTTTTGAAACTCTTCCTCACATCAGTCATATATTATGTTGTTAAACCTGAGAAGAATATCCGTAGCAACCAGAATTGATGCTAACTTTTATTCTGTTTACTTTCCACTTTTCATTCAACTTTGTGACTCATAACTATAATCCTAAGTTATCACTCAAAGTATAAGGTGTGATACTCATGTTAAACCAAACTGAAAACAGTAATAAGCTTTGTGAAGGAAAGCAAGCTCTTTATTCAAACAACACTTAGTAACAGGTCCTAATGTAATTTCTCCTTTGAAAAGGACGAATGGATGGATACATAGAGATAAATATATTCTTCTAAATTTGTATAATTCTTTACAAATAAAATAAAATGTCTAGTTTGGCAAAATGTCTTCTAGTTAATCCCTGGTATTTTGTGACAGGTCCTCAAATTCGCTTGATAGAAAGAAGACATTTATTTCTGGGACTTTTGCTCCAAATGCTTTTTAGTGGTTCAGAAGGAGCTTAAATGAACTACTTCTCTCTAGGGTTTCATACTTCAAATTTATCAACATATATTTACAGAGTACCCATTTTATACTAGATATTATAGGCATGGGAGTTGCAAGAAAGAACAATACATATAAAAAAAATTCCATGTCCTCTTAGGGCTTACCAAAATATTAGATCTTATTATAATTGTTGATTTATAAAAGAGATGGCTTTGGCATCAGGACCATCTTTTCAGGATAGTAGAGGGAGCTAACAGCAAAAGGCCCCTATCTGAATTCTCCATCTCTCAGACACTTGATGATAATGATTGCTATAATGTTGATTATCTTTTCAAAACTAGTGTTTGGGAACATCCATTTGGCTTGACTATGTTTCCTGGAACCCCCTCATCTATAGGTCATGCGTCCCACCATGAAAGAGATGTTATTAAACTGTAAAAGATATTAGGAAAAAAAGTTGTCATTTTCTTCTTTTCCCTCCTTTTCCAGTGCCACCCCTAAAATTTCTTCCTCTTCACTGACTTCCTGACTAGTCTCAATTTCATAGCTGGTAGTTAGCTATAAAAGAGTGTTCCCATTTCAAGAACTTTACACCAAAGCCTGCCCTGTTTTGATATATTAAAGCCGTCAAAGAAAGTAATGGCCTTGTCCCAAGTCATCTTTTATCTAGCTCCCACAAAGTGATAGAGAATTAGACAGTAAAAGTGGAAAAAAAGCCGGCACTCTTCCAAGCGCAAGCCCTTTTCTCTGATTTGAAGCTTTATAGCAGATGACCAACACCTCCACACACGGTCACTGCAAACACAGGTACATTAGCTTATTGGTTTCCTGCCATAAATCAAAATGCTTCATATTTCAACAAGAACTTCCCTGGCTAAATAACCAGCAGAACTGTGAGTAGGGAGATTAAAGACTCTAAATGCCATTAAGCCTCATAATTCATCTACTTTCCACATCAGCATGAGAGACCCTGTGAGTGCCAAACTGAAAACCAGCCCCCCTGTTAAAGTGGAAACCCCAGGGGAGGCCATTTTCTAGTAACACACGGATGTCAATATCAGGCAGGCATTAGGAACACCCTTCATTAGCTAGCTACCTTTGCAAGACTCTGCAAATATGGACATGAGCAAAATTGGCCTGAAGAATGTCAATTAAACTTAATATATTCAGAGTTCATAAATGATAACTATACTATCTGCCCCATCACGTTTCTATTTGTGATGAATTAATAGAGGTTTTTAGATGTTACCTTGTCTAGAAGATTATTTACATTGCATTTTCCTAATGAACTATAAAAAGAATTATAAAAATTTGCATATGGCAGAAGATCATGGGATGAGGTCCCTTGGTTTGTATATTGTTTCCTGGTGTAAGTTAACTGCATTAATGATCACCATCCTAATGCAATTAATTCACCATCCTAAGTCTAGTGAGTAGTTTCTGGTTACCGGAGCACCTTACCTGGGCAAAGCCACCTAGCCTACAAATCTGAAAGTTTTTTGTGCAACTTCCAAAGATAGTTTGAGTATCTGTGATTATTAAGAAATAATTTGCAAGCTCTAATTTGGGATCACCATCTTTTTAATCTAGAAAGTCACCAGCATGCCTCTGACAGTTTCATAGAGTTTGCTGAAAAAACTTAGCAGTGAACAAAAAAAGAGGGACATAGAATAGGAAAGGCAAAGAGTTATAAGAAAGAAGCAAAAAGGAAGAAATGACGGCATGTATGAGGAGATGGGATGGCTGTCACTCACTCCTGAATTGAATCTAATTCCACAAATATTTATCGAGCTCCAACTACACCCAGGCTTTTAGTGCTATGGGGGGTAAAAAAATATAATCACCTGATTTCTCTTCTAATTCTGTTTTGCAATATGCTTTTATGGTAATATTCTTTTACAGTGTATTTTCAGAGGATAGTTCTATAAGGCAAGTGCCTTAGATCTCTTAACCATAACAACTTAATTGAAAGAAAGAAAGTAGAAAAACAAAGGACACCAAAAACAAAACGAAACAAAAAGTAACGATAGGCATCACGGATACTAAGAGTTATAGAGGACAAGATTTTCATACACATATACACAAATAATAAAAACCAGAAAGAGGCCGGGCGCGGTGGCTCACGCCTGTAATCCTAGCACTCTGGGAGGCCGAGGTGGGCGGATCGTTTGAGCTCAGGAGTTCGAGACCAGCCTGAGCAAGAGTGAGACCCCACCTCTACTAAAAATAGAAAGAAATTATATGGACAGCTAAAAATATATATAGAAAAAATTAGCCGGGCATGGTGGCGCATGCCTGTAGTCCCAGCTCCTCGGGAGGCTGAGACAGGAGGATCGCTTGAGCTCAGGAGTTTGAGGTTGCTGTGAGCTAGGCTGACGCCACGGCACTCACTCTAGCCTGGGCAACAGAGTGAGACACTGTCTCAAAAAAAAAAAAAAAAAAAAAAAACCAGAAAGAAAAGAAAACCTAAATATCTATTAGGGGTTATGGGAGCCATAAAATTTATCATCCGTTCCTTATTGATCTTACATAGGATGTGTGTGACTCCCTCTGTTCAGTGATACATGTGGGCAAAAACCAAGAACAACTTAGCTAAGGACTAAGACTAAGGTTGAATCTCTGGCTCCATGTCTGAATCCAAGGAATATCATACTTGCCATATTTCTGTCATAACCATGCTCATTAAACATAAAATGGTACAGTCTCTGTTGCCCTCCTAAGAGATGTATGACGTATGAAGTCAAAGCTGAACATGTGTGCACAGTGATAGCATATCCATTCGTCCCACCTAAATACTGCCATCCATGTGTAAATAATCAGGTTGGAAGGAAGAGCAAAATTGCTTCAGAAGATGGAGATAAAGCCTGAGGGATATGTGTGAAGAATCATCCTCGTTGCCTTGGTGATCCCTGGTGATAGTCAGGACTGTAATGAGTTGATGGCATATAAATCATTCCAAAGCCATTTTTAGCACTGGTAGGTGAAATCACCTCCTTTCTCCTTACCTGTCATTATGTTCGTTATGCTCGCTCAATCACTGCCCAACTACTTGTTTTCAATATTAAGTCTGGCATCTCCTGAAAGTTCCCTTTTCTAAACTCCAATTAGGTGGCATCAGAAGAAGTTTAAACAAGAGTAATCTCTGGCAAGAGTGTGCCTATTTCCAATGCAAAATGAGAGATTCTCTAAAGCCTGGGGCCAAGGGCAATCTTCCTGCATTTTCCTTTCCTTTGAGACTGCTGCTCTAAATTACGAGCCTCACTTTACTTCATCTAAGAGGAGGGGGATGAATAAGAAGATAAGAAAGAACTGTCAAGACATTATCTGGAAAAGAAAAAGAAATTTGAAGGGAATAAAGGTTTTCAATTATAAGCCAGTTAAAAATAACTATTGAACCATCAACTTAAGAATTCAACTTCAGGATTCTGCTTGAACTTTCTATTTGCAAATGTTAGCACAGAAACTCTCAAATGGCATTTTATTTCATTTTTTAAAAATAATGCTGTTCCTCCAATGGAAAGCTAGCTATAATATTTGAAAAGACACTATAAAAAGCAGAAATCTTAGAAATTAATAAGCATATGAAATGATGATGAAGCTCATTAGTGATTAGCAAGATGCAAATTAAAAATCACCTTGAGATATCATTACCCTCCTTCTACCAGATTGGCAAAATTAAAATGTCTGACAATGAAGGTGATTGCAAGGCTGGGTAGCAATAGGAAACGTCATTCATTGTGAGTGGAAATATACATAGGAAGATGCACATACTCTACACACCAACATGTCTTCTAAGTACATAACCTGAGGATACTCCTGCCCAATGCACCATGATCCACACTAGAAAATGTTCAGAGCTACATTGCTTATAAGAGCCATATATCAGAAACACCCAAATATTGAATGTGTTGATAAATTGTGAGATATATTCATAAAATGGAATATTATACAGCAAGAAGAGTGAAATAAAACTATACACAAAATGTGCATAGAGATCACGGATATTATCATAATGTTGAGTGTAAAAAGCACAAGGAATGATATGTAAAGCATATCATGGTTACAAAAATGGAAAAAGCTACCATATTTTCTTTAGGAATGAATCAGAGGTAGTAAACATGATGTGCGTGAGAGTACACACTGAGTTCTGGAGAGCTGGCAGCACTCTATCTAGTTCCTGACCTAGTTGGATTGCTTAGGTGTTCTCTTTATAATTTTTCTACATATATCCTCGAGGTCACAATGGAAAAGAAAAGTAATGCAGCTTCATTTGTCCTTCAGCTTCTGTGTCAATCGCAGTAGGGCTGGGGAAATTGCTAGACCAGAAGATGGCTTTCTCTTGGCCAGGGCCATCCCCGATTTCACAGTTTGTTATTGGATTGAGGAGACCCAGGCACTTGCCATTTCTTCTCTGCAAGAACATTCAGTAATGACTTCTATAATAGTAAACAGAACCTGATTTTCTCCCCAGTACGTTTTTCTTTTCCACAGAATTTGCCTGCCATGAGGATGACTGACTGATTGATGTTCTTGAATCTCTGGCCCCTGAAATTTTAAAGAACCATAAAAGACCAGGTTGTTAAATTTGTAAACAGTGGACACTGTAATCATCTCCCCTTCATGATAAGGAAATTTAAGGGGAGATTTTATTTGGCTTATCCATCTGAATGAAAAGCATGAATGTGACTTTATTAATTCTTCACATGTGTTTATTGCTAGAAACATTGTGTCTGCCATTTTTCCTACTGCCTTACCACATTTCTTCAATGAGGTGATTTCCTTACCAAAGGCAAAGAGTGTATTGAGTCAGGTAGACAGGGAAGACACAGCTTCATTCTTATATTTCTAAGTTATACCCCAAACAACAAACCACAACCAAACTCCTATATCACAGAGAAGTTTCTGTCTAGTTGATATATAAACACATAAGGAATTGGGCCCAAAATAGAGCATTTTACTTCCAGAACCTTCTTGACCACATGGATGCACTGAATACAGTGAGTTATATGCATCCTGTACCAACTATCTCTTTTGAATCCATTAGCATTTTCCCTCAGTATCACTTAGGTTTGCCTCTTTAGTACAAGCATAGAGTAGGTATGTTTTAGTAATTTACTACTTTAAAATCCCCAAAGCTATCTAGTAGCTTCTAAGATTCTTTACAGAATGAATACACATAGAAGATGATTCTAATAAGTGGATGAAAATAGAATTGGTCCAGAAAAATAGGATTCAGTGAAGTCCACCTCAATGACATCAGCAACAACAAAAAGTAGTAACACGAATGAGCTGTCAAATGCCATGGGTCCTGATTAATTATGACCCTTAATCCTGATAATAACCCCATGAGGCAGGTACTATTCTTATCTTCATTGTAGTGACCAAAACTCTGAGCCTCAGACTGCTTAAATGATTTGCTCAAGTTCACACATGAAATACAGTGTAAATTCAAAGGGTCTATGAGTATGCATTTCTAAACAGGTATTAAACATACTTTATTTTTATGGAAGCCTATTCCTATATAAAAAGCTATTGGACATTGTCTTCATAGTGAGTACATTTTTGTTACCAGCTGATACCTTAGGCAATAAAAACATTAATATACCATGTTACAGAATGGGACAAAATTAGTGACTTCAACAATGAACCATGACCAAAAGGAGAAAAAAATAGAAAAAGCAACAAAGTTGTTTAGGGGAATTCATTCCTTACTTTCATGACTTAAAACTATAAAAGTTCTGTAGTTTCAAACTACATTAAATCTATGATTGCATTTACTTGGCCAGTTGAATTTATTCTAGTGCAATTTCTTCTTATACTTAAATCAGTTCAGTTTTATAATTCACTTCCCAAATTCTTGACTTTTCTACATTTGGTTTTAAAGAACTATTCCATATAGCTCCACCTAACAGCTTTATGAAGAAGGTTATATTATTATGCTTCAGTGGCCTTAAGGAAAAAGTGTGTTGCTGGAAAGAAATATTGCTAATATTGATGGTGCCTGAGAAGTCTCACTGCTGTTATGAATTCTCTCACATCAAATTTTCTTTTGTCCCCAATGTCAACGTATGCACTTATTTTATACATGCCCACATTCGCAAATGCAGGTTTCCACACTCACATACTCCTTATAAATGGTCACTTAAAATAATGATAGGTTTAAAAAAAAAAAAAAAAAAAAGCTCAGCATTTCACAGAGAATGAAAAACTGGGAAGCACGCAATCAAAAACATTTTTTTTTATTTTAGTAATTTAATGAAGTCACTTAAAATGATAAACAACATTGTAGAAATTCAAAGATTTGCTGAATGAACAAATGGATGATATGAAGAATGTAAAAGAAGAATAAGGTAGAGACAATGATAGAGATGCATCTTGGACATAAGAATAAACTTTCTGGCTACGCAAGTTGTTAAATGCCAGGAGAGGCGACCTAGGAATCAGAAGCAGACGGGAAAAGGCAGAGCATGCAGGAACCTAGAGAAATATGGCGGGAGGGCAACCATCTGTTTGGGCCCAATGAGTTTCCTAGAACTTGGGACTTTCAGTGCTAAAACTGGGAAAATCCCCAGAAAACTGATATGAGGAGGTCACCCGAGGAGGGAAAGGTCTGGGATTGAGACTCTAGAAAGCTGGAATCTAGAAACTCCTGACACTAACCTGATCTGTTACAAATCACTTAATAGGGTTACTTCATTTTTTTAAATCCAGTTAAAAGAGGGAGCAGTGTGCAAGATAATCTTTATGGCCCTTTCCAAATTTAGAAAATTCTTTGAGATGTAAAGATTCAAAGGGCCAGGTCGACTAATTAAATAGAAGGACACAGCAGTTGATCCCACGGGAGGTTAATTCAACCTTGGTAATGCAGAGAGCAAACAAAAATGAAAACAAAGCAAATGAAATTCTAAGAAAACTGAAATCTAAGTTTCTGATTTTAGCACATTTTTAGTCTATTTGGTTCGTAAAGCTGTATTTTAATTTGATTGTAAAAACACAGTCAAAATGCATGTCTTTAAGTAAATCCTACTTATTTTTAAACCTGTGATACCTGTTTACATGGTCCATTTTATTTCAGAAGTAATAACTTCAAGAATGCTTTAGTTTAGTCAACGTAAAGGCTGAAGACAGACAAAGATATAAGCTATCCTTTCTGTCCTCTGATTTTATTACACTCATGGGATAAAGAAGTATGTAGGATCATGCATTTATTATTTTTACAATTTATATTTAAGTACAAATCTAAATATGCATTCTCTATTATTATTGATAAATTATATTAATATAGTATTATATTTCTTTTTATTATTTTATTACTCAGAGAATAAGACATTATTTGGAATTTTCTTTATATGTTTTATGAGAGTATATGGGAACTTGCCCTTACAAGATGACAGAAAGGTGTTTCCATCACATCACACAGTTTCTGTTCAATTTTGCCTTTCTTAGACCATGGTGCTTAATAGGTTTTCTGGCAGCAGACACTAAATACTTTTAAGAGACATTTAATGTGAAGCATTTGTTTACCTGTAGATTCATTATTAATGAAAAGCCAGGCAATGCACAGTTCAAATCAGGCAGACATTAAGTGGATCAGTCACTTGCATTATTAAAATGTCTCCTGGGGGAATAGGGATTATTCTCCACATTCAATTATGCCTAATGTAAGGAGTCCTACCCCCTACTCCCGTATATCACTTCCAGAAAGAAAGCTTGTTCTTCCCTTGACCTTTCTACCTATACGTAAGTGTCTTGGTCTACCCATGCCCTGGGTCCCCAGAGTGAGGATGGAAAGGGGCAGCACCTCTAAGCGGAGCCCAACTCCCTCTCCTGCTAGATGCCTTTAAAGCAAAGCCCCGTGGGTAGCAACACTGTCATAGCCCTCAACTGCAGGTGCCTGGATCTTCCAGCGTCTCTAGATGCTCTGACACAGCATGTCCCCGGAGTCCATGTCTACATTGCCAGGAGGCAGAATTCTGTCAGGGAACATGCTTTGCTGTCATCAGCTCAGACCTCAGGAATCAGGTAAAGACAAGCCCAAGCTGCTTGAAATCTTGATTAGGCAGACTTGGAAAAGCAGAGTGCTAAAAAATGAGACAGGGTGATGAAAAACTTAAGACCAGCAATTCTTCCCTTCCCTCTTCTCTGATTCTACAATCCACAAGTTCCCATGCTGTATCTGTCGATGGGGGAGATATTTATGACCGCTGCCCATTTGTGCTTCGGTTTAATGCCTCTGTTTACTGCCAGTAGGCCCTGGATGTCTATTTAGATTGTAAAAGCTAGAAAGCCCAAATTATTTCTACAGAGTTTTCTCCACAGGACACCCATAATCTGACTTCTGATCTTCAAAGATTTATTTTTTTCAATGCTGCTAAAAAGATTAAGGCCTTCCAAAATACTTTTTGCTATTATTTTCAGGCATAGTGTATTGTATGTAATATATACGTTCTCTGTGGGTTTTGATCTTGCCATTGGATTGACCACTCAGCAGACTCAGTAAGTATATGTCACTAAATCATTTAGACACCAAAATCCTATGGAATCTGTGCAGGTTGCCATGTATGTTGCAACTGTTGACAAACAGACAAATTGGCATCATTAATGTTTCCAATGACTGAAAGCCCAGAACTGAACCACTGTCCCTAGGGCTTCCAGCATGGAATGTTTTCCCAGGCTTGAAGCAGAGTCCCTGGTGTGGATCTGGCCTGATATCCATACCTCACCACCCTTCCCTACATCAAAACCCTTGACCTGTTTTGCAGCTGTGACCACAAAGGTAAGGCAGTGAAGGGTGGGGGACTGCTGATGGGAACGAGAGGCCCACAGAGTTGAGGGCATGCATGCTGGGAAGTAGTTCAAAGCCCACTGAAGGCTGCGATGTTCCGGTGGAATTCCAGTGTGCGGTTACAGCTCCTTTTCAGGAATAAGACTGAGTGAGAGGTTCAATCAATTTTCTTAAGCAGGTCTGCAAAAGAACACTAGAAAAATGAGAGGAAGACAGGGACACTGTCTATCTATAGGAGTGGGTAACCATTAACAATAGAAGCACAGAGCCATGTGGGCCCTTTTCTCTGAAAATTGTCTATAATATTTAGGGTGATTCCCCCACCTACAGCAGCTACCCAACACTCACCACTCCTTCCCTCTTTCTCTATCAGATTCTTTCTCTGAACATCTTGAATTTTCAACTAAGACTCTGCACAGTGAAGTTTGAGGAGCTGAGTCATGTTCCTGGCAGAGCTCTTATTTATGTTCTTCAGCTATCCTACTGTCCTTCAAATAAAATTCATTTTTTACTCACGCTAGATAAACATTTTCAGGTACCTTGCAACTAATCATGACATAAAAACAAGTAAAATCAAAAGGCAACAGAAGTATAAAAGAGGGTAAGTTACAAAATTATTTATCTATATAGATTCCCTTCTATTATATAATAGATCAAATTCTAACTCCTAAAACAAGCTACAACTTCCCAGCATAACACAGCCAGCTAGAAAAACTTTCATTAGTCTTATTCTGTGATAAAAATAATTTAATAAAACAATGTCACCAAAGCTCTTTGAGGCTTACCTTACCGAACTACACAGTACAGAAAGAACCAGAGTGGAGGAAAGGAATTCAGCAAAATAATGACGATTGTTTCCAAAAAATGTAAGCTTGTGTCTACTAAATCTTTAAGAAACATCAACTTTATGTCACATATTAAATCAGACTATAGGGACCTATCTCAGTGAGTTTAGTATTGTGAGACTAAACTATTGCTTGTGCTCAAATTTCTAATCTCATTCTAAACAGCATTATAAGACACAAAAATGGTTTCTATAAATGTGAAAATTATGCTAACAGGTTTGTTTTAACTTTTGGTACTCCTTAAAAATTGTTGTTATTGCAGCATCATTGCTAATGAACCCAGGAACCATTTTACTAAAAGGAATCAATATATTTAAAGTACATTTTCCTTCTGAAATACTAAGAAATGGTCTATTTAGAGCTTGTTTAACATTAAAGTTTTATGCAAAACCAACAAACCACAGAAACATTTCAAATAAAATTGACATTTTAAGCTATAAGTCTCCTTTGCTTTTTTTGTATCTAAATATTTCTATACAAATGGGAAAAGCATCTGCTCCCACCTAAGAAGGCCAATGGGAATTTTGATTTAAGAGCCATTTAATGTTTATGTTCAGACCATCAAGCAAGCCACGGCAGGTAATCCGATAGACAGAATGTGTATAATTATGGCTACTTCAAAATATCTGCCAGGCCATTAGAGATTTGCTAGCTCCATGGAGCTTACAGTTTGAATTATTTAAAAAAATGTGCTTAATAAGTAACATTAAATTAATAATGGCCAATGTATACTGCTTAGTTAAATTTAATAAAAAACTACTAGAACTGTCTTAATTGATAAAGTAATAACGTGTGTCTGTTTGAAGCCATGTACTAAAGTCATGTATATATATATTTATATATACACACATAAATATACATATATATATATGAGGAAGTTAGGTACCTTAAATAAGAGATTAACTAGCTCACTGATACAAAGGTACTAATATTTTAACTTCTCCAATTTACTTTCTTCTTTGAATTCATCTATAACTTTAAGATTATAGACATTATATCCTAACTTATTTTGAGTATGTACATATATGTGCATGTATATATACACAATAAAAATTGCATTTAATCCCTGTGTATTGGAAGTAGAAATAGCAGTGATAGGTAACACATGTTGCCTTTATCTTTTCATAGCCAGCATTTTTATCATGAACTACACAGCCATAACATAAATATAATAGTTAATGCCAATCTCCTGAGATCCCTGGACCACCAATGCCACCCCACCTTACTACTATCTTCTTCTCTTGATCATATTTTTGCTCATACTGTTCTCCTTTTAGCATAGTGCCAGGATCATAGTAGCCACTAAATAAACATCCATTTCCTTCCACTGTGTCTATCAGAAAACTTCTAGTGCTTGAGGCCCTTAAGGGAAGCTCCACATCACCTATAAAAGGTAATGCAAATAGCCTACAATATATTTGATACTCCCCTTTAACAGCAGCTTCTATATAGGAGTGTTGACTATGTAATTTTATACCACTTTATCTTTCTTCCTCATTAAATCTCCAGGTCATGTTCCCCCCCCCAAATAATTATAATATATACAGTAATAATGATAGCTAGCATTTATTGAATATATATGTCTGATCCTGTGATAAGTTCTTTACCTCACTGTAACTCTATGAAGTTGCTTATTAATACTGTATTCATTTTAAAGGTGAAGAAATGGTGGATCAGCTAACTTGAATAATTGGTGCAAATCTACACACATGGCAAATTGTAATACCTGGAAATGGACCCAAGTATATCTTACTCCAGAGCCTGGGCTCAAATGCCTTGTGTTCTTCTTTTACCCAGCCCAGACTTCACACACAGTACAGATTGATGGATAAGTGCTGGATGGCTGTGTAGCTGGCAATAAAAGTCCAGTAAATCCTCTTATGATATAGCTTGTTATTACACAAACTTATAAATGATTCAAAGCATGTTTCTTGAAATATAACAACTCCATCATTAAAGCTGACTTTGCACAGTCAGCACATACGGTAAATGTTAGTCCTATATCTCAGCACCAGGTTTATCCATATATATTGAAAAACAAACCAGAGTATATCTAATGCACAAGACGATCCCACAATTAGTGTAATTTATTTATATCCCCATAAAATTGGAACATTAAACACTTGAAAATTTTAAACTTAAGCATTTTAAAAAATATCAGTCTAGAATTGAAGCTCCATTGGCGCAGAGAGCACATCTTGCATGTTGGCTGCTGAATTCTAGCAGCTCACCTGTGCTTTGTGTCTACAGCTATATCTAAATGAGAAGTTTGCAGCAGGGGTGTGGGGCACATAGTGACATATAGTACACACATGAAACTCACAGAATTATAAATACTAATTCATCCACGTTAGGAGAAAAAATGTGAACTTTATTAAAAGCTTGAGATATCGAGTATATTTTGGAAGAAACAATAATAGCAGTCACTTACAAATCACTAGCTAAGAGCTATGCTCTAAGTACTTTATATGTATATATAAACTCATTTATTATTGCAACAACCCTATAAGGAGTCACCAATTTTTTTTTACCGTTATTTTTTGATTTTTGGTTCTTGATGCTTACATGAATTGTTTGTTTCTTTTTTATTGCAAAGGAATATTTTACGTTTCTGGATGTACCACAGTTTGTTTATTTATTGATTCATTAAAGGACATCTTGGTTGTCTCCAGCTTGAGGTAATTATGATTAGAACAGCCGTAGAAATTTATGTACAGTTTTTTGTGTGTGAGCATATGTTTTCATTTTTCTAGGGAAAATACCTAAGAATGTGATCGCTGGCTCATGAGATATGTGTAGTTTTTTAACCTTTTATTTTGAAATGTAAACTTACACTATTTTGGAAAAACTGCACAGTGAGGCCTTATCTACCCATCACCCAGTGCCCTAGCCCCTGTATTCAAGCTTACAGAATTGTCATTATCAAAACCAAACATGACCAAAACCCAGAAACTGACATTTGCACAATCTGATAAGCTAAACTACAGACTCTACTCAGATTTCATCTGAGTTTTTTAGTTTTTGCATGTATTCTTTATGTATGTGTGCCTATAAAGTTCTGTGACATTTTGTCACATGTATATATTTGTATAACCACCACCACAATCAAGATATGGAACTTTTCCATCCTGACAAAGGGACTCCCACACTGCTCTTTTAAACATGAGCAGCCTAAGGCACAGAGAAGTTGGGTGGGGTCTAAGCCTGGGTTCAGACAGCTGACAGTGATGGAGCGAGGACGTGGGTCCACTTTTCATAATGGCTAAAAGATGTTACTTGGTAGACTTGTTTTATTAATAGATAAAATTAATACTTATTTAACAAATTCATTCATTTAACAATGACTGTAATAAAACAGTATTTAAAATAATCGTAGGTATGTACTTCTAAAGTTTGGAAAGGTGATTAAAACTGTCTCTGCTCTATCAGGGAATATTAAGTTGAACTTTATGAAATTCTAATTTTGTGTTAAAACAGTTGAATAGCCTCATTTCATAGGGTACAATATAATTTTAATAACAATTAATACTTACGTCTTACTGTCCTAGGTGTTTTATAAAAGTTAATGATATTCTTAAGCTAATATTGCTATAAAAGGCAACTTCTGGATTCAAATGCATGAAAAGCCTCTGCCCTTTCCTGTTATGCTATTAAATGGGTTTAGGGATCCTAGCAATGTTATTGTACTGCTTGTGCATGACTTCATTCATTTTTATGGTACATGGTATAATGGACAAATATATCCAAGTTAGAGTGAATCCAAGTTTCTATAGCTTACCAATGGCAAGCCCAAATAAATAATTTTACTCTTCCCTGCACAGAGAGCTCATAGCTGTAAATTCCTTCTATGCTGTCACCCTAGGACTCTGGGGTTGTCTTTTTGGCCTTCTTCAGTTTTATTAATTTTGTTTTCCCCATCCCAGGCTTCCCCAAAAGCTGCTGTAGCCCCAATATCATTTCTAACCCTCCCCAAATGGGACAGAGACAGGGTTTTTGTCTGTTTTGAGAAAATATAAATGCAATTCTGAGAGATGTTTAAAAATGCATAGAATCCAGCCAGGCTCAGTTTAAAACAAAAGTCTTTCTCCGTAGTTCCTCTATCTAGCTGGATAACCTTTTCAACTAGGTCCGGCTTCTTCCCAGGGAAGACCTCCTTGTTTGACCCTTATAAACTGTGCATTTTCCTTTAGTACCAATATGCTTCCCTTTGGCAAGCAATGTGAGAGATCAGCTCCTTAGCATCTACTGAAGTCGGTATCACTTTCTAGCCAGATTCTCTAGCTACACATCTTGATATAAAGGTCTCTTAAGAAATTCTTATGCTTGTACAGAGTGATTCTTGTTCTCTCTAGACTACAAAGAGCTTCTCCTAGTGAGTTCCAGTGTCCTGATTAGATTTAAGGTGTTCTATGAAATCCCTGAAGTTTTCTTTGTATATATGTAAATTTTACTTAAGTGCGTCTCTATCTTTCATGAAATGCTGAAAGAGATATTTTACCTCAAAAATATTATAATAAAAATAAATCATATCCTAGCCTCCAAGATCAAGGCAAGGAGAGTCATGTCAATTTGGGAGAGGTTTTTCCTCCTGTTGTTGAGGTTAATCATTCTGGAAATTTCCATTTGAAGAAATAGATTTTGAACCCACATATAATTTGTCAAAATGTGTTCCAGAAGTTAGAGGACAAAATAACGAGATTAGGTATAAATGATTTCTTACTGCTACAATTAAAAACATGAGGAAAAATAAGATGACTATTAATGCATACTTAAGAATTTTGAATCTGAACAAAGGGACCACACAGTTAATGAACTTAGAGAAGCTCTGGGAATTCTCAGCCCAATAATTACTTTCAACATCATTTCATGTCCATGAAAAAGTGCTTAGAACAATAACTATAAAGCAAATAGTATCAGGGACATGTATGTAAATAGAACATCTATTCTCTTCTAAATCTCTTGTGTATTTCTTGTGATTTTTTTTCTAGTATATTTAGAACCTTGAATCTTTTGGGGAAAATAACAATAATAAAAAAAATTCCAAGGAAAAAACTCTAAAGTGTTATAGACTCTATACTATTGACAAACAGCTTTAGTTTCAAGCAGGTCAGAAGAAACAGAGAAGAGTGCCATAATCTGAAATGGATGAAAATTATCAAGAAATGCAATGATCAGCACCATGATTCTGTGTTCTTTTTTACTACTAGGAATGTTGCATTGGACCATTAATCTGCTCTTCTAGATGGGTTCCCTTGAAGATTATTCTTAAATATAGGCATGGAAAAGATATCTAATTGAATGATTTTTAAAGCAAAATAGAGAATCCACTCATGCCCTATTTAATGACAAGTGGCCCTTTTAGTTATACCCAAATGCAGAGAGGCATAGTCACCATATTCAAGGCATATTCACCAGGGAAATACTGACATTAAATTCAGTGTTCCTGGAAGATTCCAAAACTTTCCACCAAAAGGTCAGCTTTCCCATCCTTATGTGTGCCTGCTTAAGAAGGAATGTTTCACACATCTACCGGTGACATAAGACACTTCAGGGATTATACCAATATTTAGACACACCCCTCCTTCAAATTTCAATGAAATGCTTAAGCAGGCACTTGGCAAATTGTCTCCAGTGTCAATTAATTTTTAAAGACAGGGTGCATGTTTTTATAGTTATGGATTCTGACAACATGAAGAGTTGAAGAAGGTTTGATTTCTTCTAATACCCACTTTCACGTAAGAGAGAATAATTGAATGAGGTGACAGTAGTGATGGCTGTAATTAAAGTGAAATTAATATTTATTATAAAGTAGAAATCAGCATTAAAACCTATATTTATATGCAGTTTTGATTATCCAAATAGACTGAGTTTTAGATAACTGGCAGTTGACTTCCTTCGTGCTTTGCCTTCTTTCCTTTTCTCATCACATGGATGCTTTTCAGTTACTGAAGACGTAGTGAAAATCATTGCTTGTCCTTAACCTAGAGATGAGTTTCATTTTTATGAACTGATATTGGAGCTAGTCAACAGGTAACAGAATTTTGTCCTAAAGTTTATTGTAAATCTCCAATGGATTCTTAAGCAGATGCTGACTTAAGAACTCCACTTTGCTGTTTTTGTTTCAAGAAAATGATTAAAATGCTCTTTACAAAAGAATGTCATTTAATATGCTTACATGGACAGAAATCTCACTCTATTTTTGCCTACAACTGACAGTATGCATCACTTCACTTTCTCCCAATCATGCCAACATATATAAATCACGGTATGTGACATCAGTATTTGAAGATACATAATTGAATATTGTTCAGAGGTATAGAAAGAAAAAAATGCCTCATTTGTCAATAAAAAGTTAGTTTTCTGAAAAAAAATTTAATGTTGTCATTTTGTTCACAAAAATGTGAAAAGGAAAACAAAAATTAACATGATGCTTGTCTGGTCACTCTTCATTTCTTTAAAACTTGATGAGGTCACTTTTCTTTGCTGTTTTCTATTTATTTAAATAATGGGCTATGCAGCTAAGTAAAGTATGTTAAGAATGGCAGTTTGATACAAGTAATCGAATCCCTTTATATATAAAGTAAGGAATCTGGGACCCATGAATGGATTTCCATAATGTTAACTGTCAGCAAAGCAGGCTTAGATTTGGATAGTGATGATGCATTTACCTCCATATAAAATTCATGGTTGTTGCCTTAACAAGACCATTTCAGGAGAATGTGCAAATTATTAATTTTTTAAAAACTTTTATTCAGATGGCACTTTCTAAAGCCCTTGTTCTCCTTTAGGATCAGGGTAAAATCCTAACTGACCCATGAATCTGATTTTGCCACACCCAGTATTCCTCCTCTGAATCTTAGTGAACCTTTGGCCAATACCATTCAATTTGGTACTTAATTGTTGCATTGGTATTATTTCCCTACCTAGATGTCAGTCTCTCGAAAGCCTCTACTTTGATGTCTATGTCCTCTGCACAGCACTGTAATGTAGAGCTGAGGATAGCAGTCACTGAACAAAAATTCTCAATTAACAATTGCAAAATAATAAAAATAGTGTATCCGTGGGCCACTAAAAGGAAAACTAGCAATGAAAACACTTATTTTCTGATTTAGAAATAGCTGCTGAAATAAGATGGAGAAAAATGGATTGAGTGGTTTCAGTGACGTTGAACAGATAACAGCTAATGTGTGTATAGTACTTTTCAATTTACAAAGCACTGACCATACACATTTTCTCATTTAATGCAAAATCCACCACCTAGCGAATATCACCACGTAATTTCATGATAGCTCTAAGGATGAAGTTCTTTTCGTGAACAGAAAGCCCTAGATTGATTGTTAGAGCAAGCAAGTGTTGGAATCCTCACAGTGAACACTGGCTCAGAAAATAAGGTTTCATTTACTTAGTGTTTCCATGTTGGCTTTTTCAGGTATACTCATAACATTTAAATAAAAAAATATATATATATACACACACATATTAAGTTATGAATAAGAAACAGGCAGAGATCAATTGCAAAACTGGCACATCACATATATATATATATATATATATGTATAAAAAATCTCATAAGGACTCCTGAATTATAGATTCACTGTTTCTAAAATATGAATAGATATTTTATTCTAATCCATATTTAGTCCTTCACACCTACAAAATAGATTTAACTAAATTCCTAGACAATATCTGTAAGTTTGTAAATCATTATTTTTATGGACAGTTAAGAAATTAATAATAACTTTGAATAAACATGGCTCAGCATATCCTTTTCCTATATGTTACAGGTTTGAATAACAGCAAACAACCAAACATCTGGATATAAAGTAAAATGTTCAACCTTCCATATGTTTCCAAATATCCAGATGTTTAACATTATGAATACATAAAATTATATAGAAAAAGTGATAGAGAAATCTATTAAATAAAATATATTATCTGAATCATTCTTCCTGTTAAGCCATTGAATTTAAAAACTGTTTATATTAGTATATTTAAGACAATAAGCCAATATTTTAGATCACATGCAGTAATTGCCGTATTTCACACACGACACCACATTTTCATGTCCAAACAAAAGACACATACACAAACATCTCCAGGGTAGAAAATGATGAATTTTCAAAGAGAGATGATGCACAGTAACAGTTTATCTTAAACAGATGATAGCACCAAGCATAGGTGTATAGGTGTGTAAGTGGAACTATACTCAACAAGGACCAAGGGCAAGGAGTATTTATGAGGTAGGTATCTTTTCTCTTTCTTTCACATTTTGCTTCTCTGTTCCACAGGAGAAGGCTACATCATGACGCTATTTCTGAGAGGCTCACTAGTTCATAAACACACTCACTTGTTTATTAAAAGGGCCATAGTAGTAGATACCAAAATCCTTGCAGTGAGTCTATTT
Source organism: Eulemur rufifrons (assembly GCF_041146395.1). Lineage (NCBI taxonomy): Eukaryota > Metazoa > Chordata > Mammalia > Primates > Lemuridae > Eulemur > Eulemur rufifrons. The sequence continues at coordinate 18,016,126 of NC_090987.1, forward strand.
AGCTTGATGGGAGGTCAGCAAACTATGGACCCAGGACAAGTCTGCCTCCTTTTGTATAGCAGTGAGCCAAGAGTGGTTTACTACATATTTTAATAGTTGAAAACAATCAAAAGAACATTTCATGATACATAAAATTATATGAAATTTAAATTTCAGAGTCCATAGATAAAATTGTATTGTTATATGACCACACCAATTTGTTTACTTATTTTAATAGCTGCTTTCCTATGAATGACACAGGTAGAGCTGAGTAGGTGCAGCAGAGACCTTATACCCCCAAAGCCAGAAAGATACACTACTTACTATCTGGCCCTGCACAGAAAAAGTTTTCTAACCCCAGGTTTAAACTAATAAATAACTACTGAGTTCGAAATTTTATTATTTAAATGACCTTGCTAATAAAAAAAAAGGTGAGGGGTATACATGCTATTGCATGTATTAGAACTTATTAGAACTTCTAATTTAAAATGTAGAAAATCCTCAAGCCATACTTGTGAAAGCCTCCAAAGATATTGTTTATAGTTTGCTTTCTGGTGAAATATTAAGTACTAGGAAAAAATTAATGAAAGAGTTAAAAGCAAACTACTCCTATGACGGTCTGATTAGTTTCATAAATAATAAGTTCTTTTCTCTCTTTTTTTTCTAGCTCTCCCCTCCACAATATGGGAAGATATTTAAGATTTATGTGGAAAGCTTTGGCAGCCTTCTAAAATTTACCTGGATAGGGAAATAAATCAGATTTGGGGCTCTCTCTCTTTTTTTTTTTTTCCCTAAGAATAAGTTACTTGTGACCTGAATAAGTAGTCAGAGGATCAGGCAGGAACAGGGTATTTCTATTATATTTAGTTTTCTTGTGCATGATTTACATTATTCCATATTGCTGTCTCTTGGTTTTAATTTTTGATCACTTAATTTGATTTTGATTCTTTTGTGTATTTTGTCAGCATTGCATGCTAGGCCTTATGGCTGTTGAAATCCTTCATAGTATAAAAAAGGGGAGAGAATCTCTTTTTATAGAAGATAAATTTATGGAGATGGAATGATATATTTTAAAGAAGCTCTCTTCATAGTGAAGCAAATTAACATTTCGGTTGAAGAAAACAAAAGCAGCAAGTTGTCTGTGGTAGTGGAGAAACTAACAGTCAGAAATCGAGACCATTAATCCTAGTTCTGCATTTGTTTATTAGCTGCCCTTAAGCAAACCACATCACCTCTCCCAGCCTCAGTTTGCTTGTCTATTAAATGGGGGGTTGGGTTAGCTAAAGGTCCTTTTATAGGTTTCTTCTAGCTCTAAAAACCCTGTATTTCTAACTATGTGTTCACCAGTTAATTTATGGGAACATAATGAGCCTATTCATCACTAGAAAATGTCTTTTCCATCTCAGAAGTTGGCTAGAAATTACAGATAGGCTTTGTTTTTCATTTAAGATTCTGATAGATATAATTAAACAAGGAATCAGGAGATCTGGATTCTCCTCCCCACTTCCACTGACTAATGCCTGTCTTTGAATAATAGGAGACCCTGTCACAGGTGTGATGGGCCCTGTTCTACTGACCTCACCAAGGGCCTAGAAGCTTTACATTAATTCACAATATGAAATGATCAAAATAGGGGAAAACAGTATTCTGCAAATATAAAATCTGGAGAGGAATATGTTTGTCTCACTACCAATTATACAAACACTAAATAATCTTTCACCTGTAAGTAATAAAATATATGTGTATACATAATATATATAAATAATATATAGAAAGAAAACACACATATAAAAGAATTACGCAATACATGCAGAGGAATTATCAATGCTTCCAGGAAGCAATACTAAATGTAGCATTATTTATATGAGCAAAAATCTTATTTTTCCAATAATAAATATATTATTATAATAAATGATTCATTATAATAATAGTAATATTTATAATAAATACCATTTATACTAACAAAAATCTTACATTTCTCAACAATAAAATTTGTTTCAGCAAATTTAATTTTCCCAATAATATTAAATTTCCAATAATAGTTAAACAAATGGTTATACCTACATGAAGAAATTGTGTGTTCATTAAAATGATAATTGTAAAAAAGTTTATATTAACGTAGTATAAGAAACTTGTTAGGTAATATTCTAAAGGAAAACATAAATAACACAAAATTTAGATATAATATCCTCACATTTTTATTTAAAAAGTGAAGCCAAATGTATAATAATATTTGCTACTGAATTCAACAGAAAGTAAAAAATGACTGCCTTTAGGTGAGGGATTGGAGACATTTATTTTACAAAACTTTTAAATAGGTTGCTATTATTGCTATTTTTTTCTGCTTAAAAAAGTAATACATAATCATTATCTTTAAAAGCCCAATAATACACAATGCAGAACTCAGAACTGTATCAGGTGATAGAGATAACTACTACAAACCAATTTATATATTTTTCTGTTGCTTTTAAAATTTTATTTGTTGTTTTAACATTGTCAAGCATATAAGGTGCACTTAATAAATATCTGTGGAGTGAACGAATGCATTCTTTCCACCTTTAAAAATATTTTTAGAGTTTCTATGCAGTTGGGAAATCAAAGTTGATATTTTAATTTTTAAAGTAGTATGTCAATATTATTATTATTATTACAAAATAACTCATCATAAATATTCCTATGGAAACAGACACAGGATATAAAATAACCTCAAGAATCAGAAATTCCTGATTTTCATACTCCTGGCTTTCTGCCAGACTCTCTCAATCACCCACTGGAATAGCTCATTTCACCCAAATTCACAAAGTAATACACGTATATGTTACTTTACATAACGATTTGTTCCTGAAGGCTGGATAATCTAAGTACTGTTTTAAAAGTATAATGGGGTAACATCATTTAAAGAAAACCTGGGTTCTATCCTTTTGTAGCTTAAAACCTTTTGTGATATGAACAATCAGACACTAACATATCTGTTTTATAAACTGCCTTCATACATTAAATTTGCTTGAAAAAAGTTTACACTTGTTCTTTTCTAAGAAATGGGAAAAATATTTATAAATATTTAGAAAACACTTATTATGAGATTAATTTAGGCTCTGGAGGAAAGTTACTCAACTAAAATAACAATAAATTGTAAAGTTTGAACTGATCCTAACTTAAAATATACCTTACCATTTTACATATTTCACCTTATGACGCAGTGTCAGTATTCCTATTTTAACCAATGGGCTGTGGTTGTTTAAAATCCAGAATGACATTAGCCAGAGGAAATCATATTCTATGTGGTCTTTAGGTTTCTAGGCTTTCTCCTCAAAGGCTATCGAATCCATTCACAATGGAGCTATCTAGTACAAACTACCATTAAGGGAATAAAATAGTATGGCAATGATTCTATGGAAGGTTGATTTGTGTTACAACTTGGGACCCATAAGTTATGAACAAACCTCTGGGCCACCACTCCAGCAACAAGAACTGAATTCTCCAGCCATTGTAGTAGTTTCTAAGAGGAATGTGTAGCAGTTGATATGTAGGGGCTATATGTGTACACATGTCCTCTTCTCCCTGGACTTAAGAGCAGCTTGGAAACTTCCTGGAAAATGTTTCAATAAAATTTGCTTCAAGATAAATTGGATATTCTTCACTAAAAGGATATATGTCAATGGGTGTAATGACTCAATGAGCTATAGATATCTCAATATTATAGCAAACATTCACAAAATGATGCATAATGACTGTGGGTAATGGAATGACTCCAGGGACATCAAGAAGACTTATTAATGAATAATTATATCACAGCAATTTGAAGAGGAATAAATGATTTCTAAAAATACCAGAAATAACACAGGCTATAAGATACTCTTTAAGTAATGACTTGTTCTTTTCCATTAAGGTTAAATGGATCAAAACCAGATGCTACCCTTTAGTTTGACATAATTAAATAACATTTTCTTTTTAAATCAAAGTCTCCTTAGAACCAAATTACCAAACCAAAATCTTTACTAAAAAACAAACTTGAGTCCTTCTACTTCCTGTGCGCATCACTAATACCTGATATAGAAATAATCCTGCTCCCAGTCTGCACTGTATTCTTTTTGCTACTATAGAAATATAAATTGGATAAATGGGAAGTAAATAGTTCATCTCGTCTGTTCTTCTTACAGCATATATGGCTTTGCAAGCATGATAAAAGAAAAAGAGTCCATTGCTTTTTTCTTATATTTCTGTATTCACTAAATAAGGAAACATCTATGGACTCCGGTGTGCATGTCGTTAATTCTTCAGATCATTAATGAATAGTAAATTGAATTAGAACACAACCTTTGCTTGAAATTCACTGCAGCACAAGACCCTGGAAAGGTTTTTTTCTGTGGATGAGCATGTTAAACATCATTAGTCCTCCTTCAGGTTTATTTTAGTCTGAACTTTCTTGGACTAACTTTCAGTCTGTATCAAAAATGGTTACTTTGCTCTATGGCTTGCCCTTTTTTTTTTTTTTTTGTCAAAAGATATTACTTATCACAGACTCAGAGGAACCTTTAAAAGCCATCTAGCCAAACTCTGTCCTGACAATAGTTTCTCCTATAAAGTCTTCACCTGGTGCAAGTAGACCATTCTCAAAAAGCCTTGTTAGCTAACTCATCCCCCACCTTCAATCTTTTGAACTCAACTGACTTTGAGTTTACTTATGCCAAACCTAAATTCCATATTTTATCTTTCATCCATTCATCCTAGGTCTACCTCAGATTCTACTCAAATTAATTTAATTTCTCCTTTGCATGATCACTTTTTATGTTTAAGATCAGAAACGGTATCCCCCGAGTGTCTTCCTTTTCATACCCTATATACATTTCTTAAATGAGAGGACTAAGTTCCTTTCCTATCCCAATAGTGATCCTGTGAATTTGGTTTAATTTGTCTATAAATGTCTCTGAAAGTTTGGCATTGGAGATGGGTTCTGCACAAAACATAGAATGAAACCATTGCTTCTATCATTCTAGGTTTGCTTCATCTTTATTTATGTCCTCTAAATCACAGTAGGTCTGTGTTACTATTGATCAAAATTGAGTTTAACATCTACTAATATCTCTAATCATTTTTTTCACATATGTTTCTGCTTATATGGGTCTTTTCTGATCTGTCACTGATCTTTTGTAAATTCAAATTTAGGACTGTATATTATTCATGCTAAAATTAAAATTTCATCTTGTGAGATTTTAGCAGTTGTTTTAGCTAGTCAATCAACATCAGTTAGAATCTGGAAAATGTCACTCCAAGTCATTGCAGCTCTTCCAGTTTCATGGCATCTACAAATTTCATAAGCATTCATCCAGATTGATTAAAATGTTAATCAGGATACACAGGAAACCTATGGCATGTCACAGCAACTTGTCCTTTCCAAATGGATAATGTCTCATTTATCCAAATCCTTTGAGCATTCCTTCAGTTACTGATCCACTACTTATCTTTCTTTTGGGTTTATATCTACCATATTTCCTTTAACTTGAGGCCATTTCTACTTTGTGATCCAACAATACCTAAGAAATACTGATAACAGTAACAGCTAACATTTACTGAGCAAGTATTTTACTTAATACAAACACTCTTTGACCTAATCTCTGTTATTATCCTCATTTCACAGATAAGAAAACTAAAATTTAGAAGTTAAATAACTTTCCCAGATGGTAGTCAATAAGTGTGGACAAGAAATCGAATCTAGAATTATTTCTCCTGAACCTTGTACTCTTTATTGCTCTCATAGACAGTGTGACATGATGACTTGTAATGTGGCACCGCATGACATATATCAATATGACTTTATTATATGTCTTTGCGTGTGTCGCTGGTATATGACTTTGCATATATTGTTTCCTCTGAAATAGCTTTCATATCCAGTCCATATGGAAAACTCCTATTCATCCTTAACCAGCACAAACAGCATCCTTTGTGTTAATCTCCCTTACCCTCCTCTAGACCCCCTCAGAGCTTCTATAATTGCTCTCCTTACACTGTCATTATTGTTTGCTATTTTGGCTTCCTTCCCAGAGTGTGTACTCACACCACAAAGGCAGGATTCCTCACTCATTCATCTTTGTATTCTCAGAATGTAACACAGTGCCTGCCTCTTGCAGATGCATAATAAATGTTTGTTGAACAGTAATTCATGTGTGGCAGTGGTCCATTGATCTCATAGTCCATTCTCTTTGTGTCACCTGGTCAAGCTGACTTGAACTCATTCAGGGCAGCTTCAAAACTTACACTTCTTCCCTCTCCACCCCCCACATCACTCCAGTCCCTGTTCTGCCTAGGTCTTTACAGATATTTGTCCTATGATGGTCAAGTCAAAAATCTTTTGGTCCTGGGAGAGGAAGTGGAGGTAGGACAGGAGTGGGTGGTCTGTAGTCTCTCTGACAACCTTTCATATTACACCATCGGCTGCTCGAAGCAGGTTGATTTCTTCCATGATTATTTTTTCTTTAATCAGAAGTGACCTAAGAGTTTTCAAAACGTCAGCTCAATTTGGATCATTTAACCCTCTATGATCTGATTATTTCCACCTTTTTAGAATGAATTAAGTGTGCCAAAAATCTTCTTAATGTTGATTCCAAAAAGTCATTTCCTCTTGTACATTTAAACCCAATAATGCTTTAACTTGCAACTTATGGAACTGTATATAATTTTCCTCTACTTCAAGGCTTAAATACAACTAAACATCATGTTTAAAAATATTTTCTGATATTTATTATTTTTCTTGTAGACATTATATCACTAGTAAAAAAGTATGAGAAATATACTTCTGCTTATTTTTTTCTCTCTAGCTGATTTCGTATTGCTTTTCATGTAGCCTGCATCTACCCATGCAGAATTGAAGAATTAAGACAATTCTCTAGGTATTGCAAGTCAAAGAATTGTCTTAATTACTGAGATAAATGCAGATGATGTTTTTTGCCTTAAGCCAGTTAATTAACTGCTTTGATTATTCCTTGCATTAGTAACATGTGGAAAAATTTGTAGGCAACGGGGTAAATATCTACATAGTTGCGCTGAATCCTGCTAGATGCTTTTCCTTTCTCTGAATTTTAAAAAATGAATTGTGATCTGTAGTTTGATTAACAAATGCTTCTTATCCGTTATGTTTATTTTTGTAAGTAGTTTAACCTTTTCATTTAAAAAAATCTTTGTTCTTTACTACCATATTGTTCTCTTACCCAAATCAGCCTATATTGTTTACCATCTATCCAACCTTTCTCTAAGATATATCATCAACTTAGGCCCTGGGATGCCTGTATATGAAGCATCGTTTGAATGGTAGCAAGAATCACGTGAGAGGTTTCCTATTGTATCCATTTCCTTTCTTGGAAACAAGGTCCTTAGAGTGGCCTCTGCCTTGTATGATTCTTTGGCCACTTTGCTGTGTTCTCCTAATTCCTAATCTCCATTTTCCCAATGCTGAAAGTAGAATCTACCTGCCTTTCACTTCAGCACATATACCTATCTATTTTCACGTACCTGCCTATCAATCTACCACTGTCTGTCATTTCTATATGTGCATGTGTCCTACCACTTAAGGGGATGATTTCCAACTTGGCATTCTTTGTTTCAATGGTTTATTTCTCTAAGCTTCTGGGCCTCGATATCTACAAGTCCAGGCAAGATCATTTCCACCTTCTGTTTCTCTTATAGGTATCGATACCCCTGTACCAACTCCAAGGTTCATAAAGCACCAAGACATAAGAGGAAGAAATGAACCTTATCTGCAGCTTAAGCGCTGGAATACACAATCCTGTTACCTGCGACAGTTTAACTCCATGATAGGCCACCAAAACAGACTATAGTGCCTCTTTCAATATCTTTTCTATTATGAATATTAATTTATGCTACAAAGTTTGAGGGTGGTAGTAATGAAAAGGGAGACTGCATGAACTTTCCAAAGTTCTTCTAATTTATGATTTTATGAATTTGAGAAGCTCATTCACTGTTCAAAGCCTGCCTATAAAAATTAGCAGTCTTACTACTAAAAATTTAGTTAGAACATCTTTTCCCTTTTAAACATCTGGATCATTGTCTTATCAATAGAAGTGCTTTTGATCTTCTTAATTCTTATGGTTTTGGTAGCACAATTTTAAGACCCAAAGTTTAAGTATTTATTCAAAGGCAGTCGTATCACCATTACAACCTACGGTAGAGCTTCACTGAGGTTTTCTTTTTTTTATTCTGCATTTTCTGTACCTCTTCTAAATGCATTACCATCCATTTCATTGTCAAGTTGAAGTTCATTGCCATTATGAATATTTCAGAAGTATGATGCCACCTTGCCACCTTTCTTTCTGTTCTGAGCCCTCCTACTAGATTGTACTCAATAGGGCTGACATTTCAATTAAGAGAACACGCCTGCCAAGTCCCCATTATGTCTGCTCTGCCGTGACCTCCGACACTGGCACACAGTTCTAGCACTTTTGCCACTGACCATGTTCTCTTCTTGTTGGGTAATTTCAAAACACTCTTTTCTTTGACCTTGCTTTATGCTGTACACAGCAGGATTGTTCCTGAATTTGAAAAGCAAGAACATTTTATTCACAAAGATACAAATGTTTTTGTCCCTAACTTCTGCACATACACCTCTTCTTCCAGGTTATTGTTACCATTAACTTTTTAAAAGATAAACTTCTTAAAATTTTAGAATAGTTTTAAATTTACAGAAAAGTTGTGAAAATAGTACAGAGAGTCCCCGTGTATCCCACACCTAGTTTCTCTTGTGATTAACATCTTGCATTAGTCTAGTGTATTTGTCACAACAAATGAACCAGTATTGATCAATTATTTTTAAATTGGCCAGGCATGGTGGCTCACACCTGTAATCCTAGCACTTTGGGGAGCCGAGGCAGGAGGATTGCTTGAGGGCAGGAGTTCCAGACTAGCCTGAGCAAAAGCAAGACCCCATCTCTACAAAAACATAGAAAAATTAGCCAGGTGTGGTGGAACATGCCTGTAGTTCCACCTACTAGGGAGGCTGAGGCAAGAGGATCACCTGAGCCCAGGACTTGGAGGCTGCAGTGAGCTATGATGACGCCACTGCACTCATGCCTGGGTGACAAAGTGAGACCCTATTTCAAAAAAAACAAACCGTATATATAATTAAATAAAGTCTATCCTTTATTCAGATATACTTATTTTTTATTTAATATTCCTTCCCTTTTTTGCTCCAGGATATCACATTTATTCCTCATGTCCCCTTAGGCTCCTTGTGCCTGTGACAATTTCTCAGACGCTCCTGGTTCATGATGACCTTGCCAGTTTTGGAGAGTACTGGTCAGTGTTTTGTAGAAAGCTTCTCAGGTGGGGTTTGTCTGATATTTTTCTCATGATTAGATCGGGGTTATGGGTTTGGGGGAGGAAGACGCCAGAGGTAAATTTCCATCCTCACCACATCACATGAAGGGTACCCTACTGTCAACATCACCTGTCACTGTTGATATCCACCCAGACCACTTACCTGAGGGAGTGTGTCTCATGTCTGCCTGCTATAACGTTACTCCTTTCCTGCTCTTTCCATACTTTACTCCTTGGAAGTGAGCCATCATGGGCAGCCCACACCAAAGCAGTGCAGAGTTATGTTCCACTTTATTGAAAGAGTGGAGTATCTACATAAATTATTTAAAATTCTTCTGCATAGTATGTAGAGTTATAAAGATTAAAGGAAATAATCTCCATGAGGGGATAAGAGTCATTCCTGGAACAGAAGGAAGTATCAAATAAAAGTCAGTCATGAAAACCATGGTTTATATTTTAAAAATCAGATAATGCTATGCATAGTAAAAGATACACCTGTGTTAATAAGAACGTTTGATAAAACAGGAGATGCTATTACCCAAAGGTGAAATTAGCCGTTAAAATGAATGTCTTCCAGGGGTGGGGAACCTGAGGCCTTAAGGAAACTTGTGGCCTAGGGATCCTGGTCCTTAATTGTGGCATTTCGACTGAATCCAAATTTTACGGAACAAATCTTTTCATTGAAAGGGGTGCAGCAGAGAAAGATGAGGCTTTTCTTGCCTCTCTTGGTGCTTGAAAAAAAAGCAGTCTTGAAATCAGAAGGCTGCAGGTCCCCACCCCTGGATGGCAGGAATAGGGCCACAGGCATAAGCAGAAAAACACGGTTCACCGTGTGGAGGACAAGTTACGGGGACTTCCTTTGCTGGGTATTCAGGAAAGAGGTACAAAGACAAGTTTGTGGGAGGAGCAAAGTTGCTTATGAGCAAAATATGTACCGTGCCTAAGAGCTAAGTGCCCAGGTAGGAGAGCAAATGGAGATGTTAAGATAGAAACATCTGTTTTTGACAGAAGGAGCTGGCTAGAAGTGGTTAAAAACAAACAAACAAAAAAAAAACCCAAAACCGATTTTTAAGTGGAATGCATCAAAGCCAGAATTTCCTCTATCTCCAGGGTAACTCAAGTTGTCACATCAGGAATGAGACACTAAATGCTGGGGTTGGCAGTGTACAATATGGTATGAATTCATTTTCATCTACCTATTCTCTCCAAAATCCAATTAGGAACATCAAATACCAGGTCAGTTTCCATCATGGAAAGTTCAAGTTTGTAAGGACCATGAAAAAGTGCACTCAGAGTCCCATATCAGAACCCTCTGCATATTGTCCTTAATATCTGCATCTCCCTAATCATATTTGAGCACTCCAACAGTGATTTCCTCTAAAAGAAAAAGGAAAATATGTCTAGGAAAAATTCTGTGCAGGGTCATCTAGATCCAAATAAAGTTAAATCAGTGAGAAATGTCTCCAGAAACTTTCTAGAGCTAAATGTCTACACATAGATTTTTTTTTCAGCATCCCAGAGAAATAAGTAATTATATAGAACCAGAGACTTTATTGGATATATGTTGATCAAATCATTTACATCTTATCTATTAATAGAAAATTTCTACAGAATTTAGAACCCTAAAAACTCCATCTAAATGTGAAAGTCTTGGCCGGGCGCGGTGGCTCACGCCTGTAATCCTAGCACTCTGGGAGGCCGAGGTGGGCGGATCGTTTGAGCTCAGGAGTTCGAGACCAGCCTGAGCAAGAGCGAGACCCCGTCTCTGCTAAAAATAGAAAGAAATTATATGGACAGCTAAAAAATATATATAGAAAAAATTAGCTGGGCATGGTGGTGTATGCCTGTAGTCCCAGCTACTCGGGAGGCTGAGACAGGAGGATTGCTTGAGCTCAGGAGTTTGAGGTTGCTGTGAGCTAGGCTGACGCCACGGCACTCACTCTAGCCTGGGCAACAGAGTGAGACTCTGTCTCAAAAAAAAAAAAATAAAAAAAAAAAAAAATAAATAAATAAATGTGAAAGTCTTTGCTGAAATGTCATACAATGCTTTCCCAGGACCTTCCCAGTCTGGGGTTTCAGAGATTTCAGTGATATGAGCACTGGGTATATCTGACATCCCACTGACTTTATTTTGATACTGAAAACCACTTTACATAGCTTATCTACTCTCTCTTTGTAGAAGTTATTTCTGTGGAACAACTGTTAGCTTAGCACTTTCTTACTCTCAATGGATATGTAACCAGCCTAAAACTGATGTGGCTACTAGTTTCCCACTAGAGATGCTAATGTTGACTAGTTAGGGTGACCAGACTCCCTGGTTTGCCCAGCAGTGTCCCTGTTTTAGCATTGAAAGGTTTTTTTTTGTCCTGAAAAATGCCTCATCCTGGAGAAACCAGGACAGCTGGTCACTCTGGCAATAATGAATTTGATGGTAACTTATACTAATTATTTATTTTCAAGCCCCTGGGACAAGATGCAACTCAAAAGTTGTTTCGAATACTGAGCTATATTAAAGATGGGTGAGAAAGTGTTACCTACGTGATTTTAGAAGCAGCAATTCTTATGTTTCAAAAAGGCAAAAAATTAGAAATTTAAATCAAACTTTGTAAAGAGAGAAGAAAAGCCTATGTTAACATACAAGGTAATAAAATTAGGATAGCCAATAGAGGGCTTTAGATATTCTGTTCCAGTCTTCTTTTCCAGCCTACTCCTGTTCTCTCTCTATACCTGAGTCCAGAAATCAGCAAACTGTAAGTTAAGGGTCTACTACTTCTTTTTGTAAATAAAGTTTTACTAGAACATAGTCACAAATATTAATTAATAGATTGTCTATGGCTGCTTTTGGCCTATGTGACAAAGTTGAGTACTTATTTCAGAGATGGTATAACCTGAAAAATCTACATCATTTACTACCTGGCTCTTTATCAAAAATGTTCAGCAACAATTGTCCTAGTAAAACTCATTTATGCTCCCCCTCCCATAGATCCCTTCAACATCCTTTCCTTTGTTTCTTTGCTCATGCAGTTCCTTCAACTTAAAATGTCCCTCCCTTTATTTTCACAATGGGTCTTTTATAGTTCTATTTGCTCTATGAAGCCTTATAAAGCTTCCAATGAAGAGGAAGTATTCTTCCTTGGTCTTTCGAACATCTAAACAATTCATCTGATGGCATATACAGTTATTTGCATCACTAGCTTTGGTCACCTTAACTATTCTTAAATCCTGCAGGCAGAATTTATCTCTGTATGTCCCAAAGTGTGTAATAGATCTTTACTACGCAGGAACTCACTACGCAGCTGTTGAATGCAGGGAATACATCCAAATGAATGAGCGAGTGGAAGGAGCTGGCTAAAATTAATGCATGTCCAGCAGCCATCCCGAACATCTTCTTCCCTCCCCCTCCCAATCTGCAGTAACTCCATGAACAAAGCAGGGCAGTCACATTTTCACTTATAGGATCAAGAATTTTTAAAAAAGCCCCAATAAAATATAATGCTACGTGGTTACGTGCCAGAGCCGGTGCATAATGCCGCTTGCCAATTTGGCCAAGAGAAGGCTGAGAAAATCAGTTTGTGCTTGCAGTTGGATGTCTTAGACAAGACCCCAAGATTATAGCCACTGCAGCATAAATTCAATGACATTTTATCATTTCATAGGGATTCTAAGTTTGCCCTCATGATTTTACTGATGAGAAACTTTAGATTAACTAAATGATTCATCTAAGCAAACTTAGTTGGTACCTCCCAGCACATCACCTGACCCCAGATAACATTCTCTTTTCACTTCACCAGCCTGGAAGGTCCAGGCAAGCCCTGAGTATGTCTCTATTAGCTGCCCACGTTCTGGCAGACTTCTAAATTGGATCCATTGTGAGCAATTTGATAGAAACAATTTTTCTTTGGCTTTCTTTCCCCAAGCTACATGCAGTTCCCATCTGCTTTATAGGTTCACAGAGCGTGAGAACTGGCCAAGCAGCGGCCCAAGTGCCAACTGAAAAACAGAATGACATGGTAGAAAGAGCTTGTGACAAGGTCACAATCCCTGCTTTATGATTTACTATTTTTTTTTTAAATTAAGGAGAACAAGTTATTTATTGTCTCTGGGCTTCAGTTTCTCTGTTTGCAACATGAGAGACTAGGCACGTCTAGTGCTAATGTCTTCTCATCCTGCTACCTTGCCGGGTGGCGAGCGCCATGTTGATAGGTTTTCCTAACCGAAGTTGTCAGAGGAATGCAGGTGTTGTCTGAGAAAGGCAGGAAGGCCTGTTTCTTTAGCTCTGGACAACCCAAGCTGTGCTCCCCTCTCATAAACACAGTGTTTGTTCCCACTTCTTTGCTTCCCACTATCATGGCTCTGAACTCTCTTCTCTGCCAATGTAGGGTTCTCTTCTACAAATTCTACATCTAAATAGCCCCAGGCATCCATACATTCCAATCGACACCATTCCTATCTTCTGTTTTAACTATAGATCTCTTATATGCTTTGTTGACATAATCTTATTTTGTGTTCATTTAGAGTTTCCCAGCTCTCTAGCAAGTGACATTTCTAGAGTCACTTATGTGTACCCACGTGCATATGCATTTAGGAGGATTCCCCTCAAATCCAATGGAAGCCCCATAAGGACAGGAATCATTGTGGTTTTTCTTTTTTAATTGTTTTCTTAGAAATCCTTCATGGGACCTAATATAGTCTTCCACATACAGACATGCTAAATAAGCAATGTTTATTTGATACTTCAATGACAGACGAGAGGTGATATTTAATTTCTTTACTTCTAACTGCATTTAATATAATATAAAATTGGAAATGTTTTGTTACAAGTGGCCATTGAAGTTAGAAACTATCCGAATGGGTATATTTGTGTAAGTAAACAACAAACAGTTCCTATATTCTATTCCTGAATTCAGCACTCACTTGTAGAAAGCCTGTGACAGTCTAGTGCTAAGATAAAAGGTTAGAAAATATATGACCTCTAGTCTCAAAATATTAATCATCTTCCTATGGAGCTATTTATAGAAGGTAAAATAAGAAAAAAATCTCTTCTCCAAAGATGATTCTTATAACTACTTGCGGTCATTTCGTGAGACCTCTGTACATGCAACTTTGTACCATTACTCATCTACAAGGGAATTATTTTCTTCAGTGTTGACTAAATGCTACCCAGTGGACCAATTTTCTTAATGATGATACTGAACCTCTTGCCTGGTTTTTCTCATCACAAAAGTACTAGGAGGCCACCCACAAGGGAACTGAGCTGGCTCGAGGTTGTCAGCATTTTTCAAAAAAGTCACACGATGATTGGCTCATAGACAGGGAAGCGATCAAGAGAATATGCCCATTTACCATCTTCTGTGTAGCACTGCAGGAAAGCATCAAGGGGGTAAAAAGCCCTGCTCCCTTCGGCACTTCCTCTTGCATCCGCTGACACCAGAGGGCACCTCCAGACATTCAAAGGCAATCTCAGGAATTGTTCTTCAGGTCTGTACTTGCCCACAATCCCTGGGGAGCAGCTTCCAAGTCAGACTCAATATCTCACAGACCCTGATAAACTAAATCCCAAGAAGCGACTCTTCCCCAAGGCATAAAAATGACTCTGAATGGACAAGGTCCTTGCTTCTACCATCTAATTGAGCAGCTTATCTTGCCTGCAGACTGGACGTGCTGTGGGCTTCTGAGAGTGTTTTTTTCTTCCCCTTTATTTATCACACACCTCTGAACCGTTAAACATTTTTAAAACAGTTCTTAATTGTTCTGTCCCCAACCCGAGCTGCAGTGGCAATTGCAAAGGCATGATATAGCATAGTATCACTCTCAATAACCTAACATTCGTTAGGTTTAATGGGTGAGTATAAGGGTTATAATGCAGGTGAAAAAAGAAAACTCTTGCCTGTTGCCAAGCTCTTGACTTTTCCAAACTGCATTCAGTCAAGCCAAGGCGGTAAAGTTCTTTTTAAAAGAGATTATATACATGTGCACACACATATGTATACATATATGTATATGTGTATTTATATGTGTATATATACTGCAGACTTTCTACACAGAGGACTAAGAGGAGTAAAACCCCACAAGTTTTCTTTCTTCTCATCATTCTAAAGAACCTTGACATTCATGGACGAGCAAAGGAGCACAGGAGAGGTGTCACGGGGGGAGTGAACTGCAGCCCTCGCGTGCTAAGTTGATTGTTCTTGATATAAAATGTAACCTGCATGATCATCAGCATTGATCACAACAGGAAGCAGGCAGCAGGGCAGGAGTGTCTTGTGGTGTCAGAAGAAAAAAACTGCAAGGAAATGCCAATGGGGAGGACATGAAAAAATAGACCAAATGACCTGCTTGTTCCTTGTCTGGTGTCAACATATTCAGAGCTTCAATTTAGTTATCACCAGGTGCTCTTCCCCCAGCATGACAAGGTGAGAACTTTGAGGAAGAGCCAGTGACAGCAGGAGAAAAATCCTGAAAGAGTTGAAAGATAATAATGACTTGGCAAAATAAACAAGGGAAACAGCCATCATTCAGTTGACGTCCATAAAGGCTGTTTTAGGTAGGAGAGAGATAAACACATCTTTTCCTCTTCTCCTTTCCTGTTCCCATGGCCCCCAACACAAGAGGGCCAAATTAAAGCCCTAAGAAGAAATATGGGCAACTATCACTGTAGCCACGTTTGTTAATGACAGGTTCCCAAATTCCAAAGTGTTCAAGATTTGAGGGGTAGTCCGTGGTCCACCGCCACTCACTAAATTTTTGACAGTTTTTCTTTTGCAAGAGCTTCATGGATTTTATCAAATTCTGAGAGAGACTTGTGGCCTCTGAAAGTTTAAGAGTCACTGCTGAATACTGCAGGTTTCAGTTCGAGCAGAAACTGTCTCTGGCACGTCGCAGGTGCTCAGGGGCCAGGGAATGCCTCGGAGGTCCCCCAGCTCAGCGGGCAAGGATGGAGCTGAAATCTAGATCTGCTCTCTACTCAAGACTTTCCCTGGTGTGGAATAAGGGTCGGGGGCACTTTTTTGGCTTTTATTTGTCCAGACGGGGCTATTTTTTGTAATTCATACAAGAGTAGTGGTGTATGGGATAAAGGTGATCTGTGGTTATCTTCCCCTTTCCTCCAGAGCCCCAGGGCCTTAGAAAGTGTCAGTCAAAGTCTGTGCCCGTTCTTCCCTGTGCTAGTCACATAAGAATACTTTCCTGAATTACAGCAATTCAAGGTTGGTTTTTATGCTTGCTTGCTCTAAACTGCACTATTCAATACAGCAGGAACTGGCCACAAGTAGCTATTGAGGATTTGAAACACTGTGAATCCAAATTGAGATGAGCTGTAAGTGTAAAATACACCCTGGATTTTTAAGACTTAGTAAGACAAAAATAATGTAAAATTCCCTATTCATAATTATATGTTGATTTTATGTTGAAATAACATTTAAAATATATTAGGTTGAAAAGAATAGTAATACAACTATAATCATTTTTTTAAAAATTATTTAATACGGCTATGAGAAATTTTAAAACTACACATCTTGCTCTGTTCACATTGTATTTCTATGTGATAGCACTTCTCTGAGGCATTCTTTCTAGCCTCTATTCGACAAGGAACTTGACCTCCCCGGGAGCCCATTCTGTCTCCTGACAGATCTGACCAATAGACTATTACTTCTCACATAGAGGTAAAATCTGTCTCTCTTCATCTTCTTAACCACTGAGTTGAATTAATGGAACTATAGGGAAGGTTCAGCCCAACTAGCTCTGGCAGAACTTCAAAGATTCAGTGGCATTTATCATATCTCTCCATTTCTTCTCCAGGATAAACATTCACAACGTCTTCAACTCATCCTCCTATAACAACTTTGAAAACCTCTTCCTAATTGCTGTTCAATTTTCTATGGACCTTTTAGGCTAGAATTCCAAAATACAATTTTTTACCCCCTGAATTCATTATAATTTTTGACAGTTTTTTCATTAATAAAAACACAAATTCTGCCATGTTTGTGGTACCACAGCATAAGTAATTCCCCAACATCATAGTTAGACATTTTGATTCTGTGGTTTAATTTAAATGACTTGTACTTAAATTTATTTCATTTTTTTAAAAATGTATTCAAATCTTAAAAATATCGTATATCATGTACTCTAAACATACCTTTGCTAAACACTTATGCCCATTTATTCTTTCAATACTTTTGAGTGAATGCTCTTGAATCAAACATTTTTAAACTTTCTCATATTCAGAGGGTGCATCCAAGATGACAGATAGATTATTCTATAGTAAAAATTTTACATTTTGTTGCATTTTTACTTCAGAAGCTACTTGAATAAGTAGCAAGGTACGTCTTGGTATATACTTATTTTCAGTATAAAAGTAATATTACAATAAATGTAAAGGTACAGCTGTATGATGTGTGTGTGTGTGTGTGTGTGTGTGTGCGCGCGCGCGCGCACACGTGTATGTGTGTCTCTATCTTTATAGAAGCAACACACTAAGTGAGACTCTCAAACTACTCTCTTTATGTCCAGATATCATATTCAAAGCTGCCCCGAAGATCTAATGCAGGATCAAAGCCATAGGCTCATTTATAAAAGTGTGGAGAGGAAGCAGGTCACATGAATTTGAGAGCCACAGGAACCATTTAACAAGAATATCAGAGATGAAAGGCCAAGTCCTGGCTACTTAGCAAGGATGAAGGACAAGACTGTTCTCCATTCTGTCCCACAAACCAGGCAAAACTCAGGCCCAAACCATATAAGATACTGAGGTTAGAAAAGACCCTTGTGCTTATCTGTTCATGCCCTTATTCTCCAGTTCTGAGATTAAGTCCGTCACAAGAATAAAATGACTTTGCAAAGGTAATGGAGTTAGAGCATGGAGGACCTGGGAGTAGAATTCAGATTTTCTGTCCTCAGGATTACGAAAGCTATCTCCATCCATCACACAAAATTAAGGTTAAATATTTTAATCTCCCCCAAGTTTATTATTGGTTTTTTGGCACTAAAGAGAATCATCAACAGTGTGGAGGGTAATGAAAGGACATAATTAAAATTGTCTGCACAGCTCTGAGTTCACATGCTCTTGCTCAATGGAGCAGAAGGAGAAGACCATATGGTCCTTGAACAAGGATGAATCATGAGTGAGGTGGCCGAGAATGGGGAGAGGAATGCTGCATAGGTATATTAAGCTCTAGCTCCCCTTCTTGGCTTCTCCACTTATCTGGCTAAGTCTCATGAAGACACTGAGCTGCTTTTCTGTCATCTGCAGAGAAGAGGCAATGTCACCTGCTCTGCTTGGATCACTGGATGGCTATGAGGACCAAATGGGACCATGTCTTTGGAAAGACTTTTAGGACAATAAAAGCCTAATCAAGAGCAGGTCACCACTTCTAATTTTCTGCTGCCCAATTACTTTCCAGGAGAAAACACTATCATCTCCAATTTTTTTGCTGACTCTCTAGGACCTCTACTCAATAATAATATTCACCATAAGCTTCACCCCTTAGCAAATATCTTTTCCTGGGAAAATGGATTTCAGTCCCTTATTGAAAGTCTTAGCCATAAGACGAGCCAGCCAGCAGCTTTCAAGACACAAGTATGAAAAGAAAAGACAGTTTTTTTTAGGGAACATGAAAACTCAAGTTGGTGTCATGCTCATGACAGATAATCAATGCAAAAAAAAAATATTAAAGCACCAAAGTTTCCCTTATAGCAACAACAACAAAAAAATCTCCACAGAGGCATCCTAATTGATTACAGAAATATGATACAATTTAATTTCCTTCAAATAAGTGATAGTGTAGTTTTAATGAAAATCCAATCAAATGGCAAATAATAAATTACGGAGCAGAGTTCCCGTGTGAATAAATAAGTTACAGTGGTCAGGAAAAGTTTTTAGATATCAGAACATGAGGGTTTGAGTTGGCTCTTGTCACTACTTTTATACACACACACACACACACACACAAAAAAAAAAAAACTTCAATCCCAGTTGCTTTCTTATTTACAAAAGTGTTACCATATTGTGTATGAAGGAAAATGACTCTGAGATGTCCCAGATAATTTCCAAAGGATAACATAAATGAGAAATTTACCTCTAAGGACATACATCTAAAGATTAGAGCCCTAGAAAGATGAATCGTCCATGTCACATCAAGCCCACCCATTTGGGGTTGGCATTCAAAGATCCCCACTTAAAGGCAGGTCTACCCTCCAGAGAACCTTACCTTTCCCTGCTTCCCAACCCAAACCTATTATTCCCAATCAAGATGGCCTTCTTTCTAAATGCTTCATATAGCCATGTTGCTTCTTATCTACACAGCTTTGTTTATACCTTTTCTCCTTTCTGGAATGATATATATTGAATTAGAGACAAGGCTGGGAGAAATATCAACATCAAGTCACATGCTAACATCCAAACACAAATTGCTGATTAACATATAATTGCCAGTATTAGACTGCTTTCATTCTGGAAAGAACAAGGAGCTAATTTTAATTTTTTCCTCATACATCTGTCACTTTAGGCCAGCTGCCAACCTCAGTGTTGAGGCCATGCCACCCATCATACATCATTGATTCATTCATTAATTCACTCATTTAATATTCTTTATGAAAAACCTACTTACTTTGCGTCTGATACTTTCTAAGTCTCAATGGGAAAATAAAAAAGCAGAAGAGGTAACCTCTGCTATAAAGGAATTTATAACCACAGTTAAAAGAAAATCTACATTTATAAGAAAAGCAATCCTAAACAAAAAGAATGAAACTGGAGGCATCATGTTACCTGACTTTAAATTATACTACAAGGTTATAGTAACCAAAACAGCATGGCATTGGCATGAAATGAAATATTTAGGTCTGTTTTAGGAAGATTCTCCCAGGGATGATTCATGAACATATGGAATCCAGTATAGGAAGTTCAGTTAGGTGGCTACAGCTAGAGCCTAAAGAAAAGTGTAAGATCTGGATTGTTGGCAAGAAAGGCGAATCCTGCAGGTATAGGCAGAAGACACAAAATCCTAGTCATCATGGATAAGAGCTGTACTTGATCAGAGAGGTAAAGCAGGACTTTAAGGCATGGGGGGGACATAAAATATGGGGAGACCATTGACTGGCTTTAGACAACTAGCATGAGGCATAATGACAATTTCTCAAGGATGAAATAAACACTTTGCATGGATAAGCAGTGAAAAGCTATATGCTATTTTCTCTAGGAATCTGTATCTTTGTTCCTTTTCTTTCTTTTTCTTTCTTTTTTTTTTTTAAAGGCCTGTGACATTTGGTGAAGTGAGAAGGCTTTAGGAAGTCCAAAAATGTATACATGCTGTGGACTGTAGCTGCCTCCCCTAGACTGTAATTTTATCTCCAAGTTAGAAATCCCGGGAGATATTTATATCCAGGAAGAACATTTCAGCTAACTATGTGTTTGCCTCCAGGCAGCAGCCTCAACAGGCGCTGTGTTTACATTCCAACATTGAATGGAAAACATCATTTTGCAAAAGCTAATTTCTAAAAAACCACCCATAACAGCCTAATTTTAGAACCCATGAAAGCTAATAATTTCAAAATTTTACCCAACAGTTTCTTGTTTATGTTTTACAGCCCAAGTCTAAATATATCATAAAGGAGATTTTTTTTTAAAAAGCAAATATTACTTTATCCATTTATTTACTTATTACTGCATTTATTTATTTATTTCCTGAAGCAAAAGTACAGCAACTTATTGTTTCCAGTTTGTGTTCGTCCTCTAAACTGGACCAGGTTTTCTCATGATGAGATAAGGAAGAAAGATGAAGAAAAATCAGAGTCCATGATTAAACTCTCCAGTATAAAAATAATCAAATCCAATAACCCCACATTTTAACAGAATTGGGTCCTTGTATCCTCTTACTGACATCTTCTTTCCCCTCAAGGGTGATTGAAATCAGAAAGGCACTGTGCTGAGTCTAAATCTTACATGAAGAAAATAATAACCAAACTTAGTTCTCAGAGAGGGCCTGATTATAGACAATCCAGAACTTTAAAGGAGCTCATTTTAAACACTCCAAACTTCTCTGTAAAAATGTATAGGAGTCTTCTTGGGAATTACGCTTCTTTTATAAAACATTGAAATGATCCTTCAAACAGAAGCAAAATCAGTATTAAAAGTCATTCTAGCTTGAAAGAAAGGGGAACATGTCCCATGATGGATGGAATTTGGAGTTTTGCCAAACACATTTTTGAAGATGATTTAGATGTGGGATTAAATCACACACAGCAACTTTTTGCCTTGTATTTTTTAAAGATTGGAAGCCCTCTTCAGTGATCTGTAATGGAGGCTGTTTCTTCCCCTGAAATATTCAGGTTTGAAGATGATTGATACCCTGAAATTTACTGGAAATCCTTATAGTGATAAAACAGTGTCTTGCTCTCGATTTGGTAAATTTCCCTTTGGATCTGTGAGGGAAGGCATCTCTGGCAACGGCCATATCTCTAGAAAGTCCTTTCTTACAGGAAGTTAAAAAGTTTTACTGAGTGAAATACCTAAGCTACTAGCAAGAGCCTACTACTTAGTCCCTCTGTCCCCACCTTCCCATTTTTGTCCTTTCTCCATGTTTGTGGTCAGATTCAAGTGCTTCTTGAAGTGCCACATTGGTCTATTCACTTTCCATCTAGGGGAGGTTGACATATGAGGCCCTCTAAAATCTGGCTCCAACATAACTTTAGGGTTCCATTTTCTCCCCTCTCCCATGTATCATTCTTCCTCCCACCAATACCTCCTGCTCCTTTCTCTGCTTTCCAACCACACAGACTATACTGTTGCTTGAATACTCCATGTTCTTTTGTTCTCCTACCCTACCTAAGTGTCTGTCTGCTTTTTTGTGTGGACTGAACTTTCCTCACTTTTCTTCCATTCCCAATTTAAAAGCCAACTTCTCATAGAAAACTTTGACTGCTCTAGGCTCTTATATTTGCTCCTCTGCACTCCCAAAGCACTTTAAACACACTCTCTTACAGCACTGAGCACTCCGTACTGCACGATAAGACATTTGCTTTTTTCTTATACCAGATATTTTGTTCCTTAAGGGCAGGGATACAGCGCCTAATAGATGCTAAGCAAATGGGTGTTGAATGACTGAGTTTGGAAAATCCCTGTGCACCAATTTTCCTGGAATATATTCTTTTTATTTGAAATAGAATGGCTTTTGCATTTTTTATATTGTTTCCCTTGAAGAATTGTTTTAGTGTTTTGTAAAAGCATTTCACTTTCCAATAAACCTCCCAGACAATTTTGTTAAATTAATTCAGATTTTATGGTGACCATACCTTTTATAGGACAGTATATTTTACTGGACACGATTCAACTTGTAGTTATAAAATGTCTGCCAACAAGTTTCACAAAATGCATAAGCTTAATGAGAGATGTACTGCAATGATATACCTCTGCTATAACACAAAATGGGGTACAATTGAGTAATACTCAGGTAGAAACTAGAACAATTGTTCTCTTCTTCTCTCACATTCAGGTTTGCTCTACCTTTGCTAACCTTTCAAAAGATTCAAGGTCCTAGTAGGAGTGTGCCACATTCCAGGCTTATTCCAAACCAGGAGCAGATTCAGGCAGAGCAACAATATACCCAGAAATTGGATTTTGCAATATTAAGCTTTGAGTGAAGATTCCACGGTGGAAAGTGATGTATGATTGCTGTCACTGGTTCTTTGATTGATTATTGATTGTAATCATCTGTTCTCTTCCATGTTGCAGCTGGCTATAATTCATTCATGCAGTGACTGATAATGCCATGTCCCTCCTTTTCAAAGACAACTTATGCATAGTGCTGCTCCAGATAAATTAGTCATTGACAGTGGGGGATGGGGGAAAGTGGTAAAGGAGTGACTGAAGTTTATTAGGGACTTAATGATATATTGTGCTCAATATCTGTATTCTAGCTATACATAATGAGGTTGCACAAAACTTACAATGGGAAGCTAATATCTCAGGTAGCTCAGCTATTGGATTCTTTGCCAGTAAAGTCAAATAACATGATGCATTTCACAAGCTAAATAGGAAGTGTGTTTTCAAAATAATGCTTAATAGTTCACTTATGTGAAAAAAAATTAAAGATCACTAATGAGGTAACTTAGGTTTAAAATATTTCCCTGGATTGCTTTAATTAGGATCCAGAGAAAATAAGTATTACAGACAAACTTTTACTCTCAATATGCAATGTGTCGTATTTAATCGTTGCTTTTGCTAAATATGTTACCTTAGCTAATTAGCCTCTCTAAATCACAGCACCTACTGTGACCTAATGCATATTAGGCTCTCAATAAATATTTGTGCAGTGAACAAATGAATCTTAATTTCTTTATCTGTAAGATGACTCAGATAGTAAGTCAGGTCTGGCAAAGTCGAATTTCTCCATCAGAACAAGCAGGCCAAAATGTGTGAATTAACCAAATAGAAGACAAAGAAGCCTTCTTCCTTGGGGTCTACAGTGAACTGGAGGCACTAAAATTTTATTTTCAAAATTGAGTTAGGCAAGTTAAATAAATATTCCTGAAAATTCATTATTTTTTCCAAAGCTTTATTTAATATATGAGTTTCCAATTTGCCCATCATGTCTTGGATCATAGAGTTGTTATGAAACTTCTGTCAGAGAATACACCTCAAACATCTAATAAAGTCCCTGGTACTTTTAAAAATAGAGGTTTTGGAAGATGGTCCATAGGAAAAGGCAAAAGGATAGGACAGAATTTATAGACAACTATCTTCTCGCTCATACCACCCTAAGAGTGAGTAACTCTTTCCCTTAACCTTCAATGAATTGCTCATTTGAAAGAAGGGCTTCCCACATACATACCCTTCAATCAATGGTGATGCACATTTCTCAGCTGTTGTCACTCTAGCGAGCAGCACTTGAACAGAAAATCCAGCTCCCAGAATATGTCTTAAAAATGTCATTTGCTTTGTGTGAAAGGTCATTTGAATCAAGATTACTGTTAATATTATTCTGTACTTTGAACACTGACTGTACAGAACTGGCAACAACGCATCAAGTTCTTGAACTTAAATGTGATCTATCCATCTTCCACGACTTAATAAAAGAAAAAAATAAGAAATTTTCAAGAGAATGAATAGACATAGCTTTGATATCTCACTAATCACATGATGCAAAATGTGCCTACTATGCTTTTTTTTTTTTAGTTTTTTCTAAGTGCCAGCATAAATATTTTACTACTATAATAGAAGAAACTAGAGGATAAGCGTCATATTAAAATGTAGATTAAGGTATGTACACATTCCCCCAAATACATGCGTAAGCACAGAAGCCACTCTGATATATCTATAGGCTTGATGGTGACTGTGAGGGGAATGAAGTCACTGTCACAAAAATTGCAGTGAAACCTCTACCTTTTCCATTGTGCAAAGTGAAAGGGTGGAGGTGGTTATGGAAATGAAACTGGCTCACAGAGGGTAATAGTTGCATAAGATAGTGGGTTGGTTTTGGAGATTTAATTTCTCTCTCTTTCTCTCTCTCTCTTTCCTCAAGATCAGGTATAAAACATAGATTATGCTTGACTATTCTAAAATATCTTAGGAGGTATTAGTACAGACACTCAGCCTCAGAGAAACTGATGACAATAGGTAACCATGAAGCAGAAGAAACTACAAAAGGGAGGTAGGGATGTGTTGTCAAGCGAGGTGGTTGAAATATTCTAAGACAGCAGTATTGAGAACTTTTCACCAGCCAAGAAGAGTTTAAGCCAAAAAAAAAAAGAAAAAAGAAAAGAAAAGAAAAGAAAAGAAAGAAAAAGGGGAAAAAAAGGAAAAGGAAAACTCATTAAACTACTGGGGCCAGAGAGGCTGTAGATCAGAGAGAAAGAGAGAGAGAAAAACATCTTTCAATTGTCTACTTTTAGGAAGGAAGATACTATGAAATAGTAAACATCTCTCTAGGGAAACAAGTTTGATATTTTTAAATGCCAAATGCAAACCATATTGTAATGAATATATTGCCTTACTTTTAAATATATTTAAACTGGTTTATCTTTTGACTATCATACATATTTCTTTTAGTTAAAGCTGGTGTTGAATGATTTTTGGCAAATGTGAAATGGAACTGCAGCCTTTTCCAGTCTGCTTGCAGGATTTCTAGTGGCTTCTTTCTCTTCTAGAGCCAAGCAAATACTGCATCCCTACAGAGAGAAGTCCTGGGTTTTTACTGTTTATATGTGTCGCACATCTCAGGACAAGTTTGCAGAGATTGATAATACACCAGGTAACTGCTTGACTCATCAGTTCAAAAGCAGCCCTGGAGAAAAGGAATTCCCCATGAAACAGCCCAGGAGACAGGAGGCTGTTTATAAGCCATACTGCTTCACAGTACACGTGTGAGCACTCAGAAGGGCACCCCAAAGACACTGAGATTAATAGAAACTGCGCAGTAAATAATAGATGTTTAGAGACCAAATTGTCCTTATTTATTTTATAACCTCTCATTGAAATTTCAGTGTTTCCTTCTATCTGGGACCACCTAACGAGGTCGTTTATATTTAACACTTGCCTGCCTACTTTGAGGTCACTAAAGCCCATTAAAATAATTTAGACCGATGTCCCAAGAAGCTGACACATTCATTTTGTCCCCACTCTCCTCCGTACTTTTCATCCACTGCCAGAGTAAAGAAACAAATAAATTGTCTCTGGATGTCTCAGGACTTTTCCATTACCTAGCACAGGGCTGTGAATATTTTTTTGGACACTAGGTAAATGCTTTGGGATAAAAATAATGAATATGTATCCTCTCTAGTTTTTGGTAATTTTATTACTTTTCTCTGAGAAAATGTTATTTTTAATCCTTGAACTACAGTGGAGTAGAGAGACCCCTGAAGAGAAAGACCAAAGTGCTAGTTCTGCCTACTGAGCACTTCCTAGGTGCCATTTACCAAGTATGTTTCACATACATGATCTCTTCTCTGTTTCCATAATGGCTCTGCAACAATCCTCATGTTGCATGTGACAAAACAGACTTCCTCGGAAATATTCAGTAACTATCACAAAGTCACGTAACTGGAAAGGAGTAGAAGGAGGACTTTAACCTAGAGACAGACCCACTCAAAAGCCAACTCTTTTCACTTAACTACTCTTGGTCCCATGCAGCTCTATATCCAAAACATGTCTCATCTCGTGTGTGTGTGTGTGTGTGTGTGTGTGCGTGTGCGCAAGCAAAATATATGCCATCCCTCAAAGAGAGATGATGAGTCTTGTCTACTTAACAGAGCTGGTGCAAGAACGCATATGAAAATATTTGTAAACTACAAAAGCTCAAAAACAAAGTATTTTATATTTTATTATGTAATACATACTACATTATATCATATATTTCGATTTAATTGAAATATATTAGCATTTTAGTTGTATTCAAATTTTTGAGAGGTTTTGATTTGACTGTAGCTTTCTATTAGAGTTTTTTTTTTTTTCTTTTTTTTACAGAACTTTGCTGAAATTTTCCATTTGATTGGAGAGGAAAATTAACCATGATACTTTTCCAGAAAGATAAATGAGTTAAGAGAGGTAGATGTGTTCTTTTCTCTGAATTGCAGCATAAAAAGTCTGTTTGGAGCAGATATTATCATCTTTGTATCCACAAGGTGACTTTGGTAGATAAGAAGGAAGCTAGAGGTAGATGCCACTTCTAGGCAGGACTTATATGTAATTCTTACAACCACAAGGCCTTGCACGAGTAAGTATAATAGAGTATGAAATTCTAAGGAATAGGTCATAGCAATGGACTTTGAATAAACAGGAAGGGATTTGAGAAAATAACCATGTGTTGCTGTTGTAAACAGCTGTTTTAAATGCCAGCATTGGTAGGAATGTGATTGCTCTTTCTTTAATCTGAGGGGACCCGTCCTAATCATGGTGTCTAATTAAGCTTTTGTAGATATTTAATATTTGTTATGGAATAACAATGAAATTTAGGAAAACATGTCTTCTCTTCTCTTAGAAAACCAGACACAAAGAGGAGTACGGGAATATTGATCTTCTAATTGACATAGTCAGTTGAGAAAAACTATTGTAGGGAAAGGCCGAGCCTCAGACTGCCCATAGACTCGTGTGCAGAATGGCACGAGGTGGGCAGAGTTTATCATTCTTATCAACCTGGCAACAGCAGATTGATGAGTATTGGTCACGTGACCCAAGTGCAGCAAATCTATGTGCTCACTAGTGGCCTAACTGGGATATTGATGACCAACTACCCCAATTGTAACTTCTATCTCAGAAAATTGGTGCAGAAACATAAAGTTGAGCAGTTGATAGACCTAAGGCAGTAAGTAGAATTCATAAAGTTCTAAAAACTATGAGTAAGCAGAAACCATGTGTAAGCAAAGCCCCAAGATAGAAGTCAATTATAGTAGGAACAGAGAAGCAGAGGTTTGGAGGGTTGTGGTGTCTCTGTAATGGTGAAACCTTAGCATGGGGATCAGTGAACACCTGCTGTAGAAGGGTAATCATCAGGTCCCTCAGGCTGATCAATCTTAAAAGGCTATAAACCCAGTTCCCAAGGTCCCACTCCTAACCCGGGCTCCAGTCTCTGGGAACCTGGCACTACCACTGAACTTGTTCTTCTTTGAAACCTGGCAGTGTAGATTTTTCTAGATTCTTGTATAAAACCTAGATACACAACCAAAATTCCTGACTTCCTTATTTTTATGTATATCTTTATAATAAATTTCTCTTTCTTAGGTCAAGCAAGTGAATTTCTGTTCCTAAAAACAAAAAGCAACTGGTTCGTTGTGTTTGAAATATAACTACCTCTCTCTCTCTCTCTCTATGTATGTGTGTATATATATATATATATTTACATTTATATATAGAAGGCCAGTATGTACAAAAATAAGCTCACTTTCTCTCTCTCTCTCTATATATATATATTAATATACATAAGCCTTATTTTTGAAGAAGAATGTTATAACTTGTATGATAAGTGTTTACTGAAAAACTAATGAGATAAAGGGAAAATGAGAGGATTTTTTTTTTTTTTTTTGCAAGAGGCCAGCCTAACTTATGATCAGCCCATTACACAGTATTCTTATCTGAGAATTTTAAACCACTTGTGCCTTCAGCCATAAAGTCCATAATAAGATTCTACATCATCTTTAGGTGAAATAAGGAGTAACAAGATTTTAGAGCATAGAAATTCAGTGTTTTATCCTGGCCTTTGCAAAAGCAGGCAAATTTGCTTGCTGACCCTTTGTATTAAAGGTAAAATGGGCTGCCCAGGAAATCATTCCATGGAAATAAGGCAAAGCCCTTGGGGACCAGACTAGCTTTACTCCTTCTCCAGAGCTGGCAGAGGCTGGATGCTCTTGACCTGATGCCCTACTGCATGCCAAGTAGGTACAGTAATTTCATTTTCTTTAAAGGACTTTTACAGCCACAAATAGACCAAAATTAATCTAAGGACAACTTGAACTTGTGATTGAAATAGAATGGCTGTGTGTTTATCCAAAAGTAAAATTGTGATGGTTTATGCAGGATTCTCTGCAGACTGAGAGATGAGATGGTCAGCTCATTCCAACATATACATATTAATATCCTAAATTGCTACATATGTAAACATTAATAAGCTCATTTAGCAACCACTGAACTCTGCATTTTTCTACACATTTGCTTTCATCTTTGCCCTGAAGATAAACAATTGGGGGAAAAGTCCATCATTTAAGTGCAATTAAGCTTAATAATTACTCAAACTTGTCATCCATAAATCATGACCAATAAAAACATTTCTAACCAATTGCTCATCGGGGTAATAACCAGCTATGCATTTATTATATTATAACAAAAGAACCACCATTTCATGTATTAGTACATCACATCTCTTTGTTGAAAAACAACCATGTTTGTTTCTTCCTAATCACATTTCCCAGTTGACTGAATACAGTATATGGACACCATTACTATAGAGTTGTAAAGAAGAAGAACAAATATCTCTAAACCTAGGATTCTAGTGCTATGGCATGATACCCCCCTCAGTGGTCGTTTCCTTCATCACAGAGAGAACAGGATCATTTGCAATGCGGCTCTTTGTTAATCCAAATGGATGAAACCCAGTAAAAACCTTAGATTACACACCTATCATACCTGTGCACTAATATTATAGAAAGGGTTCCCAGTGAGCTTTCTTTTGCTCACTAGGTAAGAAGGTACTTATGTGAGACTTTGAATATTTAAATACCACCACCTGCAGAGAGTATTCTGAAGATTTCTGGTGACACGTGGAAACTGATGAGTAGAAAATATTACCTAAGAGACTGGCACACAGAGGACATTTTACTATATCCCTAGTTCCACATCACCTAAAAAGACAGGTGTATAAGTCTGCACTTGTGTGTGTATGTGTGTGCCTGTAAAGTGTGTGGATGCACATGCACAAATACATCAGCTCTGCTGGAATTACACTAAAAGATCATATTTTTCTGTGATCATTCAGTTACTGTAGTCAATAAAATAATAATATTGGCTTATAATTGAACAGTTTTCAAAACTCATTCAGACACATTATCGCATTAATTTTTTTGAATAGTCTCATGAAGTAGACAAAGAAGGCATTCTAAATCTACAGATGAAGAAATTGAGGCTTGCCCATGAAGACATAAAATATAAAAGTCTGGCTTCAAATCCAGCACTGTGTATCCTAGGTCAGTGCCCATTTCATGGACCTAAGGAGCCTCTTAAAGATCAGACTGTTCTTAGCTGTAATTTGCCAACTACCAGGTCTTCTATCCTAGCTACTCACAGTACCTGAAGACCTTGTCTACTAGGATGTGCTGTCACTGATTCTGTTGGAAATCACCATGCTTAGTACCCTCCTTGTAAGGTCACTGGCCATCTATCTTCCCCCTTAGTTCCTCTTTCCAAGCTCTGCTTTCTCTTTTCTGATCTTCATTCTTCCTTCTCTTTCTCTCCATTGGGCTCTCCAGAAACTCTGTTCCATGTCAAATAAAGTTTCCTACACCTTCAAACACTGTCTAAAGATACTTTCTTCATCTTTGCTTAACTCACAACTGGCTTTTCCCCAAGGACACCACTTCCTCTGAAACTTTTAGAAAAGAAAAATGAATGTATCATGAACTCTGTCTTCAGGTAGGGAGTATTTTAATTGGGGTCATTATCATATAAATAAAATAAAGGTCACATAATGTAAAAATATCATAAGTTTTTACAATATGCATTTGACCCTTATGATATTAGGTTGAGCAGAAATTATTATTTTCATTTGTCAGATAAGAAATCTTAGGCTAACAAAGACAGCATAACTCAAACAAGGTGCAATAGTAGTTAATGGCAGAACTCATCTTCTTTGGCTTTCATCTTTCTGTTATTTCTTTTCAATTACATTGTTTCTCTGTCTTCATTGTCATCATTTTTAGTGAGAGAATTAAGAAATACTTCTGGGACAAGAACCATCACATTTTTCTCTTCTCCAATTAATCAGCATCTATTTGTCAAGTATTTAATTTCTAATCAGCTACATTTTAAAAGTCTAGTTATATAGTATTAGAAAATAAACCAGGGTCTATAAGCTTTTTATTTGCAAATGGTCAAATAGTAAATAATTTAGGCTTCGTGGGGCCATATAGTTTCTATAACAACTACTCATCTCAACCATTGAAGTTCAAAAGCAGCCACAGACTCTGTGTAAATGAATGGGCATGACTATGTCTAAATAAAACTTTATTTTTCGAAAGCCTGTGGGCAGCCAGATTTGGCCCACAGGCCATACTTGGTGAACTCGTGCATTAGATTGCTATGGATGGGTAGGAACAGGGAGAAGGCGGTAGTGCAAAGGGTAGAAGACAGGCACGGAAGTTTCTACCAGGCTAGTGTGGATAATCATACATGTTTACCAAATAATGTAAAGCAACCTACCAACAGATGCAGAATGATACCCTATCAGACTAGATATCCAAGTGGGCATGAGGGACAGATAGAAAGCTTTGCTTTCAAATTAGTACCACAGGGGCATTGTCATTATGTCAGAATGGAAGGAAATGCACATTAAAATGTTGATTAATTGCCTCCTAAATATCAGACACTGGTTAGGACACTTTAAAGATAATTTTTCTTTATTCTTATAATAACCTATTAAAGACAGCATTATAATCTTTATTTTAAAGATGAGAAGCAAAAGCCCAGAGAAGTTACATAACTTGACACTACTAACAATTGAGAGAACCAAGATTTAAAATCAGCTCTCTTTGCTATACAAAACTGTGTTCCTTCTATGACCAAAAATAATCTAAAAACCTAAAGTCCCCTACTGTGACCATAGGAGTGATTTGCCTTTGCCTTCCATTAGAATGTGCTACTTGATATAAAACTGCTAATTAGAAAAATATGCTCTTTTCTTTCCTACCTCCCCCAACCCCAGTAAGAAGCACTTGTGAGGATGTTAAGGATATACAACAGGCATAATCAAAGCTCTTTAGCTCACCATAGCTCCAGTGCTCAACACCAGAGGGATAAAATGAGCATACAGTTGATTTAGTCTTACTAACTTTATTTTTTCAAAATAAATATTGAAATATAATTATCACATGTGGTAGCTAATATTGCTCTGGAAATTCATAATAGTGATTGATGAAATACTTTCTTTGTGTAGAAAAGCTGAGCTTCCACTTGTAATAACAATGCATTTCCAAAAAGTTGGCACAAAATTACTTAACACAAATCACATTTCAGTGTAATAGGAGCTTCATCAAGGGGTATCCACTAGTATTTTTAAAGCAGAAAATCTTTCACTCGTGCAAATAAGTATCCTCCAAGTTACTTGTTTTATTAGAATATTGTTTTGTACACCAGGGCTTCTCAAAAGAAGGTTTATTTAAAAACCAGTGTGTTTCAATAAAAGTACAATGGAGAGATAGAAACATACTATTAAAGCTTCTTAACAGGATTATTTTGACTTCTTTGTAGGAAATTTTTGTGTTAACTTTGAAGATTATGCAGAAAGAAATAAAGTGTCTATTACATTTTCAGAAGAGGCTAGTCAAAATTATAATTTTTATCTTAAGTATTGTGATCTAAATAGGCTAGCCTATAATTATTTGGATATTAGAGAAACTTGGTGTAACACCCTACATTTACATCCGATGACAAGACACCAACATTAAATAATCCAATAGACCTGTAAAAATTATTAATTGAAAGGAGCAGGAGACATTTTTCTTGTTAGTTTCAGATTCATTTGTTGTTACTTGGGCAAATGTGCCCACAGATGAAAACTGCTGAATTTGCCCTTTTTTAAAATTGGGTTCAAATGATACATTGTTATCTAAATGATAATCCCAAATCCTTGATAGTATTAATACACAAACTTTTAAAAATATTATTTAAAGTTATTGATCCCATGCCAAAAATATGTCACTAGTGTATAAATTAACATGAACATATGTTAATGCATAATTCACCATTTGCAACAAGGCTTTGTTGAAAAATTGATGAAAATTCATGAAAGAATCTTTCTAGATTAAGTTGCCCAATAAACAAGTAACCAGAGGCATTCACAATGTAGAGAGTTAATACAGCTTTTGAAATTAGCTTTTGTGCATTTTGGAGAATTACTATAAGATGCATTTAAACGTCTCATCAACAATTTTATTACTTTGAATCACAAATTTCTACATTTAAGTACTAAATTTGAAGGAATTGTGTGGTCATCTAGTGCAAGTTTACCAACCTGTGCTTCATGAACCACCTGCATCAGAGCAACTTATGTGCTTATTAAAAATATTCTTTATCCTGGCCCATCCCTAGCATGCCAGAATCATAGTATCTGATGGGAAGCCTAGAAATCTACGTTTTCTCCCAAAAACGTCAGTGGCATCTTATATATTGTAAAGTTGATATGCAATCATGTAGGGTCTACAAATGAGAATCTCAGGCCCAGTTCACTTGAGGCACCTAAAAGCCAATGGCAGATTTGGGACCAAAACCTGTGCTTCCTTACCCTAATCCAGTGTTCTTTGTTTACGTTTCAGAGAATAGTAAGTAAATAAGAATGACAAATGAACTGTACATGAGAGCAAATGGTCATTCCATACCGATGTCACCAGGATAATTTTAGCCAGTGGGCACAGCTAACACATGATTACTACAGCCAGGTCCTGTTCTCAGTACTGTAGTGCCAGAATATCCCCTCTCGTAGATACACAATGAGTATCACATCTAACTGCATCTTGACTGTTTAAATTGAGAAGGAAGTATTAATTCTCTCTTGAGGTGGAACGCAATAAAATATCTCTGATCAAAATTTACCTTGAGAAGACGAATTCTGTGGGTAAACAAATTCCTCCTTGGAATATATAAACATACTTTATTTAATGACTATACATTCATCTAGCTACTAACCAGGCATTTATACCCAAGTGTAATTTTTTTTTTAATAGACCCTATCTTTTAAAGGGTGGTGAAAATTACAATGCAATAATAAAGTGGCACTTGGGACAGGCTTAGAGTAGGGTCACCTATTTAGCAAATAAAAATAGGATACTCTCTGTATAAGTAACTATGGCAATATGCAGTATTTGCTGTTTTTTCTGAAATTCAAATTTAACTGCCAATTTTATATGGCAACCTTAGTTTTGAGAAAGAAAATAAGAGAGCTTTTTGGGAGGGTGTTGTTAGTCCTGGATGGGGGCAGAGTGAATCAGGGAATTTGGTGAAACCCTTGGTCTGCATTAAGATACTGTACCAGGGAGAGCACAGGAAGAAGCATCGCTTGGCTTGGCTATTTTGTTTAATGTTAGGCATGCCCGGCATTTCCATGGCATGTCTGGATCTAGACAAAATGCCTGTGAAAATTTATGAATCAAATAAAAATGATGTTATAGAAATGGTAGGACTACATGTAGACACTGCCATGGATATGTCTGCAGATAATTATCCCTGAGTAATATAACACTGTCTTAATCTTGAATATTGCCTTATAATTATTCAGTCATTTCATTATATCTCTTCTAATTTTCTAAGTCATCATTTCCTTAAAATTTAGGAATTTCTATTCTATTACTCTTTATAAAGTAAGCTTGCAGAAAATGTGTACTGAACAAGATTGAGTACTGAGTTGTTTTTTTTTTTTTTTTTTTGAGGCATGATAGATTTTGTCTAAATTATTCATTTATTCATTAATTCTTCCAACAAATATTTATTGAGTGCCACCTTAACTGCAATTTGCCTTGGCTGGAGAGGCAGTATTAGGATGAGAGATAGAAACGCAGCTACTAATCAATATGAAGCTTTATGTCACCTTCAGTCAACATAGAAGAAAAAAAACTATCATTTATTAATAAACAATCCATGGGGCAAACCATTCACCTTTTTCAGTTTAGTTTTAAAATTATGATAATGTCCTCAAAATAGTGTAACCCAGATTCCCGTGTATCTTTCCCAAACTGAAGATAAACACTGAGTTTATGAACAGGATGAGTCCTTAAGCCTTTTTCATATACTGAATGCTTGTGTTCCCCACCCCTTCAAATAAATATGTTGAAGCCCTTACTCCCAAAGTAATGATATTTGGAAATGGGATCTCTGAGAGGAAATTAAGGTTAGATGAGTTCATAAGAATGGGGGTGCCATGATGGGATTAGTTGAGGAAAGACCATGTGGGCACATAGTAGGAAGGTGTCCATCTGTAAGTCAGAAAGACAGCCCTCACTAGACACTGAACCCCACCAGGCCCTGATCTGAGACTTCCCAGCCTCGAGAACTGAGCAAATAAATTTTTTTTTTGTTTAAACCACCCAGTCCATGGTATTTTGTTACAGCAGCCCAAGCTAAGGCAGCCTTAAATTATTCATGCTACAAGGCTTAATGTGAACCTCAATTGAATCTATTTGACCACCAGGTTGACATAAAAGCTGAGTTTCTTCCAAAATATTTTATTAATTTCTACTCAACATAAAATAAATTTAGTTAAATCTCAAAGAAAAATACTTATAAATCAAATATGTATTTTTTTCAAAGACACAGCAACATAGTCTGAATGTACACATGCAAAATGAAGAATAAGGAGAATGTCTTTTAAACAAAACTAAGTCCCTCAATAGAACTTTTGGCCTGAAATACATTACCATATATATTTTTGGCCTGAAAAATACATTATCTGTCCCCTCAAGTTTGCACAATTAAACAGAACTTAAAATTACTTGTTAGAAAGGCACATAGTAATTCCCAAAACTGCATGTAAGGCCAAAGAATTTGTTCATAGGTTTTGATCACAACAAATGCAACTCGTACATGAAAATAATAGCTAAATTTTAAAAAAAGTCTATTATTGTAAGGCACTTTAAACCAAAGTATTGTAAAAGGGGAAAAATATTTTGATTCCCTGACCCTTAAAATTATTAGGAAATTCTAAATGAAAGGACTCATTGCTTATATTTCAAAATTAAAAGACAATGGTTCATAATAGGCATTTATTAAAAGGCATTGTAAACCCAAACCGAGAGACCATAATTATCACAGGGGGAAAAATCACACATAAAATAACTGGATCAGTCAGTAGGCTACCTTCTCTCCCCAAATCAGGGGTGGTGTGAAGGGTTTGTAAAGTCTGGCAGACCCACAGATTTCTTTGCTAGTGGCATTATCCACCAACTTAGAAATCTCTAGAAAACTCCACTATTAGTATCATTCCATTTAGTGATCAACAGTGGTTTCCACACAGCCATAGTTAAAATGTATACATATTACCAGAAAAGCTCCTGTTTACAGGATGAACAGGTATGAAAAACAAAATGGTTAGGTAATTTAACATAACATTTATGGACTATAGTAGCAACTACTTATGACGCAGGGTACAGCACCCCTGTCCTAGGAGTGACCAGCCACAGAAAGTTTCTTGACAATTCAGAAGTCACCTCTCAGCCTTAAGTGCTTGTAGGAGGACCATGGAGCTGTCATTGTGGGGGGCAGCACTGGGGAGTCATATTTTGGAGGGCTTGGGTGTGGAGCAGCTTGGAGACACTGGTTTAGGAAGAGACCCTTGGATGACTGGTGCTTAAGTAGGCTTTGGGTGAAGGCAACATTAAGTCAAATTAATGCAGCTCTAGACTCACAAACCCTCCTCTGCCTCTAGTAATATTCTTTTTGTAAACAACTTGACACTAAGTAAGCTTTACTTCTGAGATAAAATTGGAGGAAAAGCCAGGAGAGGGGAGGATATGGCCCTCATTTTCCTCCCCGTCTGCCGACCCACCTTTTCCCTCTCTCACTATCTCTTTGCTCAGACAAAGCATCACAGTGAATTGTAAGTTCTTCCTCTCCGAGCAGTTTCCACTCGACTGCCAAGCAGCCCTCAATTTCAATGGCAATTACCCAGATGTCAGCCATCCTCGTATTTCCATCCCCGGTTCTGCATTATTTAGTTGTGGTATGATAATAGCTGCGGTGGACCCCACCAGGGCTCCACTTTGTAAACCTGCAAGAAGCCTGATGTGGAGCCAAAAGATTCACAATGAAAAGGCAAATATAACTAAACCCTCTCTTTTCCATCCTTTGCTTGTAAGTTTGCTTTACCTGTTCCTTTCTTACTTGTTGCCACCTCATTTCCCTGCCCTGGGTCTCACTGCAACTTACTCAGACATCCCAAACAGTAAAGCTAGTAGAGATGAACTATTTCAATTCCAATAGTACAACTGAACTATTGCATGTGTCTTTTTAAAATACAGCATCTTTTCTTCTCCTATATCAGCAAAATCTGCACGTAAGCATCCATTCCCTGGGGCCCTTACTTCTCCCATCCACTTCTTTTTAAATATTTATATAAATAAAAAATGTTCCCACTGCACTGCAGTTCACATTTAACAAAGTCCCCTTCTTGAGGCATACAAGACCTTACTTTATGAGCAAAACCCAGCCACAGAAAACAAAAACCTTGGAAAGCTATAGACGGAGCTTCAGAAAGGCACAAGCCAATACAAGGTCATTTCCCAATCTGGCAGGTAAATTCTTGAGCTCTCCCACTTAAGTACATTTTTTTCCAAAGGTGTGTGGAGCTAATAAATAGGAAAGTTGTCATTCAGAAAGATCTAATCATCTGAGGAGGAAACCTTTCTACATATTTTCATCTGTTACCAAAATATGTAATTAGCAAGATGGGTTTTCATCAACCTACTGAACTGCTTCAACTCAGGGGACATGGTTAGAATTCTCTGGCCTTCATTTGGGGTTACAAATTAATCAGTACCTCAAATGCCTAGACAGGTGATTAATCTGCCTGAGAGAAAAGTAAGGTGGGAGAAGCCCCAGGCCAGCATGTAGGGGCAGGTAGACATTTTCTTAAAAGCAAATAAAACAAAAACACACCGTAAGAGTCCAGTGGTTTTTCTCTCCCTAGGCTCTGTTGTCAACCATTCTCAGTTTACGAGTAAAGAATAGTTTTAGAAATTGCCAGGCTGTTCATTTTGCAGGCGTGTACGTACACACAAGAGCAGGAGACAAGAAAGTGAGAACAGAGAGTGAGAACTGAAACAAATATATGTCACGCAGGGCTCTTTCCACTCATATTTAGTTCCACCTGCTGCCCTGCACTTTTTCTAAGGCTAGCACGGTTAGGTTTTGTTTTCTAAGATGCACCAAGGCAGAAAGATTTCAGTTATTCTCCTGGCTCCCCATCCCTAAATTGAAGAATCTAATAGCAAACTACACAAGGAGTAATTGACACTTTCTCCTACACAAATCTGCTTAATCCAAGTTGTTGGTGTTTTCATCCATGTTTTCTTTTTATATTTCTCTTGCTTTGTCCTCCCTATATAAAGACATCTCAATCTGCAAGGTCTAACTCTGGGTTCCACCTTTTCTTTGGAAGTCTACCCTGATCACTTCCAGCACATGGCCATGGCTTTGTCTTGTGAAATCTCAGACCTAGAGTGCACAGCCTACATCTCCTGCCTCTCCAGACTCCTACTCTCCCAGCCTATGGACTCAAACTCTATAGATGACCAGGAATTATTTGTATTAATGTACAGATAAGAAAGCTTACTATCTCTAGAAGTATTACTTTTTTTTTTCCAATTGAAGAATCAAGAATTTATTAAGGCAATTAGTACCACACTTTGAGGAAAAACACTGTCACCATCTGGAATAAGAACAAATGGAGGAGAACACAAGAATGTACTTAACAACACTGTCCATAGTGGCCAAAACTGAAGGGAAAAACATGTCCATCAACAATGAAGTAAATTGTAGTGCAATAATTCAAAAGAATACTGTGCAGTAATGAAAATGAATGAACCAGAAGCAGTCAACAGCTGGATAAAGCCAGACCCCAGATGTTATGCATTTTATGATTCCATTGATATAAAGACCCCAAATAGGTACATTAATTTATGGTGCCAAACTGTTTTCCAGAGTGGCTCTCCCATTTTACATACCACCAGCAACATATGAGCAACCCAGTTTCTCTGCATCCTCACAAGCATTTGGAGTTGTCACCATTTTTTATCACGGCCATTCTGTTAAGTGTGTAGTGATATCATACTGTGGGTTCAGATTGTATTTACCTAATGACTAATGATGTTCATGTGTATCTGCCACATGTATATCCTTTTCATTTTATTTACCAATTTTCTAATGGAATTGTTTGTTTTCACTGTTGAGTTTTTAGAGTTTCTTATATACTCTGAATTCTAGTTCTTTTTCAGAAATGTGGTTTAAAAATATTTTTTCAGACGTTGAAAGGACACTCTGTAGCTTGTCTTTTCAACCTCTTCACAGGGTCTTTCACAAAGGAAAATGTTTTAATTTTGATGCTGTCTGATGACTCAATTTTTCTTCCATGGATTGTTCTTTTGGTGTATGAGAACTCTTAGTTTAGCCATAGATTCTAGAGATTTTATCGTATGGTTTTCTTTTCTTTTTTTTTTTTTTAATACATTTTACATGTAAGTATATGACCTATTTTGAGTTCACTTTTGTGTAAGGTGTAAGGTTTAGGTTGAGGTTCATTTCTTATTTTAAAATATTTTTTGCCTATGGGTCCACAATTGCTCTGGCATCATTTGTTGAAAAGTTTATCTTTCCTCCATCAAATTAATTTTGTACTTTTGTCAAAAATTAGTTAAGCACATTTATATGGGTTCATTTCTGGGTCATCTATTCTGTTCCATTGTTCTTTATGTCTATTTCTCTGCCAATACCACACTGTCTTTCATGACTGAGTATTTTTGTTTGTAAGTCCACAAGATATATTGCTCTGTAGTTTTTATTTATTTATTTATTTACTGTATTTGTCTGGATTTGACATCAGGGAAATACAAGCCTCATGTTTCATAAGATGAGGCTTGTTCTGGAAGAGATTGGGTATTTGTTTTATATTTTTATAATATATTAGTATATGATAAATAAATATACATAGATTGAGGGTTCATGTTCAAACATTTTCACTGATGGGGTTTAGTATTACTGAAGTTTAGAGACTCTAAACATGGCACTATTTCTACTTATTTTTGATCAAACCACTTATTTTGTAGAGCTTTGATCTTCTCACATCCCATTTGAATGATAATGAACCAATCACATTTGTATTTCTATTCTTACACCTGGAAAATTTGAAAGGCATATGGAAAATTATATTCAGTTGATAACATACCCATTTGATAATGAGAAGCAACAGAGTTTGTTTTTTTTTTTTTTTAAAAAGGTACACAGCTCACATTTTAAGGAGACAAATAAACAGTCTCATGCATACAAATATAACCAATCACATTTTCAAGTCTCTAACCCTGTGATTTTCAGCTGAAGGCAATTTTTATCCCCCACAGGGGACATTTGACAATGTCTGGAGATATTCTTTGGTTGTCAGAAAACTGTGAGAGGGAGGAGTCTGTCCTACTGGCATCTAGTGTACAGAGGTCAAAGATGCTGTTAAACGTCCTACAATGCACAAGGTATCACCTCACAAGAAAGAATTGTCTGGCCACTAATATCAATAATGCTGAGATTGAAAAATGCTGTCTAAGCAACCCTGAATCTTTTAATACAATCCAAAATATAACTTCATATCTCCCTCTCTCTCCATAGTGTGTGTGTGTGTATGTGTGTGTGGAGAGAGAGAGAGAGAGAGAGAGAGAGATGATTTTATTGAAGAATAATTAAATTAGTACCATACTTTGTTATGAGAAGAGTTCAACTCTTAGGAAAATTTTCTTCAATAGATCAGAAATGCTCTGAAAGCCTACACTATCTTGTGGAAGTATGAAATTAATGTGAGAAAACCAAAAAGAAAGAAAGCAATAGGAACAGATGATACTATAGATTGTGAAGATAGAACATTGCAATAAAACAATTATGGTGTGATGGAGTGTCTCCTTTAGGTTACTTCTTGCCATCCTGACCTCCTGCTACAGCACTTCTCTGTTAAGCAAAATGAAACAAGCCTCTGAAGACTTTTGCTGGACATTTGTAGAATCTGATTGGGAAGTTAACAGGGAAATGAGGAGCACAGGGCCCATCGATAATCTTGAGTAGAGTCTGACAGCCTGAACACCATGTAGTGTGGAGGAAAGAGCCCTAGTTTTAGAGCCAGAAGTCCGTGGTTTGCATTCTGACTCTCTTATCTGCTAGCTCTTGAACATTAATAAATAACATAAATTTATTAAGTATTCAACAAATATCATTTTAAATCATACATAACTATTTTATAATGGGGAAACGAATATTTATCTCAAAGGTTTGCTTAAAGAATAAATAATAATTATATAATTCGATGATGCCTAATATAAACGAGGGACCATTCTAAGAGCTTTACACATATATCAACTCATACGGCCCTTTGACGTAGGTCCAAGTATGAACCCCATTTGACAGAGGAGGAATTGAATCACAGAGAGAAAAGGTATAAGATAGGTCTTAGATAGGTCTTAGATAGGTCTAAGATCACACTCTTAATAAGTGATGAGTCCAGGTTGGACACCCAGGAAGTTGTGTCCCACAGTCTGGGAAATTGTATTGCCAAATACAAAAGCAAGAGGCAAACATAAGGTGTTAGTATTATGAGAATTGTTAGAGAAAAACAAAACTAAACTAATCGTGCATGACTATCCCTCCTTTACAAGCAACCATCATTTCTTCCTTGGATAACTATGATAGCCCCTTAAGTGGTTTCCTGCTTCCTTCTTGTTCCACCTATAGTCTTTCAACCCAGAGCACCAAGAATAATCCTTTTAGGGGTCACAAGGATCTATATTTTCTACTCTTTGCTCTCTCACCATTTCTACCTACTATCTTCATTTCTTACTCTACTTTGGCCACACAGGCCTTCCTGATATTCCTTAAATGAACCAAAAATATTCTAGCTTCAGAGTATTTGTGTTTTTCACCCTAAGTACTCTTCTACCAGATGTCACATCTAAGGTAAGTCATCCTGGACCAGCCATGGCATTCAAACCAGTGACCACTGTCAATCTCTACCCCCTTGTCATGCCTTAATGCTGTACTATGCATTTACTTGTTTATTATCTGTATCTTTTACTAGAATGATAGGGCTTCTGCCTATGCGAAGT
Source organism: Eulemur rufifrons (assembly GCF_041146395.1). Classification (NCBI taxonomy): domain Eukaryota; kingdom Metazoa; phylum Chordata; class Mammalia; order Primates; family Lemuridae; genus Eulemur; species Eulemur rufifrons. The sequence goes on from NC_090987.1 coordinate 18,057,961, forward strand.
ATTACTGAATCCTTCGTGCCTACAATTTTGATCTAGCATATAGTAGATGTTCAAGAAATACAACAATGAACTTTGAATGCATGACATCATGAAACAACTAAAATGTAATAGAACATACATATCAAATTTTAATTAAAATTTAAAATCCAAAAATATTTTATTATGACTTAAGAACTAGTTAAATGGAGCAAGGAAAGAACATCAGTAGGTGAGAAGTTAAAAACAGGTGTCCAGGATACTGTGCACATCCCTTCTAGTAAGAGATAACCATGTGATTATGTGGGGGAGGAAAGCAGGCATGAAGTGATGGCCATGTTCACTTAGACTGTGATGCTAAGATGAGATAATTTCCCCAGTAAAAAGCAACAGCTAAGGAAAAAGTCTAGATGGAAGACCAGGCCACAGGAATGGCAAATGCATGTACAAAAGGCTAAGATGAAGAAACCAAAATAACAAAACAGAGCAAGGCTTAAGCGCCTACTTTACTGCACACATTATAATGCTAACATCAGCCTCCCCCAGTGAGATCATCAGCTTCTTTTGGGTAAGAATAATAACTTAGACTTCCTGTATCCTCCTGAGTGGCCGACGTTGTCAAATGGGAGCTTTCTTTATGTTATTCAGTTTTATGAAAAGCAAAAGTTTTATACATCATGTAAACAAATTAAAGAAACGAAACATGTCACACCCTTTCAATGGCTTCATGAAGCTTTTCTTAAATTCAGAAGAACATGTGAATAATAGGAAAGAAAATAGCACGTTAGTAATGGGAAAGCCAGCCCTGAAAGAGAAATTCTCTGTGTTCTGGTCCAAACACATTTCTGATTAGTTCTAATATTTTAAATAAATTAGTTAACATCTATGTGCCCCATTCTATTTGTATGTGAGATTAAAATGTTGTAAGATTAAAATTATGTGAACTCTCAAGCCGAATTACCAACCTTGGAAATATTGACATTTGGTGCTGGATAATTCTGTATCGTGGAGGCTGTCTTGTGCATTGTAGGAGATTTAGCAGCAACTCTAGCTTCTATCTATTAGATACCAGTAGCACCCTCTGACCCCCAGGTCCTGGCTTAAAAACATCTATAGACATTGCTAAATGTCCCCTGGGTAGTACAGTCACAGCAGCCCTCTTTTGAAAATCATTGCTTTACATTTTGGGTACATTATTTTCTATTCTACATTGAAAAGTTGCATGTCCCAAATTAGGGAATCACTTTCTTCCCTTCTTTAGAATTATTTTCTAGAGCCTCTATCTACATTGTGTCCCCTCTAAAACCAGGCCATAAGAGCTGTCTCTAGACAATCTAGTTAAAGACCAGGTCTATTGTATTCACTTTGAAAAACTTGGAGAGAAATTAGTTGTTTAACCTCTAGCTGCGCAAGGAAAATTAATTCTGTCATTTCAGTTCCCATTACCACCTAATCCAAGAAAAGCCTCTACCCTCTTCTAGCATTTTTCATTTGTAAGTTCGGTAAACAGGTACATTTCATTGATAATTCTCTCAGAGATCATTTGAGATCAGAGCCAATTTAACCAACCAAGAAGATACAATAGGAAATTATCTCTTTTGGTCACCTTCAGAAATTCTGGGAAGATCCTCTCTTGCTCAGAAATAGTATTCTAGAGTAGACTGATGACATTTCTAGTACAGTATATTCCCTATGATAAGGGCACAAAAAGCTGTTTCACAAAAATATACTGTAGTTGCACTCCATGGCATTACCTGTCTTAACTGGAAGTTGCATCAATTCACTCTCCACGGCTTAGGAAGGAAGATGGAGCTCAGAGTCAGGAAGGAGTGGGAATGAGGGCACCACAGGCCTGGGGTGGTGGGTGAGGAGACATTCTCCAGGCAGATGGGGCACTAAATATAAGGTCTAAGGGGTAACCGAGATTGGTCAAGCCCAAATTCATCAGCATGAGCTAAGCTAGGCAAGGAAAACAGCATTGTGGGGAATCCAAGGCCACTTATCTACAAAGAAGGGAGGCAGGCTGCCACTTGTCATACAGGCATAGACGTCTACAAGGACCCAAACCCACAGCTGGAATGTAGGGAAGTGAGGCAAGTTCCAGCCATTGGGAAGAGTGCTAGCCAGTGGTGACAAGGATACACACACTCTAGATGGCAAACCCACATTTTGAGAAGGGTTTCTGTCTTAAAAGAGGCCTGGGTGACAAGACAGGCTAAACTGAAAAAAACTAAGGAGTGGGCCCAATCTGACATACATTCACAAGGACTGGACTTAACCAGGAGAAGGCTACTCGGCTCATCCATGCGGGTATAGGATCTCAGGTCCTGCTGCCTTCAAGGTAATTTGGAGAAACATAAGACCACAAGATCCTAAATCACACTAAATCTGATTTTACTAAATAAAAAAGAGTAAATTCAGGTGAACAGGCTCATACTAGTGACATTCAGTGAGGACAGGAGTAGAAACTGCAGTGAACTGACTGTTGTAGGACATTTGTTTATGTGGCTATGAGGTTCTGGAAGAGACAGAAGAATGCAGTGGGCTGTGAGCTGACATCACTCTCAGAATGGTTAGGGAGGTCTTCCCAAGCAGCCCTCATTTTTGTGAGTAAACTTATTATAGGCTTGTTTACAAACACTGTTAATTGTTCTCATCATATCAATTCATAGTCAGATAAGCGCTAACAGAAATAAGATGGAATATGAGCCATAGATGTAATTTAAAATTTTAGAGTTGCCACCTTAACAAAGTAAAAAGAAACAACTAAAATTACTTTTACTAATCTATTTTATTTTAACTCAATATACCCCAAATAGTAATCAGTATAACATCTATCAGTATTAAAAGTTTATTAATGAGCTATTTTACTATCTCATTACTAATGAGATTTTTGTATACCAATGGGTAGTTTACATTTACAGGACATCTCAATCTGAAATGCTAGATCTGAATTTGGATCTTATAAAATTTACAGCTGAAAAAACAGATTCATATATTCAAGTTGTTTCAAGTGTACTTCAAAAACTGTTTTCCATTAACTACACTGAGTATTATAATAGCTTTTAAATTCAATTAAAATTAAATAAAATGGGCGATTAGTTTCTCAGTCACAGCAATCACATTTCAGGTGTGCAACAGCCACACGAGGCCAAGGACTGTTGTATTGGACAGTGTAGATCTAGACTGTACCTCTGCTTAAGCAATGTGTTTCAGTATTTCATAGCCTATGTATAGGGTAGCATCTTATTTGTTTGAAAATTTCTCCTTTCAAACTTGAAGAAATTTTGTGCACTAGTATTCCGGGATTAGGTAACTTTTTCCTCTTTATGAATGCTTTTAAAGTTTTCGATTATATCACTTCTAAGTCTTAACATTTCCTGAATATAAATCCCTAATCTTGTAAAGTCAATTCTGCATGGAATCACTTTATATCCCCACTGAATTGAGTTACTGTTCTCTGGACCTTCTCCAGGTTTTTCATATCTTTTATTTGATTCAGTGACAAAATATGAAAATAATATTATAGGTGTGGATCCAACATATATTTAACATAAAAGCATGCTGTGTAATCTGAAATTGTAAATATGTAAAGAAGGATTATTTTTTATTTCAGTAGACTGGAATTCTGAATCTTTCAGCTTTTGGGGTGAACTAAGTGTATTAGTAGTAATGATAAAGTGTATAAAGGTGATTCCCTACTCCATTGCAATACATTTGTAATTACACTAAAACCAGGAAACCTTAAATTTAACACAAACTATTAATAGTAGTGGATGAAGCATTGCCCTAAGAAGAACAAAACAAAACATAACATCAGACATCTTGCTTCTCTAACTTAAGGTCACTTAATAATACTAGTTTGCATAGGTTAGAATGAAATAATTATTTTATTTTCTAACAACAGGAGACCAAAAAAAAAATGCTTTGATACAAAAAGACCCTGTGAGGATTCCATCACTTCTAGAAATGGTAGATTTTGATCTATTTGAGCGAGCAAAGGAAAAGATCTAGCTGGGGACACATTGGTGGACAAAAGATATACTTCCTGGACTGGTTTCACTTTTGTGGCCCTTGCTGGGAACACAGGAGATACAATATTTTACTTCTCTTTGCCACTAGCTAAATTTACAGTTTGGCAACTGACAGGTTAAGTGTTGAATTCGGCCAGAGAAACCACAGTCTCACTGGAAGTTTTCTTATAGGACTAACTATCTCTGATTGAGCTTCAGCCATTATACTATTCAATCTCTTATCTATGATTTACATATTAAGAATGCAAATGCTTAATCTCTTCATGGTCAAAGCTTTTTATACACTAACCTCCAGTGCAGTCAGTTCTATACTACTTTACTTGCAAGCACTGTGTTAATATATTTGATTCTGAGAAATTTGAAATGATTAGAAAAATAACATCTTAGTCCTGTTCACCAGACTTTGATTCTTTTGACAGAAATTAATTAGTTCAACCTGATTGGCTCACTTTAATAACAATAATAAGGGGGCATCACATACTAAAGCCCAACAGAGAATAAGACTCCTAGGAAAGGATATGAGATTCCTATTAGGCTATAAAGGATTAGCATCTTATCTCAAGTTAACAAACAGCCTCAGTGTATTAGTCTTTTTAACTATTTGGTGTCCATTTCGCATCTTGCAATATATTACCTTTGGACTGACACCAAAGCTCTCTTTTAGAGGCTCTTTTTATGCCTACCTACCTCTCTTTCATCAATAGAATCCATCACCAATTTGAACTTTAAACGCAATTATCTAAAGTATCAATGACACACCTATAACAACTGTCACTTTAAATTCCCCATGTACTTTATTGTTCATAATCATTCTTTAAAATTTTTACCGAAATGGAGAAATAATTGTATCTATGACCAGCAGTGACAGCAGAGATGATAAAATAGCAATATCCAGTAATTATGGTCTCATTAATAGCAATGCTGAATACCTATTCCTTGGTATGAAGATGCTATTTCCAGAGGGGGAGAGAAGAGGATTTATAGACTTAAATGGAGATTTTTAAAGAAAAAATCACATAGAATTAATCATAGTGACTAATATTGAAGTAACATAGGCAATCACCTTTGCTTTAATAATTTTCTAATATCAGACAATAGATATTGCTTTATTTGTCTTGAAAACATACAAGCTGCATCTACTACAAAGGCAATGATCATAATACAACCTAGCCATTTATATGGGTATGCATTTTAAGTGGTATTTGTGTACCTTTTATTTATTACTACATTCCATCCAGCTAAACTCTAGTATAACACAAATCATGTTTATATGGGTTTGTACATTCCACGGGTCAACCTGAAATAGTAATAGTTAAAAAAAATCTAATAGATTGTAAATCCTCCTATACATTACATAAAGGCTTTTATTTTGAATTGGGGACATTGAAAAGGTATTCCATTATTGCTGAATATTTCCAAATTTCAGCTTTGTTAATTAGTCCTTAAATGTATCATGTAATATAGCATTATGCAAAATAATTCATCCACCAAATACTACTCTAATACTTTTCCTATGGGACTTTGGTATTTGCGTGGGCAACAAAAAAATGATGATGATACGATCACATTTATAAATTCACACTTTTCTTAACCCTGTCAGGCAGGTCTGTGAACATGGTGACATGTGTAAATGTGTTTTCTCACAAGCAAAAGAAGGATTTTAATAAAATTTGCAAATTTTTATAAATGACCTTCTTTAGCACAACTGATACGCATTCACAAGTATTTCAAAAATATCACAGCTGTTTCAGAATTTCTTTGATAAAAACGATGGTATTCTGGCAGCATCAGATGTGCACAAGAGGGGTGGTCATCCTTCCAATTTCTACTCATTATTTTTATGATTTTAATTTTCAAAAGTAAATCCCTCCCTCGACATAATGTATCACAAGACAGACAAAATAGAAATCTTGCACATCTTCATTTTTTAGCTTGAATTCAATTCTCTGATGGATTGGAATAAGATAAAGGGCAAACTTTACAAGTTTTCTTTAATCAAGATGCCAACTGTTCTTTTTGGCTCCTCCAGAAATTAGAAAGTGATTAAATAATCTGAATTTTTCCCAATATTCATGTCCTTTGGTGGAGATTCAATCTTTCCTTTAAATATACTTTTTTTAAAAAAATTAAATGTGTTAGAGAAGAAAAAGAGCCCAAGGAACAAGAACTGCGTTGAAATCTTAACTATTCTGTAGCCATGTGAACTGGACAATTCTTTTACCTGGTCTCTGTCTTAGTTTCCTTGTCAGTGAAATTGTAGAAATAAGGATTGCCTTCCCTTAACTGGAGCTGGGGAGGGGTGGAAAGAGGGAAAAGTCAATGAGACCCTGGTTAAGATCTCTGAGACTGAAGGGGGTGGTGGGGGCTTAGTGATAGAGACGCTCCATTAAGGTTTAGAAAGTTGAGAGTAGAGGATGTTTTTGTTCTGCTTCCCACTTGAAGTATTTATAACATACACATCCCTAGAGAGCTCCCCATTTCCCCACGGGAGAGAAGGGTACAGTAGAGTCCTTTGCATAGGATGCCCCAGCAGACGTGCCCAACCCGAATAACCTGACTACCCCAACAAGGCTCAGGAAGCAGCCAAATATCTTCCCCAAGTGACCATAAGTAGTGTAAGTGAGGCACTCAACATAGGTGAACCAAGAGGGTCTTCTGGATTGATATGGGAGACCCTGCAATCAAAAGATGCGTAGATTGGGTGCTTAAGGTTTGGACGAGCACACGGTCATCTCAGAACATGTTAGCATAGAACGGTGACAAAAGCCAAGGACAGATGGGCCCATGGTCATCTCAGCAGAGTAGAACACAAAGAGAGAAGTCTGTCACCAGTGTTACAGAGGACATTAAATAGGCTCAACTCAGGCACAGGGATTCTGAGCACAATCACATATTTTCCTACCACATATTTTTACATGGATAAGTGTATATATAGTATATCTGGGATTATTTTTTAGGAGAGAGGGGTTTAGATTGGCATTAAAAAAATACACTGCTTTGCTTAGCCTTCTTTTTGAGAGCTGGGCATGCATTTTTAGATCAGCAGAGTAACATGTCTGTAAGAAGCGTGATGCTGAGCCCAGTTTGCCTAGAACATACAGTGTGATGACTAATGGCCCCCTCTTTCGCTCTCAAGAGTGTTTTAAACAATGAATCGTATAGTCATTCAACTTCTAATTCCTTTTTTTTCATCATTTTACTAATAGAGTATTTCAGCATGCTATCAAACAGATATGACTTTAAAATGTTGCTATGGTTATTTAGATTTAAAAAAAAACAGTAAAATAAATAAGAGATTAAAAGAAGATCCTGTGCAATTTGATTTGGAGCTTCAGACCCCTTTGAGAAGCAAGGCAGCTTCAAATCAGTAGTTTGTATTGCTGAATCAAAATTTTAAATGGCAAATGCATGACAAAAGTATGACGAAGGCAAATATGACAAAGGCAAGACAAAGGCAAGACAGCACGAACTAAAGAATGCAAATAGGAGGAAATGCAAAATATTGTTTTGGTCTATTTGGAAATTCTCCCAGGATGTCGCTGAATGCTCTTCACCATCTGATTCTGAATGCCAAATATATAGAGTATGAACTCCCGCCTCAGGGCTTTTAGAATATCCTGGAAGAATTATGTAGGTTACTGACTTGTGCTGTGTAGGCAGAAAGATAGACTTCGCATGTGGCAGGGCAATAAAGCAAGTATTTGTCAGCTTCCAAATTGGAACCAACAATGAATTGGCTATTTGCACCCTGCTATTTCTATAGGCATGATGCAAGCGTCCTTTACTCCTCTATGATAGATGGAAGATCAATTCTAGATGTGCAGTGGCCCAGTATATTTTATCATTATATTATCTTATAACAAAAAGAAAATCTAAAATAGAAACCCACCCAATAGGCTAGGATAATAGCCCACTCTCTTTCCTAAAAGGGTATAGATTTGCAAATTTTTTAATAGTATTTATAATCAAAGAAATTTTAAGATGCATAGGTTCATAGAAAAGGGTGTCAGCAATGAACACCCACACCAAGGAAACAAAAATAGTTAAGAAATACTTATCTATAACTCACAGACTATGAGATCTGTTCGATATTCTTATTCCTACAGAGGTGACTTGAACCTTTTTTCCTTTATTTACTCTGATAGTCCTCTTCTAGATTGTAATTTCTTTAATTCTAACTTGCCAAAATAAAAAGGCTTAGAACCAAGTTATCCACTGGAAAATCTATAAAACACACTTTTACACAACATCAAGTATAAAATCAAGTTTCTGAGATGCTCTATCTTCTAAACATGCATGAAAATGCAGAGCTGTGGGTCAGGATCTCAGAGCCCCTCTTCTGTCTCTCCATTAACTTTTACCCCAAGAATCACCAGATGCTCAGATAATTTTTAAGACCCCTTCCTTATTTACAAACTGTGGTCCTGAAGAGATAGCATCAGTCTAATTTTTAACTGCTTTATCCATGTAATCAAGATAACATGAACTGTCCAAAGATAATGAGACGCTGTATACAAAGCAAATTGCACGTAATAGATGAATAAACATTAGTCTGTTTTCCATCGTATGCTCCAGGAGAAGAAACTGTGTACTATTAGCTTAAGCAACAAGCAATTAGGGGAAATGACCACTCAGCAATTCTGATAGCAATATATTATACAAAAAATAAAAAGGGCCCTCAGAGAAGATAGATAGCGGCTTAAATCATGACTCCTCCATTCTCAAGTGGCATTCCCTAACACGCCACATCCACTCTCTGTGACTCAGTTTCCTCATCAGTGAAAAGTCAGCAGCGATGACCAAGCACCTGCCCAGCACTGATACTCTATGATTCTGTCTGCTCTCTTTCCCAGATAACAATTCAAAAGATCAAAACTCAACCTGATAGCTATTCGCTCTTTTTTAAAAAAAAACATTACCTCTGTGGCATAAACTTCTGTGGAGAGAGACAACATAAAGGCCTTTAGTTACTTGTGATACATGCATATCAGGTGTGCTTAGAGGTTTATGCTCAAAACCGGTAAAAAGAAAGCGATTGTATTTGAGGGACCGCGGCAAATTGATTCTGGCATACCATTTGTTGCGTGATTTACTATACTCCAATTCTTTGCCAGATACCTTCTCCATCTTTAATAAAAGTGTGCTGAGAGTCCTTAGGAATAAGAGTCTTGCTCCTTATCATTTCAGCAACAACGTGTAAAGCCATGCACTTGGCTGAACAGAAACTGATGAACAAAATCTCTAATACAAAATTACCAACGTGCAAGGATTTCAAATAAAGATGCTCTCACTAAGACATGACTTTTTTTTTTCCTTCTGAATTTTACATAGTTATTTGGGGGAATCTGTGACATATTCGAATCCATGGTTATTACCATAATTTTAATGTGCATCACAAGTTATTGACCACTTAATATGTGTATGTTTCAATCACTTTGTCAAGTGCTGTGTATATGTTGTATAATGCTTCCAATTCCCTAGGGAAACAAATGTTCTATCCCCATTTTGCAGCTGAGGAAATTGAGAATCAAAAAGACTAAGTCACACAACTCAGAAATGTTATTATTCTCTCTCTTGGCAGCTGGATTTAAAAAAGAAAATCATTTCACATCCATGAGAGAGACATTTTCAAAAAAGCTTTTCAGAGCTCTAATATTAAAAGAAATGTTAATGTATGCTAATTTTAAATGACACAAGTTAATTTTTAATAGAAAATTGTATTCATCTGAAGTTTTTGCATGGAAAGACAAGGTAGAGAGAAAAAATATCCAAGACGCCAATCTAGAGGGTATAGAGACGTTCTTAGTAGCGCCAAAATAATTGCACAACAAAGGAAGCTTCTTTGGCATTCCCTGCAACATGTGTTACAATGGCTCTAATTGTTTCTTTTTCATTTATTCCAAATTAAATCCTACAGGACTGCCTGCTTCCTCACATGATAAATCCAGAGTGAATGAAATATCAAGAGGTGAATTCCTCCCTAAGAGATCACTCCTTCTGGATGCTAATGCACAGCTCCTGCTCAAAGTGCTTCTGCTCAGAGTCCTCATTTGCCATTCATGAATCCTTTACATGCGTCCTTGCACCCCTGACTTGAGGCTGCATTGTTTGCAGGCATTTGACAAGAGCTCACCTCGAGCAGGAAATACAGGGTGCAACCACTTTGTGGTGAATGTTTGTAACACAGCAAGAACACTGGTGGCCTGTCACTTGCATTTTTTCTTGGTGTGAGAAAAAAAATCTGGTGACAATTATGTTTCTAGGATGACACTGCATGTCTAAAGCCATCATAGCATCAGAGACCCAGGCCCCGGCTAAAAATATGGAGTATGTAAGACAGTAGAAGCAGGGAAAGGTGTTAATTCATGCCAATTCTAGCCAAAAGCCAGGAAAACATATGAGATAATATATAGCGTTTATCCCTAAGTCATTCACTCTCTTCTCAGGCTTTAAATGGTGATCTTGACATCGATAACCCCTGAGAATGATTTATGGAGAACTAACCCAAGTCCCCATCTATTCGCACCATGAATCACTAATGTAAACATTTCCAAAGCAAGTGAGGGGAGCTCTGTATAGGGAGTCATAAAAAGGGACTGAGCAAACCACTAGAAAATATACAGGAGGAAACAATACAGAATGGATCTCCAGGGAATCAACTCACAGTGACCTAATAGTTAAGATGGACCATTCACAATGTTAAAACACTAAAGGTAAATAAAACTCACTGAAACGTCTTTGTTAAGCAAAGAGCTGTGTTCATAAGGGCTGCCAAATAGCTATCTGATGGGGGAAGAGTAAAAAGGACACTCTATCAGAAGATCAGGAAATGGAATGGCTGGTCATATTTTTTCTTTTCTTTTTTTTTTTTTTTTTTTGAGACAGAGTCTCACTCTGTTGCTCAGGCTAGAGTGAGTGCCGTGGCGTCAGCCTACCTCACAGCAACCTCAAACTCCTAGGCTCAAGCGATCCTCCTGTCTCAGCCTCCCAAGTAGCTGGGACTACAGGCATGCACCACCATGCCCGGCTAATTTTTTCTATATATATATATTTTTTTAGCTGTCCATATAATTTCTTTCTATTTTAGTAGAGATGGGGTCTCGCTCTTGCTCAGGCTGGTCTCGAACTCCTGAGCTCAAACGATCCGCCCATCTCGGCCTCCCAGAGTGCTAGGATTACAGGCGTGAGCCACCGCGCCCGGCCATATTTTTTCTTATTTCAAAAAAATTTGGCGGTTACTAGTGTTTTTGTTACATGGATAAATTGAATCATGGCAAAGACAGGGCTTTGAGTGTACCAGAATAGTGTACATTGCACTCTATAGGTAGATTTTTATTCTTGTTGAATCAGCAAAGTAGATGGAATACTAAAGGTAAGACCTTCACTAGAGCCTACGTCACTTCTAAATTCCATACACTACAGAGGCCTGGCTCTTCAAAATGGGCCCCTAATGAATAATTTGTAATCCCTCCCTCCCTAGAGAAGATGGACATATCTTCACATCCACCTCCTCCCTCATTTTAGAGTGAGAAAAACAGACCAAAAGGATGCTTGGGAAGCCTGAAATCCCTTAGCAAACTGGGACACTCGAGAGCAGGAATGGTCAGGCTGTGTCACTGCTAGTTGGCAGTCATTAACTACTCAGCTCAACCCACTAATTCGAACTTGTCGTTTGAACCCCTAGATCCTTGATCAGCACTGTCTGCATTGGAGGAGACTGAAATTTAGTTGAAAGAACAGAATATGTTATTATAAATGTATAAGTGCGTGTTTAAATACCAAAGATGAGACACAGTTAACAACGACAATGGGACAACACATAGAGGGAGATGATTAAGGATGGTTATGGTCAGAGAAGATGTTAGAGAGAACTATGTTGGGCATGGCAATGACTAAATTGTGTCCACTTTCCCCCAGATTCATACGTTAAAGCCTTAACTCCCATTATAACTATATTAAGATACAGAGCCTTTATATAAGTAATGTAAATAATTAAGGTTAAAGGAGGTCTTAAGAGTGGGTCCCTAATCTGGTAAGTGCAATGTCCTTATCATAAGAGTCAGAGATACCAGAGATCATTCTCTTTCCACCATGTAAGGATGCAGCAAGAAGATGGGCTTCCTAAGCCAGGAAAAAAAACCCAAATCAGAACCAGACCATGTCGTCATCTTAATTTGAGACTTCCTGGCCTCCAAAACTATGAGAAAATGAATTTCTGTCATTTTAGCTACCCAATCTGTGGCACTTTGTTAGCCCGAGCAGGCTAAGACAGTCGCTAAGAGTAGGTACATCCCAACAGAGGTCATGAAAGTGATATAGTCTAGATCAGGAATCAGCAAACTAGTTCAACCTACCATGTGTCCGTGTATAGACTGTGAACTAAGAATGGTTCTTAATTTTTTAAATGATTGGCGAAAACATCAAAAGAAGAATAACCTTCTGTGACATCTGAAAATTATTTAAAATTCAAATTTCAATGTCAATAACTAAGGTTTTATTGGAGCATAGCTACACTTATTCCTTTATGTATTGTCTATGGTGCCTTTTGTACTATAACAGTAGAGTTAAGTAGTTACAACAGATTGTATGGTCCGTAAAATCTAAAATATTTTCTATCTGGTCCTTCATAAGAAAAATTTGTCAAGCCCTGGTCTAGACCGGTGGTAAGCTCCTCAAAGCTTATTGTACATACGTATTACCTGGGGATCTTGTTATAATGCAGATTCTGCTTCAGTATATCTGAGTTGGGGTTTCGTATTCTGCATTTTTTATAGGTTCCATGTGATGCTGCTGCTACTGTATACGAACTACACTTGATTGGAAGCTTCAAGATCCATTTTAGGTAAGATCTAGATTTTCACTTAGAGAAATGCCTTTTTTTTTTTTTTTTTTTTTTTGAGACAGAGTCTCACTCTGTTGCCCAGGCTAGAGTGAGTGCCGTGGCGTCAGCCTAGCTCACAGCAACCTCAAACTCCTGGGCTCAAGCGATCCTCCTGCCTCAGCCTCCCGAGTAGCTGGGACTACAGACATGCGCCACCATGCCCGGCTAATTTTTTCTATATATATATTTAGCTGTCTGTATAATTTCTTTCTATTTTAGTAGAGGTGGGGTCTCGCTCTTGCTCAGGCTGGTCTCGAACTCCTGAACTCAAACGATCCGCCCACCTCGGCCTCCCAGAGTGCTAGGATTACAGGCGTGAGCCACCGCGCCCGGCCGAGAAATACCTTTCTTAATGATCATGTTGATTGGGTAATCAGCACCTACTCCTGACACCAATTCTCTCGGGATTCATCTTAAAATTCAAAAATAAGCTCTTAGGAGATGGGTAGAACAAAAACAGAATGGGAACCTTTGGTTTATGTGTTAGCAATCACAAGTCATTGTCAGAAGGAAAACATCTTAAAACTGAGCATTTATAGCTTACGTTGTTAGTGATTCAGTTATTTAAAAAAATTTTATGTTGCTCCTTTTTATAATTTTTTATTATATGTAAAGCGGTTCTTTTTTCCTTTGTATGTTATACCCAAATCTCTTTTTCTGATTTTTGTGAATATGGCAAATTCTGTGTGACACAGACAAGCACAATCCTCTATCGTTCTAAGATTTTAAAGTAAAACATCTAAAAGTAAATATTGAGATTTAAACTGATGAGAAACAGATTGGGCATTGCCTGTCAAAGCCCCAAAGGCTACAAAATAAATGGCAAGGTAACAGCAGCCTCAGCTCATTGAAATGCAGGCTGCAGTCACTGAAATTTCATATGCATGTCTTCCCGCCACTGTCTCCTTAACAGATGTCATCAAATCAGATACACTGGGCCAGAAATGAAGTGCAAATACCACCCCAGAAGCTACTAAGACCCAATGCTACAGGCTCCTCAACCTGTGAACTACACATGTGTAACTGTCTAGCTTTAAATTAATCAGGCAGTAGCCCAACATGTCATTTTAACCAAAAAGTAAAACTTGGCTTTTTAAGGATTTATCCTGAATAAATGGTTTGATGTTTTGAGTACATAGTGGTTATTCAACTCACATAAAAAACTAGCTATGCTATTGTGGAAAATACATACGGAAATACACTACACATATTTCTATATTATCTTGATGATCACAGTTATGAACAATTGGAACTTGATTTTTTGTTGTTCTTGTTGATTCACACACCTTTGATTGACAAGTATAGCACAAAAAATATGAGTGTCATAAGCTAAACAATTATCTTTGGCCTGTATTTACACTGTATATATTCTGTAGTTAAAAAGGCAAAGAATGAGGCCTAGGACCATGAGGTGATTAGTGATTTCACCTAAAAACAAAATATAGGCTGGGTGGTCATCAAGATGAGTAATAATGCTGGTATCTCTTATTTGAATCCTCAGTGTGTACTATGGTAAATAGCATATTAAAATGAGATATATAAGGCTTTAAGTATAGCAAAAGTAAGTAATCAATAAATACATTATCATTTAATCCTCCTTACAAACATAGGAAGCAGGTTCCTCTTTCCCCATTTTACAGATGGTAAAAAAATGAAACATAGAAAGATCCAGTACTTTGGCCAAGGTTGAATATATAATAAGTGGCACAGTCAGCAACTGTTCTTAGCTGCTAACAATACTGTCTCAGAACAGTGCATCACAAAACTCCAGATTGCTAAGAAACATAGTTAGCAGCATTCAAAGCCTTAACAATTCCTCAAGCCCATTCAATTTAAGAGAAAACCCCCATAGGATGATTTATTTTGCAAAATGGTATTGTTTTAAAATTTCTGCTTTTTGGACAAAAAGAAGTAACCTATAGCAAACCATAGTTTGTGACACGACAAACTAGAAAGCTGGAAAAAAATAATTTAAAAAAACTGCATCTGTCTAAAGGCAGATTTTAAATCTCAGATTTTTGCTGAAGCAATGAGAACTAAGGTGAAGATTTCAGAGAAAGGGTAACTTCCTAAAAGTGAGCTGATACTCTATAGAAGCTTTTTCCTTGAGGGCATTTGCCGATTGTTGGTGCATGGAAAGAATTTAAGAATCCAACCTTTGCCTAGGCAGAGATCTACAGAGAAGAACAGAGAAACCAGGAGAATTTTTTGTGGTCCTGTGAAGACAAAAATGGAGACTTCAGCAGTCAAGATCCCACTGAGAAGACAGAAAGAAAAACACTCCCAGTTTTCTCCTCAAGACATATGCCAGATTCTGAAGGCTATTTGGGAGGATAAAAAGCTAATTATAAACCCTCTGAGAAGCAGACTGGAGTTTTCTGATAGTCCTATGCTGCTGGAGACAAAGATTAGAGTGTGAGACTCATCAGCAGAGAGGCCCAAATGATCACAGCAAGCCCTTGGTTAAAAGCCTTGCAGGACTACATCCTAGGGACAAAGGTGAGTCAGAGAAACATAATCCATCCTCAGTTCAGCTCAGTTCCTTATTCAGTGAAGTTGATCAGCTCCCACTCCACTTCCTAGCAGAGAAAACAGTGAGCCTCTGCAGGAAGATAGCAGATACTCAATAATCTGAATTTTTATATACAGTATTTAGTATTCAGTAAAAAATTGCTATGTGTGACAAGAGACAGAACAATATTACTGACATGTAATTTTTTTTAAATAAAAAGAGAAACAGATCCACAGTGAGCCAGGTATTTTAATTAGAAGACAAGGGGTTTATCATATCTATGGTTAATAAGTTCAAGAAAATAGAAAGCAATTGAAGAAAACAGAAGCTAAGAATGGATAATTTCATCAGAGAATTGGAATTTATAAAAAGAACTCAATGAGAATGATAGCACTATACAACATAACTGATATTAAGAACATAATAGACGGGTTTATCAGACAATTAAACATTTCATAAAACAGAATTAGCAAAATGAATTAGTCAATAGAAAAGCCTGGCTATTTTTTTAAAGTAGAAAATACAGAAAAGTGCATAAAAGATGTCAGGACAGAGTACAAATATCTAATATACACGCAATGGGAATATTGTTATAAGAAAGAAAATGAGGCAAAAGCAATATTTAAGTACATAATAGCTGAGGACTTCCCAAACTGATTGACATCAACTCTCAGATTCAAGAATCTTAAGTAAACATCAAGCAAGATAAACACCAGAAAACACAAACACACACACACACACACACACACACAGAGGAACACACACCATCCACAAAGTCAGCCATATCATAATTAAACTGTTGAAAACCAAAACAAACAAACAAAAAAACATATTAAAAAAAGAGAAAACAGACACTTCTCTTAAAGGAGGAATAATTAAACTTATAGTTGACTTCTCAACAGAAATGATGAATATCAAAGAAAATAATTTCCCAGAATTCTACACCCAGCAAAAATATCCTTCAAAAGTAAAGGCAAAACACACACATTTTCAAACAAAAACAGAATGAATTACAAGGGCAGTTCTTTTAGCAGAAGGAAACAAGGAAGTGACAGGAATAGAGAGAAAGAAAAAGAGTAAGCATGTCAATAATTATATTCCAATGGAAACTGTCTTAAGGGCTTTAAAATATATTTGGAATTAAAATGCATAACAAATATCAGAGGATAGAAAGGGATAAATGCAGTATTCTAAGATTCTACTATTATTGATAGTAATATGAATTTGATTGTAATAAATCAAAGTCACATGTTGATATCTCTAGGGTATCCACAAAAAAGTAAATAAATGTGTAACAAGTTAATAGAGGAAAAATCCTAATAATTATAAAATGATTAATTTTAATAAAGTATGAAAGGAGAGAAAGGGGAGCATTGATATCACCTGGACAAATAGAAAACAAATAAAACATGATAGATACAAACTCAAATATATCAATAATTACATTGCAATGAACTAACTATTCCAATTAAAGATAAAGATTATCAGACTTGATAAACATGAAGGACATAGAAAGCTGGAAATTTGAAGGATAAAGATTTACCACACAAATATCACCAACATAAAACTGGTATAACGATAATAAAGGAACTTTCAGATTTCTTCTGAAGATATTCTAGGAATATAAACCATTTCTAGAAAAGATTTTCAACTGTTCCCCTGAATTTAAATTTATCTTTTTTGTGTGAACTAGTGCTCCCTATTTTTAAAAAATGAGTTTACAAAACAATCATCATGTGGGTTTCTTTGACTATGGTCATAATATTGGATGTTCCAAACATCTAATTTTCCTCTGGGCTCATGTAAATGTAAGATGCTAGCCCTGAAATCTGGGAGGAGCAGCCATTTTAGAATTTCAGTAGCATTCTGGAAAGTTTACACATCTTCCTCCAAGAAGCCATCAAAATTTTTATCTTAGTCATTGCCAGAAGGTCACAATTTCTTGGTCATCCCCTATGGTTTGGTTTATCTTCTGATACATTTACCTATCTTTCCCTCCTTCTTTCTTTCTCTTTCATACCCTTCTGCATGCTCTGGAATTGCCACTGTATGGGCAGCAAATAAACCTATGTCCTCAATCTCTTATCTCAATGTGCCTCTTCACTTTGTGGCCATCCATGGTCATCGCTACGACTGGGTACCACAGTGATAACAAATGCTATCAACAATTGTACTCCTTTCTTCTTTCACAGAAGTCACTATCTGGCAAAAGCCAGATCCTGGCTGTACTTACTCTATCAAGTACCTTCCTCTATGTATCTCACTCGAGTAGCTGAATGTTTCTGGAGAAAATCACACACACTTCCCAGCAACACAACTCTCTTGTTGGGGCAGTCTTGGTTCCCAGTGCTTATGATAAAATATTATGTCTTTTTTTTTTTAACCCATTAAACTTCCCCCATATCCACCTCCCTGGTTCTGTCACAGCTCCTCTCACACTTCAATGAGGAAAAAAACAAATCATGAAACTCAAATTGTTCCATTTTCTACTAACAAAGCTCAAGCTTGCCTGCAAAGAAGGACCTCTCCTCCCTTCTCCTGTTTCAATGGAGAAACTACCCATGCTTCTACCTAAGGCCACTGTCTCCACTGACACTCCATATTGCATCTTTTCCCCTCCAGGACCTTGTTCCTTTAGTGTTTTTTCTCTTCTCTCCAGCATCATCAGTCTCTCATACCTTCATTGACCATTCCCAGCAATATTTTAAGGCACTCTAGTTTTCTTAAAACAGCTTTTTTGATTCAACATCAACCTCCAATTATGACTACATTTCTCTTTTCTATTCTCAAGAGTTGTCTACTTAATGTCTTCTCCCAAATGTTCACCAGCCTTACTACCCCAGGCTCTTCTTGTCAAGGTATTCAGATGTTGTATTGTTAAATATAATGGACACTAATTTCCTATTCAAACTTTCAGAAATACTTGTACAATTCACCATTCCATGTGTGAAACTATCCCCGCCTTTTGTTTAAATATCACTGTTCTCTATTGGTTTGCATCCCACATCAATGGCTCTTGCTCCTTCTTTTGACTTATAATCACTGATTTTCCCAGGACATGGTCTTAGGCACACTTCTTTTTTCTCTGAACATATCCTGTCTATTCTCAAATTTATATCACCCCCTAGACCACTGCTCTGAGCTCCAGACAAGAATGGTCATCTAAAGGTCTTAGAGATACACCGAACATCTCAGTTACCACTAACCTATTTTTCCCTGGCCATTCTAAAATTAGTGTACATCAACATTGTAAGCCCAGCCGGCTGCTCAAGGAAAATTCCTTAGCATTCTTGAGTTTCCCTCTTCCCATATTCCACACATCCAATGTTATAGCAAGTCCTACCAATTCTACCCATAAAATACAACTCTTGCCATTCCATTTCTCTCTCTTTTGTCACGGCCACAGTCCTGGCTACTACCCTCTCTCACCAGCGCTACTGAAATGGCTTCGTCACTGATCTCTGAGCTCATGGCACAATAAGCTATTCCCTGTGAGCATCCAGAGAAATATTTTTTTTAAAAAATTTTTACTTAAAATAACTGCAGATTTACAGGAAGTTGCAAAAATAGTACACAATAGTTCCTGAGTACCCTTCACCCAGTTTCCCCCAAGTTACATCTTGCATAACTGATAAATTTCAAACTCAGAAAACTGAGATTGGACAATGAGTATGGGTAGTGCTGATCATGTACACAGATTCATGTCACCACTAAAGCAGGAGAGAAACTCATTTAAAGTTAAAATGATCACAACACTTCCTCCACTTAAAACCCTTGGAGAGCTTCCCATTTTAGTTAAACTAAAACCCAAACTCTGCCCGGGGCCTGTGTGGTCTGCTCCTTGCCCTCCTCCTCACCTCATGCTGTGCCTCTAGGCTCCTCAGTCCCTCTGCTTTACCCTCATTCACTGCCTGCCCTCATTTCCCCAAACATGCTGGCCTTACCCTCCACTCAAGCCACTTTTCACATGCTCTTCTTTCTATCTGAAGTATTCTTTCCCGGATCACATAACACCCCATAAAATATCTGAGCCTGTCCTCTCTTAGCACCTGATCTTCCTGTCATGGATCACACCACAACTTGCAATTATATACGTCCTTGTTTGCATGTTTGATTTCTGTGTTTCCCCTCCATCAGACTGTAAATTCCATCAGGGAAAATAAAACGCAGGTCTTGATCATCTTCTATCTCAATTATCTCAGATAGAGCATGACCTATAACATATAGCAGGTGTTCCAGCTTAATGGATCAAGGAATAAATGAGATGAGATTAAAAAGAAAAGAAAGGAAAAAAATAGTAAAATAAGAAAGGAACATTTGTGGTCTGAAAACATCCTGAGAGCTTTTGCTGAAAGGCTCCATGTAAGCTTGAGAAGTGTTAAGTGGAGCTGAAGTTGCTTGACGCTGCAGTATGCCCCCCCTACTGTGTGTATATAATTCTAATTAATACTAATTGAATTTAAATATGTGTCAAAGGGGAAATTGATTGTTTTGTTGTTGTTCTTGCATACAGCTCCTGAACATCAGGTCTGAAAAGCACAACTCCTTATTTTAACACAGACTCTTCTTTCACTTTAGTATTGCCCTGAGGATATAATCTTTTCCCTGCCCTTCAAAAGGGTGGGGTCCTTGCTGTTCCTGGCACCCAAAGTCAAATCCTTTCCTTCCTACTAATCCAGACAGTATCAATGACATCCAACTCCAATGATTCTTTAAAGTAGATATGCCAAACATCACAGAAAAGGGAGAGAGACTAGAAAATATTATAGAAAAAAAGAATGTTCATGGTTTGACAACTTTTGAAGGTCTTTGATGAAAGATGAGTTTAACTAGAACAGAAAGAGCCCGTCACTGGGAAGCAAGTGCCTGGTTTCTTATTTCAGCTCTGCTCTCACCTAGCTAAGAGCAGCTATATTCTCTATCTTAGTCTGTTTCCTGATCTTGGAAACAAAGAAATTAGGTTCTAAACTCAAGACCCTTCCAGTCTTTACATTTATGAAGCTCAAGCTCAACCTAAAGTTGTATTCATAAGCTGCCATGTGACTAGGAATACAAAAGAAAAAGAATAAGAAAGAAAAAAAATAAGCACCTCCTTACCTGCTGTGTGTCAGAACAGGGTGATCTCTTTTGCAAAAAGAAAACTTCATATTTTCTTTGTTGCCTCACTGTAGCATGAGAGATGACATTCTTTTTCTACCTTGTTACAAGCTCCTATTATAGAAATTGCCAGGTCTATTAGTATATCTTAATTACCACATCTTGTGCTGCTTTTAGCCTCTAGTGGGGCAAAATTGCCATGATTTATGCTTTACTAACATTGATATTTTTACATTAGTAAGCAATTAAAGAGCCCAACAGCACTCCCAGGAACTTCAAAAAACCGTAGAAGGACTGCCATCATTTTGATTAATATCTACTCTAATTGTATTTACAGAAAACGTATAAAAGAAGAATACTGTGTCAAAACGTTTATGGTGCTCACAATAAATGTTTATGAAAAGAGAAGCATTCCTGCTTCATATTTACTGTAGAAACAGCGTCTAAAGTTAGAGAGAATGGGCTCAGATGAGGTCACATCTGAGCAGTGTTGGGTCTTAGATTTGTTAACCCAGGAAATTCAGATGAAAGAGATTTCACTCCCAGGTAAAGCATCTATCCTCTGTGAGTCCTGTCTAGAAGGGTGACAGGTGAATCCGATCTTTACCTGGGGGTGGGGGAGAAGGGATATTCTTTTACATTTGAAACAGCGTGGGGATTTAAAAAATATCCGTTGTGGATAAAGAGCTACAAAAGCGAAGGTCTCCTGCCAGCAGTGAGTAGAATCAAAGCCAGGAAATACTGCCTTCCCTCTCAAAGCCACAGGCTATTGAGAATCAATCTTTCTAACCCAACAAGAAGATTTACTACTCACGTTTTTGAGATCTCAGCATATAACATTTATTTCTACCTCCCTTTGTGTGTTTGGTTTTATTTTGCCCTCAACAATCTCTTTATCCTCTATGTTTATTATCAAAACTATATTTCATTATGCAAAAAAACCTCTAGGTAATGTAACAGTGATTGCAGAAAAGAGATTATCTATTTAGAATATGAATCTTTCCATTCAAACCTTTCTGAAGTACACATACAACTGAAAGGTTGATGAGAATCTAAACTCCATCCTTTTCCTAAAGTCATAAGGTCTTCCCTGGATCTGCAGCAGTGGGAGCATCCAGGAGCTTGTGTGAACACAGCATCTCTTCCTATCCCAAACCTACTGACTCAGAATCTGCACTTTCACCAGGGGACTCATGAGCACATTAATGTTTGACAAACACTGTAATAAAGGGTTAACAGAGACTGGGAACTTGAATCATAATACCATAAGGTCCAAACTCTAAAAAAGATGAAGACGAACAATGAGATGGTGGTGGAGGAAGGGGAGGAAGAGAAGGAAGGTGGCTTGTTGATGTTAAGTTGCAAAATTCCTCTTTTCCAAATTTGCTCTAAAATGAACCAGATCTCTGACATCAAATTTTTAGTGGATATTCTTTCCACATTTAGGGCATGCAGAGAACACAATAAACTTCTTTGATTCCAAGTCTCCTGCTTTAATAAAACAGTCTTATAGATGCCTCCTGCCTAGAAACAGCAAGATGTGGCAGGTGGTTTCATCATAGCTTGAAACTCCGCATTTAAATAATCAAGTCACAGTGTCTATAGGGTAAGACTTCTACAGCATTTCAGAATAAGATTGGAGGGTCTCACAGATTAAATCGCAGTCAATGTCAGTTCAGTGCCAGTTCACATGAAGATTTCTAGCAAAACGACAAAACACCAGTCAAATCTAGTTTCATTTATGCAGTTCCCTCTCTCCTTTCTACCTGTAGGTTGACCTACACCAATGCCAGTGCTCAATCTGTTGAATATTCTATTTCCCCACTAAGCATTTCTACACCAGACAATATTCTAATGGTATACAAAAGCACATTAATCCTGGAGGAGAAAAAAAAAAACAAAAACATTAACTTTGTTTCCGCCTTCTTCTCAAGTACTACTGTGTCATTAAAGTCCAAAGTTTATTTTTTTTAAATTATGTTTAATCATCAATTTTCAGTTCAAATTTCTCCAATTTAAATTAAATAAATAAATTTAATTTATAATTAAATAAATTTAATTTATAATTAAATTAGTTTTAATTAAATAATTAAATGTATTTGTAATTAAATGAATAAATTTTAATTTAATAATTTAAATGATTAGATGATTGGATAATTAAAGTGTATTGAAGCATTTGAAGAAATGTAGCTAGCTAAAGAACAGTCTCCAGAAATGAGGAGTAATTCACTGAAAACAGAATGGTGATGAGACAAACCAACAGAGAATAAACACAAAACAGCTTTTTCTTTTCCTCATTTTTAACGTTTTTCTTTCTTTTTCTTCTCAAACTTATGAATATGCATTGCTGATCAAGAATTAAAGAAACATTTGTTTGGGATGGGGACAATTGTTCATATGCACATGCAATCAAACCTTTGCCATCATCTTTAGTGATTAAATATGTGGCATTAGGAAAGCTCCTCTCAGGCACCAAAAGATTGAACATCTTGAGGGAGACTCATATCCTGCCCAGCCCGGTAATCGGAGAGGGTAGGTTTATGTATTTGTCTAGGAGCCACCATAGTGGCTGTTTGAATGCTTCCTGTAATGTTTATTCTTCTAATTAATTTAGTGCTTTTTATTATTTCAACAGTTTTCCATTATTGTTAATTACAGCATCCCTGGGAGATATTAATAGAATGGGAAGATAGACTTTTCTCCATTTTATAGATGTGTTAACTGAAGCACTTCTACATACAGAGTATCTCAATGATAAAACAGACTAGAGTTCAGTTTACCAGTCCCCAACTCAGTGCCTAATTCTTAACACCTTTGAGCCTTTCTAGCTGCATCTACAATTTACAGTAATGAGGTTCCCTTTTGATTTCTTAGTCATTGGTTGCGATACTATTGATTATTGCCACCGCTTGGCAAAGATTGCTAGATTAACCTGCTATTTGGACAAGCCCGAGATAAGCAGGTAGCTCTCCATTTATCTACGAGCCCTTTCAGTCCATAGCATAGTATCTGGAAGCATCTTCAAAAACAGTTTTATTTAAAGGTTTCTGGGTAAAAACATTTTATGTCTTTCCTTAGTTGTACATTCCAAGTCTAAAATTTGAAAATACATCTGCCTGAAAGAGTTTTTCTTGTTCTCTGTAAGGAACAATAGCATATGTCTCCTATGTTTGAGAGATAGTGAATAATTTACCAAATCAGAACATTCTGTAAAAGACACCATTTTGCTTTGATTCACTTGCATAACTGCCACAGATTTTAATGAGAATTACATACATCTGTCATTGGGCAGAATCAACCCCATTATTTATTAAAGCTGAAACCCACCATTTGCTATAAAGCCTTCTCTTAGTCAATAATTAACAGATATAAGACTCACAGATTTGTGCTTCATATTCTATGATGAGTAAAACACAGTGATGAAAGAAAATGAGCTAGGGAGAAATTTTCCAGGGCTGGAAATAATCTTCCTGGTTTGTACAGTGCATAACTAGATTATCCATCTTTGGTGATTAAAGGGGAAACAAATATCTTCAGTAATTGTTTGTTTCTTTGCTATCACACAATCTGTCTTAGCAAGTAGTATGAGTTTATTTGATTAGTTGGTATAAATCAACTACTTTGTATTTTGTGAAATCAGTTAGAGGATGTAATGTGGATATGAGGTTCAGCTGCCTCTCTTTAGAAATCTATACTTCTTAACTCTATCCATGCTATGGAAATGGCTGGTCAGTGGACCATTAGCATTGGCATTAGCTGGAACATGTTAAAAACAGCAGGACTCCCATATAGACCTGATTCTAAACCCTGACCAAGGTTCTGAACCAGAAACACCCCCATCTGTGCTCAAACAAGCCTTCCAGATGATACTGATGCTCACATTTGAAAACCACTGATCTAAACAATCTTGAAAAATAAGGTGATAAAATAAATACCAGCTGGGAAAGGAAAGCACTAGTGTAATTTTTTTCTTTTTTATACGCTTTTTTTCAATCATAAAATTATACTATATTTGTAATCTAAAATATGGTTTTTTTCAAATAAAAATTATCAGTCTTACTTTTGATTAACTTCATGGATCATACTCCACTGTTGAATTATCCTTTTAGTTTGGAAAGAGTTTGCTTTGCTTGTTTAACCACAATCTCCTTCTGCCATTTAAGCAATGTTTTCTGCCCTTTTAACTCTAATTATTTGTTACACCTTGATTTATTCTGGAATTTTCATTGAACTATAATAAAATACACTAAATGAAGCACTCATAATACTTGTACAATTGTTTTCCTAATTTCTCTACCATTATATGCTTCTTTACTAGTATAAATACCTATTAAAACATCCTTTTCTCTTTTTGGGTACAAATGTTTCAGAAGGAAGAGATTCTGCTCATTGTTTACTACTCCCCAGGGCTTCTGATACTCAACAAGAGTTGCCATTTGTTCTCCTGTATTTTGCAATGGGGGTGGGGAATGGGTAAAACCATTTGGTGCCAAGATACAGCCAGACAGTGCATAAAAATGTCTAATGATACAATTTATCTGCTAAACTAAAATACATTTCATCGGATGGAAGAAATAACTCAGTACTGTATTTGCAGTACATTCTGCATTCAAACCTCCTAAAATTCTCTCTGGTGACATAGTCCATATTGCGATGATGGATAACTGATCTCCAACAGTGCTGTAAAGTGGTTATTAATCTATAAACATCCTCCTGCTAAGATATTCTATAGTTTTAAAACAGTTAAGAACCATTTCCACCCTGTTGGAGCCAGTATTACCTTTCAAATCCTTCAGTGTGGGATCTCCTGTCTGTTACCATATTTCTTTATTAATTTAAGCTGACTACCAAGTCTTCTTAGAACCATACCCAGTCCAGTTTCAGAACCGCAGAAGAAACCACCTGTCATGTTAAGAAAAAGATTGTATTGTGTTCATAAATGTGATACATCAGCACTCACCACTTCATGCACGGAGTTTCAAAGACCAGAACAACAAAAGTACCACATCAAATCACAGGATTTCAGAAACAAAAAGAGACATCGAAGTCACCGAGACCAGGTAATATTTTTTAAAAAATACTTGGACAAGAAAACCTGATCTCCAAAAAAAAAGAGCAATCAAACAATGAGCTTTTGCATCCAGTTTAATACAATTCCTTACATCTTACACAATCAGGAAAACTGAGACCCAGAGGAGTTAAACCACTTGCTCTCCAACCTCAGAGATTATTGATAACAGAATCTGACAAATTTTCATGTGTCTCTCAGTCCATTGATTTTTCTGCTACATTGTACAAAACAGAAGCTGACCAAGGAATGCTAAAAGGGAAGAGGATAAGAATGGTAGGGTTCTTCCTAGAGTAGCGATTGGGGCACATTACAGCTTCCACCTCTTTTCTCAGGCAAAACAGATCATAATAAAATTGAAAATAATGGCTGGAGGAGGTAATAGATACCAGGAGCAGATGCCTCTCTGCCTGAACTAAAATGAGACTGGGGCAAAGCTCCAGGCAACCCCAAGAATGAGCAGACCGAGCTGGGTGGTCTTTGATAATCATTACTTCAAGCAGGGTGGGGGAAATAGAATTGTTTTAAATAAAAAGAATTAAAATTCACAGTACCAGAAGGCTCATGCTCATAAGGTTGATTTTGTGATGCCTATTTCCTAGCCCATTCACATAGGTTCGGGGTGGGGAAGAAAGTCAAAACAAAGTAAAGTTAAAACAAATATTATTCCCAGAGAGATAAGAGAAGAAATTGCATCCATTAAACAAAAACATATTGCTAAAAAAGGGAACATTCAGAGAACAAAAAGAGCTCTTGGATATTAAAAACATATGCTAGCAAAAATAGCTAGGAGGCAGAGTTAAGAGATCGCCCAGAAAGTAGCACACAAAGATGAAAGAAGATCAAATAGATGAGAAAAGATAATAAAAGTAGAACAATGCTAGAAAACCAAACATCCAAATAATAGGAGCTCCAGAAAGAAAGACTAGAACAAGAAAAAAAATCATCAATAAAGTAATTCAAGAAAATCTTCCAGAACGGGAGGGTACGATTTTCCACATTGAAAAACCCAGCAAAAGACTAGTACAATTAGATTAAAAGCACTTACATGATTATAAAAAGACTGATCAACTGAGGCAAGAAGAATCTAGAAAGAAAAAAAATTGCATAAAAAGAGTATGACATTAAAATGGCTTTAGACTATTTGAAGCTAGACAAGAATATAATGCCTTCAAAACATTGAAGAAGCATGATTTTCAACCTGGAAGTCCATTCTAAGACAAACTGTTAGTAATATTTCTAGGTAGCATAAAGATATTTCATACATGCAAAGTTTCAAAGAATTTACCTTCCATGCATTGTTTCTCAAAAAACTACTGGAGAAAACGTGTTGCCAAACTGAAGAAGTAAAACAAAAAAGGAAGACAAGGGTATAGTGCTCTGAGTGTGGTCTCCAAAAGGGTATGTCCACCCTGGACCTGTGAATGTGAACTTAATTTGCAAAAAGGATCTTTGCATATGTAATTAAGTTAAGGATCTTGAGATGAGGTCATCCTGGATGTAGGGGTGGGCCCTAAATCCAATGACACAGGTCCTTATTAGAGAAAGACAAGTAAATCTGGCAGAGATACAGGAGAGAAGGCCATGTGATGAGGGAGATAGAAGTTAGTTACATAACAACAAGGAAAGAGAAACATTATGATGGAAGTAAAGAGAGATCCCAAGATGATAACTGCAACAAGTTTAGACTGGGTCTGCAAGAAACTTCTTCAAGAAGATGACTATTGTGGACTGAATGTCTGTGTAGTCCCAAAATTCATATATTGAAATCCTAACGCCAAATGTGATGGTATTAGAGGGTAGAGTCTTTGGAAAGTCATTAGGTCATGAGGGTGGAAACCTCATGAATGGGATTAGTTTTCTTATAAAAGAAACCTTAGAGAGTTCTATTGCTCTCTTTCCACCATGTGAGGGTACAAGAAAAAGGACATCTTCAAACCAGGAAGCTGTTCTCATCAGACACTGGGTCAGCAAGCATCTTCCAAGTCACCAGAACTTTGAGAAATTAATGTTTGTTGTTTCAGTTACCCAGTATATGATAATTTGTTATGGCCACCTGAATGAACTAAGACCAAGATATGAATAGACTATTTCCTAGATGTTTCAAAAGGAGATTTAGGCAATCAGCAGATAGTTTGGGTTGAGATACATAGGTAATGAAGCAAATGAAAGTTTAGAATGGAAAAGTAAATATGGATTAGTACAAGGTCATAGTAGTGTAAATTACAAATACTGTTCTAATCAAAATGATGATGTAGCTCTATTAGGAGGATTAGGGATGGAAGCAAATGTGTGGGCAAGTGTGTGTGGCTGTAGGTGTGCACAGGTGGGTGGGTGTCATATGTGTGTAGATGGGTAGGTGGGTACTATGGGGCAAAGTTGGGAAATACTCAAAATCCTCATCTTTCACAAAACTGAATCCCTAAAACTAAAAACTGAATAAAAGCAATTTAAGCATGCTAGTTAGAGATCTGGTAGGAAATAGCAAAAGAATCACCTAAATTATTGAAAACAGTTACCTCTGGAGAATATTTTTATATTAATAATTTAATAAAATAATATTTAATAAATACAATTTCAAAACTAAGTAATTTTGATAATACTCAAATAAAACAGTACATTTCAGATATTCTGGGTAATTTACTCATTTTTTTCTGTAGAACAGTCTTGTGGGGAAAGTACTATTATCCCCATTCTGCTGATAAAGACATTGCAGCAATACGAGCACACAGCAAACAGTGTCAGAGCCATGTTTGGAACCTCAGTAGTCACTGTTAGACTTCCTACATTAACCTCAACATTTCTCAGAAAATACTGGGAAGGGAAGCTGGGTATACTGTTTAATAAACCTGTAGAACTAACTAATAGGCTCTTTAAATTATATAAGCACATAACTGTGGTTTTAAAGAATAATCATTGGAAACACTCCATCAGAAGATGAAAGTTGTTACTCTGCATTTTCTGGTGTTGACTCTTTGCCTCAGAATCAGAGTAAATCTTGGAGTCAGGGTGGGTGGGAATATTTAATAGCAATCAGGGGATGAAAGTTTCCCTGGTCAGGTAAAAACTCAGTCTGATCCACTCTTAATTGCTCCAGGTGTAAAGGTTGTAAGGTGGAAAGCGCCACTCTCCGGACTGCAGGTGACAGGCAGAAGGTGGCCAAATGTTTGTGCCCAAAAGGAAAAGGAATACAGCCCTGCAGCCACATGCACCAGCCTGGCACACACCTCTATGATATTTCCATTCTTGTGTCAACACTTTATTCCCATAGATTGAACCAACACCTGTTTAAGCCTAAGAAAGTTTGAGAATTTGAAGAAATTAATTTGCATGAAAATGAAGCAAAATATTTAAACCTCAATAAGAATGTTTGCTTTCTTTAGTTGTATCTGAGTTTATGTACAAAAATTGTCTCCATTTTATGTAAAATGAGTAGATGAGGAATTCAAGAATATCCTCATTAAAGTAATAGATTTATAATTTAATCTCTAAAATGATACACTGTGAGAGAAAATTTTGAAAAGAAAATAAATTACTCTGTTAGTAATTTTAAAGAGATTTTCCTAAATATTTGGATTACTTAAAATAAGTATATGAAAAAGAAGCCTAGGGGTTTGAATTAGATTTTATTTTAAATATTTTTTGGGGTAGATCCAAACTTTAAATATTGTAGTGAATTGGCTAACTTGAATGACAGTGCATAAACCCAAATAACATTAAATTATTTATAGCTTCAAAAACTATAGATTATTTAGATTATGGCTTCCCAAAGGGCAAACCCAGCAAGAAAGCTTAGATATACCCTTCTTGTATTTCTGTTAATTGGAAAATTAATACTTTATGACTGTTTATCAGGAGCAAGGTACTCTTCTAATTATTCTACAATTTTAATATTAACTCATTTGTTTCTCACAACAAATTCACAAGATTGGCACTACTAATATCATCACTGTTTCACAGAAAGTGGCATGGACCCAGTTACGTACTCCAGTAGACCCAGTTATCAACTTCAATGCCCCGTCTCTCCAACATGGCACTGTTGAGGAATAGGTTTGCTTGTTAATAAAGAACTTGGACCTCACAAAAAGATCTTCTTCATCAAAGGAAATGCATGTTCAAGGGGTATGTGTTGTCATTCATAGCTAGCTTCCTTGTTTCATTTTAATAACTTCTAGAAACATGAGAAGAATCTTCATTTTAAGTCAACAAATTATTAAAATATGTTGATAACAAAAGTATGCATATCTATCCCCTATCCTTATTTAATAAATCATTTAGTAGTTTGTTGGTTTACCTTTCCAGATTATTCAGCTGATATTGTCTTGAATAGTGAAGATAATAGTACAAAAAGAGTAAGTCCCTCAGATTTTAGCTAACCCAGGTCCAAATCTCGGTTCTTACTGGCTGTGCAACTTTGGACAAATTCCTTCATAATTCTTAGTTTCAAGGGTTAATAATAAACTTGACTATGTTGTGCAGAGAACTAGAGTGTATAACATAGAATAAATGTAGCATTAGTTGACTGGTGTAGTCTGTTGTCAGGATATAGTTTGCTACCAATGAAGAAATAGCACAGATTTGACAGCAAAAGTATTCTGTGAAATATTTCCTTTATTATAGTTAAAACGGAGCTCAGAACCCAAGAGAGGAAAAAGAGTATTGTCTTCAGAGATTTGCTTTAGTGTGGGAAGTCTTCATTTTCCTTATTGATTTTCTTTTTATTCTCGCCATATTGGTACAGAAAAGATCAAATTTAACAGGAAATGTTGTCTGCATTTGTCCTCAAATTATACTTGAATGGATTAGCTAACAACTATAATTTTGGAATGAGTGTGTGAGGAAGAGAGCACCACTTGAAATAAAACTCAGATTGAGAGACAGAAAGAGAGAGAGAGAGGGAGGGAGGGAAGAGGACGCAGGGAGATTGATGCACAGTAGAGATTTTGCAGATGTCCTAGTAGCTTTCATTGTCCAGAGACATTCCCAGAACCATGCATAAACAAACTACAGCCTATGGATGAACGTTTTAAATAAAGACTGAAGGAGTAAGAACAAAATGATCTCACAGTGCTAAAGTTATATCCTTCAAGATGGTGAAATGGGTCTTTGGTAGTAAGTGACTTTTCTAATACAAGGCAGTAACAAAAAGGTCACCTTAGAAATGTGGTTTGCAAAGATAGATTAAATTCATCCCCTTAAGAAAAAGACTATTGATATACGCTTTAGTATTTAAAAGGTAAGAAGCATTGTACCTTTACAATTATCCAGTTACTGTACAAATATATATTGCACATATTTCTACATATCACTTAATTCTAACAAACAAGCCTACGAGGTAGCCATTATTATTTCCGCTATTTTCAAATAAAGAAAACAAGGTAAAAAAAAGTAAAGTAACGTGTCCAAGGATAACACCTGATAGATAACAAAGATGAACTTTCTAGCAATCTATGCCAGAGACAAGTTTCATGCCTACACCAACAGAACCCTATCCCATTTAACTAGTATTACCCTCATTTTCTAGCATGGTGCCTTACATGCAGTAAGTGCTCATTAAACACTGAACATTCCTCCTAGTTAAAGACATTGGAGACTTGTGTGAATATGTACCCATGAGATGATTAACTCCTTAAGTCATGGTTAGTCAGAAACCCTTCAGCAGGGATTAATTTATCAGATTAACCTAGCAGAGAACATGGATCTGAAGAGCTAGGGCAAAGAAAAGAAAATTTGATACAAGAGAGGCAGAAAGATGTTCAAAATATAAGATACTTTCTGATGAGGACACAGTTATGAGGTACTGGTGTCAACACAGGGAAACAAATAGAGAGAAACAAATCTCTAAGTAAAAACATTTTATTTGGAAATAATATACAAAAAGTAGGATTGTAATCTGGGACATACCTAAAGACCAGGGTGATCTCCAGTATGTCTGGAGAACAAAGGAAAGGTTAGAATTTATTGGGGAAAAGGCAGGTTACACAAGCTGTTTTTGAAAGAACAGTTGTTGGCATCTGCAGTGTCTTAGAAGAGCTGGTGAGTTCTGCTTGGCGAGTGTTGGTAATTGTGACATAGGATTTGTAATCTCTGGATTTAGGGTTAGGCCCTGGCAGTTCTGGATAGAGTTTGTGAGAAAATATGTCAGGCAAGTGTTCTTGTATAAGTAGCTAGCTGTCCTTGTGTTGCTAGCGTCCTTGTGTAACTCCTAAAGTAAGCTGATGTTTAGGCAAATTTCTTGTGATAGTTCCTGTTATCCAGCAAATCACACATGAGAGCCCTCCCTTCATGGCTGTCCCTGGCTCTATTTTGACAGGGTTTGACACAAGTGACTCCATTTTGATTCTGACAACTTCCACATTGGTACCTTTGGCATTTGGTCAGGAAGATAGTAATTCAGATGGGAAGAAGAAAAAGATGCTTCTCCACTCACATAACTCCTACAACATCCTTTATACAACTACAAGGTGACCCCGCCCCTTGGCTACAGCTGATGGTTGTGGTGAACCACATTCAACCACACCAGAATCCATCTCTTCATGTGATTTGCAGAATGGTGACTCCCACAGTCAAGTCAGATCTTTTCCGGCAGATGAAGATTTATAGTACATACAGTGAGGCATCAACCATGTCTCTATATAACATAGTGGAATAAATTGACCCACAGTGAGAGAAGAGGAACCCAGCCTGCAGAGAAAGGAGCCAGATCATGAAAATCCTGAATTCATGCAAATGCATGGTCCTGGTTCCTGAGGCCAAGATGCTACTGGTCCATCCCAAGACTTGGTATTGTTCAAATGGCCTGGGATAACATTGGTTCATAAGCTCCCTGTTTTTCTTGAACTAGTTAAAAGTCTTAGTTGCACATGACTAAAACAGAGGAGCAAATCTTTGTAATGCCACACTTTCAGTGTACTCCCTGTTATTTTTTTAAAGCATTCTTAAGTGATGATCTACAGAATTCTCATGTTCATGCTATAGGTAGTATGTACCTGATTTTACCATCTGAATTTAAGTCTTACTTGAATAAGAAATAAAACCCAACTGTGAGGTTTTTTTTGTTGTTGTTGCTGTTGTTGTTTTTATTGAAGCATTCAGCCTACTCTGACTATTGCAGGAATTGACTTATCCAAAGTCACGCACAGCTAATGAGAAGCAGACAGACCCACAACTAGGACAGGAATCTTCCTGTTCATTCAATGCAGTCTCCTCGAGACACTACATTAATTTGTCCCAAATGTGTAAAGGTGAAAAGGAGTAATTAAACTTTTATTCCCATCTAAATGAATGCTTTTGACTAAACCAGCATGCTTAAAATGCAGTGGTATTACATGACAGATTATACAAATGAAAAGCTTGCTATAATCTGTTCAACATTCAATGAGTCAAAGAAAAATTACTGCCTTCGGCTCAGACAGCATTTCACATCAGTTTAATTAAACACTCACACGAATGCACACACAAACACACATATACACACACCCCCCAAACAATCACAAATCTAAATCTGAGGTTCCTAGCGACAGCCAGATGATTTGAAAGAAAACTTCAAATGGTTTCTGTCAGAAATGAAAAAGAACAAAGGGGAAAAGAGACAATGTTGGCCACATTTGCGGAATATAAAATGTGATTTAAGCCCCCAGGTGCTGAAGCTACAAGTACCTTATTTTTAGCCTTGAAACTCACGGAGGACAGATTTTGATTTTCCTTGAGCCCCTGCTGTAGGTAGAGAAGCTGACGTTAGTGAGATTACCGGCTGTATTTACCTCCGGAGCTTTGCTTCAGTTGTATTAGGATTCAAATGTTTGAAGACGATATCAAAGTTCTTTCCAAAATAGTGCATGCAGCTGCTATTTGGAAAAGAAATTCATCTTGGCAAAATTATTCCAAATGATTTTCTTTAAAGCCTAGAAGGTAATATAAGATGGGGGAGGGTTGGGATGGGAACAAGTGAAGGCCGAAATCCTAATTGAAATCAAGATCTAAGTTGCTGTGGTAATAATAAATAATCTATCCAACTAGATAAAAATATGTTTTTTTTTTTTGGAAATTCAAAATTATTACCCTTGTTCTCCATAGCTTTCCCTGTCTTCCCCCTTTCTCTCTACTATAATCCCCACAGCCCAGAAGGAAATGACAGAGAATCAATCTTTTCTAATGGCTGAAAAGGTAAAACCCTTTTTGTTTGGGGTGGTTGGAAGGAAGGAGATGCAGATGAGCAGACCTTTCTTCTCCTTTAAATGCAACCTCGCCCCACCCCCACCCCCACCCCCACCAAAAAAAAAAAAAAAGAAATTGACTAATACCTTCCTGTATCACCAACCCCGTTTCTTCCTGTTTCAAGCACAAAAGTAATTACGGGCCTAGCAATAAATATCACATTTTTTATCTTGACAGAAAGCGGGAATGATACAAGGGTTTAATGGTATTATTTATTATCCACGTTGTACACATTATTTTCTGCCACGATTGGAGCTTTCTGTTCATTTCCTTACAAGCAGTTATTTTCATATTAGCTTTACCCTGATGGCGCCTACCGAATTTGAGTGTTTTAAAAACACATTGTATCTTCCATCTGGAAGGTAGTAGAGAGAGCAAAAAAATCCCCATAAAGTTGCTTAAATATCATCCAGATACGAAGAAAGTAAAATACAGAGAGGTGAAGCATTTCCTGGGTTTCCACTCAGAATTTCAATGGTGGGACGTCAGGCTCTCCAATTCCCCATGGGGTGGGCAGTTGGGATCAGGATGACTAAAATTCTGGTCAGTTCTCTGATAAACTCAAAGAAGTCCCGAGAACAACTAATATTGGAAGAGTGATTTATTTTCCTAAATCTTAGACAGATACCAAGTCAGGAAATGAGAAGAATTTTAAATACCAAATGGTGAAGTCCATTGAGCAACAGTCTACAGATAACCAGTTGGGGAGGAGGAGGCATTTCATTGTCCTCCATGAAAGAGAAAGTCTTTCCCTTGGCTCTCTGAGGCAGGAAAGCGTCAAGTGTCGTGACACGGAGGGAACTAGACGAAGGGGCACAGATCTGAGTTCTTTTCCTGGGTCTATCCATCAAGCCCTGCAGTCTTGGAGAATTTACTTCACTTCTCTGCATCTCCTTTTCCTCACGTATAAAATTCTGTGGCTTCACATGAATGACTGTTCAGCACGGAGGCTGTGGCCTTCTGCAGTGGCAGGGACAGGGGAAGTGGCAGTTCAGCTGGTGACAGAAGTCTCTGCTTTCATATCAGATAGAGTACAGCCCAGGTTGAAAGACCACGTGGCCTGCCATTAAAATCCATTACTGTCTCAAGCCTTCAGCTGATGCCTCTGACAGGCTTGAAATCAGCAAATGAGGCTTGAAGAAGGCAGAGAGGAAGCATAAAAAGTTGGTTAATTTGGAATCCTGGATTTTTTTTTTCTTTTTATCCTTCTCTTAATGAGTCTTACAAGGCCTCTAACCTCTCAGCCACAAATGACAGCCACTTTCTCCCCCACCTCCCCTCTGCCTTTAAACCAGTGCGGTAAAAGCATGTGAATTGCTTCCCCCTCCCCTCTCTGATAAGCCCATTAGAATTTAAGCCTGAAAAGTTGAAGTGATTTTCTCCTGCTTAATTTGTCCATGTAGTTTAAGGCTGGGCTGTTGTCAGCCCTCCTGAAGGTTCACTATGATTAATCTAAAAAGTGTTTAGAGACACTGCAAAGTTATTAACAGCATTATATCACTTGATTTAAAAAAAAAAATGTAGCCTGTAAGCTGAGTTCAAGGCCATTGCTGATCCTGAGAAGTACATCAGAAGAGGAAGATGGAAGGAACTTTGGGGAACTCCCCACAATCACGAATGAAAGGGTAACTGAGAGGAGGGATTGAGTCCTTGGCCACAATCACTCTGCTGAGGAATAAAACAAAGGCCCTGAGGGAAAGTGAGTGGCCTTGAGCTGGAAATGGAGGAAGGCAACGTATTATTGGAGATGCCAATTGACTTGCTGGATCGATCTATCATCAGGGCTGAGTTCAGAGACCAGTGTCGTCAGCCAAATGCTTTGAATCATAGAGTCTTAACTAGAGCAGCAACACAGAAGGCCACTTAGTCCTGCTTTTCCTGTAACAGATGAGTTCTCAAGAGAGCCATAAATGAATGGCTGGGGACCTGTGACCACCACACAGCTGGAAGCAGGGACCAGAGCCCACCTGTCCTGACTCCTAGTTCAGTGCCCTTTCTACTAAACCACGAGCTTCCAAAAATAACTGAACTGTGGAGTGGATTTCAAACAACAGGTGACTTTGAAAACAAGCTTGATATATTTCTAAAACCCTGTTTTCTTTTGAAAAGAAAATTTTCAAAAATAGGGCTTTTGCTTTTGTAGGTTTTCTGAACGTGGGTAGGATTAGCCGGCACCCCTTCGCTTGTAAGACAGGTGCTGAGAGTTGAGGTGAACAACTCATCTAATCAACAGGGTCTTGTTTTCCTTCTCCTATAACAGTTGTGAGCAGAGTAGCCTCCAACTCATGGCCACTTCCTTCATACGTGCAAGCAGCGTTTGCCAAATACTGTCCCAGACTGAAAGCTTTACAGTAATCTGTGATGATTGCCTGCAAACCTGAACCTGAACCAAGAAAATCGAGATCATTCTAATGATAGTGAATGTTAAGTTACCCAAGGAACTTCCCTTCCCTTAAAGAGTAAAAACAGTGACTCTTGAAAATGACACGCTCCTTTGGTATGAGGTCATCAGGATGAGAAGCTAAAAGTAGAATCCAATGTTGGACTCTAATCTTCCCTCTCTCAATTCAGTCCACTGAATCAGCAACACTAAAATGGAACTTCACAAATCCCCGGAGACCTCAGGTGTGAGGGAAGGCCACGGCTGTTCAGGATGCCCCAAGAGGCCCTTTATCATGCTACAAGGTTACTGCTTCTGTGGATGAATGCAGAAAATACAGATGGTTTTCAATCATGTCTTCCACACCCCTACCCACCACCCCAAGTAATAGTAACACTGAACTGCTGAAACTTGAGCTCTTGTGCGCTACTATGTGCATATAGTCATACTGCCTCTCTTTTTGGGTCTTAGAACTTCCCAACCAACTTTACCTCTCCAGGCTCCAAGCAAAAGTGTCACTCTATTAGCTCTGCCCAAAATTCTAAATACTTTTCGTTCCTTTGGCTTATGGCCCTGGGAACTTAAGGGCCATTAAAATACAAATATGTTACCGAGAGATAACACATATGAAGTTCCAGAGGATGGTGTGCATTTTCGAAGTAAATTGCCCCTTATTCTTTTTTATATCCCATAGGAAATAGCACAAAGTAGGTGTGCAGTAAGTATTCATGAAATAAATGGAAGGTGCAAATCTACTCTAACAATAACATTACGTATTTCTCCATCAAATTCACTTTGGTCAGCCAAGAAGATCGCTGAAAGTAAAGGAGCTCAGACTAATCATTATTGATAGAATAGAAGAGTGGCAGAAACGGTCCCCCTAGAGATGTCAGCTGAGTGCAGATGGTGGGCTGAACAGGGGAGGAAGTTGGGCTGGGGTGTGGGGAGACACAGGGCCCCCAGGACTAGGGACTATAGGGGAAGGGGTGAGGACAGTAGAGGGTTTTGTCTATGAAGTATAAAAAGAATCTCTTGGTACCTTTGACTCATTTCACTGTACAGGAAGAGTCCCTGGCTAAGACTATCATACCTGGCTCAAAATCCATTCTTGTGCAAAATTTCATCCAGACAGCATAGCACAAAGTCAGCAAATGGTGTGGATGACAATCTCGTTAATAAAGACTTTGAGATGCTTTGTGTAACCCAGCTGGGGCCTAGTAGCCCCAGACTGATTGGGAAACTTTTGGAGCACTTTGAGAAGACCCTGCCCTCCCTCCTTGCAGCCTCATGAAGCAATGAGGTCATTCTTCAGCAGTGAAGACTGACTTCATCGTCACAGATTCCTTTTCAGTTCTCTGTCCTTCACGTAAGACAGAATTGTGAACATTTCTATACGAGAGAAACAATCATGAAAATTCAAGGTTCAACAAAGTCACACAAAGTATTCCAAAACCTTTGAGAATGCCAATTTTTCATTAGTCCTTTCCATGATTAAAAACAGCTCTATAGGGCTCGTCTGATTGCAGGGCTTAGAAGTACCTGTGAGAAGAGGATGCATTCTTGGTCATACCTCTGATACATATTTACTACAAGTTCGCTTCCTTTAGCTCTATATAATTTCTTGTACCTCTTGCAGGACTTTGGGCTTAGAAAAACATTTCAAGTTATCACTATAACGAAGAGTTGGGTGCTGATGAAGTGAATTTCTTAAGGAGAATTATTTTTGTTGTTGTTTTCATTTAGATTTACGTCGGTCGATAGAATGTAATCTTTCATAGATGATTTGTTTAGCCTAATCAGAACATTGAAGCATAAATGATAACCCTCAGTAATGATACACACTGATGAAAAAGGTCTCTGTGTGTGTTCTCTTTTACACATCAAAGGAGAAATCAGCCAGTGGAGGCAGCTGACATTCTATATAGGGTGTGAATAGTTCCTAGAGCAGAACCACGTTGTAACCCATTGCCCCAGAAAAAGACTAAGGATGGCCTCAGCACTTGGGGGTCAGCATGAGGTGGAGATCCTTCTTTTTCTATGTCTTATAGCAGATTCTGCCTGTCTGTTACTGTAAATGGGTAGTTCTTTAATGTTTACTGCGTTTGTGACACAAAATTTGATTTGAAGGTTATAGCCTCTGCCCTCCAGGACTCAGCATCTAATTCTAGAGACAATAAGTGTGCTAAAAAGATCAACAGATGATTCATAGCTTTGTATTGTTTTAAACCTGTCAGGGAATGTGATATTTTGTCTCCCACTGGGGCATGTTTATTTTGTATGTTGAGACACTTGTACAGGAAATCACTAGGGTTTCTGACTTACACATTTGAAAGTCTTCCATTTGCTGAGCCACTGGAAACCCCTCAAGTGAAATGCTTTCTTTCCTAATTCTGTAATTCCACTCCCACCTCTCTGTGTGCATTACTCCAGCATCGCTACCCACCTGATGAATGCCAAGGAGTAGAGGCTAAGTTATAAGACATAGATGCCCTCCTCAGTGTTACCAGAGAGCTGAAAGTCAAATAGAAAAATCTAGGATATTGGACAGAAAGTTGGATGCTGTCAGGTGCATTCTAGGTCTTGTAGGAAAAATGTTGCAATTTATATGTCCTCTGTAAATTCTCTGGAACCCAGTTTCTGCAAAAGGGGAGGCATTTACAGTCCTACTAAAAATCTACTTCTGTGCCCATAACAGACCTACATGTAACTGAACCGGGAACAGTGGGAGGAGAAACAGGTCTCTTCCTAAAGTGCCAAAGACCATCAAATCTCTGGTTATATTTTCCGCTTAAACATAATTTTCCCTATTTATTTCCAACATTTTATACATGCTCCTCAATCTTTTTCTGTTCCTTCATAACCAAACACACATTTGACCTACGGTGCCAGAGGCAACGCCATGTAATCACCAAATCCCATTTACTTTAACTGGATCCCCGAATCACTATATGGAACAAAGAGAAACTCCCATTGACTGATATTTTACTATAACATGAGCAATTAAGAACATTTGTTGAGATTTTATTTGTTACAGCAATTAGCATATCCTGATTCATACACTGACCTAAGTTAGATGAACATCCACTTAAAGCCAAAATTTCACCATTTTTGTCAAACTCAGTTATTTCTGTAATTATCAAAGTTTATGAAACTGTACTTCTTATCGCTAATGTAAGTACCAGCCTCCCATTTGCCACTCATTCTTATAAAATAAGTATATCTGAACATTCAAACTGGGAAAACATTTCTCTAAAGGCAAAAACAGTTATATTGCCTAAATTGTTGGCTAAAAGAAATACCATTAGGAGATAGCTTAAAAATGCTTTCCAGTGATGAACAAAAGTCTAAATTCAGCATATATTAGGTAGCTTATTGTGGTCAGTTTACAAAAAAATGTCAGTTGTCAAATGGTAAACACAAGACAGTCATAGACTTCTTATTCTGGTTACATGTCTAGTCCTGAAATAAGGAGAACAGTTAAACAAGAAAATACTTTTCTTTTAAAATGGTTTCTTAAGAAAAAATAACTAGCAAAAATTTAATGTTGCAATATCTTCTCTGAGTTTTGAAATAGATGAGCAGATGGCAATCAAGGGAGAATAAGACAATTGGAAGGATGTTATTGGTCCTCTGAGGATTAGCTCAACCCAACTCTACTGCTATTTATCTTCCTTAGTGCTTTAACATGGCAGTGGTTGGCTGGGGTAGTAATTTTGCATCTGTTTTATTAATGCAAATGTTTACATTGCTAAAGATATTAACTATTAATAAGCCTTCAAATTGGCCATTAAGAAAACCAAAGAAATTAACGAGAAACAAATGCTACCATTAACTTGAAGTTTTGCTTGAAGGCATGGGATGAGGTTGGCCAATGAAATTGATTTCAGAAACTAACAAGAATTAGCAATTAAATGTTTCCAAAGAGCCCAACAAAATTATCAAGTGAGTTTGAAAGATTCACTTGAGATTCACTTGTTCTGCACAGTCATCAGTCTCTTTATTTTTTGAGAAATATTTTTTATGGTTATTACATCATATCAATTTCCCATACAAATTCTAAGTCCAGGTGGTAAAGTATCCCTTGGCTATAGCCTCTGTGTCATCTTGACATTATTTGATTGTTTCATTTTTTCTTTATATGTCCATCTCTACCACTAGACTTTAAGCTGCTCTAAGAGATCTTGCCTTATTCATATCTGCATTTCATAGAACCTGGCACATAGTTAGGATTCAAAAATCTTTGTTGAATGAATGAGCATAAATGTGTTACTTAATTGATTTATGATGAATATTTATGGCTGTAAAATTATCATCAAAGCAATAGAGCTCATCATTCAGATGCTACTCTATAGAAACTATTCTTAAAATACTTCTACGGCAGGAAGAACCACATAAAGAGTGATTTAGAGCATAGGCTCAAACTCAGCCTACCTAGATTTGAAATTCCAGCTCTACCATTTACTACCTGTGTAATCTTGGGCAAGCTGATTATGATAGTCAATGCTATTTTCTCATCTTCAAAATTAGGATAATAATAAAGGCAATTTACAGCAGTCGTAACAAACGTATGTGAAGTGCTTAGCTAAGTGTTTGGCACAGAGTGAACATCCAGTAAATATTAGATATGTTTTCTTTTTAGTGTGGCAACTCAGAAGGCTCACTGTACAGCGTGTTCTGATTTGAAACTTGCAGAAGACTAAATGTGCTCTCATTTCAGCCTGAGCCATGAGGAAGAAAAGTTATCACTGAATTCTATTCTTTTGGTAGAACAGCTAATATTGCTATCACAGACAAGATAAATACTATGAACTCAAGGTCAGTAAACACTTGGAGAGGTACAGAGTGTGGCATTCATGGGTAAGAGGCAGAATTGGACTAGAACCATTGATTCTTAAACTGTTCCCCTGAAGCATCCCTTGCAAGAAATATCCTGAAGTAGCCCCTTCTTTTAAGCAACAGAGAAGGTAGAGTGGGCAAGCAGAGAGGCCCCCAGAAGGCTAAAAGTTCTTTGAAGTTTCCTGTGTTACATACATTTTTTGTGAATTTTTATTTTATTTCATAACATGTGCATGGTTGATTTAACATAAAAATAATGTGTTTATTAGGAAATCCTGCAATTTTTATAAACCATGGTCGTATTATCCAGCATCCTCATGGCCCCCTGCTGCAGATCCCTATTTGAGGAGCATGGAACTAGGCCAGACGGAAGGTCTATAAAGCAGTGTGGCTCCATAAAGGGCTTGGAGCTGAAAGACTTGCAACCAGCCACTCGTCTAGCTTCTCGAAAGCTGTTTTTATTGACTTCAACTATGAAGCCAACTGAATATCAAATAGTAAGAAAAGACAATTCAATAATCCATGCTGGTAATGCAATTTATCAACTGGCATTGAACTAATTTTTATCACAACCCAGCTCAACTGGACTTGAACAAGTAAACATGTTTTATCATTTATAAAATGGATATAATGTGTAATCACAACTGCTTTCCCTGTGTCCGCACAAGAATGAAAAGAAATACTGTTGTGCCAAGTTCAGGGAAAGCCAGAATGAGCTATATAAATTTAAGTTGGTTATCAAGCTACTTTGTTACTGTGACCAGTCTAATGGTCACAGGCTGTAGGCAAGACATTTCCGCATTAACCAAACAAGTAAAGGTAAAGAACATGTGCACTCCTCTTTCCAAGAAATGCCTTGAACAATGGAGCTAGGGATTTAAAAGGGCCAAGCTAATGGTCTAGGGCTGAGCTGAATTACTTCAGGCAAAAGGGCTTCAACAGATGCTCCTTTGTCAGGACAAGGGCATGAAGCCTCTTTGGGACATATTGTGATGCTCAAGTCCCTGAGGGCAGCTCCACAAAACTTTAAGCATCTGACATGGGGTGGCCTCTAATGACTGTGAAACTCAGGAAAGAAAGGGCCATGGAAAGCCTGGGCACACTTGCTGTGAAATGGTCCTTTTGGCTCTGAAACATGAAAGGGAAATTTACCCAAGAGAAACAGGGAGAAAAGTCAGCAAGAGATACATGTTCCTTGGCTGGGAGTTACCATGTCAATCTTTGGGAAGTCCCACCCCACCACCAACTTTTAGAGAACA
This sequence comes from Eulemur rufifrons, assembly GCF_041146395.1. Taxonomy (NCBI): domain Eukaryota; kingdom Metazoa; phylum Chordata; class Mammalia; order Primates; family Lemuridae; genus Eulemur; species Eulemur rufifrons. Next base: position 18,100,221 of record NC_090987.1, read on the forward strand.
CACTGCCTCTCAAAGGCAAACTAATTCAAAATATTTAGCAATTTCTAGTACTTACTAGGCAGGGAGTCCCTCCTATAGTAGGCTGAAGTTACCAAAAGCTTAGCAGAGTGACACCCAAATAGCATGTCCAGTTCTTTCCCATATGCCTGCCACTTCCCCAAATTCATTTAGTCCTGGCAGTCCTGTGTCCCAGAACACTCCTCAGTCCTGGGAAAACTGGGACTGTTGTTCTCCCTATCCCTAAAGAATAAATCCTTGTTGTCAAATTAATCCTCAGACTGAAGACAGCCTCTTTTAGAAGTATACAGTTTTCTGTATATTCACCTGAAGTGATTAAGAAAGGAGAGATACAAAGAAAGACATTTGTCCCCTTCTACCACCATACTTGACAAAAATGTCAGCTATGGCACAGACAGGTTTTCTCTTGCTCCAGGAAAAAGTAATTTTACAGGGCAAATGTAAGTATAAGAAGTGAAATTTCTATGAGGAGGACCAAAAAACCCCCAATAAAACAAAACAGATAATGCTAACTGCCTAAGAAAGTCTCCCTGCGGTTTCTCACAGTCTACTCTTTCAAACTCAAGTTGAAAGTGATATTTTGTGTTCAAAGTTTTAGAAAAGTCAGCACAGACCTGAGCTGATGCTGGAGAATCTGCATTTTCACCTGTCGAATATGTAAATTAAATAATTACAAATTAAATACCACCACTTCCTGTTGTTTCCCATTCTCCATGCAGATCTGATGAATAGCTCACCAATCTTTAGCTCCTAATGAATATGGCTGCCTGATTCTGCAAAACCCAGCTCTTTACACAGAGAGCTTAGTTCCATTTCTTCTACTAAAATTTATCCACTGCTGACATCTGAATATTTTTCTTAAGGGTTCAGGGGACCAAACCACACACTTTAGATCCTAAGCACTGATGTTTGGGTGTTCTGATTCCATGCCCAGCTACATGGCTTTTGATAAATTACTCTATCCACTTACACTTTCATCTTCCAGTTCAAAAGAAATATATAAAAAAAGTATCTCTCTACTTAGGATGAATTCAGTGAGCATATATTGAGAATATTCTGTTTGAATGGAAGAGAAGGATCTTAGGGGAATAAGGGAATAAAATTAATAGAATATTCTTGCATTCAATAGGCTGATAATATAGTATGGCTAAGCAAGCCAAACATATGCACATAAAAAATACAAAGTTACCAATGAACTATTAATCATTTAATATAAATTAAAGTCACAAGTACAGAAGAGGATCTACTATTCAAGCCTGATTGGCCTATTCTGCAGGGAAGCGATAAAGACTAAATCACTGAAGGATGGTAAGGTACTCTTCCAAAGGTTTAAGATTCCAAAAGCTTTAGATGACTCATATTTATTGATGCTTAAACATTTAAAAATTTAGGTGACCAGTATTTATATCTTTACTTATGATTATATAATATCTTCCACCTGGTCTAGACTGCAGGTTTAATGGGGAAAGAACCTCTCCTTCCTCTGTTCTTATTATATCCTCAGCACCTAGTACAGTGCCTGGAGCAGAGTGTGCATTTGAAAAATACTGATCCAATTAATCTTCCTGAAGTTACCTCCAACTAAGGCCATGGTGCTTATAATTAAGGGCTCTAATTTCAAATTACCAGAGTCTAAATCCTAGACTCAGTATTTATTAGCTAGCTGTGAGTCCTTGGAACAACTGTTATCACTGTTCAAATGAAGAGAGTAATAACATCTGAATATAAGATACATTAATAGTTCTTAGGGCAGTCCCTAACTCTTAATGTGTTCTTGATATATGCAAACAATTGTTATACTATGGTATGTCCCTAAACAAAGCATCAACCCCTCAACCAGCTTGATCTTTCTTCTATACTCCTTATCTCTGGTCTTTTTTGTCCCAAATCACCCACTCCAGGGAGGTGGCAAGTGCAGCAGAGAAAGGTAGAATTCAGAACATCCCTAGGAAAGGCCACTGTATCTTAGACTGGAAGCTACCCAGGAAGATGGGACTCATGAGGTCACAATCAAAAATAAAAAAAGGATCACATGAGCAGGGAACCAAGACTCACTGCTTTTGTTCCTTGTTTGTGAGGATTAATTAAAACAGATTACATATATGAAGGCTAACACAGCACCTAGAGCAGAATTGGCACTGAGTAAACACAGCGATTACTGTGGGTATGCCATGCTTATGACTGCTGTATACTGAGCACATGGACAGAAGAGCATATTGCAGCCTTATCAGTAGACAGGCCTCACCTGGGCTTCCTGAGAACCTATAGGTCCTCTACCAGATAGCAGAGAAGAAAAAGAAGCCCAGCTCCTTCTGCAGGGCTATAATTAGGGACTGTCAGAAATGGCCAGGAGAGATTGAGGTAGAGAAAACACTCCTATAATTCATTCACTCATTCAGTAACTAATTTGGAGCTCTCATTCTATGCCAGCAACTGTTCCAGGCACTCGGAAGGAGTCAAGTAACAAAACCAACACAAATCCCTGTAATCATGGAACTTACATTGTAGTAGAGGGAAATAGGCATTAGGTAATAATAATAATCATAAGTGAACAAACATACAGTGTATTAGATGGTAGTAAGTACTATAGAGAAAAATCAGGAAAGGAGGATAGAAATGTGGGGAGAGGATTGTAGTTTTGGACAGGGAGGTCAGGGATGGCCTTGGAGAGAAAGTGACAGTTGAGAGAAGACTTAAAAGAGATGAGGAAGTGCACTGTGTGGCAATATAAAGGAAGGTATGTTACAGGCAAAAGGTAAGGAAGTGCAAAGGCCTGGGGTTGAAATGGGGCCAGAGTGCCAGGAGCAGACTAAGCTAGAATGAAAATTACAGGATTTGAACTCAGAGATAAAATGGAACATAAATTGTATGATGTCTTTAGGGCATTGGAGGGCTTCGGTGTTTACCTTGATTGAGACAGGAAGCCATTGGAGGGTTTTGAACAAGGAAATGACGGGACCTCACTAAAGGCTAGCAGGGTAACTCTGGTTGCTCAGTTGTGTGTGTTGTAATGAGAAAAAGGTAGAAGCTCAGAGACAAAGTAGGAGGTTGTTGCCATAACTCCAATAAGATGATGGTGGCACTTCCTGAGTGGGACAAGCAGTGATAAGCAGTTGTATGCTGAGTATAAATTCAGCCAGTAGTATTTACTGATGGTTCAGATATGGGGTGTGAAAAAATAAAGGAAGAATCAAGAATGACACCAACGTGTTGGCCTAAGCAATTGAAAGGGTTCAGTTTTCACTAACTCAGAGAAGAATGTAGGAAGAACAGTCTGAGGAAACAAGATCAGATGTTCAATTTTGGATAGATGTAGTTTGATGTATCTGTTAGATATTCAAGTGGACAGTTGGTGAAAAGAGTCTATAGTTCAGAAGAGAGACCTGAGCTGGAAATAAAAATGGAGCTTCTTACACATACTTAAAGACATGATACTGCATGAGATCACCAAAAGAGTAAATTTGGCTAGAGCATAGGTCCAAGGCTGAGTCCTGAAACAAAGTCATGCACCATATAATGGTGTTTCAGTCAACCACACACAGCATATACACTGGGGGTCCCCTAAGATTATAATAAAAGTGTAAAATTCCTATCACCTAGTGATGTTGTAGTCCTCCTAAGATCACAGTATAATGCATTACTCATGTGTTGGTGGTGATGCTAGTGTAAACAAACCTATTGCACTGCCAGTGGTATAAAAGTGTAGCACATACAATTATGTACAGTACATAATCCTCGATAATAATAATAATAAACAACTACATCACTGGTTTATGTATTTACTATATTATACTTGTTATTTTAGACTGTACTCATATTACTGATATTAAAAATGAAAATTAAATGTAAAACAGGCACTCCAAAAGAAGGCATTGTTGTCATAGGAGATAACAGCATCATAGGTGTTATTGTCCCTGAAGACCATCCAGTGAGGCAAGATATGGAGGTAGATTGATTGATGATTCTGACCCTGTGCAGGCTTAGGCTAATGTGTGACTTTGTGTTTTAGTTTTTAACAAAAGAGTTTAGAAAGCAAAAATAAATAAATAAATAAATAAATTCAAAACGTAGAACAAAGCTTATGGAATAGGATAAAAAGAAAAGAAATATTTTATACGGCTGTGCAATGTCTTTGTGTTTTAAGGTAAGTATTACTACAAAAGAGTCACAAAGTTAGAAAGATGAAAAGTTTATAAAGTAAAAACATTACAGTAGTCTAAGATTCATTAATTATTGCAGAAAGAATTTTTTTATAAATTTAGTGTAGCTTAAGTACACAGTTTTTATAAAGTCTACAGTAGCATACAGTATTGTCCTAGGTCTTCATATTCACTCATTGACTCACCCATGGCAACTTCCAATCTTGTAAGCTCTATTCTTGGTAGATGTCCTATACAGGTGTACCATTTTTTATCTTTTATACCATATTTTACTGCACCGTTTTTATGTTTAGATGTACAAATAGTTACCATTGTGTTACAACTGCCTACACTCTTCAGCATAGTAACATGCCGTACAGGTTTGTAGCCTAGGAGCAATGGGCCTCACCACATCACATAAGTGTGCAGGAGGCTAGACCATCCAGGTTTATGTAACTACACTCTATGATGTTCACAGATGACCAAATCTCCTACTGGTGCACTTTTCAGAATACATATATCCCCATTGTTACCACCAGTGTGGAAGGAGGAGGACCAGAAGAGTTTGGAATCCCAGAATCCAAGTGAAGAAAGTATTAAAAGAAAGCTGCATCAAATGCTGTGGCGAGGTCAACTAAAAGCACAACAAGAATGGAGCATTGAATTTAGCCATGCAAAGGTCATTGGAGACCTTATGAAGTGCAGTTTTGGTGCAAAGAACAGGGCAAAAGCCTGACTGACATCAATTTGAGAAAAAAAATCAAAGGAGAGGTGTTAGAAACAATATAGAAAACTTTAAAAAGTTTTGATGTACAGAGGAACAGAGAAAATGAACCAATATCTAGAGCAGGAAGCGGGATCAAAAGATGGTAAGTTGGATTTCATCACCATAGGAAAATATCAGCAAATTGTGTATGGGTAAGAATGATCTAGTAGAAGAAGTAAGTTGATGATGTGTGAGTGAGCAGAGAATTCTGTGGGTAGAGACTGATATAAGGTTTGGATATTATGAATCTTTTGTAACCACAGAGTAAGAAAAGATTACAATTACTATATGGGCTGCTTCAAGGTTGAGAGCTAAACCACATTTATTAGTGCGCAAATCACAAGGCCCCGCGTAGCAGAAGAGGTTAGGTCTTCAGTTCCCTTTTCATTTTTAAGGCTCAAACAACACAATTATTCTAGCCAAAACCAATAATAAAAGAGACAATGAACTGCTTTTATTTTTTAACATGCCCTCTCCCTTTTGGGAATAAGTGCATACTAGGCTAATCTAAATCTAAAATATTCTCAGTTTCTTAAAAGCGGATATTTTGAAAAACTGCATGTAACACAATGCCTGTTATAGCAAAGATTAAATACTGAGAGGTAATTTAAAGTTTTACGCCAACATCTTCTAGATCAAGGAGTAGAGCTGAGATGTTTCATTGAAGCATATTTTCTTTATTCTAAATGAATCACTGGTGCTTTATTATTAAATTACGTGAATTTTGGTCAGCGAGAGACCCCTTGTTGGAAGTAGGAGAGGGGTAGGGAAAGGAAAAGGGCATAAGAGGTGATCTCATAGACATTCTCTATTTCTCTGGTACTTCAAATTGTTCACAAGGAACAAGGAGGTTCTGTCTGGATAAAGAATCCTAAGGGTTGTGGGAAGAAGGAAATCCAATCTCTGCTGCCTAAGATCATAACACAGACCAGTGCACACAGCACCCCTCACCAAGACACACGGTCAGGGAAGGTCGACGAGTCTCCTGATACAATATACATGAAAGACACTGGGTTGGTGACTCTGGCTCAGTAAAAAGGCTGGAGGATCATGGCAGAAACTGCGGTCAGGGGACGTCCCAGGAGCAGTCCCTGCAACGTGTGACTGGAGCGGGGGATCTCAGCTGATGCGGGGTGTGACGCATAATGAAACCCTGGGGTTTGCGGGGGAGAGTACCAAGGCTTGGCCAAGATCTGAGCCACCAAGGACATCAAGGATAGATTTCTGTGTGACAATGCAGGACTTAATCAGTGACACCATGTGGCAGCATCCAAAGCTGCAGCAGGAATGAACACATCAGACTCCATTAGCTTTTGGAGCCAAGACAAGACCTGCTTTGGTCCACATTATATCTATTTTTTGTGTTATTGTTTTTTGTTTTTTAACCAATTGAGACTGCGGAGGTGGGCAAGATCTCTGAGATAATAGCTGGTGACAGGTCACCAGGAACTTGAATAACAATACAATATTAAATAAGTGTGCATGGTCATATTTACCTCTGAGTTTATGAAATATGGACACCCCCACCATCGCCCTGTCCTGCCAACAGTTTCTCCCATGATCCTCCAGCCTTTTTATTGAGCCCTGGTCACCAACCCAGTGTCTTTCATGTATACTATATGAGCTGTAATTAATTGAAGATTTTGAATAAGGAAATACATTTACCAAAATCCCACACTTAAAAATATTTGTTCACTTTCTTTTCACTCTCACCATCTTAAGTAAATGTTTAATGTAGTCCTCTTTCTTTGACTGTTTACTAATGCATACTCTAAGTATGTTATTAACAGATATGGGGACATTTATAATAATGAAGTAAAATCTCTGGTATCATAAGTCAGAATTAAAGACAGCAACAATAAAAAATAAGAAAAGAGGCCGGGCGTGGTGGCTCACGCCTGTAATCCTAGCACTCTGGGAGGCCGAGGTGGGCGGATCGTTTGAGCTCAGGAGTTCAAGACCAGCCTGAGCAAGAGCGAGACCCCACCTCTACTAAAAATAGAAAGAAATTATATGGACAGCTAAAAATATATATAGAAAAAATTAGCCGGGCATGGTGGCGCATGCCTGTAGTCCCAGCTACTCGGGAGGCTGAGACAGGAGGATCGCTTGAGCTCAGGAGTTTGAGGTTGCTGTGAGCTAGGCTGACGCCACGGCACTCACTCTAGCCTGGGCAACAGAGTGAGACTCTGTCTCAAAAAAAAAAAAAAAAAAAAATAAGAAAAGAAGTTTGAATATTTAAAAATGTGCGTCTTCTGTCCCTATGTTGGTGATCACCTCTGCCCATCATCTCCAAATTTCGTATAGTAGATATATTTAACATGTGACAGTTTAATATGTGGCATAAAGACATTTTGTGTATACTCCTACATCAACTTACACTGGATCACAAATTCCAAAATATGACTGAATGTGTTATCTTCATTTTCCTGCCACCTTATGAGATACCACCCTTGGTGAGACGCCTCTCCTTGGTGATTTCTCTACCACATTGCATTAAATTCCAGTCTTTCCTCTTCTGCCTTTCTTCTGGCACCTCATTTTTAAATCAAAGATTTCATTGATGAATTTTTAAAAAGCACAATTCATAATTACAAATGATTTCAACTACAGAAGTGAAGAGCCTTTTGTGACAAAGAGAAATGAAAAGCTAGTACAAAAAGCTCTTCATGTGTTGCATTTCCATAAAGTGCAGTATAATAGGGATTCTATTCACTCCAATACAAATCAGAATGGAAATTCTATAAAAAAAAAAAAAGTCTGAAAAATGAAAATGCTAGCTAAATTCTCTCTGGAAAAAATATACTCAGTAGTATTGGAAGTAGTGTGGTACGTTGGAAAGGCCTCAGACTCAGTGTTAGAAAAGAAGGGGTTCTGTTTCTAGCTTTGCTGGTGGCAGCTGGTCACTTACACTTTCTGAAGCAGCTTACCTGTGCAATGAGAGATCAGACCAGATATCTCCTAAGTCAAGTTAAGGTCTAGGATTCTATGAAATCTATACACAGGTATTCTATGTATCCTTCAAGATGCCACCATCAACTATGACGTATTTGTCCTTAATATCCTCTCATTTCCTTACATGTTTATATCTTCAAACAATAGATAAGTTCAAAACCATGTAATGCATTGGGCCCATTAAAAAATGAAATATGAAAGCATGATTTATTTTTTCAACCTGAATATCATTAGATTTATTTAAACTGTATTGTATAAACATTTCACCTAATATATTAATATAATAAAATTGGTACACAACAAAATTATCATTAAAATATCTGGCATTTGAGTAACCTTTACTATATCTTCAATGTGTGCTGGAGAAAAAGGTCACTCTCATTCCTATCCTAGACAACAATGCACCCACCTATTTCACATGAAAGCAACAGGAAGTTTGCAATATTCATTAACATATATCTGGGTACTTATTTGTGATGAATGATGACAAATGAAGTACAATATCTATTTATTACTTGAAACCACAACATTAATAAAAACAGCAATAATAATTAGTATTACTATAAAATTAATATAGTTTATCATTAATTTTCCATTACTGCTGGAATGTAATAGAGCATCCACCTAAATCTGAAACCTGAGTCCCAAGGATAGAAATCTCCAGAAATATTTAAAGCTTTACCCTTAGATAAATATTATTTTATAAGTGGACACCTAAGATATATTTAAATTAATATAAACCAGAAATCTGTTTTCAACAAAGAGTCAGGAACAGAGTGGCAATTCTCTTTTACATCTCAAGAGTAAAGACCCAGCAGGACAAGCTTATAGAACATCAGTACAACTTGTGCAGAGATCCTGATTGATTTGAATCATCTCAGGCAATTGTAATGACAAGACTAAATATAAACAGAAAACTAGCATTTTGAAATAAATGACAATGGTGGCTAATTTGAGGACCCTTACTGTGTATGCATGTGCATGCATCGGTGCCTGTGTGTGCGTGGGCAAGGCCACCCTCTCCCTGTCACAGGACACCCACCACCTCCCATCAACAAAACATATAACTACCCCCAAATAAAAGAGCAGCTAAGCTCTTGTAGAACATGACATATCAGCTCAGATTTCAGTATTTCAAATTGTTCTCTGGAATTAATTCACTAAATAACCCAGGCAGTCAAAGCACAGATCCATTAGGCTCAGTAGAACACATTCTTTAAATGTTAGTGCCATACAATGAATATTTGATAAGTACATCATTAATAAACCTTGGTGTGACATAATTGATATGTGGATGTTTAATGACAATTCCAAATGATGTAGCACACAGCATCTACTCGTCCCTCAATCATCATGCTCCTGCACCACTCGATGGGTGCAATTGGAAAGGCAAAGTCTGATCTTCATTAGTGGCTATCCATAAAGGGTTTTCATTACAAGATAAATGATTATGGCCTGGCTTTATTAATTAAGCATGCATTTCTGCAGACCAAAGTAATTGAATAAAATGGCCAGTAGCTTGTAGACTACACAAAATCTTAATGTCTCAGGAATAGATTCCACCTTCATTCTATGCCTTTAACCCCCTATTATTCTGAGAAACTACAGCAACTGGATTTAAAGTGTTGCCAAATACTGACTGAATTTAACATATAAGTTTTTTTTTCCCCTCTAACATCTTGCTTTGTGGCTGTCTAGATAAACTGGTTTATCTTTCCTCTCATCTAATAACCTAAGTTCATCCTGAACCTATTCCCATCCTTGAGGAACGTAACCCCAGAATACGGACGGGTCAACTACAGAAGCATTGATGCTCACAGAAATGAAGTTACTTGTTGCATCTTGAAAGAGAATTAGAATTACAGAACAGGTCACTAGAAATCCCTCCTTCTCATGTCACTGAATCAAACATCAGAAATGAGCTAATCATCCATGCTCAAATATTACAAGTCCTTCTTTATTTTGGGGTCAGGAAGTATGCTTCAAACATGATGTGTATCAGTTCTCTTTCTAGCCATGATTGCTTCAGCAAGAAAAATAAGGCTTCTTAGAACAGCAGCTTTAAAGTTTAAAAATAAATACATAAAGGATGAAATCCTTGGATTTTTTTTTTTTTTTTTTTTTTTTGCTATGACTTTTTTTACATGTACCATATTTTGGAGCAAAAGCTCTACGACAACCTCAGTATGTTTTACAAAAAATTGTGTTCCTGATAGCTTGATACATTGGAGCCCATGAAAGTAAAGATTAAAATCTACTTTCACTCAGTGAGAAGACATATGACTTAGTGTTCACGAAAACACCTGAGGATAACTTTGTCAAGTGAAGCAAAGTGTCTAGGTATAGTATATTCCACCATGAAGTATTTAAAATTAATTCAGAGAACATATTGGCAATGGGACCAGTTTTTCTCCCAATTCTGCTATGAGCTACATTTTTTTTTGTATGATCGCTAGCAGAAATAATTACATTGTTAAATTAATTCCACTTCTATGACTATGGTCACTATGCAGTTCATCAACTTACTATATTAACATAAAATAGGAAGCTTGACCCTCACCTTGTCTAAAATACTTTTATTTGTAATGTTATTGCTTGCATTTATTGGTAATTACTTTTATCTTTTATGAGTATGCTATTGATTCTTCTGCATGCCTTTCAATGGAAGCATTAACAAACATTTAGCTTTGAAGGTGACATTTTAATTTCATTTCTAACACTTTTAAGGACCTTGACACTAACTCTTATTTACTATAATATTTCCAGTCCCCATGAAGAAAGCAAAAAGCATTTTTGTAGTTTATTGTCTTCAACTTCTATCCTAATGGCGAGATGGCTGGTATTAGAGTGCCATGGCATACAATTCTTGTATGAACTAAAAATACCACTAGACTATTCGCATGATTCACTTTGCATTAGTGCAGTTGTTTCCAAGTGTGTTTCATTATGTTTTATTCATCCTACTTTCTTCTTGTTGTAGCATTAACTATTACCTATATATTATGAATTTAATGTATACAGCAGAGTTAAAATTCCTTTATTAAGTCATTAAGTGCTGTCATGATTCTTATGCTGATTTTGATTCATTTTTTAAAGCTTAGATTACTAACATGGATGTAGATATAATTCTAATTTAATTTTTTATTTATTTGTTATTTTGTTTTCAAATACAGAAAACTTTATCACTACGTTTCAATGAATTTATTTTCTCACATTTCATTTGCGCTCTCATGGCTACAAACCTTTCATTCTCCTCATCCTGCCTGATCACTCAAAGGCAGCAGAGAACCATCCTACTTCTGAGCATTTATGTCATTACTCAAGACTTACTGCCATGTTCAAGAATTCTTCCCCTCTTTTTTTTGTCCCAACCAGACCTGACTCTGTCACTAGCCAGCTACATGATGTGAAGCACACATCTTCGTCCCTATGCGGAATGGTTTCCACATGCATAAAATGAGAAATCTTGACGAGGACTCAGTGATTCCAACTGAATCACACCCGGCCAGTGGCCTTTAATTCCCTGTGTTATAGCAAGACTCAGGCACAAATCAGAACCTTTAGGGGGGCAGTTAAGCATGACTGGATTAGAATCCCAGCTTCTCTACTTAGTAGTGCTGTGATACCAGGCAACTTATTTACCCTGTATGCACCAGTGTTTCCTCAATGGTAAATGGGGTTATTCATTCCTATTCCATAGGGTTTGTTGCAAAAATTAGCAAATACTATATATTTGAGGTGCTGAAAATAGTGCTTGGCACATGGTCAGCCCCAATGAATGTTGGCTAAGAACTAAATGTTCCCAAGGAGTGAAAAGATTATGGCACCCTCTATCCCTACCTTCCACCCATATGTAGGTCAAAACCAAAATTCTGATATCTCCATATGATGACTTTTGGAGTTTTAGATGAAATACTTTTTTTTTTTTAAGTTAACTCTTTATTTCCCTTCCCCACTTTTGCTGGTGCTCTAAGCTAGAACTTCCAGAGCATGTACTGCATCATATCAATGTGCTATGAATGGCTGCCAGGTGAGTTGGGCCGTAGGGTACCAGTCCACTAGTATAATTCCCTGCATATGCTGTGTTGTGACATGAGTCACTGTTCTGAGCACTTATTTCAAAACCCAGGACTGGCAACTTTGACAGTTCACATTGACCACTTTGTGGAACAGTGACCCTCCTCTCCAGATGTAAAAGCACTGCTCCTCTTTGGCTGAGTCTGGGTGGGGCATCAGGAAAAGAGGACAAAATGATAAGGACCATGGGTCAATCACATCTACCCCCCAGGATCCCAGAGGATACTAGAAATATGCTTAAGGGTGAGTAATATAGGAGGGGAAGAATGCAGAAGTTCTTTTGGAACACTCAGGGAAAAAAGAATATTTAATGGGGTAAAAAGACATATAATCCATAATAAAGTTATTAATATTTTATTAGAACTCTAAATTCACCAGAAGTATATGTATAGTAAGGTGTTATTTGTAGAATACTAATGGAATATATTACTACCTAAAGCAAATTTTATAGATAACTGAGAACCTCATTGTGCTAAATCTCAAAATTTTTAAACATATATCCAGTTTTGGATTTGTTTAGGTATCTGCAATGTCTTCAGTCAAGTCCTAGTGAAACCAGCTCAGTCTGTATTTTCTGCTTAGGAGATTATCAGAATCAGACTAGATAAGCAAATCCACTCACTCCCTGTTCCTGCAAACTAGAGCAGGAACAGGCAGTGGAATCAGGGCAGGTAAAACAGGACAATCAGCAAACCATGACATTGCTAGTGTGAACAGACGAGCTGGAAAAAAATCGCATTATCCCTCTTGGAATTTTATCAGAAAAATCCAGATAGAAGAAGACAGAAGCAGAAGTTCAAACTGAAAGAGGGTCTCAAAGGAAGAGCCCAAAATGACAAGCGATCAGACTCAGGAAGAAACAGATATCTCACAAAAAATGACACCAGGAACCTATAAAAAAAGATGGCAGCCAACTCTAAGGGCTGACTCAGTTTCTGACCACTTTTACCTTTTTTTATGTGCAATTTCTATGTGTTTTTTTCTTTCTTTTTTCTTTTTATTCTTATTTCAGCATATTGTGGGGGTTTCTAGTCCCTAGGAACACACACACACACACATGCACACTTTTCACTTAGGATGTATTTAGGTCCTCCTATTACTTGCAACCAAAGGAGCTCAAATAAAACACCAGCTTCGCTGAAATGGATTATAAACTATGTCCTCTTATTGAACAGAGCACAATAAACCTGCTTTAACCTTCTCTTGAATGCCTGGGGCCATCATTACTGACAACTGCTGCGAGCTGGTATAACATAGGAGGCTTTCTGGGCTGCTGGGCGTGCAAGGCTCTTTATCTCTTTCCCAATGGCTTCAGAAATGATGCTTTTTCAATCCCTACCCTCTTTTTTTGTGGTTTTTCAATCTCTTCCATTACCATAAATCTGTTTGACTCTAACAGCTTTCTTTCTAACTTTCTGCTTGGAATCTTCTGGAGGCTGGGAAACAAGATAACCAAGCTTGATGGATTTCTGTGTAAAATAAGAACACGGTTCATATACCCTAGGTCACCTCCTCAAAATATAATGTCTCTATACAGTAAAATCCTGAAAAATGGAAAGAAGGAAGGGAAGAAAAACAGACTTTGGGCCTGGCGCTGTTCTGAGAAGCTGCTTGGCAATTCCCTTAGTCATGGGTATTTAATCCCTGTCTCACAACATCCCCACAGTGAAATTCTGATGTTCTACATGGTTATTTCAACAATAGACGGCCACCCAAGCTTTAATAACCAAGGCAAACATTTTAACACCTGTACATTTTATTTACTTGAAAATTGATTTCAAAAGCAAAATAGCATAGTCAAATCATATTTTAATATAACATCAGATAAAATAATTTCCTTGAACTATTAACATTTTTTTGTTGCTAATGCTCTTCACATTAAACCTACTCTGCAGGGCAAGTTAGTCTTGATCCTTTGGATAACTATAGTGGCAGCAATTTTCTCAAATGCTGAAAGCATTTTAGATGGTTCACTCATTCATAACACTTTTTGAATACCTACTATGTTCCAACAATAAGCTAGGTTCGGCAGATGTGTGGGTGAACAAAACAGACAAAACAGACAAGGTTCTGTCTTCACGAGGCTTACACTGTGTTCAAAATACTACAGGCAATCACAATGTAGTCTGGAAAGCCCAGTAGGAAAGGTTTGGCCAGACTAAATATATTTTCCCTGAGGTGACACTTCCCCAAATAGTCTAAAGCTAGAGTGACCACATAATTTATTGTTCAAAACAGGACACTTTTGAGAATGAAAGTGGCATTGAGAATAATTACACTGGGTCAATAGCCATTAAGTCTGGACCTTCCCAGAGCAAACCAGATAGATGGTCATCTCATCTATAGGTCAGTGTCTGGTTTATAGTAGATGCTCAATAAGCATGTACTGAATAAGTTGGAAAAGTATGAATAAAAAAAGACTTCCAACCAAATTATTAATGAAAGCAGCAATTATGCCCTGACCAACTTTTTATCCTCTCTTCCATCCATAAAAGCAAGATTAATCAAACTTTGGTTACTTCCTGCCTACCTTACCACAGAAATGATGAAATAATGTGGCTTTTGGCCAGCACTCCTGAAAAATCACTTAGTAAAATTACATGGATTGAAGGCAGTTCTATTCTATTAAAATATTTAAGCATCTGTTTGAGATAGCCTTGTTTCTGAAATTGTTCTGTCTTCCATAATACTTTCTTTCCCCAACTAAGAATTAACCCTTCAGTTAAATACTTGTTATTCATCTAATATGGTGGATTTATCAGAGTACAGAGTCACAAGGCTCTAAGTGGAACTGAAAAACTCATTCCCAACTGCTCCTCCTTTAAAACTTTGCCAGCCCAAGTATCATCATTTCATTGCTACTTTTCTTCCCCCTGAATGAGCAAACACCATTGTGCTATCACTTCTACCTAGACCTACTGTAACTACAGCTCAGAATTTTCCTGCACTAAAATCATTAGGGACCAAACATTGCTCTAAGGACTCTGAAGTGAGTGTCCCTGAATGTGTTTCAGGATGTCTGCAAACCTCTGACACTGTATGCACAATCTTGTTTAAAAATGTATTTTTTTTCCAAGAGAGATTCCATAACTTTTGTCTAATTCTCAAAAGGGCTCCACTGAGATTAAGGCTATTATTCTAAGGAAAGAAACTAGCAAGTGCTCATTTCTCCATTTTACACCCCATGAAACTATTTTCTAAATTATTTCCAATACGTGTGGCAAGCCACAGGGGACAACTAGGGTGAGAGGTTTGGCCATTGGTTAGGAAGGTAAAAGCACAGAGAGTTATACATTCAGAATGACCTCGGTCTCCACCAAGTAGAAACTACATATAGATCATGTCTGTTCTTTTCTACTGCTACCATTCTGATCCGAACACTCAGGATCTCACTGTCTCCAATGAAAGGCATTGAACGCTAATGAAAGGTGTCTTCCCATCTGCTTCTCCCCCACCTACCTACTTAACCACGTCAATCACTTCTGGGCAGATAAATCTTAGCAAAACCTCTCTTCTCAAAAGTCTTCAAATGTTTTCAATGGCCCAATTTCCCTTGAAAATAATTCAGAATTCTTATCCAGTCATTAAAAATTCTCTATAAGCTTATCTACCACTACTTCCTTTCATGATCATCTTACTCTATATAAAACAGTATACTTTCTATCCAGCAAACAAAGCATTATTCTACCTTTAAGGGTGGACTAGAGTGTTGCACCATTTCCCACACTCCAGTACCCTCCATTCTGATGAATTTGAGCCAGCCTGTCCTTGGGTGTCCAAGTGAGTAGCACCCACTCTATGAAGCCTGACCCAACCACCTAGGTCACTGTCCTTTGCTTCTCAACTTGCATAGCAACCACTGTCTGACACTGTAATGTTGACATTTTAACACATGCTGCCTTGTCTTTATAGAAGTCTTTTAAATTCTATGTCCAGTCTTTCCAACTATGATGAAGATTTCTTGAAGGCAAATGCCACTGTACAACTCTCTGATCCTTCATGACTTTTATCACTGGCTGTTTGTTGAAGATATTGTTTGACAACAATAGCAACAGTTTAGCAGAGTGAGAATATTATGGACCTAGATTGAGGGTTATCTCTATTATGAAGGTCCCTTATTTTCTTCTTTTGAAACTAAGGTGTCCCTTGTGTCTTCCATCTGTAAGAAATAATTGTGTTTTCACAAGAGGACTGAAGTCTTTGAGATCCTTTTAAGAATATGGAAAAGAGAATTGTTTCAAAATCGTTCTGAGGAGATTACTGCAGAGCAGTGTAACTCTCAGAACTATCCAGATAGCACTGAAGATGGAAACTGGCAAATAGTGCTCCTGAGAATATAACACACAAATCAATCAATTGAATTCAAATGTCTCTCTGGGCATTATGCCGAATTTAATATAACCCCAAGATTTAAAATTGGAGGCAAGGTTCTACTCAACTCACCTCGAAATGAATTGCTAAGGGGATCAGGAATCTCAGGGGGTCTGGTGAGTTTCTTCCAGCACCCATCTCATCTGGATGGCAGCAATATGCAAAAGATGAAGATGATTCTGTGCCACCCATACGCAAATTGTTACAATAGCATCAATACCAGAAGTCAGTGGTTAGAAGGAGAATGCCAGATGAGATTACCAAGGACACCTGAATGCAAATCAACCAAACACAGAGTTGACTGAGAGCATCACACTGACATGACGAAACCCTATAGAAAATTTTCCTTAGGATTATCTGCAAAACAAGAAAAGTGGCCTTTTGGATGCATTTATATAGAAGGGTCAAGACAATATAAGACCAAAGCCAATGAAGGATCTGATAGGATCTGGAGAGGTAGCTGATGTTGATGGAGTTACTGAAGTCAGGAAAAGAAGATGGTGATACCTCTTATCAGCCTTCCTGATTTGCTCAGCATTTGAGACGTGGAAGATTACATGGCCTTGATAAGCAGTACACAGTTTCAAACATCCTACAAAGTTTATTATCATCTTTATTTATTAATCCAGGTTAAAATGAACACCAAGACTGTTGTGCAGAGGTGAAAGAGATTTTGAAATTACAAAAAGGGCTGAGAACTTTGCAGGCTGTGGTTTCTATATCCTTTGAATGTAGGAGATTCAAGAGTTAGCATCTGTTAGCCACTACCTTCTCCCAGCAGACCAGCAATGATAGACCCCCCAAACCAGTGGCCAATTCCTAGAAAATCAAGGGTTTGGGATGTACATTTGAAGCCTACTATGAATCCTAATTCATGTCCAAGAAAAGCATCAGTTTGTCTGGGGTTCTTTTGTCATTTTGTTTCATTGAAAAATCCCCAACTCACATATTCAAAATCCATTCTTGGGTCAGAGAAACTGAACATCTGAATATATTATTACCTTAAGGAGAGACTACATGCAGAGCCACAAGCAGAGAACTAACAGATAAACAACATTTAAAATTTGCATTTGAAGAGCACACAATATATGTGAATATATAAAGTGGCTGTATTTATAAGGAATTATGCAGTCTGTTAAATTTTGTTACAGTGTTTTTCTCAGTATCCCTGTCTGCATAATGAGGCTATGAAGAGAGAGGTAAATAAAGTGCAGCTGCAGGATTCTTTATGGATAATCCTCCTGGAAAATCGAATTTCAACGGTAATATTGGTAATATTCCTGGTGTTCCAAAACCTACATTTTAAATCAGAGGCTGCAGTAACCACTGCATTCATTGGAAATTGTTATTATTAGTATTAGTTGTTATTATGTTTATGTCGAATGAGTGTGCTGAAACTTGTTAGTTATCAACAGCCATAAATTCTCTTGCAAGGAATCATTATTTACAGATTGCACTAAAAGTTATCAGGTTGCTTTTTTTCTTCTCTCTCTTTTTCTCTGTCTCTCCTTTTTCCCTCTGATAATGTCCTTATTATGGACAAGGGCATTATAGCTCCTGTGTTTGTTTCACCTTGCATGTCCCACCCCCACTAAAGTGTTAAGAAAAAGCTTTGCTTTTGTAAATTAAAAAGATGAGTAGCTTGTCTATAACATACCCACTGACCTCACTGAGACATATTATTTGTGAATTAGACAGTGATCCACTGTGTCTGTAATTGCTGAGTTGTGGACCTAAACAGCTGTATATGTTCTTCACTATACTTAAGGTTTGGATTTGTTTTAATTTGAAAATATAGGTAGTCAATTGTGCTCTCTCTCAGATCACTCCACCACTGAGTCTAGCAGTCTAGCTGAAGCATTTCGAGGAATTTTTGAGGTAATTACTCAGAAAACACTTTAGAGAAGGAAAAGATTAGATTTCAAAACAACAGACCACAGGAGAATGTGGTTTAATACTATAGTAGGCCAGGGCAGAAGAAAAAAAAACCTTTTAACCTTTTCTTCCTGCTATAAACTAAAGTCTGCTACCCACATTCAAATGCAAAATAAAATGGCAAACATGTTAAGTTTGTATTCTTGAAAAAAGAAAGAAATTCTTGCTTGCTTTTGTCTTTACCTTGTAGCTCAGTGCTCATTAAACCAGCTGAGAAATACTATTGGTCATGTTTGGCAGGCATTTATTGACTTTGCTATTGTTTGTTTTTAACAGTAAAGTGTGTTATGCTAAAAAAAAATATTCAGTTATTTTAAGCTTCTTCCCATAGAAGTCTTCCAATGACTGGGTTATTTCTCATAATGTTAGTATTTTTTTCACTCACATAAAGATGTTTGGATTTTCAAAGTCATATTTTAGTTTATATTTGGAATGTGTTGGAGGAAATGGGAGAAACACTTCATTTTAGTGGTGAATTCCTCAGCCCAGGACTGGATACACTGAGGTGCTCTGAGGGCCCTCCCAGGCCTGGGGCAGAAAGCCACACTGCACAGCCCTTCCAAGCTGAAGGCAGAATCTTCTACCTCCTTGGTCTCACCCTTGGTTAAAGGGGCCATAGTCAGTCCAGGCTCCCAAGGCACACACCTGGGCATCTGTCCTCCTTAATACTTTCCTCTTCCTCTCTCTCAGCCAATCAGCAGTCAGATCTGTGAACTCTACTGCCTCAAATTTATCCCCTCCATTCTTCCAATCTCACTGCCTTTATAGGCCCTATCAATGATAACCTGGAATATCTCAATAACTGGTCCCTCGTTCTCCTATCTTGACCTCTCCCAATTCATTCATGTCATCTGAATCATCATTCTAGAATAAAAATGTGATGTCTTCACCCAATTTACAATCTTGAAATATCATCTCAGCAGCTCCACAATAAAATTCTAGGTCCTTAGCACAAATATGAAATATTTCAGGAACTAGTTTTTGTCTATACTTCCAGCCACATCTCCCTCTCCTTCTTTCTCTCCACTCTCAATGCCCTGTAGCCAGGCCAAATTACTTGCAGTTTCTTGATCAAGACATGATTTTTCCTCAACTCCTTTCTTGTATACATGTTGTTCTCCCTGCCTAGAATGCCCTCTTTCTCACCTGACAAACTCTTATGCATTCTTCACAACTCCCCAAGTAAAAGTCTTTTCTGAGCAGTTAGTCAAGTCATTTTTGCTGCCATTGGAAGTTCCACAACACCATAGCTTCATTTCTATTTTAGCTCCTTTCACCTTCTTGCAAATACCTCTTGTATTCTTGTCTCTCTTCAATAGATTCTGAGCCCTTGAAGGTCTGGGAGTATGATCTTTTCATACAGCAGAGCTTGGTGCTTAGGGGATCTTCAATATATATGGAAAAATTATGAGGGCTTGTTAGGGACTGTTCCTAAGTGTAACCATTGGGCATATCCTGTGAATCTAATCATGGGATGTTTTAATTTTTAGTGTTCTCTATAACTCAACATCACAACATTGAACTCAGCCTCAGTATTTATACTGCCTTGTGGTGTTGGCTGAATTTGTCTTGTATGTGTTCTGTTTCATCAGCATAGTAGTTTATTATCATTATTATTCAATTTAAGTATTAAATTATCATAATTTTTATATCAAAGTTCCGATTTTCCAACTGCTACTGGAACAAAAAAAGAAAGGAAGGAATCCTGAGTCCTAGTTTCCTCACGACAAGCATCACCTGTAATGGTGCACCAGCTGTTCTCCATGCAGGGGTGTGCGCCCCTCAGTTCACCACCTGCCTTACTGCTGATGACTGGTTGGCCCCTGCTGGTGTTGGCGCTTCCACCCCTGATGTAGAGCAATGTAACGGAGGAGCCCTGCACAGTGGGGAAAGCATCCTTTGCAGAGTAAGGACTTCTGGATCTTTACATTTGCATTGTAATTAATAAGTTCTTCAGTCTCATCAGATCTACTAATATTTTTGTCCATTATTTTCTCAAGCTGTAAATATTAGAAAAATAAGCTCTATCCCTGTTTCAAAGTCTCAGATATGCCCATCCAGGGGCGTTAGTGAGGCAAGCTAAGGAAGGCTGAGAAGGCCTCTTGCCTCTCTTTAAATAAAAACTCCAATTTGGTATAACCTGGTACCTTATAGTTGGCTGAAAAACAGGCTCTAATACTAAATAAGAGTAAGAAAACCACTAAATCAGATGGTATCTAAATGACCTATCAGCTCAAAATCCTACTGTTATGATTACGATCTTTAATCATGGCCAAAGGACATTAAAAGTTACATTCTTTCTCGGTCTTCATTTGGTTAACACAAGGGCTCAGCTTACCTTTCATTAATAAGCAACAATTACGAGCTGTAATTTTAGCTAAAGGATCATTTCTTTGTAGGGTTAGCTATATCATGAAAACTCTACAAGGTTCTAACTGCTCTTGACAGATAAGAAATAGGAGAAGATCTCTTTTTATAACATAGATTATGAATGTCACTCTGAGGTATTCATGTTAGAATAGAGTTTAGTCTTCCAAAAGGGACAGAGACATAAAAAAATCACATTCCATAACTGCATTATATCCCTTCTCTATCACCTAAAGGACAGTGTAATACCAAGCTCTAGTAATGCTCATTTGATTGACTCAGCCCAAACAGCATTTTATCAGGCACAAGCTACTTCTCTATGATGGATGACTATGGTTTATGGTGCACATCTCATTTGCAAACAGAGTTTGAAAATTCCCCTTCACTGGCAGAATTCTGATGAAGCCTGTACCATGATTATTGCACACTAAACTCATTAGAATAAAAAGAAGAAATAGTGTGCTGGGTTTATGGATGATTTGCTAATCTTGTTGTGTGAGAATAATGCATTTAATTTTCCTTTGTGGGACTTGACCCATCTTGAACTTTTGTTTGCTATTACTTTCCAGTGTCCCTCAGGTGCTTAAAGTACTTTCTTTTGTACCTTTAAGGTTAAAGAAAGGCAGTAATCAAATCAAACCCTGCTAGAAAATACCTCTATGGACACAAATTTCCCAAAATGACTATGTTGGGCTGAGGAAGATAAAAATGCTAGTGTTTAAAAATTCAACAGTGAACTCTTTGAATAGAGGAGAAAAGGCAGAGGAATGTTCAAAGGGAAATAACTGCGTCCTGGTTTTATTTTATTTTTTATGATGATAGGATTTAAAACAACAATGCACTCTAGACTAAAATTAGGGGAAGAATAAAATAAATAAAAGCCAATCCATAACCACATTTCATAGACCTCAAGGAAAGAGCACCTTGGGAAGCAGGGGAGATAAAACAGACACAGAACTGTTTTACATGCACAAATCAATACAAACACTTCTCACTTCTAATATCTCAGCCACTCATCCCGGTTTTGTGGCGTTCCTGCCCTCTGTTATTCTCATTTCTGATCCTGTATCATGCTGGAAGGATTGCTGTTTCTTAAAATAAACGGTCTCAGACAAATGAACATCTCTCATGACTTTCCAGCTACTCTAGAAGCCAGGGATAAAAATCAGTGATTTCAAATTCTTAGTGATTTTCATAGAGAATTAATCACAGAAAGATGTTATTGACTGTTTTCTTATGCCCACAGCCTCAAGGCAAAGTTGAGAAAGATAAATGTACCCACGGATTTGCTATTACGTCCCTATCAAGTGATCCCCAGATGGCTGTATCAGTATCTGTGGTTTATAACAATAGTAGTCTATTCAAAGAGATTTCCATTGTACTAGGAAATTACTTGTACCTTTATGGTTTGTGAATTTACACAGAACACTTACAGAGGATGATTCTCCTTTCGCTTTCCTTTCTCTATGCCCTCAATGAACTACCTTGAAAGAAGAGCCTTGGCATAATTATGGCCAATTCTGATTGGCACAAATCTGCACATGAATCCTCAGAAAATGACTGATTTCCCCATACAGCAATGGTGCTTAAGACCCAGAAAGTGTGAAATGAAAAACTTAATGTTCTCCTAACAGTGCAATTTAAAATAATGTCAATAGACCTCACGCTATTTTTTTCCCCAAACCTTACGTTTAAAAAATAAAATCAAATCAAAATGGGGAGCTCCCATTGTGTGAGGCATTTACTATTTACTATGCAATATCACTCCCTTTCAACTCATCTCTCAATTGTTGAGGGAACTGAGCAAAAGAAGCTGCCCCATTAAATGTCAGTCCTATAATTCACACTCAATGGGCAGGCAAACAGCCCCTTACACAGGCCTGAAATGAATGGATGTAGAAGCACTATAAATATTGAGCTCACTTATTAAAAACAAAAAGAAAAAAAACTGATAAAAAGAAAGAAACGCAAGAGAATCTTGCCAAGCTCCTTGTGGATTTGCAAGGAGGCTGGTGAGCATGAATGCTCTCTCAGGATAGATGTTTTAAGTGAGAGGGCGTATTATTCTGGTGGAATTCTCTTGAAGATCCCATTCTCTGTAACTGGCCCTGATGAATGGCACAGAGTTGGAAAGGGTGTGTGCTTCAAATTGGGGTCTACTGAGAATTCTGCTTTTCACAGGACTAGCCATGGCACACATGAAAGAATACAATCTGATGGTTCTTATTTCACTCCCCTTGGTCACATTGTCCTCTCATAAATCCAACCTCAATTCCTCAACCTTGTTCATGCTCTAACCTCTAAACTTGTGCCGTGGAAACCACATGCTGTTCTTCCTTCCTGGGAAAACAGCTATCTATGTTCCAGTTCCTTCCTTACACTTTTTCGCCATATACTCATTTGTTCATTCATTTATTAACTGAACAAATATTTATCCAATAGGTAAATATTTATTGAAAGCTCTGTTAGAGTCTGCTGATACAGAGATGACAGACGTTCCTCTTTGTTGAAGGATCCTGTCTAATTTCATGTCCCATAGAGGTCTGCTATTTAATAAGTTGAATCAGCCTGTGTTAAAACTTCCATAAACCTGGTTATCTTAAAATGCCAACACCCAAACTTACCCCCAACTCAATTCTGTGCATACCTTTTGACAGGAAGCTTCCGCATGTTATCTTTGGAGTTAGTAATGGGGGGACTTTGAGCACAGAGGCAAGGTCAGCAAGGACCCCTCTACCTCACCTGAAATACGGCCATTTCTCATCCTGATATATACTTGAACTAGAGGCATGAAAACATGATAAATTAAGGAGTTAAGTCCCATGTCAAAATTAATCTACACCTAATATGTTCCTAAACTCTGAGTAATATGCTTCTTCACTTTAAGCTTAAGTTTTCTTATTGATATATTCTCTCTACCTATGTTATTTGATTACTGTAATAAGAGACTACCTATATTTTGTCCTATGATAAGAGAAACTAAACAAATATATATTATATATATTACATGTATATTTCATATATATATATATACACACACACACACACGCACACACACACTCACACATACATACAAACGCACAAAGTTCTTCCAAAGTATTCAGAGTGGTATGTTTACTTGTGCTTTCTCCTTATTGCACTTCCCTAACCAAGCCTGGAAGAAAATTTGTATTAATTTTGTATCTACATTTTCTCTCCCACCTGGCTCCCACACTTGGTAGGAAAAGCAGGAGCTCAGTAAATATAGAAAAAAAGTCATTATTCCTTTTGCTGAAAAGAAAAGGCAAAGTATTTAGCCGCTGTTCATACTTCTTGAATAGATCTTTCCAGTCTTCCTAGCTTCTGAAAGGTGGGAATTACAGGTCCCTTAGATTCTCTACTGTTCAATCAAGACCCCGACTAATTGAACTAAATGCACCCCCATGATCCTTTTATTGCATAATACGTTTTAAGGCATTTTAGCAGGAGACTGTCTGCTGAGGTTAGAGGTGGAGTGTGCAACATGATAATGAAATAGTGATGCCACTTGGAAATCTGAAGTGCGAAGTAAATACACGGCACTACTTTGTTATTGTAGCCTCATTCTATTTAGGTGTGAAGCATATGCATTTTAATTTATATCTCAATCTACATAGAGGACTGTTTTTTAAAGAGTTCTTTGTTTATGTCAGTGCCAAAATGCAACTTTTAAAATGTTTCACATTCATATAATTTTAAAACTTTTGTTTGAAGCAATTAGTGACTAAATCTTGCAGGTTTTTCCAAAGGGAAGATAGTCTATGAGCTAAGTATATTCTGTTAATGTAAAAAAAAATCAATAAACTTCCCCTTCATGGTTCTAGGTGGGCCATTAGAACTGAAACTATCTTTTTTCCCAACACTCTTAGTAATCCAACATAACATCTGTTGAAACACCACATACAGAAATAGTGCTTTAGGATGCCCTTGATCAAAGCCAAGAGACTAACAAGAGTTGCAGAATTTCTTGCTGCTCAAAATATGTTTGCAAATTGCAAAGGTGCAATTGCCCATCAACAACTTTGTGCATGTCAAGAACCCAGCGGAGTGGTGAAAATTGTGCGTGTGTGTGTGTGTGTGTGTGTGTGTACCAGCTGTGAGGGTGAGAGGACAAGCCACCAAATCAAGAAGAAACTCAAGCCTCTGGGATCTGTTTTTTGAAAGTGGGGACGGTTAACTGCAATAACAACAGTGGCATCTAATCAGTGAATCTATCTGTATCACCATTCTGCCTGAAAGCCTTCATCTTTCCATTAGCTCTTAATATTAATATTTGTGAAAAGGAGTGAATACAAACAGTCAAGCTCAAAATTTGGCATCTAAATACCCATTGAAAGTTGACCAGGCAAAAATTCAGATAGACAAACTCCTACACTGAGGGATTTCTGAAGACATTGTAAAATCTGCTACCACCATAAAGGGAAGGGGAAGAAGACGTTGTAAATTTTAACACACTTTTGAATATAGGTGGGCAGTCATTCTGGTTTAAGGTAGCCTGGACCTAGTGGCTAAACTTTGCCTAAGAAGAGACAATTGGGATAAACATAAAGAAAAACATATGAATCCATCCCATGTGCTGTGTCAACAAAAATAAAAATTTAAAATAAATCTCATTGACTCATTTTCTTCTTTCTTCTTATAACTATAAAACTTTCATTAGAGCAAAGGTTGAGAGACCCGTTCAGACCTATGTGGTGAACATGGGTCCCCACCTCTAACCACCCAGGGGCTCTTCTTATTTAAACTGACGCTCTGAGGTCGCCTGTCTCTCCTCTGAGGCTGCCCGACAACCTTTACACTCTTTCTGGCTCCATCTGTTCCAGCTTATTTGCAGCTGCTGTTTGGAGGAAAGTCCACAGTAATTATCTCCTTAACACATAATTTATCTTGCTGTGACCATCTTTGAACTGCCGGTGTGCAGAGGGGCCCAGTGCATCCTCTTCCTGCCACACGGCTGTGCACTACTCCGAACCCTCCATCTCTGGTGGGATGTACAGTCTCTCTCTGCTTCTGCTCAGCTGAGTTTAAGGGCCCCATCTCTCACTGAAACTTCTTTTCCATTTTGGCAATTTGCCAATTTCAAGAGCCCAGAATATTTTCCTTCTTAATATTTAAAACTGTATTTTTAAAAAAAGAAGACTTCATACTTCATCGTGAATACCTATACAGTAGTGAGATAGATATATATATATATATATATATATTTTTTTTTTAAATGCATGGCTTTCCAGTGACTCTAAGCAAATCTTTTCAAAATTCAGAGCATCAGTTTCTCCCTCTATAAAATGGGGAAATTCCATCAGACGTTTGTTCTGAGGATTAAATGCAGGAACAGAGAAAGTAGAACATCTCATGTTTTAATGTGCACAGGAATCACATGGAAATCTCGTTACAGTGCAGACTGTGACTTGGCAGGCCTGAGGTAGGTCCCGGGACCGCACCTGTAACAAGCTCCCAGGCGATGCCAACGCTGTGCAAGCCATGGGCAGCATGGTGAGTAGCAAGAACAGAGAGTGCTATGTGAAACACCTGTCACAAGGGGCCCTTTTGTTTACCAGCATCCAGAAGGAGTCCCCCACGATGGTGTTTGCTGCTAATGTCTGTCTCAGAAGGCACACTACCAAAATCATTTCTTTGAGTTAAATAATAAATGCGGGAGCAAAAGCCACTATAAAAAACATTCACATATATTACTTGGAGGTTTGTGCCTGCTCTTTCCTCCTCCCGCTAGCCTAAATGAGCTCTGTGAGCCCCTCTGATTGTGCAAGAGAGAATCCATGGTTGCAGTAAAACTAAGATAAGAGAGGGCAGTGTGACCCCTCTGTGAAGGGATCCCAGAGTTTCCAGAGACAACTCTGGGCTGAATAGGAATAGGAAGGAAAGAGGCAATTGTGCTATTTGGGGGAGACAGTTGCTGTGGCTCACCCCAGCTTTGGGAAGGCCTGTCTGGTCCTGCTGGCAGGAATGCCTGTGTTTCACTGAAGATGGATTCCCTGAGAACCCTCTAGGGCAGGTGTCCCTCACGCATAGATAGAAGCTGATACAGAGAGGAGGCAGAAGAGTGATCGACCGAGAGTTTATGATGGAGCTTCCTGCCCCAGCACCGGGCAGCAGCGAGACAGATGCTCCTTCTAGCAAATGTGCCCACCGAGTCCAGAACAAACCTGGCGGCAGAAATGGCAACTGTCAATCTCCAGGGCTGGCGGCAGAGCAGGTGGCTCAGGACGAAAGGCCAGGAAGGTGGATCGCTGTCACTATCGCCGTGTGATAAATGGGAAAGGCAGCTTGACTCTCCAAGTGGGTGATGAGAAACAAGTCAGAGCTGGGTGAGCATCTGAGCAGTTCTGAACAGTGACAAAGCTGCAAGGATTAGAGAGCATTAGGGTGCGTGTGGTCTCATCCACCTGGGGCTCTGCGGAGGGGGTGGCCTCCGCAGCCAGGCAGAGCGGACATCTAGAGCATTCCGGTCCACTTCACCCATGGAAAAGACTGCTCCCAAATAGAAAAGGGCTAAGTGGGGTGCAAGGGAGGCCAGTGAAGGAAGACAGAGCCATTTAACGCACACACATTTTCTCACAGAGACAAGGTGGGCTGGGAGTTTCTTGGTGCAGAAAAGCAATCAGCAAGGGAGCAAGGAAAACTGCTGAAGGAGAAATATTATAAATGGCAAAGGCATGACAGGTTATCCAGGCAGGAAGGTGAGCAGATTAGAGAAGGGATTGAAAAGGCACCAGCGCTACTTCTGGTCTCCTGGGGCCGGAATATGAGTACACACTTGGGAGGAAGCTAATGATACAAGAGAGACAAACTCAAGTTTGGAAACAGCCAAGGATTAGAATGGAAAACCTACGAGATGACCAAATCACCTAGTCCTAGCAAAGTGCTATGATTCTCTGGGAAGAGAAGTAAAAATAAAAGCACATTGATTATAGTCTACAGGACACATATGCATAGCCTAGATTTCTTGGCATAATAAATACATGCTAAGGTCTGGGGATGCTAACAAGACTGCAGAATCTGGGAGAACACCAGAGAGAAGGGAGTGAGGAGGGGTGGGTCAGTGACTGGACATCTAGTTTGTACAGTGTTAAAAAATAAAATAAATGGGCAATCACTCACTCTTATTGTAAGAGATGTTTTTAACTACATATTTTAGGAAGTGGCAAATAATCAAAAGGTTACAAGATTCCCTAAATTCTGTTGCCTTTTCAAAGGGTCTCTGGTCTGAAAAATTTTGAAAACTGCAGGTTTATTAGCAGAGACACACATACATAAAGTGAAATGGAGAATCAATTTAATTATCTAAAATAGTTCATGTATCAAATCACATCACTGCTGTTTCATAGGTATATTTCCTCAAAAATATTATATTTTGTAGGGAGTTGAATTTTATAGACAATTGTAGCAACTTAACATTTTGTCTGAATCAGGGTTTCCCAAACTGGGCAATCTTGACATTTTAGGGCACTCTTGACATATGGGGCCAGCTAATTCTTAGCTGGAGGGGGCTGTCCTGGGCATTTTAAGGTGTTTAGCAGCATCCCTGGCCTCTACCCCTTAGATGCCAGAAGCACCCCCAGCTGTGACAACCAAAAATATCTCTAGACACTGTTAAGTGTCCCCAGGGGAGCAAAATTATTCTCATTTGAGAACCGGTGGTCTAAAGTGTATCTAATGATAGCTAGCTAACTACCTAGGTTAAGTCCAAGGGTTATAGCTATAGAGAAATAAAGGCTTTTATGCATTGATCAGAATGTGGATTATATAATCACTCAATCCCCTGCAGGGATTTTCTAGGATTCTCTGATTCTGCAAGAAATTCTACTAATCACTAATCAAAATGGCCTTAAATCACACATTTGATTAGGAACTGCTGCTTTTGTCTCACTTATGTCCCCGGAACTACATGTGTGATGTTTATTACCACCTTGACCTTGTGGGACTGCCATACTCAGCTCTGCTGTTAAGGTTCAAACTGACGTGCAAACAGGACAACGCTCGAGTTGCAGCATATAATCATTATTAAAGGATATGTCCTAAAATTTGCAAGAAATCTACTTGATTTGTAGTTGTGAAAAAGAACAAAATAGGACTGACCAACTATGAATGTTAAAGTAATTATTACTGATGACAAAATGAAATAATTAGGAAAAGAAATCCAGAATTACATTTAAAGGATGGATTAAAAATAATCTCTTGGTTCGTGCTATAATGTTTTCATATTATGTCTTTGCTTTTTCATCAACTCCAACAGAAACTCCTAATGTGCTGTAATTCATACAGGGTTCCCTTTATGGTTTTTGTTGTGATAAATAATAAATTTTTAGTGTATCAAAAGAACAGCTCCTTTTTTTTTTTTTTTACCAAATTGTTATGTATTGCAAATGGTGTAAAATTGGACTTGATGTACTACTATAAGATGACTAAATTAGATCAAAACTGTAGTCCCAGCATATACTGATATCTAAGCCTCCATTACCTCATCTGTAATATGGGACTAATAATACCTGCCCTGCCCTTCTCACCCAAATGAGATTCAGATCAACGAATGGATATGAAAGCAATGTGAGTACTGCACACATACAACAATTAATTTACTCAAACATGATTTTGGAATTAAAATCCCTTCCACCAAGGGTTTCAATGAATACAAGAGAGCTTAATTAAAAAAAAAATTACTGAGTGGAAAGTAACCCTAATTAATAGATTTTCTATTCAATTTTCTTGATATACATCTTTCAAATACCTGGTTAAATAAATTCAGGATATTAAAAATGAATAAAATACTCATACCATCCATAAACTTCATTAAGAATACTCTCATTTGATTTTTTTTATTAGTAAAGGTTAATAAAAATAAATAAATCTATGATTCACTTCAGATTCTTTTGTGTTTTTACTTATGTGCCTATGTCCAGATGAGAGACCGAAACTGCTATTAGTGACCAGCTGTTAGAGAGCAGAGGGAAACCGAAAGATGGAAGGTCAGTGCAGAATCACCCTTTGCCAATTTCCCTCTATCAAGTCTCCAGGAAAGGCAACATCTGGACCAGTGCAATCCACAGGTGAGTTCAGGCAGACTCCTGCACACTGCAGGCTTCAAGACAAAGCCACTTATAGGAGTTGGTTTTGCCTATGTAGCTTATAAATAAAAGAATGATAGTATATTTAATAATGATGTCCATAAGTGATTATCAAGTATTAAACCTCTTTCAGAATTTGACTTGTTTTTATCTTCAGCCAGTTCTCCTTGCATTAAGGAATCATTTATGCAAATGCAACATGAGGCAGAGGGGAGAGATAAAGAGCTGTCTAAGACCTTATGAATGACTACATTCAGCCTGTCTGATATTATTTGTTTTTCGTTAATGGAATTATATCAGGCACTGTGGAAAGAACCACTCCCTTGTACTAATAGCATCAGAGGGCAGTTGGGCAAAAATTAGATGTAAGAATTGGGAGGAACATTTCTTTATTTGGTTCCTTTTGAACATAAAAGGAACATAGCGTACCTTGAATGAGAATTAGAGGAGCACATCAAAGAAGCTAAAAATCTGCCGCTGAGCTGCAAATGTCCTCATACATCAAAGGACACCCAAGTCAGCAGGATAAACCTCCAGCTTGGGTAGCCAGACCTGAGCCCTTCCACTCCTGATCACGAGACAAATGCATTGTTAAAGAATCAACAAGACACGTGCAACATGACGGAGATAAGCAGTGGTCAATGAAACCCAGGGAGCCAGTGATGACGGGTGACAAAAAGGAGCAGTAATGTTTTCAAAGCTTGGACAGGACCAAGAGAAAAAAAAAAGCCATCGGGGAAAGAAGATAAAAGTGGTAAACAGCACAGCAAAGGGTGTGGGAGAGATAAAATAGGAGGAGGAAGAATCAGCACAGGCAGTTCTGACATTTCTGACGCTTTGCTGAAATGCGCTTGGGTTTCAAAGGTGTCAGCATCTGAGGGATGATTTCTCGCGCTGAGCTCCAAGGGATCATCAGGCAAGATGAATGGAGGACTGAAAGCCATCTCCCCTTCAGAGAGAATGGGCAGCGCAAGATGAACCAAATGGGGCTTGATATTTCTGTTGCACAAAGCTTACCGGTGAGACACTTGATACGTAGTGTTTCTACCCAGTGAAAAAAGGCAAGTGTCTCAGAAACATGTGTGGGATTCATTCCTGTGTGTGAATCCCAGCTTTGGGATACGTGGCCAGGCTGAGTGGAGCCACACCCCTTCACTGTACTTCTTGCAGGAGTGCTCATTGGGCATTTCAACTGGCATTAGAACCGTAAATAGTCAAGCCCATCGAATTCTCCAAAACCACAACATAGTATTTACCTTTAAGGAGAAAAATACATTTTCTTTTTTCTTTTTTTTCTTTCCTTTTAGAACACAGAAAAACCACAGTCTTTCCCCTACTACATGTGCCACATCTAGCTCAGTCCTTGGCACTAACTGGATTCTCAACAAATATTCTGTTGAACGGATATTAAAAGGGATAGGAGTATAACAGACCCTAAAGATTGTTCATTCACTTGTTCAGGGAGAAAGTGGATGCTGACTATTTTAATGTTCTCTCATTTCCTTCTTTTTGGTTACTTTGCATATATGTTTTTCATCAACCTTTACTTCTGAGACTAAAATGGTGATTTACTAACTTTAGACAGCATCAAAATCACCTCAAAGACATAAAAATGCAACTTGCTGGGTTCCAACTCCAGCATTTTTGATTCAGTAGGTCCCAAATTCAGTTTGATTCAGTTGGAGTCCTAAATTCACATTTTTAACAAGTTCTCTGGGCATGATGGAGCCACTGGTCCAGGGACCACATTGTGATAACCACCATCTAGAATATTAATGGCCATCAGAAGTACCTTTCACCATATGTCCATCTCTTTATTTGCTAATCCTTCCAGTTTTGTGGGATGAACCTAAACCACTCATTCTAATCAAAATGCATAAAGAATTTATAAGTTCCAAAGAAAAGCTGGGCATTAAAAGGTGACAAAGAAATTTTATAGAAAATGATTTAAAGTGTCCAGTGGAAGCAATTGTGTTCTTAGCTGCAGCCTGGGATTTTGTTACTTAACAGACTTATTATTTAGGAGTGTGTTCTCCATTGCTAAATGCATTGTGTACATTCCTTAAGCATGTTTTATTTCTTCCTGAGCAACTGTGTTTCCCTCCAACTGGAAATTCCCTGTTGGAAATCACATCACTGAGAAGCTACAAACATAAACTGGGTTAGTTCACAAAGGTTTGCACAACTCCTCTTTGTCATTTACATTATATATTAGAGATGAGAATGAATGAGGATTTTTCCTATCATCTTACACAAATTCCTACCAGAAACTCAAAGTATCCAAGCACATGCATGATCTACCAGGCCCACTCACTGCCCCAAGCTTCTCTTCCCCAGCAAAGAGAATCATCAGCTGTCTGACTGCCTCAGGCAACAACCTCTGAGTCACAATTGACTCTTCCTTCCCCTTACATCTCACATCCAATTGGCCAAAGCATTTTTTCTTCTCCTTTTAAAGTATGTTGCATGCACGTCTTTTTTTCTCCCTCACCATTTGTTTTGCCTCAGTCCAGAAATACATCCTCATTTACCCAAACCATTGTAGCACCCTCCTGACTAATCCCCCATCTTCAGTTTCTCTCCATTTTCATTTTCCTTTCACTCAGCTGTCAGTGTTAATGTTTCTAAGAGATACGTTCTTATTACTCTTATGCCTAAAATCTTTCCTAGGCTTCCTGCCACCAAGAGAATGAAGATTGGGTGTCTCTCGGGGGCTTAAAAAGCCCTTCAGGCTGAGCCTGATCCCTGCTCACCTTTTCAGGTACAACTTTTGTTCCACAAATATTTTACATATACTTAATTCTCTGCCAGGACCAGCTCTATGCTCTGCACAGCTTGCACCTTTCCTTTCCTTTAATATTCATGCACCTGATCCACCTCTCAAATCCTGCTGATCCTCCCATGCCCGGCTGAAATGCCATTGTTTCTCTTCAGCCCCAATACCGCACTCACCCCTTGACTTGTTGCAGCAAAATCTGCTTTTCCTTCTCTGTAAGCTTCTTAAGAGGAGAAACCAGGTTTTAATTATTTTTGGATTCCCATAATATTTACAAGAGTTACTGGAAACAAAGAAACGCTGCATTGAGTTGGATAGAAATTAGATAAAGATTTGTCATAATGGGGCTCTGATTAGATGAATGTTATTCTGATGGAATGACAGCATTCTCAAAGTAGAGCTTGGAGAACATGGGCATCTTGTGATTTAGATTAGGCTTAGTTGATCAAAACAGATCATAGGAGCCTTGTTTTGATGTTTTCCAGGCACACAAACAAGAAATTCAAAGAGTCCCACAGTAAATTCATTTGATTACATGGAAAATGTTCACACAGCCAAATAAGCTAAAAAAAAGAAAAAAAAATTTAGATGGTAAAAACTCATTCATATGCTCTTATCACTCTAACCTCAAACATAAAGAGTGCTTTAGCATTCTAAAAAGCAGCAGGTGTTTTTTAGAAAATTCAAGAGTGATGTAGACCAGTACAAAGATATCCATGTATACCTCAGTGTGAATTCCAGCTTTGTCACCTACCAGATGGATACTTTTAAGCAACTTATTTAACCTGCCTGAGCCTCAGTTTCCTCATGTAAAATAGAGATAACAACACCTACCAGACAGGTTGATGAATAGACTAAATGAGATAATGTGCATAAAATACTTAGCACAGAACCTAGTACTTAACGGGCACTCAGTAAATAGGCCTCAAACACGGTTTTGGACACAGGTGAAAATTAGTCACTTATGTGTTATAGAAATATGCATACATTTTAGAAAGGCATGAGGATGTTTAGATAGCAGAATTAAAGTCCCAAAGAGAGGGTAGGAGTTGGTGATGATGGCAAGAAGAGATTGGATGAAAGTATTCATCTATCTGCATAATTTTCTCTTCTGCAATATAAACAGTTCAACCAACAGGTATTTCAAAGGCAGTCTATTGCTTCCATTATGTACATATGGGTAGCTTTACTAGCTACAGTGTTAATTCCCCATTGTTCAATTATAGGCTTTACATCCTACAAGTGTTTCCAGGGGTGAAAGAAAATGCACTTGAATTAATAACATACCTGGCGATGGAAGAGCCACAGCCTTCTGTTAGTTTGTTTGTCTGGTGCTTTATTTCAGTGAAATAAAGATTTTAAAAATTATGATTAATTACCATGGCTTCCTCTGTCTCACACAAAATGCCTAGTACCAAGTTTAGACTCTGCAATAGCTTGGGAACAATAAGGCTAATGATGACAATAATAATTTACATCAGTAAATGGTTCAATTAAAAGCACATTTGATTAAATTATTCATTAAACCCTAAAAGCAGGTGTATAATTTATTGTTGTTGGGTTTCAATACTCCATATTAAAACACAAATCTTCTCTGAGTCAAATGCGTTTCCCTTCAGCTCTAAGACCATTCTTTCTATGTATGTTGTATACTCCTAATTAGTGTAAATATCTTTGTTACATTTTCAGATAATATTATTATGGTGCAAGGGCAGAAATATCTCTTTCTACTTTTCTTGAAGTAAAAAGGAGGACATTCTCTGAAAACTTCATGTAAAAGAGTCAAAGAACAGATTTGGTGACATGGCCTGCATTAAACACACTTCTGCTCACCAACCTGCCATTAAGCAAGGCAGTAAAAGATATTCTCAGAGAAAGAAATTAAAGAGCTGATAAATATGCAGAAAGGCAATTTTAGTGAAAGTAGAGCTAAGGGAGAAGGAAGGGGATATGGAGAGGACAAAATATACATGCAAGAAGATTTTAAAATTAGAGCGATAAGGACAGTTGCATTCAAAATGCCAGGCCAAGGGGAATAGAGACGTGAGCCAGGAAGCCAAGACAATCGGGTCCTGAGACGTGACTTAGCTGCACAAGAGCTCGCCTGCTGGAGCTCGTGCCCCTCCGTTCCAGATCAGCTGTGTGAGATAATACTTGGAGTGTTTCACACGATATTAAAAAAATATATAGTTCACCTATTCTCTACATCCAGGAGGAAGAAAAGGCTCTGAATTTGGAGAAGATGGAGAGAAATTGGCCTGTGGACCCTGCACACCTTGCTTAAAACAGTGAATGTATTACAATGACGGCAAGAAAATGACCTTCCAGGTGACCCTGTAGGAACTAACTGTGAAGTGCAAACATCTTTCCTTATAAAAGGAATCATTCCAAAAAACAGGTGATCTCTTACAACAGGAGTGTATTTGTCTTCAGTATCTGCAGCTGCACACCCTCTGCCCTGTCATGAGGCCGTGCCAAGGGGCTCAGACCCGGACTCCCCACCATGGAACCCAACATTTTTTTGGTATAACTGACTCAAAGCTGAATTTAAACTTTTTTTCTTCTCTCTCTCTCTCCCTCTCTCTCTCCCCCCTCCCCATCTAGCAACCTTCTCTTCTTGTTCTCACTCTCTGCCTCTCTTTCCTACTTTCTCTAAAAAAGTATAAAAAAAATGTGTCCTCAAAAAGTGAACAAGGAGAAATGACCATGGATGTAGTGTAGAAGAAAGGGCCGTATTGACCTTAACAGAACCCAGCTCTGTGTTCTAATCCTGGATTTGTCACTGATACCCATGTGACTTTGGACAAATAACTTCAGCTCTCTGGACTTCAGTTTTCTCTTCATTACAAAGAGGAGGTGATATTAGAACTTCTGTAATTCCCCTTCTAGTTTTATTAATAAGTAATTAGTGAAAGGGCTAAAAACTTAGGTTTTGGAATTAGATCTGGAGTATGGTACTGACTTCACTATTGGTCTTGAACATGCTATGTAATTTTTGAACCTCAGTTTCTCTCTCTGTAAAATTCAAATAAAATCATCTTGATCATAGAATGATTGACATGATTATATGTCAAGAATTTAAAATGGTGCCTGACACACTGTAAGTGTTGAATAAACCTTTTTTTTTAATTATTTTTAACCATTATGGATTTTTTGTTATTATGGTCAGAGATAGTTACTCATCTTCAAATTTAATTTCTCTAATAGCAAAAAAGTACTGCCATATTTCAAAAGCCATTTGAAAACGTAATATAAAATAGCACACAAACCAAACTATTTGTATTAAATAGATCTCCATTTACTCACATGTTAGCAACACGGTTCCTCTAAAAAGACTAAATA
The DNA here is from genome assembly GCF_041146395.1 of Eulemur rufifrons. NCBI lineage: Eukaryota > Metazoa > Chordata > Mammalia > Primates > Lemuridae > Eulemur > Eulemur rufifrons. The sequence goes on from NC_090987.1 coordinate 18,136,068, forward strand.
AAACAGATCAAAAAAATTCCCTTCTCAGAGCCATCAGTGGGTGGTAGGTGACATCAGGTCTATTCAACAGTGTATTTGCCTTGTAGGTTTTTTGTTGGTGGCTGCTGGTATAGTTTCCGATTTGTTGGGAAAGCTATCCACTTTCTTTTGGGATTTATTTCTTGGAAAGCATTGACTCTTTCTCAGTATAAGTAAAACTGGTCATGCTTGCTACATCACACCACACTTCAGTCTAAATATATTCCTTGTGCCAACTGGGCCTTTATGACATGACCCTTTCTGTTCAAGTTTACACAGGGAAAAGGAAGAGTCTCAGAGATGTCAACTGGGGCACAGCTTTAGCTTAAGCTGTCAAGTTGGAGTAAATGATACATGTATATAAACAACAATTCCTGAAGCTAGAAAAGGCTTTGGTAAGGAGTATTCCATCCACACTCACTACCTTCTTTGTGTTCTTATTGCAGGGAAGATGAGCGTTGTTTGCACGACAGGCTGGAAAACGCAGGTTTTTACCAAAGCCATGGGGCATAGCGCTGTGGTCAGGCTGGCATAGGCTGCTTGTTGAAAGATGTTTCAAAACTACAACATTTTAGCCATAAGTTCAAACCTCATTCTAGATGATTTCTAAGATGAATCTTAGGAATTGTTGAGTGATTTTGTGTGACTATGAAACAGTTAAGGAGAAGAACCTCACTGAAATAACAGGTGTGGAATCCTGAGCTCAGCATTCAGGGTAACATTTCACATCAGGAATTGTTAATAGAAAACCACAAAGATGATGGATAACATTAACATTTATTGACTGTATTCTATGTGTATAACCAATAAACAGATTAAACTCATTCAATGACCACAGATGGTAGGTATCATCTCCCTTTTAAATATGAGAACCTAAGGTACCACAAGCCTAAGTCACATAATTGCTATCAGTGGAGGTGAAATTCAAACTCAGTCTACCTCCAAAGACTCTGCTTTTCTTCTTGGGATCCTAACAAATGAGGTGTGGGAAGAATCCTCCAGGTACCAAAATATTTTAGTTTTCTTTTCTTATTCAATCTGTGTAAGGCCTATAAAATCCCACATACTAGAGTCACATCAAGCATTTTTACAGACATCAGCAATGGAAGTTGCCAACTTGCTGCTGGCTGTGCAGGACAGTCAAAGCACTCCCAGGGTATTCCGTGTTTATACATATGTGCAATAAGACACAGAATTCGCTGATGGCACATGGTGTACTTAAGGCCAAAGACTTTTGCATTATAGCAGCAAACTTTAAATCACCTCAGACAACAACCGAAATACTGCAGCTCAAGCATCAGCTCTGGTTTGGGAAAAGGATCAGTCTAATGCACGAAGGTAGGATCATCATGTGACTTGGAGTTCTGCAGCACTCGGGGACCTATCTGAGGATGACAGAAGATGCAGAGAGAGAAGACGGACACCAGTTTAGCCACACCTGGCTATATGTTCCATCAATACTTCATTGGGAGGGAACTGACAAGTAACATCACAACTACATGAGTTTTGCCAGTACATCATTCTGTAACGTAGTCTAGAAATATTATGCTTAAGCTATTGTGGGGCTATTAACTTTCTAATATAGGAATTATCTAGACTTAGCACTATCCAGAAAGTGGTGAGAAAAAATGGGGATTGGAATAGAAAATAGGAAATAAGAGATATAAGAGATGCATGAAAAAAATAGAAAGAAAGAAAAAAATAAATAAGATACTTTGGCAATAATCTTATATTTGATATACAGAAGGAAGTTTTCCACTGACTGGTCTAGCCTGAACCCCATGATCTACTTCAGGACTTACAATGCCCCACCCATCTATACTTCCATTAAAAATTGTCAGGTGTAACTTACTAAGGGCTTTGCACAATTTGGAAACAGTGTGATACTTTCTTAAATAGGATCTAGGCAGATCCTGTTGTCTAGTGGAGTGTTGGATTAGAAGTCAAAGTCTGATTTAGCTCTATCACCAACATCACTCTATGTAGCTCAAAACAGGTCACTCATATCTTAACTCAGGAAAAACTGGGAGAAAAAACACGGCCCACTTCACTACATAGTCATTCTTTGACAAAAGCACTAAACATATGTAAAGCAACTCATAGCTTTTCCTGTATGACACTTGTGCTTCACCTAAAAACTTTTTCGCTTAGGAAAAAGGGGAAATGGATTAGAAGGAGTAATGTGAGGCAGTATGGCTTATTGGTTGGGAGTATGAACTTTAAAGTTAGAAAGACATTGGTTTTGGTGCCCTCTATGGTACTAGCTTGGGGTACAGGCAAATGCTTAATCTGGAAATTGGTACTAATAATAATAGTTCCTACCACAAAGGGTGGTTATGAAAAAAAAATTTTGCTAAAATCAGATTTGTCAAAGAATTAAAAACAGAATTCCTACTCAATTAGTAATCCCACTCTTAGGTAACTACCCAAAGGAAAAGAATTCATTCTATCAAAGAGATACCTGCATTCCTATGTTTATCACACCACTCTGCACAATCACAAAGATATGGAATCCACCTAAGTGTCCATCAACCAATGACTGGATAAAGAAACTATGATATATACATAATGGAATACTACACAGCCATAAAAAGGAATGAAACCACATCTTTTGCAGCAACATGAATGGAACTGGAGGCCACTATCTTAAGTGAAATAATTCAGAAACAGAAAATCAAATACCATGTGTGCTCACTTATAAGTGGGACCTAAATAAGCAGTACTCATGGACACAGAGAATGGAATAATAGACATCAGAGACTCGGAAGGGTGGGAGATTGGGAGGGTGGGGGGGGTGTGGAATCAGAAATGACCTAATGGGTATTACATACTAGTTACAGGGTTAGGGTTACACAAAAAGCCAAGACTTTACCACTACACAATATATCCACGTAACAGATTCATGCATGTACCCCCTAAATCTATAAATAAATAAATAAGCAAAATGTGATGGGGAGAAGATATTTCAGAATGGCCTGAAACACATGACTCGCCCAGGGATGGTAGGGTTTCATGGGGACACCTGAGGCCTTAGGCAATCAGGGGTTAATATAAGCACCTGATAAGGAATGCAGAGGCAACCAGACACTAAAGAAAGCAGAAATACAAGGTTAAATTAAAAATAAAAACAAAAACCTTTATTCTGTTGGTCTCTCTCTTGTTCTTGGCGAACACAAGAGACTACCAACCCCCCAGGGAATAAATCAAGAATGCTCCTTATGCCAGAACCACCTGGTAACAAAGCAAATTCAATGATGTCCCAAGAGCCAAGACCAGCTGATTCTCTATCCTCTGTCAAGGTGGGCTCCAAGAAAATGCAGCAGATGCAATATTCTGTGCTGAAAAGACACCAGCCCCCAAAAGGGTGGGGCAGCAGCAGGGATTATAAAGAGGGACTTTTGGCACCTGGCCCTCCATTGCTGTCACATTCGTAGAAGGGGCTTCTAAAGGAAGAAGCTGCAAGAGCCACTCCTCATAGTTATTAATAGCAATAACAGCTGCCACTAAAAATGTCACCTGACCTACAGTCCCTACCCCTGACAACTCTGACATCACCACCCATCATCAGCCCTTCCCATCTTGATTGCATGTCAGACAACTGGTCTACCTGTCCACATTGTTCCTGAGAGGAGTGTCTGCTATCTTGCCTTGTCTCTTTTAAAGACTACCTACTTCAATATTTCAATGGAAAAGCTACAGCAGCTCACAAGAACATAAAGTTCATGACACAGAAACAGGACAATTTCAATAACTCTTGTATTTTTCCCCTCATTTCACATCATAGCACTAATGTTAGAGGTATATCTGTTGCACTGAAGAGAATCACTATTTGATAAGATGAAAATATGACCTAGTCAGTGTAACAATAGCAAGGTCCTGAGTTCACTGACTTCTGGGCTTGCAAACCTGCAGCACTGAACGTGAACTGTTCTGAATCAGGTTTTGAATTCTGCTTTGCTTCTAAACAACCTCACTTTTATTCTGCCCACATCAGATTCCAACACCCTCCCTTCTAAACCCAATACCCATTAAATGCAATTTTAGCTCATGGCCTTTTGCATTATGCCACACTGACTTCCCCCAAAGGTCTTCATTCGAGGCCCTTTCTCCCATCAAGAATGTCCTCACCTCTTCACTGAGGAAAAACTCATCACATCTTTCAAGAGCTGCTCTAACTTCTTCAGCTCAAATTCATCTTTACATCTCCTTAATTCCTATAGTTACTACTTGGCGCCATCATTTCTCATGTAGTATGTCTGGCCTCGTCTGGGTCATTGATTTTCACATGTTCATTCCACCTGATGCTCTAAATGAGAGATTCTCAAACTTTGGGACCCTTAAAATTCACCCTTGGGGAGTTGATCCAAAATTCTATTGGGAGGTATGCAGTCAGATCTGGAGATGAGCACTTTTAAGAAGCACCATGATATTCTTATGCAAGGGGACCATGGACCATACTTTAAGAAATGCTCCCCTGGATCCTCAACTGCTCAGAAATCATGTGGCCTTCTTGGCACATCACCATTAAGGAGCCACCATATCTTGATAAGCACAGTCTGGGCGTTGGATAATGGTAACATCACAGGGCTTACCTTGTCTCTAAAGATTGAGTTTCCTCAATGGTGTGCCAGTTCTGGGCCTTGCTCTGTTCCTTTTGATTCTCTTGTCTCTAAGCCACATCTCCCAAGCTATGCAACATCCCCACCTTAGTGCTTTGACTCAGCGTTCTGTCCCCACCTCCCTGACCACAACCTGAGCTTGCTTCCTGCTTCTGGCATCTGTGCTCCATTTGGAAATGCCCTCCCAGATAGCTGTCCATAACTTTCCTCTGTTCCATGTGACCACTGCAAACCTTTTGCTCCTATGTAACTCTCGAAGGAAGTGCCACCCTGCCTGCTCCAGCCTCAAAGACACTGCTTGTACTGGTGTAATCATCTCTACCATGCCCACCTGCAGTTACCATTCCAATGTTGATTATTTTATCCATTTATTTTACTTATGAGATCCAATGACTTAGATTTGGTAAACATGGAGAACGACATTCTCAGGAGACAGCAGTGGCATTCTTGGATTTACTAAGGAAATAATGGCAGATAACTTTAGAATTTTTCTCTTCTTCTTTAACCTTGCGGAATTGTGATTTCTAACCACTGGCATCTTTAATGAATAAAATAAATAGTTTGGACAAATGTACTTATCCTTGGACCTGAAAATTGTTAAAAAACAAACAAATAGATTGTCAAAAGCAACCTATTTCAGGTCCTAGGACAAGAAGACCAAAGAACAGCCATTGACCTTTTATTTTTTTTTTCCTTGTTGAATTATGTTTATTAAATTGTTACATAAATATAAACATTAAACTGCTTATAAACTCTTCATGTTTGTAGGTCTTATACAATAATAAGACTAAGATAAATTTATAAGTTAAATACAAATAAGCCATAAAGTGAACAAAATTTAAATTAAGTGTATTTTTTGTTTTTTTGTTTTTTTTGTTTTTTGTTTTTTTTCTTTAATCATCAGGGAAATGCAAATCAAAACCACAATGAGATATCACTTAACTCCAATGAGAATGGCCTTTATCAAAAAGTCCCAAAACAACACATGGCGTGGATACGGAGAGACAGGAACACTCATACACTGCTGGTGGGACTGTAAACTAGTAGAGCCCCTGTGGAAAGCAATATGGAGATACCTTAAACAGATTCAAGTAGACCTACCATTCGATCCAGCAATCCCATTATTGGGCATCTACCCAGAAGAACAAAAGTCATTCTATAAAAAAGACACCTGCACCCAAATGTTTATAGCAGCACAATTCACAATTGCAAAGATGTGGAAACAACCCAAATGCTCATCAATTCATGAATGGATTAGTAAAATGTGGTATATGTATACTATGGAATATTACTCAGCTATAAGAAATAACGGTGATATGGCATCTCTTTGGTTCTCCTGGAGAGAGTTGGAACCCATTCTATTAAGTGAAGTATCCCAAGAATGGAAAAATAAGCACCACATGTACTCACCAGCAAATTGGTTTCCCTGATCATCACTTAAGTGCACATTTGGGAATAACACCAATTGGGTATTGCACAGAGGTGGGGGCTGGGGGGAGGGGATGGGTGTATACCTACTTGATGACTGCGATGTGCACTGTCTGGGGAAAGGACACACTTGAAGCTCAGACTTGGAGGGATGGGGGGGCATGGGCAATATATATAACCTGAACTTTTGTACCCCCATAATAAGCTGAAATAAAAAAAAAAAAAGAAAGAAAGAAAAAAAAGGCCTTTTATTTTTGTTTAGATCTTCCTCAACCAATTTTCTGGAGTCCTGAAAAACCTGGAAGGGAAGACATAATGATAGAAGATGCAGACAGGGCTGCTTTATGGACCTGCTGCTTTTTCTCAAACCAGGCTTCACATTTCAAAAGGCTGCTCCCACACTGCCAGTTCAGTTCTATTTTACAACATGGCAGCACGTCCAGCTTCCCTAATAACCTCTCTGGAATCTCTCGTGCTCTTCTCTCCCTCTGTGCTCTCAGCCTTTTACACTTCCTCGTCTGCCTTGCACTTAGTTACCATTTAAGGCCACCTCTTCCTTCTGGATTACAAACTCCTTGAGGGCAGGGTGCCTGACACCTTCATCTACATTACACCCCATAATACTTGCACAGTACCTTTCTTGAGGTACATGCTCTGTTGCTTCATAATTGTGTCAAATGGAAATCAGCATTGGCTTTGCGTGCTTCGCTTCCCATTTTCTCCCTTGGAGCTCGGAACACATCACAGGAGATGGATGCTTTCCAGAGTGTCTCGCCACTCCTGAAGCAGAGGCGCTGTGCCACACTGAATTCCAACTTCCTCAAGCCATCGTATATTATAATTGGTAGCAGCCAGGCGCCTTATGCTTTTTATGCCAGATGAGATGATATTTGAAAAAAATATATGAAAAGGTTATGAAGGGTCCAGATGGCTTGTAACAGGGATGTAAACAACCTGACATATCCACAAAGGTATAAAAAATGTTATTTCTAAACCTGTACGATGATAATTGAAAAAAATCTCAGCAATTCTGGCAAAGTCATACAAAGCATTCAGGGAAGCCCTTGTCAGTCTTTTAGCATATGTAGAATGTAGGCTCGCAGATTTTATTTCTCTCCCTACACTTCGGAAACGGCATTTGTAATTCACTGCTAGAACTAACAAAAAGACTAATTTCTTGGTGTATAATCCTCTGCAATTGCAGAAACATGCCAACTAGTTTTCCCTGTCTCTTGCAGTACAAGATTGTGTTAGAGAGAAGCATAAACCAATTAAATGTCAGGAGCAATTAACTTCTGCATTTTTCACGCAACGGAGAATGAGAAAATTTTATAGTGCTTCTATAATTAAAGTTAATAAAAATGAATACAGAATTCCCCAACTGCTCGTAAGTCATTCAGGTTCCTAGGACCATAACATAAAAATATTCTCTACCTTGCATGACTCTCATGGCTTCATTGGAAATGTTGTGGGGACTGGGTCTCTTCTTGCTTTTCACAGGCACCTACTCAGTGAATCCACCACTGTGTTCTCCTGCTAAAGATAATGAGAGGAGAATCCTGCTGGACTTACAAAAAAGAGAAAAAAGCTGGTCCATCTACTTTGGCCATTTGAGGACCTGGAATGCAGAGGGAATTCTATAGTCACTAACAGCAAATCTGTGAGATGAGAGCCAGAAGGACCTAAAAGCAAGAGAAAGCTTTGAGTCCAGGGAAAGAAGTCATATTAAAGTCTCATTTCAACTCCATTTCAAGGCAGAAGAAAGGGTTTAAAATCAAAGATATTGTCACTATCCTCATGCATCTCACAGAAGAAAGGTGTGTGATAAACACAAATGGATATTTTTAAGCATGGAGATGCACGTGTACTTAATGACAAATCATTCTATTTGAGGAACGTCTTCCTGCCAAATATGTATAAATACCAGGGCTTTGTACATAATTATAGTGTAAAGGGGTACTTTTCTAAACAGAAAAGATGCCAAAATTCACAAATACTTCCCCCTAGATGCTATTAATGCTCCTGGAGCCCAAAATTGTGTCTGTGATCTATACTAGCATGTTATAATGGAGTATTTTTCTTTTTTTTTCTTCTTTGAGGAGTATTTAAAACTTCCATTCCAACTAAATATACTATATTTTGTTAGAATAAATAACCAAAGTGTGTATATGTTTATCATATATAATCAAAGCTATCAGAAGAAAGGGTTAATAAAGAGTTAAAATAATTACCCCATATCTAACTACCAAGAAATAACTTATTATCATTTAATAGAAGGAATTCCATGTATCTCTCTCCATATATTTACAGTTAGAAGAAGAGATGATAGATACATAAAAAAGACAGAAAGATTAGATAGGTAGATAGATACCGAAGTAATTTTATAAAATGTGATATTACATATGCCATTTTTATTAATGTATTAATCACCTAGACCTGGCTACAGAAAAAAAATAATTATTTGCTGTTTTCTTTTTCTCGTTAGTATAAAGATCCAGGCTTTTTAAAAAAACATCTTAAAAGGGATGAGATTTGCATATTTCTTAGAGTAAGCTATTTAACCAACACTTCTGGGTTCTCTGTCCAATTTTCTTGCTAATCATCTGGGTAATGTGGATATATCATTTTAAAGCAGAGAAACAAACACAATGATCCTTCAGGGAAAAAAAAAGTATAAGCCTCTAAAAACTCAACTTTCTTGCCAAGACCTACTGAAGGCAATGGAAATAGTAAATATCGAATAATTCAATTTAGATTAAAGTCTACCTATAGGGTCTATGTAAAAGCAAGTTTAATTAATTTATATGTCAGTTCATAAATGCATAGTAACAGTCTTATTTTATTTAGTTAAACCTGGATAAATTAGGCCTTCTAAAATTATCTGTGACACGTTTTACTCCCAGAGACATTGTTCCCAGGAAAAGGGACAAGAAGTTATCATTTCTTAAATGCAAAAGAAAAAAAACAAGATTCTGCTGCAGAAACACATGTCAAAGGTTATGCAGAGCATTTTCAGCCAACAAAGCCTACCAAAGTTGTATGAAAAGCTTAGGAGGGAGGCAGAAAGCTAAAGATGCTACTGGGATGAGAAAGTTCTAAATTTAAATTTAGAACCATGTAGTCTGCATGATTGAAAATCCTGGAGCACAGAGCTTGGTTCTATTAAAATATTTTTAAAATGTGATAGCTATTTATTATTTAACACCTATAGCAGTTATTGGTTCTGAAATAAAATTAGGTTTTGGAAAGCATCTTAGAAATTTGGCTTTACATCAAATTTCATTTATATAATTTGTAAATACATGTTTGTATAAATACTTCTATGTGTTGTGTATATAAGTGTTAGATATGTTTGCACATCATCCAAATCTTTATTACAGCATTTTTATAGTATATTTTGCTTTTTAAAAAATCTTCCTTCCATAATACTCCATCTTCAAGGGCAGAGAATATCTTATTCATCTTATACCCTCCATATAACTGGATGCATTGACCATGACAGGCATGTAATAAATGATCATTAAATGAATTTCTATATAAATAAATATATATGTACATACATACATACCCATACCTATATACACACATACACATGCATGCATGAATACACTTATTTAGGCACCTATGAGTGTAACTGTATACATTTTTATGCTTATTTTGGTGCATACAAGCATTATCATACATTACAGTGTAAGTGCCATTATAGTAAAAGAGCTAGGGGTGCACAAGGTGGAAATACTTCAAGAAAGACGTGGTGTTTGAATAAGATCTTAAAATATGGATAAGACTTTAACAAGCGTAGGTGGCAAAAGGGAATTCCAAGCTGATGGGGGACCTTGACCACAGGATGAGGTACATGTACAATTTGGGGTCTGCTGTGGCTACAGAATAAGTGTTGAATTATTCATGGGTTGACAATGAGGTCAGACAGATAAGCACAATATTTTAAGCATTTTTAATCTATTGATCATTTTCGTCTCATGATATTTGCATCAGGTTGGTAGGCTATGATCCCCATTTGACAGATGGAGGAGACACTGGTGCCTAGAAAGCTGGCCAAGGCTATTTGATTAATATGTGGAGGAACCTGCATTCAAAAACAGGCAGTCTGAAACTAGATGCACAATCTAAGTACTTTGCTATTCATGATGAATAAACAATAGAAGGAAAGTTCCCGTAGATACTTATCATAGCCAGAGGTAGCCTCAGTCTAGCAGACAGACCATTCCTTGGATGAAATCTTATGTGAGAGGAAAATGTACAGGTACCTGGGAACATTTTCTCATCAACAGGAAAGCAAAGCTAGACAAGGCTTTACTCTGCTCCAGAGAGCACTGGCTGCCCCAGGTAATGGCAGTTCCGTGGCAGCTTGCTTTCATTTTCCATGCAGTGTCCAACAGCCTGTATCTATGTCAGAGCTGGAACAAGCTGTCTTGACCCAGGACCAACAACTCAGAGATGAAGAAGGGGCAGCATTACAGAGACCTCCCCAGACCTGCCACACTCTTTTATAGTCTTGGTGCAGCAAGAGAAATTGAAACGAACTGGGAAGTAATCTGAAGAGGCCTGCAGGAGTTCCGTTAAAGGAATCCTCATATCATATCCTTGAATGTTGCATGCAAACCATAAATAACTTCAGGATCTTATACAGGAAGTTTAATGCTCAGAATACAAAAAAAAGTGATAAGAAACAGGATGGTGGGTGTCAAGGTGGAATGTCATGTATAAATTCCACAGTAAATTGGCTTTCTCTATGACTGACTTTCCCTTAGTAGAAAATGACATAAGAACAGCAATAATATAACGTAAATAGTTGTCAGGTGCTTTAAGGAGAGTGAGATTAATACTATACTGAATCTTTTTCTGAAAGCTGCCCATACAAAAATTTTACTATGTTCTCTATCCAACTGAGTATTTGCTCTATCATCCAACAGTATGTTCTGGATCTCACTGTATCCAGGCTTAATCTTACTCATATGTTTCATATGTTGCCACCGAATAATGTTTTGTTTCATGTGTAGGTATTCTGATTGTCCAAACCAACCAACTAGTGTGCTGAGCCTCTGGAGGGCCAAGGTGAATGAACATAACATTTCAGCAATAGAAGTACGAGCTTTTGACCTGGAAGGAGTCGGGCTTCCCCCAGAGCTGCCCCACCCCTCCCTGTGACACCTCAGGCAAGGTACTTCAGATTTCACTGGGCCTGCTTTCTCAGCCATATAATAGTAATGACAGCAACTACCCTGAATGGTGGCACTCATGGTTGCAATGTGATGGCTTTCTTTATGTGTGGGGGGGATTCGGGGGGACACCAAAAACTGTTAATACAGTTTTTGAGAGAAAAAGAGAATTTGAAAGGAATAGTTGTCAGGTAACTCACATCTTTATGACTTTACAAGACAAGGATGAGGTATTATAGAGCCAGGCCTTTTGGCTGACAGAGATGTCTTGGTAGTGCTACTGTGATCAGCGAGCACAGTATCTCCTCTCACCCGACACTGACCGTGACGTCAGAGGGGACCCTTCAAAGAGCACTGGTGTCCAGACCTTTAGATTCTACTGTTGATCTACTGAGTCACCTCAGTCACTTTAGTGAATTTCCCTACCATTCAGTTTCTCCAACTGCAAAATAAGGATAATGATGCCTCCTCTTCCTACCTGGAAACGTCCTATCGATGACCAGTAATGGTATTAATAAGATTCATATTTGAATTTTTGTTCACCTTTTGAATATGTGGTGGTACTGCCATTTCATATCACTACCCTGAAGAAGGCTCTCTGTCCAGTAACTATTAGTTGAAAAACTGACAAATATCTCATGAATTAGATTTTTCTTTGTTCCCATATGCCACTCTCCAATTTCTAATGGATTCGTAAAGGTCACCCACAAGGCAAGTGGCATCCTTGGGACATGGGCCCAGGCCACTGGTTCTAAATCTAGTGTGCTTTCGACCACGGCAGGTGGTCTTTCAAAGGGGAATAATAAATGTGGAAATATTAGACTGAACTACATGAAATTACAGTTTTGTAAGTTAAGAAAAACTAGTTGAATATCAGTAATTTCATATGGTTCAATATGATGCTTAGCAAATATATAAAAATTTACCCATATGCAAGACATCGTGACAAATGGTAGCTGATTAGCATTATCTACAGTGTACTCTTATGCACAACAGAATCAGTTGCCTATGGATAGCATCCCCACCCACAACCACATGCACCATATTGTTACTTGCCAACATGTTTGTTTGCTCTTACGGAGTTATATCCTGTGCCTGAGGCAGTTGCAATGCAATCGGAATACATGATGCATTCCAACAGCCCAGGAAATGTGCTAACTGCTGTTCTAAGTCAGGCTGTTTTTTTTTTCCCCTGGCATCCTTTCCTGAAATAATAAACCAAAACATTTCTCTCTGTAACAAGAAGTGCTTTGTGCTGATGAGAATTCAGGATTGTCTGTAGAGGTATATCCCAAGACATTCATTTGACCTTAATGAACAAATGTGAGCTGCTTTTAGATCTACCTCGTAAGGATGACAAGAGCCTTATAATTCAACCTAATAAAAACAAATATCACTCCCCAAACTCCCACAAATCATTTTGTCTGCCTTTAAAGAGAACTCAGAGATTTCAAATGAAAAGATTCCTTACAGAACATTTTACAAATCCATTACAAAATGCACAACTACTTGAGAAATGAAATGAAATTCAATAGTTAATATGATGATGAGTTGGGCTGAAAAAATGCTTAGGGTATGACATTGTATTTTTGCTAGGACCACCTACATAGTAAATATAGAGTTTTCTGGAGCTACAGATGCCTGGTGCTTCAGAGGAAATACGAAATAACAAATTATACATCCAAGCCACATCAATGTGAGGCAACTTTTGAATCTGAACTGAGTATCTAAGAATGTGGGGTATATTACATATAAATTAATTTGCAAGCCCCAGTTGTTTTATGGTCCACAACAAGAAGTCTCATTGCCAATAAGGGATCATAAAAATATACCTCTAAAATGAAATTCAAACTTTATAATTTCAGTTCATAATTATTCATGCATCCTGAATTCTGCATTTGTTGTTACAGATGCTTCCTAAGAAAATTTAATAAACGATTTCACTATCAAAGACATTCTTCCATGAAAAAATAAAAAAAGAAAATGAAAACATCTTCTAACTACTTTTTTATCTAAATAGCTGACATAAATCAAATGTCATTTCCAATCTTAAAAAAATCTGAATTTTTGACACATAGCTCTTCTAAACTATTTTCATAATATATTTGTATATTATTTATGATATCATACATGTATACGGCTATATGATTTATAATTAATCCTAAGTGGTTTATGTACTTTTCACAGGCTTACTGGATGAACAATATATTCTTGTAAGATAGAAGACTTATTAACATTAATTTTCTCATAAAAACAGCAAAGATTTATAAGTAGATACATTTGCCTAAATAAGTCAGTTAGATTTAAGGCTTAACCACATTAAATTAACAGTATGAAAATCAAAAGTCTAGTGTTGAGTGGAACAAAGCAAGAGGCAAAATGGCTAAAATAATTTTTCATATTTATCTCATTGCCTTCCAAATACGGCCTCCACGGAAATGCAGGCTATGCGTGAATTTGGTACAAAAGATTTGAAGAGGGAAGCTGTACACAGAATAAGGTGCTGGTTTAAAAATAGAGAATGTTCTTTTCTATAAATTTATTATGACTTTGAAGAACACTTTAAAGGTCTGCTTTCTAACCTAGGTATGCATTCATTCAACCATTCCTTCAACGTGCTGTATATTGAACATGTATTGTATAGATAGATGGGAGAAGATGGGAGGACACAAGAAAAAAAGGAGTTTCTGTCTGGAAGAGTTATTTTTCTTCAATCTGATTGAAAGAGAACATACAAAGTTGAAATAATAAAGAACAATTTTATTTTAAGAGGGCCTTATAAATAGGGGCATGAATGTTTGGAGATACTCAGAAAGCCAACATCAAACAAGTCATTGAAGTGTGACCAGGTAATTAATTTATTTTGAGTTGGGTCTTGAAGACAAAGATCCTGTTTTGATCAGGACAACTGATACTATATCAGATGCACATTTATCTCTTATCAGATTTATACTACTCCACATCTCTGTCATCTTTTATTTTATTGTTTCTAGTAAAACTATCACATATTTTACCTCAGGATAGTTCTTCACCTTCAGAGCCAAGGTATGAAGTTTCCCTTGACACTTGTCCATAAGCACCACTGACTGCAGGATAGACTCAGGATTGGTCAACCCTGGTTCCTAGGAATTTAGATGACAATAATAATGGAGCAAAAGTCATTGGATGCTAGCAATCCACAACACCCATCTGTGGGAGTCACAATTATGCCACCAGATGTTCCTAAAGAAAAAGACTGTGGCAAGTGATACTTGGAAAAGACCATAGTAAGCAAGCTCTGCAATCCAGTAGAAGAAGTCAAGAGATAAAACAACACAGTGATTCGGTGATTCCTCAATGGGTGAGGTGAATCCCAATGAAGATATCCATTTGAAAATAAGAAGAAAACCTGGCATAAACACAACCATGTGCAGACTAAGAATCACACAGGAGCTCATTAAAAGAAGAATACATAATCACTAGTTCAGACTTGCCTATATCACAATAAATCTACCTATGTGGATTCACTACCATTAATGGTCTCATGGATGCTGGAGAATGAACCTCTAGGGTGACCCCTAAACTACAAAATATTTCTTTTGTTTTGGTTTAACAAGATCCCATACGGAGTTTACAAACATACAAGTTGTAAAAGAGAGATAGTAAAAAGTAACAGGACTAACTAGTACCTTTGTCATCTCTGAATAGTTTATTTTAATCAGAAGGGCACAGAGAGGGTAGAAGATCAGTCCTGGACTGTGTAAGAATCTAAATCCCATTAGCCAGAGTCCAAAGTAAGCGATAATGCTATGACAGGCTTAGTGGGCATATTCTGACAACTCCATTTTTGACTGCAGGCTGTGAAGTAGAAATCTACCATTTTTTACCAATTTATGGATATGGGACAGTCACTCTTTTCTTCTTATTTCTGCATTATAGTGAGAGCAATAGAATAACACAGGTTTTCTGCGTATGTTCTGGGAAAGAGTCCCTGCCTTTACCAATTTCATGGTATGCAAATATAATCCAACATGTTTAAGGTTATAGAAGTCTTTACTCTGTGGCAAGAGAGAGAGAGATAGTCAACATACATCATTTCACTCTTATTTTATCTTTCATGTTGAGCGTCAGAGGCTCACCATCCTAGGAGAATGACTGTCCTCCATGGTACTAACCCATTCTCCTCAATGAAAGCACAGTCAGGCTAACCTATGGAAGGAGGAGTCTCCCAATGGTGTCTGTACATTTTCAATTCATTAAAATTCTACATTCTGAACATAATAATTACCCCCCTTAATACATGATAAATGAGGTCTTTAAAGTTCAGGGAAACCATGAACTGGCACCATATTTTTGCCTGATAAGTCCATGTATCATTGCACTATTGTCTTCAAAGATCCCACCTCCTACCCCTCAAAGTCAGGGAGTACCTTCTGTCTAGCCAGAGGCCCTTCCCTGTTGGAATATACTTTTGTTCTTCCAGAAAAATGACCATTTGGAGCCCTGAAATACAGTGTAAATCACAGGGAGGGTCAATGCTTGATTGTCCATGACTAAAGCTGCACATAACGTCTAGTGACACAGAGAATTCCAAATAATGCCTCATCTCTGAGTGAACAATACAGTAATCAAATATACATGAAAGGATGCCTGCTTTTAAGAGCACTAGGGTTGATATCAAGTGCTACTGAGGAGACTCTTCTCAAGTGTGAAATATGCTATTGAATTAGCAGCAAATGCATTATTTAGGGAAGGGTTATGCTTTGAACATTGAAAAAAATAACACAAAGGCAATGCTTCCTCTCTCCCTCTTTAGTTGGTCTTTCCTGAGGAATTTTCTGCTGTATTTTTTCCACCCCAGTCTTTCATAGCATCTAGTGAACAATATAAAGAATATAGGGGAAAAAATGAGGTGATTCAGGGAAAAGAAGAAGCATATACTGGCTCCTGTCAAAATTGTGTCCCATGTCCTCTGATCAATGGTTCGTTAGCAGGGATGTTAACAAATGCTCTAGCTATGAACCAGAACACAATTGGGGTGCTAACTAGGGTCTTGAATATGATTCTAGACCCTCAAGAAGTTCCAGGCTGGGAAGCCTTCTGAGTTTCAAATCCACAGGGACAGTGAAGGACCCGGAACCACCAGAATAGAAGTAAGAGAGCATCAAGGACCCGTCAGGGACACACTGCCACAGGAGGCAAGGACAAACAAAGACAAACCCGTGATATGCCACCTACATTTGGCCTAATTAGCAGATATCTCCACAATAGCATTTTTTGAAGGCTTACTTGTAGAGATATTGCTTAAAAATTATTAGAAAATATATATGAAACTTTACTATCAGCCAAGCCTTTGCCTAAAACTCTCAAAAGAAATTAGCCAAGTGATTTTCTCCATCCTCAAAACTTTTCCCAATATCTCATTCTCCAGAATCTAATTGTTGATTTCTAGCCCATTAGCCGACTTTTCCTTTTACTTATGCCGCACCCCAAATTTTGAGCAATGTCCAAAGTAATGTACACATATGATCAATCATGCCAGTTTCTTTCACGAAATCCTTCCACTTGATGATACGGTTTCATGCCATTCATTCTGCACAGAAAACCCATACATCATGAGCTTAGCCTGTAACTCAGTAACTAAACTTCTATATTGGCTCCAGGCACACTTGGACACTGACTGTACTACTTTAATAATAATAATCCTATAGGATGATAATTAATTAGTGCTTCTTTCAACCACTGTGAAGACAAAAGGCACCATATGAGCATTCATGATTAACATTCATTAGTATTCCTCCTCCTACCAGCAGCCCAAGTTTTCTCTGCTCTTCCTATTATCACTAAATTCTTTCTTGCAAACTCTATACAAATGTTAACTAATTAATGATGACTCTAGCCCATAAATATGGCATATAAAAGGAATGCTAAAGAAAGGAGATAGGAAAATTAGTCTCATTAGTTACAGATTTTAAAATGTAAAATGCAGCAGGAAAAAAATCATCTTATCTTGTAAAAGACAGAAAGACAGAAAGACAGAAAGAAAGAAAGAACTCTTTTAGTAGGAAAATTTGGGACTGGAGCCAACTTTTAGAAGAGGGGGTGAAATAATTCCTTGAAATATTGAAGTCACAGTTTGATGGGTACTTTTCTGGTGTACTTAAAGGATAGAGGGAATAGAAAGGAAGATGAAGAGAACAAATACAATGGGTAAAATGAATTGTTATAGTGGACTTCAGTGAGTTGAAAATGGGCCATAGAGGCCCATATCTATAGCTCACTTACTCAAATGTATTCTTGCCTATGGAATGGAATAATCCCAAAACAAACCAGGCCAGACACATAGTTTCAAATCCACTTAAAATGATCACAGAGTAAGTTATCACATTACCCTATCACCAAGGTTAATGTTTAACTCTATCATTTATACCATTGATACCAGGTGGTTGCTTTCATTTAGTATGAAAGAGCAAAACTTCCAAAAAAATTTTTTAAAGTATAATCCAAGAAGATATGTCCATGTGCACTGAAGTGTCCATGTAACTCTTGACAAGTAACTTAGTAAAACATAGTTGCAACCATTTTAAGGCAGTCAACCATTTTAAGTAAAATTTTATATCCTATAATTATGTTATGAACTAAAGTTTTCTTCCAGAAAAGGTATTTCATTCTATAAATGTAAAAATACTTGATCAGGAAAATAATTGAAAACACAATTTTACATTTTTGTAGACATTAGTTCAATAATCAAAAGAATTTATGACAGAAAAGCTATGTCCAAAATATTACCTTATGAAAACTCTTCAGCATGGGCCAGTTTTGTTACACCTTTTTAAAATCAAATGTAATGAAGTTTTAATCAAAGAAAGCTTATTCTCTTTCTGGTAAATCTCACTCTTGAAAGAATAGAGATAATTCACTACCGTAAGACTCAGAGCGGCATTCGAAATTGGAGTACCAAATTATCATTGCTGAGTCTAGATGAATGAATGTACCTGAGAAAAAGCTTTAAAAGATTTTAAAAAGGCAAATGCAGAGTATGGGACCATTTTTACTGATCTTTTGCTCTAAAGATGTCTGTAGACTGACTCAATAAGTCAGTAATTTCTAGAAAGTTTTAAGTCACAGCTTGATGTGGACTTCTTTGGGGCACTTGAATGGCTCGTCTGCATTGCCAGCAGACTTGATAAAGGTCACCTTTGTTCAGAGTCATTAAGTGGTTATAATGTGAATTTTGCTTCATCCTTATTCTGGGGCTTGCAAAACCAAGACATTCGAAGTCAAGATGCAACTAGTTAGGTGGTGTAAATGCTTACTAATGATGGAGAAATGGGGAAGTTGTATTTGGCCATGTTCTAGACCATGCAAATTCAGATAGCAACTACCAAATGCATGTGGTCAGAGTTATATCCTTAGAAAGGCATATGATTGATGACATTCTTCTGAACTTTCCCAGTCCCAAGAGTCCCAAGCTTCAAGAGTCACCAGAATTTATCTGCTTTTGAGTTATATGCATTATTTAATTTCACCAATAAACTTATGGCATATTGTGATTTTTTTGAATGATTCCTCAAAACATAACTTTATTTATAAGGAGTTTTGGTCAGGAAATTCTAATGTTATAGGGAAGTCATGCATATTTCTTGGTATCTGCCAAATACTATTGATTTCAAGATCACCATGTCTAGCACAATGCAGTTCCATATTTTTACGTTCCTTGTTACCCTTATGAATTGGAACAGGATAGACATACTGCTCTATATTCAGGTTGAAAAGTGCCAAAGCAAACGTGGGCACATTGGGCTTTGAAATTAATTTCACACATTTCAGTTGAGCTCTGAATTCCTATTGATGGGATATGCTACTTTCAGATATATTTACATCACAATGTGACAATGTGACCAAAAGAAAGTGCATAGCTGCACTGTTGAATTTATTTATTTGCCAAATTAACATTCACTGATTTATTGCTTTTGAGCTAGGTGTTCATCCACTCATCTACAAATATATAGCCACTCAATTATGAGCCAGACATATTGACTTAGAAAATGCTAACGATAATAATCTGAATAAGACAGGTTTCTCACCCTCAGGGAAGTCAGAGTCCAATGAGCATAATAGACATGTGAACAGTTGCTTTATAATGGAAAAAAAAACACTATAATTAATGCAATCATATAAAGTCATCACGACAATACAGAAAAGTGAGAACAAATTGTCTCTGTTTCAAGAAGTTTAGAAAGGCATCTCACAGAGTTTGAGATTTGAGGTGGGCCTTGAAGATGAAGCAGAGATTCAACAGGCAGGAAGAGCCAGGTGTGACACTCAAAAAACAAAATGTTTTGGGACTAACGAGTAGATCAGCAACACTAGATCATAAGGGATGTGGATGAATGAAGAGTCAGGAGGAGGAGTGGGAAGATTACGTTGGGCTTCCTGATGATGGGTCTGTCCTTCCCATTCTCCCAAAAGAACACTATATAAACCTGTTTAAATAAGAAAAGGAGATAGTTTATATAGATATAAGGAAAATAAATGTGCATTCAATGCCTATGTTTATAAAACAACATATAAATAAGCCCGGGGGAAAAATAGATTTATATAGATCCTATCTATATCACTCCTAACTGATGTACTATTGTGAATGAAAGTTGTTGTTTTATGGTATATATATGTGTGTATGGGTATGTGCACAGCTTGGCTCTACTACTAGGTCATAAATTCTTGAAGAGTCTGAATATAGGATCATATATTCTGCTTGTTTGTATTCTTCCAGCATGAATTTTGGTGACTGGTACATAGTAGATGCTGAAAAATGATGCACTCAATGAAGAGATGATTGAATAAGTCTGCAATCTAATTGAGGGGAAAAATTTATACACATAAAAAGTTAAATAACATATACAGGATATCACAAAGAAGTATGTAATGAATGAAGTGCCAAGAGAATGACTGAGGTAGTAAGACCTAAGAGTTCATGATGGGAGAAAAACACAGAGGAGAAAGAAATGAACTCTCCCTTGAAGAATGAATCAAATTTTAAAAGGGAAGAAAAGATCAGTAAGTGTAGGTACCTCTAGAATATCAAAATGAAAATGTCAGGCTCATTTAATATAACTTTACAAATTTTGCTAAGAGAATGTGGGTAACGGGGCCAAGGTTATGAAATCCACCACCCACCACACTGAATCAATTAGGTCTGTCCTCTTCTATTACCAATGCACATACCCCCAAAGTTAAAGAGCCAACTACAATTCGTGCTATTGCTCAGAAAGGAAACCAGATGAGGAGCTATTGAAGAGGGCTTACAGCCCAGCCCCACTACTCAAAAACAAACAAATCAAATGCCCCAATCAAAAAGATATAGCTATTTTAGCCATTCCTTTCCTAATAAAATATTTTTCCCACATTTTTATAGAAAATTAATAAGTTTTCTATGTCCAAGCATAATCAGATGTATCCAGAGCTATCTAGAATTAACAGTTTGTTAACTGAAATCAAACACAGATGGGGAGGCTTAATTGGACCAAAAATATTACATAAACTCAAAGGTGGAGAGCAGAGTCAATACCATTGGCAGGCTCTAATGGCAATAGGTCCTAGTATTATCCTAATGACAGCCACCCTGGGTGAAGGGGCCAAAGAGTCATACACACAGCTATAGCGACTAAGCAGCTTCAGCAACACCCAAAGTTAGGTCCCCAAGGACATTAATTTACGTCTAGGGTAGAACTCTAATGGCAATTTATCACATGAAGTAAAAAGGAAAAAGAAAAGGCCAACAGCAAAACTGATATGCTGCCCTTCATAGCTGAAGGGTCCCCATGAACCAAAGCCATTCAGGCACTTAGCAGGGATAGATTCACACTCCCTCAGCTAGGGGGGAATCGTTCATGTAATCAGCAAATGTTCCCTACATGCTTCTGTGTGTGAGGACCTGCTCTCGGGAAGAGGTCACCTGTACACAAACAAATGGAAACCGCCTCAGAGGCCGTACAGACAGATGCCACAAGACAAAGATTCTCAGCGTGGTGTCTGGATGCAGCAGCAACAGCTCCCCTTGAATCTTAGAAACACATGTTCTTGGAACCCTGCCTTGGAACACTGAATCAGAAACTCTAGAAGTATGGTCCACAAATCTGTGTTTTACAAGCTCCCCACGTAATTCCGATGCAAGCTCAAGTTTGGGAATCACTGCTAGAAGCATTTATAAAAGGAAAAAAATATGTATGGATAATGCTTTGTAATGATCCCACTCATGGAGAAGTTGCCACAATTAGCAAGATTCAGTAAGCTTTTGTTCTATCATATATAAAAATATTTTTTTCTATGCACAGCACTTTATTTATTAATTTATCCAAACTGGCAAGCATGTATTGAGTACCTACTCTGTGCGTGGTACTGTGCTGGGCATCGGCTAAGAAAAAATTAACAAAACACAGGCCCTCTCTGTGAGGATCATACAGCCTAGTGTGACAATAATTAGTCTTCTGCTTTATTCTTTATTCCAGGCATTTGTTTACTATGTTTTTAGTTACTCTTCATTAAATTGAGATGACCCATCAGTTAGGAAACAACTCTTGGTTCGACTTATTGATTTTAAATGAAAATTCGCCAGTGTTTGTCATTCATTACCATATAACGCACCATTCTATTTTATTGAAAGTTTTCTATAATGAAATAAAAAGGCAACTGCTCTGCTGATTAAATATTAATCCCAATGAGAGTTGTAAAAGCTCCAAGAATTAATACTGAACCACAGAGCCTTTTCCTAATAAGGGATGGGGATTCTTAGGCGACGTAGGGACTAAGTCACAAGACAACTTTCAGGAACTAACAATCGTTTATTAAATCCCCTATAAAAAGGTCACAAATGAGGTTTGGAGGAACTAGTTGGCAGATCCTAAAGCTGAGAATAAGCATCCTTGGGAAAGCTGATTGTCAGGAAAATTGGGGTGGGGAGCTCCAATTGTTGAATTTTTTTCTAATTTGCTAGAAGCCCTAGTTTCTTCAAATGCTTGGGGCTCGTGTCTTTTCAGGGGTGGCAGCAGGTTTCTTCAAGGTTGTTTTTATTGTTATTGACGTTTGCTAATCAGTAGGTGGCACTTTAGTGCCCAAAACAGATAAACATGGCTCAATCGAATATTAATAATATGCCGACTATGGCAGCATTAAATTTCTTTTCTGCTTTAAAGGTGAATATAGGGAACCCCGGAAAGGGTGCAAAGTTTGCCTGGAATCATACAACCTATCGACCTCAGTACTAGTGCTTGCATTTGAGAAAATCTGTTTACTGGACACACAGAGGAGAACGCTTTTCCTTCCTCAGGATACACTAAAAGCTGGCCTCCTCATTTTCCGTAACTGGAACTCGGTAGGCAGTGTGGTCTGTAGAAGGATATTCTGACTTACATGAATTCATGGAAATGTTTTGAAATATCACCTATTCTATGAGAGACCAAAGAGCTCTGGAATGTGGAATAAGTTGTATTAAAGAGAAGAGTAGATACCCATGTAGGAATCAGTATAGATGATGGAAAGGAAAGGACTTTGAGGAGGAGCTGTGACCCGCAACAGATGTGATGCCCAAAATATGAGAGATTAACTTTGGTTCTGATTTGCTAGAATAATAAGAAGGCAGATCTAGGCTCAAAATGGGCTGGACCTAGATGGCTGGGGAGTGAACTCTGAAAAGTCTGTTTGGCTTCTCAGTTGAACTTGGTATCTGCTTAGCATTGCACAGAGAGTTTGTGCCCTTGTAACTGTGTTACTCTAACTTGTAAATCCTCCACTGATTACATTATTGCCCTGAGTACCTTTGATTTTCCTGAAGGGATCTGGAGAACCTGTGGCCTTCTGGATCCTTGAGTGCAACATTTTTGCTACATTCAAATTTTACAAGCTCCCCAGGTAATTCCGATGCAAGCTCAGACCAAGTTTGGATTTGGTCAAGGGGCCACACTTGGAGATCTAAAGGGGCACATGTGGCCTAGAGGCTGCAGTTTCCCCACCCCTGGAGGGGACTCATATTATCAGCCTCAAAGCAGCATAAAAGTTTCTTCGTCTCTTTGGCGATAGCTGGAAAAGCTCACAGCCCACTAAGCCACACAAAACCAAACCCACACACCCAGCAATACTGCAGGCAAAGCTTGGTCCTTTCTTTCTAACTGAAACAGTCCACTGCTTGTTTGAGTGGCTTTGTGCCCATAATTGCTAGGTGGATAATAGTATTATTGTCTTTAGACACAATAAATACTCCCTTTCCTAGCCAATAGTAGATTTCAATCTAAACATCAAAATACTCTGTTCAGGTCTACATTTTACTGTGTTCCCCAGCACCTGCCTGCCTTTAATTGTGGTATTAGTTTTCTGAAAGCTCAGGTTGGCAACTTCAGTGAACAGAAAATAAACACAAAGGATTGTCGTCTATTTACCTGCATCAGTAGCTTTGGCTCACTCTGTTGATAGATGTTACAAGGTGCTGTTTTTCCCTCTCCTGTTTCCCTGTTTATTTTATTTCTGATGACGTACCTGCAGGCTGTGTGTCTGGGGCTTGGAAAGGGGGGGGGGGGAGTCTCTTTCTCAGATTTGTCAGTGTGTCAGACATCCCTGCAGCTCTCAAAGTTTCGCATGAACTATTTTTCAGACAAACCTTCACTTGCAACAGTTCATTTTAGCTGTCCTCTGTGATGTCATTGGCTCCAGCCGAAACCGTAGGTCACAGACATGTATTATTAGGGTTTCTGGAGATCCCCTGAAAACCAGAGTTCACTGGGTAACAGTATCAATTTGACTGAGCCTATAGCATAGTTGTTCATCGTTAGGATGAGGCTCTGGGAAGCTGCAGGAAATAATTCCTAAGAGTCTGGCCTCCAAAGCCTGTTGCCCACTGACTCTGGCTTTAAAAAAAAACTTAGAAGTGGCAAGGAGAATAATCTTAAATCTGTTGTAAACAATATCCAAATAAGTGGAAACCTGCAAGCTAGTGTTGTTCAACATAGCAATAGAAGGACAAAGATGCTTAGAGATGAACTTCTCAGGCTGCATCTGTTGTTTTTAGGTCATAGTCAGTCTTATAAAGGTGCTGGACTGACCCAATGAAGATTTATTAGATGCCTACCGTGAACGTGCCAGTAGGTTGTGTGCTATGTGGCATAAAAAGGATATAGTGTGGACTGAGAAGTATGCTATGGCTTGAAAGCTAAAATATACATATAGGAAACAACAAAAATATGTGAAAATCATGGAACCTAAATCTGAAAGAGATCTTAAAGATACTCTAGGCCATTAATTTTTAATCCTGGTTGCACGTTAGAAACAGTCAGCCAAAAGGCCACACTCAACGATCCAGAAGGCCACATGTGGCCCCAAGACCACAAGTTCCCCATCCCTCTAGACTATATTTGTGTTCTAAACATCAACATTTTTTAGAACTTCCTGCAGACTTTTTTAAAACATTGATCCCTGGGCCTTAGCCCCAGACATTCTGATTTAGTGGGTCTTGGTTTGGGTCTGTCCATTTGCATCTGTAGCAAGATCCTGGTGATGCTGACACAGGTGGTCAGGGACCACACTCTGGGATCCACATCTCTGCCAGTGGTCCTCAAATTTTACTGTGCATGAAAATAAACAATATGGAGGTTAAAAAATGGATTGCTAGGTTCCACCTCCAGAGTGTCTGATCCAACAATTTGCATTTTAACAAGTTCCCTGGGGGTCCCACACTCTGAGAACCACTAGTCATTTAAGGGTGAATAAGTACATTTTAAAAACATTTGAAATGCTTTTTCAACCTACATCTGCATCATCCCTTCTGCTTTCCATGATTCCGTATGGTCCGGGTTGAGGATTGTTGATGTACTAAGTCTCTGTAATGAATGGGCATGTCATCCTTTCATTTAATAGTTAAGGATATTGAGGTTTGAAACGAAAATGACTCAACAATGATCACACAGATATTGGGATACAGACCTGTGGTCAGTGCCTGCCACATATCCCATTTCACAGCAAAGCACTGATGGGCATTCTAAGGACAAAAAGAGGGGGAAGACATTGGGTGGAAGACTAACATCACTTCTCAGTTTTTGCCTAGTACTGGTCCTGACTTCACCGTAGAGAATTTGAGTGAAATGTGTACAGCTTCCACCGCAAAGAAAAATTATAACAACTGTATAAGATTGGAAAAAGATTATAAAGGGAGGATGGTATTATATTCTTTCTCCTAGATTTTCATGCCAGAAGCAAGATGCTATGGGTATTGTATAGTTTGATTCTGATCACGTAAGATTGGAAGACGGAAGTCAACTTTATGGTCTCTCCATAGTTACAATTTTATTTTCTTGGCCTTTCTCTATTTATGTAAACTAAAATGAACATCATTATGTTATTTGAGTAAATGGAACATACCAAAGTAAATAACATACCACCACCAAGTGCAGCACAGTATCGCAGAGACATTAGTAGCAGCAGTGTCACAACAAACTGTCCCCTCCCTTACACACACAAATTCTCAAATCCTGATATTAATGAGGAATGATGGCGCACTAAACAGGACCCATTGCCCATCAGAACCAAGTTTTTATTCTTTTCCCATCAATTTGCACTGTGTATAAAGTAAATGTGAATTGGGTTTACACATAATCTACCCTTTTTAACTATCTGTAACTATGTCATTAGAAGACTCGACTATAAAGTTTCAATCACAGCTTATGTGCAGTCATCCCATTAATAGCATTAACATGAGGCAATGTAGCATCCAAGCTTCTTAATCAGTCGAGTTGCCCTTTTTTTTTATTGAACATGATAGTGACTCATATGACTGCCACCCTTACAGCACAGACAGAAGAGTTTCTATTATTAAGCTGAACAAATACCATGTTTCAGCTTACTAAATTGCATAGCAAGAACCCCAAGACAATTACTATACTTCACTCTGTTAGCCGTCTATTCATCTTCTACCAGTCGCTCACCTAGAGCTTCACGTTGATTCTGAAGCATATTAATTAATAGACCAAGTGGCTTCTTATTCACACGTAACTGAATGAGCATGTGTGCTCTAACAGGCAAGCAATCTGCATGCCTCATAAAGCAGATTTGATTTTGACTTATTGGTGTTTATGCCAAGAATTTGGGGAGTTGAACAGTTGACATATAGCACCATATTGGCAACGTTCAAGCTGATGCACAGATTTGTGTCTGACATGAGCTGTCCCAGTGGAGCAGTCCCTGACGCTTTCCCCAGCCATGCATCTGTAAGACACTTTCCAAAGATTTGTTTCAAAAGCAGCATGACCGTATGGTGGTATAAGCAGATTAAATATATTGCCAGTCACCCTGCCCCTAATAGATCCAGAGATATGCCCAAATAGAGTAAAGTTGCTTGATTACAATATTGTACTCAGTTGCAATACGGTACCCATTAAAGTTTGACCAGTGTCCTTGGCAAATAACCCCAGTAATCTACTTCCCTCTAGTCCCTCAAATTGGAGCAATATTTGAATCTATGAGCCATTCTAAATATAGCAAGATGATAATATTCACTGACAACCAGTTGTCAAAGGAGGCCAAAGACCCTGTCTTCATCCCAGAAGGAAAAACAAGTCTGAATTCCCCATTCTTTCTGGGTCCCTTATTCTCATGCTAAAACCACCTGTGTCTGGTCAAACAACTTCTTTGAATATGTTCAAACTATATACTTCAGTTGGAGGATGCAAAACCAGAAATTGAAGGAAAATAGATTTGGATCTGTTTTTCCTTCCTAGCTGTGTGCTTGTTGGCTTTAAAAAATGAATGAATAAATAAACACAGTCTGATTTTAGAGATTGGGATCCATGAAAGTGAAGCAACATTTCAGAGCCCTTCTAATTGCCCATCAGCTGCATAGCAGAGAAGAATAATCCCTGGAAACGAATTCAAAAGATTACAGGTGTCAAATTGACTTTGCCTTCCATAAACCGTTGCAGATTGGGATGTGTCAGTTAATATCTCCAAGCTTCTGTTCCCTCATCTGAAAAATGCAAATAATATTACTTTATGATACTAGTTTGAGAATCAAATGATGCATAAATGAATGTGGAAGCCTAAATGTGTACATGATATTATACACACACACACACACACACACACGCGCGCGCGCGCGCGCGCACGCACGCTCTATAAATTGTTCTACTCTTACACAAATGTGAAAGGCAAGAAGATGGCAAGACTTCTAGTAAAGGAAGAGACAAACTTCCACAAAATAGGCTGTACAGATTCCAACTGCTAGGACACTAAGTATCCAGTGTGAGATACCATACTACGCTGAGGGAAGTATAATAATGAATACAACTGACAATTCTTGACTTCAGTAAGTCAGGGAAAAAAGGATATGAGGAACAATTAATATTTTCCTAATTTGGCAAGTGGCCATAATTCTTGGCCACTAAGCAGTTGCCCAGGACTCAGGATGTTGCTTTTCTTCTCTTTCCATCATCCTAATAGGACATGAGTCTCCTGGAGCCCCTGCGCTCCCACTGCAAGTGATAGGAGCAGACGCCATCCAGGGTCTTGGCAGAGCACACAGTGGCATGAAGGATAGAAACCATTCGGCAAAAGCAAATGATGTCAGTGTGAAATCATAGCCACAAATTTAAAATAAACTATGCAAACTTCTTTATTTTAAATTTTTTAGGGAAAAAATATCCAATGAGTGCTGCTAAATGGAGTGCCTGTGGACAGAGCCAGCCCTGCCAGGCTCAGCAGGAGCCCAGACTGTCACAGCTGTCCCTCCTGTGCCCTCCCTGGTGTGCTCACCAGAGATCCACAGAAGCAGCGTGAGAAGGTAGGGGGTGTCTCCCAGCAGGTAGAGCTTTGGAAATAGATCCGCCTACCTCCAAAGCAATATGCAGTCACTGCTCCACTCCTGAAAAGGAGGGAAAGAATAGAAATAAATTCATGGAAGAAATGTCTGCCGGGGAGGCAGCAACTTGAAATCTGGCAGTGGAGCCTCACAGAGAAAAGAATGTTTCACCTGTTATAGATATTTTGCTGTTTGTACTTTCTGTTCAGGGATGGGGGAAGGATAGAAGCTTTGGGAGAGAAACACCCTGCACCCAAATCCCTTTGCCCTGTGCTAGCTCTATGACTTAGGACATGCTGGAATGTAAGTCTCAGTTTCTCTATATAAAAATTTTGGAAAATAATCTCCTTGTTTGAATTGGAAGTAAAATGTGTGCAGGGTTAGCACAGAGTTTAGCACTTAGTTTCTCAACAAAACGAAGTGTTTATTTTTATTCATTGAATCGGTCAACAGTAATTAATTAGATATACACTCTATATTAGACCTTCATTCCTTCCTTCCTTCCTTCATGAAGGAAAGGGGCTCCCGGTCCTCACGAAATAAATCAACTGGAGGAGGACCCAGAGAGGTGCACACGGTTTCAAAGATTCAGTGATCCAACAAGAGAATTTATTTTTAACTTATTATTTAGGTTCTGCCAAATTATTCTGTTTCCCAGTTGTAAATTTAACTCCTTTCACAGGAGCATTTTCTTTTACATATGCCATGAATTTTCTGTTGAAATCCATACTGTATTTTGCATGGCTATTTATTATGTTATCATATGAGGTATTACAATAGTTCACAGTTTCTCAAGCTCATCACTATGGGCATGTTGGGCCATATAAATCTTTGTTGTCCTGTGCTCTGTAAAATGTTGAGCAACAGCCCTAGCCTCTACCAACCAGCTGTTATTAGCACTGGGTTGACAGATTTAGCACATAAAAATGCAAGACATCCAGTTAAATTTGAATTTTAGATAAACAAGGATAATTTCTTAGCTTAAGTATGTCCCGGTAATATTTGGGATATATAAATTTGGGGGGGGTTATTGAAAATTCAAATTTAAGTGGGCACCTTTTATTTTTATCTGACAGATAGAACTTCCTCAGTGTGACAACCAAGAATATCTGCAGATATTGCCAAATGTCTGCTGGGGGTGCAAAACTGGCCTCTGGTTATAAGTCACTACAAAAATGAGATGAAATAGAAGGACAGAGGGACATTCAGATGAGCTAACCCTGTGTATACACAATCAGAGCTTAGCAAGTCCCAGTCCGGATGAACCACATGTTCTTCCATGGACACTTAGGGCAGAAAGTACACAATTAACACGCGGGAAATGACATAGTTTGTGATGAATGTTTATCCTCAGTTCTAAATGACCTCTGGCTAATAATTATTATTAACTTCAGAAAACTTTCATCGTGTGGAGAAATTCTTGCCCAAAGATGTCCAAAATGCAGTTGGGTTTATATCCCAAACTATTATTTACACTTCCCCATGGATCAAATGTTTAGGAGACACAGTTGAAAATGCCAGGAAAACATTCATTTCCTACATATTCTTACGTGTGTTTGGGAAGGCTGCAGAAAGCAGATCAGGAGGTGCTTGAAGGAAAAAAGCCTAGAGTCTCCCCTTCTCGCTCCATTTCACCTCCAGGAAGGAAGCTGATAGAAACCTGGCAGTCCTAATGAAATCTTTGCTAAATACTCTTACCAAAGGGGTTGTTTTCAACATATCCTAAAAGTGCCAAAGATAGCCATTCAAAATACACTCTGGATTTCAGTAAGAAAATGGGTGGCATTTATAAAGGAAAATGCTTCTGTAATGGTAGTTTAATTGGCAACCGGAAACCAATTTGGCAGAACCTAAATAATAAGTAAAAAAAAAAAAAAAAAAAAAATCAATTCTTTTGTCAGATCGAGGAATCTTGAGAACTGTATTTCAACACCCTGGTTTATGGACTGTGGCTACAAAGCACCCAACTGCCAGAAAGATACACAGCACACCTATATCATTTTAGAGCTAAAAAAAGACTTTAGAAATTCCTTTTCTCAGTGTCCTCTTCTAACACATGAAAAGTTGTTTTCTCCAGATGCCTCAATTAGCAGAAAAACTCGGGAAGTCAAATGTCCCACCCAAAGCAAGTCTGTGAAAAAACTAAGACAGAGGTTTCCAAAGCTCCCCCCTTAGATTAATAACTAGAATGTATAAGGAGCTCCAGCAACTCAATAGGAAAAAATCAAATAATCTGATTTAAAAATGGGCAAAGGACCTGAATAGACATTTCTCAAAAGAAGACATACAAATGGCCAATGGGTATATGAAAAAAAAATGCCCAACATCATGAGTTGAAAAATATTTGATAGCAATTAGAATATTCCTAACACAAAGAAATGATAAATGTCTTAAAAAAATAGCTCCCCTCCTTAGTCCATAGATGCTAATATTATCTAGGTTTCCATGCCCAGCAATACAGGGAGGTGCAGAGCAGGTGAACCTTGCTCCATGGCAGGGAAAGCCTCTCACATAGCAGTGTGCATGGTGTGCACCATGAATGTGTGCATCATGGTGAAACACAGAGACACTCCCTGGAGAATACCCTCCAGGGTTCCCAAGGATAAGCATGGGCAGTAGGGCACGGTTGGTGTTGGGGAACAAATGAAAGCATTTACTTTTTACTTTTAAAAACTAGACATTGGCTAAATTTTTAAAATGTGTGCTATTTTATGTAAAGCAAAATTTAAAATGTAAAATGAAGAAGGATTCTTTGGATTTAACCTGCTGAGATCCCATTTATTGCTAAAAAAAAAAAAAAAAAAAAAAATATTTGAGAGAGGTGAGTATTGCAATGAACCTCAAGGAATGAGACCAGAACAAAATGTATATTAACACATCATGTTGCACATCTTAAATATATACAGTTTTTATTTCTCAATCATACATCAATAAAGCTGGAAAGGAGGAAGGCAAAGCAAAAAAAAAAAAAAAAGAAAGAAAGCAAAAAAACAAACAAACAAACAAAAAAAAAAAAACCACACACCTAAAATAGCTTTGCCTTCTTTGCACTGGAAGTATCTTAAAGGAAGGCAGTGTCCTTGCTGCTGTTGGTGGTAGTTGTGTCCAAACACATAGAAAGGTCTTGCAGAAGGTAACTCCTGCAGCTTTAACATATGTGAAAATTGGACACACCCTTCTTGTCATCATCCAGACCCCCTCTGTGGTCTCCTGTAATTCACCAAACTTTCCTCCCTCCCTTCCCACAATATTCATTCATCCCTTGCCCTGATGTTCATGATGTGTTTGCACACCTTCAGTAAGTGTTGTCATAGAAAGCAGGCTGCCACTCCTATTGCAAAGCACTAAATCCTTGCTTAATATATTAGACAGGGAGCAAAGAATATAATCAATAGTTCCTGCAGTTTAAGAATCTTCTTTCTATACATCTATTTCAATTGAAAGGGCTATCAAGAAAATATGAGAAAGATATTTTCAGCTGAATTTGATGTGATTTGCTACTGCTGAAATAAAACAGCACACACCTAGTTACTCTTCTTTTCCAGCTTCGTTTTGCTCTTCAAATTGGAGTTAAACTACTGGCTTTTAACTAGCTACAATTTGTGGCAACAAGAAGTAGAGCTACTTCCCAAATGGTATACATGATAGTACCATTGAGCTTGTAGGGAAAGGTGGCTTTTGATACGTGGTACATGTTGTGTAATATGCCCAAAGTGTGTCCATGTGTGATATATCAGAAATTGTACATAGGAAACAAAACAGGACACCACGAGTTTGATTGCCAACAATCTCTTTCCCTAATTTTTAAAACCAAGCATTGTTTCTCCTGCTAAGTATTGCTTGGCTGCCTTTCCCTCTGCCTAAACCATCTCAACCTGCATCTCCCAACACATATTTCCAGAAATAATGCATACTCTTTGGGGTTTGAAAATCAAGGCTCTTCAAGCTAATTAGCTTGCTTAATTAATACATCACTCCATTTCTTTCAAAATTCATTATGCTTACAAAAAGCCTATTGGACCAACAGAAGAGGAATGGAAATAAATGACTAGGGAAATATTGCTCAAGAAAAAACATCATTTACTGATTAAAAAACTAATATGAGGATTATCAAAAGCCCCTAATGACTTTCCATCACAGGGTCTAAATTTAAAATCATTTTTAAGGGCAAAAATGAAAGGTATGTCTCTGTTAAGATCTTAGAACTGTAATTGAATACAGGTCTTCTGAATGTGGGAAATACCCTAAAAACTCAGTCTTGGTTGTCTGGTAATCTGTCAAATGGGAGGTAGTTTGAAATAGTGGTTCAGAAAGACTGGGATTTGTACGCTGTTCTGCCATCTGGGAAAATTACTTAAACTCCCACAGCCTGTGTTCTCGTCTGTGAAATGGGAAAATAGTATTATTAATGTTGTTTAATACAGAGTCCTGACCATATGCCAGGCATGTAGAAACAAGCTAAAGGTTTGTGGTGAGGAATAAATAAGAATGTATGTATATCTATATATGTATATACATATATGTGCATACATATTTGTAGTATCTATATATTATGCTTAGCATGATCTCTGGCACATAGTATAAAACAAATAAATGTTCTTTTCTACAAATATGATGGCTACTATAGCTAGCAGCAGTAATATGTACAATGAACACTATTTCGGTGACGGGCACACATATAACCCAGGCTCAAGCATTACAAAAGCAATCCACGTAACCATTTTTAACCCCTTAATATTTTGAAATTAAAAAAAATGTAACCAAATCTTTAAGTAAGAAAATAAGTGATTGGGGGTAGGGGAACTTTAAGTACTCAGAGAAATAATTCTTATAGGAAGTTCTAGGGGACAGGAATTGTTTAGATATCTATACAAGAATGAGTTGGTGCTGTTCTAGCTGAGGAAAGACCAAAGGGAAAATTCAATAGGATGAATTTCTGTGGTGAACGTACAGAAGACTAGAGAATTACTGGATGATAATGGAGTAGATTTGGGAAGACTGGATGATGAGATTTGAAATGTTATACACCAACGAGAGCTCCATACTGAAGAGATAAACATGAACAATTACAATAACCACATGAAAGACAGAGAAACTGGGAAAACAAAGAAATGTGATTTTAGGGAAACAACATCTGAATTAAGTTATACTTCATAATTTCTAAATATAAAATTAGCAAAAGAAATCATAAAGAAATGGATTTTTACCTCATAAGAACTCAAAAAAAATTTTAAATGGTATAAATAACAATAAAAGGCTAGCAAAAAAAGTGGAAAACCTATTTGACCCTAATATAGCAAAAATAACATCCTTAATGTATAGAAATAAATGCCATATAACATACAATAAGCACATATAAAATTCAATGCAATAAATAGATACAAATGGAAAAACATTGGCAAAGCACATAATAGGTAACTCACAGAAGTACAATTGGCTAAAAAATATTTGCAAAATATAATTAATATAAAACACTAATCCCTCTACTAGTAAAAGACATGCAATTTAAAATATTTCTCATCAGACTGCTTGAGGTAATCCCTACTACCAGATGAGATATAGTAAGATGGACAATCCTATAAACTTAGAGTAAGTAGTAAACACTGGCATGACATTTCTGGAGAAACATTCAGTG
This sequence comes from Eulemur rufifrons, assembly GCF_041146395.1. NCBI lineage: Eukaryota > Metazoa > Chordata > Mammalia > Primates > Lemuridae > Eulemur > Eulemur rufifrons. The sequence continues at coordinate 18,169,764 of NC_090987.1, forward strand.
CTATATATCCTGAGCCTTTAATATGTTCATTCTCTTAACTTAGGAATCCTATCTTTGCAAATCTACCCTAAGGAAGGAATCAGTCGTAAAAAGGATCTGGCTGGAAGACGTTCATCATAGCATCATGTATGGGAGGGAAAAACTTGGAACAAATATGAAAAAATTAGAGAAATTTTTAAATAAATTATGATATGCCTGCATGATGGAATATCATGAAAATAACCTAAATTTTTGTTGTGGAGAATTTTTTAAAACACGAGAATATTATTTCAATAAAATCAAATGAGTTACAAACATTTTAAGAGTGAAGAATAAAGTCTCAGAAGTCAAAGTGCCTGATTTTCGCCACTGGATTGGCCTCCTACACAGGCCCCTAAGTAATGCAGGTACAAGTTATATAAACACTGAATCTAGTATCTACTTCCCACTCGATTTGCTCCATCTCCTGTGTTCCCTGTCTCCATTAAAGACACCATCAATCTACTCATAGACCCAAAGCAGAACCCTGATGTCATCCTCAATTTCTTAATTTCTATCATCTCCCAGGTCAAATTGGTCATTGTTGGACGTCTCCAGAATCTCTCTCTCATTTGTCACACTATTAGCATTCCAGCAGCACAGTGTTGGTTCACTTCCAAAGAATTTCTAACCTAAATACTTGAAATAGTCCTCAAGCTGTCTTTCTGACTCCAGTTTTATCTCAGTAAAATCTGTCCTATGAGTTTTACCAGAATGTTCTCTATAAAATGGAAACATGATTATGGCATTTTCTTGCTTAAGGCATTTTAAGGGCTCTCTGTCACCTCTAAGATTAAGTTCGAAATGTGCAGCTTAGAAAATGCTGCTTTTGATATTTTGGCCCAGACCTACCACTTCAGCCTCACCTTTCAAAACCAATAAGCTTTCCTCTATTTTCTACAATATGAATCATTTAGAACATTAGATTTACTACTTGAAGAGGAAAGAAGAAATTTACTTTCTTTACTGAATCCTCCCTAACCCTTTTCCCAGGAAGTGTTAAAAAAAAAAAAAAAATCCATCATTCTCTACTCTCAGGTCTTTCAAACTGTATGTTGTGATCTATTGCAGGGCCATTAAATCAATGTTTGGTTCATAGCATGAATTTTAAAAATTAAAAAAAAATTCCAACAGACTAGAACAGAAAATATCAGTCATTGCATGTAGTTAGGGTAAATACTGCTTTATAAAACTTCTGTTTCACTTATATTAATATATGGGTGACAGTCAAAAGTTTGAAAGGCACTGCTCTATTCTGAGTTCCTTGGTATTTTATCAGTAATTTTATTATAGCACATAGACCATTGTTTCTGTTTATTTGTCTGTTTCATCTACTGACTGTATGGCCTTAGACAGCAGGGAGTATTTCCTATCCCTTTTCACATCTCTGAATATGAATATATCTGAAAGCATACTTAGCACAGAATGCCGCTCAGTGTGTGTTAGATGAAAGCCTGCAGGCATGCAGCAAGCAGCTTCAATGGTCTGGCTATGGGGGAGTCAACTTAGGTCCTCATCCACAGACAGGTAGCCCCAGAAGAACCTAAAAGGCAGCATTATTTGTTTCTCCTAAAAGTTGATCCCAAAGGATGGACTAGAAAGACAGCTTTACTCTGAAACTTTCAAATATTATCTTATTTCTCAACTCCATCCCAAATTCTTACTACAAATTTCCAAGATGTCATTCTGGCAAGTTTTAACATTTTGTGTGGAAACGTCCTAAAAACATTCTCTTATAACATGAGAATAATATCAGTAATTAGCAGCAGGTCCAAACAATGAGCTGGCTAGGGCAGAAAAGAGAGGAGAAACAAGGAAGTTCTCCAGTGAAAGCAGACCTTGCAGACAGAACAAAGGAAGTTGAGGATCTGCAAATACTGACCCAACTTGTTGGGACATCGACACCTCACATCAGGTTGGAAGCTCCCTCAGTGCTGGGACACAGAGAGTGAAGTCAGTTCTGCAATTGCATGAAGGGTAAGACTGGGGTATAATTACACTGAATAAATAAAATAGACATGGAGCCCAGCTCTAGCTAGCAATGGTCAGATTGCTCAATGCTGCTCCTGCTCCTGCTCTGCAATCTGACCTACCTTCATGCTGAATTTACACCCTGTGCCAAGTGAAATATATATCGGCCTCCTGGCCAAAGACTTTGTCCTTAGAAGTGGTGTATTACTGGGTAAGGTTTTATTTCAGCATAACAAGATTCTACCCTCAGATCCTGAAAAATTGTCCTTTCTTTCTACAATGCTACACCAACTTCATGCATCACCTGCCCCTTAAGTAAATCCAGATGGTCTAAAACAGAAATTTCTCATTTACTGTAGGATCAAAGTACAGTCTTTAAAAATCAATTTATAATTTAACAGTGGTATCACTACAGTTCAAACATGATTTGATTTTTTCCCTTAATGAAGCCCTTTAACTTATAAATTCAGCAACACTAATCATTCCACTTAAGAAATAATTAGTGCCCCCGTTCTGGTCTAATTAATATCTCGTATTTGAGCTGCTAGGAAAGGTTACAATGCCAAGTTGTTCTTTGTGAATTTTTTTTAATTGATCTGAGTATGTTCCCTAATGGCAGGCATATGCCTTTAGAACATCTCCTTTAAGTCTGATGAGAACTAAGATTACTTCTCCAAACTGAAAAAGACTCAAGGAAAATCTTCCATTTCTCCCCTGCTGCAGAGTCTCCCCTGCTGCAATGGCCAGTGCCATATAGCCAGGTGAGAAAGAACAGGTGGAACCATTTTACACATCAGGTGCATGATGCTATGTACATCATACACTCACACACTCTAAGATCTGGGAGGGATCTTAAAACTCGTTTCTGTTTTATGTTGCTCAACATCCTCATTTTACAGGGGAGGAAGCTGAGGGCCCAAGGACAGTTTCTAAATTCACCTGAGATAGTCAAAGGGACCAATGTAAAACTCATGGTGCCATCTCAAAACTCAGTGTTCTTTCAATGAATCAAAGTGCCCATCTGGAATGACCACTGATGGCTAGAAATTGAAAAATGCGGAATAGAGGAAATTGTCTTTTTAGGGAGTTCTGATAATTTGGTAATTTTTTTCTCTGTTAATTGCTTACGCACTTGGGTATCATAAACTACAATTAAAGAGGCCATTTGGTTCAGCTGTAGATGATACACTAGGAATCCCTAAACATGTAACTTAGTTATATATTCTCTTGCTAATTTGCTAGATGGTTTTGGACAACATGTCATTTATCTCAAAGAGTAAAAACTTTATTCATAGAAGACTGCTATGATTTGAATGTGTCCTCTTCAAGATTTATGTTGAAACTTAATCCCTATTGTGCTGGCATAAGAGGTAAGGCCTTTTGGGAAGTGATTAAGTCATGAGGGCTACTCTCTCGTGAATCAATTAGGGCCTTATTAAAGGGCTGGACGGAACTGGCTTAGGCACCTTTTGCACTTCCACCTTCTGCCATGTGAGGGCAGAGCATCTCTCCCCTCCAGAGGATTCCACAAAAGGTGCCATCTTAGAATCAAAGAGACTGAGCCTTCACCAGACACCAAACATGCTAGTAACTTGATCTTGGACTTCCAGCCTCCAGAACTATGAGAAATAAATTTCTATTCTTTGTGAGTTATCCAGTCTCAGGTATTTTGTTACAGCAGAACAAATAGACCAAGACAAAGACATTATATAATCACAACATTCAAAGGCCTAAAGAAGGTTTCAAGTTAAGAGACATCAGATAGAAATTCAGGTCCTCTAGTGGAACTCAAAGACAAAGTGGCAGATTTTCTAGGCTGCTTTAGATCTTTAGATCCATCCAAGATTATCCAGGGACCTAACTGTGGCTAAAAACTCTCAACTTTTGGTTAAATGCTCAATCTTTACACCACAAGTAGGGGTGGAAAAAAGGTATTATAGTAAAAATTATTGGAAAGACCTTTTGCTATTAAGCAATGCACAAATATTAAATAAACTCTTAGCAGCTGGGAAAGTGAATTAAACGGCCATTACTGTTAATAATAATTATAGCTAAAAACAGGCATAACAAGCATCGCAGCAGAGATGAGAGTGTTGAACAACAGAACAAATTAAATACTTTGTCACAACTGCTTTCTGCAAGAGAAAAAATTTCACCGGGCAAAAGTAGCCAGCTTAAGTAACCATCCTAAGACCAGAGAGCTAAGGAAGCCAGGGTTTAAAACCAGATATTTTGGATATCAAAGCTTCAACTCTCTCTACTATACTTTGATTTCTCACTAAGCAATGGACATTTATTCAACATGCTATTAAGAAAAAAAAAAATCTGTGCTTTTGGAGAAAGGTAAAGAACTGTATCTCAAATCAACCTAGGAAATTGAGATAGAGAAGGCAAAAATAAAGATAAATGAGTCTGTGAATAAGAAAATTTTAAAATAAACATCACATTCTCCCTGGCACCTGAGAGAGAAGGTTTCCTATGCAACATTTCATGGCAACAACGAGATACAAGATGCTTTAAGCAATTCTATTCATTTTTCTTACCCCAAATAAACTGGTTTGTACATATACTTTACCTTTCCTACAATAAGAGCATGCAAACAAAACTCTGGTGATAGAAAATGAAATTCAATACTCTCCCCTAGGAAGAATGAAAGGAGCCTATTGTTTATAGAATGATCATCCCATAACATGATCATATTAAAATAGGATATATATTTTAAATCGTTCTCTGTTTCATGGTTATATATCTTGCCTTGCATATAAGATTATAGCTGCCTTAACTGTAGAGTCCATTGTATATATTTGTCTTATATTACTTATAGTTCCTGCATATATAGTAGGTGCTCAATAAGGGCTTGTTGGATTAAACTCTATGCTTACATCATGACATTAAGTCACTTTTCTGAATTTTCTCTAAGTGAAATTCTGGAATTTTGTTTTCATATAGTCTCTATGAGTTAGATGCCTGCTTAATGGTGTTCTCGATTTCTAACCAAATTAATTATTTCCATTGGGATAAATATGAAAATAAATAAAGACATTCACCTTCTTAAATAAGCACAAATAGCCTAGATCTACCCTCTAAATTCATGTGAAGTCCCCAGTTAATCTATTTACTTTGAAACAATTATCATGGTACCTAGAAACTTGCTTTCCAAGCAGTCTATGTAAAAACCCAGATGCCAGAATTCTTGGGATCAAGTTTCGTGGAATCCCAGACAAGCAGGAAAATAAGAAATGGCTGTATAGCTTGTGTTTTGTTTGATTTTGTTCTGTTTTATTTGGTTTTGCAGTTTCTATAAGAAAAAGCATGGATGCTACCGTGAGTGGCAAAGACTCTGTTTTCCTTATAATTTGAGGAAAAGGAGATGCTTGAGTTAGGTCCTCATAGCTTAAGATAAAAGACCACAATGTCTACATGCCTGCAGTTAAATCGCCATTGTTGTTCTGGCTTTTTCAGAGGCTTATCAATAGTGAAAAAAATAACAGTGTGACAGCTCCTGGTCATTCTTGGAGATTCATGAGCAAAATTACTTAACAGAATGTTAACCTGTAGAAGCCTCATAAATAAACTCCTCTGATCACAAGCTGATGTGCATTTAACTTGTCACCATTAAGAAAAGACAAACTGGGCATGTTTCTAAGGATCCATTAAAGTTTTAAATGAAAAGTGCTCAGGATAGTAATGTATGCTGGTTCCTCTCTTCTGGAAAAATCATAATCTTAACAGCACAGGAACTATTCATCAGCAGTTAATTTAATTTCACATTTAGACCAATTAGAGAAGGGGAAAAAAGCTAAAGTTAAGCACTTGTTTATAAAATTTCCCTAAGTGAAATTGCTCACTCAAAGAGCATTGCCGTAAGAATAGTCAGCTCTTTTCTCAAAAGGGTTTTATGCCTAAAGACAGAGATTATCTTTTATTAATGACACCTGCAGATAGAAACCACAGGAGGTGGGCTAGAGCAGATACAGTTGCTGGTGGAAGGTCCGATCTGACCACCTGAATACTGCAGGCGTGGCTTTGACGGCTTCACATTAACTTTATGTTGACCATACTACTCCTCGTCCCTTCCCTTCCTCAACTTTTACACATTTGCACCTTTGCATATTGTTTGCTATTACCTCATTTTCTTACTCCAGTAAATAGTAACTGAGCATATATCCATTTAAAGTATCTGCTAAGTGCCAAAGGGGACAGCAAGAGATATAATTAATTGAGATGATGTGTGAAAAGTGCCTGGAATGTTAGCCCCAGTAGATACTCACTAAATGGTTGCTGAAAAAGTCAATGAATGACTAAATAAAGAGTGTAAAAGATGAGATAGGGAGCCCTCAGGGAGTGAAGGGAGTGAAAATATTTTACAGGGTAGAGTTTTCTCTAGAGTAAGAAGGTTGTCAATGTGAATTTGTGCGCACACACGCATACACACAAACATACTGTTATTTTTGAGAAATTCAAGTCTATCCTATCTATTCTTGATTCCCCAATGGAAAGCTTTGGAGACAGATGAGCCAATCCCTCCCTCCTTCCCCAGTAGGATTTTAAGGAATTTGCCTACTGACTGGGTTAAATGAGTCAGGATGGTTTCATTTATTCACATTTACCACCAGAGTGCTATTTTCTGTACATTTTAATTGGCGTTTGTAATGGCATGCCATTGCACACAGTGCCCTCCAATTACGAATCCAAATGTTCTTTCTAAGTAAAAGATAAATCTAGGAAAAGGCAGTAGATGTGACTTACAATTCAGAGTTACTCTATATATAGCACCTTATGACAGTTAACAGGTTTAGTCCAAGCCATTATCCTACAGAGGAAAGAAAGGAAACCTAAAGGGGAGAAAGATTTGCCCAAAGTCATAGACAAAAGCCTAGTGGGCTCCAGGATCTAGGTCATCTAGACTAAGATACAGTACTATTTTCACACTAATTACTTCTAAAGGGCTAGGAAACCCAGACTTTTCTCTAAAATTTTATAGCACTCCCAGCCTTTACCATTTGTCTCACTGACAACACCGCAACAGCCACTGTGACAACATAAAGTTTTTTCTAGGTTGGGGTTAGCTGACCTGGTATCCCCAGAAACATTTAAGATAACCTCCCAGATATCTCAATAACTTCATAAGTATCCTGGCTCTAGCCATTGGATCGTTTGCACTGCTTTGTATTATCCTGGAAAGGCTGGGTTAGTAGATTTCTGACCACTGTAATTCCATTTAAAATTGTGAGACAAGACTTCTCTGCACAAACTTCTCAAAGTCACATTCCGAATCTGGAAGAGAATGCCAAATGAAGGTTCAAGACTTCCGTGGTTGGTCCACTGAGATACAATACTTTTGTATTAAACACTTAGCAGCATGCCAAGAGTTGTTCTTACAATCTTGTTTCTGAAGTTATTTGAAATTTCATAATGAATGATAAAGATTAATTATATGATATGATTAGTAAGTGTCTCAAAAGAGCTAAACCAGTACTCGCATTTCATTATGTCCCCATATTAATAATAATAAAAAAAAAAAAACTACAGACCAGATTTGGTTTGCTAATTCTTTTAACCTTGGACATATCTTTAATGTGTGTTGTATTAATAGTTTCACTTTTCTTAAGTTCCAAGCCTGCTCAGACTTTTACTCTCTTCTTGATTGGCTTCGATATCTGAGTTCCTCTTATAGCAAAGAGGTTCACAATCCTAGTCACTGACATGTAATTTTTGTCTATGTAGAACTCAGGACTACATAGAGCTAAAACTCTGGATTTATTTTTAATCAGAGTCCTACCACAGTCTTCTGTCAAAAGGCAGCCATGTACTACAAAAAGGATCAAGAAGACCGACAAAGCCCCACGGTGCTCCTTCAGCAACTTTCAGCCCTGAATCAGATTGTTAATTCCAGGGGTGACCATGACATTTAGACAATGTCAGTGTCTCAGGTGGCTGATAAATCAATATGGGAAAGAGAAAAAAAGAATATGATACATTTCTTCCTACCTTTCAACTTTCCTTTTCTCATACAAACCTCCCCAGACGCTGTGTGAAATTAACGTTTTAGGTAACAGGACATTCTGTGTATTAATCTTTCTAGACCACATCAAAGGATTGGATCTGACTCAGACTCCTGGATCCAAGGGAGTCTTAGGCTTCTCAATCAAGACAATTTATTAAACCTAGCTCACAGCTGATGTGACATTATTGTCTGTTTTTTTTTTTTTAAAGTTGGTTTGTTTACACTACAGGCAAATAATTTAGTTTCCTTGGTTTCAAAAGTCCAATCCTGGACATTCTAATGTTAGCCCTGTTTATATTCTTAGATCTGTCTCTTGTGTCTTGCCCCTTTCATCAATAATGCTTTATGTAGGTGCATGTGTATATATAGCATTTATATTAAATACCTATTCAATTCAAGAAAACATGTCATCAGTAACGAGCTCATTACAAATACTCCTAAACACTGAGAGGATAGAAAATGAACTAAAAAATATGATATCCATCCTAGGGTTTAAAGCAATGAGTTTAAAGCAAAGAGTCCAACAATTTTCAGCCTGCAATGTAAAGAAGGAAATAAGTCTCAATAATGGATATCCTCATTAGAAAACAAAAACTGATTTGAGAAAGTGTATTCACTCTCTCTAGATTCTATCAGTAAACTTTACAAGTTTCTAAAGGATAATCTAAATTTTAAAATGTGATGCAACCGCATGTGCCTCATTGATCCCAGGTGATTGTCTCCATATTGCAAAAGCCTGTCACTATCTGGGGAGAGAAAAAAGGTTTAAGGTAAAAAGTGACTAAGGTGTTAGCATCATTTAGTCTGTAAAAGCCAAGACTGAAGGGGGTATTGACTGAGGACATTATTCAGAAGATGAAATCTAACGTGGTTTGCTTTCCTGAAAAAAGAGCACTAATCTCCATGTGTGATGGCTGCTGTCAACTCCAAAGGTCAAAAGAGGACACCCACCCACTGCCCAATGTACAGGGAGAGAGAGTCCTGTGGAGCTGAGTCATGAAGCAAAATCTAATTGTTGGCAAGTGTATGGCAGAAGAAATATGCAATATCAAAAATACAGCCAAATCATTCCACTGAAGAAGTTGACATGTGTGGTTATATACAGTCATCTCTGTATTTTCTAGCTACAGTATTATCAATAATATGCAGCTGAAACATTATTGATTTGTGGGTACTATTTACTTGTGAAGGCCTCCTCAAAAGTAGAAGAGCACAGAACATAGAGACCTTGAGGCCTATATCACATGTACTCATATTCATCATGGACCGTCACAAAACTGTTGGTTCACTCTAGCAGTTAGCATCTATTAAGGGTCATATTTTGGGGAGAAACAAACATATATTTTTTAGAAAACAAATTCTTGGCCACTAGGGTGCCTACTCCACCTTCTAAGCCAAATTGATGCTTATACTGAATTCATATATCTTCTTCCATTAAACTCTTCCTCTGGCTGTGTTTGCATTTTTTTCAATTCTGTATCTTTCTCTGAAAAGCAAACCTTCACTGCTGGAGAGCCGGGTCATTGATTGTAAGCCACAGGTGTGTTGTCAACACAATCAAACCTGGTACGGGAATAGAGGCTCCTGCATCCCTAACAAGATAATGGTGCTAAGTACAGGTTTTTAGCAAAATGCACTGCATTTTCTACACAAACAACAAATTGTTTCCGATGGTTGCCTGTTCTTTTATCATCTCAGCTTTTTGTTATCCCATCCTCTAAGTGATCCCAAAGCTTCCAGAGCTATACAAATTAAATTTCGTGCACGTGCAGCAGCCACATGGCTTTGATGTCTAAACCAGCAGGTGAGAATGGGGAGTAGGGAGGGAGTGGATGAAATAATCACAGTCTTATCTGTGCTCACATTTATTCCCAACTGAAACATACAAATGCATTGTGTCTCACACTCATATTATTAATAAATGCAAAAAAGTTTTGTTGCCTACATACTATATACAAACAAATGTATATTCAGGCTCACCACCATGTTATAGGTAGTATATACCACTACATAATATATCACTATAAAAACAGCTTTCATCTCCGCAAGTAATGGCTACTGTCAATTCCAAAGGTCTAAAAGAGACACCCACCCAACCCCCAGTGTACAAGGAGAGCATTGTGGAACAGGCTACACCAGAACACTGCCCTAGTCACCACCCAACACATGGACTCTCGAACAGTGCATTTGTGTTGTGCAAAAGAAAATGAACTCCCCTACTCCTAACTGGCACTAGCCAACTGTACAGTCGATCCTCAGAGGATTTCTTCAGCACTATAGCTAAACAGGGTCTAGTATTATGCAGAGGTTTCCTTTCTGAGACAGACAGAAGGCTCAATTAGAAATCTGTCTGGTGGTCTCCTAGATATCTAGCCCTTTGAACAGTTGGAGGCAAAAAAAAAAAAAAAAAAAAGACGGCATAACTAAAGTATCACTCACCCAATCAATACTCATTGGCTCAGAACTTGTGAGATATTCTGTAAATTTCCACCCCTTCGTGCATCATGTGGTAAAATTTGTAAAAATTCCCAAATGAGTAGGTGGTCAGAAGGAGGACATGATTAGAGAGTCAGACAATACAACTGAGGGCCTTCCAAGCAAGCAGCTCCTTACTCTGCAGCCTGGTCTATTTATTACCAAAGCATTGTCTGGGTCACACCCATGGCCAGGACTAGGCTGAGGCAAGAGAGCCACCTAGGGTGCAAAATTTAAGAAGGCACTTTCCGCTAGGTCCTGAAACTCCCTAAGGTCTAAACTATTAGGAAACTACTATAAAGTAGAGAGAAACCTGTTAGATTCATTCAAAGGGTCTTTTTCAGATCAATTCTCCTTTTCCATGAATCCATGACAAATGAACTTGATACAAGTCTGTGCACACCCAGAGAGGAAGGGTGGGGGCGGGGGGGGGGAAGGAGGTCTAGTTAGAAAGCCTTCTTCCTGGGGCTGCTAAATAATTTCAAGAATTTAAGAAGGTGAATAAGGGCAAACAGAATTGAAACAGCAACTGAAGGACACTTTTTCTTCCTCAAAGCTCTTAGCAGCCATTCACTAATTAAACTTCACAATTAAAAAAAATAAAGTATTATATTTTAAGTAGCTAGGGCTTTTTGTCACTTTAACATACTTCACAAAGTATAAATCACTGCTGGTATTTAACAGAAGTTGTACAATTTAAGTAGCACTTTGCATACTCTTGATCTAGAAGCAGAAACATTATTTTTACTTGAGTATTGCCCAGATGATGTTCACTTATTTATTCACATACACAAACATACACAAATTACTTGGCACCTGGGCACTGCTTCAATCACTGGGGACATAAAAATAAGTTAATATACATGTTTCTAGAGGTGATAGCCTAGTAAGATAAAAAAAAAATAAGTCATCCAAAAGATGGTCCTTCAACATTGCCAATAATCTCTTCAGTGCCCTAAGGAGGTGGCATGCAGTGGCAAAGTGGCCAGTCCCCTGGCAAAGAGCTCTCTTTGTAATGGAGTTCACAATTGAATAAAATTGTCCCATTGATTTCTGAACTCCTGCTTCCCGTCAAACTCTGGAATGCTGTTTGTATGCACCGAAGCATGTTCCATTATCTCCGTCTGGTATACTTGCTCCAAATAGTGGTTTTGGCGAAGAACTCTCAAAGGAACACAAACAGTGGTTTCCTTGAGAGCTCTGCCATCTTATTCCTTTTCTTCCCATCAAAAAATAATTTTTAAAATGATCGATTTCCCTTACTCTTTAGTGATTTTTCTTCAATTATTACACCTCTTATTTCTTTGTAAGTTAATTACTAGTTTTAATCTTACCCATTACATCTTCAATTTCCATATTTTGGGAGTACTTGCTTTTCCGCAGTTAGCTCTACGTGTTTGGATAAAATGAGGGAATGAAGTCAAACTCTGTTAGTGCCACAATCCTATGATCCCATCATCCCAATCATATTCAGGCTGATGCTAATGCAGTTGCCCTGCACATGTATATCACAGAAACTCTCTATATTTACTCTGGCAATTGGATTCAGATTTCACTGGGATATATAGTCATGACGGACAAATTCTGCACAGCCTCATGCATGAAGATTGAGCAAAATAGCCTCACCTTTGGGTTATAAATGCCATGCTGATATTTCAATACAGATCTGGGTTTTCATCACAGTTTTTCAGCACTGACAATTAAAGGAAAAAATAAACATAACAAGCAGAGAGAGAAAGGTCTTGAGTCTAGGCCCCAGTGATTTCCTCTGTTTGCAAAGTTGTTACTGTTGTAACATTATGAAAACAACAGCCAGGACTGCCTTCCTCAATTACTCACCTACTCTTTTCTGCCTGCTCCTTCACCTGTGCACACTCAACACAAATGGAAAGACATGTATACTTCTTTTCTAATTCATTTCAGCCATTCTCAGATTATTGATGGTCAGATTTCTGAGATAAAAAAAAATCTAACTATTGAATGACTTCAGATGGGGAGAAATAGCCCATTTGCAAAGAAAAAGAAGAATAATAGAAATAGAATTTAAACAGAATCTGCAAGCACCTAGCATACATTCTTAGGATATTACCACAGTGTTTGAGAAGGAAGACTCTTGAGTGGTACCACAAAATTCATCCCAGGAGGAGCAAGGAATTTCCATCTCAGTTTTTCACGTAAAGTAACTGCATGAACTACCCTTGTAGCTTTAAGAGAAAGACTTGTCAATCTCAGTCTCTACAATGATACTCAAACAGGTGGAAACACTCAGGAACGTTGCTGTCTGAACTCGATCCTCCCCACACATCAGGAATCAAAAACAACAACTGACTTTTACCTGCATGTGATGTAGACTGTTCTGAGCACTTTACATACAGTATCTCAACTGAACCTGACACACCCAGCCTTCAACATAAGCAAGACTAACAGTCTTACCTTCATTTTGCAAGTTATAACTTCTGGCCAACACAGTGCACAGGTCTGGGGAGGTGCCAGGATACGGAACCAAGACTAGAGCTTTTTTCTACTCTTGAACACTGCCTTATAGAGAGTGAACAGGTGGAAGTTGTAGAAAAAGAACCTCCTCTCTTTGCAAGTACTCTAATTCTTAAGCAACCCAGTCACCGTCTAAAACAGTGGAAAAAAGTCACCCATCAACACTGGTCAGGGACCACTTGTAAGTCTCAGCAACTCTGACCTGATAATATAGTACTTTCTCAGTACCCGCTTTGTGAGGCACTTAAATGTGACAGGACCATTTTTTTCTCCAGAACGACACACGGGGAGCTAAGGATACAGAAGGAAACCTGCTATTTTTTTTTCCCCCAGATGGATAGAGCCACCATTCAGAGCACAGAGGGCATGCTTTGAGATTAAAAATTAATTTGTCTTCTTTCCCTCCATCCATATATCTCAAATAGCCTCCAGCCTTCAAAACAACTATTTGCCAATTCTAAATGAAATATAAAGAAACACAGACCCTATGGTATTAAGGGCATGTCCACAAATAACAAACCAACAGGGATAAATAGCTCAAGATGCTCAAACAATCAAAAAATAATTTTAAAAATAAAACAGATTGCACCTGGTGATCACCCCTTCAACATATCTATTCAAGTCTGGCTACAGGGTATCCAGCTGCATAAGTGATCATAAATTATTTTCCTCTGCCTCCAGACTACAGCAGATTTAACCTAGTCCCAAACAGCAGGGTCTTTCTGCACAGGAAAGGTCTAAAGCCTGCAAAGTTCAGATAACTACCACAGCCTGTTTGCTTATTAGTGAGTTCACAGATGTCACCATCTGGACTGGAACAACTCCTCCAAAGAAAAAGGACGCAGGAACAAAGCCTGTCTGATCAATACCTCTGTGACTCCGAGCAGCATGGAAGGGCCTCACTTGCCTAAGGAATACCTACGATTCCCACAATACACTGTCACACTTGCAGACTTTTCTGTGTACAGCCAATTTCAACTCCTTTTCTCAGTGCAAGCTTCCCACTGGTTTGAATTCAAAGGACCTCTTCAGATTCTTTGTACCCCATCGATGTTCTTAGAGGAGGCTGACGTTAACTGGGAGAAGTTAGCCATATTTTAGCCCTGGATTTGCCAAGCTAGCCTGAGACAGAACACGACCACCATCGTCAGTATTGAGACAAGAAAAGAAGGTTGGCTCTGCTAAGAAGAGCCAACAAATAGCAGGATGACATGGCAACAGGGATGTAAGGAAAGTCTTCAGAGAAGATGAGATTAGATCACAGCACCCAGGTCCCGTTCAAAGAGGAGATCCCATGTTGTATAATTAATATTCATATTTTAAACACAGAAGTTTAGAGGAGGAAAGTCAAGAGTCAAAGTGGCAGATTAAGCGCATGCTAAAATCTCTTCCTTCTGCTCCATACACCTGAAAATGATAGATATTACAGGGAGTGTGATGATATAGAAAATGTAAGCAACACATAGATTTGTAAGAAGCTATATCTGAGCAGAACAATCCCAATAAAGTGATACCCTAAGTTTCAAACTTAGATTTGTGATCCAGAGATGACATCCTAGAACAGGGGACAAGAAACAATGACCCACAGGCTAACTCCAGACTTTATTGGTATATAACACTTTATTGGGACCAAGTCACGCTGATTCATTTATATAAGTCTATGGTTATTTCATGCTACTACAGCAGAGTTCACTAGTTGCTGCAGAGACTGCGTGGCCCTCAAAGCCTAAAATATGAACTATCTGGTCCTTAATAGAATACGTTTGCTGACACCGATCTACAACAAGGCTAGAAGTATTGTAAAATTAGTACTTTCTCACAGAGTAATATCTGACTACAACGGAGGAGGAGGACCTAGTTGAAACCCAATTTAGAATCCCACTGCCACATCACCCCTCTCTTCTCAGCTTTGCTCAGTAATCTTTCCTTCCAAGCCATGCCATCCCCTGGTACCTCAGACCATAAATCCCACAGAAGCAGTCAGCATTAGCACTTCCAAAATCCCCATTTCTGGACATCTTAAGACAGAGAAGAAGAGCATCCTTTCCTTTCAAAGATATTAGCACAATTTTAATTAAATTTTAATTAATAAGTAATCGTGTGTTACTTGTTCATCTTTTTCATTAAATGGTAATCAAGGAATTCTTGTCTGTTGCCCAATACTATATCCTCCTTGCCTCAATACTTGGTAAATGATTGGATTAGTTAGTGAAATGCAATAATGTGAACTGCTTTATAGTCAACTGCTGTTGTGAAGGGTAACACTAATATCTGACATTTGCTTAGCACTCTTCCTCCAAACATTCAAGCAATAAACATGATCATCTCACTCATCTTCTCAAGACCAGAGAGCAAGGAATATGATAAGAAGACAAGTTTAAACATATTGTACAATAGAGAATTAACCTCTAGATATTTTCTAACTCGACCTATTTTCAAACATATCCACCTATTTTTTCCCCTGAAATATACTGTGTTCTGACAAAAACATGGAATTAGTAAACGTGATTTATTTCTTCTAAACTTGCTACATCTCTAGGGTTTTCTGGCTTGACATAAAAGGCATGAGCCCCCTAACATAAGTCTCTGAAGGAAATAGAGGGTGGGAATAATAGGTTACAAGGATCATGCGAGAGACTCCTTCAGGCTCATGACCAAGTGCTGTTGCTCATCAAAGACAGCGATCACTGCCTTCACCAGGCCAGCTCCTCAGTGCCTCTAGGCCTGCCCTGCCTGACCACTTCCACTCTCTCCTGCATGCTAAGAAGGGAAAAACCAGGATCAATGGGTAAACAATAGTCAGAAAGAGTAAAACAGAAAGTACTAGAAGAATTAATCCAAAAATAATTAAAAGAAGAGGCATAATAAGGCTGTGGTTGACCCTATCATTGTTGGTATAAAGGAGGAAGTTGGGAGATCTTTGAAAGGAATGTTCTGTAAGACATTTTTTTTCTTGCCAAGAGGTGAAATGAAAGTAGTTGCCTTCTAAGTTCCCTCCCAACCCTAACAAACCTTTGATCTTTTAACTGTGCTCACAATAGATTGCTAAATTTTTAAAAGTTATACAAATATAGGTGACATAATCCATTTATCAATAAGAATACACACATAAATATATATATATATATGTCTCAAAATTTTAATAGTAATTCACTCTGGATTATATAATATTTAGTGATTTTTTATTTTTTCTATTATATTTACCTTTTTAAATGCTTTCTTCATTGAACATGATTACTTTGATAAACAAGAATAAAAGTTTTTAAAACCTTTATAGAAGTCATAGAACCAAGCATTACATGTTATGGAATTTATTCTATGAATACTTCTCTGGTCACAAGGGCAGTTAATGTCATCTCCACAGAACAGAGGCAACAAACAAAGATACATGATATTTAAATATCAAACATATTTAAACATCAATATAGTGGAAACTCAGTCCGCCAGTATGACCTCACCATTCTTTGGAGCTGCAGTTTCCATCAACAGCCATGAGAGAGTGAGGCAGGGAATACCAACCTGCTCAGGTGTCACAGTCTCAGAGAGCCAGGAGGGGTCTTGGGAGCCAGTACACAGGGGAGCCATGCTGGGGAGTCTAGCTGGCAGACAGAAGGACTAGATGGTGTCAGGGTGTCCCAGGACCCGGTGAGGACACATCTGGCCCTTTAAAGTCACTAGGGAGTAGCCAAACTGCTGACATCTCAGAAGCAGAACTTTTGAGAGCTGACTGGCATAGTCACACACCAATCAGAATGGGCAGGGTACACTGGGAGGCCCTGGATAGCAAATATCTACCAACTAGTAAGTATGTTAATATTTTAGCAATCTGAACATACATAATTCTGTCTATTGGCTGAATATTTACAATGGATTTAACTAATTTACCTAATCCATCATCAGCAGAACCCAGTTCTCCTGCTTTTGCCCTGTACCAATCCTTGAGAGCTATAACATCCCCTGGTTCTAGAACTTCCTGAGAACTGCATCTTTGCTTGACAAATATCCCCAGTGATAGAGCTTTCAATGGGCAAGGGAGGTGTTGTATCCAAGACTCAGCTGCTGTGAATCTTTCAAAGAGGGGAATTGTGCTATATTCCTTATCAGCTGGCTGTGTGATAAGAGACAAAGCAGTAATGCAAGGTTTCCAAGGGTAACTTCATGAACCTGACTGCCACTTCCATGTTCTCATCTCAAAATATAAGAGTCTCAGAAATAGAAACAGAACCAATCGATTACATAATTCCATTAATTAATCTGAGCTAAACCTGGTATGAATATAAATTTTATGATGAGCTCTGAGTCTCCTATGAGACTGGAAACCAACAAAATACATCCCTAGAAAGGTGTCTATAATGCAGCCCAAGTAAGTAAACACTCTTTTGGTCTATGTAGGGTGCTAAAAGAACAAGGAGAAGTTTTGTTTGATACTGCTCCCACTCCCCACCTGCCCATTCCAAGGACCATAAGGAGAGATTCAGCTTCTTCAATATTTAATAACATTACACATTCCATTTTCCTTTTAAGTTCCTCTGATGTTCTTGGTGTGAGGGGTCAATAACCCAAATCAGAAACTCAATCATAGATTTTAGAAGAAAAAAAAAAAAAAACTATGGGCTGATAGATAAAATCCATTATAGGGTTCAAATGTCTTTTGTAAACCTCTGTAGCCTCCCCTTAGGAATGTATGAAAGCTTACTTAATGCAAATAAGACAGGCCCTATACTCACCCCTGATATTCTTGTTGCTAACCAGATAACCAATCAATGCTTGGAAATGGGGTATAGAGAGATGAGATATATGAGATCTTGGCATAAACTCAAAGAAGAAGTTGACGGTCTATCAAGGTCTATGACTTCCTAGTTCTTGTCGGGGAAGACAACCATCAAATCTTGATCTGTGGAAAGCACAGATGGTTGGCTAAGTGGAGCTAAGGTACCCAACAACCACCATTTGCCCATTTATGGTAACGGATAGGCATCTACAAACAGGGCTGCCATTCTTGAAGAAAGGAGCTCTGAGACTAGGTCTAACAGTTCCAGCCTCTGAGATGTCACTTGACCTTTCCATCCTCAAACAGATTAGCTTCAGCTAGGAAAAGGCTTTTTAAAATCAAAATGCCATACATAGCCAATGCTGTGTTTGTTCATTCAATCAAGAGTTTAATTACATTGTTCCTGGAATGAAAGCAATGCTGCCTCAGAATAGTCAAACCACACATCTCAAGATTAGAGCAATTCAAGATCTAAAACTTTTAAAAGGTGGACAAATTCATGAAAAATAACCCCAAATCTATTATTTATAGGAAGCTCATCTTTGATTCATTTAAAAAAAAAATCAGTGTCTTCTAGTTTTACTCCTCAACATTCATCATCTTTGCAGGTCAAGTCAGCGATATGACAGAAGGTGAGATATGATTTCTCCTCCCCCTCAATATTTCTGCAACAAACCAGGACAACATTTCATTAACCTGATGTTTCCCACAGATTTCACTACAATAAAAACCCTCCAGACTGCTTGAAAAGCAGAGATCCAAGTTTCAATTGATAACCACATTTCTCAGGCAGTGGATGGTTCATTATTCAAAGTTTCTGTGTTTATAATGCCCCAGATAACATTTGTACTCATCTAATCCATTTAAATACTGAGTTAGCAATGGGAATACAGAGAACCAAAAAGGAACAGTGGTTTAGATAAGGAGAATGTGTTGAAGTTCAATTACGATGAAGTACAATTTCTTTTTAATATACCTCAATTTATTTCTCATCACCACCTCACCCCCTAATATTATATATTTAGGTTTGACATTTTCGGTTCAATTTGAATTGGCCCCTTGAATGCTAATTTCCAATAAGACAAAGTTAAGATATGATGGAGGAGGATATTTAACTCCAATGTGCTAAAGGAAGACATCTCTTTGATGTTTGAAAATCTGTTTGATAAAAAGTAGGGGGAAATGAAGACTTAATGGTACCTATGGCCGTGACAGCAATTAAGGAGGAAACTAATGATGCCTTTGTTTTCCTGCCCGCAGAGACTTGATAGAATCGTAGGCTTAATAAACTCTCTTCCTGTGAAGTCATCACAGCAAGAAAATCCAACCTACATTTATTCCCACTTACATTTTAAGGGAAGAAAATCAATCATTTCTTTGGTGTTTCTGCACTATTACATCATCATCATCATGATCAAGTACTAATTGAGGGACTGGTCTTTTCCTTCATGCAGCTCATGATTTAGCTGGGGAGAGTCTTTACATGCATTAGCAAAATAGCATCAAGCCATCATGATCAGTGACAAATTACTGGAATAGGAGGTATAATTCTTGAAACCATTGTGGACTTCAGTGCCTTGGAACTTCAGAGGTATAGGTGAGAATGTGTGGCATGACCTAAAAGAAGAGGATGGATGTGAGCCAGCTCTTGGATAGTGATTCTGATGTTAACACTTTTTAATGAGCACAACACTCAACCCTTTGGAGCAGATTGGGAAGCCACATGAAAGAGCTGTGGTGACACTGGCTTCTTCTCTGCACACCACCACCAATTCATGAGTGACTCAAAGCTCTTAGAATATGGCAGAGATTTGAGTAGGAAACATGCCAGTATCAGAATGGCACTTCTCAAACTGTGACTGGTATATGCACATCAACTGGGGATCTGGTTAAAATGTAGATTCTGATTCAGTAAATCTTGGATGAAGCCAGAGTTTCTGTCTTGATAACAAGCTCCCATGTGATGCTGATGTTGCTGGTCCACAGACTACACTTTGAGAAACAAGATACCACAGGGCATTTGGACATTTGAGAGACCTGGGAGCTAATTTTTTTCCTCCATAGTGAAAGAAGACAGCCCCGCCTAGCAATTGTCTCCCTTGGAAGGGGATCTGCTTTGCAGAAAACATTTTCATCTTAGTCATGTCCTTTTGTGTCTAAATGACAAAGCAAATATTTGAGGTTTCTGTCTTTTTCAAGATGTACCCATTTACTTATTTTGTAGAAAGAAAATGCAACTCAATATCTTAATGTGATGCAAAAATAAACACAAACTTTCCCCAAATTTCACAGTAATTGTGGGGCAGGTAGCAAAAGACTCAAAAAAGATAGCAAAACCAATGAATAGTGCTTTCCTCCGGAGGGATGGAATTATGGGACACTTTCCTTCTCTAACTCATATGTTTCCATGACATTTGAATATTTACAAAAAGCATATATATCTTTTGAGATAGAAATTATAACAAATATGTGAATACAGATATACATTAAATTTTGAGAGGGCCAGATTTTTGTCTCAACATGGCTGTCAGCTCTATCATCCTACTAGCATCACTTTGTGCTGCTGTGACCTCATGTGAGACAAATCAGGCAACTGGGTATACTCCAAAACTTGTAAGAAACAGGATAGAATCAACCAGTTTTAAACTGTCAGTTTTAGGATTCCTTTACTCTTACTGTGCATTTCATAGAGGAACCTACTTACACATCTCTAACCATGAGTAAAAACAATGCATTCTTACTAGCAATCCCAAACTGATGCTTTCCTTTCTAGCAGTTGCAAAATAATAAAATGGTTTAGGAACTAAACATTTGTATCCAATTTCACTTTTGGCTTAGTAAAGCAAAATCATCACCCCCCCCTCAAAAAGTCTTTCAATGCTTTTCAAACAAGTTCCCTTGCTGAAACAGCTCTTTTCATAAAATCATACAATAGTCTCTGATTTTTTTTAAATGATGCACCATCTCTTTAAGAGAAAATTGGGTTATTGATTAATTGATTATATGCTGCTCACAAATGCCAACTTAAGCACAAGTAAGGAGACACCATTGAATGTTCATAACTCAAAGCCTGTAAGATCACGCTATATGGTTGCATTATTACCGTCTCCTATTTTAATGAAGACATAGCACAGTACTTTGTTGGCCTAATTTACACAATATATCAAAGCTATGTGAAATTCCCCTACAATACAATGGGAGAGAATTGCAACACATACGTGAATTACAGAGCTTAGTCCCCTTGTTAAGGTAGCACATTAGCATTCCAAAGTTGTAGTTGGAATGTTAGTCTTTTCTAAGGTTTTAGTGGCTTTCTTTTTCAGAGGAATTAAAGTGCATGAAGCTGTCTTCTGACTTCTTAGCGAATACTGTGACATTTGAAAATAATTAACAGAAAATTGAGTTTTTATTTAGATACTCAATAATCTAGAAGAGTCTAAATAATAAATGGTTCATAGGAAAATATCACCCATTTGGAGAGGAGAAGTGAATAACAACAATAAAAATAAAGCAAAAATAGTACAATAATTATATGCAACAATAAAAATAGCATAATAATTACAATATCTGCTGTGTGTCTAGGAATTATAGCATGGACTTAAAGACGTGTTACAGAGCAGGATTGAAATCATAGGTCTGCAATTTACTGGCACGCAGACATGGAAAAATTGGCTAGCTTTTTAATGTCTTACTTTTTCCATGTGTAAAACAAAAGTAATATTAGTGTTTCCCTCACTATTTAACTGTGAAGAGTAAATAACTTAATATGGGAACACAAAGCAGTTAGGATTGAGCATGGCTGCATGCGACAGAAGCCCCACTGCAGTGGTTTAAAACCAAGCAGAGGTTTAATTGCTCGCATAACAAGAAGTCTAGAAGGAAGCAGTCCCAAGAGAGTACAACTACTCAAGGAAGGCAGCATGGACTCAACCGTTTCCTCATTTCCTTCTCATTGTCCTTAATAGGTGATGAAATGCAGCATGGCTGCTTCAACTGCAGGCCTCACTTCTGCTGTCAAAGAAAGAAGGAAACAACAAGCAGGAAGGGAATGAACTTTCTCTGCAATCCCAAAGAGTCTCCTGATTCTATGCCATTCACCAGAACTCCTCATGGGACCACTCCTATCTGCAAGGGAGTCTGGGAAATGGAGTCTTTTAGCTGGCACATTGCTGCTTAGAATGAGGTATTATCCTGTATTAAATAAGAAAATATGTAGGCAATAAATATTTCATAAGCAATGTCTGCCATATCACTTCAAACCACACAGTTTCATAAATATTAGTCATTATTATTCCACATTTTTGTACCATATATATATATATATATATATACCTCAGACCCAATTAGACTATGAGTCCAAAAACATGGACATTTCTTTGCAGTAGCTCATTTATATAGGGGAAATTTAAATATTACTTAAGGAAGAAGTTCCACTGGCTACTTGGAGACAGAAAGGCTAAACACGGGGAATAGGACATATGACACCTGCCACGAGACCAGCCCATTACTGAATCTAAGTCATATGGAGGAAAAAGTTACAAACCTTAGTTAAATGAATTATTCTCCTAAGGAATTTTATAAAATAGGGGACACAAGCAGTATGATAAAGTTTGATGGGGAGGGAATCAGTTTGGGGACACTCTGCCAGTAGACATAGTAATGCTCAGACATTGGAAAGATCCTAGAGCTTTCATGGCCTCAAATAAACTCACAGCAGCGGTCTACCAGAGGAGGCAGGATATCTGGCAAGAGATAGTGGCTGTCAGAGGACATGAAGGACATGGAAGAAGTCCAGCAGGTATACCAAACTGCTAGACAGGTGACAGTGCTGAGCAGAGGACAATTGGTTCATGACACACCTGCTGAGACTCCTAGAAACATGCAAGGAAGGCATCGCACGGTGCAAAGACCTGTTTTGGAGGATAGGGGGTCTCAGTAACACTGAGGAGTAATTTAGCTCATGTTCATGCATTTGCATATCTATATAAATTATTTGAAATTCTGCCTAGATTTATCTAGTCTTCAATTTATTTATTTATTCAATCACTTATTTACATCAGTATGGACTCATCAATATTTATTTTATATTTTGGATTATAACCCAAAACTACTTGATTTATTTCTTGCTCAAGTTGTTCCAGCTTTGGCCATTGAAAGCTCTTTCAGTTACCTTTTGTGTCCATTTGACATACTCTAACATTGTGGGGTTTTCTTTTCTTTTTTTAAAGAACTTTCTTACTTTCTGGGACCACAAGATGCTCCAGGCTTATCTTATATATTTTCTGTGTAAGTCCTAGAATCAGCTATTTCTCCAAGGAGCTTTGGTTTCTGTTATTTGAAAATGGTATTATTAATAGAAATCAAGATCTGGGTGCTAGATGGCATTTGTTTTTTAGTACATGCTTTTTTTGAGGGGGGATGCAAAAAAGTGGAATACTCTCGCTTTTGGAAAGTGTCCAATATATAATGTTGAGTACATAGATTAAAAGGCAGATTTGGGTTTTCCAGCCAGAATAGGTAATTTATGTGTAATCTTGAACACATAACTGACCGTCAGTCTTTATAACGTCACTAAAAACATGTGAGATGAATTACCCATTCAGACCACGTGGTAAAAGATATTGAGGGATGAACCTAGACAATAGATTTGAAAGCCACTGGAAGATATAAAGTATCAGACAAGCATAGAACAATATCATCATCATCACTTATCAATTATTAATCATCACAGCCTTATATGACTGAGTACTTTGGGAGAAAAGACATAAAAAGAACTATTTAAGTTGCAAATTCTGAGCTGGGCTCCCTGCCCCTTGGCTGTAAAATGTACAGAAAATCTTTGATGCACTAAAAGTGTTAGCAACACTTTTATGCATTAGCAACAAAGGGTTTTGACATCCTGAACCAAAGTTTCCTATACATTTTGAAGCTATTGCTCAAAGAAAAAAGTGGAAACATTAATTTCCAGCACGGCCTTATTCTAGCAGTGTAGGGGACTAAAGGTACTTTCTCAGCTACTAGATTTTCAAGTTTGAAACACAGTGTGTGATGGCATCTGTCCTTCCCTGAGCAATTTGTTCTTTTGAGACCTCCCTAAAATTATTAAAAGAGTCTTGCAGGCAAGGGCTCTTTATTCCAAAATTACATTATTTATGCTGCTAAAGTTACTTCTCAGATAGCCTTACCACTTCTCTCTCCCTTTTCCTCCGAGCTATGTCACAAATCTGCCTGAGAAGTGACTAGTGACTGGGGGAGCCACTGCTGGTGTGCTGGTGATGGGGACTGACACTGGGCCTGAGTGGCTCTTGGTGAAGTATTGCCATCTTTGTTCTTGTCTTCCAGAGCCTGAACATGTAAAAAGCAATGTCCACATAGGAATACTCTCTCTTCCTATCCAGGTACCTAGCCCACCAGACTCAATAATCCCTCCTTATTCAGGAAGCCTTTCTGATGGTGTTCTTTTTCTCTCCTCTATCTGAACTCTTCACTCATTTTGTTCTTAATAATATAATAATATATTGCCTTGTGACTGCTCCTCCTCTTTTCTTCCCATATGGGTCTTATTCTCTCAGTCATTTTGTTAACTCTAAAAGTACAGTAGGAAGTTTATTTATACAGCTTTGAAATCCACCATAGAAGTTAACAAATATGATGTCCCAAGCCAGGTGTGGTGGCTCACACCTGTCATCCTAGCACTTCGGAAGGCCGAGGTGGGAGGATTGCTTGAGGACAGGTGTTCAAGACCAGCCTGAGCAACGTAGCCAGACCTCGTCTCTACAAAAAAGTAGAAAAAAATGAGCCAGGCATGGTGGCACATGCCTGTAGTCCCAGCTACTTGGGAGGCTGAGGCAGGAGAACTGCTTGATCCCAAGAGCTTGAAATTGCAGTGAGCTATGATGACGCCACAGCACTCTAGCCGGGGTGACAGAGCAAGATCCGTCTCAAAAAAAAAAAAAAAAAAAAAAAAAAGATGTATCAAACATCACCTTAATAAACAACTGTTGAATGAATGGATAAAAACAGAAATAGCTTAGTGCTCACTATGTGCCAAGGATTATGATAATCCTTTAGTATAATGCTCTTTTAAAAAACGTAATCTATTCAGCAGTGGGTTTCCCAATTTTAGGGATGAGGAGCCTGAATCTTCGTGAGGGTCATACAGTTAAGCCTTGGTAGAGCCAAGATTTGCACTTAGTTGTACACAATAATGTATCATGTTGCCCACGCTTAGCTCACTTAGCCTCTCTGAGCCCCTGTGTTCTTATCAGTAGAATAAGGTCAAGTCACACAACTACTGAGGTCCTTTCCTGCTTGATCGGTGCTTTGAAACACAAAAAGTTTAGTCCTTTGCATTTCAGGTGCCTTTTCTTTATTTCCATCATCTTTTCTTGGCTTCCACTGACTTCTACAAAAATATTATTTTACTGTCTTGACATACCCAAGTGCTGAGGAATGGTTCTTCTAAGGCCAACACAGAGTCTATGCCTGGGATGATTATGTAGGAAATAATTATTCACCTATTTACATGCCAGTTGACAAATGCCCTAGATGCATTAGTAACAGGGCTTACAGAGATAGCAAACTCTACAGAGTTCACACATTTGCATTTTAGTATTTGCAGGATTTTCTCAATTTTGAATTTCTCACAAGCACTCTGGAATACTGTCAATAAAATTGTTAATGATGGCATGTAGAGGGAAAATCAAGCAAAAAGAAAGGGAGGGAGAAAAGGAAAATAGAATAAATCCCTCTGTAGTTAAAAGCCAAGTAACTCTGAAATCTACCATATCCTTAACTGAACTTTGTAAGGCTCATGCCCAAGAGGAACTTCAGATCCTATGCAAACCTGAGAATAATCATCATATAGGAACTGACTGAGTAATAAGTATTTATTGAATAATTAATATGCATCAAACACTGTACTAGACACAGCAGAACACAAAACATAAGAGTTAGACGTGACTTAACCAATAAGTACATTATTCTACCAGCTCCAAAAGATATGCTGATATTGAAAATGAGCATTTCTGACAGTTTTTTGGCCAGGTAGTTGGCATAAAAAAAAAAGAAAAATCTTCAGTTTTGGACATCAAAACTGTTTGACTTTGCCACAGGATTAGAGAGTAAAGTCTCAATGACCCAGATATCACAGCTAAGGTACAAGTTGTTTCTAAACCTCAAATCAGACACTTATCTTCTGCAGACTGTTGGAACATCCCCTCCTAAGAGGCCTTCCTACCACCCCCTCATTGTTCACATATAACTAACAATTTGTTGTCTAAATTGTCACTGCCCTGCTGAAAACCCTTGGCATTCTCCCTAAGCCCCTCCCACATAGGTACCTAATTTAGGGTTGACAACCATCCCACTTTACCTGGGGCTGTCCTATTGTTAACATTGAAAGTCCTACTTCCTGGGAAACCCCTCAGTCTCCCGCAAACAGGAATGTTCGGTTAGTCATTCTACAACCACTCCAGGAATCAGGGCCAGAGCAATGATGCTTCTCTTCCTCCTGTTTCTTCCTGTAGGTCCCACTCTCTCTGTCTACAATTTTGTTCCCTTTCTCTTCCCTTAATTCTTTCCCGAAGATTGATTAAATTATCTTTCCTAAGTTATAGTGTATAAAATGCATTTTTCCCTGAGAGGCAGTTCACCCCTCTATAAATAGAATTTTACTCTGAGGGGAAAAAAAAAAAAAAAGCACCCAGCAGCCTTACATAACCTTTCACAAAAGCCCTACTCATTTTCCACCAGGACCAGAAAAGGGCCTACAGTTCATGAGCTAAGCAGAAACTTCTCTCACCAGGAGGAACACTAGTGATTTTCATTCAGATTGATCCCGTCTGCGCAGCTGAGCCCCCACATTCTCTTCGTGTAGACTCTGCTTTGGAGCACGCCAGTGAAAGCTGCTCTCTCTGCCAGGTGGTGCAGAGGAAAAGCTTCAGAACCCCGCACTGAGCTTTCGGCCTGCAAAGCTTTACTCTTCTTCAAAAACCTCCGTTCCGCCCCTTCTCCCCGACACAGAGGCAGGCAAATGAGCGCTTGGTCGGTTTCGTGCCCTGAAGACCATTCCCAATCAAAGGCCAGGTCTGCTATGGGGTGGCCCCGCCAGGGTCTCACTTTGAGCATGTGTGTGCTTTCAGCATCAGACCTGAGAGGCAGGGGAGGGAGGCGGAGGAGGGCCCAGGGCACCAGTGCGCCTTTCGAGTGCCTTCCTTTTTCCTTGAATCGGAGTATTTTTAATAAGGAAAGAGAGTGGAAGGAGGGGAAAATACAGAATGAAAACCAGCAGATTTTTTTAAAATGCACCTTCTTATCTTGAGTATTGATGAGAAAAAAAGGCCAAGGCAGATGGAACACCGAAAGAGCATCTTCAAGGGCTTTAATCTCAAGGAAAATGAAATGTGTCATGGCCTCCGTTAAATATATTAGCCACCAAACCACAAACCAAGACTCTTTGATATTGGCATAGTTCGCCATCGCAAGACCAGCTCCTGAAGCCAAAGCCCCCCAAAGATGCTTCAAGCTAAGAAAGACTAAACTAGTGTGGCTGAGGCCTTTTCCCATTGACTAGATAACAACCTATAATTATGAAGAATAGGGACAAAGGTCATCTCCCTATGTGGGGCTTTCAAGTCCCCTAAGGCAGTGTTCCCCAGTCACTTGGGGTTCTAATAGAGTAAGTCTGGGTGTGGCCTGAGCTTCTGCATTTCTTACAAGCTATCAGTTGATGCAAAGTCTTTTGATGCACAAACCCCACTCTGAATAGCAAGACCCTAGGACACTGATTCTCAGACATAGCTGCACGTTGGAATTACCATTGGAAGTTTACAAATACTTGTGCCTAGGCCTTAGCTCAGAGATTTTTAATTAATTGGTGCGAGAGAGAGCTGGGCATTGATACAAAGTCAAGATGGGAGCCACTCCTCTCTTGGGACAAATTATATCTAACACTACATGTTAAGTCTTAGCTTCTAGGTGTTCGTGCTAAGTGGATGCTGGGTCTATTGGTCTGTAGAAAACAGACATGATTCACCAGAGAAGAGTTAATAGGGAAGGATGGTTTGGATGTAGAATCCACAAGAGGTGTGTTATAGGGTGCCAAGTTTGATCAGTATTGTATTGTATCAGGTCTACCTTAGCTGGACCTATTAGCCTCTAAATCTAGCAAAGGCACAGTCCAGGACCCACTAAACCATGGTGTGCTTGAGTTCAAAATTGCCATTGGAGTCCATCTTATTTTATTTCTATGTCTCTAAAATTATAACAATGCAATTGAAGATGGTTCTAGAGTGGCCAGACTGTGCCTGTGAAATCTTCTATTTATAAAGACTATCTCAGGATAAATGTAACCCATATTAAGATAATACTAATAACAGCTAGGATTTATAAAATACTTATTATGTACTAGGTACTGGAATAAGCATTGCATATATTGAACGGTTGGAGTGATTTTTACTTCTAATTTAGAGTTGGGAAGCAGAGGTTGATTTTATCTTCATTTTATAGGTAAGAAAGTTGAGGTCCAGAGAGGTTAAGTACCTGGCTCAAAGCCGCTAGCTGGCAGGCTTTTCCCCCTAGGCTATGCCCCCTCTCATCACAACCAAAGACCACAGGACCTTGTAACCGGCTCCTTTGCAACATCTAGCAGTAGATGGTGTGTTGACTCAAGTGGCACACATGGTTCTGGGCCCTGCGACGTGGAAAAATTGCAAACTCAGCAACTTCTAAATGAGCTGCAACTTAAAGCGAAGAGAATACGAATCCATATTTTTAAGAAATAGGAATGGGAATAAAATTTATAGAAAAGGAACACATTGAGAAAATAATCTGTAAAAATTAAAAAAAAAAAATCTTATTTTCAGTTTTCTTTTTAATTCATCAGGGGCAATCAGGCACACATTTTGAAGAAGGCCACAAGATGAAAAAATGGCCCCATGCCAATCTTATTTCTATGAAAAAGGTAAAGTCCTGTTTTCCCTCTGCTCAGCGATAGCTTTCAAAGTGGAGGTGGCCCATTATCATGTTTATTAATAATAATCTGCATTTTTCTATACTTTACACTTTTCAAAGGCCCTCTCCCTTGGTTACATTAGTTATTATACATCCCCACAACCCCATAAGTATCTCTAAACATGTAAGATAGACAGGTTCATAAATTCATATCTAACAAATAAACACAGGGAAAGGGTTGCCCATGTAACTTTCTTAAATTTTTAAATAATTGTGCTGAGACTAGAAAAGGCCCTCGATAGGAACTTGTTTCAATTTATTGAACCAATATCTACTGAGTATTAAGTAGCTACTATTAGTGACAGAGTATCTATCTTAAGGTCTTCTCTAGCCTTGGCTACGGCCATTATCATGCTTGGTTCTCCTGCCCTGGATATACTGATCTTAGAATTCACCATCTTTCCTCCCATGACAGGATTTTGCACCCACTTTCCTTACCTGGTATTCTCTCCTCTGCCTCTCCCCAAACATCTCCTTCTTAACTAAGCTAACTCATTCTTCGGGTGTCAACTCAACCACAACTTTCTCAGGGAAGCCTTCTTTAATCCACTGTCTGGGTCTCTTTCCTGCAGTACTTTCTTTTCTTTGAAGCTTTATCTCATTTGAAATTATGGATTTGTTAATATATGTAGTTTTTTGATTAGCATATTTATCCCACTGGTCTCCAAGCTCTATCACCACCTTAAAGTTCCTGGAACACACTCAACAAGTATGGGAAGAAAGGGTCATGGAAGTCTGGGGATGTGTTTATAGTAACAGGCTGCAGGATCTGCAGGAAATCCTTTGATATCCGCATTCCTACCATACCTATACTTCGGTTTAAACATGATTGACAATTCTTTACACCCCCTTGTTCTTTTTTTCCCCAATCAATCTAAAGATACAGGGATGAGTGAATTGGCTCTGTCAGCCCATCTGGCTAATATTAATATATTAATAATATAATGTGTAAACATTGTAGTTGATGTTTTTCAGTCCGTCCCACTTTTTTTGCATTCTTTTTGAGTGAGTACTTTGTTCTGCCTTATATCCTACTTAGCTATGTGTGTGACTGTCACTTTCACTTGAGGATTAGCCCCTGGAGGACAGAGAAATACATGTAAACTTTTTTTTTTTTTATCTCCTTGTAACACTTGGTAAATTCTCAGTAACTATTCTCTTGAATCAAATACTTGATCTTATTTGGTCCTTATAATTCCTCAATGATTTTGTTAGTCATTGATTGTTCTACCTAAAAGATGAGAACACAAGTTTTGAGAGACCAAATGTGTACCCAGGGCTATACAATAAATTAACAATTATGCTGGATCTCTATTTTATAATGTATGACTTGGGAGAGCTTACTCAGAAAAGCATATTAAAATTGGGGCTCTTGATTACCAGAAAAATAGAAACAAACTAGACAGAGTTCCGGTAAGAAAAATAAACATGAGTAAGTTTCGGGAGGGGCGGGGAATGAGCCAAGTCTAAGTGAACTAAATATTTATAGTCTGGTTAAGTAAAGCCTAAGTGGGGAGGAATGATTTATAGCTAGAATTATTTAACACGATTAAGCACAGAAGAGGCAGTGTCACTGAAACGGGGAAATAGGAACCAGCAGCCAGATGACAAGAGTGATGGGAAGAACATTTAGAACAGGACTATCTCAGATGAATTGTACAATAAATTTTTAACAGCAAAAACTGATATGCTGCAGAAAAGTTTCCCAAGGGAAACAGTCAACAAACCATCCCTGGAGATGTCTCAAATCAGAGAGAGAAAATAACTAGAAATTGTCCTGCAGGGAACAGCTCTGCCCAGACATTAGACATGAAAAGAAAAGCTTTGCAGATTTTTCTCTCTAATTTATATTCTTCTGGGATCCCATGAGGCTGAGAAAAGACGTGGAAACAATGGATTGAGGACTCTGGGTGCAGGAGGTTTGCTTAGATGTCTCAGCCTTGGCTCACGGCTCTAATGAGTCTGCACAGAAGGCAACACACCAGAGAGACCACTGTGAGCATTTCTGATGTTTTATTTCATCCAGGGGTCTTCATTAGCCTGTCCCATGGGAGTAAGTGAGACAATTATGAACCCAAACAAAAAGTGGAAGAGATGTACATGTGCAAGCACAGGTGTTTTTCTGAAACCCATAGTTATATGTGCCATGAATGTAACAATGAAATGGACCTATGTATTTTACTGTGTTGGAAATATACCCAAGTTCAAATGGTCAGATTATGGTTTTTGTGTCTACCATTATAACTCTGTGATTCAGTCATCCTTTAGTTCATCATTTTCGGGGGATTCATAATGCACCTCAAATTAAGCCTGGCACCCAAGCATACTGTTTCCCTGTAAGTGATTCTCTACATGGACATAATAATCAGGATAAAGTAGGATATTGACAAGGACGGACTTGCTCTGGATAATCAATAATCTTACATTGACCAGTGATCTCTTTTCCAGCTCAGAATCAGCGTACGTTTTGGAAGGTGTTTAATTAAGGAAAGCCTGGGCTAGAGTAAACATGATAGAGTATTAGGCAATAACTTCCTGAACGTTAGATGGTAGACTACTGACAATATCTATGCCTGAAAGCAAAAGGTTGCTTAGAAAAAGAAATAGAATAACCACCAATAATATTAATGTCTAAAAGTAAATGGTTGCTCACAGTTGGGAGAAATAGAATGATAGAATTATCTTGTTGAAATCAGAAATGGCCAAGAAATTTATGGAAAGAAATAATTGACATTATTAACAATCAGGGAAATGCAAATTAAACCCACGATGAGAAGTTAATTCGCATCCTACAGAGGAAGACAAATTAAGCATATGAAAATACCAACAGTTGGTGGAGATATGAAGCAAGGGGGACTTTCATCTAATCCTGGTGGCGTTTCGGTAGCCGCCACATGTCATTGCCTCCTGAAAGTAAAGGTATCGTTTCCATGACTCAGCAATTATACTCCTAGTCATGTATACACCCTAGACATGGTGGAAAATTTGTACTGGCGGACATATACCAGAAGGTTCATAGCAGCATTACTGGCAATAATATAAAACTGAGTTCCCAGCATCCATCAACAGTAGATTGAATAAACTGTGGTTAATTAATATCATGAGATATTATACAGCAGAAAGAATGACTGTAACGCAGCCATAGGCATCCACATAGATGAATTTCAAATACTTAATGTTTAGCAAAAACATGAGTCAGAGAACAATATATATATTATTTTATTACAATCAAGAACAGACAAGGCAAAATAACATGTTAAAGATGCATACATATGTGGCAAAACTACAGAGAAGGCAAGGGATTAATTCATAAAAAATTCGGAAAACTACTTGTGAGGACAGGGGTATTTGATTAATTTGATTATCAATTTAATTATTTAATTATTATTAGATTATTAATTTTAATTATCATATTTGATTTATTTAATATCATTAATTATACCAAACACTGTATGCACAGCACAGTATATAAGTTAAATAAATAAATCATATAATGTTGAAACTATTGATATAACTAGAATTGATCTAGTCCACACCCTCATTTAACAGGGAAAAATATGTTGCACAAAGAACAAATGGCATCCAGATTAATATCAGATTTGATAAATGCTACAAAATGATTAGTTAAAACAAATTAAATATTTTTTTCTCTATTGAAGAATTCAAGTCCTGATTTATAATCTTCTCTCTTACTTTAGACACAATCCCAACAAAACTTAGTCACCTGTATTTCTTAGGAAATCAAAAGTAAAAGAGGGAAGGACTGCTTTGAGGACAGGGAGGAGTTTCATACAGAAACAAGTAGAAAAAATATATTTTATAAATCAGGAGTAAAATTCTTAAGAAAACAAAAGTAACAGCTCATGGCCATTTGATGGAAAAAATAAACAGTTCTGTATGATGTAACATCTTTAAAAAATTATCTCTATAATATCACATAATATAATAATGAAGTCATAATGATGCATTGGATCTACTGCTATTAAGACAGGTTAAACTATGTTCTATATACTTTTTAAAAGGCAGCTAAGTGAGTGAAGGAATGTTTCTTAAAGACTATGGAAAAATTAGTAAAATCTAAAAATGTTGATGCTTAACAAGAAACTTACGAAGACAAATGACTTGAATTAAAAACTTTCATATGAATTGTTTAACTCCTTTATTCTCGTACAAAAATGTAAAAGCAGAATTTAAGAACATTTTAGATAGTCCAGAATAATGTATTGATAAGCCTTCTTATCAGTTCATAGTATACTAACCAGTTGGTATTTTCATTAAATCATATCATAAAGATTCAATTAATTCAGTGGAACATTTTTGTCCTAGATATTCTCAAGAGCAGCCTTCTGGCAAGAGCCAGTATTTAAAGGATGAGCAAAGAACAAGGAAGAAATCTCTACACTGCAATAAATACTCCTGTTAAGTTCCATCATAATAATCACTAGTGGTCTAAAGGGCCTTCCTCCCTGGAAACTGTGAAATGACTGGGCAAGAAAAACGTCACAGAATTTGGTTTCGTCAAATTAAGCTAAAGTATATCATAAAAAATGGAAGTAGCCTATAGGCATTGGGCGCCTAGAATTTAACAGAAAAGGGAACTTTCCCACACAAGTCATACCATAAGAACAGGCTTAAAAAATCTGATTAATAAATATGGAATGATCAGTGTGTTTCTTGGTCGAACTTTTCCCTAAGAAATGAAAGCTGTGAATAATATGATTGTTTGGAACTATTAATAAAAAGCAATCTGTAATGGTATTACCATTGGCAAATTACCATCAATAGAGAAAAAGAAGACATATTCATACCATTGGACAAAGTTCAAGTATTTCTAAACTATCAAGGAAAACATTTTATTTGACAGTTGAGTTAAAGAGGTTTGGTTTTTAAACATCAGGCTAAAATTTGTCAAAGAACTTTAGAGCACCACAGTAATTTTTATTATCAAGCAGGCAACCCGTATGTCTTCATGTTAGTAGAATGCTAAACCAGAGAAATACAAGATAAGGAATCAACATTCAGTGTGAGAGAAAGCAAAAGTATGGTACTAAATTGTGCTGTAATTTACCTGAGTGCTGCAATTATAAAGGTGCATAATAATTTGCATTTTATTTTTTGCTATTACCCACTTGGCATATGTAACATGTAATTTTATCTTGCACATTTTTTTATTGGCCTACAGGGAATATAATCTGGATTGCTCATCCTTTCTTATTGACAAGTTTAACATTTGCTTTACTTAAGGTCTTGTTTTGAAGCAAAATATGTTAAATTCATTGAGTCAGTGTCATGCTATTGGTATTATGTTACCATTAAAAAATACTTTGATCTCAGAAAAGTAGTAATTTTGAAAAAAAAATTAAAGGTCTATTGTTCCAACCTGGTAACACCTTTGTGAAAAAATAGCATACCTGGGTTGGCAGAACCTCTTATCCTGTAGAACTCCCTTGGGTCCCTCCTTAAAGCTTACAAACTCTAGAACTTCAATAATACTGGCCAAGAGGCCACAAGTTAGAGTCTCTTAAGGTAATAGTACTGCTTAGCTGTTTCTAGAGTATAGCTTAATTTTCCACTGAAAGAAAGATGAAAGAAAATTTAAAACTTTATTTTTAGAGCCAATCACTGTGATCTTGCAAAGTTTAATATAGCCCATTAAACATAGTACCTGGGGTCAAGGCCTTGGTTTTACATTGCAAATGCTCTACTGGGCTGTATCGAGGGAGGCAATATTGATGCTCTACAGCTTACAGATGAGAGCTGCTGTTCTTTAGGAACAGACTAGAAAGAAGCAAGCAGCCCACAGCAGGCTGCCGAAAAATTCACCGGGCATTGTGTTGATATTTAATTCAGTGTGTTTCGATCATGAGTTACTGAGATGCCAAGCTACAATTCATTAAGGTATAACTGTTGTGACAACTCATGAAACTCTTAAACCCTCCTCTGGAACATCATAATGAAGAAACAGGGAAAGGGAAGAAAAAAAAAAAAAGAAAAGACTCTACGTTTACATTTTATGAATTGTAAATGTGCATAGTATTTACTATTCCACTTTAGGGATTACAGTATTTTTCCAGAACCAAGTGACTTTTTATCTGTAGTTAATTAATCAAGTAAACCTCTGTGGGTTTATGTCATTATTCTTTTTACTCAGGCAAAGCTAAAGTTTCCTGAAATTTATATACACAGTTCATCTAAGAGATTATCATCTGCAGTAGATTAATTCATCAAAAATGTATCATTTGAGCTGGTAGCTGTGTAACAAATACCAAAACAGAGCAATGTGTTCCTAATTTGGTGCAAGTTTCTGACAGCAATGCAGGCTGGATCTATGGAAAGTAGCAAGATCTGTGGCAAGGCAAGAAGAATTCATTCACTAGTGAAATCACAAGTGTCCTTACATTTTTAGAGCTACCATAATTAACCCCAAAGTCACACATTTGGAGGAGAAGCCATGAGGTAGTGGTGGAAATCCTCTCTTCTTTGTGTGTGTACATGTGTTTTAATTCACAGCAACAACAAAAATAAATAAATAAATGGGACTTGATTAAATTAAAAGGCTTCTGCACAGCCAAGGAAATAATCAACAGAGCAAACAGACAACCTTCAGAATGGGAAAAAATACTGACAAGCTATATATCTGATAAAGGGCTAATAACCAGAATCTACAAAGAACTCAAGCAAATCAGAAAGAAAAAAATCAAACAACGCCATTAAAAAAATGAGCAAAAGACATGAACAGAAGCTTCTCAAAAAAAGATAGACAAATGGCCAATAAAGAAACCATATGAAAAAATGCTCAATGTCACTAATCAGGGAAATGCAAATTAAAACCACAATGAGATATCACCTTACTCCTGTAAAAATGTTTTTTATTGAAAAGTCCAAAAACAATAGAAGCTGACATGGATGCAGAGAGAAAAGAACACGTATACACTGTTGGTGGCACTGCAAATTAGTACAACCTCTATGGGAAACAGTATGGAGATTCCTGAAAGAACTAAAAGTAGACCTACCATTCAATCCAGCAATCCCACTGGTGGGTATTTACTGGAAGAAAAAGAAGTCATTTTACCAAAAAGACACCTGTACTCAAATGTTTATTGCAGCACAATTCAGAAGTGCAAAGATGTGGAATCAACCCAAATGCCTATCAATTCATGAGTGGATTAACAAAATGTGATACATGTATACCATGGAATACTACTCAGCCATGAAGAATGACTTAATGCCTTTTTCAACCATATGAATGGAACTGGAGACCATTATCCTAAATGAAGTATCTAAAGAATGGGAAAACAAACATCACAGGTACTCACTGTTAAATTGGAACTAACCAATGCGCACACATGTGCATAGAGGGAAGTATAACTCAATGGAAATCAATAGGGGTGGGGGGGAAGTATGGATGGATGAAAACCTATTTAATAGGTACAATGAACACTATCTGGGTGACAGGCTTACTTATAATCCTGATTTAAGCATTACAAAAGCAACCCTTGTAACCAAAAACATTTGTACGCCCATAATACTTTGAAATAAAAAAAATTTTTAAATGTCCCAAAAAAACTGCATTCTTTTGCAATAGAGTTTCCCTTACTGATAGAATTGTGAAAACTAAGGCTCATATGCAAAGCTTAGAATGACAAATTCTCCAAATAAATAGTAAGAATACTTGCCTAAAAATGCAATCTTAGGACCCAGATTACATATTTATCTCCTATAGAAAGAAATATTCTGTTCAGAAACTTCAGCACTGCCTTAAAACATACAGCACCAAGAAAAGATAAAAAAACATGTTTGGGCTGGAAGTCAAAATTTAAAGCAAGGCTTATTTCCAAATAACAGTGATCATATGAGATGATCCTACTGCATGCAGCTGAAAACATTTCAGTAGCAAATCCCATGCCTTTGAAGAATGCCAGGTCATTGGATTTATGAAAGAGGAAATATAAGTAGGAAAGGAGAAACATTTCCGGTCATAAAAGATGCCTTTGAGACTGAGGTGCCAGGATTACCTTAGAAGACGCAGTATTATTCCTTCCCTCCCTAGAAACAAGTAAAAATATCCCTTCCCCAGGAAAATCACCTCTCCAAATTTCTTGTCAAGCTTCCTATTGGTACTACATTCTGCAAATACCCAGTACTCCAGGAGCAACTTTCAGCAGAGTTTCATTCAGGAATTTAGATAGGATTAAAACTCTTCCTCTTCAATGAAAACAATAAGGAAGTTTGCTAAGAGGTTAACTTTCTAGAGAATAAACGTAAGTCATACACACTGAGAAGTTATAAATCTCTCCCCAGAAAAAAAATGCCTATCAGCAGCTCAAGCCAGCCCAGCTTTTAAGAGCATTAAAGCAAAGGCACTAAGGCTAATATATTCACATATAATACATGTGGTGGCTGTTTCACATGCTTCATAACTCAGAGGGCAGCTGCTGCTGTGTGGGAAATGGACACTGTGACAGGTCACTGGTGATTTATACCCCGCCCTCAGGTCCTGCCATGCTCCAGCCACTCAACAGCAAACCCACCCGGGGGCATCTGATCTGCTTTGGTTGGGGGAATGAGAAGAGACTGTTTAGGGTAAGCAGCAAGCCTCATTTCATCATGTCCAGACTACATAAACTCTCATAGATTTTTTTCAATAGAATACTACTCAAACATATATGAATTAATGTGTATACCTCCTATTTCATTCATTAACATCTAACATCCAAAATTTTCATCTTACCTGAGATCCTGGGACTCTACTTGGTCCCTCTGCCTGTAGCTCATGTCAAATAGATAAGATGGCATCTTTTAAAAGCTAACTAAAAAGCCACCATCGTCCTCCCCCAATATCAAGTCCTCACTCTCTGCTGAAACTGTTCGGGGATGTGCTTTGTTGGGTCATAACAATTTCATACAAATTCTACAGCAGTTTCACACTTTACCTAGAAAGTGGGAAAGGGCCCAGTGCTATTGTACTCGTCTCCACAATCCTTTGTTACCAATCAACAAAGTCTTTAAAACACCCTGCCGAATGGGAATTTCACTGCCAGTAAACTACCAGACACATGGCCTTATTAAGGGCACCTCCTACTGGTCCTTTCATAGAGTGAACTATGTTTTCTTTATCATCAATTCCTTGCCATGTTCCCAAAAAGGGGAAATTGCTACTAAGAGAAAGGGGTGATACTAAGACTAATAAGCAAAGAAGACCAGAGTGACGTGAATTAGCAGTATCTTAAAAGTGCACCATCCACTTTTCTGGGACCTGTGTAAACTGCATCACAATTCATTTGCAAATGACAGAAACGGATTTAGAAGTGTAGGAAAGTTTAATGATTTAGATATACATGCCTATCCACCAGCATATCATTCACATATACGCACACGTCTCTGTGTGTGTGTATCCCTGCTTTCTCTAGCACACAAGCATAGATCTATCTGCCTGTTTAGGAGAAAACAAAAATAAAGTAGTAATATATGGCCATAACTCTCTAGATGAAAAACTTAGTGAGAAGGGAATATTTAATTAATTTAGATATTAACACATTGACTGCCACACTAGGAAAAAAAATTTTCCGTGGGGTCATAGTGTTTTATTACGAAACAGAATAAAAACTTTGAAAACAAAATGATCCTTTCTAATTTAATGAAAAATGAAATTAATTGATTTGCATTCATTTAATCCACATTTTTAGAATTAATTTTTCAATCCATAAGAACATCAACACGTAGGATTTTCACGAACCAACTGCAGGGTTTTGCAGGTTTTTCTTCAGGAGACCCGGGGCTCAAAACTAGCGTGAGTTAAATACAACTCACATGGCAGTTAATGTGTTAATAAAACCTACAGAAGAAATTCGTCTTCATTCATCTACCCCCACCCTTCCCCAGACAAAAGTCACTTGGGAAATGGCTTTAAAATATTGTTGTGTAATTGACAAGACATCATTGTCCATTTCTGCACACCTTGCTCGATGCAGTATTTTCGGCTCCTCATCTCAGGCCACCAGTCGCTCTGTTCTGCGGACTTTCTACCTATCGAGGGATGGCCCCTCTTAAGTTCCCCTCTCCTGCTTGTGGCGGTCTCCCAAACTGCCAGAGAGCGCAAGTCAACCTTCTGTACAGGAGGGTCCTCCTCGCCCCAGCGTCTAGCATCTGCCGGTCTCGAGCAGGGAATTTAAAAAAGATACCTATTCATTACTGCGGGGATAGTCCCCCGCCCACCTTCCGCCAGAGTAATTGCCGAGGACAAAGCTCCGGGAGAGAGGAGCTCAGGGAAGGGGGACCGGCCCGAAAGGGAGGGAGGGAGCGCAGGCGGCTGGGCGCGCGGATGCGGGTACGCGCGCAGCACAGGAGCGAGCGCGTACACACACACACACACACACACACACACACATCCCCCACACGCCCACCCTCACGCTTGCTCTCTGTCTGGCCAAAGGAGGATGGGGACTCGAGTCTGAGTGCTCGCGCAAACAGATTCCTGCCCGCGTGTGGCCGCACCGAGCTTTGGGGAGCTTCGGGCTGGCTCGGCGCTTGACGGTCTGCATCCCTCGCGACCGACCGGGAGAGGCGCATTCTCCGCTCGCCTTCGCAACCCTGAGCCATGCAGCACTTAGCAGGGACAAGAAAGCCGGAGATGCGGGCTCCGGGGAAGCTGGGGGCTTGGCGGCGATTTACTTCGCATTCCCTGTTAATTTCCAAGGCGCGAATTGGGGCACTCCTACTCAACACCCGGCCCTGCCAGCGCCTCGTTTTCCTTTGGATTTGGGAAAAGGTCGTTTCCGAAGGGATTTGAATGCTCAGCCAGCTGCTCTCCTCTCCTTCCTCCTCTCCACCCCCTCCAGGCCCGCTCCCTGCACCTCGGTGCCCATCTACACTTGTGGTGAGGTCCCGCAAAGCGAGTGAACGTTATACTGAGTCATTTTGTTCTTTTCTATTCTTTTGGCCGTCGAAGCCCCCAGCTCCGTCTTTGGAGACTGCAGCAGCCCTGAACAGCCTCCGGGTCCCTCTTTCTGCTCCTCTAGCCCGATCCAATCCCCACACAGTTTTGCCATTTTTAATTAGAAACTGCGCTTGCCAAGTGCCAGGGCCAGGGGGCCGGTTCCCCGGAATAGCAATCATTTGGAGTTTGGAGGTGTCCTGGAGATATCTGGAGACTCAGCTTGGGAACTCCATTCACCGTTAAAACATAAAATAAAATAAAACCATCCTCCCTCCTCCTGGCAACTCTGCGCCTCCTTCAGTACCACAGCCCCCTCCTCCGAAGTACCAAAACACATTAGCTGTTCCTTTTCCGATCCTCAATCAGCAAGTCCAGAAATCCAGACCCGGAGCCGCATATATCCACATACAGACGACTCAGCCCGACCATCTACATCCCGCACAGACTTCCTCAAAGCCCCCTCGACGTCCTCTTTCGCTTGCCCCTGTTGCCCCAATCCTTCCCCCCTCGCTAGGTTTCTGAGGCTTTAAGGATCCAACCCAGTTCCTTTCAACGACAGCCCCATCGCCTGCCCCCGGCCCGCCAGCTCTCCGAACGAACGCAAGTATGTGCAAAAGCAAAGATGTGAGAAGCACCTGCTTAAAAAAGAGCGAAGGGGCGCCCCTCGCCCCCCCCCCACCATCCTCCTCCTCCCCCAGGGGAGGAAAAAGAAGTCTCTTTTTTAATCATCCGTGAGGAAATGGGGGGCAGCCTGAGCGCCAAATATCTTGTCCCCCCCATTCTACTACTGAAATGAGAGGGGAAAGGGGGTAAGGAAGGGGGTGCGACGAGAAGAAAGGAAAGAACCACTTACCGGCGACTTGAAGATGCGCGCTGAGCAGGGAAGCTCCGAAGAGTACAAAAGCCAGCTTGGGTACCCAAACACATCCAAGACTATTCTCCATATTTCAGCCAACACCTTCGGGGCCAGAGGTCCTGGGCAGTGGCGGCACTCACACACATGCACTCACACACGCATGCACACATGCACACACACACGCCGAGCCCCTTCAGCTTCCTCCTCCTCCTCCTCCTCCTCGTCCTCTTCCTCCACCTCTTTCTCCACCTCCCCTGCGCCTCTTCTGCCTTCGAAGCCTTGTTCCTTGTCCACTGACAGAATCAGCAGCAAAAGGAGGCAGCAAAAAGTTCCATTCGGTCCAAGAGATCCCGAGCCCTGGTAAAACCTTGGAAAACTAACTCAAGGAAACGGAGGGAGCAAGAGGAGGGAAGAGAGCTCTCCGCGGGGCTTGCGAGCCATCAATACACAGAATATCCAGGAGGGACCAGGAGGAGAAGGCAGGCGATCCTCCGGCTGGGCTGTGCATTAAAAGGTTGAAGCTGGTTCCATGTCGTCGGTTGGGTAAAGTTGATGAGAAAATTCCGCTTGAGAGCTGGAGATGCTGTTCGTTTTCCTTCCAAGAGCGCAGGGAACCGAGGGAGGAGAGACAGGGGGCTGCGGGGTGGAGCGCTCTCACTTGTTACTGGGGTGTCCGCCAGCGGTGTGTGAGCCGAGAGTTGGAACCGTACTATCCATTGATCCGAAGAAGTGGAGGGCTGGAAGGGAAAATGTGGATACCGGAGGGAAACGAACTGGATCAGGCAAAGATTCCACGGGAAGGGGGGTGGGGGCAGAGAGAAGACGGCTTAGGGAAAAAAGCGGACGGAGGAGGCTTCCAGCAGCTGCATTCGCCTGGTCTGCGTATCAGTGCGCAGGGATGCCCTCTGTGGGCAAAGCGTGGGAAGTCACTTTTGTCAATAGAGCCTGCGAACATTCCGAGCGTCTGGAGGGTTTGCAGCTATCATTTTGGACACTCAACCTGCAGGAAATTGTTTTTATTTGACTATAAGACCTAGGCGGGTGTTTCAAGCGGGGCAGGTGGCCAGGACATTTACTTTCTTCCCTGCTGTCAGCATTATTTAAAAAATAATTTTTCGTCTGGAATGAATTACCTAATCCAACTCCCTTCTAGGACAGGTGGGAAACCGAGGTCTGGAAACACACAACGAACAGACGCCAGATGCCATTTCCTGATATAATAGCTAGGGCCCTTTTTTTGTAGGACATCTTATTTCATCTGTGTTCTCTCCTCTCTAGATGTGATTCAGTGCTTTATTCAATATCTGTTAAAGCATTTACCATGTTCCAGGTGCCCTGTTGGCTCCCAGGAAATAAAGATAAGAGATTTAGTAAGACTCAGTCTCTATCCTCAAGGGGCTTGTGATCTGTTGGGAGAGAGGCACAAATGGATAATTATAAAGTATCGTGGTAAATATGATGGTGCATGTAATGAGGAGGTGCTCTGGGAGAACAAGAAAGACTTCCCCAGTCCCTGGGACATGAAGTGAAGCAACCACACAAACACACACACACACACACACACACACACACACCAGGAAACTTAGGAAGGGCAAACAGTGAAGCCCTCTCAAGAAACCGCTTTAAGCTGAGCTTCTTTGTCTATCTTATCCCCACTGAGGAACTTCCAGCTCCTTTGAGAGGAGATTTATATGCTGTTCACCTTTGCACCCCTCACAGATGCTAGCATAGGACCTGGAATACCGCAAATGCCAATACATTTTTGCTGAATAAGTGAACGTACAAACCAATGATTTTGGCCAGGAAGGATGATGAATCGAAATGCCATTCTGGTAAAAGGTCTATCTTTGAGGAGCTGCAGGTTCTCTCCATTCCTCACTGTATGACATTACCTCTTCATTCTTTCTCTCTCTTCCCCACCCTTTCTTCCCCGCTCTCCCCAGTTCACCAGGTTGTGTGAGAAGACAATGTCAATATCCTTTTAAAAAGAAGGGGGGGGTGGTGCATGAAAAATACAGGATAAAGTCATCATCAGGAAAATTCCCATGATGCTAGAACTGGAAAATAATATTTTAGATCCGTAGTCATGCCTATGTGCCTTACTGTCCTGGAAAAGTTAAAAGAAAAATTGCCTGAGATCACTAAATCAAAACCTTCTGAAGTAGCTTAGTTTGATGGGTTCTTTGAAATGTAATGAATCTCTTTGGTGACCTCCAAATTTCTCAAAACACTCACAGCTTCCATTATATAAGAATGAAGCCTCTGAAAGCTCAGGGCTGGGGTCCACAGCAAGGGCTCTTAACTGGGTCCATGGATCTTTCTGGGAAGTCTCTGATGATAGAGTTCAGGAGTTCTTGAGCATCCCGAAATTTTATGAAAAATGGTTGGCTTCTGTGCACATGCTCTTTTTTTCTGGAAGGGAAATCTTTGGCTTTCATGAGATGCACAAAATAAGTTCAAGCCTGTCGCCTGCTGAAACGTTGTAAAGAACCATTGAATAAGAGAGTATGGTATGAGGGAAGAGCTGCTATCTCTTTTTAAGAGAGTCTAAAATCCTCTGTTTCCCGTATCAGTAAAAGGATGTCCCCGTGGAGTGGGAGGGAGGGTAGGAACCAAAAATGGTCCATGTTGTTCAGATTCCTTTGAAGACATCCAGCTCAGCCTCACATAGTAGGTCTAGTGATCAAGATACTCTTTACTATGGCTTTTGACTCCTGAACCCAGAGTAATTCAGGGCATCAGTCCACTCACTAATGAGCTTCTACAAAAAAATCATCAACTTTTCTACCTCTTAGATCCTCATTTGGTTCCACAGCTAGCTTCTAAAGATTGCTTGTACCGTCTTCCCTGACATACCCTCCTTCATCTTACACAGATCACTCCAGGTAGACTGCGGAGTCTTCTCTTGGAACCAGGTTTAATATTTTCTGATGCACAGCTTGAGATTTATACTTGAGAGGCATGGTCTCTTCTTATCCTTCCTCTCAGAGGTGCCAGGCCCACTTTCCACCCAGCCTCTTATGAAGAAAAAAGGGAACCAAAAGATCAGACAGGAAAGAGGGGAGAAATGAGAACCATGAGAAATAGTTTCTGTAGTTGAAACTCTTCGCATAGTATTTAAGACATTTGGTGTTGAGAGACCCCTTCTGAGGTTTAATCTGGTGATTAAGTATACAGTTACCCAGCCATACTTTTGAGTTCTGAAGATGAATTATTGCATATTTTTATTTTTTCAAGCCACATACACCCTAAGTTATATGTGTATGGGGGGTGGACGTGCAACAGGAACACTGATTTTCTGAGATTAGGCCAAGCAGATGAGCCAGGTTAAAAGTATATAATTCCTTTTAGGAACTCCATTGTGGAACTGTATTTCTTGTCTTACTTTAATTTAGATAATTAATTATCTTAATATATTTCTGTTCTCCCAA
Source organism: Eulemur rufifrons (assembly GCF_041146395.1). Taxonomy (NCBI): domain Eukaryota; kingdom Metazoa; phylum Chordata; class Mammalia; order Primates; family Lemuridae; genus Eulemur; species Eulemur rufifrons. The sequence continues at coordinate 18,213,735 of NC_090987.1, forward strand.
TATCATGATCTGACTTTTAATACTTTCTACAACGTAGTTTAGAAATATATTTGCAAAAGTAATAACCTCTAGTCAAATGGTACATATAAAGCTATGGATTTGACTACACTGCAGATTAAGTCATGTGAATATGACAATGTGATAATTCACCATGTAGTCATTTCTTTAAGAAAGCCAATTATTATATTATACCTTTGAGTAATGTGATATCTATATGGAATATACAAATATAAATATGATATCATCATTATCCTTGGCTAATTCACAATCATAAAGTGAAGGGATATATTTTAGTTGACATTTGTGGGTTGTATTTTTCTTTGTTTGTTTGCTTATTTTTTCTCAGAATCCCTTCCTCCTCATTTTGGTAACAGGTCCCATAGTTTACTCTGAGGGTACCCCTCCACATTATTGGCTACAAAATTGAGAAAGTAGATCCAGAGTCACTTTAGTGCTTCAGAGTAGGCTGTCTTTCTGACCATGGTGACAGATTCAGAGCTGAGCACATCAGCCAATCAGATAGCAAAGGGGACATTTACTGGGGCTTCTAAGAATGAGAAGTTTTGTGTCTCTCGTGGAGGCACCACTAGGAGAAACCTTTTTCCCCCTGGACTGTGGAAGAGTATGAGCTTCAATGAAGTGGCAATTTAGAAGAAGTCTCAGAGCTTCTATCAGACCCCTATCAGGAACCTGTGGCAGGCAGCATAATGTGTCCCCAACCCCAAGATGCCTACATCCTAATCCCCAGAACCTGTGAATACGTTACCTTACAAGAAAAAAAAAGGATTTGTAGATGTGATAAAGTTAAGGATCATGAGACAGTGAGATTATTCTTGATTATCCAGATGGGCCCAATGTAATCACAAGGATCCTTAGAAAATGAAAGAGTGACATGAAAAGTCAGAGTTGGAGAAGGAGATGTGATGACAAAAACAGGGGGCAGGGCAGGGGGACGCCATTGCTGGAAGGGATCACAAGCCAAGGAATGCAGGCAGCCTCTGAAAGCTGGAGAAGGAATAAAACAGATTCTCCCCCTGGAGCCTGCACAAGGAACATACTCCTTCTGATAACTTGATTTTCTTGATTTTAGCCTTGTAAACCCTTTTTTTAATATTTTACCTCTGTAACTACAAGATAACAAATTTGTGTTGTTTTAAGCCACTAAATTTGTGGTAGCTCATTAGAGGAGAAATAGGAAGCTAGTATAGATTTGGGTACCATGAAGTGGAGTGCGTGCTGCTATAACAAACACTTAAACATGTGTAGGTGACATTGGAATTGGGTAACAAGCAGAGGCTGGAAGAATTTTAAGGAGGATGATAGAAAACAAGCTTAGATTGCCTTGAATAGACTGTTGGTAGAAATATGGACACTGAAGTCATTGATGGTGAGTGTGCAGAAGGAAATGAGAAAAGCGGATGTTGTTATATAGTGGCAGGAATTTTAGCATAATTGTGTCTTACATTTATGTGGAAGGCAGAGCTTGTAAGTGATAAACTTGGACAATTGCTGAGGAGGTTTCCAAAGTGCTGAAGCTGTGGCCAGATTTCTTCTTGCTGCTTACAGTAAAATATGAGAGGAAAAAGGTAGACTGAGGGAAGAATTGTTAAACAAAGAACCAGGTCTTGATGATTTAGGAAATTCTCAGCCTAATTCAGATTATAAAAGACACCAAAATTAGGAGATTTATGGTCAGAAAAGTATGCTTTGTATAGAAAACCCGAAGTGTGTCTGGACAACATTTTGCTCCTGCCTCACAAAGATCAAAAGGTCAGAATACTCATTCACACAGAGGGCTCTTTGAGGAGATTTGGCATGTGGCACATGGAATCTCTCAGCTGTCCCAACAGAAGTCAGGAGTAGAGATCTAGGAAGGGTCTCTGGAGGAGCCTCTTGTCTAATAGAGTGAATTCCCAAGATATACATAGGAGACCAACAAGGTTCTTGAGAATGTTATACGAGCAGAACCAGCAGCAGCTTGAACTGAAAGAGACAGAGAGGGGACAAATGAAAGAAAGCTATTGGATTCTTAAAATTCTATAGGCAGGAAATAGGCTGATAAGAGTACTTAGCTGCAAACATGTGCTACCCTTCATGAAAAAGAAAAGAAGGATAATTCCAAGATCATAGATGTGAACCCAGAGGGCAGAGCCTTGAGCTAAAAGGATGAAGCCATAAACCATAGACAATTATTCCCAAGTCGTAAAAACTGATGTTATTTGCCCAGCTGGATTTCAGAATTGCTTGGAACCAATGATTCCCTTTTTCCTTGTATTTTCTTCCTTTTAAACAGGAATGTCTATAACTGATTTTCTATGCTATCATACCATTGTGTTTTTAAATCATGTAACTTGTTTTCTAGCTTCAGAGGTCCACAAATAGATATGAATTTTTCCCCAGTATGGGTCATACCAGAGTCTGACCCATACTTGATTTAGATGATGAGATTTGAGACCTTTGAACTGATACTTTTGGAGATACTATGAAGGGTGAAGGTAGTTTTGATGTGAGATGGATGTGAATCTTTCAGGGCCAGAGGGAAGACTGCCAAAAAAAGAATAATGGCCCTCCAGAGATGTTCACATTCCTAATCCCAGAACCTGTAAATATGTAACCCTACATGGCAAAAGGGGCTTTGTAATGTGATAAAGTTAAGGATTTTGAGATGAGGGGATTATTCCAGATTATCTGGGTGGACCCATTGTGATCACAAACATCCCTAAAAGAAGAAAGAAAGGCAGAGAGGCAGAGTTAGAAAAGGATGTGTGATGACTGAAGCAGAGGTCGGAGTAATGTCATTGCTAGAAGGAATCCATAGCCATGGGATGTAGGCAGACTCTACGAGACAGAAAAGGCAAGGAACAGATTCTCCCCTATAGCCTCCAGAAGGAACAGAGCCCTGTGAACACTTCGATTTTAGAGATATAAGACCTATTTGCTGATTTCTGTCCTCCAGAACTACAAGATAATAAATCTGTGGTTTTTTTAATCATTAACTTTGCAGTAATCTGTTAAAGTGGCAAAGAAAATGAACACAGAACCTGAAAATAAAATTGAAACTGTAGAATCAGAGTGAAGACAAGGAAACAGACTGAGTTCTTGGTTACATTGTTCGGGTCATTAGAATAAAAGAGCTTACCTAAAGCCAGTCCTGCCTTTGCGTTTCTCAGATATGGTGATCAATTAATTCCTTTATTACTTAATCCAGGTTAAGGAGGATGTATCCATTTTATAACATAAGACATTCTAATTAAACTAATTGAAAACAAAGATAATCATTACTAAATGTATCTTCCCACTTTAAAATTTATGGCTTTTTATCAAGGTCTAGTTTTGTAACTTAATTTTGGATGCCTAACTGTGGATGTGTGATGATATGATTATGAAGGAAAGGCTTTGGCATTATCATTAGTCACCAACCTTTCTCAATGCCCACTACATATGTAAGATAACTTGGTGGTTACAATGAAGAACGAGAAAGAGTTCTTGCTATCAACCAGCCTCCAATCTGGACAAAGAAGACAGAGGTCTTTTGCCCTAGAATTTAAAACTCTGTACCCATAGTAGTTATATATATATATATGTATATATGTATGTATATAAACTGCTGTAACTTAGGAGAAAAAGGAAATGAGGCAGTCAGGGACGACCTCTTGGAGATAATAAGACTCCAGTGGGCCTGTTAACTTAGCAAGGAGTTGGAGGTGATTGTGGATATATAAAGTTCTGGAGGCTGAGGTTGCCTCAGCCTGACAGGAGAGGGTGATTTGAATAGAGGCACAATAGGAAGAAAATCTTCAACAATGAAAGGGTCCTAGAGTGTTTATGCTCCAAAAATACCCAAGCTTTCTGCTTCAAATATTCTCTAAAATACAAAAATTACTGCAAAAGAGATGGCTGAATCACTTTTGTTAAGCTTTAAAGAATAAGAGAGGCATCTGTGGACAAGTTTCCTTGACTTATAAACAAAAATGGAAAGGCTATAGTTATTTCTAACTACAGGCAAGTGAACTTGCCATCAGTCCCAGGCAGGAGATAAAAATTAATTATTTAAAACATGATTTATAAACACTTAGGAAAGGATGCAAAGCCACTGGAAGCCAGCATGGGTTCACTTAGAATAAATTATTGCAGATTGAAACTGCAAAAACATATCACAGACAAGTCATATCTGGATTTCAGCAAAGTGGTTTATAATATAGTCATAATATTGTTGCAAATACTTAAGTTAAAATATGACCTAAGCTATAATGCAGTATGGTTAATCCTTAGTAACTATTACTGGAGTGTGTATTAATTGGTCAATGCCTATGAAGGCCCAATTAGAAGATTATTCTCCTGTGATTTACCACAGTGCCACTCAACCCCATAGAAAATGATTTTAATTAATACTTGTAATAGAGATATGTACATGCTTATGAAATTAGTTGGTAATATAAAACAAGAAGTAACTATCTGTTGACACTCTTAAAATTCAAGATCTCAGCAAAAAGGAACAATGAAATTAATCTAAAAACTCAATAAACAAGAATACTTATAAAGGGCATTTAGTAACTCCTCCCAAACCCCACACCCCGAAAAATTCTAATTCAGCAAGTAAAGGATGAGAAAGAAGGGATTTGATTTAAATGAGTATGCAAAAACATGAGCATTTTTTATTGATTTTAAGTTTGATAGAAAAAAAGCTGTATGATACTTCCACTAAAAGCTCCAATGTTGTTTTATACCACATTGGACGCAATGATGAACTCAGGCTAAGATGGGAAATACTGCTTTGCTCTGCACCCAACATCGTACCCCAGGGTTCCCTGTTCAGGGGGAGACTTAATTCTAAAATTGTATGCTCCCCCTTTTTGTTTTTAAAATTACTTCTTCCTCTTTTATCACTCTATAAATGTGGGGGCCTCTCATTGAGTTCAGAATTAAAATTAGTATGAGTTCTAATAAATATGTAACATATTTAATATATAATTATTTAATTTAATGTCATATATATTTGTATATATTACATAATGTACATATATTTCATGTACTAATTAATATATTATATAGTATTAATTTTTATACTAATATTATAGTAAATAACATAATATTTAATATGTATTTAATGACTTGGAAAGAGGTATAAGTTGTTAAAGTCCAATTCTGTGAGGTGGTAGGCCTGAATAGAAATAAGGAAATGGCTTTTGATGGTCATGTTGGTGGAAAAAGAAAAGGTGAAAATGTGTGCCTCGCTGCCACTCTGAGGACAGACTGGATTTCACGTGGAGTGGAAGAGGAGCACATGACCACCATTTATATGCCTATTACGTAACAGGCTGTATGCCAGGTACTTTATTTATTCTGTTTTTTGCTGGGCACTTTAAAGACATTATCTTGTTTAATCTTCATGACAACCTCATAAAGTATTTCTCTTCCCATTGGCAGATGAGGAGCCCGATACTAAGAGAGTTAAAACTGCCAGCCCCACACCACACACTTAAATAAACAGAAGAGCTGCGACCTGAGTAGGTGCCGCTCTACAGACGCCGGATGCCTGTGTTCCTGGCACCGCCTGCCGGCGGGGCTGCCCCCAGCTATACACGTGGAAGGAAGGCCGCCATGATAACCAGCTCCTCAGAGAAGCACCATCTCTTCTCTGACGCTACCAATGCCCTACTTGGAGACGGGATGTGTCTTTCATTGTGTCATGAACTGCTATAAAAAACCCTAGCAAAAGAACGCAGGAAGAGTGCCCTGAAAATGTTCTGGTAGTAGCTTGCTATGAGAAATGATAATGCAACTCACCCTGTTGGCTCAAAATGCTCTACCGGAAGCTTCTTGAAACAGCTGGAGGTCAGAGTGTTAGCAACCTGAGTGGATGTTCTTCACATCCTTTCAACCAGTAGTCCCCAGCCTCCAGATGGCTGCCCACGGGGAGAGCAGAGCTGGCTCCATCTCGATAATCATCTTCCGTAAGTTATCTCCGGGAACATTGGTAATTTCTTTTATAATAACTCATGGCAGTGGAGAAAAAAGCCTTACTGATTTCCAAAATGGGAAAGGAGCTTTCCTTCTGTCACAGAAAATAGCAAAGGCAAGTTCTTTGCAAGTAGCAAAGTGTCATTTTTGCAGTTGAATACTCTTGAAAATTGGTACTTTGGCACAACTTTATTTTCTGGTACTGAGGGAATTCTCCTTCTGAGGCTGGTAAAACTGCTTCAGAAATAGCCTATTTGTTGATACGGTGGTGAACTACAGAGGTTTAATTGAATAATTCCCTGTTTCTAGTTCTACCATGTGAAGATTGCAGAAGGCCCAACTGCTGGCCTTGATCCATGAGAAAACTTGTGATGTTTTTTCTTATATAATATGGGCCCTCTCAAGTCCTCAGCACCGAGATGCTTATGAAAAAGGAGCCAAGTCCATTTTGTGAGGTGCTATACTAAGGAGGCGAGGGAAACTTGAATAGCCTAGAAAGGAAGGCTGTTCTGTGTTGAATAGAAAAAGTAACAGATGAGACTACGAGGAAATATTATACTCTTAAGCCTCCGTGAGAGAAAAGAGAATTGAGACCTTTCCAAAATCATCATCATCAAACCAATAAAATCATTAAGATCTAATGTTCCAGAAGGTGAGGCAAGAACATTTTCCCACTGATTTTTTTTAAACTAACATATGAAAATATTGGCACTTTAACTTCTGCACACAATATTGTCTTTTGTCATGAACATATTGATTGCATCTCTAAATCTAATTAATTAGTAGTTTTGGGTACTGTCGTGCTTATTTTACAAAATGTGAAAATGTAATTATTTTTAGAAATTGTCTTAAGTAATATAAAATAAAAAGGCTGAGTGTAGTCATAGAGTTTAAATTGTTTTTTTTTTTTCATGTATATCACCATCTCATGAATAGGAAACATGTTTAAAATTTTCCTTGGGATATTTGCCTTTTCCCTGAAAAGAATGGAAAAAATTCCTAACACAAATATTTTCTTAAATTTTTAATAATAATAAAAAAACAATAGGAGATGGGTTATCTGAAGACAGTACATCTATAAAATGTACTAAAGTGTAGGCCTTAAAAATGATGCTACAGAAAAAATATGTAATGAAATGAGTATATGACATGTTATGTGAAAAAGTGAAAAGAAATCCAAATATCAAACAGGCTTTAGAAAATCCTCCTTTTCTAATTAATATTCATGTGTACACACACACATACACACACACTCACACGCATACTATTCCAACATGGTAGAGAGAGCATGGGCTTAGGATTAGCTAAATCTAAGTACAAATCAAATCTTTGTGCAACAAAAATTTTAGTCAAGCTAAAATCTCTGTGCCTCCATTTCTTTGTAAAATGGGAATATGGATAATACTCCAAGAGTCCTTGTGCTTCCAGATTTTACTCTATACAGTTTCTTCTCGACATAACCAGGCTATTTCTTTTTAAGCATAAGTCAGAACAAATCACTCTGCTCAAAACCGCATAAGTCAGAACAAATCACTCTGCTCAAAACCTTTCCGTCGATCTACATCTTATTCATCTCACTCAATGCAATTTCATCTCATTCAAAACTCAAATTCATTTTAATGCCCTATAATGAGTACAAAGACCCACAGGACCTGCTCCTCCCCTCTGCTTCTCTCTCTGAATTTGACTCCTAGGTGTCCCCTCCTCAGTCCACTGCTGTAGCCACTGGCGTCCTGCTGTTCCTGGCCATAAAGGGCAACCACTCACCTCAGGGCCTTTGTACAAATTTCCTCTTGTCGGGATACTCCTGGCCAGAAATATGCTTTCTCCCAACTTCTTTAGGTCTTTGCTCAAACATCACTTTCTCAGATAAGCCTTTCTTGACCTCCTTTCTTACAGAAGGTACCAGAGAAGGAGTACAATTTTGTAATAAAGTCAGAAAATCAGAGGATTCTTCTGTGTTCATAATTTTCTTCCTCTACCCCACCACTTTTGTTAGTTACTGTGAACCTCCACTTACTCATTACTTCCTCAGAAAAACCACTGTTAAACAGATCGAATTCCTGTTATAGCCACTCATATCTCCATAAGCCTCTCCTTCACTGCACTTATCATAGTGGTAATTTTATACATGATGTGGATTCATGTCTGTCTTTCTCACTAGACTGTGAGCATGATGAAAAAGTAGGTCTTTGATCACCATAATATTCCCAGCAGTGGTAATAATGACTGACACATACCAGCTCAATGGGTACCTTTTGAAGGAATGGCTATATTGCCATTGCACATAGGCCTCTGGAAAGAGAAGGTCTGATGATCCAGGGTCCTGGGGTCTGGCCACCGTTCAGTCTTGTGTCAGCAATCTTGTCAACAAGCCAAGTCAGACAGAACAGTCCTAGGGTAGCATCCTGTGCCAAATCTGTGTCCTGGTATTGAGACTGGGCAGCTGAACTGAGCCACAGTGTGGTTCAAATAAATATGTGGCAATCACTCATCACCAAGGATTAGCAACAGGTGGTGGCCAGACTGGAAGACAGGGATCAGCCTCTGAGATCAGGTATGGGTGGGAGGACTCACACAAGAGAGAAATAGGAATGATTACATAAAATATGATGATTTTTAATGCAGCTATCAACATTGTTTTAAACACTATTCACACTATAATAAAATTCTTATTATTTAATCTAAGCAAAAACATATGATCTATATCTACACAATCATTGCCATTGTATAAAAATTACACAAATAGAGAAAGTAATTAGGATGAACCATGGAAAAATGGTACTAATACATATCTATGAGAGATAAGACTGTGAGTGGTACATTTATTTCCTCTTCTCCCAAATGACATACAATTAACAGGGAGTACTGTCACAGTCATGAAAATAGGAAAACATAGAGGACATCTGTTGTTTTTACTGCCTGCATCCATTTATCCTTCTTCAGATTGTTGAACTTCTATACGAGGAACCAAGTCATCTTCATCCTCACCTCAGGGCGTTCTTTGGGTGTTTCCCCATCCATGGAGATGTGTTAGGAATGTCACTGATGAAGCTGAGGCAGAAGGTGATCATATCCTCTGACTTCTCAGTCACTTGAGCTATTACATCCTTCTTGTTTAGTTTGATTTGGGTCTTCTTGAAACCAACAAAATCATGACCTATGTGGGAAAATGCAGTCTTTTTTTTTCCATATGCATAAGTGATGGTGGCAGGGGTAGAAAGCACCTGGAATGAGGCAGACCTTTGCAACTGCCATGGCTCTAACTAGCTAGGGTCTTCCGGGGAATCTTCCCAGTTCTGAAAGTTTGTTAACTAGTCAGTCTGAATATAGAACTCAGAGGACAAATGTTGTAGTCCCACATCCTATATCAGTCATTGTAGTGTTCATTGCATCAACAAACTTCAACCTTTGTTTTCCCAAGTATATGGTGTTTCCATAAGTAATGCCATCTTCCATTTTTATAATAAGAAAATCTGCATGCTATTGTTTTTCTTGACAAATGTGAATATAAAAATAACTTTTAGGGATGTTGATAAAATAGCTAAATACTACTTATAATATATTATCTGTTCATTTGGGTTTGCTGCATATATTAAACCATATAAAGCATGCATAATATATTAATTTAGAAAAATTATTTTATACTCTCACATTTTAGAAATTGTACTCATTCTCTTCACATGCATTCTTAACATCAGCATCTATGTCTTCATGGGAATTATTCTCCCATCATGTGTACCATTTTTTTCAGAGCACATCATCTTCTCATTTTATTGAGATGCAGCCATTTTGAATCTATATATGGGTACCCCAAACTACAAGTGGCTGTTCCCATAGAATTGTGGCAACTTCATTTCCCCATTCTTTCCATAGCTGTAGAACTCATCTCTTCAAAACATAACTGCTTCCAGTATTACTTTTATAAAATGATTGTTAAAAGGTTTGCTTATAATGACTTCAAATACTTGCCATCCTGAGGTCATACCTTCAGGAGTAATTACTAAATCTGTGCTATTTTTTACATTACAAAAACTATGTTACTTCCTGTGTAAACATAAAAAAACTGTTATTGACTGAGATCAGATCAAATCTAATTTTCAGCTGAAGGATTATTTGTTGTTCATAACAAAGTAACAGAGGAAGTGCCTCTTAATATCTTCAAATACAGGGTAAGGAATAATTTTCCTTTTTTAATTTCAAAATATTATGGGGATACAAACATTTTGGTTACATGAATTGCCTTTGTACAATTTGAATCAAAGTTATAATGCACACCATATAGTGTGCATTGTACCCATTGGGTGTGAATTTACCCTCCCCTCCTCCACCTTCCCACCTGCTTGATAACCATTGAATTTTACTACCATATGTGCACATGAGTGTTGATTTGTAAGTTTCAATTTAGAAGTGACTACATGTGGTTCTTCTTCTTCCATTCTTATGATACTTCACTTAAAAGGATGGTCTCCAGTTCCATCCAGGTTGTTACAAAAGATGTTAGGTCATCTTTTTTTTTTTTTTTGGTATGGCTGAGTAGTACTCCATGGTATACAGATACATTTTGTTGATCCACTCATGTATTGATGGACACTTGGGTTGTTTCCACATCTTTGGGATTGTGAATGTAAATATTTGAGTATAAGTGTCTTTTTTATAAAATGTCTTTTTTTTTTTCCTTTGGGTAAATACCCAGTAGAGAGATTGCTGGAACAAATGGTAGGTCTACTTTTAGTTCTTTGAGGTATCTCCATACTACTTTCCACAGAAGTTGTAGTAGTTTACAGTCCTACCAACAGTGTATGAGTCTTCCTTTCTCTATTTGTGCCAGCGTCTGTTGTTTTGAGACTTTTTGATAAAAGCCATTCTTACTGGAGTTAGGCGACATCACATCGTGGTTCTGATTCACATTTCCATGATAATTAGAGACATTGACCAGTTTTTCATTTGTGAATCTTAGATGGACCTGCCTCCACAAACTGACTTTCTGGTTGGGTGGGGCGACTTCAGCCTCTCCCTGGAAGCTCTGCCCAGAAGCTGGGACCAGACCCTTGACCCCTGTCAAAACAGCTACCTTGCCAGCTTTTGCAGAGCCTGAGGGCAGGCTCACCCAACCCATCCCCACCCAGCCGCACTCCCCCACCCTCCCCTGTTGCAGCAAAGATTAAGGATGCACCTGGAAGTTCCAGGGCCCCAGCCACCACCTGGGGCATTCAGTGCTTCTCCGGAGGGACTAGAGCCTGTCACAGGTCCCCAAAACAACGCAGCAGCTTGTTTCTTCCAGCAAGGGCCTCCTACTGACAGGGAGGTCAATTTGCACAAACCTTTACAGCCTTTATTAATTCAATTTAACAGGGGGTGTGGGGGCCCAAGGAGTGGCCGTGTGGGGGAGCACCCACCCCTCGCCACAGAAAAACCGCACTAGTGGACAAGGGCGCAAACACCCCAGCCCCAGGCCTTAGCGTAGCGTTTAGCCCCTCCCCCGTGAACAGCCCTCCCTATGTGGGGAGCGTGTCCTGACCCTCCTGCCAGCGGCTCCCCCTAGTGGCTGGAAAAGCAACTTCTGGGCCCCAGTGAAGCTTTGCAAAGTCTTTCAGGCTCCGGGAACCAGAGCCATGAACTGCCTTGCTGCTCCCCCCACGTCAGTGGTGGTGGAGATCAAGAAAGCCCTGGGAGCCACAGGGTCCCTCCCAAAGCTTGGGGCACGGAAGCACTCCACCTGGGGAACCAGAGCATACTACGGACACAAAAGACCGTCTCACCAGCTGGCTCTCTCATACAATCATCAGCCAATGACAGGGAGAACAACAATATAGCTCATCATAGCATCTTCCAACTCAAGCAAACAGGGTGTGGCTGATTCACACTCACAAGTACCACCCACCATCACCGAGATTAAGCTGAGGGACCTAACTCAACTACACACTGTTGGGAAGCAGAGAAGACAGCAGGTCAGAGGTAACCAGAGAGGTACACCAAACCTTCTAGAACACCCCCATAGGTCAGTATCGGCACTCCTCTCCCTGACACGCTCAAAGAGCGATCCTCAAGGACTCAGGGACAGGCCCATAAACCAGGCCTAGTACCCCCAGGTCTTGACTGAGAGGCCAGATGAGAAGGAATCAGCAAAAGAACCCCGGAAACATGAAAAATCAGAGCAAAAGGACACCCCCAAAAGAAAAAGAGAATAACTTTGTTAGAAAAAAAACTGTTAGCTTGGGGCATATGTACTATTTGGGGGTATAATTATGAACAGCCAAAGAAAACTGTTTCTCTACTCAAAACACTTCTGACACCAAATGTGTCAGAAACTCCTTTCCACACCAAGCAATTCTCCAGTTCTCTGTGGATATCAACGGGATGTCGTACAATTTAATTCAATTTTGACATTAACTACCCAGAGTCAGCACAGACTCCACAGGGTAAGGGCTCAGTCCCACAAGACTGTCCCTCACTTGAGATGCTAATCTCCAATAGCAGGCCTCAGGTTACCCACATTTCTGTCCAACCTGGCTACAAATCAGGGCTTCCCACAACCCCTTCCTCATGTTTGATAATTTGTTATAATGGCGCACAGAACTCAGGGAAACACTTCACCTACATATACCAGTTTATTATAAGGGATATTATAAAGGATAAAGATGAATGGCCACATGGAGAGGTACCTAGGGCAAGGGCCAGAAAGGTCCCAGGTGCAGGAGCTATTATCTTCGTGGACCTGCGTTGCACCACCCTCCCAGCAAATGGCTGCGTTCAATAACCAGAAACTCTCCAAACTCCTTTATTTGGGGTTTTTATGCCAGTTCTATTATGCAGACATGATTGATTAGATCACTGGTCATTGACAATTAAACTCAATCTCCAGCAACTCTCCCCTCCCTGGAGGTCGAGAAGGATAGTGAAGAGGGTTGAAAGTTCCAACCTTCTAATCACATGGTTGGCTCCTCTGGCAGCCAGCCCCCATAATAAAGCTATCTAGGGACCCCAGCCACCAGCCATTTCATTAGCATACAAAAAGACACAGTTATCATTCTGGAAATGCCCAGGGTCTCAGAAGCTCTTGTGTCAGGAACTAGGCACTAAGACCAAATATTGTAACAATAGATTCTCCTGTCACCCTTATTAATTAGGAGTTTTAACAATTTTAGGAGCTCTGTACCAGGAACCATGGGCAGAGACCAAATGTACATTTCTTATTTTGTTACAACAGCTTAAACACAATGCTCCCAGCACTTAGAGAGCTTATGGTCTAGAGAGGGAAGCCAAGGTACAAACAGACAAGTGCAATTTATTGCAATAAGCACTATGGCCTGGGAAGTGTAGTGCACCAAGAGGCGTAACAGAGAAGTGTGCTCTCTGGACTGCAGAAGATCTGGGAAGACTATGCTAAAAAAGGAAGATTTAGGTGGTTCCTAATTAATGAGCAAAAATTAACAACAACAACAACAACAAATACGGTGGGGTATGGTGGAGGGGTGAAAGGTGGTTTGCAGATGAGAGAGGAAAGGCAGAATGTTCCAGGCAGAGGGACTAGCATATACAAAGGCACAGGTTAAGGAAGGGAAAGAAAGTATTATAAATTTTTTATTAAAACTCCATCTTTTTCCTAAAAGATCAGCCTGTTTGGTTTTATGGTTTGCTTATTGTTGATATTTTAATGTTTCACTGTGTTGAGAGCTAGTGAGGACACTGTTAGAAAAATAGAGTCCCTAATTTTCCAGGCTCTAGGGTTTTCCAGGACAATTTGGCATTTCCCTACCAGATGGGGAAATGCTCAAAATAAGTAGCATTAGTATGAAGGGCCATATTCATAATCATTTTAAAAGTGCATGAAATTCCAAGATGTGAAATTTATCTCAGAGAGCTTCGTTAGTCAAGCCTTGCCAGCTCCCCTGTGAGCCGAGCACCTTGAGCAGGAATTGCCCCTACTCGTGGCTCTGCTGGCAGGCCTGTACTGCTAATAGCTCAGCACACATCTGCTTAATGGGAGCTGAAATGTGCTTCCTAAACTGGCATACAAAAACACTCTCATTCAAAAATATTTTTTTGCACTTTTTCTGTGTCTAGGAAATGATGCTAAGGGGTATGCAAGACACAGGATTGAACACATCTTCAAGTTTCTGCTGGCCATCAAAGAGTTACAGTCTAGGCAGGGGAAGATGCTGCTACATCATGAATACCTTTATTATCAGAACACATATGTGGCATACCATTATGTGCTCTCTTGAACTGTTTTCTAATTTTTTCTGACAGCCAGAAGGCTTTAACATTTTATCAACACGTATAAAATTAAAACTTTTGAAATATAAGGAGGAATAGAGGTGAACCACAATTACAGTGTGATAACCATTAAATTGTTTTTAGAGTTTGGCAGATCTAATTGATTAAAAAGTCTAGACTATTGAAGGGGTCAGCAGTTGAATTGACTGGACACAGAGCCTCTGAATTGGAGCTCTTCATACTTTCTTCCCTTTAGTATAGAGTTGGTCCCAGAGTCGGGGGCAGACAAGGCCCTCAAGTTTCTGCTGCTAGTTGGCTTCAATTCTCCAGAGTGGAGAGTTGCAAGCACACAAAACCAACCAGATATTACAAAGCCACGCTGATTGCAGAACAATTTCCTTGAAGGAAAAGTAACCTGAAGTAGAGGAAGGGGAGTTGTCCTGGAAGTCTCGAGATCTGGGATTTGGTCCACTTTTAACCACAGGCAAGGTGATTTATAAAATAAGGGAGCTGATTACATCAGGGGTTCAAGAATGGGGTTGCGCATCAGAGTCACTGGGGACATTTGTTAAAAATGCAGATTTGTGGTCTCTATGCCATACCTACTGAATCATTATCTACAAGGGGTGACATCAGGGCATCTACACCCTTATCAGGCTTCCCATGTAAGTTTATGAAGTCTAGTGCAGGCTACTGATCAATGTTTGAAAATCACTGAATTAGATAATCTCTGGAGCTCATTTCAATTCTCATTTTTTCTGATTCTTTAATCATTCATGATCTTTTATAAATAAGCCTAAGTGGAGGCTTAATAAGAACTGGTTTGCTGGCTGATCAAAAAGCACCTGAATTGGTAAATCCATCCCGAATTGTTTCTGGGACCGTGAAGCCAGACCATGCCTAAAATGAACCGGACTCTCACAACTAGATGAATAAATGCCTTAGGGAGATAGACTTAGTTCTCATTTCCTTGATGCAGCTCCCAGGTTGTATCTTGCAGAGAGGAGTGCTTGGCTAATGTATTTTAGATGCACCTATTGCCCTGCAAAGAGTGTATCTATAGATGACTAATTAAGGTGCTATTTACCAGGTGAATAAGAAATGTCAGCATGTGCCTTGCTTTGCAGGTATCTGATCTTAATCAGACCCTCACTGAGGCATTTCAAGGCACAGGCCTCGGAATTCTTGAGCTTCTTTTGTGAAAAATCCCAAAGGAGGCAAGATGAGACTTTAAAGTACGAAGATGCCTTACTAAAAATAAATACATAAATAAATAAACAATGCAACTTCACACCTAAATTATATCTTTCTAAATCAGCAGCATTTGAACTATGGAATGTAAGAGTCCTGTGAAGAATCTTCAGAGGTTCTCAAACACATAATAGGAAAAAATTGAAGTAATTTAAATATTGCAAAAAACACACACTAAAATATACTAGTTAACATATGTTAATACTGGAAATTCACCAACACATCAGCTTAGTATTATCAACCTTGTGCATCTTCCTGTAGACTTCAGAATAATGTTTCTTTCACTGTATATGTAATCTGAACTTCTAAATGTACCCCTGATTATGAACACATTCAATTAAATTTCAGATATTCAACTGGATACACTTATACAATCTAGAAAACTACCAGAGCATAGGGGTCTTTTGCTATACCAAAGCTTGGAAATGCTAACCAAGGCTCAGAGCATGCACAAAGTGCAGAATAGCAGTGAGTTGTACCAAAACAAGCGAAGGTCCCACATAGTGTCAATGAATTGGTACTTTTGAGTGTGTTGCCATATTGGCATGTTCCACTCTAGGAGCTCGCCACATCTCTGGAGCTTTCTCTGGAGATAGAACATATGTCCTCACTGACTTGGATCTCCCTCAAAACCTGAGGCTTCCTTATCTTCATATAGGTATTCATTAAAGATTTTATACGGGGGAAAAAAGTATTCTACTACTAAAATATTTTGAAAGCTGTTCTAAACATTACTATTTTTTTTTAATTATGACTATTTGACATTGCTTTCAGAGACAAATTATAAACTGCAAGAAAATAAGTTTCAGTATTTTAAAGCTATATTTAACTTAATACACAATCCTGACTTTTTTTTTGGAGGGGGGCTTACATAGTTTGTCTTAGAAGTTTGATAGATAAGAGCCTTTGAAGAATGTGCCACAATTCTAAAGGCAGCATCTAAAGGTAGTTGCAAAATGGTCCTGATAAATGGCAACACAATTGAAATAAAATCCCTCAAGGTGATTATTTCAAAAGAGAATGTAATGTTGTGGAAAATAAATGAATTTTGCGTCTAAGGGTCTGAATTGAAGTAATGCTTATTTGTACCCATTGAGTTATCTTGGACAATTAATCTCTTTGTTTTCCCATCAATATTGTTGTAAGGGTTAAATGCAGTAATATAGGTGAAGAGGGTTTGTGAGTCAAAAATGTGCTACACAAAATTATAGTGTTGTTAAAAAAAAATTTAAGGTAGTGGTATATGTGGGAGAGTATAAATAATAGAATATTTGATAGAAAAATATCTATTGCCTTTTATGGATGGTTGTATTACATAGACTGAATTTGTGTTCTCCCCCCAGATGTTCCTTTTAAGAACATAAAAGGTATTTTAACTAAGAGAATCCTGGGTGTGAGGGGCCAGGAAGAGGATGAAAAGAGAGGGGAGGAGCAGATTAAGCACAGGGCTGGCCTCTGACAGCCCCAGAGAACTCCCAGAGCTGGAGTTATTACTGTCCCAGCAGACACACTTTAGGAAAAATTGCATTTTGTTTGATTCCAAAGGTACCAATGTTTTCATTCACCTATAATATCAGGCTTTAGATGAGTAATCCTTCGTCAATTTTAAATATTCTGAGCCTAAAATTCAAACCCATTTTGGGAAGCTCTGCATTATTCTGATGAGCGATTATTTCATAAATGTGTTGCTTGAGCACTAAATACAGCATGACCTTTCTATTTCAGAGACACCAAGAAGACTGTTCCATGTGCTACCACAGGAGTGAGGTTTGCACCCCAAGCAAAGTCCCCGTAGGCCACTGTGTGGGGTCTCAGCCTCCTGTGGGGCTATACCCTCACGAGAACTCCCAGTAGCATCTTCTGTGCTCTCCTGCACTAAAGCAGTGGTTCTCAAATACACACAGTTTTGTCCCCCAGGGGACATTCCACAATGTCTGAAGACATTTTTATGCTACTGGCATCCAGTGGCCAGAGTGCTGCTAAACATCCTCCAATGCACATCACTGGCCCCTGAGAGCAAGAGATAACCTGGCTCAAAATGTCAGTTGTGCTGAAATTGAGAAACGCTGCTCTAAATGGCGCTTCAGCAGGTCTTGCTTTGGGGTCACTGAAATAAAATACCAGTGCCCTCTAGAGTTAAATTGGGCTCCAGTGGGAAATCCTCTGGAGTGGACCTCCAGAGCCCAGAGCTGTGCATTCTCCCTGCCACCACCTTTATGCCTGACAGCAGGAAAATCTATTCACCACTCAGGGCCTCTGTTCTCCCATTGATAAAATGAAGGTTTGGGATTAAATGGGTAAATTTCATAAGATGTGTTTGCATGTGATGGTATTCCATGAAGGTGCCTCTGTAGAGGGGGATGCTTCCTGAGTGTCTGCTGCTACAGGTCAGGTCCGACAGGCTGGCTACTACAGGTTAGCACAGGTTGGAACTGTTACAAGTGCTTTACAGGTTCTAATTTATTCAACCCTCAGGATGTCATGAGGTAGGAACTATTCTCCACCATTTACAATGTGACAAGAAGACTAAGACGTACAGAAGATAAGCAGTTACCCAAGTTTACCTACCTTGTAGGTGGCAGAGCCAGGTATTCCAGACCCTGCACAAGTTACTGACATGAGAATGTCACCCAGGAGACGGGGAACCCAGGAAGGGATCAAGCTGGAAGAACAACAGCCTCTCACCTCTGCTTCTGCCACAGCTGGGCTGCTTTTAACTCTTTATTTTTTTCCTGAAGTTTCATGCATGCCCACGTACATGCATGTATATGTTTGCATGTGTTTAGCATGAATAAAATCTGATCAACTATATTTTTATAAACCACCAAATATGTGATTCCTGATCTTTTTTGCATTTTTGATATTTTATTATTTGAATCATCTAAAATGGCTAACTCAAAGTAAAATCTATCCAAAAGCATGAATAGTAATGAAAATAATGATAATTGTCTATTAAGATAACAATGATGTAGGTATGATGAGTGCAATGCGTACTGTCTGGGGAACGGACATGCCTGGAGCTTTGACTTGGGGGGACAGGCGGTACATGGGCAACGTATGTAACCTGAACTTTTGTATCCCCCATAATAAGCTGAAATAAAAAAAAAATAGCAGTAAACGCAAAAAAAAAAAAAAAAGATAATGAAATTAACTAGAGGTTATTATGTTCACATTAGTAAAGACTATCTTCAATTTATGATGACTTTTCCCTGAATAAATGTAAAGTACATAATTAATTTAAGAACAGCCCAACGTGAAAAAATACCAGTTTACAAAACTACTGAACTTGGGACTTAATATCTATGTTTCAAATGGAGTCCCTGCAACACAGATTCACTGTTCTTCTAAATATCAGGTTTTCCAGTGCATTTAAAATTGATTCAATTTACAAAAATTCAATGCATATTTGACTTTTCAGGAGCTCATCTATCACATACAATGGAATACACCTGCAAGAGCTCATTTATCCTCCCAATATCCCAATTTCTTCAAAGCTTTTATTTTCTACATGTGTAAGAGAAATATAGAAAGATAATACAGCATCTTTTATAAGCAGAGAACTAAATGAATGCTATTTGATGAGAATGATTCACAGTAATGATGATGATCACACTGATGACAATGGTAAACGTGAATTGTCCATGGTCCTAGAATTAGAGGCAATAACTTTTTATTTGTAGAATTGTGATCTCTTTTATTATAATCAGCTATCATCATGGTAGCTGAGAATTATAAATGGTGTATCCCTTTCCAATTTTCATCACATATTGTCAAGACCTCACCATCAATGAGAAATAATATTAATGCATTCAAAAATTAAGTATGATGATTCTCCCATGATTTACTGTGGCCATCTCTGCTGGTTACTCACTCAAAAGCCTTCATTCCTCACCACATCTCCTTCTTCCTCATTGGCAGGACCTGACTTCTCTACAGGAATTCATAGAGGAAGTTATTTCTTTCCCCAAATTCTCTTGCAGCCAAATCACAGGCAAAAGACCCAATACATCAAAAGCAATCTGCTAGAGGTATGGGGAGGAAATTCTCCCCTATTTCTTTTAGATGTAGTTGTGTAGAAGCAGGAAGACTGGGGCAAGAGCCGCCTTGCAAAAATAGTGGAATGAGTCTAATGATAAAATCCACTATGTTGAGAGGTGTACACTAGAGAGACAGAAAACATCCAGGTGAACCAAAGTTTTGTAAGAAAGGGGTGTAGAAAGAAGAGTAAAAAGGAGCATTATTCTAAATGGCTAATATTACTTAAGTTGTAGTATACTTTATTATTGATCTTTCCAGTTTCCCTCTCTGGATGTTGAGTACCAGCAAGGAAGAATCATGACCTTTATATCTTTGTACTTCCAGAACCAATAACAGTACCGGCAATACCATAAATACACAATAAATAGACCTTAATTAAATGTCAAGTCAAAAACAGAGGAAAATCATGCATTGAACCAATTCCTTCAAATGATTATCCCTCCAAATTTTACCCATTACTTTTATTGGTCAATGAGGAAAACAGAACGATAAAATTAAAGATAAGCTAAAGTATATATATTTCCAGTGCTTTGGTCATTAGCCAACATATCAAACAGGTAGAGTTGGAAAATCAGCCTTAAATTCTCCTTGCAACTTTGACACTTTCAATCATGTGACAGCCAGCATGTCACCCCCACTGCCTCAGATTCCTAATGATTCCCAATTGGTAAAAGAGAATGATGATGACAGGGTTGTTATAAGTATCAAAGGGGATAACATGCATAAGGAACATTCTACAATGTGAAAGTCTTTATGAAAAAAGTCTCATTAATGCAGCAGAATAAGAAGGTGAAACCTATTTTAATACAAAAATCAAATCATTGTACTTTTTTAGTTTTGTATTAGAGTATTTCAATACCTTCTGGTGCAGAGGATGAATTATCATCCCAACCAGTACAGAATAAAAGCTATTAGGTTATAAAAACTGAGTCTTCTCCATCTTTGAAGAAATCTGTTTGTTTCATTGCTGATTATTTGGGCCTCCATTGGCTGGTCAAGATACTTTCTCTTGTGCTAGGAGGGGCAGTATGAGAAACAGAGAGAATGAGCTTTGGATACCAGGAGTGTATGGTGGAGAAGCAAGGAAGCATGGCAGAGGGATGTAAGAGACTGTGAGCTCCAGAGGGCCCAATCAAGAAGGTGGTCTGGGAGCAGGCCAGGGCCTGCAGGACATATGATGAATACAGATCTCAGCAGCTGACTTCCTGGTCTTCATATGATTAGAAACTGCTTATGAACTATAACCAAGATCTATGCCAGCTAACTGCTCTTTCTATGAAAGGATCTTTGCAT
Source organism: Eulemur rufifrons (assembly GCF_041146395.1). Lineage (NCBI taxonomy): Eukaryota > Metazoa > Chordata > Mammalia > Primates > Lemuridae > Eulemur > Eulemur rufifrons. The sequence goes on from NC_090987.1 coordinate 18,234,498, forward strand.
CGTTAGGGCCTAGTGCCCTCATTAGGTGCTGGCCAATGGGAGAAATGCCAAAAAGCTGACAGGAGGACTTCACTCATCTCTTGCCAAGCAGCTCTGAGGACACTGGTCTCAAATTCCCCATGGGACACTGGTAAGACCAAAGGGATTCTCAATCATCTAGAAAGCTGTTGCAGAGAAGAAATCAATTCTGAAAGTAAGCAATGAATTGAAGGCATGAGGCTGTGTCAATAGAGAATGTACACCATCATTAAATTAACCTTCCATTGTCAAACTCTAGCTTTAAGATCTATAACTGTAGGTCAGTGAGACAATGACTTTAAAGTAAATAGGAGCAGTCCTACTGATTCACTCATTATTGGGATTTTATTGCACTTAAAGTGAGTATCAGATAATTCAGCAGTCAGTCCTTTTGTGTTGAGTTTGACTCTCACAATCTCTGCCATCCATCTTTGTTTTTGTTTCTACGGGCATCACCAAAGGTCTTTCCTTAGCTCTGACATGAATCAATGACCTAAAAATGGCTTCCTGGCTTCTAAAATATTCTCCTTTTTAAGAAACTTTACACATGAAAACCAGATTAGTATTTCAAATGTCTACCTATGATCATACTATTTCTCTCCAAAATCTTTTAATATCTTATTGCCACCAGATTTAAGTTCAAATCACTTATGATCTGATCTCTATATTTCCTACCATCTCATTTTTATTCACCTTCACCATCCCTAGTCTTTGGCCAAAGTCAGTTGTTCGGTTCCCTGAACTTGTCCTATGCATTAGCACCTCCATGTCGCTGCTTATACCTTTCCTGTGGCCTGAAATTCTATAGTTACCCATCTCCATCTGTTGAAATCCTCCCCTTCTTTCACAACCCTCTGAATTGCTACCTCCTTCTTTAAGATTTTCCCTGATGCATTCTAGTCACTTCTTAATCCGTAATTAGAAATCGTATTACCAGGTCATGAGTTCCTTGGTCACATGGTAGGTACACAAAATCATTCATCAAAGACAAGAACTTTGCTGACTGTCTTAACTTCTAAGCTATACATTTTTTAAGACCCAAGACCATGTCTTTTTCATAATTCTCTTCCTCCCAGCATCTGGTATAGAGCCCATTCACAGTAAGAGCTCAGTAAATGTTTGAGAAATGTTGGTCTATTTCTTTATTCCTCCCCTAACATTTATCACAAGGCTTTCCACACGGCAGGTGTTCAGTAAATACTTATTCCAACCAGGTGACTCACTGTCATCCAAACAATTGAACTAGTGCATGTAAGAAGAGAAAAACACGCCATCCTAAAAGATGCAGTGATTCAGGTGGGACAGAAGCAATATAATTAATGGCATTTTTCAGTCTAGCCAGCTTCTTCCACAGGCGTGGTCACTGTCAGGAAGATTGCTCTCTGGATGTGTCGGATGTGTCCAGACACTGAGCTATACACCCACCAAATAGTGGCATCATTTATTCCCCAAAGGGCTTGTTCTGATGATTTGTGGTAGAGAACAGGATGAAAACTCTTTTTTTAAATCTGCTGTTTTCCTCAGCTTGTCACAGATTCGTATGAAGCATCTGTTCTTTTACAAAACAGTGTGGCTTACTCCCAGGTACATACCAATCTTTTAAGAAATTTAGATGATTCTGTTTGGCCATCTCAACTACTTCTCCAAGTATTTTCAACATCTCTGTCCTATGGCAGCTCTTCCCTGTTCTAAATTTATGAATTCCCACCTCCACGCCCATTGTTTAATTAAGGAACTCTTATTTTTTTCAGCCGTTAGGGACTACACCATTTCAACATCAATTCTTCAACTGAGATAGTTGCAACAAAATAACAAGTCTATCCCTTAAAATCTCTGGGATGTAAGCCATCGGGCCCCACAATTTGGATTTGAACACATTTATCTTATTTCCTCCTGCCTCCGTTGCTTTCCTCTCCCGGGGTAGTGAGTATTCAGCCATAAATTCTGATAAGCTGAATATAGCAGTTTTCAGGATCCCGTTCACCTTCAAGGGAACGCTAATGAATAAAATGTGTTTTAAGGTCTTTGCTTCGTAAAAGTTTCAAATAAGCATCTGTATGTTTGCATGTGGATATTTAGCTCTTTGATTTTCCCTTTAATAGCCCACTTAGTAGGACAATCAATAATCCTGAAAGGGTGACCTGCTAACCACATAGAGATGTTATTTTATGCTCCATCTCCCTCCTCAGCCCTTTGAATACAATGGAGACTGTGGTTAGTTTTTGTTGTTATTAAGTCTTCAAGTGTCTGAGTAAATCCATCTAGGCAGATAATGCATAATATAAAATAAATGTTGTAATTATATTCACATATGGGCATGTAGGCACATATTGAGAGCTGTTTCATAGCAATTATTTTGCAGTTAATTGATCTTGACACGAATACTGAAGAAAACAGGATAGATCCCCAAGGTACTAATTTGGAAAATAGATGTTCTCATTTTGTGATATTACCATATTACGTAATCTTTCATAGAAGAAAACCTAGAAAAACCTGAGGGGATTTATTTTTTTCTAAAATATTTCAGAACAAAATTTCTGTGGGATTGTAAAAGATGACCCCATGTTTTTGACAGGATTGGCCTGTTTATTCCAAAAAATTTAATGGTTTGTTACTAGTTTATTAAATGGACACAATATTCCCTTACAGAAATGGTTTTTGTGTAAAGGTACTATGTAAGCCAATGACATGAGAGAAGGATTTATTCAGGAATATCATGAGAAATAGGATTGTAAAAAGGATCAGAGTCCAAGCTGAAGTGTAGGCAATGTGGAGTCACTGAAGGTCTGTAAGAAATAACATGTGTATAGGACTCACTTCTTTTTAAGTGTCATTGAGTCTTATATATCAGAGATCTGAAAATATTCAATTCAGTGTACACCAGAACTTGACACATTCTTTTTTAAAACATTGAAATGACTTATCCAATAACAATTTCCACTGCCATTTTCTCCTTTCTAACTGGATTAATTTTTTGTCCACACAGCAAAGTTTTTTGCCCCTTTGGGGTTAAGCCATCCCTGGCCTTAGGGGTGTTGATTGTTCAAAGCCCCCATACCTGTTCCTGTGAACCTTGCTTTGGTGCAAGCATAGCATGCGATAGAATCCTGGCCAAATAATTCATTCAACCAATATCTGCTGAGCACTACATTGTACCATCTACTGCTCTAGGTGCCAGGGAGACTGGAATGAATGAAAGAAAGAAACAAATGCCAGCCCTAATGGAATCAAGAGGATCACAAGGGAGCACTGGTCTTCTTTTCTTAAAGATGTTGGTGTAGCTGCATCTGACACCCATAGCAGTTGTAGCCATCTTGAGGCTATGAAGATAGACTGAAGACAAAACAGCACACTAAGAGTGGCAATGAGAAAAGAAAAAAGAGAGAAAGAATTGGAGTCCTAGAGGACACAATTAGGAGGTCTCCAAACTAGCCAACCCTGGAGTTGCCCTTCTTCTGGATGAAATATGAATGTAGTGGGTTGAGGTGTATCCTCCAAAAAGATATGTCGAAGTCCTAACCCCTGGTACCTGTGAATGTGACCTTATTTGGAAATAGGGTCATTAGAGATGTAATTAAGTTAAAGATCTTGAGATGAGATAATCGTGGATTTAGGGTGGGCCCTAAATTCAATAACTGGTGTCCTTATAAGAGAAAGGAGGAGATTTGAAATACACAGAGGCGAAGGCCATGAGAAGACATAGAGAAGGCCATGTGAAAACGGAGGCTGAGATTGGAGTGATGCATCCATGAGCTGGGGCCACCAAGAATTGCCTGCAGCCACAAGAACATGAAGAGAGGCATGGAACCAATACTCCCTCAGAGCCTCCAGCAGGAATCCACCCTGAAGCAACTTGATTTTGGATTTCTGACCTTCTGAACTGTGAGAGAATAAATTAATGTTGTTCTAAGCCACCCAGTTTGTAGTAATTCGTTAGAGCAGCCCAAGGAAACAAATGAACAAACGAAATAATGTATTTCCTTAATACTTAAGTCACTTTGCCATCTCATGATAATTCTCAACACACAGAAGCCAGATCAAATTGTAATACTCCCTGCTTAAGCCCCAAATAGCCTTTCTTGTCAGCCATGTGAAAGGCCCAAGGTCCTTCCGCTGGCTTGTAGGATCTGCCATAGGCAGATCTGGCCCTAGGCAACCTCTGGCCTTCTCTCCTCCTGCGTCCCTCTGTGTCTGCCATACCACCTTCCTGGGTGCCCCCTGAACACCCTGGTGGTGCCTCCATCTTAGGAGATTATGTATTAGTAAAAATATCCACCTGAAACCCAAGTCTCCCAAATACCTGCATAATATCTTTACTCATCTCCTTTAAAGTCTTCGCTTGGATTTCCCCTTATCAGTGAGACCCATTGACCACTATCACCACTACCACTACTGACTACGCCAATTACTCAATGGAAAATAGCAAATGGGTCCCCACCCCACGACACCAGAGCAACCCATGCTCCTTGCCCATTCAGTCCTTCCTTTTTGTCCATAGCACTTATAATCTTCTAGCATACTCCATATTTACCTTATTTTGTGTATTACATATTGTCTGCCTTTTCCACCACTAGAATATACACTCTATGCCATCAGGAATCTTTGTATGAGAAACTGATGTATCCCAAGTGCCTAGAATAGTACTTGACCCCTAGAAAAGGCTGTGTTAAATAATTTTTAATTAAATATATATTTGTTTACTTTTAGCCTAAACAATCACCTAAATGATCCTAATATACAACAACAATATAATCTTTACAATTAGGGTATAATTACTTCCTGCTCCTGTAATGTTGCTGTTCAATTTCCCCTCATTTATTCTCAGATACCTTTTACATATTTTGTGAAGTTGTATGGCTGTGCGATAAATTAGAATGGCTCAACTTTTCCTTTGTAATCAAGAATAATAGGAAAAATTAGGGAATAAAGCAACTGCCACAATAATTCCAGTGCAATTCTGTCTTTTTTATCTTTCTCTTTAGTCCACAAGTGTGACTTTTCCCAGTCGTCCTCCAGCATCACCATGCTGCATCAGACTCAAGTTGTCCATATACATAATTTGAAATTAATTAGGTCCATCTTGAAAAATTTTATTTTTTCTCATTTTTAAATCTCAAACATTTGAAGATAGCTGACTTTCTAAAACAACTACTGCCCCATCGTTTTAATTTTATGTATTTGTTTACCAGAATAAGACAATATTGTCCCTGCTTTGGAGAGTCTTCTAGACCTTCTCACGTGTCTGGAATCCACTTATTATTGTACTTTGGAGATGTGGCTTTAACAGCAATCTATACCAAAATCTTAGGTTTCAAATAATTTCAGCAAGTCTGACACACAGTGTTCTCGTGTTCCTTGAAATGAATGTGTGTGTTAATGCAAAAGACTATTTAGTACTATATGTCCAGGTGCATCCCAATGGGAAATATGTTTTGTAATATGGCAAATTTTGTGTGTGGAATGATGTGTACTTTAGATTACATACCTTCAAGATAGATGAGATCAAAAAGGTCCAGAAAGAGTAGTGAAAATTGTTAGAGATGAGGAATAGAATGGAACAAAACAATATAAAGAAATATCTTACTAAAATAGCAACATATACTAGAGGAAATAGATATATTTTAAAAAGAATCACTTGTGACAAAAATCTGCTTATAATATTCTGGTTTATAATGTTTTCTTTCACCCTGCATTCATCGCTGATAGATATTTCCGAATGCACAAGCACACTCAAGGTGAACTCTCTTGTTTCTCTCCCTAGGAAACATCAACACATTCCAGGAGAGTTTTACCTTGATCAGCATGATTAAAACTTAGTCCCTAAAGAATCCCTCTATTTCCAGTGTAGTTTGTTTACAGTAAGGGATAGCACAGATTATAGTCTCTTATTTCACTTTTTTTTTCTTTTTCAGAGCTTTATTAAGGTAAAATTGACAAAACCACTGTGTACATTTAAAGTGTACAATGTGATGATCTGATATATGCACACATTGTGAAATGATTTACATGTCAAGCTAATTAACATACCCATTGCCTTCCATAGTTACCTATTTTGGTGGGGAGAGAGATGAGAACACAAGATATACCTTCTTAGAAAAATTCAAGCATTAATATATATTAATAATACAGTATTATTAACTATAGTCACTATGCTGTAGATTACATCCTCAGAACTCATTCATATTATAACAAAGTTTGTATACTTTGACCAATATCTTCCCATTTCCTTCATCCTCCAGCCCCTGGTAACTACCATTCTACTCTGTTTCTATGCATTTCACTTTTTTTTTTTTAAGATGCCACATAAAAATGACGCAATCCAGTATTTACCTTTCTCTGGCTGGCTTATTTTATTTCCCGTAATGTCCTTGAGCTTCATCCATGTTTTCACAAATGGCAGGATTTCCTTTTTTAAAGCCTAAATAAAATATATACATATATATAGTGTGTATATATGTGTGTGGACACACACCACATTTTCATTGTCCATTTATCTTTTGATAGACACTTAGGTTATTGCCATTTTTTGGCTAATGGGAATAATGCTGCAATGAACATGACAGTGAAGATACCCCTTCGAGATACTAATTTTGTTTCATTCGGATATGTACCTAGAAGTAGGATGGCTGGATCAACGAGACTTCTAGTTTTAATTTTTTGAGGGCCCTCCATACTGTTTTACATAATGGCTATACCAATTTACATTCTTACCAACAGCGTACATGGTTTCCTTTTCTCCACATCCTCACCAGCATTTATCTCTTGTCTTTTTGATGACAGCCATCCTAACAGGTGGGAAGTGATATTTCATGCATTTTCATGTACCTGTTGGTTGTTTCTATATCTGCTTCAGAAAAATGTCTATTCAGGTCTTTTGCCCAATTTTTTATCAGATTAATTTTCTCATTTTTGCTATTGAGTTGTATGAGTTCCTTACACATTTTACATGTTAACCCTTACTCAGATATATAATTTGCAAATGTTTTCTCTCATTCTATATGCTGCCTTTCATCTTTTTGACTATTTCCTCTGCTGGGAAGAAGCCTTTTCATTTTACATAGTTCCAATTGTTTATTTTTGTTTTTGTTGCCAGTGTTTTTGGTGTTATATCTGCAAGATCATTGCCAAGACCAATGCCAACGAACTTTTTTCCTATGTTTTCCTCTAGGAATTTTACAATATCAGATCTTGCATTTAATTCTATAATCCATTCCTGGTTTATTTCTGTAAGTGATATGAGATGGGGTTCGGTTTCATTTTTTTGCACTTCGATGTCCAGTTTTTCCAACACCATTTATTGAAGAGACTATCCTGTTGCCATTGTGTATTCTTGGCACCTTTGGTCTTATTTCTGGGCTCTATATTTAGTTCCATTTGTCTAATGTCCATTTGTATGCCAATACATCCTGTTTTAATTACTGTAGCTTTGTAATACAGTTTGAAATCAAGAAGTGTGATGCCACAAGCTATATTCTTCTTCTCAAGATTGCTGGGATATATAGGGTATTTTGTGGTTCTATATGAATTTTAGAATTGTTTCTCTATTTCTGTGAAAAATGCCATTGAAATTTTGATTGGGATGACATTGAATATGTAGATCACTTTGGGTAGTATGGACATTCTTACAAAAACACATGGGCTATGTTTTTATTTATTTGTGTCTTCTTCAATTTGTTTCACCAATATCTTATAGCTTTCATCATATGGATCTTTCACCTCCTTGGTTAAATTTATTCCTAAGTATTTTATTGTCTTTGGTGCTACTGTAAATGGGATTTCTTTCTTAATTTCACTTTCAGATGGTTTGTTGTTAATGTATAGAAATACAACTGGTTTTTACATGTTGATTTTGTATCCTACAACCTTTCTGAATTTGTGTATTAGTTCTAATAAGGTTTTTTTTATTTTTTATGATTTTCTGCATATAAAATCATGTCATCTGCATGCAGAGACATTTTTAATTCTTTCTTTCTGATTGGATGCCTTTTATTTCTTTTTCTTGCCTAATTATTCTGGCTAGGACTTCCAGTATTATGTTGAATAGAAGAAGTAGCAGGAGTGGGCATCCTTGTCTTGTTCCTGATCTTAGAGGAAAAGCCTTTAGCTTTGCACTGTTGAGTATTATATGGGCTGGTTATATATGCCCTTTATTATGCTGAGGTATGTTCCTTCTATACCTAATTTCTTGACGTTTTGCTAACACTATGAAGGTCATACTCTGTGAATGCTGTGGAGAATTGATGGGTGTTGCTGGAGCTGTTGAAGTCCTCAGTGTCAAAGCCTTCCAGAGTCCCCTGCAGAGCAGGCTAATGAGGACCACTGGAATACATGCCATGATGGCACCCAACACATGGTTGATACAAAGAGTCCTACATTTCTTTCCTGTTCCTAGCCACGTCCTGACATCTCAGGTATGCCAGTCTCCCAGTGATTTTCTCTGTATGGTGTTCTCCTTTTGTATCCCACTGTGTTACTGTAAGTTTTTTTAAAAAAAATTAATTGATACCTAATATTTTACATATTTATGGGGTACATATGACATATATTACATGCATAGAATGTGTAATGATCAAGTTAGGGTGCTTAGGTTATCCATCACCTTGAGTATTTATCATTTCTCTGTGTTGGGAACATTTCAATTCTCTTTCCTAGCTATTTCCAAATATAAAATACATTGTTGCTAACCACAGGCACCCCACACTGTTATCAAACATTAGAACTTATACCTTCTATCTAACTGTATGTTTGTGGTAATTAGGCAACTTCTCTTCATCTACCCCTCAACCCATACACCCTTCTCAGCCTCTGGTTTCTATCATTTTACTCTCTACCTTCATAAGATCAACCTTTTTAGCTCTCAAAAATGAGTGAGAACATGTAAAATTTGTCTTTCTGTGTCTGGTTTATTTCACTTAATATAATGACCTTCAGTTTCATCCATGTTGCTGCAAATGACAAGATTTCATTCTTTTTATAGCCAAATAGTATTCCGTTGTGTAGATACACCATATTTTCTATCCATTCATCCATTTATAGACATTTAGGTTGATTCCATATCTTTGCTATTGTGAATAGTGCTGCAATAAACATGCAGATGCAGGTATCCCTTTGATATACTGATTTCTTTCTTTGTGTGTGTGTGGATAAATACCCAATAGTGGCATTGCTGGGTCATACGGTAGCTCTATCTTTAGTTTTGTGAGAAACTTCCCTACTGTCTTCCATAGGGTCTATACTAATTGGCATTCCCAACAAAAGTGTGTAAGAGATTCCTTTTCTCTGCATCCTTGGCAGTATCTGTTATTTTTTGTCTTTTTGATAATAGCCGTTCTAACAGGGGTAACATGATACCTCATTCTGGTTTTGATTTGCATTTCCCTGATGATTAGTGATGTATGATGATTTGTGGTGTATGAAGCCTGATATTGTATCATCTACTCTGCCACCTTGCTGATGTCCTCATTTCACATTTAATGATATATCAAATTCCCTGTACTTGAAGTTCTTTACAAAACTGCATTAAACAAGTATATTTGGTTATATTACATATCTATGTGTATGTTTCTGTACACCAATAGAAAACAAGAGAAAATTAAATAGAATGGCAAGTTAACACAGTCCAATGTTTACATAAAATATTAGGTCATAAGTTACTATATAACATGTATTCTAGATGATGCATTAATTTTTGGGAGGTGAGAAATATTAATCTATGTATAAAGCATAGATATATTTATGGTATAAAAAGATCTATAGTATATCTGTGGTAGTAAAAGTTTTTGAAGGACCATAATTGGTTAGCAAAAAAAATGCCATAAAAGCCTCTTCAAGGGTTCAATAATGGTAAGAAAAAAAAAAAAAGAGAGAGAGAGAGAGAGAGGAAAATTTGAAAAATACTGATGTATAATAATTAAGGTTGGGTTACAAAATCTGTTCTTAAAGATTCCTGCTGCCAAAGCAAAATAGAAAGTGTTCTAAGTGTCAAAATTCACATAGTTCATAAAGCATACCAAATTATAAGAGCAAGAAAGGTTTTTTTCTAATTTTGTGTAACAGAAGTCTCCTTTATGTAGCAGACCTTTAATGAGTTAGTTTTTCAGTAGATTTTCTTTGCATCATTTAATACAATGTCAAAATGCCAATGGTGGGGGACTGGGAAAGATGAAAACAAGGCAAGATAATCTAAGTACACATCTCTGGGATGGTTGGACTGATCCCAGGGCTAAAAATCAAGACCTCAGAAGTAAATGAATTGCATGTTTTCAAATGATTATTACTAAATGTTGGCTGTCTTGACTGAGCTCTTGAAAAAAATCTAGTCAATTTGAGTTTATGTATTTTGGACAAAGCCTGGAATGCAGGTATTTAGTGTTATTGCACAGGTCTTTTTTTCACAATAGAAACTTCTTTACTGTTGTTAGATTATGTATATGACACATGCTTAAAGTAAAACATTCTAACAACACATAAAATCTATATGAAAGTAAATGTCACCTGAAATCCCACAATTTTGAGATAATCGTTAATATTTTGATAATCACTCTTTAATCTGTTTATATATATATTATTTATATACATATATTAATCTTTTCTATAATGTAAAGCATTAATCACTCCCCATATCCATATGTGTATAAATGTGGACCAATGTGTATATAAACACATATATATACACATACACATACATATTTATATATACACACATATTAATGGAGTTATATTCTTCATTTTATTTTTAAATCATGGGCTCCTTTTTACCACCCTATTCTAATTTATTTTTAAATTATCAAGAATACAGTAAAATTGAAACATTTTTGTAAGATTAAAATTCTTTTTTGAACAGTTGCATCCCACCTACTCACAGAAATGGGGCCAATTCATGCCACAGCTCAGATTCTCAGAATTAAATGTATATGGTAAGTAATCATTTTCTCCCTGTTTCTTGCTATGCATATTGACCCTGTATACCTAATGGGCAGAACTATTGTTTCCATAGGAAGTCTTAAGGGCCTAACTTAAAATGGAAACCATTTCTTATTCAGCATATTAAATCTATTACTAGTATAATACCTGGCACATATTAGATGCCCAGTAAATGTCGAAGAATGAGAAAGTTGTATAAAGCCCTAGGGGAGGCCATAGGTCTACACTGATAACGAGGTAGAATGTTGACCACTTTTTCTAAATACTAACTAAATTGTTCATATTTGTCAGGCTCTTGAAATCCAGAAGGGCAACTTTATTCCCATACCTACAGATTTTTCTCTCTTGATTCTAGAAATCAGAGTTAGCTAGCAAGGCAGGCAGAGCTCTGAAAATAGAACTACATGACTATAGCCCACTGATCCTGAAGAAAAATAAACTCATTGAAAACTCTATGCCAGGACATGAGCAAAATGAAGCTTCTCCATGCATTCCCTAATATGCAGGCATTCTTGATCAGGGATACATGACCAGGCTCACCTGTAACAGTTGAGTTCTATGTCTGATTCTTATTAACATGAGATAGCCATCGTATACAACAATATAAAAATACTTGAATTCTTGGTTTATCCTCCCCGTATCATATGCTTATCTCAAATATTAAGCCATGCATGTCTGGCAAAGTGAAACTGTAAATGGATCCTTAAATCAGTTATGGTTCCTTTGGTCACTGGCTCCTCTCTGAAGAGAGACAGCATGGGATCACCATCAACATCTCCCTGTGGAAGTTCAAGACCACCAAATACTATAACACCATTACTCATGCTTCAGGCCACAGGGACTTCATCAAGAACATGATCGCCAGCACTTCCCAGGCAAACTGTGCCCTCCTCATCATGGCCAATGGCATGGGAAAGTTCAAGGCTGGCATATCCAAGAATGGGCAGACCATGAGCATGCACTGCTGGCATACACACTGGGCATGAAACAGCTCATTGTGGCAATCAACAAGATAGATTCCACTGAGCCCAACTATAGCACCATGCTTCTAGGAGATCACCAAGGAAGCAAGTGTCTACATCAAGAAGATCAGCTACAAGCCAGCTGCAATGGCCTTAGTGACTGTCTTGGGCTGGCATAGTGACAACATGTTGGAACCCAACACTAAAATGCCCTGGTTCAAGGGTTGGAAGGTTGAGCTGAAGGAGGGAAACACCAGGGGGTTAACTCTGCTAGAAACTTTGGACTCTATCCTCTGGCCCACTTTCTTGGTCAACAAGCCCCTGAGGCTGCCCCTACAAGATGTGTATAAGATAGGAGGCATTAGCACTGTGGGCTGTGTGGAGTCTGGCTTTCTGAAACCTGGGATAGTGACTACCTTTGACCCATAAATGTCATCACTGAGCTTGAATCTGTGAAGTTGCACCACGAGGCCCGTGCGGAAGGCCTGCAAGGTAACAACATAGGATTAAATATTAAAAATGTGTCTGTGAAGAACATTTGGCACAGGAATGTGGCTGGAGACAGCAAGAATGATCCTTCCATGGAGGATGGCAATTTTGTGGCACAGGTGATTGTCCTGAACCATGCTGGGCAGATCCACATGGATTACCCCCCAGTGCTGGACTGCCATAGAGCCCACCTCTCCTGCAGTTTTGCTGAACTGAAGGAAAAGATTGACAATACTCTTGCAAGAAGCTGAAAGACAACGCCAAGGCTCTGTTGACTCTGGTGATACCGCCATTGTGCAGATGGCCCCCTGGCAAGGCCCATTGTGTGAGCAACCCCCTCTAGGCTGTTTTTTAGTGTGGGACATGAGACAAACAGAGACTTTAGAGTCATCAAGCTGTGGACGAGAAGTCCTCCACTGCTGGCAAAGTCACCAAGTCAGCAATAAAGGCCAGCAAGAAAGGAAGCTTACCCTGTGCAGTTTCCTCAGCTGCCCCCAGAATGACTTAACATTCTACATATATATCCTGAATCCAACTAAAAATTAAAAATAAAAATATTTGAAGATAGTACATATAGACAAATCTTTATCCCTATTATTCTACTCGTGGCTTCAGTAGGTATATTTGAGTATGTAGAATTATATTTAGTTGTTGGATCTGACTTTTAAGCTATTTATTTATGTATAAAATCGCATACAAGAGTTTTTTTCTTTTATATTTTTGTAGTTCCAATGTTTATCTTTTTAGGTTTATAGTTTATTTTGTAATAAAACTGAAAAAAATAAACCTCAAGCATATAGCTGAGGGTGCTATTCATTCTCATGTCTATGTCTAAAGAAATGCAGGCAATGGGTAACATGCGTACATACACTAAATTCTTCCCAAAGGTGTTTAGTTGTACATTTCTGAAGTTTAACAAGAAAACTAATGTCTCCTCTAATGTAATAATACTCTGAAAGGGATTTTTATCAGACCATCTTCAAAGAATTATAAAGAGTTAGGAAAGTATAATCTGGAAAGGTACCATTAGGTCAACTTCAATCCAAATAACAGAAAATCTTGTATAAGTCTGCCACATCATACATTTTACTTTTGATTTTAAGTATATTCTTCTTCTTCTTCTTCTTCTTCTTCTTCTTCTTCTTCTTCTTCTTCTTCTTCTTCTTCTTCTTCTTCTTCTGCATGACTCTGGTCTGGCTCATCTCCTTTAACTCCCTGGTAAAAGGAAATGCTTTTAGGTAATGATTTCTCAAGACAGATAGGAGACTCTACTTATAAAGCCTTCCACAGGTAAAAGAAATTGAGGTAGCAAAATTCAGGGAAATTATTCATTCAGTAAGGATTTTCTTTTTTGTTCTTATTCCAAGTTGCCTCCTAAGAGAGTTAAAGAATAAAATATGTTGCCTTTTACCATTTCTCTATATTCCTTTTTTTCTTTTCTTTTGAGGGATCAGATAGTTCCTGGAAAACAAGCAGATCTTCTATTTGGTGTTAATAGGAAGAAATAATACTTCTTTGCAATTTCCTAGAACCTAACAGAACTTTTTTGAGACCTGAGAAACACATCTTTCCTTCCAGCTCCCCATCGGCCTCACAGCTGGCAGAGCTCCTCTTCCACCTTTCAAAGCCTTTGTATAGATTTACCTCGTGTTTTTCATGCTCCACTCCCATGTCTTGTTTTAATTCAGGGGTTAGCAAACTATCTCTGTTTTGGAAAATAAAGTTTTATGGGAACACAGCTATGCTCATTTGTTTACATATTGTCTATAGCTGCTTTCCCACTACAGAATTGCATACTTATGACACAGAGCATATTGCAGGAAAAAACAAAACATTCACTCTGTAGCCCTTAACATAAAAAGTTCACCAACCTCCACTTTAAACTCATAGATTTACCTTCAAGCCCATATGGAGATTTTCAGTGATCCATTCAGCTAACTCTACAGAGTACCAGCAGTATTTCCTTTACATTTGTGATTGTACGTTTCTACAAATAAACAGTTTAAGGCTTTCTAAAAAATGTTAACAGAGTTAACAGAGCAGTTTTAGGTTTACAGTAAAATAAAGCAAAAGCACAGGGTTCTGATATACCTTCTTTCACCACTCACATGTAGCAGCACCATGGTAGGGTGAGGTTAGGGTCAATCAGACTCAAGGTCAAATTCTAACTTTTTGGTAAATCATTTAACCTAGATAAGCCTCAACTTCTTTGTCTATAACAGGGGCAGACTGCCTACCTTGTTAAGATTGTTAAGAGGTTGAAATGAGATAAAGTATGGTGACACCTCCTAACTGACGTCATTATTTTTATAATTTCTAGTTCTTCTTCAATGCAGAGCCACTCTGGGAAAGAGCAGATTCCCAAAGGAAATGAATGGTACTAAACGAAAGCCAGGCCTAGGCCACGTGCATTATACAAAACGTCAGCTTTGCTCAGTGCTAACAATTCCTAGTCTGAACAGGCAGCTAGTGGGAAAAATTATATTATTGAGGGTGTAATATTGGAATGAGAATGGAATTCAAACATCTCAGTAATAACAATGAGAAAAAGAATACAGAGAAAAGGCCACGGTTAAGCATTTTGCCATTGTATGCCAAGGCAATTTTTGGCGATTCTGATTTTTGTCTAGAATATTTTCCCTAAGATTAGATGGCATTGTAATGCCACCAAATAAATAATGCTCACATTCTGGTTCCACAGCTGAGTGATGGCTTCCGACTAGAAATTGAATGAACAGTTTAATGGTAGTTCAAATAGTAGCAAATAGTTGTTTGCCAGTTTACAATCACTTATTCTCATTCGCTCTCTGTCATTTTCTGAGCTATGTTGCAGTTAAGAAAGCTGTCATACAAAATGAAAGTGGCTTTTTCAAGCAGAAAACAAATGTACTCTGGCTGGCAGACTGGCATTTAATCATTCAGTCTCTTAGCGTCATTACGCTGCTACCAGCATAAAATACCCTGCATTGTTTATGGAGGAGGAGATAGGCTGTGCACACCTGGTGCGTGTGGCATCTTTTGCCAACCTCTGCAAGTAGGTACCACTGAGGTCTTTGTTGTCAGCCTGGGAAGTGATCTTTCTTGGTGTGCCATCTGGGTTTATCAACAGTGGCAGCGGTAGAATGCCTCTGGGGTATGCCTCTCAGATTTAAATCTCCTGGCTTGGGGATGAGGGGGTTACAAGGCAGCTCTCTTTGG
The DNA here is from genome assembly GCF_041146395.1 of Eulemur rufifrons. Taxonomy (NCBI): domain Eukaryota; kingdom Metazoa; phylum Chordata; class Mammalia; order Primates; family Lemuridae; genus Eulemur; species Eulemur rufifrons. The sequence goes on from NC_090987.1 coordinate 18,250,088, forward strand.
CTTGGATCATGGCATCACCCCTCTATGGCTCAGTGATTGAAAGCTATTTAAAATACAAGTCTCTTGTGCTCCTCACTGATTTCTTATCCAATTATATAAACTAGTTAACAAATGTAGATTCCAGTGTCTTCTGGTAAGACAGAAAATAATAAACATTCCCTCCACTTTTAGAAAATCTGGGTCTTTCTAAATGATTTTTGCATTTCCAGAGCCCCTTCCCCTACTTCCTCTACCTCTGCTACCTATTTCAGTAGGTTGGTGTCTATAGGGAGACGAGGAAAGGTGTTGATTAAATTCACCTTTATAGAGCAGGGTCAAATCATGCATGAATACAGGTGGGCGCTGTGTTCCCTGGCACCAGCCCCAGGTGGCTCAGAATTAAACAGTACTGTTACTAAAAATTCAGAAATACCAAATTTTCCTCTAGACTCCAGCTGCATTCCCCCAGCTAGAAGCGTAAAATGGAGATTTTATTGAGTGAGAAGTAATATATTGTTTCTTTCCCCTGGTTGCATATATAATGTGTCAGGTTAGAAGTTTCCTTCTGAAATCACAATCTCAGTTCCTTTGAGTAAAAGGAATATTTTGATGAATATTGTTAACAGGGCAACCTCAAGAAGAGGAAAACTCACATTTTGGCACTCTCTGCAAGTACCATGATGCATATTCACACTCAGGCTTTCCATATGTATGGCTTTTAGGATAATTCCTTACACTACCACAATTGTTTGCTATATTTAATTGCTTCTCAGTAAAGGGCTATCAATACTGTACTAAACTTGATTAATTCAATGAATTAAGAAAGATGCTGTCATCTACTCTACATTATTCAAAATCTTCATTTTCTAATGGTGTATTCAGGTGTTCTCTCAACGCATTCCATCAGATTCATTTATTATATATGATGGACTGAAGAAAGTTCTCATTCCTTCTTCTATGCTTTGACATTTAGGAGTTTCTTTGTGAGGGTCTCATAGTATAATTGTCCGAAGTGTGGACAGCAGAGTTTCCATCCAACCCACTCTTTGGTTCCAGATGATTATTAGGTGTCTTATGTTTCTTGAAAAATTTAATTTGATATTAAAATTGGCAAGGTGGGTCAGGGTGGTGGCTCACACCTGTAATCCCAGCACTTTGGGAGGCCCAGGCAGAAGGATCACTTGAGGCCAGAAGTTCAAGACCAGCCTGGGCAACATAGCAAGACCCCCTCTGTACAAAAAAATCAAAAATTAGCCAGATGTGGTGGGGCACGCCTGTTGTCCCAGCTACTCCTGGGGATCCCTTGAGCCCAGGAGCTCAAGGTTACAGTGAGCTATGATCAAGCTACTGTATTCCACCCTGGGCAACAGAGCAAGACCCTGTCTCTGAAAAAGAAAAAAGAAAAGGAAAGAAAGAAAGAAAAGAAAAAAAAAGAAAAAATACTGGCAAGGAGGATTACCAAACATAAAAACAGAAGAGACAAAACTGGATTGTTTAATTTGGAAGAAAGCATGAGACCAATAAATTTATTGATGTCTTGTTAGGAAAGCTTAGTGAGAATGTATTAAATTAGTGACTTATATTGTTTGCATTTATGTGTCAAAAATATTCATGTAGAGTCAGGAGCTGGCATTGAGTTAAAATCTTTTGAAATAAAATGTGTTATAAATAAATAGTGGTTGCCTTTAGGCTTCTGTGCACCTTTCATTGTTTCCAATGAGCTTCGTATAATCTTCTAAACCCAATTAGACTACCACCCATCAGAGATGTTAGAAGTCAGAATCTTCCAGGGAAGCCTGTATAGCAAAAACAGTCTCCATTTTCCCCTTCCAGGAAAGATCAGGATTAATCATTGCCAAGTTTGCAAGGATATTTGTATCTCTACTGAAATTCAGCACCCTAGTGAGCTCTCAAAGGCATAGGAAATAAGAGAAATACCAAGAATGTTTTCATAATAGAATGGGAAGAAAAATGTTGTCTTATTCACCAGTTCCCGCGACTCGGCTTCAGGAGCTAAAGTTAAAACCGCCACATATTATCAGGAGTTGGTAATAGGTTATTTGCTTTCAGTAAGAAATAGAAACAGAAAGGCCAAGGGGAAAAATAAGCTAACACCAGTTAAAATGAGGTATTTGTGTTATTAAAGTGTCAGGTGGAAACTTACGCCCATGCAGGATTTTGTGAATCGCCTGGCACTCCTGCATATCAGGGCCATCTTTTATGCAGTAGTTGCGTCCTTCATCTTCTCATCATTCAGCCACGTAAGGGTCCTTGTTATTAACTCTGGTTTTATTTCCACCCCTTGTGGAAAATTGTTTAATGCCATTGTCAGAGCCGACAGAGCTTGGAACGTTTTAATCTTGTAAAACGCTCCCCTCAGTTACACAGGGGAGTCTGCTTTTGAGCTTCCGATGTTATCATGAACGATAAGGCCCTGCATGCACATCTCTTCCCAATTTATTTTATTAACATCCCTAACATCTGAGATAATTTTAACTTATCATCGTGTATCATGTGGCTCTAATGGTTAGCAAGTGCATTCTACAGTTATCTCTGTAAACAGATTGATGTTACTCTTGGTATGAAGTGGCTGTTTGGAGGGTGGTGGGAGAAGGGACCGATATGTGCTATGGGCAGGCATGATCATGTTGCCAAGCAGAATGCTAAGAGGAGAGATGAGTAGTGGGTATGGAAAACTCTGGAATAAGGAAAAGGGAAAGAGGTGAGAGATATTTAGGGCACGAAATCAACAGGAGGGGATGGACGTGGGAGAGAGGAGTAAAGTGATTTCCAACATTCTGGTGGGCAAGAAGCAAGTAGCCAGGGCTAGTTTCCAGCAAATGACTTGGCAGGAATTACTTGATGCACCATTTAATTAGATGGCTTATTCATTCATTCATTTTTTCATTAGTTGTTCATTCCTGCATGTATTGCCTATCTCCTGGGCTCCTAATAACCTTGGAGAATACAAAGAGGGTAAAGCATGATCTCTGCTTTCAAGCGTCCCAGCAGGGGGATGTGTGCACATGACTACCAAAGGCCCCAGGATGAAGGCGTTGCCTCTTCTGGGGCAGGGTAAGGGGAGGAAAACAGAAGAGGAAGAGGCTGTACAAAACAACTTCACAGAAGAGAGAACGTTTAAGCTGGGCCTTGGAGGATGAGTAAGAACCCATCAGGAAGAATAAATGAAAGGATCATTGCAGGCAGAAGAAACATGAAGCAGAAAAAATTCTGAGTGCTCTCCCCTCCTCTTGGTGCCTCACTGCTCCCTCCTGATGCTCTGATGCTCTGATGCTACCGGCCTCTATTGCCTTTGATACTATGGTCTTTTACCGTAATCTTCACAAGATGGAACCCATGCCACAGACCAATTTTCCCTGCTAGGCCTTGATTCCTACTCATAGAAAAATGACAAAGGTTTAGAACCCTTCTCTTACCCTGTATTTTGCAGTGGGGTCAGACCCAGTGAGGTGCAGCCCTTTGACCTAGAAAATCAAAGCAGGACAATTTCCTGCCTGCAATGAAGGTTTGTCTTGTCTGCATGAAGACACCCAAAGGCATAAACTGGTGCCACAAAATCAAAGAGAAAGGGAGGCTTAATTCCCAATGTAATCAGGGAATTCGGGCCAATTAAAAGATATCAAAGGATCGACAGGAAGGAAAAAAGGTACAGTGGGGACCATGTTCTGTCATAGGAAACATACAGTTTTCCCAGAAAATTTTTTAAAAAAATGAGCAACTGTAGACAAGATTGGCCAGTAACAAGCACTGGTTATTATTAGGCTTTTTCTCAGTGGCCTTCCCAGAGCCTTGTCTTGGGGGAATACAAGTCTGGTGCAGAGGGAATAAGCTATGTCACGTGCACAGAGAATTGCTTTGTATTTTCCTACCATGCTGATATTTTTGATGAAGTTCAAATATGTTCCTCTCTTTTCAGGGAAAAAGAGCTCTGTCCAATGTCCTGAACAGACTCTCCGGCAATTAAAAAAAAAAAATCATTCTTTCAGAAATGATCCTGAGAAAACACTAAAACGCTAAGATATAATTAGCATTATAATTCTGGGGTGACTTCTTTTCCTAGCAAATATCACTTTACTGATATTGATAATATACTGTAAGCATTGAACTGACTTTAAAAAAAAAAGGCTCTGAATGTTTGTTATGATTCTCAAGCACTCCCAGTTATTGGAATCAGTGGCTTCAGTTGGAAACATTTTATTTGTTCAGATAATAAAAAGTACATAATTGTTATTAGTCCCATGATTCCTTCTGTTGAATACAATACTTTGCCTTTAACCCAGACTTCACTGCTTTTTATTCTGCATTGTGTACTTTATTGATTTTCCTGCTCCTATTATTTCCTTCAATAAGCCATTTTGAAATAACATGGATTTTTTTTTCCTTAAGTTTTCCTTTTTGGCTTCACTCCTACCCACAGCCTTTCCCAGAGCCGCGTGTAGAACCACACTGCAGAGTTTCCGCTGCTCCTCTTATTCTTTTTGCCCTTCTTATTTATCTTTCCCATTATACTTTGTGTCAAGATTTCAGGGAGGAGAGCTCAATAAATTACCTGCTTTCTCCTCCTCTCGAGTTTCGAACCAATTGGAAAGTTTAAAAAAAGGCAGACAGAGTCCTCACTGTGTCAAGTCTGAGGCCAAGGCAAGAAGGGTAAAGAGGAAAGTTGACCAGGGTCATCTGTCCCTATGGCTACTGGAACCCAATAGCCACTTATATGGTATAAAGTCAAAGGACCAGGAGTCTTCCCACAGCCACAAATAAACCTACTTATAATGTTTCCCCAAATTTGCATTCTTGTTTGCTGACAACAAAAGTTCCTCAAATACTTTTACTTGGTGATGAGAAATAAACCTAGAAAATTACCATGCAAAAGTATCACATCGACTTGGGTTCAATGAAAGTATGGAAGATGAATCATACCCCCTTCCCCAAGGGCATAATATTGAGAAAGAACATAAGAAAGCTCAAAGTCACAAGGCCAAAAAAAAAAAAAAAAAAAAAAAACGGAGAATGGAGAATCTGAGAACTGGAAAGAAGCTTATTGGAACCCTAATATTTCCTGGGCTCACACAAAGGAAAGGAAATTCTAGGAGTATATATACATGGACTGAAATTGTAACCTAGGTAGAAATCCTAGAGAGAGGATGGCAAGAAACTTCTCTTGTCAGTGAGCAGAAGAATCTTACTATTTTGCAATCTCCCAGTTCCTTTAACAATTTTTAAAGGGAAATTTCCAACATACCCACCCCCCAAAATAATAAAATGAACAAACATGTCCATATTGTTGATACATTTTCATTATTATTTTGTTAATCTTGACATGCAATTGTGAGTACTGTTCTTTCTAGATACCCAGAACGTCTTCAAATGTGGTATATTCCTGAAGAGAAACTGATGGTTCTAGAAAGATGAGGCTTACTCTGCTTCATGCACACGTCAAAAAGGAGACTTAATTCTAGCTAGAGATTGTCCTTAAATTTTGTTAATTCTGTTTTCATACAATCCATTCATTTGTACATTATACATCAACATTCCAAACTAGGTTTTATATGGTAAATTTGTCCTTTCATGCATAGCTGATAAGCTGCAGTGTTCAGGTAACACACAGAGTTTCTGACTGCCAACCAGCAGTACACTTTTGGCAGGATATTTGTACAGCAGTGTTTGTGTGTTTTGAATATTTTATTGCCTTCTGTCTTCATTATTTTATAAAAACAAATGGAAGATGAAATGCTGATACAAGAAGTGTAGATCTCACAAACCTAATATAGTTGAGACAAAGATGGAAATCAGTGTGAGAGCCAAAAGTGGTAAATCAACAGGACAATCATTGGGCTTACGCCAGTCAAGTGTTTGTTCAGCGGTGAATAAGAAGATAACAAACAAGAACATATTTGAAATTCTAAAAATAAATCACTGAAAATATGTGTAGAAGGAAAAATATAATTGAGGATGTTTTAGCTCTCTATGCCTGGATCCACAAGCCCCTACCTTTATAAGTTTACTATCTAGCCTTTAAACATGCAACCTTGATGCACATTATTAAGAATGCATTATATGTAAAAGTAAGATATTTCCTATATAACTGTTATTAGCAAAAATAATCTATTCCATAATCATAAAGATATTTTTCTGATTGCTGAGATAAGAGTATAACAATTTTTCTTGGCCTATAGAATCGCATACCTACATGTGTGCACAGACGAGAATGACCTTTGGCCCATCTAGTCCAGTCCTATATCAATGACATTGTGAAAGGATATGGCTGGCACACATGACACAAGAGAGGACCCCCCAGAGTCCTTGTTTATAATCCATTCTGAATACTGCATTGATCACAGCCATACTTTCATATACCCTCTTCTTATCCAAGGAAATTCTGTATCTCTTCATCCACACACTTTATCTTGAAGAATAAAATAGTGATTTCTATTTTTAAAAAGTTTGTTTTATTTATTTCCATTTCCTCAGCCCCGAGCAGCATGCACGACATACACTGGATGCTCACTGAATCTGTTAGGCTGAGTTTTCATCTGCTAGTATCAGATCTATAGAAGTTTTCATCAACTCCTTCATTAGTCCATTTACTTATTCAACACTTATCTAGCACTTACTGTGTGCCATTCCCTTTTCCAAAAGAAAGGTGACAAAACATAGCTTCCTTCCTTCAAAAGTCAGTCTATCAGAAAGAGATATTGACAAATAAACCACACATTTCACTATAAGGCAGAGAACCACAAATCATACAATTAAGAGAAATATGTTAGTTGGCAGATACAGGAAAAAATAATTCTGACTAGAGGTACCAGAGTGAAATTCATACAAGAGGTCCCATGTGAACTGGCCCTTGAAAAAATGAGTAGAATTTTTTGAGTAAGCAAGAAAGAGGAAGCTTCTTTTACTGGTGTTACGGACCGAGAGGTTTACAGAAATCGTTCTCTGTTCAACATCAAAGAAATCTTTTAAAATATATATTTTTGATATATGTCTAGACTATAAAGTAAAGTAAGGGAATACGATGACTGCATGAAACCAGGCAAGTGTAAATCCACAAAAGATAGTGAAGCTAAGTAGACGTTATTGTCTGATCAATGAGGACCTAGAACCAAGATGTTTGGAGAGGGCTTGAGCAATGGGAAGTATAAGTGTGGGGCACAAGATTGCACAAAAAAAGAAAGAATAACCTGCATAAAGTAAGTTTCTCAAAGAACAACATATTCAACATATAAATAAGAATAAAGATGTACTTCAGGAATACTGGGATGTTTGTATTTAGATTTGACTTTGAGTAGAGTGGAAGAAACAGGGAAAGGACTCTAATGAGGATTCACAACTACAAACGTACCTTAAAGCAGGCTCCAGGCCAAAATTTACATTTCCTGAATGGTTCCAAAAACTACAAGCTGGAAATTTAGTTTAAAGTAATTCTGGGTTAGTAGGGCCACTGGGTGATTGGATTGGCTGACACATGCAAACTTACTCAGGAGGAATGAAATTTTAATCCAGGCTATGTAAGTACCTACATTTCTGTATCTATAACTCTATTATATGTTATCTGTCTGTACGTCTGTCTATGACGTTAGTAGGCTAGGTTAAATGACAAAATAATTGATGCAATAAAAAAGAGAAATAATGAACTAAAAGTTAAATCTAATAAAATCACCCAAAATACATCATAAAATCCTTCAAAATATGTTAAAATAAAAAAATTATAAAAGAAGTTATAAGGCAAAGACAATAAGCAAGATGTAGTATTTATGAAGAAAGATGCTGGCTAGGAATTTCTCAGAGTTTATGAAAAACACACTATTCTGGAATCCCAACATAGGCAGGAAAAATAAAATTTAATTTATAAGAAGATATATAGTAATAAAATTGAAGAATTAATAAAATTCTATTAATAAAATTAATAGAATTGTAGAATATAAAAGGCTATAAGGTATCTTTGCCCATTCAAGCAGCTATAACCAAAATACCATAAACTTGGTGACTTATAAATAACAAACATTCACTTTTCACAGTTCTTGAGGCTGGGAAATCCAAGATTATGATGTCAACAGATTCCGTATCTGATAAGGGTTAGCTTCCTGGTTTTAGCTGACTCCTTCTTGCTATGTCCTCACATGGTAGAACAGGGCAAGGGACAGTATTATTATTACTGATAATAATATCAGCTGCATTTGTCCTGAAGGCAAAACAAATTATTAACTATTAACAATAAAGAAGGTCATAATATATTGATAAGAGGTTCCATTTCTGAAGGAAGATATAAAACTTACAATTTCTAATTAAAGTCATAAAAAATATATAGTAAAAATTGATAAAACTACAAGAAGAAATTGTCAAAGCCAAAAACTTAGTGGGAGATTTTAATAACCCTTTCTTAAGAATTGATAAACAAACAAAATTAGTAAAAATACAGAAGTTATGAACAATACAGCTGTATATATAATACCTATTATATATTTTCAATACTGTACCAAACAGCTGGAGATTATACATCATTTTCATGTAAATGTGGACTATTTATAAAAATCATGTACAAAACCACGAGAAAAGCCTCAATACATTTCAAAGAAAGCAGGGACAAGGAAAGTCTACACCATGGTGATAACATGACCCAGAAGCGTAGAAAGGGGATAACAGAACATGTTTGGAGCAATGAAACTAGTTCTAATGATTGATGCTAAAGTTAGGATATTTTCCTAAATATGAAGCCAATCAAGAGTAAGGAAAGGCTGAACAAACAAAAAGCATGAGTTCTTTGTCTGTGTCTCATTTGGTATAAGTTTCTTTTAGTCCTGGGCACCTGAAATAGATTAAACATCTGAGTGAGAGACAAGAGGTTCTATATTCTGTCTTAACTATAAGATTCATTTCCATCAGAAGAAAAATTCAACCCTTATAAATACAGGCAGCCACCACAGCCTGACAAACATATCTTTTCTGTATCTCTTGCTTCCTAGTAATAAAACAAAATCCAATCATGCATCAGACTCATAGACATGTAAAAACAGAGATGACAGCCACTGAGATTAGGAAACAATTTCTTGACCACTCAAGTTTCTTGATTTGTGTAAATTCAATCTCCTTTTCTCTTTCAATGTAAATAAGACTCTGATCTGAAAGCGCAAATGTAATTGGGCTCTCTTCCTCTTCCTAACTTGAAGCTCAGCATTGCCTTTCCCTTCTCATCTTCTCAACTTCTTTCTGTAATGGCAATGGTGAGGTTGGATTTTTCTCAGCCACAGAAGGACCAGCACAGTTCAAGGCTTTTGACCAGAAGGTGAGAAATGCTAGTCTAGTCTTTGTATTCTGCAGACCAAGTTGGAATTGTGCCACTCGGATGTCAGGCAGAAGGTAACACAGCTGGTTATACTTATTTTATCATGTCATAAGAAAACGTAGGCATAAACATTTGTAACCTGTGACTCAACCTTATAACCTTTTATGGGAATTAAAACTTGAGAAAGATTTTTAAACTTACCATAAGGCAGAAACCCCAGTTGCCTAACAGATAAGGCTTTGGCCTCCTAAACTTACAACAAGGCTGTCCTTCCCTCTCACATTGGTATCTATGCTGTGATGTCTCATCATATGCAAAAGATCCTCTAATCAATGATAATCATATTCTCTCCTCAATTTACTGCAAAGGGGGTCTTTTGTTTCCACCATTCAACTGACACTGCGTTTGTCAGTTATCCTTGTTCTCTGTGCTGCTACCTGCAACATCTTTTCAATACTTTCGAGCATTGTTCTCCTCTTGAAGCATTTTATTCTCGTGAATTCCTCTTTGTTTTCCTCCTACGTCTCTGGACCATCTTGTTGGCCTGCTTACACCAGCTCCTCTTCCATTACTCTACTGCCAAATGTGGGAATAACCAGGGTTTTGTACTAGGGTACAAGGCTTTCTTTTCTTCTATATCTGCACTCTCTCCAGCATGACCCTATTTAGTCTCATAGCTTTGTATATAGTTTACAAGTCTACAATTGCCAAATTTATACGTCTATCCCTGACCCTATCCTTGAACTTAAGATGCATATGTCCAACCACCATATGGCATCTTTACTTTGTTGTACAATGAGAATCTAAAAATTGGCATGTCTAAGACACAGCCCTTGATTATGTTTTGTTTTATTCCTTTCCAACATTCTTGTTCCTTCTGTTTTCTCATCTTACTTTGTGTTTCCAATACCTGCATAGTAGCCCAATCTAAATATCTTCATGCAATCCCTGCTGCTTCACTTTCTGTATCAAATCCCAATATCTGTTTGTATTAGCTCTGCCTCCAAAATATATTTATTTCTGTTCATATGCTGTTCCACTAAAAGTTTCTGCCATGCTATCCCATTTGCCATGAGACCAAGTACTATAGATGTGAACAATTAATGAATAATTGGAGAAATTTTCTACACATGTTAGATAAGTCTGTTCTGTTGTATGACGTCAGGATGACTGACAGTGCAGGACAGGTAGCAACATGGTAGAGAAACAGGAAGAAGAGAAGTGAATTTGTTGAGCAAATATCATTCTGAGCATCACCAAAAAATACCTTATCTCCTACCTTATCTCCTGCATCTTATGACAACTCAAAAAGATAAAGGGAATTACCTCAACAAAGGAAATGGACATTCCCAAGTTCACACTAAATAGAAGGTATAAAACTTACATCCTAGTCTTTTTAGCTCCACTGCCTCTTCCCTTTCCACACTTCATGGGGCTCTGTATAACTCTGTCTTAAATATGCAAAGAGAAAAACAGACAAAATATCCAATCTTCCACTCTATTTCTCCCAGAGATTAGAAAAATCGAATTGTCAATAAAGTGACAAACCTTCAGAACTGCTTGCTTCCCTGAAAGATGGAGAGAAACCAGAACCAGGAATTTGAGAATCAGTGTGAGGGAATATTTCAAGGCTCATGATAAAGCAAATTTCATTCACCCAGAACAATAGACTGGACAAAGAAATTGTTTCTATGTGGTTGATAAAGTCTAGTCCTAATCTTTTATCCATAAATTTTGATTTAGAGCCTATTATGTGTGTGACAATATACATCCTACCTAAAAAATATTCTATCTCATTGTCAAATCATCTATTTGACCACATGACTGATTTCCACTTGGAAAAATATTGTGCTTATCACCAAGTGCTCATGTGAATAAGATTTACTAGATTTAGACATTGGTAGAGCTTAAAGTCTAGTGCAAAGTTGCTCAAAGTATTCTATGTATTCTTGTATCAAAATCACCTGGTGATACATAATTTTTTAAAATCTTAGGGGCATCTTCCTGAATTGAAACTTTTTAGGGTGTTCCTTGGAAACTTTCATGTTTAAGACAAAAAGAAGGTTTGAAAAGACAATATGAGCTCTGGCAAGATCCCTTCTCTACAGAGAGAGAACAAGCCAATGAAAAAGCCCTTCCCACTGGGAAGAAAACTGGGCAGGTTAATCTGGTGACACAAAGGAAGAACAGATTAGAGTTTTACTTAATTCAGTTTTTAGAATTAAAAAGTCTCTTTTCTGATTTTTGAAGAATTGCTGAATTTTTAAGTTATTTTTTTTTTCTTGGACAAGTATTGCCATTGTGGAAAAACAAACTGTATATGTTATTGAGTATAAAGGAAGCTAGTTGGGATTCAAGTTATAATTCTGCCCTTAGAAAACTATGTAACACACATAATCTCTTTAAAATGAGGCAATTAGAATACACAATCACCCATGTTTCATGGAACAAAAGGGTATATGCATTTCCCTGTTACGCTATAGGCTCTTGACATTGAAATTGGGCTTTTTAAAGCCATCAGGTTAGAACTAGGACTTCAGCACACAGCCTTGAGCACATACCTTCTCAGGAAGATGGTGTCTATGAAAACTCTAACCCAGACCCTGACAGACAGGAGGATTCCTCTAATAATGTCATGAAAGAACATGCAAACCACCTTCATGCCCATTAGATAATCCCAGCTCTAGACCTCCTTGGCCATCTCTTTCCCAATGGAATAAACAATGAGTATTGATGCATAAAAATATTTTCCAATCATGTAGGGTTTTGTAGAGTTAATAAAAGAGTTCTTGGTCAGCAGGGCAATAAACAACAGTAGGCCTAGAAACATTAAATCAGGAGTTACGGACATTGTTTACTCCTGGGATAGGGATAAGAGCGGGCTAAGGGAAATTAGAGTATTATCAAGTGATTATATTATTTCACTGGGTCAGGGACCAAGAAATATCCATATCTAACCACAACCTACCCACTCTTCCTTTGAACAAGGAACCCAAATCTACAGTAAACAAAGACATAGAAAGGCAAAGCAAGTCTTGATTATTAGCTTGAGTCTCAAATGTCGTTGCAGAACCGTTGTGGGTTGGTCTAGAATTCTTGTACAATTTCTTTGGCCCAGTTTGGCCTACATGATTTATTGCAAATATTTATAATGCAGTCAAAGGGAAAGAATTAAACCAGAAAGCCAGGCAGAATAAACACCCCCACGCCATCTACCATGCTGCCACCCACAACCTCCCAAGACCCCAGCACAGAGTTTGTCAGGTCTAGCAACTTCAGGCCTTCCCAGAGAGGACGAAAACTTCAGGTCTCACTGCCATTTGGATGAAAGGAGGATCTGAAGGGGGAGAGACCTAGAGACTGAGAGACAGAGAGGCAGAAATAGGCAAACAGAGAATATGAGAGAATCAAACAAGACCTGGGACTGCTGGTAAAATTCCATATTACCACGGCTGTGCAGAAGCAAAAAGAGTCATAATTATAGCCATCATGATCTTATCCTCTTTGTGGTTGAAAATTCTACTTTCTGATTTGTGATTTTTTTTAGTAGGTTGAGTCTTCAACCAGTTCCCTCTGTACCCTAACATCATTTTTAGAAAAGAAGTGTCTGCCTCCCCACTCACCCCAGATCCACACCTAGTTCTGACTGACCTGATCCCAGGGGTGGTAAATGGAAGGAAATGGCCAACTCTTCCTTACACAGACACCAAACACAGCCCGAGGTAATGAACTCTTCACTCCTGTCCTCCTTTGCATCATGTGTCTCAGACATAGAATTTCTTTAGGGATCTTCAATAGCCCTTCTGCATATCTAGATAAGAGCAGAGTGCTCTAATAAAAATGCAGTGCAAGCTGAAAAATGAGAGCCTTTGGTCAGGCGCGGTGGCTCACACTTGTAATCCTAGCACTCTGGGAGGCTGAAGCGGGAGGATCACTTGAGGTCAGGAGTTCAAGACCAGCCTGAGCAAGAGTGAGACCGCATCTCTACCAAAAATAGAAAAAATTAGCTGGGCGTGGTGGCGTAAGCCTGTAGTCCCAGCTACTCAGGAGGCTGAAGGAGGAGGATCTCTTGAGCCTAAGAGCTTGAGGTTACAAGTGAGCTATGATGACACCACTGCACTCTAGCAGGGGTGACAGAATGAGACTCTGTCTCAAAAAAAAAAAAAAAGAGAAAGAAAAATGAGACCCTTTTGTATAATTTAAAATTTTCTATTAATAGAAGTCACATTTAAAACGTTTGGAAAGTTGAAATCGATTTTAATAACTTTTTACTTACCCGCAATATTTTAAAAAATCATTTCAGCATGTAATTAGTATAAAAATTATTGACATATTTTACAATCCTTTTACAATTACTAAATCTTCAAAATCTGTGCATATTTCATACTGACAGCTCATCTCAATCTGTACCAGACACATTTCAGAGGCTCAATAGGTTCTTGGGGCTAAGGGCTACTGTTTTGGCCAGTACATCTCTCATTGTGGCTTCAACCACTCTATTTATTCCATTATCACTGCTTCATCTATTTTTATTCTTCCAGAAATTATATGAAATCTCTAATCCACTGATCGTTACCCTTCTATTCTTGTTCTTGTTGTAGATTTAAGGTATTTTTCCAATATTTAATTTCATTTTAACATGACATCAGAAGAAAAAATAAATGTGAAAACTCTGTCTTCTGTTGTGAACCTGACAAACCACCGAAACCCTAACATGAAACTGCAAAGCACTTGATTTAAAACTTAGGATTTCCAAAAGTCCATACAGAATACATGGTATTTGCACCAAGATATATTGATAATTTTGGCAGGAGATACCAAAAGCTGGTCTTAAAAAGCTCAGCTCTGGCATAGACAAAGAAGCCACCATTTCTCTGGTAAGTAATGTGCTATGACCATGCTAAATGTATCCCTTCAATTGAAAGCCTCCAAAATGAAGGGGAGAAAATGGATTTGAAATGGTTTGGGAGCCTAATTCTGTTAGTGGGAATGAAAATTGATAAACAACATTGGATGACCTGCCGGAACAAATAGATTCTTGATTCAGCAGGAATCCAGCTGCTATTATGTTCCAGGTGAACAAGCATTACTTAAATAAATAAATCCCTTCTTTTTTAGTACATACTTTTCAGGTTTGCTGCATTTATTAAGTTAGAAGCGAATCTAGGCTGGAGAAGCAGAGAATGCCCCTCTGGGAGATGCCATGGAATTAGTAGGATAGATAGAAAGGTCACTGAGCTCAGAGAGTGGGAGGGTTGTGTTTAGCAGGTTTTTCATAACTGAGCCTGCTATTAACATAGTGGTGTTTTGAATTTATAAAGCATCTTGCAGCCTTGGGCTTCAATGTGCACTGCAAACATTAATTAATCCTCACAACATCCCTCATGATGTCAGGAGATGCTGTGTACATCTCACAGATGATGTCACCTGGAATGAAAGAGTGAAAATGGTAGCCAAAGGACAGACAGGTCAGTCAGTTGTAAACCTGAAGGCATGACTTCAGGGTTTGCAAATTCCCAGCCTCAGGGAAGAAAGTGTAATCATGTGGATTTTAGCAAGTAAGTAGAAAGAAAAGGAAAACCTTTCCTGAGGATTATGAAAAGAAAAGGAGGGAATCAACCATGGAGCAGTGGGTAAAAACTCTGTGTACTTTGGGAAGCCAACTCTAGTTCCACGAGATTTTTTGCCAAGTTTAAAGAAACATAATCCATTTTATGAATGCAATAAAATAACAATCCACCCCAAGGTAAAATTATATAAAAAAAGAATTCCAATACTATCTAATTGTGTTGCACTGAAATAACTGCTATTTAGTAGTTCTAACATATAAGGGAGTAATTTCTCATTCCTGTTGTAAAAGCAGAATTCAAATATCTGCTTTTTATTTAGAATTTTTCTCCTGAAAGGAAAAAAAAAAAAAAAAAGGAGTGAAAAGTTTCACCCAAAAGGAGTGGGAGATGTCACTTATTGAAAAGGCAGATTTCAGGCAGATTTGACAAATGACAGCAGTGACATTTTCAGAATCACAAAAGCCGGAGCAGTGTGCTCACTCGCCTTCTGAGGTGAAATCTCTCCAAGTTGCAAATAGGATTATAAATAAAGTGCTGTTCAAAGACCAATCACAAAACCATTTTCCATGAGAAACTTAAAATAGAACAAAAATATCACATTTACGTTTGCATGATGCATTTTACTACCTGCCAGTTTAATCTCCAGAAGAGTCAAGCTTAACAATAATATCAAAGACAGGTTTATTATCAAGGTCCACATGTTCTATTTTCCTCTTACTAACAACCTAACACAAATGCCAGACACAGAAGTTATTCCTGGTGCAACATATCATTTAATTCTCTCTGACAGGTTTACTACTCTTCAAAACTGTAAATTCATTCATTATATAGAAAAGACTGTTTAATAACAGAGCAGATATATATTTTTTGTTCATTTCCAAGGATAGACACTATCTTTTTGATGTATGGTAGATTGATGAGAAGTGCTCCTGTTTGTATTGATGGGGGAAAATATTGATAACAGCCAAAATATGAAGCATTTTATCTTATGTTTCTGATTGAAACCAGTGAAATCAGTGGTGTAAATTAAGCAGCAGAACAGGTTATGACTCCTGGTGTAGAATAGGGAATAAGAGCTTTAGAGATGTATACTTTATAATAATATAAAGGAGAGATTTTAAAGCTCATTTCTAGTTTTCATGGAGAACATAGCTCTCATCTGGATCTCCTGATCTTTTCTCATGTTGATATTCATCTGCAAGTGAAATTATCCAAGACAGTCTTGCCTCACTTTGCAAGAATAGAGAGATACATGTTAGAAAACATTGCATGCATAGAAAGGCGACAGGAAAGATAGCCTTAGGAAAAAAGGGGAAGGGACTAATCAGCAGTTATGATGACTTTGTAATATGCCATATCATGTTAAATATGCCAAAGGTCACAAAGCTTGTCAGAAATAGATCTAAAAGTTGATTCAAACCTGTTTAATCCCAAAGCCCACAGTCTTTACAGAGCAACATGAAGTCTCTCTAAAGCATACTGGTCACGACTTCTTAATTATTTGTAACCAGCCTTGTTCTAAGAAAAAATATAAGGTTAACTAACAAATATGCAAACACTACAGGAAGATTAAAGAAAATTTAAATAAAAGGAAAATGATGGAAAAATGAGATAGACTCTAAAGTCAGTTTAGCACACACCAGGTTGCCATTAAGTCTCTTTTGAGATGAATTTTGAAATTGGCTGTGAGGCCAGGCATGGCGGCTCATGCCTGTGATCCAAGCACTCTGGGAGGCCAAGGCAGGAGGATTGCTTGAGGTCAGGAGTTCAAGACCAGCCTGAGCAAGAGCAAGACCCCTCTCTACCAAAAATAGAAAAAAAAAAAAAATAGCCAGGTGTGGTGGTACGCACCTGTAGTCCCAGTTACTTGGGAGGCTGAGCCAGGAGGCTTGTTTGAGCCCAGGAGTTTAAGGTTACAGTGAGCTATGCACTCTACCTGGGGCAACAGAGCAAGACCCTGTCTCAAGAAAAAAAAAAAAAATTGGCTGTGAGTTTTCTAGCAGTAAATAAGAAAACATATGCATATGGGTCTTCATACTCTGTTTTAAAAAGCCAACCAGTTATTCAGAAAAATTAGCGCTCTACTCTACACTAAGAGTGATTTGTTTTCTTGCTCTAAGTTCTCAGACAAGTGTGTAATTTGATGAACAACATCCTTAACAACACACTTTCAAGATAAAATGGTGCCAAGTTTAATTAGGCTCCTTTTTCCCAAAGTTAGATTTATGATGTTCCATTAAAACATAAGTCAATAAAGGCAATTCAAAACAGAATATTTTGGAAATTGAGAAAGGCAGAGTGCAGAAACATTTTGTTCAAGTGCATGACTTCTTAATTGTGGTATAATTCAGGGCTAGGTATTGGAGTATCTAGAAGACCAGATATACCATATATACCCCCTACCCCGCACAGAAAAAATCCTAAATAAATATTGCTTGTCTTAGTTGAGTTTTTTAAATGTATTCAGCAGAGTAAATTTGAAATGATAATCCCTGATAAGTAGCTGGAGATTAGCAATGCTCTGTGGCCAGTTAATTGTGAATCTACATGTTTTAACAAGCATGGACAGAGGAGGTTACAACTTTGTGTGAAGGCATTAAAAAAGATCTCGTTAAATAAAATTGCATTATCTGGAATTAAGATATTATCAGGATTAACATTTAGTTTGAGGTAGTTCTGCCAATTAGTTATTGGAGAGCAGGGGCCTGGAGGAATAGGATTCAGGATATATATACTTTTTTAAAAATTCTGGAAATGTTTTTCATCTCTGTATTCCCCAGTGCCTATGGCAGTGAAGAAAAAATAGGTTTCAATGAAATTTTGCAATATGCTTTTGTATGATTCTAGGCAAAGCTCTAGAGGGAGATTGAAATCTAGGGTCAGCGTAGAGGCATTGCCTGTTCCTTGAATTCAAGAGTGGGGTTGAAGAGTGGCAGTGCCACTCTTAGACCAAACAAGTAGAGGTCTCTTCCCCCATCTCAGGGGGCCCTACATTTTAGAGAGTCTGTGTCAAAATTGTCTCACTCCCTCTGAGTGGTTGGGACCAGCTAGAGCTAGCAGTGATACTGAGCCAGGCTTCCTAGTTCCCCTTTTTCCTCATTCAGAATCTTCTTAACCCTTTAAACTTGCTGTGCACTGGGTCCACATGATGCCCCAAGATTTGTGCTTATGGGTCATCTCAGGGCCCTGTGGTGACCCCAGTTCTGGGAGAGTAAGCAGATCATTCCATCTGGCTGATATAATATTTTTGGGGGGTGATTGTGTGAGATTGAGCTGCCAGAACGATGCTAACACACTGATTTGGAGTGACTTTCACTCACGTTGGACCTGGGACAAGTTCAAAACTCTGGGCTACCAACTACCAGAGATCTTTGGGTTCAAGCCATTTGTGTGGGCCAGTGTTCCTACTCCTGGTCCTCTGTATTTCAATCATAGAACTGCTTCCGATCTCAGCACCTGAAGGTAGTGAAAGCAGTAGTGGATGGGAATGTTGCAAGGTTTCCTTCTGATGGCAGTACTACTTCTGCTACTGGCAGCTTTAAATCATCAGGGAATTCTTCCTGCATCCTGCATAGGCATTGTACCATGATCAGGGAAGACTTCATAAAATGCTCATGCTTATCTCCTCTGAGGGCTTCTCAGCACCAACTGGCCCTTTTCATCCATGTCCTTCTTCAATGTGGTGACATTGTGCTTTCCTGAGTCCTAAAAGACTCAGGAAGATACACCCTGCTGGATGAGGGATGTAAATTTCTTCTGCAAATGGGAATGCTTTTCTCACTCTGCACTACGGTTTATTGTCTCTCCTCCCCACTGGTGGGGGTGTGTGGAAGGCAGGGGTGTAGTCAACACTGAAACATTATATCTAGAGATGCAGTGACACTAACCTAAATAGCCTAAAGAGTTCAAAGGAAGATATGATTGGAAGATGTGCTGTTCAACCTTTACACTAAAAAATTCTGAACACTAAACATATCCATAAAATTAATTATTGTTCACATTTTTCGGCATACTTTGGGTAAGACTTTTATTTGAGGTCATCTTCAACAATACAAAGTAACAATATCTGAGAGAGTCACTGGAAGTGAGTATTCATGGGTGGCTCAATAGATAATACAGCATCATAAATGAACAGTAGCAGGAAATTGGAAACAAGAACCTCAGAACAGGTTCTAAGGAGCTATGGCACTGTGAGTAATAATGGCATTGCTAACTTTGTCTCATAGTGAAAGATTTGAAATTAACCAGGAGTGATAGATTTGATAATGATGAACCAGAAGAGGCAAGATGGTGGAATAGGAGCACTGTCATCTCTCTATAGATCATACATAGATTTTAACAACAACCATGAATGGGAGTACTGTGGTCTAGTGGAGATCTACAAATTGTCTGACAAAGAATTCAAACTCAGAGTTTTAAGGGAACTCAGCAAGCTTCAAGAGAATACAGAGAGACAACTTAATGAAATGAGGAAAATAATGCATGAAAAAAATTAGAAGTTCAAGAAAGAGATAGAAATCACACACACACACAAAAAATTGCTAAGAAAGTAGATCTCATCTGTTCTCACCACCAAAAAAGGTAACTGATATGTTAGTCTGTGGAAATTATTTCACAGTGTATAAGATTATTGAAAATACCTTATTATATACTTAAATATACACATTTTTTAACTTGTCAACCATACCTCAATAAAGATGGAAACAAAAATTTGGGGGGAGCATCTGGCTTTGAAGAATGGGTGGGATCAAGAGAAATAAGGAAGTCATTCCAGGAGGGGCAAGAGCAAGAATTTAAATGTAGAGAAGGCTGTATGCACGTCAGTGGCTGAATTTTAACAAATAAGAAAAATCATTTAGTTGAATGCTAGTGAACCAAACTAAACAAAACTTCAATGCAAATAAACACAGTCTTAGGAGATAAGAAAAAACCAGATGAACAAGAAAGGAGGATTCTTGGACCTGAATAAGAAGAAACTGCAAGTAGACGCTAAGAAAAATCTGCATGTGCTATGAGATAACAGACAAATGTGTAAGATCCTCTTCTCTATACATTCTTTCACATTGGGATCTGCAACTATGGCCTTTGTTATACATCTGTCTCTGCTTATTTTGGTATGGCCCTACAACTAGGAAGGATTTTTACATTCCTAAAGAGTTATAAACAAAGAAGAACATGTGACAGAGATATGCCTCTATGTAGCTCACAAAGCCTAAATTATTTACTGTTCAAACCTGTATAGAAAAAGTTTGCCAATGTTAGTTTTAAATCATCAGCCTACTGTATATAGAATCTTGAATTTTGTAATAATATTCTAAAAATACACTTTAAAACTTAGACTATTTTGGAATTACAAGAAAAGTGCAACAATAGTACAAAGTGTTCCTATATACCATACACCCAGTTTCCCTATTGTCAACATCTTACATATTTGATACATTTATTATAATTAATGAACCAATGTTGATACACAACTGTTAACTAAAGGCATACTTTACTCAGCTTTCCTAAGTTTTCACCTAAGTGAATCTTGTGTTCTAGGATCCTTCCAAGATACCAGATAATATTTGGCCATGATGTCTCCTTGAGCCCCTCCTAACTGTGACAATTTATCAAACTTTCCCTGTTTTTGAAAGATCTTGACAGTTTTGAGGAATACTACACAGATATTTTGTAGAATGTTCCTCACTTGGTATTTGTGTGACATTTTATCACGACTAGATTGGGTTATGGATTTTTGGGAAGAAGAGCCTGAGGTAAACTGTAGTTCTCATCAAATCATACCAAGAATTCATGCCATCAGTATGACTTAGCATTGTTGATGTGGATCTTGATCACCTGCTTGAGATAGTGTTTGTCAGATTCCTCCACTGTAAAGTTACAACTCTACACTGTACTCTTTGGAAGGAAGTCACTACGCCCTATCCAGATGCTCCACACCCTTGAGGGTGGAGTACCTGCGTGAATTATTTGGAATTCTGCATTGCAGGTTTCTTTATTCTCCCACATTTATTTATTTATTTAACCATGTATTTATATCAGCATGGACTCACGAATATTCATTTTATATTTTGAGTTAGAATCCCATATTACTTTTTTTCTCAAATAGTTCCAGTTTTGGCCATTGGACACTCTTTCTGTGCCTGTGTCTCATGGACATACTCCGATCACTTTTTCTTTCCTTTTTTGTACACCTCCTTACTTGCTGGCACTACAAGATGCTCCAAGTTATTTTGGATGAGTTTACAGTTTTACGTGAAATTGTTAATACGGTTAGGACCAGCAGCAGTGGCATCCTGAGATGATGATTCTCCTGGGTCCCCCCACACACTCAAGGGATCATTCCGTGGAGAATCATGGGGAAGGGAGCAGCAAAACAGAAACCTGAAGGGGGGAGCCAGATATAAATTTTTCCCTCTTCACCATTTTACAGAAAACTTGTCCTGCTCCAGAGACCAATTCAGTCATATCAAGAATCCTTTAAATGTTTGCCTTCCAGCTGTTTTTGGCTTGGTGATAACATGCAGGATGATATAAATATTATACAATTCCGCATTCTAATATTATTCATCTGATTATGGGAGGTAGCTCACTGAAAAGTGGTTTTAGAATTTTAAATATAGCTATTTTTACAAAGAACAATTTGAATATATCTAGGAAATTATACCATCATGCATTGCAACAAGTAGGGATGTTTGCTAACATTACCATATGGATATTTTTCGTACCCTTCAGTGTAGCCTGGAATTTATTTTTAAAAATTTCCAAGACTTTTATAAAAATATTTCTGTGCTACACCCACAATTTGTCATCTTCTTGCTTTTGGGAAATAAAAAGGAGACTTTGGTTAAAAATTAAGTGAAAATGAGATCAAAACTCATATTTTTACCCTAAAATAGAGAATAATATTAATGTGGACATAACAAAATACATTCTAGGAACATTAAAAGAAGTAGTAATAGTTTGATTTAAAAAAAATAATAATATAATACCTTTAGATTTTAAATATCTAAAACATGCTTATATCTATTGTGTAATAAGATCATTAAAACACTTCAGTGAGGAAGAAAAATAGATATTTTTCCCATTTTAAATATGTGACTTCTAAAACATTCTAAAACATTAGTAATTGGCAGAAATTAGAATGTAAATTGAGAACTTAGATTGTTCAAATATAATTAAAAGATCACTAATTAACTTTACTGGTTCAGACTTTCTGGTTTTCCTGCTACAAACTAAGTATATCTTCACTAGGAAGACCAGATCAGTTTTAAATAAAATAAAGGAGCTATAGTTTCTTTGCACTTCCAAGTTGTAGTATAAGTAAATGTGCAACCCTGTTACACTCCTAAGTGAAATTATAATATTCACCTCAGTCTCCTTTAATCCACTCTTTATCTCATAACCAGAATGATCTTTTTAAAATGCAGATTTCATCCTGGCACCCTCAAATTGCATCCTGCTTAAATCAATTTTGTTTTCCCTTTGCTTTTAGGATGAATATTTGGCTTTAAATAGGTTCAAGACCCACACCACCAAGCCTTTATTTATCCCTTCAGCTTCACCCTGTACCACTCTCCTGGTTCTCTCTTCTCCAGGTAGCCATCTTCTTTCTCACACTCGCAATTCTTCAGTTTGCATCAGAATCACCTGGGAGGCTAAACACATATTCCTGAAACCCACCATTAGCATTTCATATTTAGTAGGTCTGGGGTGAGGGCTGAAATTTTGCATTTTTTTTTTTTTTTTTTTTTTTAATAGAGACAGGGTCTCACTCTTGCTCAGGTTGGTCTTGAACTCCTGAGCTCAAATGATCTACCCGCCTCGGCCTCCCAGAGTGCTAGGATTACAGGCGTGAGCCATCACACCTGCCCTGAAATTTTGCATTTCTAGTAAGGTTCCAGGTGATGCCACTGCTGCTGATCAGTGAACCACACTTTGAGAACCACTGACTATTTCCCCTTACATTTTCTCCTGCTCTAGCCTTTGCAAATAAATTCTCTCCCCAAATGTTCTGTTTCTTGCTCTGAAGAAACAAATTAAGTAGTACTTGTAATTTGATCATGGAAGACAGTGACCCCAAATAATCAGCCAATTTATAAATTTGTGCTATGTGCAAGGGACATATTTACACTTGCCAGAAACAAATGTCGCCACACCAAAATTATTCTTCTTGGTGGTTTACAATGTTCAGATTAATTGGCTAATTTACAACTGCAGTGCCATTTTCTCTAGTTCATATACAACCAAATCATAAATTACTTCATTAGTTTTCAGAAAGGAACATAAAGGAAGTTCAAGATTCATGGTTAATATCTTTTGTATAAATTCAGGAACAAAAATTCCAAGCTCACAATGGCACTTTCTTATTAATTTTAGAAACAAATTAATTATAACTTTTGTTATTTCCTTTAGAAACAAATTAGTTATAACTTTTGTTATTTCAGGCCTATACTGCATAAGCTTACTGGAGAATTTATGGATTTTCTATGTGTGTGTCCACACAGCTCCCTTCTGCAGTTACAATGTAGTCAATGGGTAAGATTTTTCTTGCTAATTTTCTGTCCAGATCATTGTTTATAATCTGAATTAGTAACTGGAGTTGATGCCTTGCCCCTGTGAGCCCAAAATGATAATCATGGTAGCTACTGTTCAATGAGCTCTATGTACCAGACACAAGACTAAATCACTAGTACCTTAAGCTATTGTCCCAAAAGTTCCATCCACAATGTCCTCTGGATACTGGCCCAATGCCATCTCACTACAGAGGATCTTAAATGCTATGCTACGTTGCATAGCCTTTTCCAATTTGCAAATACTTTACATGCATTACTTCATATAAACCTTATAACAACTCTGGGGAATAATCAATGCAGACATTTTTATCTCTATGTCGTGATAAGGGTATCAAGACTTACAGAGGTTAAGCAGAGCTGGAATCAGAAACCAGGTTTTCTGAGCAGTAGTGTTGTTCAATATGATAAGACTTTCAAGCATGATACAAAAAAGCCATTTTATGTGGGGCTCAGCAGAAGTGCTATTATTATATTAGAAATATACTTTATTAAGGGGTTCGTTTTCTGGGATTATCTATATGCTTACATAATGAGACTGACTTCTAATGATGCGTTGAGAACTTCTTCTGCACCTAAACTTCTGCACCTAAACTTCTGCACCTAAACTTTGAACGACTTTTGGCCATGTACCCCGTGCTGCCTTTTTCGGCAGTTCTCCAGCCGGTCACCCCCGGTGCGTGTCCTTGCTGGCCAGCCCCTGGGCAGTGGCGGTCTCTGCCTGCCGGGGAGCCGGTCCCCTCCAGCCCCGGAGCTTGGCAGGCGCCATCTTGAAAGCGAGAGCGAAACGGCTCGGGAGCCAAAAAGTGCCCAGCGGCTCTTTCTGCCGGTGCTGCCTTTTTCGGCGGTTCTCCAGCCGGTCACCCCCGGTGCGTGTCCTTGCTGGCCAGCCCCTGGGCAGTGGCGGTCTCTGCCTGCCGGGGAGCCGGTCCCCTCCAGCCCCGGAGCTCGGCAGGCGCCATCTTGAAAGCGAGAGCGAAACAGCTCGGGAGCCAAAAAGTGCCCAGCGGCTCTTTCTGCCCGTGCTGCCTTTTTCGGCAGTTCTCCAGCCGGTCACCCCCGGTGCGCGTCCTTGCTGGCCAGCCCCTGGGCAGTGGCGGTCTCTGCCTGCCGGGGAGCCGGTCCCCTCCAGCCCCGGAGCTCGGCAGGCGCCATCTTGAAAGCGAAGGCAAAACCGCTCGGGAGCCAAAAAGTGCCCAGCGGCTCTTTCTGCCCGTGCTGCCTTTTTCGGCGGTTCTCCAGCCGGTGACCCCCTGGTGCGCGTCCTTGCTCGCCAGCCCCTGGGCAGTGGTGGTCTCTGCCTGCCGAGGAGCCGGTCTCCTCCAGCCCCGGAGCTCTGCAGGCGCCATCTTGAAAGCGAGGGCGAAACCGCTCGGGAGCCATAAAGTGCCGAGCGGCTCTCTCTGCCCGGCGCCCTCCACTGGTCTCTGAACCAACGCCAGGAGTGCGGGATATGCCGGGGCCGCGCTCGGGGTGAAGGGGCAGAGCTGCACTAAGGCAAAAAAAAAAAAAAAAAAAAAACACGAACAAGAAGAATAGGCTCGCCGAACTGTATATTTTATTCTTGGTAAATTTCTTCTGGGTTTTGTTTGTTTGTGTTTGTGTTTGTTTTTGTTTTTTTTGGGTTTTTTCTTTTTTTTCTTTCCTTTTCTTTTCTTTTTCTTTTTTTTTCCGGCAGCGGACAGCCTCGGCGGGCACCTTTGCCCTCTGGGCCTCTGGCTGCCGCGCCTTTTTGAGCGCGGAGGTTGGACCCCCACCACCCTCGGAGCTGTGCGGGCGCGCAGACGTCATCTTGAAATCCACTGCGAAACCGCCCGGGACCCAGCAGGGCGGGCGTGAAGGGGCGGAGCTGTGCTAAGGCGTAAAAACAAAAACATCTAATGGCCGCTCTGGACCCAGCAGGGCGGGCGTGAAGGGGCGGAGCTGTGCTAAGGCGTAAAAACAAAAACATCTAATGGCCGCTCCGGACCCAGCCGAGCGGAAGTGAAGGGGCAGAGCTGTGCTAAGGCGTAAAACAAACAAACAAACAAAAAAACATTGAGTCGCTGAATTATATACTTCAGATTTGTGTATCTTTCTGCCTTGCGGTGTGGTGAAGTGCTATGTAGTTTGTTTTTGTTCATTTTTGTTGGCGTTTTTGGTGTTTTTTGGTTTGCCTTTTGCGTTTTTTTTCTTTTTTTTTTCTTTTTCTTTCTTTCTTTTTCTTCTTTTTTTTCTTTTCTCTTTCGTTTTCTCCTCTTTCTTTTCTTTCTTTCCTTTTCTTTTTTCTTTTTTCTTTTTTTTTTTTTTCTCTTCTCTTTCTCCTCTCTTTTCGCCTTCTAACTGGGGACCCACGGTGAGCTTCGGAACGGACCAGGTCCCTGGCTCTGGTACATACCGGATCCTGAGTAGTCACCCCCAGGGCCGGAGATCTGCGGGCACGCAATTGCCACTCTAGGGCCCACAGCCAAGTCACTGCGGAGCAATAGGGTACCAAGAGGCTCCCTGGACGGCCCTCTCCCCTGGTCCACGGACCTTATATAGGATCCCTGCCCAAGTGTAAACACTGAATACTTCTCCAGAAGCGAGAGTGTGGAACCTGATCCCTGGGGACATTGGGCCAAGACAGACTTTTGCCCGTGGGAGCTACAGCAACTGGGGTGCTGAGCAAGCAAAGTCACCGTCCTCTCCCCATAGCTAGTATCTTGCCGGCAGATAGAGTCAGAAACCTCCCCTATAGAGGAAGAACCAAAGGGAAACAAACAAACAAACAAACAAAGAGAATTTCGGTCTACTATTAGTGTGGACCCTGCCTGCCTTCTGAAAGACCACAACACAGTGTCCTAACTCACCAAAGCGGTCCTGGATCACTCCAATCCTCTAGGATTGGACCCATCGGAAGCAGTCCCCGAACAGAAACAGAAAAATCTCTGAACAATACACAACAGTCTCCCCCTCTTGCCAAAAGAAGCAACATACCTAGACTGTTTCACAGCCTAAGAATAGAGCACAAAGAGTCCTGTTAACCAGACTAAACCTATAAGTAAAGATCCAACGACAAATCTAGATGGGAAGGGCCCAGCGAAAAAACACGGAGAGCAAAAAGAATCAAATGGAAAGCTCATCCCCAAAGAGAAATACCAGCTCCCAACCATTTGACACAAACCAGACTCAAAACACCAACATGTCACAGGAAGAATTCCAATTATGGATTATAAACAAGCTGAATAATATACAAGAATCAATGGATAAACAACACAAGGAAAACACAAAAAAAATACAGGATTTGGAGGAAAAATTCACTAAAGAAATTGAAATATTGAAGAAAAACCAAACTGAACTCCTAGAAGTGAAGAATTCACTCAGAGAGCTACAAAACACTGTGGAAAGTCTGAGGAGCAGGGTAGATCAAACAGAGGAAAGAATCTCATAAATTGAAGATAACTCCTTCCAACTAAATAAGTCAGTCACAGAGATAGATCGAAAAAGTAAGAGAAATGATCTGAGTCTTCAAGAAATGTGGGATTATGTGAAGAAACCTAACTTGAGAGTTATTGGCATTCCTGAGGGTGAAGAAGATAACAAGCAAGGGTTGGACAAGCTATTTGAAGACATAATCGAGGAAAATTTTCCAGGCCTTGCCAATACTCTAGACATACAGATTCAAGAAGCTCAAAGGACCCCTGGGAGATTCATAGCAAATAGGAAAACACCACGCCACGTAGTCATCAGGCTGACCAAAATATCCACTAAAGAGTCACTTCTCCGAGCTGTAAGGAGAAAGAAACAAGTAACTTACAAAGGAAAACCCATCAGAATTACGCCAGATTTCTCAGCTGAAACCTTACAAGCAAGAAGAGGTTGGGGCCCCATTTTCACGCTTCTGAAACAGAATAATGCCCAGCCTAGAATCTTGTACCCAGCTAAGCTAAGTTTTCTATACGAAGGAGAAATCAAGACATTCTCAGATAAACAAAGGTTGAGGGAATTCACCAAGACAAGACCAGCCCTCCAAGAAGTACTCAAAAGAGAATTACACACGGATCAGCACAAGAAAGATCCACGAATGTAAAACTACTCAAGAGCTAAAGATCAAATTCCAGATACCACAATGGCCCAGGAGAGAAAACATCACAATGAAGTTCTACCCAACAAGCTGAACAAAAAACTGTCTCACTTATCAGTTTTCTCAATAAATGTGAATGGCTTGAACTCCCCGCTCAAGAGACGTAGACTGGCCCAATGGATAAAAAAATACAATCCAAGTATCTGCTGTCTTCAAGAAACTCACCTAACCTGCAAAGATGCATTTAGACTGAAAATAAAAGGATGGAAATCGATATTTCAAGCAAATGGTAACCAAAAGAAAGCTGGTGTGGCAATCTTAATTTCCAATAACTTAGCTTTCAAACCAACAAAAATAATAAAAGACAAAGATGGCTACTACATACTGATTAAAGGCACAATTCATCAAGAAGCCATGACTATACTCAATATATATGCACCCAACCTAGGTGCACCTAGATTCATAAAGCAAACCCTACTAGATCTCAACCAAATGATAGATAACAATACTGTAATAGCTGGAGACTTTAACACCCCACTGACAGTACAGGACAGATCCTCTAAACAGAAAATAAACAAAGACATAATGGACCTCAATAGAATGCTAGAACAAATGGGCATGGCTGACATCTATAGGACATTCTACCCAAAGTCCACAGAATATACATTCTTCTCATCAGCTCACGGGACATTCTCTAAGATTGACCATGTCCTAGGACATAAATCATGTCTTCAAAAATTCAAAAAAATAGAAATTATACCATGCATCTTCTCAGATCACAGCGGAATAAAAGTAACAATGATCACAAACAGAAATCCTCACTCTTACTCAAAGTCATGGAAGCTAAATAACCTTCTCCTGAATAATTATTCTATAAAAGAAGAAATCAAGATGGAAATCAAAAATTTCTTTGAATTAAATGACAATGGAGATACAACTTATCAAAATCTATGGGATGCAGCTAAAGCAGTCCTGAGAGGAAAATTCATATCCATAAATGCCTATATCAAAAAGACAGAAAACATGCAAATAGACAACCTAACGAATAGACTCAAAGAACTGGAGAAAGAAGAACAGAACGATCCCAAACCCAGCAGAAGGCGAGAAATTACTAAGATCAAATCAGAACTAAATGAAAAGGACAACAAAGAAACTATAAGGGAAATTAATAAAACAAAAAGTTGGTTCTTTGAAAAGATAAACAAAATAGACACACCTCTGGCTAGACTAACCAAGAGCACAAAAGTAAAATCTCTAATAACCTCCATTAGGAACATGAAAGGAGAAATCACAACCGATGCTACAGAGATACAAGATATCATCTATGAATTCTACAAAAATCTTTATGCACACAAACTGGAGAACGTGGAGGAAATGGACAAATTTTTAGAAACACATAGTCTTCCCAGGCTCAACCAGGAAGAAATAGAGTACCTGAACAGACCAATATCAAGAACTGAAATCGAAACAGCAATAAAAAACCTTCCCAAAAAGAAAAGCCCTGGTCCAGATGGGTTCACACCTGAATTTTACCATACATACAAAGAAGAACTGGTGCCCATCCTACATAAACTATTCTCCAATATTGAGAAGGATGGAGTTCTCCCTAACACGTTCTACCAAGCCAATATAACATTAATACCAAAACCTGGAAAGGACACAACAAAAATAGAGAACTACAGACCAATTTCCCTCATGCATATAGATGCAAAAATTTTCAATAAAATACTAGCAAATCGAATCCAAGTACTTATCAAAAAAGTAATCCACCACGACCAAGTGGGCTTCATCCCCGAGATGCAGGGGTGGTTCAACATACGTAAATCTATAAATGTAATTCACCACATAAATAGAAGCAAAAACAAAAACCATATGATACTCTCATTAGATGCAGAAAAAGCATTTGACAAAATTCAACACCCTTTTATGATAAAAACGCTTAACAAAATAGGCATTGATGGAACCTACCTAAAAATGATACAAGCCATATATGACAAACCCACAGCCAACATCATACTGAATGGGGAAAAACTGAAAGCACTCCCACTTAGAACTGGAACCAGACAGGGCTGCCCATTGTCTCCATTACTTTTCAACATAGTATTGGAAGTCCTTGCGAGAGCTATCAGGCAAGACAGCAGAATCAAGGGAGTCCAAATAGGGAAGGAAGAGATCAAACTCTCACTTTTTGCTGATGATATGATGTTATATCTGGAAAACCCCCAGGATTCAACCAAGAGACTCCTGGAATTGATTAACGAATACAGCAAAGTCTCAGGCTACAAAATTAATATACACAAATCAGAGGCATTTATATATGCCAATAACAGTCAATCGGAAAACCAAATTAAAGACTCAATACCCTTCAAAATAGCAACAAAGAAAATAAAATATCTAGGTATATATCTAACTAAAGAGGTAAAGGACCTCTATAAGGAAAACTATGAAACACTGAGAAAAGAAATAGCAGAACTAGCAAATAGATGGAAAAATATACCATGCTCGTGGATTGGAAGAATCAACATTGTTAAAATGTCTATACTACCCAAAGTGATCTACAGATTCAATGCAATCCCTATTAAATTACCAACATCATTCTTTACAGACATAGAGAAAATAATTATACACTTTGTATGGAATCAAAGAAGACCCCGTATAGCAAAAGCAATTTTAAGCAACAAAAACAAAATGGGAGGTATTAATTTGCCAGACCTCAAACTATACTACAAGGCCGTGGTTCTTAAAACAGCCTGGTATTGGCACAAGTGCAGGGACACAGACCAGTGGAACACAACAGAAAATCCAAATATAGAACCATCCTCATATAGTCACCTAATTTTCGACAAAGTGGGAAAGAATATACTCTGGGGACAAGAATCCCTATTCAACAAATGGTGCTGGGAGAATTGGTTAGCCACTTGTAGAAGACTGAAACAGGACCCACAGCTTTCACCTCTCACAAAAATCAAATCACGGTGGATAACAGACTTAAACCTTAGGCGTGATACAATCAGAATTCTAGAAGAAAATGTAGGAAAGACTCTTACAGACATTGGCCTAGGCAAAGAATTTATGAAGAAGACCCCCAAGGCAATCACAGCAGCAACAAAAATAAATGAATGGGACATGATTAAATTAAAAAGCTTCTGCACAGCCAAAGAAACAGTCACGAGAATAAACAGACCACCTACAGAATGGGAAAAAATTTTTGCATACTACACATCAGATAAAGGACTGATAACAAGAATCTATTTAGAACTCAGGAAAATCAGCAAGAAAAAATCAAGCAACCCTATCAAAAAGTGGGCAAAGGACATGAATAGAAATTTTTCAAAAGAAGATATAAAAATGGCTAACAAACATATGAAAAAGTGTTCAACATCTCTAATCATCAGGTAAATGCAAATCAAAACCACAATGAGATATCACTTAACCCCAGTGAGAATGGCCTTTATCAAAAAAACCCAAAACAACACATGTTGGCGTGGGTGTGGAGAGACAGGAACACTAATACACTGCTGGTAGGACTGCAAACTAGTGCAACCTCTGTGGAAAGCATTATGGAGGTATCTTAAACAGATTCAAGTAGACCTGCCATTTGACCCAGCAATCCCATTACTGGGCATATACCCAAAGGAAAAAAGGTCATTCTGTAACAAAGGCACATGTACCCAAATGTTTATAGCAGCACAATTCACAATAGCAAAGATGTGGAAACAACCCAAATGCCCATCAATACATGATTGGATTAGTAAACTGTGGTATATGTATACCATGGAATACTACTCAGCTATAAGGAATGATGAAGATACAACATCTCTATGGTTCTCCTGGAGAGAGTTGGAACCCATTATATTAAGTGAAGTATCCCAAGAATGGAAAAAGAAGCATCACATGTACTCACCAGAAAATTGGTTTCCCTGATCATCACCTAAATACAAATCTGGAAACGACACCAATTGGACATCAGACTGAGGTGGGGGGTGGGGGAGGGGATGGGGGTATGCCTACACAATGAATGCACTGCGCACCGTTTGGGGAGTGGTAACACTTGAAGGTGCTGACTCGGGAAAGGGGGGGTGGGGAAAAAAATATGAAACTATTGTTTTTAACTTGCACTGTTCACTTAATAATTTATCATGAATATTTCCCATATTATTTCATATCATTGTACAAGAAATAATGTATAAATTATGAGGACATACTGTATCTAACAAGATATACTGTTAGACTCTTTGATTCTGTAAAATTAAATAAAAAAAATAAAATAAAAAAAAATAAAAAAAATAAAAAAATTAACTCTAAGTTAAAATGATGACAATTTGCCCAGATATAAATATAGATAATGCAGTTATAGAATTTTCTGGAAAAAAAGTAGAGGATGTTCAAGAACTTAATAGACTAACCATTACATGTTTTCAGGTATTTCAAAACTGTCTCTAAAGCCTGCTGTCTCTTAGTTTTCTTTACAAATAGTGAATGAAACTCCAGTTTTAAGTGACCTCAAGGTAGACAGGGATGGATGCAGAGAACTGTCAGGAAGTAAACACCAATGTGGGTAGAAAAGGTGTATATGTAAAGTAATAATGTTCATAAAAACTATTTTTGGGGTGCTCAATATATACCAGGAACAGGGCTTATTGTGTATATACATCATCTCCTTTAACGTTTGTTCCATCCCTGAGATAGTTACCAATACTATCCTCATTTTACAGAGGAACAAACTGTAGCTTACAGATGACAACTCTTGTGCCAGGGCATGGCAGAGCCAAGCAGTGGATCCAGGTCTCTGCAGCTCCTGCCCTGGAATCCAAAAGGTAGACTCATGGAGTCTGCCTAGGGGGTCAAGACATACAGTGTGTACCTGGCATTCCTTCCTTCGTAAGCCTCTAGCTTTTATTTGTTTTATTACAAAACAAAACAAAAATCTTATATTTGATTAAATAATTTGGGATTTCACCTATACATTTTCCTAGTATGGCAGGAAATTCAGATACCTTTTACATAAGAGAAATGAACCAATAATGACCATATGTCCAAAGTAGATGACTGTTGGGGATTTGGGTGCTGAGATCTGGAAGTCAAATGTTGGCATAATAGTACCAATTGATTAGTTCTCTTTTTCGGACTTTGGAGTGGCCCCACAGTGTACCCAGCTAAGAAGAGAGAAAGAAAATGTTCTGATCTCAACTTCATTGAGCTCCAAAGAAGCAACACCCTTGTGCAAGAGATTGTTTCCAGTGCAATTTCTTCCCCATTTTTGCCTGTTTCATTGTAGTGATTTCTCTGTTTTCTGGCCTTTATACCACATTACTATGCCATGAGAGTACCTATGTATATGGAAAAGGTTTGATGCAATGATTTTGCACTCTCTGCCTACACAGAAACCCACCAAGGATTCAGTTAAGTTTTGGATGGTCTATCCCACTGACTCAAGAAAAGAAAACAAAGAGGGACCTAGAATGAATGAAATTTCTACCATACAATTCATTTTTGTTGGAGGAGAGAGGATTATCCAGTTTGGATAGCATGTTCTTTGAACCTTGAAGAAGATATTTAATTCTGTTTAACTAAAACAACAATGATTCAAGGACAGTACTACATAAAATAAAATTCATGAGATTAAATTGTTCTGTTTTGCCTTAAAGTGAATTAGAATTATATATATATATATAAAATTAGCTGTGAACATTTTTTATTTATAGATGATGTATCTGATATATATTTTGAACAGCAAATGCAATTGCTTATGATTCCTTGAAACGTTTTCAGGCTTTTCTTTTTCTGATGCAAAACAATTTTCCTGAAAGGTTGAAAATCATTTGAATGAACCTATAAAATAGGTGGTAAAATGGCTTTTACCTCCACTAAGAAGGTGTCATGCTGGTCTTAATGACATGCCTGCTTATGAGAGAGAGCTATCATACACAAATCATTTGTTTTAGTGACATCTGAAACAGCTATTAACACAAAAACTTTACACTTATAAGCCCCAGTTTACCATTTTTACCACATTTCCATGAGTTCTGACAAGCCTGACTGCCCACTGTAAACTTTCTCCTTCCTCATAGGAAGCATTCATTTTATTTGCACACAACTAATTGTTGAAACACTTGACAATTTTAAACAAGAAAACTGAAAATCTTCATTCTGCCTTATTGCTTAAGCAAACGAGCTAAAGTTTGGTTACATTTAAAAATTTCATCTTTTCCATGATCCTTTTTTCCTAATTGCTAGCATGGTTAAGACATAAATTTTCTCAAATTAACAAGCAAAATAGTCAGTGCTTACTATGTGCAAACTTTCATTCACAATTATGTGGCATATACAGAAGAACATGTCATTTCTATTATTGAGGAGATTATGCAAGATCTAAATATAAGGATGGGAAGGGAAGCTGGTCTGTTGCAGAGAAAGCTACAAGTTTCCTTTTAGATGTATTTTATTGGCAGGGACAGTGGTGCTCTGGGTGGATAAGAATCATCTGAAGCTAGGGGGCTCCAACAGGACCCAAGGTGGGCTGGTTTGTTCCCCAAGCCAGGAGCATGACCCCCAGTAGTCTTAAGCTCTCAAAGTGTATTGCTATGAAGACTCTGGCCTGGGTTATGGATATCCATGACCCTCTGTCTACAAAGAGAAATTTATTTTTCTTCTATGTCTCTGTGATGGGATAGACACTTCTATTTGATTTGTAAACAGGTAAGTGCTCACTTTGTGAGGAATATGGAATCAACTGACAACCAGTCATGGAAATGTTGAACTTTTAACTCCAAATCTGCTCTAGTCTATAAAAAACTAATCAAATCATTGCAAACTTCAGTGTGCCATTCACCTTAGCTGATCTCTGCACACCTGTGTGTTGCCTCCTCAACCATGTGGTTGAGATTCAAAGCACAAGATGACCTTCAAGTTTCCTTCAAGAGCTAATGTCCTATGACATTGATTCTATAATAATGATTTCAAATCTGGTATGACAAAGGGGGGCTCTACTCTTCTTTGTTACTGTGACATTCAAAACATCTGATCTCCTTTGGCTTAAGTAGACACACCATAAAGGCATATTCAAATGGAAAATTAGACTGCTATCACCTACTTCCCTGTTCACAATGAATATAAAATTTCATTTTATTTCAGGAGACTTTGGTCTGAAATACTTTTTTTTCATATAGACAGTAATAATAACAACAAAACCAAAATGATTATAGGCAATTCTTGTGATTAAAATTCAGATAAACTAGCTATATACGTGGAATCTATAAAGTTATAGGGAAGTAGTTTCCCTTCATTAGATCACATTTCTTGGGGCAGCTTACCTGAAATATTTCTAAAAGAAATGCTGTCACTAACTCTTACATCCCATGTCTGCTGGCCTCATTCTCTCAAATGCACGTGGGCATTTACCATATACCAGCAAGGATGGTTGCTGACAGTCTTAGGCTCATATATTTTTGGCTCAAGTTCCAAGAGGAATCGGGACCTACCTTTTAACTTCCAACACAGAAAATTCCACGGGAGGATTATAATTGGATAACTTGAATCACACACTTTGTAGTGACTCCATATTAGGATCAGCCCAGTTTGTGCCACACACCATGCCTGTGACTGCGGGTAAGGACAGAACACTGTGATAATCCATAGTGACATAGGGAATAGGGTTTGTGTTCCAAACAAAAGTCTTATCATGTCCAGGAGAAAGAAATAAAAAATATCTGGGCAGCCAAAAATTCCAGGACACATACTCTATTAATTAGGTGCCTCGGTATATCAAAATCATGGGGTTTTTTTGAGTTGATAAAGAGATACATTGGCCTCATTTAGTCTTCTTTTTCAAATTTTAATCCTCTTAAGGAGTACTACATAATGGTAAATATAATCTGTTAGCTTGATACACAAATTTATCAATCATTGATGGCTATGATCTACAAAGCACTTGGTAGGCACACACCTATTCAACACTCGTATCAGTGTAATTTGAATCTTAAGATATGTTTTTCTCTTAAAGAAATAATTAAGAGTTATATTTTGTAAGCTTTTAGTTTGAAGTGGGAAAAGTATTTTTCTTGTCAAGTAAGAATAATGTTACTTAGAAGAACCTATTAAATGTTTTAATAAAACCTGAGCCAATCATATTCCATATTACATTTGCTAGTTGCCAGAAAAAAGAAAATAAATGAAAACACAAGGTTATCCCCCTAAATGGCATAGTACTTCCCTTTATAAAAGCACCAGAGGAGGCCCCACCAGATCAGTGAAGTTACTTAAGGATGCTTTCAGAATGGATGACCACTTTCCTAATGGGATGCAAGGATGTGAGCAACATCAACGCCTCTTCATTTTTGCTTATACACTCCAGGAGAATGCTCACTCTCTCTGCACATTAAATCCCCTGGGGAGTTAAATAATTCCTTGGGCCCAATTCCAAGCCCATTTCTGGAGATGAGCCTGGACTCTAATAGTTTTTAGAAGATCTATAATTCCAATGTGCAAAATGTGGTTCCAAGGTTCCAACTCTAAGGAGCACTAGCCTAGTGTTAAGGACCTGAAATCAAATCACTATCTCAAATACAAATGTATCACCTGAGAGGGTTATTAATAGTACAAAAACTCTATGTGTGCTAATATCATGTTAGGTGTTTTCAAAGGGGGGCAATTTTGCTCCCCTAGGGGATTTTTGGCAATGTCCGGTGACATTTTTGGTTGTCACAACTTAATGAATGCTGCTGGTATGTAATTGTTAGAGGCCAGAGATGCTGTTAAACATCCTGCAATGCATAGGACAACCCTGCACAGCAAAGAATTATCCAACCAAAATGTCCAATAGTGCTGAGGTTGAGAAATAGTGCCTAAGTCAGAAATAATAGATAAAGGACAAAAAAAAAATAGATAACGGACAAAAATAGAACTTGAGGAGTGTATTCTCCCCTGCTCCCTGGGAGAGGGGGGTCCACTGATGTGTTGATTGTCCTTACAAGCTAACACATAGCATAAATTACTGTGGATTTGTTAAGTTAGACTGAGAGGCAACTTTGCCAATGGACATTCAAGTTAACAGAAGGCATCCAGATTTATACAATGGTCGCCTTATGTCTATCAATGCAACAGAGGCAAATGATCAATCAATACATTTATATTTTCATTATCAATTTGAATTCCCAAATAAATCCAGAAATTCTAAGTTGTTAAGAAGAAGAAAATTATGTCAAGCTAATGATAATTGCTTGGTAAACTTAGAGATTATGGTTAACAATGGACTTTATTAGTTTTTTCCTTTGAAAGAAAGAGAGAGTTCTTTCCAATGCCACCAATACACACACACACACACACACACACACACACACAGAGTTGGCTGCTCTAGAGATTCAAATCTGATTGGTGAAATGGATTTAGCATCTTTCTTTTATCTAATTTAAAATCCCTTGGTATTTTTCCAGCTTAAGCAAAACTGAGCAACTCTGTTTTTTGCTCTTTTATCTAGGAAAGTAAGAAAAGCCTCATGCTCCAAACTATTAATGATGACATACAAAGTCTATACTGCAAGAAAGCAAAAGCCAAATGTTGATGCAAGTCACCAGATGGATGTCAATAGTCTGATGTCATTGAGGTCAATGTCACTGAATTTATTCAATATATGGAAAGTGTCAGTCATATACCCAACAGAAAATGGTAAATAAAAAAATGGAAATAAAAGACTTTTGCCTTTCCCAAATGGGCAGAAAGTTCAAGAAATACTAATGATGGTTATTTCTCGGTGGTAGGATTGCAAATGACTAAATTTCTTCTTTATACTTTTGTATGCTTTCCTATTACAATGAACACAAATAATCTTTTTAATAATTTCATTTAAAGAAACACCAAGAATCTCATGATTATTTCATGAAATAATTTTCTGGGAATATGGGTTAATTAAAATAAAGCCTAGATTTAAACAATTCATACATTCATCATGTAAAGTAGAATCACAGGATTGTCCAAAAGCATGGATATTTGGACTACTCTAAAAGAGATGATCTGAAATCCATTTCAAAGCTAAAAAGAAGGCCGGGCGCGGTGGCTCACGCCTGTAATCCTAGCACTCTGGGAGGCCGAGGTGGGCGGATCGTTTGAGCTCAGGAGTTCGAGACCAGCCTGAGCAAGAGCGAGACCCCATCTCTACTAAAAATAGAAAGAAATTATATGGACAGCTAAAAATATATATAGAAAAAATTAGCCGGGCATGGTGGTGCATGCCTGTAGTCCCAGCTACTCAGGAGCCTGAGACAGGAGGATTGCTTGAGCTCAGGAGTTTGAGGTTGCTGTGAGCTAGGCTGACGCCACAGCACTCACTCTAGCCTGGGCAACAGAGTGAGACTCTGTCTCAAAAAAAAAAAAAAAAAAAAAGCTAAAAAGAGCATCAGATCTTGGGTATGTCCTGCCATGGGCTGGGGCCCCTCCACATGGCTGAGTAGCATGTTTGTTCTGCCTTTCTTCCTCCATCTCTTCCCTTCCCATTTCCAGTGTTCTATTTACACGCAATTTCCCCAACCTGCCAATTCCATCTATGTTTCTCACTTCTTTAAAAACTCAGCTTGAAACCTCCTTCAGGGGAAATCTTTTGAAATATTTAGACATTATATGGGGGAGTCTAACTCTGAGAAGTTTAAGGATAGGATCCGTGCTTTTAAATGATCTAGATCCTGCTTCCAAGAATAACTCAAATTGAGAATGATTTAAAAAAAAAATCCAGGGAGCTCACTCTTCAGCGAGGGGTTATCCAAGCTTCCATTTTGTGAAAGACTAAACAGAATAACTCCATCTGATCCTACATACAGACTGTTTTATTTTGGTCAGCTTACCATACATGTGTTAAGTTTACACAGGTTCCATTATTAATTATTGTGGTGCTTTTAAAAATACACACACTCATGTCCATGCTTATACTCGATTATTCCAGCTGCTAATCATTCCAAATTCTGGTTGCATATAAAAATAATCCATAAATAATCTTTTAAAATGTGAAATCTTGAACTCCACCATAGAGCATTTAATCAGGCTTTTTGGGAGAGTGACCTGGGCATGGGTATGTTTGAAAAGCTCCACAGATGATGCTAATGTATAACCGGTGTCCAGAACCTCTGAGCTAGGGCATCAAATAATTGGAGTAAGAAGCCAGTCTCTTCTTCTGTCCTCTCCACTATCACTGTTTATCTAATTTCTCATTACATAAACATATACATCAAGACAAGCAGGAAACATGCTGTATTTGACTTGCTGACTTACTTTGGCTATAATGGTACAGGTCATAAGTTATTTTTGAAAGCCTGAAAAATAGTGAAAATGATGGCTAAGCAGAAAGCTCACCTGAAAGGTGGGAGCTGCCCAAACTTACTGATGAAGGCAGCAAGAAAAGAAAACAAAGGAAGAATGCTCCTGTTGCAGAAAGCAACCCTTAATTATTTCAGGTCTCCAGAACTGTAATGTAAGAGATCCAAGCCATTCGCTGGAGGGGCTTCCTTGGCTTTTGGTTCCATTATGCCAAAACTCTGTTCATTCTTGACTATAGGGCCCTGCCATAGATGCAGAAGAGACTTTGATTTGTGAAAGCTCTTTCTTCTGTAGTCATGCTGTAAGCTCAGCAAAACCACATGGGAGTGGGTCAGTGCATCCTAACCCGCTCTATTTTTCATCCTCCTCCAAGCCCTTGAAAAGCATTAGCGCTCTTCGTAGCACTGTAGGCCAAACCTCTTCTGTGTTAGGA
This sequence comes from Eulemur rufifrons, assembly GCF_041146395.1. Classification (NCBI taxonomy): domain Eukaryota; kingdom Metazoa; phylum Chordata; class Mammalia; order Primates; family Lemuridae; genus Eulemur; species Eulemur rufifrons. The sequence continues at coordinate 18,289,293 of NC_090987.1, forward strand.
TAACTCTGTGAGCATACAGCTCCTGGGACAAGCTGAAAGCCAGAACACACTGCCTTTAGTAATTCAATCATCTTATCTTTGGAGTTGCCCACAAAGTCACATCTGTAGTGGACAGCAGGAGGCAACGCAAAAATTTGGTTGGTCTCCAGTCTGAATAGTGGGCTGCAGAGTCTCACACTAGAAAACCCAATAGAATGAAAACAAGTTACACTGTTATGGAAAGATTAATTCAACAAGAGTTGCGCTCTTAAACTCTAGTCAGCTCTGAATGAATCCCTACTCTCTCAAAGTCCACCTGCCCAAATGCACTGCATGGTAGATTAGTAATCCAAAGGCCTCCTGAGTGAATTCAGAACACATTTTCTTTTTCTGTTAGGATGAACAAAACCCACAGAGCCTTTCTTCTTGCACAATTTTGTGACCCTGAAATATAAGTAGATTATTCTTTTTAGGCTGACTGGCAGCCCCTTACTAGCATTCACAAGGAGAGAAAATGTTTTTACTTTAGAGATTTAATTCTAACAAAGAAAAGAATAAGCTGAGGACTGTACCCTGCAGAAATCAAAATAAGCATTTGGAGAAAATGATCCTTTGCTATTATATGGGAAATATTTATATCCACCGTTGAATTTGTCTTTATAGATTTTAATCATGAGCATTAAAGCCTATCAAGTATCTTCAAAGTCAACTGATGAGAAAAGTGACCTGGGGAAAAATATGAGGGAGGGAGACACAACAGAGTGCCATTTTTAGCTTGTGGCATTGTCACACGAATGTTCCTCCACCTTCCTGTGCCTCAGTTTCACCAATATTGCAGAGACTTTATTCTTGCTAGAAATAAATAGTCTCCATTGGACTTTCTTCTCTGAGATTTTCCCCTGTAGAGCCCTTCCTGGTTCCATGTCTAACAATTCAGGAGCCAGAGGAACTAGAGTAAAGGTGGAGGAATCCCAGAGTAGATCCCTGGCCACTCTCAGCTCCAAGGTGAGGGAGAGAGGGAGGGTGGAATAATGGAAACATCCCCATCCCATTCTCACTGCAGGTCACTAGAGCCTTAAGCCTCGTCATTGAAAAAGGAGGGGGGTTCTTTGAATCAGACATGAGACTGGAGTTAAGTGTTCTGGATTGAGATTTTAGTAATAGAAATAGATCAGTAAGCTTGGGAATCCATTCAAGAACCTATTAAGATCCCTACTAAACAACAGGCAAAGGAGATTTATCAAAGCAGACATGGAGTTAGCAATTAGTATACATAACCATACATAGTTTTTTACCCTATTTATGGTGGACACTATAAATGTAAAGTATGTAGTCCGTAAGTGTAGGTATGCTTTATCACTTGTCATGTCATTATAAGGATCTACCATAATTTAATTCTATATTGATATTAATAGACATTTAAGTTTTATCTATAGTTTTTGCTATAATAAACAATGCACAGATGAATAGCAATGATTATTATGGCTTTTTGCATCCTAAAATTCTATGATTCTATAAATTTAGTACCAGTCATATTAAATTAGGGTTTACCCTAATGAACTCATTTTAAAATCCTATTTGGAGACAGATACTACATCCAAATATAGGGACATCCTGAGATGGTAGGTATCAATATTTTAACATATGAATTCTGGGGGAACACAATACGTAACAAGACTTATTTGTTTGCCTGCACTCTACTATTTTTAGAAGATCTAAATAAATACAAAAATCTTGATACAAATGGGTAACTTTTCTATGTTGGGTTAGTCCCCTCTCCCCTCTCTCTTTCCCCCACTCTCCACCCTTCCAACTCTGACTTTATCACAATATTCTAAGTCACCTTGGATGGTTGCTGTTAGGGTTAAAATTTGTTTTTAAAGATTAATCTTTCTTTCATGCTTGAGGGTTCTGGATTTTAGCCTCCGGACAGCTTGTTATCAAGGCTTTTATTTGGCTTTTGACATTTATCTAGCATGATACACCTTTAACTGTCAGCTTACTGTGCATCAAACCAAAGGTTATATTTGCCCTTATAAATTCCCTGCTCAAGCCTTTGCTTCCTTTCTCACTTGCAGCAAAGCAGAGAGAAAAAAGAGAAAAAGATCATGTTCATGTCTGGCCAGGAATAACAGGGATCTCAAGGATAGTTTTCCCTCAGCAGAGAGTTTTCAGGTTCTAATTGGCCTTTTCTCTTTGAGAAGGTGCTCCCTTTACTGTGTTGCCTTCATGCCGGTCTATTGCTAGATGCCCGTGAAACACGCCACACTGAAACATTAAACAGAACCACATTTAATAATTAGACTTATGATGTAAACTGGATATCTTTAAAACAGTTTGATGTTGCTAAATTTCCAGCCTATGCGTGAATATAACTTTTAAAAGCAAGCGTTACAGATTGTGGGGTTGGGTTGTCTAGGAAACATTCCCTAAGGCAGAGTCAAATGTACAAAAAAAAAAAAATCCGGATGAGGAAAGGACTAGAAAAGGAGGATTTGTAGGATCATGATGCACATCTCACAAATTCAGCCCAACAAGGAACTCTGGGCAATGGTTTTCTGTCAGGGGAGCCCTGTGCTGGGTAAAAATGGTGAGGTTCTCTTACCACCATCTTGCCTAGTTATCGCCTAGGGACCACTCTGAGAAGACTCCCACTTCCGGTACCACCACCTTGCTCAGTTGTTGGCTGAGGGCATCTTAAAACTGGAGATGGACTCTGAAATAATGTGACAGCCAGAGTTCATCAGTTGATGGCATTCCTCAGAGCTGGACAACACATCCTTTTTTGAAGGGGAACCTGAGCTGTAGAGCTCTGTGTATGCCACAGAGCTGTGTATACCTTTGAAGAAAGGAATCCAAATAATTTGTTATTTGTGTATATTCATTTGTACAAGTGGTGGTCATATTATTTATTGTCCAAGGTAGGACACTCTGAGAAAACAAGGGGTAGTTATTAATAATTATACCAGGATTATGGATATATATGATCACCCTACATAGATACCTGTAAACCATCATTACTCACAAACATCTACCTACAGTCCTAAGAGATGCATTCATGCATCCATCCATTAACTTTACCCATATTTCCCAAATATTTGCTTTTTATGGAAAAGTCAAGCTTGGATATTCTATGGAGATTGCATCAAATGACCACATTAAAAATAGCACTGGTGTTCTTGTATTCCCTTTTCTCCCTCATTCTACTTCCATAGTGATGTTATTAGGATTCTCAGTTATGAGTCCTACACCAGTGATTCTCAACTCCGGATCTGTGTGTTCTGGGTTCTATAAGGCAGACCCCTAAAGGTCTATACAATATATATGAATATATTTCCTTAACTTTTTGTTTTCATTTTGATGTGTGTGTATGTGAAATATTGACATATGAGTCCATTGCTTTAATTTGAATTTGGTTTTACCATCAGGCAGGTGTCAGGTAAAATGACTTTATTAACAAACTAAGGAGAATAAAGCAGAAACATATTTGATAAATAAATTATATTCTTAGGACAAATGAAGACCTACTTATTTGACAGTGTGCTGAACAAATAAAAGTTTCACAAATGAATGAAGAACACAACATTTTGTGAGTACGTAGTAGCCTAGACAATTTGAAATCAAAATCTGGGTTTTAGTAGTTTGTATAACTTATACTAATGTTTTGAGAAATAATTTATGTTAACTTCCTTAAAAATATTTTATTTTAAACTCATTAATTTTAATGTTCATGAATGTATTATTTTGTTTGTATTTAGCAATTTGGTTTTGTTTACTGTTGTATAAAACCTATGAGCTTAGAAGATTATTTTTTTAAAACATGTATAAATAACAGCTCAATAAAAATGAATTAAATAAACCCTATGATTCCTGGAGAATTTATTTTTTTTAAAGGTGTCCGAACTCATTACCAGCTACCGTTCTTTATCAGTGATGTATTTGGTGTATTAGCCTGTGTGTGTGTGTGTGTGTGTGTGTTTGGGTGATTAGTCAGAAACCAGAATGTAGTGAAAACTAGAAGTATCAAATTGAGAGGTGGCAACTTTTAATATGACAATAATTAAATTCACCAACATTTTATTATGTGAAATTTAAATCTGAAAAAAATAGAGGGAAGAAAATAAATTAAACATGAACCCCATCATCCAACTTCAGTAACATCAATGTATAAATCATTATGTTTTAACTGTACTGCTCCTTACCCATGCCCTGTACACCAGATTATTCTGAATCCAATCCCTGACATCTCATCATTTTGTCATGAATATTTCAGTATGTAGCTCGACCATATAAGGCCTCTTGCATTTCTAAACATTACCTCAACAACATTACTCCACCTAAAAAGATGGCAATAACTTCTTGCTTAAATGAATCAACTATCCACTATAAAATTATTCCAATAACCTCATTACTTTTTTTCTTTTAACAGTTTGTTCTAATCAGCATTCAAATTAGGTCTATAAATTTCATTTGTTGGATATTTCCCATGAGTTTCTTTCATTCTATAGATTTCCCCTTCATTTTTTCTTTAAATTTATCATTGAAGAAACTAGGTGATTTAATCCATAGAATTTCTTACAATTTAAGTTTTGCTGATGGCAACCCCTCAGTGCCTGCCATTCAACATATTACTTTGTTCTCTGTATTTCCAATATATTGGTATTTCTTAGAGATTTGTTCTGATTCAGGATTGATTTTCCCCCCCCCCACCTTTGGCTAGAATTTTTCAGAGGTTACAGTTGTGTATTTCCATCCTGAGTCACACAATGTTTAGTTACCTCTTTGTGATGATAGCAGCCATGGATGATAATTGATTAGATCTATTTTTTTTTTTCAATTGGGGGATATAAAATAGTGATATTCTAGTTCCATCATTCTTTCTTTGCTTATTTCCTGGCATAATTAACTCTAGAATGCTCATCAGGAATTTAGTTACCCTGATGTACAGTTTGTAAAAGAAAGACAGGATTAATGCTGGTTTCATTTCCATTATTTACCAGTTTTCAAAAACATATTATAAGTTGGTTCTTTATCATCCCAAAGGGGTATGCAATATTATTAATTATTATTATAATATTTAAACCCTGGAACCCACCTGTCAGCACAAACACACATTTGTTTTAATCCAGAATACTTAAACACCAGTCTTGAATAACAATACTAACAAGTATCACTATCACCAATAATATGATTACTGAACAGTCTTTGATTTTTTGTTCCAGTTTTCCTGTATTCCTAGGAAATATCACACTAGATATATATATATATATATATATATATATATAGTCAAATAATTATGGAGTTTGGGGATGAAAAATTACCCACTGGGTACAATGTACAGTATTTGGATGATGGGTACACTAAAGACAAGACTTCACCATTAAACAATACATACAAGTGGCAGGGCGCGGTGGCTCATACCTCTAATCCTAGCACTCTGGGAGGCTGAGGCAGGTGGATCGCTCAAGGTCAGGAGTTCAAGACCAGCCTGAGCAAGAGTGAAACCCTGTCTCTACTAAAAATAGAAAGAAAATTAGCTGGACAACTAAAAATACATAGAAAAAATTAGCCAGGCATGGTGGTGCATGCCTGTAGTCCCAGCTACTCTGGAGGCTGAGGCAGGAGGATCGCTTGAGCACAGAAGTTTGAGGTTGCTGTGAGCTAGGCTGACGCCATGGCACTCTAGCCCGGGCAACAGAGTGAGACTCTGTCTCAAAAAAAAAAAAAAAAAAAAAAAACATACAAGTAACAGAATTCAATTTCTACCCACTAAATCTATTGAAATAATAATAAAAAAATGACAGAGTTTTAAAATCCCTTGATTGGTTTTTCTCTGCAGTTTGCCACCTACTGGATACACAAGTAAGTTTGTTTGATTTTAGTTTATATTTTTAAATATGGTTTTAAAAATTTAATTGTACTTTTAAATCATGTAAAATATTTAGATAATTCTAAAAGTCAAACCAACACACACAAAAAGGCATGTTCAGAGAAGACTGGTTTTATTCGTATTCACTTTAACCTGTTCCTTCCTTCTCTCCCTAGGTAATCTTTTACAAAATTTTAGCTTTTGGTTTATCCATTTTTAAAACCATAAGCAAATACAAGTATATAGGCATGTGTGTATGTGTGTGTATTTCTCTTTCTTAGGTAAGTGACAGCAAACTGCACTTTTCTCCTTCTTGCTTTTTCCGTTCAATATTCTGAATATCAAGTCATATTAGTGTATTTTTTAATAGATGCACAGTACTTCATTGAGTGAAGATACCATAAATGATACAAGTCACCTATTGAACATCTGGGTTATTTTCAGTTTGGGGCTTTTATTAATACAAATAGTGTTACAATCAGTAGGGATGTTCATACATTCTTTTACAACAATAACTGAATTTTAACTTAAAAATTGTCTCAGACTATGTAAAGAGTCTCAAACCATAGGAATGTATATACAGGTTATACATCTCAAGTTGTTCAGGTATATAACTATTTTTCTCCAAGTAACTTAAATTTTCTATTTTGAACCTTCCTTCTATCAAGATGATAACAACAATTTCCATCTTTTGTAGGGTCTTCCTCTCTTCCCAGGTTGTGCTGTATCTTTAGAAACTACACACTGCCAATACTGTTTCGAAGAACAGAAAAACTGGTCAGGTTCCTTGTTATTAGGCCATAGACACTGCTGCTGAGACCATAGCATTCCAGTCTATGCGACTTGTCCTGACTCAGCAGCTCTCTGGGGCCTTTTCAAGGCTCTTCTACCTAGACGAACCATGAAACAATTGAACATTCCTTCTCTAACTCTACTCAGGAATCAGGAGGCATTGTTCTATCCCTTTGTGATACACACACCTTTCTGTTTCCATTATGCTACTCTCCCCACATCTTAGAGTCTATATTTTCATGACAATTCTTCTTCTCTCATTTCTTGCCAAAATATTTTGTCCACATCTAGAAATGTTAAGCCCCTTCAGTGTCTTAGGCTTTTCAAAATAAAACCTAAACATCTCCCTGCTTTCCTTCCTGCCATATCCTTACCCTGGGTCAATGAAACCAGCTTAAATAGAAGAAAAGGAGGAAAAAAAAAATCCAGTGCTGATATCACAAAATATTATTCAGACACATGCTAATGTTAATACTTTCCTGTTTGTTTCCTATGGGAGTTTTTATTTCTCATTAAACATTAGAATCAGAGTGGCAACCAAAGTTGGGAAGGAAAAACATTTTCATTTTCAGGTTCAGTGGTATTGCTAAAGGCTCTAGGCAATAAATTTACAACTAAACTGAAGTTTCTAATCTGTACTCTGTAGCTGGCAGGTACGTGAAATTCATCATGTCATTTACCCTCAATTAACTGCTTCAGTTTTCTCAAGGAGCAAGCCAAGGAGACACAATCACATACTTGTGATTGATATATTGAATTCAGAGCTGATCACTTTCTCTTTCTAATTCTCTCTGAGGATCACTCACTTCTCAAAAGAAAAGATCTTTGAGTCATACTGACCTCATTCTGGCACCTCTGCCTGCAGACTAGTAAGTGCTGAGAAAAACCAAGGTCTTTCATTCTATAATCTGCTTCGATGATTTGTTTGCTAAGTATTCCCTGAGTCATGAATATTGTTCCTTAACTATTCCTGGTGCTGGGAATATGTGCACAAAACCCAACTGGACAGAACCCTAAGCACTTTGGTGCTTACATTCCTACAGAAGAGACAAGGGAACACATAAAAGTTGTGACGTGCTACCATAGCTGAACAGCAGTATGTCATAAGGCAAAAGGAGGAGTCTCTTCTGTGTGGTAACCCAGAGGACACCGAAGGTACTGTCCAAAGAATGGCACCATGAGGATATACTGGAAGAAGGAAAAAAGTAAAGCCACGAGAGAATAATAAAATGGGGGAAAAAAATAAAGGACAGGAAGAGTGGTCTCAACAACGTCTGTGAATATTTCAATAGAAATATAAGAGGAAAAGCCTGGAAAATTTTGTCATTGACATTGTTATATTATATTTTCAGATACTCCCGAGTGTGTTGCATTTTCCAGACGTAATGGAAGATGGGACCGTGGAAGTGGCTACTGACCCAGAGCATGGATGGAGGCCCTCAGATGAGTAAGGTCAAGCTATTGGATGGGTTTACATGAGCAACAACAGTATTAAGGCTGCCATGGATGTTAGCAGGGATAGAATAAAAGGAAAAACTGGACCCAAACAAAGTTCTCAATGGCATAAACGAGGGGGCTTTCAAATAACCAGGGGTATGTCAGGTAATCAATGCTATAGCTGAGTGGCATACATCATGGAGAAGGAAGAATTATTACATAGCTATAGAAAAATTATGGTCTGGAAGCAGCTACAAAATTCTAAGACCATCCTCAGATCTCAAGGTATGTATCAAATAAGAATATGAAGTGTTGCCTTTGCAGAATACTGAAGGGGAAATAGAATCTTTGGGGAAAAGCTAGGCATGTTAAGACAAGGAGTTTGAAGAGAGTGTGGGAATCTGTTTAAAATCAAACATGGATCCCAGAAGCTCAAAGGAAAGATACCAGTAGTGGCAGGAAGAATCGGAGCAGAAAAGCAGCAGAATGAATATTACAGAATAGTAGGAGGATGAATATTTGGCTTAATGATCTTGCACTATTACCACTGCATAGTTACAAAAGGATCATGGTACATGGTTTCTGAGGTTCTGGCACTAAGCTGAATGAGGTTTTGAATGTTATTGAGGTCATATCAAGTGGATACTTGTACACACTATGGGTGGAGTTACAGGAGAGAGGCTCTGAGCTTAGAGAATCCAAAATCTTTTATAATGGGTAGTAAGCATGGCTAATTTTTGCTCTGGAGGCAGACATTATCTTCATGATACTGGATAATAAGAATGCCTACCTTTGCTTAAGAGGGGGGCACTATCTCTATCTTCAAAGGATTTTTCTTAAACACCCTTGAAACAATAACCTGAATCAAAGAGCAGTCAGCATCTCTGCTGACAAGACATGCAAAAGCTAAGAGACCCTTGGAGAACTGTCTCCCAATACTGGCTTGTAACCTTTCCTCTAGCCTCAGGGATGACTGAGGATTTGATCTTAGATTGATTTCCCTTTGTCAAACTAACCCAAGGGATTTATCAATATACTGTACCCAAAATAAGTGAGAATTCAGCTGAGGTAACTCTGTATCAAACCATACACAAGTACTTCATTGTTGGGACTGTAATGAGAAACTGGTAATGAACGATGAGATACAGCTGAACCAGAGACCGAGCACTGCTCATGTAGCCCTGAAAGAGCCAATGTTCAGCAAGATATAACAGCTAAAGGGACCCAAGAACTGATGGTTCTCCTGGATGAGATATTCTGATCTTGCTACCCAAGTGTGTCTTTTTGTGACCATGCATTTCCCAAGACTGCAGTGGCTGGGAAATTTTGAAGCCATGCGTAAGAGTCAATGAAGCCATTCCTAGACTGTTGTTATTGTGCTATATCATTGCCTTTTTCTGTATACTTTCTTAAAGTTGTGGGCAGCCTATGACAACTTGTGAGTGTCCAAACCCAAAACCACTATAGCCGCTGAGCAAAGTGAGCACTCCCCATCACTAAAGAATATAGTCCTAGCTGCTTGTATTCTGGAAGCTGAGTATATATGCACTATTTTCAGTATGTTATCCCTGCCTAACAGTCTGAAATCCTCTGGCTCAATCTATCTAAGGAATAAATTTCCAGTATTCTGCTGTGTTGAAGAAAATGACTTGCTCATTTGTGAGGAACTGGAGAGAAGATTTGAAAGCTAAACTACTTCTCATACAGACCAGACTTTCCACCAGTCCTTCTGGTTTGATTTCCATCTTGATTACCACTGTCAGAGGTACTCAGGCCACTTGAACCTTTCTGGATTCATCTCCTAAGGTTTCTGCCCCATTCTTTTAGGTTTCTACTCCCTCATATCTGTTCTCTGTTATGATTTGTCATTTGCTTTCCAGTATGTTGTTATTACCCATGATCATTTTCTTGGTCTTGGTGAGTTTCTGCCTTTTAATGTTTAATAAACAAATGAAAATATGAAACAAAATTCACTTGCTGTCATTTAAGGAGGGTTTTGATAAAGAAAGACCAAAGGTAAGTACATATGTTCAATTTACCACCTTAATCACAAGCTCTCGGAAAAACATTTTCAGCTCTCAAACATTTAATCTTCCAAAAAGATTACCAAAGCTGTCTTCATCATTAATACTGCAGCTGGACAGAGCCTCCAGAATTCTATTCTTTTTCCCCAGGTTTTCAAATTCAATTCAATAGATTTTTATTGACTCTTACCTAGACTAGATGTGGAATTATTTAGGTATACTTTAATTGTAGCAATATTTTACCTTTGATGATCATTTTTATAACAATTGCTCATGATATGTATTTTTAAAGTTAGATTTGTTGAGGAATAATTTAATACAATTAAATCCACCCATTTTAGATTCAAATAAAATAGTTTCCACAAATGTATACAGTATTGAAACTTCCACCAAAATCAAGATGTAGAATGTGTCATCACCGAAAAAAGTTCCCTTGTGATCTTTTGTAGACCAATCTACTTACTTTATCCCCAGACCTTGCCAACCATTGGTCTGTTCTTATGAATTTGTCTTTTTAAGACTATCATATAAATGGAGTTCTGCAATAGATGCCTTTTGTTTCTGATTTCTTTACTCAGAATACTACTTTTGAGATTAATCCATGAGGTTGAAAGTATAAGTAGTTCACTCCTCCTTATTGCTGAGCAGTAATCTATTGTACGGTTGCAGTACAATTTCCTTTTTTTTTTTTTTTTTTTTTGCAGTATAATTTCTTCATCCATTCACAACTAATAAACATTGAGTTGCTTGTGGTTTTGGAAATCACAGGTAAAGCTACTACAGGCTTTGTGTGAACATAACTTTTAATTTCTCTTGAGTAAACACTTTTCAGTATTTATAGAATTCTAGGTTAACAGATTCTTTTTTAGCTCTTTAAATATTTCACTCCAATGACTTCAGACTAACATAGTTTATGATGAGAAATTTGCTATAATTCTTATATTGTTCCTATTTAATTAATGTTTCCTTTTTCTCTGGCCACCTTCAAGATCTTTTTTTAAGTTTGGTTTTCATCCATTTGAATATAATAACTATGTTACTCCATGTATTTCTTGGGATGGTGGTTTATCTTTCATTAATTTTGGAAAATTCTCAGCCATTATATCTTCAAGTATTTCTTCTACTCCTTTGATACTCCCTTCTCCGTTTCAGACTCTAATTATATGAATGTTAGATTAGTTGATATTGTCCCACAGTTCTCAGATGCTTTGTTCTTGCTTTAATATTTCATCTTTTTTGTTACATTTTGAATAGTTTATTTATTCCAATACTCAAATTCTGTTTTTGTGCTCTATTCTGACTGCTAATAAGTCTGTCGAAAAATTCTTATGCTCAATATCAAGTAATTTATTCTAGTATTTCTATTTTAATCTTTTAGTTTCCATTTATATGATGATATTCCTTATGTGTGCATGTATATCATCTAGTTTTCCCACTATATTCTTTCACATATAATAAGACCAGTTTTAATGTCTCTCTGACGGTTCTAATATCTGGGTCATCTCTGAGTCTAGCACTATATATCGCCTCATCTTTTGTTAATGACTCCCTTTTCTCTTGGTTTTCTATGTATGCTATAATCTTAATTGAATGCTTGACATTATATGCAGAAGAGCAATAAAAATTAAGGTAAATATTACTTTTCCTGAAAATAAGCATACCTCATCTTTGGTCTGGCAATTAGTTTAGGGGGTTAAGTTGATCAAATCAGTAGTTGAGCTAAATTTAGGTGTTGCTGTTGCTATCCTCACTTTTAGATCACTCCAATTTTCAAATTCCTCCCGCAGAGGATTTGTTCTTATTGGAAGGTCTTGGGTGTGTATGGATTTTATACATGCAGTCCTACTCCATGTTTAGTTTTCAGCAGTCCTTGAAAACATGTGTTATTAAAGGAGGTCTCTCTCCATGCTCTTGCCCCTTCCTCAGTTTTATACTTCTGTTAACAGCTACTCAGTCCTAGGTTCATTGTGGGCATAGGAGGAGTTCTCATGGTCAAGCTTAAGTTAGGCAAGGCTTCTGTGTCTGGGCCTCAGGGAGTAGAAACTTCTCAGTGTAACTACTTCTTGATGCCCTCCCTCCACCAATGGCAGCCAAGCTTTGCTCAGTATCCCTTGGGATCTCTGGGATCTCTTGGGCTGAAGAGTATTTTCTACCCGTCTCCCTGTGTAGAGGCCTCTATTTTGTAAGAGTTCAGAACCTGGCCTTAAGAGATTTTCCTGTTCTTCTTCCAGAATATCTTTTCTTTTTTTTTTTTTTTTTTTGTTTGTTGAGACAGAGTCTCACTTTGTTGCCCAGGCTAGAGTGAGTGCCGTGGCGTCAGCTTAGCTCACAGCAACCTCAGACTCCTCGGCTTAAGCGATCCTACTGCCTCAGCCTCCCGAGTAGCTGGGACTACAGGCATGCGCCACCATGCCCGGCTAATTTTTTCTATATAGATTTTTAGTTGTCCATATAATTTCTTTCTATTTTTAGTAGAGACGGGGTCTCGCTCTTGCTTAGGCTGGTCTCGAACTCCTGACCTCGAGCGATCCACCCGCCTCGGCCTCCCAGAGTGCTAGGATTACAGGCGTGAGCCACCGCGCCTGGCCTAGAATATCTTGACTCTACCCTTTATCCAGAAACTGTAGACCTATGCCTGAGCCCAGAGCTATAGGGTCTAATCATCCTCCCTCTTTGGTGAAGACTGTTTTCCCTATGACGAAAGGAAAGCAGGAGGCATTTTGTGTCTGTTCCCCATATAGTCAATCACCTGCTGCACACCTATGACACCCGGGCCTTATCTCCAGGCTCTCTGTCTGCTCCAAATCTGTCTCATGAACTCCTTGTAGACACCCTGGATAAGAGTTTGCAAATTACTAGCACTCTGGGAGGCAGGTGCAGGAGGATCACCTAAGCTCAGGAGTTCGAGACCAGCCTGAGCATGAGTGAGACACCCGTCTCTGCTAAAAAAGATAGAAAAATTAGCCGGGTACTGTGGCGCAGGCCAGTAGTCTCAGCTACTCTGGAGGCTGAGGCAGGAGGATCACTTGATCCCAGGAGTTTGAGGTTGCAGCGAGCTGCCCTAGGGACAGAGGGAGACTCTGTCTAAAAAAAAAAAAAAAAAAACACTTGCAAATTAGCTCAAATTTTCCTTGTGTCTGGGACTCACAGTTATTTTAAATTGATACACTTAGCCTGGACTCAGCATTTAAGGTTCAATAAAATTTTAGTTAATGTCCTCTTAAATGCTCTTATAGAAACCATCTCTTCTTCATTTGCTCTGCCAAGGGTAAAATAGGTCTCTTACTCCATCTATCCTTATGGGGCATGTTACCCTTTGGAATCTATGCTCTGCAACCTCAACAATCTGATTTTATTTTTAAGTTATGATTTTGGAGATCATCTAGCTTTTCTTCTCATTATAAAGATGGGAGAGATACTGTCATGTGCTTTCTTGCATCCCCAATAGAAGTTGAATTTTTTGATCTGCATTTGATATATATATATAGTGTCATCAACTTTAAAAGCTGAAAGAGACCTTAAAAACCTTTTAGGACATTGATTATCAGGCATTTATGCTGGTAGAATTCTAGAATTTGTGGAAACATGTTTGAAAGGATTAGGAAGTGAATGGGAATTTTAAAAATCAAGTTTGGGGAAAAAGTAATAAAATGAAGTAGATTTTCAACGGTTGCTGTACTGTTTACTGGTCACTTTTTATCACTGGTTAGCTATTTATATCATGCTGTTTGCCACCGTAAGCATGCAATTTGAAATACTGAAGAGGCAAAGAAGTCACATGTTCCAGTAAACACAAATTCTATTTTGGGCTTCACATTGGACCATGCCTTTTACTCACAAGACGTTGTGTTCTGCTTTGTGCTGTGTCACATGTCCTGTCTAGATCAAATTTCTATCATTTGTATTAAAATAAAATGCACATACTCATCAAAATTTAGTGGCACAATTCTGAAGGATTTTCCTAATTGACATGCCAGGAGATTCACCACCCTAATCCAACTCTTGCATTTTACAGATATACAAACAAAAGGCGGGTTAATATTATCACATAGTAGCAGAGCCAACACTAAAATTCAAACCTCATGATTCTAGTGCCATTAACTTACAAAGCCAGTGTTCTATAAGCAATTACTAGAGGGTGCCTCTATTTTTTATTCTGTTCAAAATTAAATGGTTTACTTCCAAAACAGCTGAAAACTTTTTTAAAAAGGCTTCATTTGTTATTATTTTACCTACAAGTGGTCTGCAAACTTAGTGAGAGAAGAAATATGTTATTTTTTTTTCTTTGCATCTCCAGATTAGCCTAGAATATTGGTCACATTAGAGTTGATCTATGCGTTAAACTAGATTAATTTTTCGTTGGACTGACCTAGACTGTTGATAGCCCTTTGTATAATACATGTCTATGCAAATAGATACACATGCAGATGTGTTTGAATATCAATGGTTTGCTTTAATATCCAATAGATTTTGAGGATTCTATCCCATTTTGTTTTGTATGTGGAATTCAAAATATCTGTCTCTGATCTTAACCAAGGAAAGCAAAAGCTGTACCTTTGCAATTATATATACTAAATTTGATATGATTAATCATTTAAGACACATCATTTTGATGATTTAGTTGATTCAGTCATCAACTAATTCATAACTCAATCACAGACCAAAAAAAATGTATGGATTGGTTAATTTTAAGCAAATCTTAATTTTCACTGATTTATCATTAACAGGAAAAGGGCTCTGTCTTATAGTATGAAGAGTAATGATGACTGAAAATTCCCAGAGAGGACAAATAAGTAGCAGGATAGGATACTTTCAACCTCCTCTGCAGTTGTATCACTCATACATACACACACATACACAGAAACACACACACACAAAATCTTGTCCAAGATGCATACAGCCAGAGATTATCTCATACCCCTGCCAAATGTGAGTTATAAAGACCCAAGAAAAGAATAAAGTAACAAAAATCACCTCCATTCCTTTTACTAAATAAAACTACCACAAATTACTGGAAATCTTTCCAATTACGGCTCTAAAATTGAGCATTCAATTGGGAACGAACAAAGGCCTACTCCACTGCTAATCCTTAGATAATTACAAAAATTTTAAATTGCCTGTCTTGGATTGAAGTAGATACTTACAAGGCAACAGGGTGGTCTTGGTCACTAAAGAGATGGAAATTCAAATGAAGGATGTGACACTGTGGGTGTCAGCAAATGCTAAGCAAAAGGACGCCTCTCTTTCTGTGCTTGTTGACCTTTTTGCTCCAAATGTTCAGTCTCTGGGGCTAAAAGCATTTCCATTTCTTGTCATCTCTTTTAAATTTCCCCATGAGAAATCATCCTTCTACCCCTTCCTTTACTCTCCATGCATCTCCAAGCAGATTATCAGTCTTGATCCTTAAAAAGGCTGACCTAGGTTGGGTCAATCCCCACCGTTTAATTCTTTTAAAACATGAATTTAGCAAATGTTCAAAAGAGTGACACATACCATATGGGAAGGTTTTAAACAAATACATAAATTGCAAAATGATAAACTCATAGAATATAGTCTTTGACATATATTCTGAGTTTATCAGTTTTTCGTAAAAGCATTACAAATCAACTATTAATAGTTCATATCTTCAGTTTTAAAGATATGAAAACCTGAATTAGAAATATTTTTATATTATTTGCCCATGTTTACATAGTGTATCAGATTCCAGAAAACAGAAATGTCTCTATGCATTTTAAACATCAGGAATTTCATACATGGACTTGATTACACTGGTGATAAAAAAGCTGAGAAGCTATCACCTAACCATAGGATAGGTAAAAAAGGAAAAAAAAAAAAAAAAAAAAAGCCCTGAAAAGCCAAACAAGGGATGATTGATTAACCCAGGGATTAGCCACACAAGGGGCTGCTATCACCAAAAGGCTGGAGGAATACAGGGAGAAAGTAGTGTTTCCAGAACCCAGAAGAAGCCAGAGCCATCTAGGGGGATGTGGAACCGCAGTGTGGCTTCCCTACAGGAGACGGAGTGATACTAGTAGAAAAGCCCAGTTCCCTTCCTCTGATGTAGAGCTGAGAAGGAGATACACCTGATTTCTCCCCAGCTCCCCTTACCTGTCAGTTCCCTGTGTCTTGCATTGGCTGAAACCAATTGGCAAAGGAGTCTGTTAACTGGAATTTGCAAAAGAAAAGAGGTGAATTGATCTTAGCTCAGTAAGGAGTAAGGCAATGACTGACTCATATGGTTAGTGATGAAAATGGCATTGATTAAGATGATCATCATGACACCACAGAATTTCTGCTCTCCTTTTAGACCACAAATAGTTCACCTCTGCCTGTCATTCTGCCCTGTAGTTCCTATAACTCAGTGGTCATGATGACTCAACCCCTTGAGTTTGCCTGGTTCTCTAGTGGTCCTACTTAAGGGAAGGAGTTATTCTAAAATTCCCCTTCTTTGATGTTATTTTCTTTATGATGTCAAATAAATAAATCAATAAATAATAAAATTTGCCTTCCAGGCTATTAATCACACCAATAAGTTCTTTCCAAAGGTTCTATCTTTCTGGTGTCATCATGTTAGGGTCAGAAAAACAAGAGATGATGGAATGATACAGGCAGAAGAACAAGAAGGCGGAAACAGTTCAAGAAAAACAATAAGAAGGAAATAGTTACAGAAAAATAACCAGGGAAAACAGTTATTTCAGTCTTAAAGAATGGGTTAATTAGACCATGGAACACTGACCACCAATCAGAAAATAGAAAATCACCATAAACAATGACTTTTCCCATCACATGTATAGAAGAAAGGAATGTCTGGAACATAACCTTTAAGTTATGTCCATACCTGGAAAAATCCAGACCTCAAAACCCATGGCATACAGTCATAAGTAATTACACCTGACCTTTACATCAACATATACTACTAGCATATAAAAGGGAAAACATATAAGAAGACAGTTCTTCTCCACTGGCTGAGACAGACCCATTTTCCCTTAGGAAATGTATTTTCGCTTTGCACCCTAGACTTTCCTTACAATAAATTCTTCACACATACTTGCTGAGTGTCTGTCATCTCTCTCGGTCGCATGGGACAAGGCTGTGCTTCTTCCAAGCCCAGAAGCCCAAGAACCAGGGGGACACTTTAAAGTCCAGCCATGCACAGGACCGTGACAATCAGACCTTTTTCTGGCATACAAAACCATCCATAGGCTGTCCTCAGCCTAATGGCCCACAATCATTTCACACTGCTCTTCACTGGAAGATCTTTGCTGCTCTTGACTTTACACCAAATGCCGTTTCTCCATGCCTTCCTCACCTCTACCCAAAGCTTCTGTGCTTGTTTAGGTCTCACCTCTTCTATGAAGGCATCCATGATTTCTCCTGCCTCCTTGACCTTCCTCTCTGAGTAATTCATACAGCACATTAGAATTAGCCACACTATTTAGCAGATAATCACTTGCTATTATGTAATTATTTTCTAATTGTTTCATGTGTATTATTCTCAGAGCCCTAACAAAGTGGTCTTTGATAATGACTATATCTTATACCACTCACGTATGTATGCCTTGTATCTTTTCAATTTGTGTTGATCACATAACAGGCACTCAATAAAACTTTATTTTTCTCCATTTGTGTGTGTTCACAGCATCTAACAGAAATATGTTGTCACATCCACGGCCTCATCAACTGCTCTGGAATAACCTTCACCCCTTCTCTCCTCTTGTCTGTATTTTTTTTAACCTGTAAGGTTTAACTCAGTCTTCTCCTCAATCTCCTGGACTTCTGAGATGTTATATAATTGCCAGCATTTGGCCAATGCTCCTTTGTAGTCCCTTAATTTATGTCCTTTCTTCTCCTAGTCTGTACATACTCTTGAAGGCACAAATCATATCTTCAGCTATCACTTTCTCCACAGTACCCAGCACAATGAAGCCTAAATGAGGGCACAGATTGAGCTTTACTCTTTTTCTATGTGTTCTAGGACTTAATACAGTACCTGGAATACAGTACGTAATTAAAAAATGTTTGTTAAATGAATCAATGACAAAAAATAAAATCCAAGCTGATTTAAAGTAATTTAGAAATATTATTGTTTCTTAAAAACATAGGCATAAGGGCCAACTCCAATTTTCAAGAAAGTTTTGGAAATAAGAAACATAATCTCCTGATAAGTTACTTATCCTAATCTGATTTTGATTGGTAGTTTCAAATTATTTTCCTATAAAAACTCTATCCAGAGGAACTAAAATTACCAAACTAATCAATTTCCATTTTCTTTCCTCAGCTTCATTTTTGGGGACCTTCTGGGGATCGATCCTTTTAGGGGAACTGTGAAGAGCAGAGAAATACTCAAAATGCAGGAAACAAAAGCCCGAGAAGCAAGAGTCCTGGACAGTGTACGCATTACCTAAGCACCTGCTGATTTTGATGCCTGGAAACAAAATGTAGCACAAGAGATTTTAAAGTGCATAGTTTTAAGAAGAATCAATCGTATTCTTAGAAAAGGTGCAATCTTTTGCACTGGAAGATCTGTCACTTACCCTTCTCTTAGTTCTAATATATCTGCTGCCAAATCGATACTTGTTTTTAAGCCCAACATTATTCCCAAATGGTAAACATTGAAGGCACAAAACACCATAGGATTGGCTCTTTCCACAGAAGAGAAGGGTCAGAGTGGAGAGGAGAGTGAGGGGAAAACATGCCGAGGAAGAGAGAGTGGGTGTATAAACGGGAAATGAGAGAGCAGGAGCTATGTATTGCTTACTTCACAACAGCGCCACAGATCCCTTTACGTACGTATTGATCTGCTCAAAACATTCTCTTTACGACATTTTAAAGAAAGGGTATTTTATTCATTTCACCTTACAATATAGAATACTTCTGAGGCAAAAACGAGATGAAGTATCTCAGAAGCTATTTATGCTTCTTTGCCCATTGTTTCCATACAGAAGACTCAGAGATGTCAGCAAATGAACTTCATTCTTTGCAGGGAAAGAGTCAGTACATAACACAAGCACAGAGAAAACCAAAAATGTGCTCCTCACTCCTGCTCTGCCACCACCTGGAGCTCTCTCCCTGGAGGTCTGTCTCCAAATAGCCTCCTTTTTCCCCAACTGGATTTTCTAGATTCTGATTGGTTACGTGGGTCCCACTGATTTACTGTGGGAGCCACTGATTTACGGTGGCATTCCAGAATAAAGCATGCTTCTCTTCTTTTTTGAATAACTATGTGTCCTGGCCATATATCATGCCACATTGTGCATGTGTTCACATATATACATAAACCATTATGTGTGCATTCACATGTGGCTCAATTCAGCTAATACACATGCTTCCATTTCTTCAAAATGATAAAATGATTTTATCCTTTTGAGATCCCTTAATTTGGGCCAAAAAAAAAAAAAATCACTAATGTTACTCTTGCACATGTCTATGTTGCTTTTGCTGGGATAATTATTCATTATTACTTTGTCTTTAGTTTTAATGTTTACATCTGTGCATTTTGGTTAAGGATTCCAGTCTAACCAGAAAATACCCCTGACACCAACTATTCATAATTTGTGATAGTCATGTTGGACCAGGCTGAAAAAGAACCCCGTTTTAGTCTGTTTTGTGTTGCTATAACAAGATACCACAGACTGAGTAATTTATAATAAATAGAAATTTGGCCGGGCGCGGTGGCTCACGCCTGTAATCCCAGCACTCTGGGAGGCCGAGGTGGGCGGATCGTTTGAGCTCAGGAGTTCGAGACCAGCCTGAGCAAGAGCGAGACCCCATCTCTACTAAAAATAGAAAGAAATTATATGGACAGCTAAAAATATATATAGAAAAAATTAGCCGGGCATGGTGGCGCATGCCTGTAGTCCCAGCTGCTCGGGAGGCTGAGGCAGTAGGATCACTTAAGCCCAGGAGTTTGAGGTTGCTGTGAGCTAGGCTGACGCCACGGCACTCACTCTAGCCTGGGCAACAGAGTGAGACTCTGTTTCAAAAAAAAAAAAAAAAAAAGAGTCTGCTCTGGTGAGGGCCTTCTTGCTGTGTCATCCCATGAAGGAAAGCTGAAGGGGTCTCAAGAGAGTGCCAGAGAAAAAGAGAGAGAGAGAGAGAGAGAGAGAAGGGAAAGTGGCTGAACTCATCCTTTTATCAAGAATCTACTCTCACAATAACTCACCACTCCTGCAATAATGACTTTAATCCATTTATGATGGCAGAGTTCTCATGATACAATCACCTCGTAAAGGTCTTACCTTTCAATACTGTTATACTGGGGATTAGGCTTCTCACACATGAATTTTGGGGCACACACTCAAACCATAGCAAACCCTATTTAACTGCTAAGTGCTCAAAACTATACTGTACATTCTTTGTCTTAAGAAGTCACACTTCATTTAACCACATAAAAAGAACCTGAAAGTTAGAGGGTTCTTACCCTACAGTTGAGAGTGGACTTAAAAGAGAGGCTGAAAATAGTCTATTCCTCACAATTATGGGTTGCAAGTATGTCAAAGGTCATCAACAAACTCCTACCTGAGTGCTAAAACCATCTTTAAAATATCCAGAAAAAAAATTATGCAAGCTCAACTCTGCCATGTCCAGTGTTAGAGAGGGAGGTCAAGACCTCAACAAAACTCCACTCAGCCTTAATAGTTCTCTTTAGTAGGAAGTTTTTCCCTTACATTGAGCAGAAATCTGCTTTCTTGTAATCTCTGCTCATTATAAACCAAGTCTAATCTTTTTCCCAAATTGCTACCCTAAGAATACTTGAAGAGGATTCTCCCCTTAGATCTTTCATCTTTAGTTTAGATGTTTCTAGTTACCTTACCATGGCTTCCAGGACTACCCTAATTTCCCTTCTCTGGATGAACTGCAATTTCAAATCATTTCTTTAAGATAGAACTCTTGAAACCCAGTTCAATAAACACATCAGTTGACTTTTGCCTTCCACCTAGGATGTAGAAAGCTAAAAAGATCAATGACTCCATCTAACAACAACAAAACAAAGCACTGGACAATCTGCAAATTGCCAATCATCCTTGATTCCATCAGGTAACTGAGGTTGCAGAGCAATCAACTAACCCAAGACGTAAGACAGGATCCTTCAAGGAGAGGTATGATGCAAATACATGCTTACCTGGAGTAGATACTGCTGGACAGAGTACATACTGGTAAGGAGAAATAAGTAACAATTTTAAACAAATTGCAGAAGACTGAGTGTGGGCCAGTATGAGAATACAAAACCCTGGCAGCAGACCCAAGAAGAATTTGCACCTAATTGCAGGCTTCCCCATGTACCTTTGGGGGCTCAGGAGGAAGATTGGGAGCAGCGATGGAGAAGAAAGGAGGTATCGTGGTGCAGCAGTCATAGGAGGGAAGCAGTCACCACGAGCCCCTCCTAAACCTTTCTCCCCTACAGAGAACAAAAGCCTTACATCATTCAAGGAAGAGCAGCAGCTCTTGTTAAATGAGGGCACAGGTGAAAACTCACTGGGGCTGGGGAAGAAGAAAGATCTAAAATATTTGCTACCCTGGAGGAGCATCAGTACATGTCCCAAGGTCAGATCATTAGCCATCTCCCGCCATGGGAGTTGGGACAGGACCACAGGAATAAGGAGCCTGGGATTTATGAACAGAGAACTGCTTATGCTCTAATCACCAAACCATCATTTAAATTATGATATTTGAATGTCTCACCTCAATGCTAAACATTTAGTTTCTGATAGCATTACTGCCTCCCAGAAAAATTTCCTAAAAACTCACTCTTGGTTTTCTCCTAGTCATGCTACAAGATGAGGCTTTTTGAAAGGCTGCCAATGAATGGAGTTTAGACAATTCCTTTACTTTAAGGCTTTGAAAATACACAATAAATAGAGAAGGGGGAGAAAAATGTTAGGGGATTAAAAATTCAACAGCACTCAGCAGCTTGGCCGTTCTTTTCTTTATGCTAGCCTTCCTCTAAGTTTACTTTTTGAATATAGAAATGATTGGGATGGAAAAGGATAATAAATATGTGAGGAAAAAAATTCTCTAATCTCAATAATCGTCTTTCCCCTCCCTATTCTTAAGAGATAGATAAAGAAACACGAGGGTAAGGAAAATGCTAGTTTCTCCTCTGCAGTGGATGCATGCGTGTGAGGGTTGAACTTTCTCTGCCAGGCGGCTGGTGATTCAGTTTGTAATGAAAAAAGCAAAGCACCAGCTTTCCTGCCTTGCTCTGATCCTTCTGCATGCATCCCACCTTGCCGTTTGCTCGCGCTTGTTGGGAGAATCTCATGGGTTTTGTTGTTGCAATTGTCTCAACCAATACCAGAGACTTTTAGTCTCCTTTCCATCCTCCATACTTCAAGGTTGCAAGTTGCTGAAGGATTTTCGTAGCACAAGTGGGGCTTTACCCCACACTCACTGCACTGCTTTAAACAAGGACAATGACATTTCCAGAGCCTCAGAGGAATGACAAAAAATAAATAAATAAATAAAATGAAAGAAAGAAAGATAATTACGGTCCTGTTAAATGTATTGTGCTTCATTCCATCTAGTTCCCAAAGCCTCCTAGGCATGCAAACCCCAAGAGACAGTGTCTTCTAAAAGGAGACAGGTTGAGGGGTTACACCATCAGGGAACGTTCTTTCTAATGGTCTAATCATGTTTAGGCTGTTTGCCAGGGATTTTAGTTTATTTTGATTGTTTTTTACTTACTTTCCTTTTTTCTTACTACTGGTTTAGGTGCCAGCATGCCCAGAGTTTGCAGTAACAGCCTGCATGTGAAGAATATGATGTTCTTTTTCTTTCTACAATTCAGATCAGAGGATTAGGTAATAACCAAGAGACCTTGATTTCACCCTCACTCTTTCTTTTCATCAGCTGTTTTTATTGAATACCTCCATGTGCAAAAAATGCCTTTACCATTCTCATGAGAGTTGATTAAAGGCAACGTGGGACACAAAAAAGTGAATAAAACACAAACTTTTTCTTCTTATAGCGTAAGAACTAACGGTGCAACCCCAGCATGGCCTTGATTGGCAAACACTTCACTATAGCACAGTTGCTCCCTGGGCATGAGGCTCTGGAGGGAAGGTGTCAGGGCTTGCAGTGTGTGTCCTGGCCGGTGTTTGGCAGAAACTGAGCTCCATCAGTGTTTCTTGAACCACCTGAGTGAGTTTATAGATGGACTTTAGAGAACTTTCCACTCACATTTCCTGCCACCAGGTCTGTGCTTCTCCAAGTCAATCTCCAGACTATATCTGTATGCTGCACAGTCTAGACACACACAGACATGCTAACTCACCTCCATAAGCACTGAAGAGGATTTTTCCATGTCTCAGAGACTTTTGGAGACTCCAAATCATGGGAGAACATAGGTAATCACAAAAATACAAACAGGGCCACATTCCCTGACATAGAGTTCTCTAAACTCAGAACTCTGTAGGCTTTCTGCTCTATTCTGCAAGCAACAAAACATGAAACAAGACAACTGTAAAGGTACTAAAAATCCCTAGGCTTCCTTTTTTTTTTTTTCTTTTTTACATATCACTCTCTTCCATTTGAGGATTTTTATTATCATCTAATGCACCTTGCATGAGAATCCCTTCCACAACTTTCCAGAGGTGTTTTTTTTCAGGTTCAACTTGAAGACATGAAGAGACAGGGCGGTCAGAATTTTGCGAGAGATCCTGTTCTTTTTATGGACAACTATTATGGTAAGAACTCATTTCTTACAATAAGATAAAAATTACCTGGAAATTGCTTTCTCATGGTGCTTCCACAAACCTCTAGAAATGCACACAGTCAACTTAATGATGCGCCACCATACCCAGCTATTTATTTATTTTTTTCATTTTTGTAGAGACAGGATCTCACTATGTTGCCCAGGCTAGTCTTGAACTCCTGGCCTCAAGCAATCCTCCCACCTTGGCCTCCCAATGTGCTAGAGTTACAATCATGAGCCACCACGCCAGGTCTCTAACTGGTAATGTGTGATAAATGTTTTACCACCTGTATTAACAGAGCCCTGTGGAAGTACAAGAAAACAAGAAAATCATTATTTCTATAGAATATACGTATGTTTCACTGTTTGCAGGAGTTGGTGGGGGTTGAGATTTGGCCAAGAAGGCTTTCCAAAAATGTTGACACTTAAGCTGGTTCTCAAAAGTTGATTGTAATTTGCCTAGATATGAATAGATCCAGAGGAAAAGAGTTTCAGCAGGATGCAAAAGCATGAAGGTGTGGCAAGGCATGGAATTGCATGTTTGAGGGATTGCACTGTGATTTAATATTGGAACATTTTCCTGTGAGATTGGGATTTAATACAAAAGTTAGCAACATAAAGCCAGCTTGCAGGTAAAGTTGGCAATCAGTCTCCAAGGCCATACCCTTCCCCGCTCCCTTGGCTACCTGTCTCCAGGGCACAGGAGGAGGCGATATTGCACATTGGTTGAGGGTGCAGGCTCTGAGGGCTCTCTGGGTTTAAATTCCACCTCTGCTATCTTTGTGACCTTCTGGAGATACTTTTCTTTAGTTCAGGTTTTTTGTTTTATCTCCTTTTGTGTTTTAGAAATAGATGAATTTCCAGGCTCCTGGGATATACCACTAGAAAACACAAAGATCCCTGTCCTTGTGCTGTTTACATTCTAGTAGGGGGATAAGACAGTAAACAAGCAAATGATTAATAGTAAACATATAGTATATTAGCAAGTGACTAGTGCTATAGGAATGCAGAAAAAGTAAAGAACGGTAAAAGGACCGTGGACTGCTGGGTGGGTGGGTGACTTAACAGACCATTAAGTAGGTGTCCAGGGCGTCTTCATTGAGAAGGTGAAATCTGAGGAAATAGTTGAAAGATGAATGGGAGTAATCCCAGTAAATACTGGGATAAAGGCCCTGAGTCCCTTGCCTGGTATATTTAACAAGCATCCTGGAAACCAGCTAGGCTGCAGCTCTGGACGGGGAGGGTGTGAGGAGACATCAGACAGGCAATGTGGGGTGTGAGGAGACATCAGACAGGCAATGTGAGGTCAGGTCGCTAGAGCCTTCTAGGCACTGTTATGGCCTTTGGCTTCTTGCAGTAGAAAGAGTTTGAACAGACAGTGACAAGACCTGATTTACATTTTAAAGTCTGCTGTGTTGAAAACCACCACAGGGGAACAAAGCTAGAAGCAGCTTGGCCTTTTCTTGGGAGGCTTGGGCTACGAGGCCAGTGAGAGGTGAGCATGGCTGTGCCTAAGGTGGTAGAAGTGGTGCAGGTAAAAGGTGATCACGTTTTAGATGTATTTTGAAAGTAAAGCCACAGTGTTTCCCGATAGGCAGGATGATTCTAATGTTTTTGGTATAAACAACTTAAAAGATAAAGTTGTCACTAACTGAGAAGCCTGTGGGCAGAGAAGGTGTAAAGAGCAAGATCTGGAGTTGAGTTAAGTATGTTGAGTTTGAGAGGTTTCTCAGACACCAAGTGGAGAGATTTTAAAAAAAGACATATATATAATTCTCAAGCTCCAGGGAGCAAAGAAGGAATTCGGACATTATCTGAATATATGTATCTGAGGCACATTTAAAACCAGTGTAGGGAAGCCTCCCCTTCATCCTCTGAAGGTTCACTGAAAAATCAACTCAGATTTAGGGGAGAAAAGGCATACACATTTATTTTACGAGAAGAATCACAGATTTCTCACCCCCATGGAGGTTCCAAAGCTTATATACCATCCAGACAAAACAGGTTATGGGAAGAGGGAGAAGAGGAATTTCGCTGAGGGACTAGAAAGGATTACTAGGGAGAATGAATGGATCTATGTACAGAGACTAACCTGTACGTAATTCTCCTTGATAATAAAACGGTCTGTTCAGATGTGGTTACATTCTTGGTCTTATAGGGAGGGAAAGAAAACACAATTGTTCTTCTTTGGTGGGTGTGGATCTTAAGCAGATAAAGGAACTTTAACTTTTTTGGAAGAGAAGGTGAGAGAGAAAGGTCAGAGAGACCTTGAGGCTTCTTTAGTTCGGTAAGTCAAAACACCATGTTTGGAGTATCAGCTTCTGAGCCCCAACACAGGGAAGCTGGTAGAGATTACCAAGGGAGGAGATAAATAGAACTAAACAAACAAAATAGCTGAGGTCTGAGCCCTGGGGCACTGAAATTCTCAAAGATCTGGTATATTAAAACTTCTGGCATCACAGCTAGCTTAATTACGAAGCTGATCTAGCTCAAGTTTCAGGGCCCTTCCAGGGCCAGAGGAGGGGCCCCAGTAATGCCTTCACAGGCGCTTACAAAATTTGCAAAAATAAGATGTTTTAATCACATCTTAATTAAGATCACTGTCCTTTCTGCTCTAACCTCCCTCTGGTGCATTCATGTAACAGAGGATCCATTTGTTAGAACTTCTAGAAGTTGGGGATATATTTATTTGGTTCAAGTTTATTAAATCTATTAATAGTCATTTATTAAATCTAATAAGAGTTCACAGTCATTTCCACGTACAGTTAAGGCATTTGCTACCTGTCATGGTCTAGCAATGGCTTCCAGGATGCCGCCTCAGCGAGGGTCACGACCCCAATGTGCAGGAGCAGAGGTCCTGGGATCATACATAGAGGAGGAACAAAATCTGAAACGTATGAGGCCAAAAGCTTTTCTGGAAAGTTCTACTAATCATCAGATGTATAAAACTGTGACTGGAAAATTTAATTCTCATGGACAACTAGTCAAAACAGAAGTTCTATCAGAAACATTTTAGAAAATGAAAAGAGCATGTAAGCATAAACACCTCAAGACTTTTTTCCCCTTTTTGTTGGGAACTGGTACAAATAGATGTATAAGCATTCCTGTGTTTGTGCAAACTTATAACAGTATTACAAACAAACACTTAGTGTATCTGTAATAGCTAACGTATAAAAAAAAATGATAGAGGCTTTCCCAAGTTTGGCAACAATCCTAAATTCATCATAAGTTGTAAAACAAGAAAAAAAATCTAAACTATCAAAAAGCAATAAATTTTAAGGAAAAAAAACACGTGGGGAAAGACTGAATTATGTTTTGGTTCTGAAACTATACTAAATTATGTATAAAAAATGATAATTGTAAGGCCGGGAGCAGTGGCTCACATCTATAACCCTAGTACTCTGGGAGGCTGAGGAGGGAGGATCTCTTGAGTTTAGGAGTTTGAGGTTGCTGTGAGCTACGATCATGCCACTATACTCTAGCCTGGGCCACAGAAGGCGACTCTGTCTCAAAAACCAAAAATGATATTGTAAAATTATTCAAAGGAAGAGGTGATGGCAAAGTATGCACCCCCTCTCAAAAAGAAAAAAGCTTACAAAAAGGATTATAAAGGTGTGGGTAGAAATTAATTAAATTCATTTAAAAAAAGGCATGTTATTTTTGCGGATTTTTATCTCTGGGATACTTGTTACTTTTACATATTAATAATTTGTTGTAATTTCTTTTCTCATTCTCAATAAACATTCTCTTTTGTACTTAATTTCATGTTTATAGTTTTGTATTTTTTTTTTTTTCTTAAATAGATACTCCCAAATCATACAAGCCTCGGGCCCCGCAAATGCTGAATCCATTTCTGCCTGGTACTTAGTAAGCACAATATAAACTAGACATTCGTGTGGTTTTCCTTATAGCCCATCCTCCACACAGCCGAGTTGAAGACTGGTGTCCATCCCCCACTCCCAACAGGCCCCCTCAGTAGCTACTGGCCAGCCAGACTGAGGACTGACACGTTATTTTTGCATGACCCCTAATTCCTCATCTTTCTGTTGGCTTTCCTTCAAACATAATCTATTCTCCAGGGTGACACTGTTTTCTACGTGACAAATTAGTAGCCATGATGTGTTTATGTGTGTGAGTGTGTTGGGGGGCGGGGAGTGTGGCTGGGTCTTCCCTTAATTCAATAATGGCTTCCAGGAAGCTTAAAAATATATATCTGTGTATAGAAATTTTCTCTGTGTCAAAAGATTATTATCTCTCAAGAACCATTAGCTCTGTAACCTGGCCCCTACTCAACAGATTTCAATGACCCCTATATGATCCTCTCCCTTAACTAACTACCTGCCCTTTTGAGTTGTTTCCCAGAAATGGTGGATTTTCTGCAAGACAAAGGAACTGAGATTCTGCAGGCCCCTGGGCAGACTTCCTGATGACTCCCCATCCCCCCCAACCTGCCCCAAGTGCAGGTAAACATCATGACCTGCCCCAAGGCACATGGCCCCTCCTTTTAAAGCCCATAATCTCCCTTAGTTGGAGAGATAGATTGGAGGTAGCCTCTCCCATTCTCTAGGCAAGACATCTGTCATATTAAAAATTCCTTTCTTCTTTGGTAATCCTCACTCTCTCAATAATTGGATCTTAGTGCTACAAGTAACAGGACCTAGAGCAAAACTCCCTTACAGTTTCAACAACAGCTCCATCACATTTTGTTGCATATTTATGTTTGCACTATTTGTAAACCATGTGCACTTAAATGCTGCACATTCATAGTTTTAGAAACAAGGATTTATTTTTGTACAGCCCAGGGTTATGCCCATAGTATGCACACACAAATGCTATCTAAATACAAAACCTCAGGTCAAAATTCTCTACAAAACAAGTAATAAAATAAATCTACAGTTACCATAGGGAAGAAAAACATGTCTATTCCACAGTACAAATGAACTAGTTTAAGCACATCAAAAACAACCCTACAGAATAGGACAAAACTTACATCTTACAAATCATGATACTTTTGCAAAACATTTTTCCAGTGTTACAAAAATAACTAATAAAAAGCAAATGCCTGAATGAGTAGTAACTAAAATTTTCAAGAACTCTATGAAATGATATGTAATTTTTCTAATCAATATAACTTGAGAAATGTTTAAAACAAACAAAATATTTTTCTAAGTTTTAAGCACCCGATGTAACAGGGAGAATGGCCTGAAAAAGAGTAAAAACATTTTCTGTCTCTCTAAGACTTCCCTCACTCTTTTTGGAAATTAAAACCTGCATTCCTGCCCAGGCCAGTGGTTGGGAGGGGCAGGGGAGTGTCTTTTGTTCTTTGTACTACAGGAGATAGCTCAAGGGAATTGTGCAGGTAGAGGTCCTAAGATCGTCTTAGCTAAGATGAGATAAATCAGAACCATCAACTATAGTTGAGCAGTGATAGCCTGGAGCTGAAAACCTCTCTTTTAAAAGTTTTGTATCTCTGCTCAGAGGCAGGACACTGATACTTTAAAACGGGAGTCTGCCAACCTCCTCATTTGCCAGCAAATTAATAGATTTCTCTGTCCTTCCCCTCAAACCACTTGTCCTCATTCTTGTAATGCAGCATCAGGAACAAGTGCTGACCTTTTGGTAACATCAATACAAGCTTGAGAAGAACAAGGTAAGTACAAACCACATAGCATGTTGGGCTGTCAGATTCCATCTGAATGTGAAACATACCTCTGATAGTAATGAATTTCTAAGTTTGAGGGTTGTTGTGTCCTAAAATGGGTCATCTAAGGTGACCTCTAATCTTCTCTGATTGTAACCAGCTCCAGGAGTAAATTTCAATGATCCTGACCCCTGTGTTTCTTTATAATCCTCTCCCTTGACTATTTGACCTTTTGAGTTACTTCCCAGAAATGATGGATTTTCTGCAATACAAAGGAGTTGAGGTTCCAAAGCCTCCAGGGCAGACTTCCTGACTCTAGGACTCACCATCCTCTTTGACCAACCCCAAGGCACATGGCCCCTCCTTAAAAGCCCAAGATCTACATTAGTCCTGCAGGCAGACTTGAGGCTGCTTCCCTTGTTCTCCCAACAAGATAAGCTGACCTATTAAAAAATTCCATTCTTCCTTGACAATCCTTATTATCTCCATAATTGGATCTTTGTTTGATGAATAAAGGGACCTAGACTGAAATCCCTTTTCAGTTTCAACAACATGATGTTTTTGGTAAAAAGAACCTCTTCCAATGGTGATTATGAGTTAAACTGGAACCCCGCTTGAGGGCAGAATTGATAACTAAAATGAATTTTAAAGCATTCTTTGAGGTTAAGAAATCCAGGGCTTTCCAAAGACTGGAGGAATAGCTTGAAAACAGAAGGAACTGGTTTGCCTGTTTGTTCCTTTGTTTTGCACTGACCCTACCTGAATGATAAGGAGGATATTATGTTATCGTCCCCCAAAGAATTTTATCTAAAATATAAATTGATTTTAGTTTCATAAGATGTTTAGTTTCACTTGAATTTATCAGGAACTTGGGATAATAGAAGGGAAGATTTGAACCGTGAGTTCTAGTCCAGGACTTGCAAGTACTGTGTGACGTTGGTTTTGGGACTTTAACTTCTCTGGGGCTCAGTTCCTTTTTCCATGATATGAAGGGATTGGACTTGATCAAAAGGTATTAAGCTGAGATCTGTGGTTCTCTAGGAGGTTTCAAAGAATTCATGACTACCTGAAAACTATACATAGTATTTTGTGTGTCTATGCATTTTCCTGGTTATGTACATTTTTCAGATGCTCTGAGAGTTTTAATATAAAAAAATATTTTTGAATTAGATGATATCTGAGAGCCTTTCCAATGTACATACATAGAATCCTTTTTATACCACTTTATAGTATTTTTCCACTTCACGACCAGGTATCCTATCAGCAGACTAGCAGGCAACTAACTATATTAATTATTATTACTAATTGATAAGCTGCCTTATTTTTTCGCTCTGGACTGGTGAGGTTGGTTAGTTGGCATGATCATGTTCTTTGTCATAGACTAAGAAAAAGCAAATGTTAACTAAAATGCAGTAGGACAATGATAAAATGAGAGAAAATGAAAGGAAATTGTGTTGAATCAGGCACATGTTCCATCTCTGAACTCAAATGATCTTTTCTCAGACATTTTCTTGACCTCTTGAGATAAGCCTCTCAATTACCTCTCCCCTCCACTTTCATCTTCAATCTATGCATTCTACAAACATTTATTGAGTGCCTACTGTGTGTCTGCACCCTCAAGGCATGGAGTAAAACTTGAAAACAACAAGAGCTGGTATTGATTTTGAACAGATTTATTCTTCCATACAACAAGGTCAGCCTTACCCATAGGCAGGTTAGGCAGCTTTCTGTGTGGAATGATGTAAAAGTCCCCGAGAGAGGGGACCCTGCCCAGAGGCATCATGTTCTCTGGCCCTGCCAGGTGCCCGCAATTCTTACCTGAGTCACTTATTTTTATTAAGACACTGAGAATCTCCCTGTTACAATGCAAAGGTTACTTGGGAGGAGAAACAAATTAAATCATTGGCACAGATGAGTTAAACACATTAGCTTTACCCTGCAGGTCTAAAACAAAGGATACATAAGGATTGATTGCAGTATAGAGAAAAGTTCTAGAAATCAATGAAAATACCTCCTTTTGAGATATGAACATTTTAATGTCAAAAAGTTTTAGACCCTCACATGACCCTATTTTGACTTCTAGAACAATAACAGTCATTATTTACTATGTTCTTACTATAATATGTACTAAGTATAATACAAAGCACTTTACACACATTTTCTTCCTTAAATCTTACAACAACCATATGGTATAGACATTTTAATCCCCATTTTACAAATTAAGAAACTGAGTGTTCTGGGGGGTTAAGTAATTTTCCTAAAATTATGCAAACATTAAGAATAAAACAAGTCAGGATGTATCAACATCTCTCAGATTTCAACACTTGGGATCCAAAGCTAGTATGTTATACTTCTCTGTTAATACAGAAAAAATAAAATACATAAGGCAAAACTTCCTCATTCCAGTGTTTTTAAATGGCTTTGAGTTGTATGAGTGTCAACATGGTCATACCTTTGGAGAACAGCTGAGTTCACATTTGTTCATACCAAACTACCTTTGTTGCACCCATGGATTCAAGGACCTTGGATATCTCGAGGACATGTGGGAATCTGAAACCCACCAAATTTGGGGAACCACACCTCTACCTGATGAGTCATTAGCAGGTAGACTTCCCTTACAACCACCACATGGGGCCCAGGAATTAGAGAGAGAGAGTGACTGGTAGATTCTGAGTGATGAGGTGAGGAAAAGCATTAAAGGAAATCCAAAAGAGTAAAACTCCTAAGTCTCTATTTCATTCCCCTACAAGACTCTCTAATAGATTTAATGATGGAATACCATGACAATGCTGAATATACTTTGAAGGAAACTGACTACCCTAAGTGAAAATTTTGCAGTGGCTATAGGAAGAAGGTTGGGTGGCTTGGATGAGGAAAAGCAGTTCAAAGACTCAAACGTGGGGCTTGGTAACGCAGGCTGGAATGGAGTAGGTTGGGGCAAGACCTAGTTATTAGAAATAGAGTATAAAACAAGGAATGGGAAAAAGGTCAGAATTTGACAGTTGCATTCAGGACAGACTGTCACAGTGAGACATGTAGAAAGACTGGTTCATGTAGGAACATCTAAACTGGTTCTCCCTCAGCATAAGCTCAAGCTCAGGTGTCTCCAATATTTCAACAGAAAGCAAGCAGTCCACAATCCCCATGGGATGTTATATTGACATTATATTGCTACACTATTTCTTTCCTTCTCTTAAAAACAAGCATTCAGAAGATATTTTATGCACGTTGTTGTCATTTCTTTGTCTCTATCCACTCCCCAGTCGGTGCAATTATTTTTCACCGTCTTCCCTCTATTTATACTGCTATGCTCAGGAGTACCAATGATCTCCTGGTTGATAAATCCTAAGGGTACTTTTAAGTTTTTTGACTTACTTGACAATTTCTCAGCAACATTGGGCAACTGGGTTATCCTTCCGTCTTTACTCTCTATCTTGGTTTTCCTGCCAACTCTTTGGTATCTCCCTTTCGATGTTCTTTGTAGGTTCCTCCTACTTTCATTGATTAAATGCTTGTGGTATCTAAAGTTCCATCCTTAGTCCACTTGTCACACTAAACTCTCTGGCAGGCCTCACCTCCCTGCTGGTAGTACCATGAGGACTGTGAACTTTCATTACCAGTGTAGTCCCCTGTTATGAGTTCCACATTTCTGTATCTGACTGCCTTCCAGACACCTTCATGTGGCCATGCGTGGGCATCTCAGACTCAATGTGCTAGTCAGGATTAGGTATAGCTGTAAGTGACTAGATTTACTATGCCAGGCTTAAATGAGTATCTCAGACTAAATATATTAGTCAGGATTAAATTCAGCTATAAGTGACTGAATTTACTACCAAGGCTTAAATAGATTGGTCTGAGTGCAGTGGTGTTTACCACTAATTGATGACAACCAGTTACAGATTCCTTTGTTCCTTATCCACTCCCACAGCTTCATTTGAACAGCCTTAAATAAATAAATAAATAAATAATTTTTTAAAAAGGCTTAAATAAGATCAATGTTTATTTTTCTCTCAGATGGATAAGCCAAAGCTGGAAAGGCAGTTCTATAGTCATCGGGGTCTCAAGATACTTTATCTCATTGCTCCACCATCCTCAATATGCAGCTTCTATCTCATGGTCTAAGACAGCTGCCAGAGCTCCAGCCAACCTCTCCACATTCCCAACTGTGGGGCTGCGGAAATGAAGAACAAGGAGAAGAAGGACACCTGCTGGAAGAATACCTAACAGTTGTGCTTATATCCCACCAGACAGAACCTAACCACATGGCCACATCCAGCAGCAAGCAAGCTGTGTAGTGCCTAGCTAAAACATGAGCATTCAGTTTTGAAGTAAAAGGAGAAAATGGATATTTGGGTCCAGGGAGCAGTCTCATTAACCCTCACCATACTTAAAATAAATTTACCTACCTCTAAGCAATAAAATCTTCTTTCCCTCTTATTTTTACCCTCTTGGTAAGTGGCACCATCATCTACCAAATTGCTCAAATCAGAACCCTCCTTCTTTACCTTCCACTTGTAGCACAGCGAAATGCTGTTGACCCTATCTCTTCAATACATCTAAAGTCTATCTCCTCTCCTGAAATTCAGATGGCACTTTCCTAGGTTCTGTCACAACTATTTGTCACTTTCATAACCCATGACTTTTAAATTATCTCCCTGATGCAAGTGCAGCTCCTCTTTCATTCATTCCCACTCTACTGGCAAAGGCACTTTCTAAGTACAGATCAGATCACAGGTGTGCCTATTGATCCCTTCCAATGGCTTCTAAAATCCCAGCCAATTAAGCTAATACCACCCACTGCAGCCTTATTGGTTACTGACACTCCCCCTACTCCTTGCCTTTTGCCTTCTACAGTCGGTCATCCAGAGGAGGTTTCCGGTTCCTCAAACATGCTGGGCACTTTCAATCTTTGACCTTCTCACCTGCTTCTCATCACTTAGAATGTCCTCCCTCCCTGCCCGCCACCTGTGTCCTAACTCTTGCTCATGCTTCACAGATCAGCTCAGGTGTCATCTCCTCAAAGAAGCCTTCTATAAGGCCCACAGACTGTAAAACAAAGTTTTACAGCATTTTGATCACAGGATTTTCTACAATGCATTATAATTAATTTTTATCCCTCTCCTCCTCATCTTAGTCAGTGTGAGCTGCTGTAACAAAATACCATAGACTGGGTGGCTTATAAATAATAGAAATTTATTTGTCACAGTTTTGGAGACTGGAAGTCTGAGATAAGGACGCTGGCGTGGTTGGGTTCAGGTGAGGGTCCTCTTCCAGGATGCAGATTGCTGACCTCTGCTGCATCCTCACTTGGTGCAAAGAGGATGAAAGTGCTCTCTGGAGTCCCTTTTATAAGGCCATTAATCTCATTCTTGAGGCTCCACCCTCATGAGCTGATGACTTCCCAAAGACTCCCCCACCCATATCATCATATTAAGATTTAGAATTTCAATATATGAACTTTGAGAAGACATACTCACCTTCTCATTGTACCTTCACATACTGTGGACTCTAAGGAAGAGACTTATTTGTCTATAGATCTCCATTCCTTAATATAGTGTCTAGCCATCTACTATTTCTGCAATAAGGAAATGAGCTCATTAAACAAGATTTCAGATCTCTTGCCTACTATCTGGATTTCTTCTCTGATCAACCCCTGGGTACTCCAAAATAGTATTCCTAGTTTGTTATCCTTGTCCATGCCAGCTTGTCCTGATATTTCTGATCATGTGCACATGGGACCAGAATGACTTACAATGCAGTGAACTCTAGTTTGACTCTTATCCTATTTTATATGCCTGTCTACCACACACCAGACATATCTATCCAGAGGACATGTTCAGCTTGGAACTATACCCCACCATAAAACCCATACATTCAATTCTTATTCTAGGAGACTTTATTAGGTCTACAAATCTCATAACAACCAAGCCCTTCATAACAAAAAACCTAATACATGTTGAGCATTAACTCAGAAGTATTTACTGCAGCTCTCCTGTGTGCCAAATACTGTGTTAAATTCTGAAGATGCCATGGTGAACAAAAGCAGTTCCTCCTCTTATAGAGTTCCTGGCTTAGTCAGGAGAGTAGTATTAATCAAGTAATTGCACTAATGAAAGTTTAATTACAAACCTTGAGAAATGTCTTCAATGAACTGAAGGCAATTCTCTGATTGCTTTTATCAAAGAACTGTGACTTAGATGGGGATGGAGGTGAAGAGGGTGAAGGGGCCAGGTAGGAGGGGTCAGGAAAGGACTCGAAGGATGAATAGGCACTAATGAAGTGGGCAAATGGTGAAAATGAGAGGAGTGAGTGTAGAGGAAGAATATTGAGACAGAGGGAATAGTATGTTCAAAGGACCTGTGGTAGAAGGACTCCCAGGGCTTTCAAGATAGTGAGAGGAGGCTTGTATAACTAGAGCACGTGTGTGACAAGAGTGGAGAGGCGGCCATCAGCCACCCTGCTGGAGCCAGTTCAAGCATGTGGGTCTTCAGAACAATTCTAAGTAACTGAGGTGCTTTATGAAATGGTGGTTGGAGAGAAGTCACGCTCTTTTCAGATAAAGGATGAGTCTAGTGCTTGCCAGACATAATACGGGAGAATATATGTAGTATGGTCTGTAACTTCAATGAGCTTGCAATTAAGAATTAGATATCTTAACACAGGAACAATGATATTTTGAGTAATGGCTGACCAGTTTGTTAATGATTCAAGAAGTTGAAGAATTAAGAGATGGGCTCAATCTTTTACTTCCTTTAAAGTTTGTTACCTGGTGAGCACCAGGATGGATAAGGCTTCTAATAAAATACTGTGCTTTATTTCACCGTGTGTTTATCTTCCCAGGGGATCTTTCATAGGTACTTTTCTTGAGCAAATAAATAAATGAAAGAGTTCCAAATGGGGAGTGGGGAATTCTCAGCAAGGAGTTATAAAATACAGTCCATCCCACTCTGAAAAGCCCAAACATGATTTTTTCCAGAAAGATTACATTTAATTAGCTCCCAATTTGCTTCTAGTAACAGAAGGGATTTAAGAGTTTATGGTAATAATATGCAAAAGTTTGAAAGGCTCTTGAAACAAATGCTAAACTTTGCCACTGAAAAAGTAGAATGCAAGATGCTTTTGATTTTATCAATGCATGAATTCTGGGAGGAGGAGAGGAGTGTCTTGCTCTTCTGAAGTCACTGAGAGGGCAGCTGGCAATGCCCTCTAGGTACGCACGGACATAAGGCTATGACACTCCACAGTCAGGCTGCATTGTCCTTGGGGAAATATACCATAGCCACAGCCAGGCTGTGCAGGCAGGAATACAGTTATTAATGCATAAGTATTTTAATGATAATAGCTAATTCATAATGAATACTTATGTATTGGGATCTGTTCTACAGAGTTTATATGTATTAACTCATTTAATTCTGTACAAAGTAAATATAATTAGCTCCTTTTTGTAAATGAGGAATCTGAGACACTGAAGAGTTAAGTAAATTTCTCCAGGCCTCACAGTTAGTAGAGGAGCCAGGATTAGAACCCAGGCAATTGGCCTCCAAAGTCTACACTCTATATAAATATGCTACAGTCCTCTCATTCACATACCTACCTCAGCGGTTAGTGCAAGAATTAAATGTTCATATGTATAAAGCCCTTAGGACAGTTCTTAGGCATGTAACAGTAACCGTATTTGCTTTCAATATTTTTTCCTCTCTCCTATGCTAGTCTGATCCCCCAAGTCTGTCCTCTCTACCTTTTCCTTCTACTCCAGTTTCCTCTCGGTTCAGCTGACTCCCAGCAACCACAATCCGACCTGTTAGTATCTGTTAATTAGCTGGTTTTGGTCCCATTCTTTCAGATGACTATAAAATAGGAAGGAGGAGGAGGAACTCACAAGCACAGTGGTGATTTAAGAAGCACAGGAATAAACACTCCATCCGGGCCAGGATTGTGCAGTATGAACATGAAATACTCTAGGAAAGCAAGAAGCCTGAAAGTGTGAAGTGTCTTCCACATGTCATAGGCATGTGTTTATATACTATTTCCCAATGAGGGGAGGTTGGGGTGGGGAAAGGGTAAAATAGACACAAATGCGTAAGATATGGATTAATGAAAAGGGAATGCAGATGTGGGAAGAGAAATCAGAAGCAAGCACAGGGTAGTTTCATATCATGACATCATACACCACATAGCTGATAAAAAGGTCGTGGCCTAGGGAACAGGTGAAGCAATGATATTTTGACTTCAGGACCATGGTTTGAAGTCAGGGGATAAAAGATAACCTGTATGTCTTTCCAGGATGAATGAAATCGTAATCTTTCAAAATCAAAGATACCTGGCTCTGACTTCTCTCTGCTGAGGACACAGATAATATTATCAAAAGCCGGAATGTTTTGTCAAAGGTTTGGCTGTGGGCTAGTAAGTTCAGAGTGACAATCTGCAAGTACAACTGATAAGAGGCAGATAACAAAGATGACCATGGAGACTTACAGAACAATGTCTTCCAAGCAGCGAGGCTGCGGAGAGTCCAGACTGTCTGGAGCCTCAGGTTCTGGGAATATTTTTTAATAGATTGCTGCACTGCTATTGTGCTATGTGAGGACAGATTGGTATTCTGCAATGGACCCTGATGGACACACAGCTGGAGGAGAAACAGCAGCCGAAACTAATAATAGAGCAGCCCGAAGCACAAACACAATGGCTGTGGAACACAAACCCACAGGGGACACGTGATTGTCACTTCTCCTGCCTCTCTAGCTCTCGTCCTGATTAGCTGTAATGGCTCTGATCAGCTTTCAAAGGAGATCAGACATGGTAGAAGAACTTTGAAATTGATTCCTAGTCCAAGTGAGTCTCCTGGTCTTAGTGTCTGCAGGAATGCTTTCGTTTTGTCTTCAGGTAACGTTTTCCTAAATTGAGAAATATTATAAATTAGCATTTAATCAGTTCTTACTGTGGACTAGGCACTTTACATCTTTTATCTCATTTAATCTTCACCACAATCCAAGTGGCAGTAAATCTTTCTGAAAGTATTTCCATTTTTATACATAAATAAATGGAGGTTTTGAGAAAACAGGAACTTGGCCGTGTCACACAGGACCGTAATTCAGATCTAGTTTTGTTGGATTCTAAAATGGGTGGTTTTATCCTGTCTGCTTGACTACTTTCCAGACAGCTGTTTTGAATCAGCAGTGTTGCAGTCACAGAGTTGCTACTCTAGTCTGTCATCAGCAAACTTCTAGCACAGTTCTGCTCCATCAACAGTTCCCACCCTGGCTTTCTGTGCACCACAGTATGTAAGGATTTGTGAACCTTCGTAAACTTGCAGCCCTCTAGAAAGTAAAATATTAATCTGAGCAGGATTGTTTGAGCCAGACCCTATCCAAAGTGGCTTGTTTTTACTCTTCCAAGGATAATCTTCCAGGACAATTTAATATTTAGGAAAAGTCTACTATTTGTTTGGCATTTTCTTAAGCTGAAGATAAAACAACTAATAAAACACAGAACTTGGACTCTTATGCAGACTCATGATGCTCTTCCAACAATTAACAAATCTTTCTTTCATACAAATACTTCCTCTCCTATAGCCTCACCTCAGCAGAGACTGCTGGAGTTTTCTTAGCTCTTCCTACCCCCACTGGGGGAGTGCTCAGAATGCCCCTTCTTTCACCCGTGTTGAAAAAAGATGCCCAAGGCTTGGGGACTGAGCCCTCCCAACCAAGCTGTGGTTGCCATGGACTCTTTCTCTCCTCATTTCCCCACTTCCATCACAGCTACCACTGGGACCACAGCTGCCCTCACCCCATGCTCACCTGTTATAAGGGGGAGGGATTATGCTGAGAACAATTGCGTTCACAGTATGGAAACTAGAAAATTTAAATGTGTCCTATAAAGAAATAGTGTTATAAATGAAAAAAACAGGGCTTTAAGTGGATTTTAATATTCATCTACATTTTCTCAAGAGAAATAAAATATGGGGTCTAAGTTAATAACCTATCCATGCTTCCTAATATTTTTCTATGGGAAAATAACTTTTGAATTCCTAACAACCAACTTTAAGACAAAATAATTAGACCCATTCATGAATTGTGGACTGGCCACACATTTTATAGTTTGAAATTTTATTTATCTTATGGCAGTACACAAATGTCTGCAAGTGGTGGAAAGAGCCAATTAGATAATCTAATAAAAATGGAAGACAAAACTTAGTGAGAATAAGCAAGTTGTCTTCGGTCACGTAGAGGATGGTTCATATCGGGATGAAGTTAGCTCTGCCAGTGGATAAGTGCTTTAGCTCCTGCTTCTACTCTGCAAAAAGAAACCTGGAGCACTTACAGGGCATGTTTAAAGGCCATCATAAAAGATAAACTGGACATAATTTTGTGGCTCCTTCTAGAATATTCTCAGCTATTTACTAAATACAGAATTGCTGAGGCAGATTCACTGGATTGGGACCATTATGCAGATATCCAAGAAAAATAGTTCGTGCTCTATCTTGATTTCTACTCAAATGCCTACAAGACAGGTGACAAGGTATTTGGTTAGAGGCATTGTTCACAACAGTGCTGAGACTTACTTCCAATAAGCAGAATTCCCAAACCAAGAACCTCCTATATTGGAACTAAATTTTTGTTTTTGTTTCATTTTTTTTCTGATGGAGAGGAACAAAGTTGATTTATTCTTTTGTAAAAGAAATTATGTAAGCATTCAGCACATGATGACTAGGGCCAATCCTTTGTAAAAGGCATTAGCAGTCTGCTTAAATCCCTGAGATCGCTCCATAACAAAGGTGAACAAATCCCCTTTCAAATAAATTGTTCCAGCTTTCTCACTAAGGAATTATATAACACAATCAGCACAACACAATGTCTCCCAAAATTTCAAATCAGGTGGAGCAGAGAGAAAGTTGTGACTGGATAAGGATCGCTATGTGGGAAGAATAATGAAAAAATTCATGTATGATACCCAAGATTTATTGAGACCTTTAAGTTTTAACAACAATCCTGTGAAATAAGCATTTTCAAACCCATTTTATAGCAGAAGTTGAAAGAAGTTCTGACACTTGTCATAATCATAAAAACAACAAGTGATGAGGCTGAGATTTGAATTCAGATCCTCTGACCCTCAAATTCTAATCTTTTCTACCATATCACAGAGGAAAATCAAAGATGGCAAGAAATTTTTGAGTTCCTGGCTCTCTAATGATACCAACTCCCTAATGACAGATATTGGAGATATCTCCTCTAGCTTGACAAACTTTTTCTGGAAAGGGACAAATATAGGGCATAAGATCTCTGTGTCAACTTCTCTACCCTGCCATTGTGGCATGAAAGCAGCCATAGACAACAGTGATAAAATAATGCGTGTAGCTGGGTTCCAACAAAACTTTATTTACAAATCAGGCAGTCAGCTGATTTCCCCAGAGAGCTGTGGTTGGCCAGTCCCCTGCTCTGGTTTATATGAAAGAAATTGGAAATGTTTCTCCTAAGGCAAAGCTTCCAAATCAAGACAGTGAAACCAATGCCTTGATTTTCTGAGAAGCAGTCCTGGCAAAACTAAAGTCTTAGGCCAATCTAATTTTTACCAGACTAGCCTTCTCTTTCTGATTCTCAACCAGAAATGTGAACTATTTCATTATAACATCTTAAAGTGGATAGAAGAACAAGAGAGGAGGAAGATCACATTAAAATCATTATTTATTATTTATGTGGTTATATAAGGAAACCTGCTGGCAAAATAATCCAGTTCTTTCAAGGTTGGAAGTAGAAAATTAATCTTGGGTGTGTATATCTGCTTGCCTAGACTTTGTAAATTTTCTACCCTCTGGCTTGGTTTAAAAAAATTGTGTTTTGAAATTAGCAAGTTTACCTGAATTTCATTTTCTGTCTTCCTACTATTTTGTATGAATATGATCGTGGGCCGCATACTTAGGGTTTTTTCAGCTATATGTCAGTGGAAGGCTCTGATGAAGGCAAGGCATTAGCCACTATCAAAAACAGACTGTCCCAATCTCTTTTCCAAAGATGGTCTCCCCTCTATACTTCTATGTGCAAGTCTCCTTCCCTGGGTTTACTAATGTCTGCTGGCCTCTGAGCTTGTCCATGTAGGTCCACATTTCTAGACCTGCCTTGGTAAGAGATCCTTAAAATAAGCCATTTCTGCTTGGGGTCTAGGTGCTACCCAGGCAAATACCATTTTACAACCAAACGTTTTATCTTTGTTCATGAGATTACCCCCATTAGTAGTTGAAGTCAGGAGTCCTTAAATATAAAGCTATCTGATACAACTTGATAATATTACAACAATTTGAATATAGACTCCAATGATACGTTTGAAATGTGAGCATATGCCTGGTTATGCATGGGTCTCAAAAGGATACGTCCATCCACAAGGGTAAGAGGAAACTTTAGCATGATTATACACTCTTTATGTGAAAGGCAGCCTTGCTCTGACCTTGGCCATCCTTAATAAGAGGCAGATCTAAACCCAACTGATCCCACCAGAAGGAGAACCTCAGGGCCATCCTTCAGGAGAATGAAACACAAAAGTTGCTCATTTGGTCAGTGCTGATTCACTTTCACTTGCTGAAATCCATTTCCTTATTGGCTTTTTCTCCTCTGACAGTCAAGAATTTAAAAAAACCAGCTTCCTTGAGAACTTGTAGGTTGTTTGGATATATTTGCTTGCCTATCTGTGCCATCAGAGTAAGCACCAAATCCTGCCAGCATGTTATTGAAACCTCAAAGGGGTTTCAGCCTAGGTCTAGTTGCTTGTTCCACAAAGATCCAATTATTGAGACAATGAGGATTGCCAGGGAAGAAAGGGATTTTTAATATGAAAGACATCTTGTCCTGGGGAGAATGAGAGAAGCTTCTCAAATCCATTTCCCCAATTAATAGTGATCATGAGCTTTTTAAGGAGCAGCCATGTGCCCTGGGGCAGGTCAACATGGATGGTGAATCCTATCATCAGGAAGTCTGCCCTGGGGCCTTCAGAATCTCAACTCTTTTGTCTTATAGAAAATCCGTCATTTCTGGGAACAACTCAAAAGTTCAAGTAGTTAGTTAAGGGAGAGGATTATAACAAACACGTGGGGTCATTGAAATCTGTTCATGGATCTGGTTACAAAAACCCAGGGGATCCTTATATATTCCACTCGCTGGAACTCTAGAGAGCAGGAGGTGGCAATGTCTACTTGTGGATAACCCACGCTTTGTGAGGCTGGGTGTCTTCATCAGGTCCCACTCATTTAGTTAAAAATACCCTGCTTAGAACTTTACCCTTGGAAATGTATATATGAACCTTAATCAGACTGCAGCAAGGTCCCTTCAATTAATTAGATGCTCTGTGTTAGCTCTTCTGGACCTAGACAGGTCTACTCTTCTCAGTTTATGAGCTGATGGGAACAATGGAACAAATAAAGAAGAAAGATTTTGTCAGAAAAATACAGAATGACAAAGGGATAAAGCATTTAACTAGAAGTTGGGTATTTTATTGTTTGAAGAGTAGTTTAAAATTGTTCATCTCCCTTCTATATTAGTTATAATTTTCCATCTATTCCTAAACCCTTTTTATTTGCCTGTATTTGTTGGGTATGTACTTCATCTTTGATGAAGAACTTTGTATATTCTTAGCACACACACTGTCAGGAGCTGCATATTTCAGGTAATTTCCTAGCGAGTTGTGTGGCTAAAGCTCCATATCATATAGACCCACTAGAGAAAGAGATGTTTCCCTCTGGCCTCTTATAACAATGGCCCCATGATTTTTAATGAGATGGGAGTAGGGCTGAATCTGGGAGAATTATGAATATGCTTACAGTGTGGAGAGATGTAGCAGCTTGCTCCTATGAGTGCTCTTCAAGATGTTGCATTGGCTACTCCTAGGATGCCAACGTCATGGGAGAGTTCTCTTGTTAACCTGTAAGCCAAGTGGGTGTCCTACTCCACTAGGCTGGACTCTGGAGAAGCCAAGGTTACTGCAAGTGTGGTTCTAATCCCTGCAAATTTCTTCTATAACTGTACTACTGTTGCCATGTGGTAAGTTAGAAAAAGGAAAAAAAAAAAAAAAAGGAGCAATGTAGTTAGGAGTTATTTTCCTTGCTTCCATTTTCAATATTTCCTTTCATTCTCATTCTTATGCAGTAGATATTTACAAAACATTAGGATCTTTGCTCAGACAATGTCCATCTGCTTCGGCACCTTATTTCCCACCTGAAGCCCTAATCTCCTGACAGTGACGTCACAGGCATTTCTGTCTGGAGTCAGTTATAATTAGAGCTCCAGGTGAAAAATTTACAGCAAGAACAGATGGGCCCATAAGAGGCAAAGAGTCTGTTCACATGCAAATTTCTTCAATACTAGAGGATTGAAGAAAACTGTAGAAAATAAAAAGGCTCAACCCCCAAATGAGACGTCTGCAAGATGTGGAGAGTTTGCTGGTGTCATTGGCCTTTCCTCGGGCCTTCAGGGAACAGTTTCCTTCCTATTCATAGAGGAGGGTGGGCTGGGAAAAAGCACAACAACTAGGCCATTACAATTTAGAGGTTTTGGCTTTTAATACAGGGATCTGGGTGGGTGTCACTCTGTCGAGGCATAAAGAAGTTGGTGTTCGCTTGTTTGCTTCAGAGGGAAGAGCTGCAGCCCAGGCGCTGTCAATCTCGATTAGCTCCTTTAAAGAACTTTTGTGTGTGACATAAAATACAAATGATACAGTAGTGTGAAGTGGAAAGCAGTAATTGCAGATTCTTCTCAATGGGTGTTTTATATTATTGGGACCT
The DNA here is from genome assembly GCF_041146395.1 of Eulemur rufifrons. Taxonomy (NCBI): domain Eukaryota; kingdom Metazoa; phylum Chordata; class Mammalia; order Primates; family Lemuridae; genus Eulemur; species Eulemur rufifrons. The sequence goes on from NC_090987.1 coordinate 18,333,492, forward strand.
TGAATTACTGAAATCACTACACTATTAGTTAAGCATTTAAAAAATGCAGTTCCTTATTCATCAATTTACATGTTTCCAGGCAGCCCAAGGAATTGGTTCAGGACTTGCAGGAATGGAAAATAAGAGCAAGGGATAGAGTTGCATATACACAGGCCCCGAGGTATTTCTGCATTGACGTAGCCATTCTGAACTCACCATCCTCACCCCACTTAAACTTCTGTGCAAACTGTCATTATTTTTTTCTCTCACATAGGTTTAGTAGATTCTACCAGCACACAATGATTCATATTCATACCTTTCCCTATATTTCATTTAATACATTCTAATCCCTTTTTCTCTTCTATAGTAGCCAAACAATCCTCCTTACGTCTGTTGTCTTCCTCTTCCAACTGCTCTTACAAAAAACTCCCACAACAATTTTCCTGAAAGACAATTTTGGTCATTGCTTTTCCCTCCTCAGATCACTTATATCACTTCCCAAGCACAGAATGAAAATGCAACTGGCAGTACAATCTCGTTGGAAAAGGTTTGAAAGTGCCTATTGAAGTTGAATATATGCATAAACGTTGACTCAGCAATTCCACTCTTAGCGGGGTATATACTGCACAAAGATGTGTGCATACTAGAATGTTCACAGCAGCACTATTCATCATATCCCCAAACTGGGATATGCAAATGCTTATTTATAATCAGTAGAATGGATAAATGGGTTGATAAATATTCACACAGAGAACAATATATAGATGTGAGAACAATCTATAGCTACATACTATAATATTGATGATGAAAGCAAATATTATGCTGGGCAAAGGAAGACACAAAAAGTACATATTGTATAATTCCATTCATAAAGGGAAGAAAAACAAGCAAAGCTATTCTGTGCTTTGAGTGTTTAGTCACACGTGGAGTAAGAAAAGGAAGTGACTAAAGGAAAGCTGACAAAGTAATGACAATATTCTGTTCCTTTATTGGTTGCATGGGTTTGTTCAGTTTGTGAGAATTCATTGAGCTGTATACTTATGACATGTGCACTTTTCAATATATACACTGTACTTCAAAAAGAAATTAAATTTTAAAACTGCCACAGAAAAATGCCACAGAATTCAAGTTTTTTCTCAATCTTGTACTAGTTCCTGGAGATTGGATGCAGCACTTTATTCGCTTTTATATCCCTAGCATTTACATAATGGTAGTTGGTAAAAAAAGAGAATTTTTTTGAACGAAAAATAAATAGATGGGGAAATCTGAAAAGATGACAGTTGTAGTAGGCATAGTCTTTAGTCTTCCCAAATCCCCACATAAAAATAGAAAGAGAAACAAGGCAGCAAAACCAAAAATCTGGGTACCATATTTTCAGCAAAGCTGGGTGATAGGGTATTTGCATGAACCCAACGTGGGGACGAAACACTGACAGCACAAGCCTTGTGTGTTACTGGTTCCATGTGGAAGAAAGTAGAGGGTATCAATGGGTTACATGATGTAACTGAGAATAAGAGAACTCCAAAAAAGAAAACAGGCTTCACTCAAAAGTGTGGCAGGTAAATTTAAGGACTCCAGTAGCAGTGACTAGAGAGAGGCCCATGGAAAAAAGAGAGGGGCCTGGAGCAGTGACTTAGCCCACACTGCAAAAAACCTGCTGTGAGAGAATTGAGATTGAGCAGGATTGGGACACAGTCTAGAGAGAAACGAGAATGTCCAAGGGAAAAGTGTGCGTGGGTGGATAAGAGAACCAGGAAATCTCAGAATCATAGTTTTGAACTTTATGCAAAAGCAACAGAAGAAGCTCTGCGAAGGAAAGCTAACAGATTTGAATGCATTTCTACAATTTCAGAAAAACTAACATTTATTAATGAAGTGAACATCAGAAAAGTCTTGAGGTCAAATTCTGTATAATGTTACTATGAAAACAAAAGAGAGAGATAAAAAAAGAAACAGAATAATACCCCTGCAGACAATGAATGCCATAAAAGCAGACTCAAAGGGGCTGAGTAAAAACCATTAAAAGAATTTGTCAAAATTAGCTACAATACATATAAAAATGATAGAAAACAATAAAGAACAACATAAATCAGAACATTCAAAGTAAGGTATAAACTCAAGAATGAAAAATAAAACTATATTATAGGGAAGGGAAGACTAAAATAGAAGAAATATAAAAGAGAATGATTACAACAAATAATGTCTTAAAAGACACAGAATGTGAATAGAAAGAAAACTTTATAAATCAAGAAAAATAGAGCTAATAATTTGAGAGAATGGACAATTATTAAAGATAAGCAAAAAGATCCAATCTATCAATAATAGGATTTTCTGAAGAAAAAAATAAAAGTGCATAAATACTAAAAACCATAGTTTAAGAACAATTTTATGAAAAATAAAAAAGACTGAAAACATTGAAAGAGAATACCATATACCTGAGACTACCAATTATTACCAAGATAGATCCTAATAAAATTCCTGAACTTTAAAGAAAAAAAAAAAAAATCCTTTGGTCATCCAGGTAAAAAGGTCTTGTGACTTACAAGAAAAAAATCATCAGATTATCATGAGATACTTTGACATATGATTTATGCCAGAAGAATATTGAGCAACATATTTTAGATATACAAGGAAACAAAATCTTAGACAGGAATTTTATAACAAACAAAGCTTCCCTTCAAATATAAAAGACACAGACTGTTACTAGCATGCAATAATTCATGTAACCATCCTATTGTCCCCAGAAGATCTCCATAGGAATCTACTAGAGAATAAACTTCAAACAACCAAAATTACTAGAGAGATACCAACAGAGGAACCTATGGTAAGTCTTCCATGTCCAGACTTTGGGCTTAAAATTCATTTCCCAATAAAAGAAACTCAGGCCTCATTGAGAAATGGCTGTTTCTCGGCTGGGGCATAGAATAACTGGACATCAGAAAGCATGGAACATATCAAAGACTACTAGGTGATGCCAAAGTACTGAGGAGCCAATATAAAGAGACTTCTATATCAGACATTTTGAGCTTTAACAAGGGGAAGAATTGCAATGGATTCAAACTCAAGGTAATTATTTTCTGAAGGTGACAGAGAACCAATTTATTTTCTTGAAAACTGGGCAAATAAAAGGAAAGGCATGCTATTATCCCTGGATAGGCTTTCTTATACAAACTGATGATATCATTGGATAGCCAAGTAATTAGCCACAGGTCATGTAACTAATTAGCAGCAGAAGGCAGGATCAGGTCTAATTCCCTGTCTATTGAGTACATCTATATTTAAGCTTCTGATATGGTGCTCACAGTTTCACTTTTTCTTAATGGCCTGAGGAAAAAGATCTCAGAAGAAGGCTTTATCAGACAAGATACACTAAGTTTTCATATGGTAAAAAATATTCCCTAAACCTGGATGGCTTAAAAGCAAAGGTATATTTATCACTCCTGTTATCAATCAGAGCTTTGCCAAGGGCGCTGTTCTTTGCAGTCACTCCTGAATACAGACTAACGGAGCAGTGACCACGTTGAACATTGTTAGTTGCTTGTTCCAGAAGAAAACAGAGCTCCAAAAATTCTTACATATACAATATATAACTAAATGCTTTAGCACGGAAGTGATATTCATCACATAGGCTCATAACTCATTTGGAAAAAAAAAAAAAAACCTAATGAAACTGTCCCAATCAAATACAAAGAAATAAAAAAAAAAATGCAACCATATTGTGTGCATTAAAGGGAGAGAAATAGAACATCTTTGTTAAACTGCATTAATGATTTCTAAAATATTTAACTTACTATTTCTGAACCTTGCACAGTTCTATATCCAGAAAAAGCACCAGAGTTGTCATTGTAATATGTATCAAACAGGGCAAACCCATATACTCAAAATTGAAGTTTCCAACCTTTGTGTAACTGAAGAAAGCTCTGAACACCCAGGAACTCATAGAATATGAAACAAATAAAGATCTGAGCAGAAGGTCTAGGCACTCTGCTGTTGACACTGGCTCTACCACTCTCTATTATTTTCCATGAGGAAATCACATGTTTATGCCCTTTGCCTGATCCCCATAAGCCTTTCAGAGAGCTCTTTTCCCCTTGGGATGTGCTTAAAATATGCAATAAACAAACATGTCCTTGTAAAGAAATACTATGAAGCAGTTTTCTTCATAAAAATAATTGTTGACTCCAAAGGGAAATGAGCGCAATGGGGTGAGGTTGTTTCCTACATCTACCACATAGACCTTATTATCTATTTTGGATTCCTGAAGAGAATCCCACTTGTCTAAGCAGCCATAGCTCACTTTGTTTCCTTACGACCCTGTCTTTGTAATCACCCAAATAACTTGGACATGGTGACAAAGGATCCAAGTTTCTCATCAAGACCTCAGAATTCTCCTGTCCCTGTCTGTCCACTCTCTTATGACAATTTTCCTTAATCATTCCTGTTCTGTTTTCTCTTATTTCACTTTCTGTAAAATAATAATAATCTGCTCATGTTAAGTAGAAAAATCAGGGCATAAAATGGTGTACATGTAAGACTATAGTCATGTAGAATTATATGTAAATGAGAGTAAAAAGGAACTTTAAAAATAAAAATGTTTTTTCTCTTGATTTTTAAAATATTGTGAAATCTGAAATCATCAATATAAATTTAATCAAAAACCATTATATAATATCATTATGTGTGTTACTTCTCTTAGGAGCAGTTCCATCTAAATAGATATTTTTTATCCTTTCCCGGAGCTGTCAAAACAGCATTATGTTGTGAATACTGGCCGCCTCTGTTTCCTTCTGGGGGTGACATTGTGCTACAATATGAGAAATATATCAGTTTTTCTCCAACTCTTTTCCCAATCTGTACATAGAATATTAGAGGAGGTATTTCTGAGGAGAGAATTTGAATAGAAACCAGGAATTGCTATGCACATAAAAGTGGTGCTCCATATTGAATTTTTTCTCCCTATTCAGAGATTCACATGTGATTGGAACTGTGAAAGGTCTTAAAGATCTCTTCTAGTATAACCTTTACCTTTTATGTATGAAAAACGTGAGGTAGACACGGTAGCTTAGCTAACTCAACATAGTCACAATACCTTTCTTGTGCCTCCCTCTACCGCAGAGACTGGAACAGCTAAGTACGTGATTTCTCAGCCTCCCTTGCAGCTGGGGTATTGACGTGATTCTGTCAAATGAGTGAAAGTCTGCTGGGAGCTTCTGAGATGGCTTTTCCTTTTGCTGATGAGAGAGAGAGAGAGAGAGAGAGAGAGATGCAGAGGGCTGCTTTCCTAACATTCCTGCCTGCTCTAAATGTAGACCTAATGCCTGGAGCTACAACCTGAGTTCTGACACAATAAGGCGAGGCCAGGAGAATTGCAGAGTTGCTGGCCTTCACACTGTTGAGCCACTGAAACCATAGCAGAGGATGGTGATGATCAGATACCTTGTTAGAGGAGAGAATAACCTTTATTTGATAAAACTGCTGTTGCTCTGTTTTTCTGTTTCTTGCAGCCAAAGTATTCCTTCAGGAAATTGAATTCCAAACAGGTAAAATGATTTAACCAAAGTCATGCAGCTAAGTTACTTGCAGAGCTGGGGTTGGGATCCAAGAATAGAGACTCCCAACTAATATTCCCTCTACAATACAGCTCCTCAGGAGAGGACATTATGCTGCAACTGCAATTGAAAATAGGTTAAGCTGATTCATGAGCCCTCTGCCTAACTTTATTTTTGGTTAGAATAAGTTGGAAAAGCACTTAAGGAGAAGAAAACATAAGATTGTTTAAGTACATACCATTTAACATAGTCTATACTTGCACCACAGAGAACTGAGATAAAGATTCCTTTCCTTCTGTGCCCCAAGGCCAGTGTCTATATTTATTTTAAAAAGTACAAAAACATTGACTTAAAAAGAAAGGAAATTTGAGTCTAAATTCTCTGGCTGTTTTCTGAGAATGAGAGAGAAAACAATGCTGCGACTTAAATGCACAAGTTCCCTCACATACTAAGGGAATGGTCTAATTTCTATGTTAGGTGGCCTGGTTTATCAGAATGGTTTGATGGGCTACTATGGGAACAAAAATTTAGGCTCTTCTGTGTGTAGTGAAACAAAATGAGAGCTCAGTTGCTCTGCATGAGTGAATGTGAATTAAGGGCATTTTGAAAAAGCTGTAGAAGGGGGTGACTGGAAGGGACTCTTGGTAATAAAAATAGGAGATGCCTGAGCAATGTCTTCAGTCTGGGGCTTATTAAAAATGAAGACAATAAAAAATTCTTCAAGGACAGAAAGACTAAAAGCTTTTTAAAAGCGTAGATGTCTATAGTTCTGTTCCGTTTTTAACTTATGCTATTCTGAGAAATTGCCATTTGTATCTTACCTGGACATTTAAAAGTTTGTAACAAACACATTCTTGAATTGATGACATTTTAAAGGGTGGGGAACAAAGCTCCCAAAGACCCAGAATCTCTGGTTGGAATCAAGTCAGGACAGGATGTCAGGAAACACAAACCTTTTCCCCAAATACACCTGAAGCAGAGTGCACAGCCTGGAGAAGAAGATGGCAGGGAGCAAGGGGGAAACTAATATCTGAGTGGCATCTGGATGACTCTGGCCAATCAGGCAACATCTCTGGGCCCCACAGCCTTCATTATAAATTAAAAAGGTTATCATGAATGACTTCAAGGGTCCCTTTAAACTTTGAAGCTCTAAATTTACTATTTTGAACAACTGTACTGCTCTATCTGATGGCCAGCAAGAAAAGTTTAGTAGGCACTGGAAAGCCTGGAAATGAAGTTCATGGACAGATGCAGAAACACACATGACCCAGAGTGCCAAGCCATAGTTCAAAGTTCAGAATCTCAAAGTTCAAAATAGCAGAAGTGAGACAGGAATCAATCTGAGAAACTGACAAATAAAGTATCACCTCTAGGAAAAGAGATAATGCAGGAATTAATTGGTCAGGAACTCAAGCCAGAGTCTTGGTGACAGCACTGGGCACGAGATGCAAGATGGATATTAACTTAAGGATCTCAGAAATGTCTCCCCAGCTATTTAATAGCTTCTCACGGGAAAGCCTCTGTATCAGCTAAAGCCAAACAAGACCAAGTGAAAGAGGAAAAACACTGCAGGGAAAAATAAATGGCATAAGTCAATCTCTTTCATCTCCAGGAAGGTGCCAGTGAAGGAATCAAATAGCAATACATTTGTATACACATATATGCATTCCACACCTATAAAAATATTCATATGTCTCAAAGGGAAGGCATGGGCTGTCTTAGCACCTTGAGTTATGAGGAAACAAAAACAGATGTACAGCAAGTTAATGGGTTGGTTTTGCCGCCTGCATTGTCCTCTCTTCCTACAGTTGGATTCCAGGGAATATTTAGCATAATATATAGCAAAGACTCTCTGCCCTCCAGTACATCAGCAGAAAGGGGATATTTACAATTGAATAGCAGTCGGTATGGGGCCCTCCCAGCAGAACTACTGCAGTCAGTTCAGTTCATTATTTACACTTCCAACAACAGGACTCTTGTTCCTATTGTGGCTTCTCAGCTGTCCTGGTGAGTGAGCAGTCCCAGAAAGGCTTCAGCAGGGACCTCAAAATGCTAATGACTCCCTCTGAGTAACCACATTGACCTTACATACAGACAGGGCAAGTAACTTCCAATGAGGCATAATTTCAGGGCCCTCCAAAGACCTTTGGATCAAAAATATCTCTGCTACTGCCTGACCCTGTTACCTGAAAATCTTTTGCAGAGTCATGTCCCTTTGAGTTAAGGTACTGTTTCCTGTTCAAAAGCAAATGCATTTCAAACCAATATAATCTATTAATATCATAGTGAAAAATTACAGTAAGGCAGGTATACATTGGTCTTGTAGGACAGGAGTTAGAAAGTATGGCCCATGGACCAAATTGAGCCCACCACCTGTTTTTGCAAAGAAAGTTTGATTGGAACACAGCCACAGTTTTTGTTGTTGTTCTTGTTTATATATTGCCTATGGCAGAGTTGAAGAGTTGTAAAAGAGATTTTTGTAGCCCACAAAGACTAAACTGTTTACTATCTGGCCCTTTATAGAAAAAGTTTGCCTCTCCCTGATTTGGATGAACCCTCTCATGAGGAAACTGAGGCCCAGAGAGGGCAAAAGACATGACCAAAACCATAGGAGTTATTTCTGGTAGAACTGAATCCCAACCATGTTTCTGGACTCTCACTTTAGTATTTCTTTCATTATGTCATGTTGTCTCTTAGAGTTGTCTATAAAATAAGGACAGATAGGTTTTGGAATGAAGGAAATCACAAGGGATTCTCCCATGAACAAAACACACAGTTCTATGGTCCATGGACCCTGAGTCAGTTTGTTTACTCAAAGAGGTGTTGAGCTATTTTGCACTTGGACATTGTTGGGAGATCATGAGTTTTAACTGCAGTTGAACGAAGGTTTTGAGATTGGAAATAACTTCTATATATCAAATTGAGAAGCTGTTCATTGAGGAAACTTTCCTTAACATCTGACTGTGGTTCTCTGATCAGGGCACACAGAATCAGAGAAACTTTTCTGGTGTCATGTGTGTATTTTTATGTGTATTCTGTGCATGAGTGTGTTTTAAGCAACTCAACTTTTTTAAAAATTAAATTTTACACAGAACTTTAATAGGTAAAATGTATAACATTGAAGATGTTTCAATAGGGGAAGTATATAAAATTAAAGTTAAAACTGCAGGTTTTCTTTGCTGCTATTGGACATTCTAAGGACCACCACAGAACCAGCGCATCCTACAGAGCACACTGAGAAAACCCCAGCTTATTCTAATTGTTGCCTGAGTTCCTTCTACATGGTCCCTAAAAACTGGTCTTCCAGAGCATGTCTGATTTAACCCAGTGACAATGTTAGTTCACTCATACACACTCACACACACGCAAACCCATCCGGTTTTTATATAGATCTTATTAGAAAATCCCCTTACTTTTAACCCATATATCCCTCTCTATAACTTCTTTTACATTTGTCCCCCTTATTTCTCTATACTTTACTATTCACAATGTGGTCCTTGAACAAACAGTTATGGGCATTAACTGGGAACATGTTAGAAATTTCAAATTGTGAGCTCCATCTCAGCCCAGGAGCATAAGAATTTGCATTTTAACAGAATCCCCAGGAGATTTATTTGTACAATAGAATTGAAGAAACACTGTTATAGCACAATAGATTAAGCCAAGTTCCTCAAGGCAAACTGTGAATACACGAAGTTCAATGATCACATTTCAGTCAAATAAGCATCGAATTATGCAATTGTGAAAAGAACTAATGTTCAAACCATTTACTGAGGGTTTATGCTGGGTACTGTGTCAGAGGGGCACTGAGAACACAAGAAGGAAGATGACAAAGCCCCTGACCTCAAAGAACCCCCAGTTTAATGGGAGAAGCAAACGTGAGAACAATCACGGGCAATACAAAGGTATAAAAAATGCTTTGGAATTCCGAATGTTGTTTGGACAAAGTCTTCACTATAGAGATGACATCTGAGATCACAGTAGAAGCCTGTGGAAGAGTTCTCCATGCAGATGGCTTTGGACGAACACAAGGAGAAAACTGAAGCTCAAGCATGTAGTCAAGAAAGGGGATGCCACATTTGGAGAGCTCGGGTAGGCTGGTTCTGGCGCGGCTCCAGTGATCTCTCCTTTCTAGTATTCATGCCACTGTGCAATCCCCTACTCTTGAATGTAAGGTAGATCTAGTGACTTTCTTCATGCAAATGGAACAAGGCAAGCTGATGGACGTCGCTTCTGTCTTGCTGGCATGCTCTTTTGCTCCCTTACCTGCTGACGAAGCAAGCTGCTATAATGTGAGATGCTCAGTGAAGAGATCTGTGACGCAACGAGCTGAGAGAAGCTTCCCAGCCAATAGCTCATGAAGACCTGAGGCTGCAGTCCAACAACCCATGAACAATGAAACAACCACAGGAAGGTGGTCCTTCCAAATCAAGTCTTGTGATGACTGTGGCCTTGTGAAAGAGTCTGAGCCAGAGGGCCCAGCCAAGCTAGAACCAGATTTGTGGCCCACAGAAACCATGAAATAATGTATATTATTGTTTTAAGCTGCTAATATTTGGGATAATATGCTATTCAGCAATAGGTAAGTGTAGTTGACAAAATATGGCCCTCAGAGTTATGGCCACATCCTATCCCCAGAACTTGTGTTTTCTTATATGGCAAAGACCTTGCAGATGTGATTAAGGGATTTGAGATGAGGAGATTGTCTTGGATTATACAGGTGGGCCCTAAATGGAATCACTAGTGTTCTTATTAGAGGGAATTAGAGGGAGATTTGGCACAGAGAAAAGAGAGGGCAAAGTGACAACTGAGGCAGAGATAGGAGTGATGAGGCTATAAGCTAAGGAATGCTGGTAGCCATCAGCAGCTTTAAGAGGTAAAGGACAGATTCCCATATCCGGAGAGAGTTGGCTCTTCTGACACCCTAATTTCAGCATTTCTGTTGTTTTAAGTTATCAAGTTTGCAGCGTGTTTTTGTAGCAGCCGTGGGAAACTAATACAATAATTAATACAGGAGATTTGACAAGTTTAGTGTGAATTGTAAGTAGGATACATTGGAGGATTTTCATAGAGAAGATGATTTGGAAAAGAACCAGAATATTAAAAACTTATTGGTGCTAAATAAGTAACTTGTATTTTGTCTAGGCAGTTACAGACAGCCAATTTTAAGGGGGTGGGAATTTAGGAAATGCCTTTTCCTTGGCAAGTGGCCTGATCGGACTATTTGAAAGATCACTCTGGTGGGATTCTGGAGCACAGATAAGACAGGGCAGGCTGGAAGTCCTTAAGATCAGGGGAATTAGTACAGCAGATTCAGTACGAATTAATAAGAACCTGAGCACATCACCAGAATAATTTGATTCACACAAGGTATTTTCCTGAAGAGAAGGGTGAAGAGAGAGTAAATCTAGGATGCAGGCAGGCTGTGAGGTGTGGTCAAGAGCGCAGACACTGAGCAGCCGGAAGCAGCCAAGGGCACTTGGAACCGCCATGTATTCCACAAGCAGACCAGCCCATGTCACAAGTATGCCAAGGGTTAGAGCTCTAGACAGCCTTCTGGGTCCCAAGAAAGGAGTGAGACTCGTTTCCAAACACCATAAGTGGAAACACTGACTTTCCTTTGTGGGTCAGCTAGGTCAACGCTAGATTTCATCTACAAGGGCTTTGAGAAAACTGAGAGTATAGTATCCCAGCAATGCAAGAGTCCTATCAGAATAACAGGGAGATCAAAGTCATGTAGATGATATATTTTTTTAATAAACTTTTTTTATGGAGGTAAAAAGTACTTACTATAAGGTAAAGTAATCTTAAGTGTATAGTGTGATGAATGTTTGCATCTCTGTGCATGTGTATAACCCTCCTGTGGACCATACTAGGGGACCGTGCCAGCACTCACACATTTCTTTCATTCCTCTTCTCAATCAGTCCCCTCTCCCCACCAGGATAAGCATTCTTCTGGCTTCTATAACCTTCTGTCAATCCTTGATCTTTCAATTTCAGTTTTGACTTCTATAACAATAAGACTGAAGGCAGAGCGGCAGGGGCTCAACCAGATGAGCCAATCACTGGTTGTGTGACCTCGTGCTGATGACTTAGTCTTACTGTGTCTCAGCCACTCAGTCTTTGCATTCATTACCTGGGACTAATAACATGAGAGAGAGATTATAAGGACAAATAAGGGAAAATGAGGCAAAACAACAACAAGAAAACTACTTCCCAAAATGAGTGCTACTGATATTCAGAGGAACCCCAGAAAGAATATAGTATGTAATGTCATTAAATATATATTATCAATTTATTCTTACCTCATCTGAATATTTTCTTAATTAGTTTATTTCTAGTATAGAACTATGGATTGCTAAGTAAATGAGTATCATATTTGATAAGCCATTCATAACAAAAATTGAAGAGTTAAAAGAATTATTTAGTTACAGCTATACCTAGCTCTGTTAATAATAATAGTCATAACAGTTGTATGTAAATCATATTTTTGTAAGACAAATCACATGAAATATACAAAGGATAGGTTAATATATAACTGAACTTATTGATCTACTTTTATTTATATTTACCTTTGCATTTAATCTCTGAAAAAGGAAAACCCAACTTATACTTGTAGGAAAAAAGCATCTAAAAATACTTCTTTCAACTAAGTGTGAATGACTAATATCTGGATAAATTTATCTAATTTAAACATGTATTCTAGGGAGAAGCTTAGGTCATTGACCTAATACTAATATCTGATTTCAAATAATTGACTTTGAAAACATGAAACAATAGCAATAACATTAATAATGGCACATATTTATATAGAGAGCTTTCCCATTGATTGTACTTATACAAAACCACAATTCCTAATGCTGTGCTATGCAACCAAAATGGAATTTTTTTTCTGAGTAGCCTTCTAATGGGAAAAATAGGATCAACTGATGAAAGTTTCAGAGAAGCAGATTTTCATTCAGTTAGGAAAACTATTAAATTATCAGATGTACCCAAATAGATTGAGATGCTTCCCAAATACATTGGGAACACCCTGGGAGGTATCAAGTGTCAGCTACATGATTATACCCCTTGGAAAAGATGCTAGAAGGAGACTCCAGTAAATGGGTCGTCAACCTGGAGGACCATTAAGATTCCTCTACAGCTTGAACACAATATGTTTCAATGTCTATTTTTATGGTGATGACGTATAATGAAATTAAAAGAGCAAAAGAGGAGAAAAGAAAAAAGAAAAACTTCCCACTCCTATGCCCACATTATTCCTTGGATTTACCTCCACACATATCCTCATTCACTTATTCCACTCCCCAAATGAGAAGGCAAATGAGATTTATAAGTGCTATTTAAAAAATTAATAAAGATGTTCGTAAGGTGCTAACCAGCATAGAGAAACTATTCAACAGGAAGATTTTCATGTTAAACTGCCTTAAATATCAGACCAATATTATCCCAGTATAGTTCAAACACCAATAAAAGAATAAAATGGATGTATACCTCCAGGGGACATTGACATTTTCACAGGAGAAAGAATGAAACTTTAGTACCTTCTTTGCTTACTAGCTTCGTCTTGTCAACTTTCGATCCTGCAGTTAATAGAAATGTTTCAATCTCCTAATGTCTGAGCTGGCCCACTATGTAAGCCAGGCATGGGGATACCTGCCTTTGAAAGTAATATGTAAAAATGGGAGGCCCTGGGTGGTGGTAAATGCCAGGATACATCTTTAGGACTTTGAGCCAAGAGCAGAAAACTAAAAATTTTTAGTAATCTATAGGTTGAACTATATGAAATTACCATTTTTGTAGATCAAAAAATGTTGAAAATTGGCAAGTTCATATGGTTCAAATTAGATAAATGGGAAAAAATAGGGGATTTGTCTTTGAAGCTACATTTGCATAGAATCTGTACAAAATTTATGTAGATAATGTGTTTATTTGGGAGTAGCTCTCAGGAAACTGATATATTTTGGGTGTACTGCCAAAATCCCTAAACTTCCTCTTGTCAATGTTAGGGATAATCAGATAAATGAAGACAAGGATAAGATATGATAAAGTATACAAGGTGCATTATAATTTAAAATGCAAAGATGGCACTGAAAATATTTGGTTGACTTTTTAAAAATAAAGTGAAAAAAATGAAGCAAGTTCTAAGAAGACAAACTGTGGGGTTCAGGAATTAAGGCTTAAAAACCTTTCAGAATTTCTGCTAGGACTACACATTTATCATTATCCTAGTGTATAATACTTTATAAGGTACAAGGGTTTGGCAGTAGACTAATTACACCAGCAGCCACAATGACGGGGCCTCCCTGTACCCAAACCATTTGTCTTGAAACTTGATACTCCACTACCTGCTCTGAATTTGGGCTCACTGAAATTACCATGTAGCCCCATACTTTACCACTCTCTCTCTTGCTCAACTTTGAATCTTGCCACTGCCGTGAGAACAAGGTGGACTAGCCTGCTAGAGGATGAATGAGCACACGGAGCAGAGTCTGCTATCCCAACCAAATTACCACCTGATCACAGACCCATGAGCACGCCCATCCAAGAAAAATCAAGACTGACCAAGATTAACAGAAACTTCTCATGTTTCTGAAGTTGGTCCCATAGTCATAGCTTCTATGTCTCACCACTGTTTTCCACTACTCATTCTTTATTTCAGTTGCCTGAAGCAAGCACTTTATTTGGTGTGGCATCTTGCCTGATGGAGTGACCCAAACCTTCACTTCTGAAGAGTCTATAGCATTAGCAATCATCACTGTCTTGGGTTGTTTAATTTTCCATTGGCTTTAATCACAGGGCATGGGAGTTCTAAAAGGCACCCAGGGAAACCATTAGTATTTCAGAGTTCTGCTTTACCCTTGTGAAGTAGCTATCCAATTTTACCTTGATAAACGGGATAAATTACTCCAGCCAGCATAAGTAACCCTCTTTTTTGCCTATTAATTACTAGTATTAAGAGCCCAAAGTATTCAGAGGACAATCCAAACTTTCAGTTTAAATATTTACTTGAACCATTGTTGTGTCGTCTGGTAAAAGCATTCTTCATTTGGGAACTACCTTCTAAACCATCAGAACCAAAAGTTGCAGGGAGGGAAGCAAACATTTTTTGACACAGGGGGTTCATAGTGAGAGGACCCACTTCCATAGCCATCTTGCCTATGGTAGAAATGTCACCATATATTGGACTCTGATTTAGAGAATGTAATACAGCCTACCTGGCATTTTCTAGACTTCTAGGTATTGCCACCCCAGTTAGCACTATTACTGTGACTTCAAAACCCATCCTACCACTCTGCAAGGCCAGCTGCTTCAGAGTGATGAAGAACATGGTAAGACCAGTGAATTCCATGGGCATGAGCACATTGCCGTACTTCTTTGGCTTTAACATGAGTGTGTTGATCAGGAGCAATGGTGGGTGGAATACCACAACAGTGAATAAGGTATCCCATAAGTGCAGAGATTTTGGTTTTGTCAGAAGCATTATGGGTTGGTGAGGGAAATCCACATCCAGAGTGTGTATGCCAGTGAAAACAAAGTTCTGCCTCTTCCATGATGGAAGTGGTCCTACACAGTCAACTCACCACCAGCTGGCTGGTTGATCCAGAGAATGCTATTCTAACAGGTACTTGGTGTTGATACTTGCTATTGGCAGATTGGACACTCAGCAATGAATGCAGCCAGATTGGCCTTGGTTAGTGAAATACCACATTGCAGAGCCCAAGCATAACCTCCATCCCTACTGCCATGGCCACTTTTTCATGGGCCCATGGGAAGAATGAGGTAACTAGGCATATAAACGACGGACATTCATAGGATGAGTCATCTTACTCAGTTGATTATGAAGATCCTCCTTACCCTTCAGCAAGCATTCACATTGGAAAAAAATATATGAACACTCTCTGCCCATCTAGTCTATCTACATATCTCTTCCCCAAACCTTCTTGTCACCAACTTTCTCTAGAACCACTTCCAGTTCCAACTTCTTTATCAGTTATGATTCAATCAGATGAGCAGAACTTCTAGTAGATGGAAGATAGAATGAGAGGAAGGAAGGAAGGAAGGAAGGAAGGGAGGGAGGAAGGCAGGTTGGTTGATTTTAGGAATCTGACCTTAAGCGATTGAAAGAGTTGGTTATGCATTCTATGTGAGGCTTTTGTTTCTAAATCTGGTGATGGATGCTAATGTCCACAGAGCAGCCAACTTGGGAAGAGAAGGTGGATACAAAGCAGAGAAAGCAAAGATAAACAGGGACCTGTGAGGGTGAGCCGTGAGGACCAACTGGAGCTTGCATCAATCAATCACTCACTCCTCCAAGCCTCTGACTTAGACAAAAGGGGTGTGCTGAACACTTATCTGTCTCAGAATAGGAAATCTGGAGCAAGAGATCTAGAGTGAGCTGGAGGAGCTGCAGTCTGGCTGCTGCCCTTCCAGGGGTGAGCCAGGAGATAAGGCAGGATGTGGGTGTGCTGTTACAGCACCACATCTTTACACCAGCCTCCAGAGCACAGAAAGAGTGAGGCTTCACCTTCACCTTCCACATCCTGAGCAGAACATCTTTGGTGGCCCACACCAACCCAGAACTATGCACAGAAGGGAAACCTGGGAAACAGGTCAAGCTTAGCCAGGTTGACACACTAGAAACTCATCATCACAGAACCCAAGCATTTTTGTTTCTGTTCTTTCTTTTTTTCTTTTACAGCAGTTGCTCACTGTGGCAGGCCCTTGAAGGGTTGGCCTCTGCTTGGGCCTCAAAGAAAAATAAATTCAGGGATTCTGGTGGTAGCATTAATTATTTCTCTCTAGAAATTAGAAATGAAATTCAATGTTTTTCAGTTCATAATGATCTTAAAATTAAAAAAAAAAAACTAATTCCAAGAGTAAAAATTAAGAAAATTGTATAAAAGTAAATCAACACTTCATGTAATAAATTAATAATAACTTGTTTTGATTTTTATGTGCTTTTCCTCCAAAATTTGTTCTCTCCTATTGCCTCTCTAAAAATGATTACTTTCGGTTTCTGCTTAACACTGTGAATAACACCAAATCCAAATAAATACAGTGACTTCCTTTCTTTGTGTTATTATCATAAGGCTCATTCTTTTTTCTCTCCCCCACCCCCTTTCCTTTCTCTTTCTGGACCTCAGGTACACATAAATTAATTTTCTCTGCCTCTTGGTTTGTGGTACATTATCACTGTTTATCTCAGCCCTTCCTTTATTTTTCTTATTATTTCGTAATTTGGGTTTGCTTTGTCACACATCTCTAAGCTTATTCCTCCTTTTTCTACCCAAGACCTCTAAGGTGGGTAAGAAAAAGGGACAGGATTCATCCTGGAGTTGCGGTGAGGTTGAATAAAAGTGAAGAGAGTTATACAAAGACAGCATTTATAGCAGCATCTAGCACTGGGTAGTTGAGTTATACCTGAGCACATACCTAAATGGACTTTCATGCTGTTTTAAATTTTAAACTTACTTTAAATTTTTGAACTTACCAAATGAAAAAAAAAAATGATACAGTCTCAAAGTCTTTTAAAATTGAAACACTAGTCTTCTGCATAAAGAACATATTTCTTTAGCATTTAAAGTACATTTTCTTCCTTTATTTTTTCCTGGAAGAATACACAAAAATCTTTTTCTAAAAACCAAGGAAATAAGACTATTTGGTTAGGAAAATTTTAGCCCTGAAAACAGTATTATGAATTCTATCAGGATCAATTTTATGACCATTATATTACACAGGTGAATACATACATAAAGAAAGGAAAGACTTTTCTCACCTAAATAACCCGATCATTAAGTGCAAATCATTGTACCCTGAAATGGAAATAATTTGGGTGGGGGAGGAGGGAAAGGAAGGGAGTCAAATGGAATAGTAATTTTGGAAAATAAGCTTATTTGGTGGTTTTTGAAAAGGCTTTTCCTGTGTTTTCTTGCTTCTGAATTTAATCCACACATCAGCCCTTGAAGACCATCAGTGGGTCTACGGAAACAGCTGTTCTCTCTCAGGCTGCATGTGTTTGCATAATAGACCCAAGGTGCTTCCTGTAATTCTCACCACTAGTTCGGGTGAGATAGGGCAGGGTAAGTACCTGTATGAGCAGCTAGCAGGCGTAGGTGTAGTGGGTCCCATCGCGTGCAGCCTAGATCCCCTTTTAGGACTAGGACACCCACTTCTTTACCTGTAGGTGGTTGGTGGCTGACAGCTCTCAGTTGTGTTTCTCTATGGGATTTGACTTCAAGCCAAGAAAGCCATCTCTGTTCTATTCAGGACCACCCTTTCTCCCAGAGGGCAACTCTCATTGAGTGCCTGGTACACAGTGAGGTGAGGTACCCTTGCCACAAGGGTGGGGCAACTCTGAAGGGCTCCCCTGGCTGCAGAGCTCCCCATGGCATGGGGTATCACATGAGAGCTGAGTTCCGACTGCTTCAGAGTTCAACCTCTCCTTTCCTGTAGGTGTTAACCCCAAGGGGGTCTCCCACAAATTTCCTGCATTTAAATATCCATATATAAGGCATTTTATTATCTGAGGTTTACATATTTAATAATAAATCTAAATGTTTCTCTTTGCAGTTGGATGTATGTGTCTATGTGTGTACATGTGCACTATGTAAACAATATAAGCTCAGAACTTCGGTAAGAATGTTCAATATGCAATCTAAAGGGATGACCTTAAACTTAAGGGTACTATGATTAAAGAGAACTCTGTCTGCCTTTCTTATGGCTCATCAAATGTCAGTAGATATAACTAATTTTAACAATAAATAATTATGGCAACAACCAACACACCAGGAATGCTGTCTCACTTTTGGATTGAGTCTGTTCTTCTCCAGTGTTAAGCTGACAGTAGCTGCAATGACTCAGGCCAACATGAGGGCTTTTGAAAAGAACCTCCTCCCACCAGCTACCATTTGTGTTAGGCAGCAATGCTGTGATCGGGAGTTCCCTGAGTTCTGTTCGGTCCACAGGGTCGGCTCTGTGCACACAGTTTGCTGGGCTCTGTAGAGTGCCATTCTCAGAGGATGAGAGCCCAGCCTCAGCTGTGTTTGCTTTTGGTTCTAGTCATTTACAACTGTAACTCAGTTCACGCATCAGACAATTTGTAGGTGACACAATGACGAGTCTGAAGGGAGGCCTCTCATTCTGTTCCTGGATTCCCAGAGCAATTCTTCTCCACCTTGGCAGAGAAGTATCCCTCACGGCCCTCGGCAACACAAGCCTATTACCAGGGGCTTATAGGATTACCTGAAGCAGCTGCTTATGGGAAATTTCTTTTAGTTGTTGTTTTTCCTGAAAGCAGATAGGTTCTGCATGCTACTCTGGAATATATCCATTTTATATGCAAATAGTTTAAATTGTTTTTTTTTTTTTTTTTTTTGAGACAGAGTCTCACTCTGTTGCCCAGGCTAGAGTGAGTGCCGTGGCATTAGTCTAGCTCACAGCAACCTCAAACTCCTGAGCTCAAGCGATCCTCCTGTCTCAGCCTCCCGAGTAGCTGGGACTACAGGCATGCACCACCATGCCCGGCTAATTTTTTTTTTTTTTTCTCTATATATTTTTAGCTGTCCATATCATTTCTTTCTATTTTTTAGTAGAGATGGGGTCTCGCTCTTGCTCAGGCTGGTCTCGAACTCCTGAGCTCAAACGATCCGCCCACCTCGGCCTCCCAGAGTGCTAGGATTACAGGCGTGAGCCACTGCGCCCGGCCTAAATTGTTAAATAACTTAGTTCCTCCATTTCCTAAATTTTCAACCAACATCAACACTCCGTGAATACTTGTTTTGTGGTTTTAACGCCCTAGTTAAGCACCAAGAACTGGATCTCCATTTGAGAAGCGCAGACCTGTGGTGACGCCACATGGTAACTGGGTCAGGTGAAACAGGTTCACTGGAAGCTCAGTTCTGTTAGTGACAAGTGACATGGGTATTTAGCATCTGTAAGGGCTTGCACCGGCTACATTTCCAAGAACCACAATATTCTATCATGACACAGGAAGGTTGTTTGTGAGTTGTCACTGGATCATGCAAGAAGATGGTAAACAGCATTAAGTTTGGGTAAAAGAAGTAGCATGGAACATCCAGATCTATGCACTATTTTTTTAATCTCTATGAGAGTGATTTTGTCAGAATTGGTTTTTGTTTAGATTATGAAATTGGAAACTTGTCTTCCAACTCTAGTCTCTCTCCATTATCCCTTTGTTAGGTTGATTTCAAAATTGCTGTTGCCCCTGCCTGAGTGCTTCATGTATCTTTCCTGCCCCACCTGCCTCTACTTTGTCCACCCTCAATACACACACACACACACACACACACGCACACACACCCCACACACAATTATGGTACGATGGCTGAGTAGGGCATGCAACAGTCTATCAAACAATGGTAGACAAGTCGCCGATTACCTATCATATTTGTATAACATTTTATAGGACAGGGTGATATTTACATTTAGGTTTAATGCTTTCTATGATCATCTAAAAAGGGGTTGATGACAAGAGCTCTTTATGACATGGAATTAATAGAACGGAGGGATGAAAGACAAGATGACAGAAGGGATGACCAAAAGCAAAGCACAGAAAAGTGGGGGCACATTTCCATTTTGTTCTGTTCCCACAATAACCATGAAGGAAGGCAAGAGCTCTTAACATCTCTTTAATGTGCTGAAAACTAAGAACCCGAGAGAAGTTATTAATTGGCCCCAGACACAGTCATACTGCTCTGTGGAGTGTCCAAGATTCTGAGTCCAGGGTTTGTATTTGAGCACACCTCTCACTTCATTCCATCTGTCTCTCAATAAATAATTGATGGTTTGAGAAAGGTGCTAGTCAAGTCACTTCCTCACTCTGAACCTCATCTTCAAAATGATGGCATTGGGCAAGATGATCTATGAGGTTCTGTTAACACTAACATTCTAAAATTCTATTATTTTTACAACACAGTTGGGGCAAGCCCACATATCTCCTAAGTTCTTATTCTAGGTTCATTTTCTACACTACTTACAGCTCCTCCTTAGGCTCTATGGAATTCCCCAAGGCAGTGATGGATGGGGATGGCAGGGAGAATGGATGATGTTCATCTTACTCTGTCTACATCTGACTATGACGGATGGCAGGACACACGTTGCTTAAAATCTGATGATATGAAGGTGGGAATAGCTTGGCCTCTATTAGTCAGCGATAACAGAAGATGGTCTGAAATCTGTTTGGACCCATCCAAGAACTACACGAAGTAAGTCATCACTTGCTTTAAACAGTTTTCTAAGGATGGTTAATATCCCTATGAGGTAAGCCAAACAGGTACTGTCTTTTTGTTGGATACTATAAACATAAAATTCTTAATTTTTTTTTTTTTTTTTTTTTGAGACAGAGTCTCACTCTTTTGCTCGGGCTAGGTGCCGTGGCATCAGCCGAGCTCACGGCAACCTCAAATTCCTGGGCTTAAGCAATCCTTCTGCTCAGCCTCCCGAGTAGCTGGGACTACAGGCATGTGCCACCATGCCTGGCTAATATTCTTCTATATATAGTTTTAGCTGTCCAAATCATTTCCTTCTATTTTTAGTAGAGACGGGGTCTCGCTCTTGCTCAGGCTGGTCTCGAACTCCTGACCTCTAGCAATCCTCCGGCCTCAGCCTCCCAAAGTGCTAGGATTACAGGCATGAGCCACCACGCCCAGCCAAAATTCTTAATTTTTTTAAACTAAATTTCAAAGAGTGAAATAGATTTAGAATTCCATGGTCCTTTTAAGTAAAACTCTCCAGATACCTTCATACCCAGAATTCTGAATAATACTTTAACCTTTCTTAGGTTATTACTTACAAAATTATTCCTGGTTCTTCATGGATATAGTTCTCTTACTAATTTTTTTTCAGGTCATTGGTCTGGGTTATTCAAAAGCCATTTTGTGAGTTTCTCTGGGTTTGTAAATAAATTAAAACTTTGTTTCAAAGTCCAATTTTGAAAGAATAAATAATGATTTTGTGGGATGAGGAATGAAGTATGTTTTATCAGAAATATTCTTTTTTTTTTTTTTTTTTTTTTGAGACAGAGTCTCACTCTGTTGCCCAGGCTAGAGTGAGTGCCGTGGCTTCAGCCTAGCTCACAGCAACCTCAAACTCCTGGGCTCAAGCGATCCTCCTGCCTCAGCCTCCCGAGTAGCTGGGACTACAGGCATGCGCCACTATGCCCGGCTAATTTTTCTATATATATATTTTTAGTTGTCCATATAATTTTTTTCTATTTTTAGTAGAGACGGGGTCTCGCTCTTGCTCAGGCTGGTCTTGAACTCCTGACCTTGAGCGATCCACCCGCCTCGGCCTCCCAGAGTGCTAGGATTACAGGCGTGAGCCACCGCGCCCGGCCAGAAATATTCTTAAGTATTTTTAACATGATAAACAAAAAGTTTGTGCATACAATAGCTAGTTTTTATTTTATTTTTCATTGACAAAAATAATTATACATATTTATGGAGTAAAATGAGATACTATGACACATGTATAAATCGTGGAATGATTAAATTAGACTAATTAACATATTCATCGCCTCACATATTTATCATTTCTTTGTGGTGAGAACATTTAAAATCTACTATTTAACAAATTTGAAATATACAATATATTATTATTAATTATAGTTATCATGATGTGCAATAGGTCACTAGAATAGATCATCTTGTCTAACTAAAACTTTGTGTGTGCTGTGAACAATATCACACCTTTCCCAATCTCACCCCCACCAGCTTCTGCTACTCTACTCTCTCTACTACTATGAGTTCAAATTTTTAGACTCAACATATAAGTAAGATCATGTGGTATTCATCTTTCTGTACCTGGCTTAGCATAACATTCTCCAGGTTCATCCTTATGGTTGCAAATTACAGAATTTCTTTCTTTTTAAAGCTTGAATAGTATTCCATTGTGTATATATACCACATTTTCTCCATCTATTCATCCACTGATGGGCACTTAGTTTGTTTCCAGATCTTAGCTATTGTGAATAATACTGCAATGAATGCAGGGGAGCAGCTATCTCTTCAATATGCTGATTTTACTTCCTTTGGATATATACCCAGAAGTGTGATTGCTGGGTTATATGCCAATTCTATTTTAAGTTTTTTGAGGAACCTCTGTACTGCAATAGTATAGCTATTTCCAAAACAGCTATGCTGATTTACATCCCCACCAACAATATACAAGGGTTCCCTTTTCTCCACAACCTTGCTAACACTTGATATCTTTCATCTTTTTAGTAATAGTCATTCATCGTGGTTTTAATTTGCATTTCCCTGATGATTAGTGATGTTGAGCCTATCTTTATATAATCTGCTGGCCATAGGTATGTTTCTGCTGAGAAATGTCTATTCAAGTTCTTTGCTTATTTTTTCATAACATATCCATACGACAGAATGCTCTTCATTTATAAAAAGGAACAAGCTACTGATACATGCTACATTGTGAGTGAACCTCAAAAACATTATGCTAAGTGAAATAAGTCAAACACAAAAAACTACATAATGTATGATTTCATTTATAGGAAGTGTCCAGAGAAAGGAAACCTATAGAAACAAAAAGTAGATCACTGGCTTTCTGGGCCTGGGGATGGAAATGTGTGTTAACTGTGAACAAACATGAGAGATCTTTGGGGGATAATCAAAATGTCCTAAATTGGTTTGAGTTGGTGGTTGTACAAGTCTGTAAATTTGCTAAGAATTATTGAACTTTACACTTAATAAAACAGGTGAATTTTATGGCATATGAATTATACTTTGATAAAGCTAGTTGGGGTCGAGAGAGAGAGAGAGAGAGAGAGAGAGAGAGAGAGATTGAGTAGATGCTCATCTAAATGCCAGTTGACATGGATTAGCCTACTGCTGGCTCAGGAATCCAGCTAGCTGAGGTAATGCAGCTGTGGTGGGCTGATATACTTTCTTAATTTGGGCTCTGAGTCACTTCCACTTCATCTAGATACATGAGATTCATGGTGTTCCAGCCAGCACAAACCATCTTCTTACCTATTGGACAGCAGAGGGTGACAGATGCTGACTCATTCTCTCCCCAATAGCCTAATCAACATGAATGATTCACAATTATACTGCCTCAGGCTCCCAACTTTGTTCTTCAAAGCTGTGGTAGCTTTAATCTCATTTGCAGCTATGAGGTGGGGCCTTACCATAGGCATCACTCTTGGCTTTCAGAGATTTGTCAATGGCAACTAAACATCAAGGACAGGACAAGGTCACCAAAAGGATTCCTGGACGAGGTCAAGCTACAGAGAGAGATGCCATGCTCATAAATTGAAACAAGGTAATTTTGTATGTTATCTGGTGAATGTAGGGAATTCTGTTTCTCAGCTTCCTTTCCTTGATTTTGATAATGAACCACTTCTGGGGCTGAGTTTATCATTTCCAAAGAGAATAAATGCAAACCAGGTCTCCACCTTAGGCTGGTTGCACAATCTCTGAAAAAATAGCTATTCCCTGAGTCTGTATAAAAAAAAGTTTGTGGCAGAGAATAAAAACAAAGAGAAAATTTCCCCATTGTTTCAAGAGAAAGGTAGAATTAAGGAGCGCATTGAAGGGCTAGAAGGATCTCTCCCTACATAAACTAAGGATAGGACCAAGCAGTACTGACAAGTTAGATACTTCTACTGATGTCTTTTCACATTTATAATGTCCATGGGACCAGGACTTTGTCAAGTTCAGAGCTGTACTGCCAGGACACAACAGAGTGTCAAGCACATAGTTGTACTCAATAATGTTCTCATTATATGATTGAGCAAAAAGTTGAATTCAGCTTATAAATGCTTTTTTTTTTTTTTTCTTTTTTTTTTGAGACAGAGTCTTGCTCTGTTGCCCGGGCTAGAGTGAGTGCCGTGGCGTCAGCCTAGCTCACAGCAACCTCAAACTCCTGGGCTCAAGCGATCCTCCTGTCTCAGCCTCCCGAGTAGCTGGGACTACAGGCATGCGCCACCATGCCCGGCTAATTTTTTCTATATATATTTTTAGTTGGCCAGATAATTTCTTTCTATTTTTAGTAGAGACGGGGTCTCGCTCTTGCTCAGGCTGGTCTTAAACTCCTGACCTCGAGTGATCCACCCGCCTCGGCCTCCCAGAGTGCTAGGATTATAGGCGTGGGCCACCGCGCCCAGCCTATAAATGCTTTTAAAGACATAGGAAGAGATAGGAGAAACTTCTTAAGCTAGATAAGATCTCAGAGCTAAAGTCATCTTCAAAGGCAAGTGACAGAGTCCTTATGGCCAAGAACAGGAAGAGAAAGATTCACAACCTCTTCCTTGTGGCTATAGGCAGTTAAGAACAATACTTATTAGAGGATGACCAGAAACCACATGAGCACTTCAGATATATAGGTTTGTGATGTCTCTCTTTTTAAAAGTTTTCCCAAGATATTTTTTAGGGTACCATGCTATGTGGGGTACTAGGGTGGTTAGATTTTGTGTGAGGAAGAGGCTAGAGCCAACAGCAATTTGATGTTCTTTCCTAAAATGATACTTGGGTTCTTCATGCTCCAGACATCTCTAGAGCAGAAGGTACAGCTTAGAACCCTGTATGGCTTGCAAATGACTTTCAAGTACAAATCTCAGTAGCTCATCATAAAAACCTTTAATGGTGAGTAGGGAAGGTATTATTCTCATTTTATGGTTAAGGAAACTGAAACCAAAAGAGATTAGGAGACCCTCCCAGGAAGTAGCAAAGCCAGAAATCGAATCCAGAGCTCCTTATTCCAAATGCAGTAAAAATTCTTTCTTATAATACACCCTAATGGGAAACATACCACAGCTGGCTCACTGGCCCGGGCCACTTCCATCAAAGTGGACTTGCTTGTTGGTTTTGCTCGTCATGTTTTCAGATCAGTCAAAGAAGAAGATTCACAAAGCACCACAAGCTGTTGTGCTACGGCCATCTACATATCCCAGCATGATACAGACCCTGACTATAAGAGCAAGAAGAGACATAAAGTCCTCTGGGACCAGGCTCCATATTTTACAGCTGAGGAAATGGCAGCACGTAGAGCCCATGACAGGTAAGGATAAAGCCAGTACCAACCTTGGAGGTCAACCACAATGGTGACTGACCCCCTCAGTGTTCCTTCCACAGCCCAATAGTCAGTCTTCTCAGTTAAAAGCAAACAGCAACCCCGCTCTGGAAGGAAATAAGATAGAGCATTTTATTGCCATCTCTGTGTTATTATTCTCCATTATTTTTTCTATGACTATCAGTCTGAGTTCTCATAACTGCATTATAATGTCTTTTAGGACAGAGCCTAAGTGGAATGCCTCATTCACTTACCCCAGAAATTACTAGTGTAAATTCTGGATGAGAACTTCATAAACAAATCAAAACCTTCACCACTTATGTCTAGGGTTAAAGGGAATGCTAACAAAATATATATTCATTAAAAATTCAAATTCACCAAAGCATTGTTACTCTTTAAAAATATTTGTAGGAGTGCTGTCAAAAGTAATATTGAACATAAAATCAACTTTGAGCAAAATTAGAGCTTGCAAAATCATTTTTCTAAACTTGAAAATTTTAATTGACATAGACCCAAAAGAACTGCAGCTCAACAAGATTTAACTCTACTTAAACACTCAGAAACTATACCATGCCATTGAGTTTGATGCCCTTAAACTCTCTCCAGCTTCTACTAACAGCAAGAGATGGGTAGGTCTTTTATTTGCTTATTTTCATTTTCTTTGACTCTTCATTTTTTCTGTTGTACCAAATCAAACTTTTGTTTTCTGAAAACCACCTCTGCATATCTGGTGCTACTACTTGGCAGCTTAAAGAATGGAATGGAATTGTTGGGGGAGTGATGGCCAGGGAAGAAGGCAAGCATTTCATATATCACTGCCCATTACAAACCAAAGTGGATAAATAATGATTTGCTCATCTGTAAAATGAGGGGATGTGTGGGGAGCGGTCTAGGCCTCCTAGTGTACCCGCCCAGGACATGCGTAGTCAGGCCCTCCACCTATCCCTGTGGGACACGCCTGTGGGACACACCTATCCGGGGCTATAAAAGCAGCTTGCATTTCCTGTTCGAGGTCTCTCGCCATGTAACTGTTGTAGATGCCTCATTAAACTACTGCTGGAAGAACTCCAACTGGTCGTGTCGTACTTGCTGGCAACTGCGGCGCGACAAGTGGTGCCGAGACCCGGGAACTCTCGCACCAGGCGGAGACGACCTCATTAGAGGTGAGTTCAGAACCGCAGTAGTAGAGGTAGAGTTGGACCCCCACCTTTGATCGTGCTTCACTATGGGAAATTCCCCGAGCGCCCAGCTGCTCCGTGCTCTACAGGAGCTTTTGGCTGCACGAGAGTTGAAAATCCCCGAGCGTGTCTTACGGCATTTTATGCAGGAAGTAGATCGTGTGGCACCATGGTTTCTCCACTCGGGCTCTTTCACCGTTCCGAGCTGGGATAAATTAGAGAAGGACTTTCGTTGTGCCCGTGCTACTGGGCCCCTTCGAGAGTGCGTCCTTCCTATTTGGGCACTGGTGCGCACCTGCCTAGAGGACTCGCCTTGTAGTATTCAAGTGCAGCAGGGGCAGCAGGCTCTGAGTGACTATCAAGATAGTATGTCAGAAAGGGATAAGGGTGGTCCGGACCGGCCGGGGCGTTCGAGAACCCGGTCGGAAGAAAAGCGGGGAGCCGCCCACAAGGGAGGGCGCTCAGGAAGGCGACGGGGACGCCCGTTGCCCGGCCCGTTATCTAGGGAGGACGTGGCTTGTAAAATGGCCGCCCTCCGTCTGTCTTCTTCTTCTTCTTCTTCTTCTTCCTCTTCTTTGTCCCGCTCTTCTTCCTCGTCTCGCGAGAGGGAGGCGGAGCTTTCTCCGGCCGATAAGGCGGACTTGGAGGAGGCAGTGACGGCGTATGAGGCGGAGCGTTATCGCCCGCCTCCGTATGCCTCCGCCCCTCCCCCACCAGTTGATGGCGGGGGAGGTCCATCTTTCATGTCCGACCGGGTTTGGAGAAAAGTTAGCCAGTGCTTTCCTGTATTTGAGGATGCCAACCAACAACGGCACCATGAGCCACTCGACTACAAGCTACTGAAGGACCTGGCCCAGGCAGTGCAGGCTTACGGTTGCAATGCTGCTTATACTAGGGGCCTGCTAGATCGTTTGGCTGCCCACGCTATGACTCCTAGTGATTGGGCCAGCACTGTGCGGGCTTGTTTATCCACCGGGCAGTATTTAGATTGGAAATCCCTTTACCAGGAGGCTTGTGTCAACCAAGCCCGTGTTAATGCTCAACAGGGTCAACCCGCTTGGAACGCTGATATGCTATTGGGTTTGGGTCAGTGGCAGAACAATCAAACCTGTTTCCCCGTACAAGTATATGCTCAGATTAACCAATTGGCCATAAAAGCTTGGCAGCAGCTGCCTAATCGGGGACAGGTTGCAGGTAACTTAACCAAAGTGGTTCAGGGACTTACAGAGCCTTTTTCTGATTTCGTGGCTCGTATGGTGGAATGTGCGGCCCGCATTTTCGGGGATGCTGACACGGCGATGCCCCTGGTAGAACAACTAGTGTTTGAGCAGTGCACTGAAGCCTGCCGCAATGCCATCGTTCCTTGGAAGAACAAGGGCCTTACCGCTTGGCTTAAAGCTTGCCGGGAGATCGGGGGCCCACTGACCTCTGCAGGACTGGCAGCCGCTATCATGGCTGCCCGGGAGAGTGCCAATGTGACCTGCTATAACTGCGGTCAACAAGGGCACATACGGCGACAGTGCCGGGCTTCTTCGCGCCCGCGCCCCCGGCCTTCCCGTGCGGTGCCGGAAATCTGCTCGCGCTGTGGCAAGGGGCGTCATTTGGCCTCTGAATGTCGATCCGTCAAGGATCTTCGGGGGCGGCCCCTGGACCCTGCAGGGAGTGCCCCCGCTGGAGGTGCTCGGCCTAAGGTCTTTAATGTGCCAAAAAACGGGAGGGAGGGCCCTCGACCCCAGGGCCCGCAAATGTATGGGGCCTTCCATCAGTCCCCGGCGACGCCAGCGCTGATGCCTCAGCTGCAATCGCCGTCACTAACGCCCCAAGGGAGGTCCGGCGAGCCACTTCGGGTTCCGCAGGATTGGACCTCCGTGCCACCACCCTCACAGTATTGACCCCTGAAATGGGGTGTCAGCCAATTCCTTCGGATTTTAAGGGACCCTTGCCCCCAGACTCTGTGGGTCTAGTGATTGGTCGCTCTTCCTCAACCCTGCGGGGCTTGCTTATCCATCCAGGAGTTATAGATTCTGATTTTACAGGTACAGTACAGATATTGGCGACGGCTCCCAGAGGGGTCGTTTCCATTTGCCCAGGGGATCGGATTGCTCAGTTGCTCTTGCTCCCGAGCCTCCATGCACGATTTCCCGCTGCCCCCCGTACACGGGGGACAGCGGGTTTTGGCAGTTCTGAGGTCAATGCTGCATATCTGTCCCTTCATATGGGTGAGAGACCTATGCTCCCCCTTATAATACAAGGAAAGTCTTTTTCAGGTTTGTTGGACACGGGAGCCGACTCCAGTGTCATGTCATCTAAATGGTGGCCATCCGCATGGCCCACTGTCCCTTCCACCCAGACACTTCAGGGTCTTGGCTATGCTGCCGCCCCTGATCTAAGTGCTGCTCATCTTCACTGGAAGGACTCTGAAGGCAATCAGGGCACATTTCGCCCTTATGTGATGCCTCTCCCTGTTAACCTCTGGGGCAGAGATGTTTTGAGTCAAATGGCCCTTCGTCTCACTAATGAGTATTCGCCACAAAGTCAACATATGATGCGAGAGATGGGCTATGTTCCTGGAAGGGGACTGGGGTCTCGGCTGCAAGGCAGAACCGAACCCGTTGAGCCTCAGCCTCGCCCCCCTCGGCATAGTCTGGGTTTTTCGTAGGGGCCACTGAGGAGCAACCGATACCCATCCCATGGCTTACGGAGAAGCTGGTTTGGGTGCCTCAGTGGCCCCTCTCCACTCCCAAACTCTCCGCTGCACGTGAACTAGTCGCTGAGCAGCTTCGGTTGGGACACTTGGAACCCTCTCGCTCCCCTTGGAACACTCCTATTTTTGTTATTCAGAAAAAATCAGGCAAGTGGCGACTGTTGCACGATCTTCGTGCAGTCAACGAACAAATGCAGATCATGGGTCTGGTGCAGCGCGGTCTCCCTCTTCTCTCCACCTTGCCCCGATTTTGGCATCTCCTTATTGTAGATATTAAGGATTGTTTTTTCTCTATCCCGCTGCACCCCGATGATAGAGAACGTTTCGCCTTCACTATTCCTTCCCCAAATCATGAAGAGCCTGACTCTCGCTATCACTGGAGAGTCTTACCTCAGGGGATGGCCAACAGCCCAACCATGTGTCAACTGTATGTGGCAGCAGCTGTAGCTCCCGTGCGCCACACCTTTCCTTCGATTAGGATTCTACATTACATGGATGATCTTCTTCTTTGTCATTCCGACCCTTCATATCTTCACCGTGCTTATGCCACTTTGTGTGCTCATTTCTCTTCCTACGGGCTGCACTTAGCACCCGAAAAGGTTCAGGAAGGTGATATAGGGGAGTTTTGGGGGGCCCATATAGGCCCCTTGTCCATTCGTCCTCAAAAAATTACTATTCGGGTAGATGGTCTTCACACCCTAAATGATTTCCAAAAGTTACTAGGTGACATCAATTGGCTTCGCCCTTATCTTCGCCTGTCCACAGCACAG
The DNA here is from genome assembly GCF_041146395.1 of Eulemur rufifrons. Taxonomy (NCBI): domain Eukaryota; kingdom Metazoa; phylum Chordata; class Mammalia; order Primates; family Lemuridae; genus Eulemur; species Eulemur rufifrons. The sequence continues at coordinate 18,363,718 of NC_090987.1, forward strand.
CTGAGCCCTTTGTTCCGGGTGCTGGAGGGTGATTCAGACATATTGTCCCCTCGCGTTCTGACTCCTGACGCACGACAGGCCCTTCGACTGGTCGAGGAGGCGATACAGCACGCCCAGTTGGTTCGGATCCAGCCTGATCAGCCTTTTTCTCTTTGCCTTTTGCCCTCTTTGGAGACACCTACTGCAGTTCTTTGGCAGGAGGGCCCTCTGCTCTGGATTCACGCGCATACCTCTCCGCGACGGGCCATTGAGCACTATCCTACCGTGGTTGCTGATCTCGCGTTGTCTGCGCTTAAACTCTCCTTAACTCATTTTGGGGCCCATCCTTCTGTTCTCCATTGCCCCTATACTAGAGCTCAAGTACAGATTCTCTGTGCCTCGGTAGACAGTTGGGCAGTCCTTCGATGCTCTTTTTCTGGTGTTATAGACAATCATTTCCCCAAGCACCCTCTTCTTCAGTTTGCTCTGCGACATCAGATTATCTTCCCCCGTGTCACGTCTTCTGACCCTCTTCCCAATGCTACTACAGTTTATACTGATGGGTCCTCTAATAGTACGGGTAGTTATGTTGTCAATGGCCAGGCCTTCACCGCTTCTTTTCCTTACTCTTCCCCTCAGCATGTGGAATGTGCCATCGTTGAGTTGGTCCTCCGTACTTTCCCAGGACCACTCAACATTGTCTCTGATTCTGTCTATGTCGTTCAGGCTGTTCGGTTGTTAGAAGTGTCTCATGCCTTGAACCCACGGAGTACAGTATTCTCTTTATTCTGTGCTGTCCGGTCAGCCATCCACTCGCGCAGTGCAAGGTTCTTTATCACTCATATTCGGGCCCACTCGCTCTTGCCTGGACCTATGGCTGCCGGCAATGCCCTGGCGGATCGGGCCACGAAATTATGTTGGCTTGCTTCTCCTTTGGAAAGTGCCCGCAACTTCCATTCGTTGTACCATGTCCCAGCTTGTACTTTACGCCTTAAATTTGGTCTCCCCCGCGCCTCTGCACGGGAAGTGGTCCTCCAGTGTGCGGACTGTGCACCTTTCCGCTCACAACCTTCCGTGGGCGTCAACCCGCGGGGCCTTCGGCCTCTCCAGGTGTGGCAGATGGACGTCACTCACATTCCCATGTTTGGTAAGTTGTCTTATGTTCATGTGTCCGTAGACACCTGTTCTGGGGTTATCCACGCCACTCCTTTAGCTGGAGAGCGCGCCTGTCATGTCGTCACGCACTGTCTAGAAGCATGGGCTGCCTGGGGCAAGCCTGAGGTCCTTAAGACTGATAACGGCCCGGCCTATACTTCCCGGGCCTTTCAACAATTTTGCCGCCGTCTCGGCGTTACCCATCGCACTGGCTTGCCCTATAACCCCCAGGCCCAGGGCATTGTAGAACTCGCCCATGGCACAATCAAAGTCTACTTACGAAAACAAAAGGGGGAGGCTGGGGCTTTGGGCGGTGGCAGGTCTCCCAAATCTGCCCTATCTCTTACTCTATATACTTTAAATTTTTTGCTGCTGGATGACCGTGGTCGCTCGGCGGCAGATCGCCATGTGGATCCTGGCCCCCCCCCTTTCCGAGCGGGTGATGTGGAAAGATGTGCTTTGTAATCAATGGAAAGGACCGGATCTGATTCTCAGCAGATCCAGGGGAGCTGTTTGTGTTTTTCCACAGGACGCCCCGGACCCTATCTGGGTTCCGACACGCCTCACGCGACGCCTCAGTCATCCTGCTGCTTCCTCGCCGGCTCCTGACGACGATGCTGTTGTGGCGGATTCTGCTTTCCCTGACCATGACCCTCCTCGCCCTGGGAGTGCTGTCCAGGGCGAAACGTCGTTGGGCCATCCTGCCTGTATTCCCGAGACCCCTGCCGGTGTCTCATGATTTGCAGATATTCCCCCGGTTCTTTATTACCAATGCTTCCCTAGGACTTCCCTACCTCCCGTGGTCCAACGAGTCTGGAGCGGTTCCCGGCAATGAATCCTATATCCTTGCTGGGTCCTTGTGCTTTACTACCATTATCCCGACTAACAGCAACCTGTCCTGTATACTTCTTGCCAACCAGACGGGTGCTTGGGTGGACCGGCCGCGTCCCCGCAACGGGACCTTTGCTAATGGGACTTTTGTGACAGGGATGTGGCCTGCGTTACACAAAACTGTGAACATTTGAGACCGCTGCGTCAGGCGCTCAGCTTTCCAACGTGACCTTCGGTCCCACGCCTGTTTGTCTCTGGCCTCCATTCATCTGGATTGTGGCCCGCCTGGAAAACCATACGGCCACCCTTAACTGCTCAACCGTAAACTGCACGTATACACGTTGCTGGAATGCCTCAGAACACAGGATGGCCGTGGTTGCACGCATGCCCCGGTACGTCCCCTGGCCGGTTGACGCACCGGATTCGTTGGTTCTCTTTCGACATCGTAGGGACTTTGGCGTGACAGCTCTTGTCTTTGCTATTGCAGCGGCCTCCGCTGCGGCCCTTACCGCCGCTTCGATCGCGGCGGCGGGCGCCGTACAAACGGCACAGGTCCTAAATAACCTGTCAGCAACGGTAGCAACTGCCTTGGACACACAAAGCTCTATCAACTCACACCTGGCGGGAGGGATTATGCTCCTAAATCAACGTGTGGACTTGGTTCAAGAACAGGTGGACAGTTTGGTACAGCTCGCCCAGCTTGGTTGCGAGCGACGACTGCCGGGATTGTGTATTACTTCGATCCCATATTCTAACCTTTCCCAGGCGGCCAATCTCTCTAAAGAGCTTTCTCGGCTGTTACAGGGCTCTTGGTCTGCCAATTTCTCCAAGCTAGCCACTCAGTTACAACTAGAAATCACCCATATTAATTCTACCCGGTTAGATCCTATGCTTACTGATGGCCTCCTCCCCACCTTTTTGTCGCTTCTACACGGGGTTCGGGAATGGGCAGGTCTTGGATCCCTGGGCCTGCTGGGATGTCTTGCTTTTGGCCTCGTGTTCTGGATGCTCATGCGTGTCCGTTGGCAGCAACAAAGGGATCGAGTGGTCATGGCTCAAGCCTTTGCTGCCCTTCATGAGGGCTCTCCTCCTGGAGTGTGGATAAGCATGTTACATACGGACGGCAACTACCGCTTTTCCCCTTGACAGCATGGCGTGGCCCTTGCACCCCGAGGGCTTGTCCCCATTGCACCGGGAAGGGCGCGCGACCCCTGTTTTGTGGTCAGCCCTTGCACCTTCATGAGCTCTCGCTCATTGCACTGAAGAGTGGTGACCATACGCCCCTTGGTGAACTGTGACCCTAGATCCGGACTGGGGCTTCCGTTCACCATGAGGCAAAAACAAAAGGGGGAGCTGTGGGGAGCGGTCTAGGCCTCCTAGTGTATCCGCCCAGGACATGCATAGTCAGGCCCTCCACCTATCCCTGTGGGACACGCCTGTGGGACACACCTATCCGGGGCTATAAAAGCAGCTTGCATTTCCTGTTCGAGGTCTCTCGCCATGTAACTGTTGTAGATGCCTCATTAAACTACTGCTGGAAGAACTCCAACTGGTCGTGTCGTACTTGCTGGCAACTGCGGCGCGACAGGGGTGGCCCTGGATATTCTAAGCACCCCTCAGTTCTCAAGTTGCAAAGACTATGATTGCATATAAACATTGACTCAATCAAGTGTTATCATTCATTGGGCTTAATAAGAAATACCAAGCAGCATCACTGAGCTGACTATAGGATTTATTTTTAAAACATATAAACCTCTATACCACTGGATAATATTTTTAAATTTGTTTCAGGCCTAGGTGGCTGGCAAGCCCAAAATGAAATCTTATTTCACTCCTAGTAGCAGATGCAATTGTTTTCTGAGTTCACGTATTTGCTGTCAGAGCCTGATAATTTTTTATGCCTGGGCCACAGCGAAAGTTCCCTTTGATATCTTGCACATACTTCACAAGATACAAAATCTTGACAGAGAAAAGAGGAAAAATAATAAACTAAAGAACAGGAAAGGAAGAGTACTCTCTTTCCAAAAAGGTATAGAATAAAGTCTAGTATTTTTTATGTCAGCATTTAAAGAATGACTTGTCTATTGATCTTACTCTGTTGTTGCATTGATTAGGATCAAAGCCTCCCTTGCTGCAATGAAAACAAGTTTTGTAAGCACCACTTTTAGGCATCGGCTATACTAATTTACAGGAAAATACAATGGCCAGGGGAAAATGCATGTACCTATTTTTAATAGGACCAGGCCTAAAATCATTCCTTATCTTATCAAGTTTCAAATAGAAATTAGTCATGTAATTGAAGAAGTTAACACTTGAATAACGTTTGCTTTTTGCTGAGCTCTGTTCTAAGTGCTTTACCTATTTTAAGTCTCACAACATTATGATATAAATGTAATTTTTAGCCCCGTTTTACTCATGAAGATAAAACTTAGATACAGAATTTTAAGAACTGTACTAGGTTGAATAACATCCCCCCAAAATTCCTGTCCACCCAGAACCTGGGAATGTGACTTTATTTGGAAATAGGGACTTTGCAGGTAAAATCAAGTTACGATGAGGTTAGAGTGGCCCCTAACTCCAATATGACTGGTGTCTTTATAAGAAGAGGAACGTTTAAAAACACGGAGACACATAGAAATGCCATGTAAGGACAGAGGCAGAGATTGGCTTGATGTGTCTACAGGCCAAGGAACGCCAGGGTTGTTGGCAACCATCAGAAGCTAGGAGACAGGCCCAAGCAGATTCTTCTCCAGCACCTCCAGAGGGACGGGGACCCCGCTGACATCTTAATTTCAGATTTCCAGCCTCCAGAGCTATGAGAGAATAAATTTCCGTTGTTTTAAGCCAATCAGTTTGTGGTAATTTATTAAAGCAGCCTTAGGAAACTAGTAAAGGGACTTTCCCTATTATCCATCCTACTGTGATTAGAACCTAGTCTGGCTCCAGAGCTCACAGGCTTAACCACCACTCTTCAGAGCATCTTATAAGTCATGGTATTGGCCATGGATGGCAAAGAGGAAAAATGGGTCAAGAGAACTGTAGTTCTACAAATTTGTCTCATGCTATAGCCCCAGAGGTAGTTAAGATTAATCAAAGTGAGCCCAAGTTATCTAACTACCTCTACTATCTTAACCTCTCTTACTTTTGTATCAATTTCTTTATCTATGAAATGGTGTATTAACAGTCACTCGATTGGATTTTTGCAGATTTATTGAGTTAATACATCAATGATGCTTAGGAGAGAGGTTGACATGTATTAAGTGCTACTAATTTATTGATTGTCATTGCTATCATCATCACTATTAAAAAGAATAAATTCCACCTGCCTCAACAGGTAGTTGAGATTTTTCTCAGACCTAGGATTGCGTCTTACTTCTACCACCTTTATTTTGTTATGTAGCCTTGGGCAAGTTGCACAACCTTTCTGAGCCTCTTCTGTTGGACATTGGGATATTAACACATGTCCACATCACAGAGTCACTGTGAGAATTAGAAATAATGCATATAAATATTCCACCCAGCGTTAGGAATATATTAATAGTAAGCAGAGGCTCACAGTCTGTGGTTGTTCTTATTGTTATCATGAACAACTCCATTGCACAATCTTTTCAATTAAGACATGCCTCCATTTCTCCAATCTGAATCATACTAATTGCAATTCAGGCTTTTTTTTTTTTTTTTTTTCTACTGTTCTACCCTCAGTGATACTGAAAGAGTCTAGATCTCTGGTTTTTGAAGAATAAACTTTCCTAATCTCTAGCTTGAATCAATTTCACAGGTTAAGGTAAACATTTCTACAAAACATGCATTTTTCTCTAGATGTTTGAACCAACATTCAAGCAAGACAAAACTGAGCCTTTAAAAACTATCTTTGTTATTGAAGAAAACTGTCTTTTGTTTCAAAGTGAATATTGAAATGTCTTCTGGGAAGATAATGAGATGGATGGGCTAATGAGAAATCTCTTTCCCGTGCCTTGTGAAATATGGATTTAATATTATTTTTCATTTTTCCTAGCATGTCTGCCATCCCATCCCCTTAACTTCCTATACCAGTGTGGCTTTATGGATTAGTTCCTTTATTTATTTTTAATTTTACATATACGTTTGGATAAATGGCTGTGTAGGTGGTAAGATGAATGGTTAATGAGAGGAGTTGTTGCTGATAACCAGGAAATGTAAAACCTTTAATCTCTGTCAGGGATATAAGGTAATTTTACTGTAGGAGTGACATTATAATGAACACCAAAATGGGATTTCCATTATACCTTTTCCTCTCCCCAACTCTTTTCCTCCCCCTATTTTATGTTGTTATGTAAATACCTAACTCAAGTCTACAAGGAAGTAGTCTTCTTTAACCCCACCTTGCAATGTAAAGAATGTTGCACACATAAAACCCTGTTATAGGCAGAGAGGGAAGCCTGTGTGATCCTCATTCCCTAGAAATTCTTAAAGACACTCAGCAGCATCTGTGGGTTTGCAGGCAAGCTTAAAGCTCAGGCAGCCAAGTGGAAAATAATAGAATCAGGATATTAGAGAAAGGGAGAGAGAAAATGAAAATGTTTTAGTTATTTGTGGTCATTGCCAAATATTTCTAGGTCTGTCCTTTTCTGCGATCATAATATGACTGTACTTTCTAGGCAGTTGGGTGAGGCCACATGAGGACTTCTGACAGGTGAGTGTGAGTAGAATTCATGTGTGCCATTTACAGGCTAAAGCATATAATTTGCACGTGAGACCTTTCAGAAGTCTCTTTTTCCCTCCTCCATGACCACCAGCATGGTAGATAGCAAATGAAATAATTGAGTGAAGAAGTCAGTAGTACTGTAAGTTTTTCTTACAAGATTCCAAGTCTCAGAATGTGGACAAAGTGGAGCACAGTCCCCAGGGCACCTATGTGGTATGACACAACTAAATCTCCATCGGTCTTAGTCACTGGGATTCTGGAGTTGTTTCAATGTGAAGTGTATTAATCCAGTCCATCCTTATTCTACAGGGAATAATAACAAAAGTAAAGGCCATCATTTTAACAAATGGAAAAATGTTTTTGGCAGTGGCAAGAGGTGGCTTGGGGGTTGGAAAAGGATTTAATACATCCCTCCCCACTTCTGCAGATTCATCAGCACCAACCTATCATCCACCACCACTTCTTTGATGTGGAAATTACTTTTTGTTATTAATTCTATAGAAGGGCTAGGCAAGAGCAGAAACAATTCCATTAATTCTCTTTCCAATCAGATTGTTAACCCTAACCACCTTCCAAGTAGGAAGCAGGAGAGTGCCACCAGCATGTGCTTCAGTATCATACACACAGCCATGGGTTGCCCTCTCTTGACCTTGGTTCTCGCCTTCCCTCTTGTTGCAAGTTGAGTTCTCTAGACACATATATACCATAATGGAGTTTTTTAAGGAAGATATATGTTAGAGACCAAGGCCAATGAAAGGAAGGGGGTGAAAACAGAATTGAGCAGAGGGAAGAGTTGAACTTCAACAACGCAGAACCCATGTTAGCCTCAACCTTCCCATCTAGGAGCCCTAATCAAGTCTTGCTCATCACAATGACCAGTATCAGGCAGAAGGGGCCAGATTTTGCACCCTGCCTCACGTCATCTCAAGAAGTCATGCCATGAGCTAGAGTGGCTCCCTACATATGGAGAACTGGGACTGCCTGGTGACTATACTCCTTGAAGTTAAGCATCCAGTCATTCCAGGAAGGGGGATCTGGGCAGAGCATCATCATGTCTAACGCGCCTGCCCTGTGAAAAAAACCCTCTTTCCATTTACTGGAAAAATGGTGTGGATCAAAAAGTAAACCTCATTTCTCTGAGTCATAAGATGCTGACTGATTTCATTATCATGTGTGGGAACTCTGAGGTAATCGGGCTCTGTAACATCTCTCAAGTAGTCTCTAAATTGGTGGGCCTGCTTCCAGTTTCTTCCCAGGTAAGTCCAACTTGCAAGGCACAATTAGATTAATTTTCATGAAACACCTCCATCGTATCACCTTCATGCTCAAAAACCTGCATAACTTCCATTTGCCAAGTTCCTTAGGCTTGCTTTTCCAGATGCAAGGATCTCCAGCAGGGGCAATTTCCTTCTCCCTATCCCAAGAGGTCCTGTACTCCAGACAAATATTCTCATGGCTCCCAAGAACAGCTTTGGCTTTACCACTCCTATATTGCTTCAGTCTGGAACTCTCATCCGCCTTTTCCCTGTGTCAAAATCTTTCACAATCCTGAATTCCCAACTCAATTGTATCTTCCTCTGAGAAGCTTTTCTTGGCCATCCTATTGAGAACGCTTGGCCTTCTCTGAACTCTTAAGAGAGTGTTACCTGTCATCTTGCTTTGTTGATATTTGTTTTGCATAGGGGTCTATGTTTTGGGGTCAGAGGATAGGCCCCCATTCAGTATCCCTCATGGCCTTTTGCAGTAGCTCAATAATAATGCAGGAGAAGGAGCCAGGGAACAATTATAGGAAAACAAGGTACCTTCTTTGGCCAACTTGTCTTAGTTTCCTTGTCTATAAGAAGGGGAAACTGAATTAGATTTTTCCCCTCAGTCATTTTTAGCTCAAATATTCTATGATTGATTGCAGAGCAATAAAGGGACTAGCATAGATCAGCCTCCTGGCAGACCAAAGCTCTTTTAAGTAGTTTCTATGAGAAATGGATAAAGGAACAGGCATTATCTAGCCTAGCCATTAAGTCACTGAGAGAAAGCACTGCCTTATGTTGAGTTTGGGCGAATCAAACATTCATTTCTGTTAGTGAAGAAACTGCCTCAAGAGACTCTCGAGTACAGAAAGACAGGGAAAGGATAAACAAAATGTGATAGTTATTTTTCCTCTGGGACTCTGAAAAGGGAAATCGTCTTAGAAGACATTATCAATCAATCTTCAACTATTTACTGAAATCCACTTGGTGATCATCAAAACCTCTGATCATCAAAACCTTTAAGTAGCATACCAAAGAAATAGTCAGTCTCCTGCCTTAACAGAGCTGACAATCGAGTTTGGCAGGCAAAAATGACCACATGAGACAACAGTGACTGCAAGTATTCATTTTATTGTATTTTGCTTTATTGTGCTTCACAGATACTGCACTTTTACAAATTGAAGGTTTCTGTCAACCCTGCATCAGGCAAGTCTATTTGTGCCATTTTTCTAACAACATGTGTTCACTTCAGTTCTATGTCACATTTTGGTAATTCTCACAATATTTCAAAATTTTTTATTATTACTATATCTGTCATGGTGATCTGTGATCAGTGATCATCGATGTTACTACTGCACTTGTTTTGGAGCACTCCAAACTGCACCCATTTAAGGTGGAGAACTTAATCCATAAGTGTTGAGTGTGTCCCAATTGCTCCACTGACCGCCCTTCCCCCTTCTTCCCCCCCTTCCCAGGCCTCCCTATTTCCCAAGACACAACAATACTAAAATTAGGCCAATTAATAACCTAAATGGACTCTAATGTTCAAGAGAATGGAAGAGTCACACGTCTCTCACTTTAAAGCAAAAGCTAGACGTGATTAAGTTTGGTAAGGAAGGCATGTCAAAAGCTGAAATAGGCCTAAAGCTAGATCTCTTGAGCCAAACAGCCATGTTGGGAATGCAAAGGAAAAGTTATTGAAGGAAATTAAAAGTGCTACTCCAGTCGACATACAAATGATAAGAAAGAGAGACAGCTTTATTGCTGATATAAAGAAAGTTTTAATGGTCTTAGTAGAAGATCAAACCAGCCACAATGTTCCCGTAAGCCAAAACCTAACCCAGACCGAGGAGTTAACTCCCTTTAATTTTATGACGTCTGAGAGAGGTGAGGAGGCTACAGAAGAAAAGTTTGATGCTAGCAAAGTTGGTTCATAAGGTTTAAGGAAAGAAGCCTTCAAATCTTCAAAAAACAGGCTGACTCTCTTATTGGAGGCTAATGCCACGGGTGACTTTAAATTAAACCCAATGCTCATTTAATATTCTAAATGTCTTGGGGCCCTAAAGAACTATGCTAAATCTACTCTGCGTGTGCTCTAGAAATGGAATAACAAAGCCTAGATGACAGCACATCTGTTTACAATATGGTTTACCGGATATTTTAAACCCACTATTGAGATCTACTGCTCAGAGACAAAGATTCCTTTCAAAATATTACTGCTCATTCATAATGGACCTTGTCATCTGAGTATTTTGATGGAGATGTACAAGGAGATTAATGTTGTTTTCATGCCTGCTAATACAATATCCATTCTCACAGCCTATGGATCAAGGAGTAATTTTTACTTTCAAGCTTTACTATGTAAGAAATTCATTTTGAAATGTTATAGCTGCCATAGATAGTGATTTCCCTGATGGGTCTGGGCAAAGTAAACTGAAAACCTTCTGGGAAAGATTTACTATTCTAGATGTCATTACGAACATTTGTGATTCATGGAAAGAGGCCAAAAATAGCAACATTAACAGGAGTTTGGAAGATGTTGATTCCAACCCTGATGGATAACTTTCAAAGGTTCAAGACTTCAGTGGAAGAAATAACTGCAGATGTGACAGAAAAAGCAAGAGAACCAGAATTAGAAGTGGAGCCTGAAGATGTGACTGAATTCCTGCAATCTCATGATCAAACTTGAATGCATGAGGAGTTGTTTCTTACAGATGAACAAAGAAACTGGTTCTAAAGATGGAGTCTACTCCTGGTGCAGATGCTGTAAACATTGTTGAAATGAAGTCAGATAATTTAGAATATTACATAAACTTAGTTGAAAGGACTGGTTTCAAGGTTTGAAAGGACTGACTCCAATTTTGAAGGAAGTTTTGTGGGTAAAATGCTATCAAACAGCATCACCTGCTACAGAGAAATCTTTCATGAAAGGAAGAGTTAATCAATGCAGAAAACTTCATTGTTTTCTTATTTTAAGAAGTTGCCATAACCATCCAACCACCACCCTGATCAGTTAGCAGCCATGGACAACAAGGCAAGAGCCTCTGCCAGCAAAAAGATAAGGACTAACTGAAGGCAATAAAGTTTGTTGTTGTTGCTGTTGTTTATAAAGACAGGGTCTCACTCTGTGACCCAGGCTAGAGTGCAATGGCACCATCATAGCTCATTGTAACCTTGAACTCCTGGCTTAAGCAATTCTGCCTCAGCCTCCTGAGTAGATGGGACTACAGGCATGCACCACCATGCCTAGCTAATCTTCTAATTTTTGTAGAGATGAGATCTGGCTATGTTGCCCAGGCTGGTCTCAAACTCCTGGCCTCAAGTGATTCTGCTACCTCAGCCTTCCAAAGTGCTGGGATTATAGGCATGAGCCACTGCGCCCAGCCAATATTTTTAAATTCAGGTATGTACATTGGTTTTTTTCCCAGACATAATGCTATTATACACTTAATAGACTACATTGTAGTATAAACATAATTTTTATATAAAGTGGGAGATGAAAAAATTGTCACTCACTTTATTGCAATATTTGCTTCATTTTGGTAGCCTGGAATGGAACCCACAATATCTCTGAGATATGCCTGTATAAGGCAGCATTGAATCAAGGTCTGTACTGTGAGAATTCCCTGAGTTGGACTGCAGTTCTTACCTCTATCTAGCGAACAGCCTCAGGCATTAACAAATCTTTCTAAACCTCATTTGCAAAAATGTGAATAATGATAGTATCTACCTGATAGGGTATTGGGAGGGTCAAATGAAATAATGCAATTAAACTGCAGTTCTAGGACATTTTAAGAGCCTAATAAATGTTTATTGTTATCATCATCATCATTATCATTATGATCACTATTATGGTTTTATATGCCAATGAATGTTCAGACCCATGAGCTAGAGTAGCTAGACAGGGCTTCCTGAGAGGCTGAACTGAGTTTGACTTTAACACATTGACTGCCATGTGAGTTGTATTTAACTCAGGCTAGTTATGAGCCTGGGGCCTTGTGAAGCAAAACCCTGCAGTTGGTTTGTGAAAATCTTACTTGTTGATGTTCTTATTGTTATAGTTAATATTGACAATTTAATTCTAAAAACGTGGATTGCATTGCATATAACTCATGCATAGAAAACAATAAAAAATAACAAATCAGAAAGGATCGTTTTGTTTTAAGAAAACACTGTGGCCCCAGGGAATTTTTTTTTTCCTAGTGTGTGGCAGTCAATGTGTTAAAGATGGGGGTGGGGATAGGTAGGTTGGAGATTGAGAGAGACATGATCGTTGAGGTAAGACTTTTATGTGAGAACAACAACATAAGGAATTAAGAAGCCTGTGCTGAAATAGCCGTTGACAATGGCCTCTTGAAGTGTGGGTGTCTCAATTTGTGTGCATTTTGCTTTAGCTCGTGGACTATATAAATGTTTTCATCACTCAGAGCTCCACCATACCATGGATGAAAACCAGGGAGAAGTATGGAATACCCTGGGAGCTACTATCCTAGTGCATTTTAGAATTCAGCTATGAATTTTGACAAAGTGAGCATTATGCCTTTTCTACTAGAGACTTAAAAGGAATTGTTTGATCAAGACTGGTGGTTCTGGAAAAGAGTATGTTGTAGAATTTGTGTGTTTGGTAACATTAGCAACATCTAAGAGTTAGTGGGCAAAACCCACCTGTCTTTTTCATAATGATCTTCTTCCCTAAAAGGTTTGCTATATTGTTATGGCTACTGGTTAAATTAAGATTTAAAGAAAAAGAATAATTAATTTTAGGTTCTGTAGATTTCCAGTAATAAACATTACTAATGCTTCATTCTAGGGCCAGTGGGTACCTAATTTAAAATTTTTCTCATTATGTAGTCAATTTACTTAATTTGACACATTTTTTTCCTCACTTTTATTAGCTTTTGGCTTTTCTCCAACTTGTCTTAATCAAAATGCTTATTATTTGTGTCTTGCCATTAAGGATAATCTGGTTATTCTATAGATAGCAAATTGCATGTTAAAAAAAAAAAAAAAAAAAAAAAGAAGAAGCATTTAGTTGCTACCACACAATTCTATTGCTTCTTCCAAGTAGAAGCAGAAATATTTGCAATTCAATAGCATGGAGTCATTCCAGGACAAGGGCTAATGGCAGTTAAATGAAATATCCTCTGCCAACAGCACTGTGCAAATTAAAATTCTTTACTTTGAATGTTGAATGATATTAACTACATTTTCCCCATTGCCACTGGAGAGAGGAGAAGGAACTTTGTAAACACTGCATTTCAATGTCTTTTATTAAATATTGATTGACTCCCTACTGTGTACCAGGCACTGTTCTAGGCTCTAAGAATGTAGCCGTGAGCAAGACAAAAGTTCTTGCGGTCATTGAACTTAAATTCTAAGTGAGGGAGTCTGATAACCAGCACATAAGTTTATATCGCATGGCCATAAATTATATGAAGGGATATAAGGTTGGTAGGAAGGAAGTGAGAAAGAATGACATGGATGTGGAAAAGTTCTGTTTTCAATAGTGTGGTCAGGGAAGATCTGTCAGATAAAGGAACATTTAACCAGGGAGAATAAGCTCTATGGGTACCAGGAGGAATAGACAAAAACACACTCTCCAACACTCACATACGTTGGCGCATGCCTATAAATCAACAGCTTGGGTAAAGAGACTTAGAAGGGCTTTTTACTCATCAAAATTCTCTAAACTTGTAGTGCGAACCAGAACATGGGTCTCTGTCTTTGAAAAGTTAATAAATGGTTGCCTGCTTAATTTTGACTTAAAGGAGAGACTGTAAATCTGTGAGGTTGCCATACATCATGCGTATTGCAGAAATTAGCGGGCTCACACTGCCCAGAAGGCTGAACAAAAGTGGGATTTATACTCCTCCCTCGCTGATCTTTCACACATGAATCAAATGATATATTCCCAAAGAAGAATTAGAAACTGACACGCTCCGTGCCAGCATGTAGATAAGGTTAGGGCCTGTGTATATCGATGGTTACACTCGGATCTCCCGTGTCTCCCTGCCATATGGAGATTAATCTGGCTCAGGCCCTGCTGATAGTTGGAATTAATAATCATCCGCACACAATACCCGCCGGTCACCACAGAAACATGCTCCCGAATAGAGCCGGAGTCATCAAGCGCAACCCAACCATCACCTGCTCCCATTCCCCCCTTTGTTAACCTTAAAATTAAACACAGTCACAGACCACTTATGGGGAAAACAGATTTCCACAGCCCTTAGGAATCCTGGCAGCAGCTTCCGCAGCGCCCCAGCACCAAATCCAGGCCCTATTTTTTCATTCGGTCCTATTGACAGCAATTTAAAGCAAAAAGTTCAAAGAACTCATATATCTGGATTTTCAATTCCTAGCAAATTTGAATTTGCTAACTAGTCAAAATAGGAAAAGGAGACCCATAAAAGAAGTAAATAATGAAAATCGACTACTTGGTAGAGACAAAATATGGGGAAAATTTAAGGATGCTGCAGAACCCAGCAATGAATTATAGCACAGAACAAAAGTGGATGCTGACTCTGAACTAGGTCTGGTATTTCCTACCTGTGTGACCCTGAGCAAATTCTCTACCTGCCACGCTCTCTGTGCCACAGCTGAAATGGAATTAAAGGTAACCCCTTGCTTTGAGGCCTGTAATTTATACCATATGCCAGCTCAGAGAGTGAGTTTACCTTTCTAGTGCAGAGTATTAGTCTACACTCTAAGGGCAGTCTTTTGTCCTAATCAAGCATATGCTCTCTAGCATTTAATATGAAAGGACTCTGTCACTAAGCATTTTTAACTATTCTGATCCACACTGGAGGTTTTGTTATTTAACATACTGAACGTTAGAAATGTTTTTTTTCCACTGGTGAAATCAGTGTGTTTTATTTAGCATAATGGGTGTTATTCATGGGTTTTCATTGCTTAGTGTTATTTAAGAACACAGACTGGTTAATATAATGCAAAGACACTTTCCACCACTCTCTGGGCAAGATATATAAGATCCTAGGATTCTTTTCCTCTTAAAAGTAGTGTCCTAAGTTTGATTCTAAAATAATTATATAGCTAACTGTGGCTCTGAGGATTTACTCTCCTGAGGCTGACTAGATGGTTTGCTAATTCCTACTCTAGACTGTTGTCATATTGGCTCTAGGGAGCCTTTTATGCAAGTACCAGTAGGATCTCCCCAGAGCACAGCGATCTCACAGAACAGCCTACGACTATTATATGGGCCTGCATGTTAATAAATGTCTATTGTGTTTCTATCAGCTTTTAAGATGACACAAGAATTTACTATATATTTTGGCATGTTTCCATCATACATATTAATATTATCCTTTCAAATTTTGATATTTGCAAGTATAACCTTCAGTTATATGAAAATTTTACCTATATGAAACACTTTTTCCAAAGAAGTTTTCATTTCTAAGAGTTGTTTTTTAACTAGGTTTTTGTTGTAACTTTGAACCTAACTGGTTAACATTGTTGAAAAGCAATTTTCCACTGGTCTCTTACAGTTATGTATCTGTTACATGCGCAAGCACTACTGACTAGCTTCGTTCCCAACTGTCTTTTTAAGGATGTTTATACAGCAAACAACCTCGGAAGATAGAGATAGACTCTCCCTCTGTAGCAAAAGGCAGGATTATTTACTATCTAATTTATGAGGATGCAAAATTCAGGCAGGACTGTTGTCCATTATAGAAGATTTGGGTCTTAGAAACTTGGGGTTCCTCTCCTATAATGCAACCTACTGGTGTGCAAGAGTCACCTGGCCTACAAGGCGTCACCTTGTGGGAACTGGGGCTCAGAGAACCAAAGCAAAATGCTGATAATCTGGTGCTGGCTAAAGCTGTGAGTAGTAAACTGTCCTTTTATCATTCATCTAAGAATGTCATTTTCTCCCATCGTCCCTGAAACTGAGGCATACTAACTTGTTAACTTGAAAGTAGGGTAAAATCTCAGGACTGGTCACAGTTTTGTACACACATCAATTCTCAATTAATTTTATTTCAAGTACACAATCGTGATGAATACCATGGAATCTAAAGATGGGCAGGAACACTATGGAGACCTCAAGAATTCTCAGTCTGGATAAAATGAAGAAAACAATTAGCATTCTGCTTTAGACAGAGCCATGGCTAAAAGCTGCAACATCTTGGTGCAAGAATTGATTGCAAAGGGAGAGTTAGAATATTTAAGAGAACCAGCGCTTTTCAAGGGTCTTCAAGCTGATTGGAAGAATCTGTTCGTAGGCAAATAATTGCAATTTCAAATATGATTATTTTCTAGTCAAGGAAGAAATAAAATCTGCTTACCATTACTTTTCTCTATTTTTGAAAAACTTTTGACCTTAAATATTTGACCTTGTTTTTTTCTTTATTGTATCTGATAATATAAATAATAAACAGTCATGATAGAAATTATAGAAATATGTAAAATTAAGTATTAAAAATGCACTCATTGGAGTTCCACTTCTGGAGTGGCAGTATAAGGAGCTCTGTGGCCCCACCCCCAAGCAAAACAACCATAACTGGTGAACATTATTTTTTAAAACATTCATCAAAAGTTTCTTGAAATTGTTCTAATTCAGCTATGGCAATTATGTTGTCAAGATCATAAGTAAACGTTTATTCACAAAAATTCTATTAAATCTTGCTAATAACAGCTGGAGTCTGTGGTATTTGTGCCACAAACCCACTCCTTCTCCCCACCTCAGCTCAACATGATGGAAGTCCACTCTGGATGGGTGTGACCAAGAAGACAGGGCTCCAGATCCCTTCAGTTTTAATCAAGGGATACAGTGTCTCACCAGGAAAGGCAGGACATTGCTATTTCTCATCCTCCCCAACCACCTCCAAGTTTCAGAGGCTAAGTTTCTGGCAAGTGTGGCTGAGAGGTCAGGGGAGTCCCTTATCCCACCCAGCCACCTCATATAGTAGGTTTACAACAGCCTCAGAAGGCAAAGGGTACTGAGGCCCTGATTTCTCTCATCCCAGCTCATTCACATGGTAGAAGTTTCAACCAGAAGAGGCAAATCAGAAAGGCTAGAGGCTATGCTGCTGCCCCGTGCACCCTCCTTCTAAAGCAGGAGCATCCCAAGAAGTAGTCTACTGTCCACACCCCCAAGCCCCATCAAAAGAGTGGTTCAGAGATGTTGAACAGGAAAGAAGTCCATAAGAACAAAGGGGTTTTGAATATCTCTCCCTCCAAACCTGACTTCATTTGGAAAAGAAAATAGGGAAGTTCAAATCTAAGGGTGTTATCAAAAAAATAAAACAAAACAAAACAAAAACCCTAGATTTTGGTGGTATACAATTAATAAGAAGTTGACAGCTGGGAGGTCGAGGCAGGAGAATTGCTTGAGCTCAGGAGTTTGAGGCCAGCCTGAGCAAGAGTAAGATCCCGTCTCTATAAAACATAGAAAAATTAGCTGGGCGTGGTAGCGTACATCTGTATTCCCAGCTACTTGGGAGGCTGAGGCAGGAGGATCTCTTGAGCCCAGAAGTTTGAGGTTGCAGTGAGCAATTATAATGACACCGTTTTGTAGCCGGGGCAACACAGTGAGACTCTGTCTCAAAAAAAAAAAAAAAAAAGAAGAAGCAGTTGAGAGCTTTATAAAAGCAATAATCTAGAACATAGAGTAGTTTACCAGAGAGAATCGGGGAAAGAGACAGCTAAAAAGAGCCTTCCTCAAAGACTTGTGGGGGAAAAAAAAGAATACTTTGGAAGAGGTGTCTGATTTCAGCTAGATAAGACTGTGGAGCAATTTATGCCCAAGGACTTTGTTGAAAACAATGGAGTAATATGTCATAAATTAGTGGAACCCAATAGCTGAGTGTCATACTGACAGAGGCAGATGGATTAAGAGAGATACCAGGAAAAGAGACAAAGAGGGGCCTGCTAAAACAACCACCATCCCGTGGAGACTGTGAGTGATCAATGCTGTGCCCTCAGAGGGTGATATCAGAGACTTCACACTATGGGGAAATACACTTCATTAAAATACTCCAGTCAACTCCTTAAACAAATAAACAAGCAAACAAAATAAAAGAAAACAAACTCCAAGTAGGAGAGGATCAGTATCTAAGGTTGTTGCAATACATTACTTAAAATGTCTAGTTTTCAATAAAAATCATAAGATATAATGGAAAATAGAAAACTATTACCCCACACATGGAGAAAAAAACTACAGGCAACAGAAACAGATTATAAGAGGGCCCAGATGGTGGACTTAGCAGACAAAGACTTTAAAGCATTTGTAATAAACATAGTCAATGAACTAAAAGAAAACATGTTTTATACCTTCTATTAGAAGTAAAGGAAGGTATGAAGATAATTCCTCACCAAATAGAGAAAATCACTAAAGAGATAAAAATAATAAAAAGGAACCAAGTGGAAATTTTGGAGTTGAAAAGTACAGTAACTGAATGCAAATAGTCATTAAAGGGACTCGGCAGTAGATTTAAAGCAGAAGAAGAAAAATTTTAAGAACTTAAAGATGGATAGAGATTATGCAATTTGAAGAACAGAGAGAAAAAAGAATAAAAGAAATAGAGCCTCAGAAAAATGTGGAACACCATTGTGTTAACATACAAGTACTGAGTGCCAAAAGGAGACAGTAGAAAGGAGCAGAAACAATATTCAAAGAAGAATTTCTAAAAATTAATCTATACATCCAAAAGCTCAACAAACTCCAAGTAAACAAAATGCCAAAAGATCCATGCTGTGACACATCATAAGTAAACTGCTGAAAGCCAGAGAGAACAATCTGAAAAGCAGCAAGAGAAAAAAACAATTCCTCGTATACAAAGAATCCCCATTAGGATTAACAACTGATTTCTTGTTGAAAACAATGGTGGCCGGTGGCAGTGAAGTGACAACTTAAATGCTGCTGAAAGAAAAAAAAAAATTCTCATCCAAGAACCTTATATCCAGCAAAACTATATTTCAAAAATGAAGGTGAGATAAAGATATACCAAATAAACAAAAGCTGAGGGAAGTTTTATTCCTAGCAGATCTGCTTTATGAGAAATACTGAAGGAGTTTTTCACACTGGAAGTGCCCCCTGGCGGTCATTCAAACACACACACAGAAACAAGAGCACCGGTAAAGGTAATTATGTAATTATAAAAGGGAACCTACCATGCATAATGCTTTGTAATTTATTTATTTTTTCTTTTCACTAGTGTGTTCTCAAGAATAACAATTATGATAATATAAGAGGTTTAGATAAATTATTTGTAGATTTAAAAAAAACACATTTAGCAGTTTAGCTAAGTAAGAAAATGCAGTACTGCTCCTAAGATAATATGAAACTACTAAAAAGCAGCCTATTGTTTGAGGAAATGGGGATCTGGACTCTATCTCCTTATATAACACTTATGTCCCTTATGAGATTTTTCTATTAATGCTTTTTGAGATTTTTAATTCTAGTGGAAAATTGCTTTTACTAAGTACTAGAAAACAACCAAATAAACCCTTGGATGAAAGGAAATTAGCCTGTAGGCAGTGTGGTTGGGCAGCTGGCAGCAGGATGCAGGGGGCAAAACATTGGCCTAGAGGCTTTGGTTAAGTTTTAAGTTCTAACCCTATTCCTAATGCACTGTATTCTTTTCTAGGCATATAATAAGGTTGCAAGGAGTATAACCTATTTAGACTAGCAAAAGCAAAGTCACAGGATACGGTTATTGAAAAGATGTGTTACCATCACCCTGAATTTAATCATGATCCGGTTGTACGGCACCTGAAGCTGGGAATTGGAGCATTAGGAACTGAGTCAGGGGTGCTCACCCTCTGTTTCTTACTCTTGCTCTATGTTATTGACCAGTTTGTATCCCCCTCCCAGTATGTGCTAGGTTCCCCTCTCTGCAGTCTCTCTTTTTTTTTCCTGCTTTTCTCTTCTGCTGAATCTCTGCAGTCTCATGCCATCTACTTCTGTGTTTTCTGCTCCCTCATAACGTATGCTTGCATGTACCTCACATGGAGCAGTGTTGATTGCAGCTTTAATTCCAATTGTCCTTTTAACTCAAGAAATAACTAGGAATAACTGACCACCTTTTCTTTGTCTCTTAGTTCAAATTCTGGAGAGAAAGAATTGCAATGACTTGGTCCAACATACAGACTTAGTCTCCTTGAAACAATCTCTCATGGGGGAAAAAATCACATAAGGTTGCTCGGCTGAGGGTAGCAGGTGGGATCAACTAAATTCAAAAAGGATATGGACATTTCTCAAAGTCTATCACACTATTCTTTGGCCAGTTACTACTCTCTCTTGCCTACCTAGTCATCTATAAAATTCTTCTCTATGGTTCCTCTAGTTCAACTAGAATAGTCTATTTCCTAAAGGATATGTGAATAAATCATACCCAAACTTCTCTTACAGGACAGTCATATTTTACAGGAAAGTGACAAAAGTAGGTTATTATATGTACTAATCCCCTCCCACCTACCACCAGCATTCCTGATATCATCTGTATGATTTAGGAAGGAAGAGAATTTTATATTCTCTTTGGTTCATTTTCAAAGAACCAGGCTCTAGCCTAAGCATCTGACTTGAGGATTTCCCCAATTACATTCTGAGAGATTCCCACTATTTTTTCTACATGGAAATGCTATGCATATCAGACATTAATTAAAGGACTAATTCAATAGCAATTCTAAGAAAAATAAGCCAATCTTTAAAAATTCAACCTCATTCTCTCTTCTTTGAAATTTGTATATTGCAAATAATACCAGCTCTATAAATAACACGTAAGCAATGGTGTGAGCAATTCAAGCCCTTAACTGAATGGATTTATCTGAGGCTAAATGATCGAACTTGTGTTATCAAGTTGCTACTCAGGTTTTCAACGCAAAGTTTTTAACAGATATCGTTACCTGGAGCTGGGGTGTGGGAGGCAGACACAGTGTTGAGGATGAATGAAAAGGGAAAGTTAAAGTAGGTTTTACCAATAAGATAAACTCAGCTGCTGTATTCACAAGCACTTGAAGGTACTGTGGCAAACCCATTCTTGCCCACCCCTGACTCCCTGTGATCCCTGACCTCAAACTATGGCACTCTCAACTTGTTAACTGGTAGTCAAGAAACACCTATACTGTATAAACCTAAGGGATGCCTAATGAATGAATCTCTATAAAGATTTCCAGTGGATGGTCTAATTTATAGTTTGATTATATTTGATTCAGAATCTTATTAGAAGATCATGTCTTCTTTAACTATTCTTTTTATCACAATTAGATAGATAGTTCTAAAGAGATGGGGCCATATATTTCTTCTGAATCCTATTGGACTTCTTAATATATTACTATCCAAGTGCATAGTTGTCACTCAGTAAGTGCTTATTCTTTTGAATTAAGTTGAACATATGGGTCATTTAGGATCTAAAGCAGCCTTTCCAGTATTCCCTGGAGGCTAAATCCATTTTACTTAGCAAATGGAGCAGGAACAAAAGAAAATTACATATATGCAAAGCCAGCATGCTCATAAAACAATAGATAATAAAATGTCAGAATGTTACTTCCTTAGAGAGCATCTGGTACACACCTGAGAACCTGAGGGGCAAGGGTACCTGGTCAAGCCACACAGGTAACAGGACCTAATCTTAGACCCTTCTCTGTTCTCATCATTCCAACTTCTACGTAATTATTAAAAACAACAACCTTGTTCTGGCTGTATCATCATTCCCCACCGGTCTGTCCACCTCCTGCAGAACTGTGATTACAAGTTTCTTCAAACAATATACTTTCAGCAGGTGCTCAGAAGGACTTGAATGTCCCCATTCATTTGTCTTGCTTTCCCTTTTTCTGCTATACTAAGCCAGTCTCAGAATGGCTTCCTCCTTTATATTTCAAGCAGTCATTCTGTTTTTTTCTACCTACACAAGCCTAATAATTATGAAACATTTTCATTACTAATATTCGCTAGAATGGATTCTCAGGGGTAGTGAAAGGATAAGCAAACCTAGAGAGTCCCTGCTTTAGTAAACGTTTCTATTATGCTGGGGTTAAGGACCTATCCAGGATCAGATAACAATCATGGAAACTTCAATCACATATCAACCAAATATATACTAATGCTAACAGGCAAGGGCAGGAGGCTTTCCATCAACAAGGAAATGCATTTGTAGAGGAACATGGAGAGGCTGGAAATGACAAAGCCATTAGGTAGGAATGTGGTAACCTTAGTCTTCCCAGATTTTAGGTATTTCTATAAATTTTCATTTCCCATGACAGAGTCCATGAAATCTTTAAAATAGAAGAGACGTCCAGTCATGGCAGTTTTGATAGTTATGAGATGAGGTTTTTTTTGTTTTTGTTTTTGTTTTTTAATGGAAATTGGTCCTTTTTTACCTCTTGAGGCATCATGAGATTCTCACACTCTATAGCACTCCTCTGTCCAGGTTTGACACTGTGTTCTGATGAGACATTAATTTCATCCTACTCTCAGGCTTCCATTAGTGGATCATGATGTTGACTCACCAGAGGAAGATGTCTTGACACACCGTTAAAAATAGTGGAAGTCCAAGAATGCATCTTGATTACACATTGGGATCCTGGTAAGCCATCCTGTCATTAAGAAACCCTCTCCTAGCTAAAGGAAAATGGAATGTAGAGTTTGAGACCAAATAAATGGGCTATGGCAGAATTACAGACACCAAATGGAATGGAAGATACAGAACCAGATTTGCACAGATTTCAGCTGAAGAGAAAAAGAGAAAGAGAGAAAAGAGGTTTCTCTTTGGGTGATATATAACTTAATTTGGTCTCACAATCCTAGCATTTATCTCGGCGTTGTTATTAGTTTCTTCCCTCAAACTCAAGCAAAAGCAAGAGTAGAGAGTTTTTATTTAATATGCTCTTAAAATTGAATTTTATGACCAGCTCTTAAAAGTAGAATATGTTATGAATGTGGGAATAACTGTCCCTAAATGACAGTAAGAATTTTAGCACCAGGTCATCAGAGTCCAGTGCTCTGGATCTGTGTTGAACTGCCAATATGGAAAAGCTGTTCAATAATCTGAGCTGATTCACTAAATCCAAATCTTGTCTCAGTCATTATTGGTATGTGATTTGGGGAGAGCAGGGCCACAAAAACCTTCACAAACTAAACTGACTTATTTTCAGCCTTAATATAGAAATAAACACAGGTCATCCCAAATCAATGGCATATCTAAATATATCCAAGAGAAAACATTAGGAGGACTTCATTTGCAACACCATCTGCAACATCTCTGGCCCTCTGAGAAAGTATATCCATTCACTGCTGACTCTAGATCAGCTTTGTCCCCAGATGGTCCTATGCTTGTATTGTCCTGCCTCTGCTGAAGCAGTAACATCAGAAATTCTACCTACATTGTGTATTGGATTTATTCCTATTGTTTTTTTTTTTTTAATTTCAAAATATTAAGGGGGTACAAATATTTTAGGATTATTTTTGTAATGCTTGAATCCTGGTTATAGGTGTGCCTGTCACCCAAATAATGTTCATAGTACCCATTAGGTTGGTTTATTACCCTCCCATTCTTCCTGCTCCCCGCTATTTGCTTTCCACTGCGTTTTACTTTCCTCTGTGCACATGTGTGCTCACCAGTTAGTTCCAATTTAATAGTGAGTACATGTGGTGTTTGTTTCTCCATTCTTCTTATACTTCACTTTGGAGAATGGTCTTCAGTTCCATCCAGATTGTTTTAAAAGATATTATTTCATCTTTTTAATGGCTGAGTAGTACTCTTATGTGTACATACATCACATTTTATTAATCTACTCATGCATTTATGGGCACTTGGGTTGATTCCACATCCTTGAAATTGTGAATTTCATAAACATTCATAATGTTATAAACATTCGAGTGCAGGTGTCTTCTTGGTAAAATGACTTATTTTCCTTTGAGTAAATACCTAGTAGTGGGATTGCTGGATTGAATGGTAGGTCTACTTTTAGTTCTTTGAGGAATCTCCATACTGTTTTCCATAGAGGTTGTACTAATTTGCAGTCCCACCTTGAAAATCAATTCAACATAGATAAAAGACTTAGATCTAAGGCATGAAACCCTAAGAATTCCAGAGGAAAATGTAGGAAAAACTCTTCTAGTTATCAGCCTAGGCAAAGAATTTGTGGAAAAGACCCCAATGGCAATCATGGCAGCAACAAAAATTAATAATTGGCATTTGATTAAACTAAAAAGCTTCTGCACAGCTAAGGAGACAATCAGCAGAGCAAATAGACAACCTGCACAATGGGAAAAAATATTTGCAAGCAACACGTCTGTTAAAGGGCTGATAACTAGAATTTACAAAGAACTCAAGGAAATCAGCAAGGAAAAAAAACAAACAACTCTATTTAAAAAGTGGGCAAAAGACATGAATAGAAGCTTCTCAGAAGAAGAAAGACAAATGGCCAATAAACATATGAAAAAATGCTCGATATCACTGATCATCAGGGAAATGCAAATTAAAACCACAATGAGCTATCACCTTATACCAGTTAGAATGGCATGTATTATTAATAAAAAGTGTTTATTGTGTTTTACCTTGTTTTCCCTGAAATGACTTTCCTGGGACTAACCCTTCCCTCCTCATGAACTTAGAATTACACTATTATTAACAATGTTCACTTCCCAGCCTGCTCTTTCCCATCTCTACCTCCAGGTATCCTCAAACACCATTGCTGATCTCACCCTGGTAGGTCCTTCTTTTGAGAGATACATTCCTTAATCTCTCTATGCACTCTATCTGGTGCTTGGAAATGTAAGAAGTCAGAAGACTATAATATTTAATAAATGCTCATGGAAGGAATAAAAGGAAAAAAAGGAAAAGAGAGAGAGAGAGAGAGAAGAAAGAAAAGGAAGGAAGGAAGGAAGGAAGGAAGGAAGGAAGGAAGGAAGGAAGGAAGGAAGGGAGGGAAGGAGAGAGAAAAGAGAAAAGAAAGAATACCAAGAACATTAGCCTTGAGGTCAGGAGACCTAGATTCAAGTCTCAGCTTTTCCAAAAAATATGAGGTTTTCTGGATTACTGCTCCCAAGAATCAAGTCAGTCTGGAGGAAGGAGAAAAATTAAAAATTATTTCCTCCTATTATTATTACTGTAGTAACACCAGAAAAAAAACATTTTAAAAATATAAAAGTTTATTTCAGACCCCTTCTTCTACCTCCTTTTCTGCATCTTTGCCCCTCCTCCTATCAATCTCTGGTATCCTCCAGCTGCTGTAAACCCCATCCCCAAATTACTCCTTATTCTCAAATGACTTATTTCACCCTTCCCAAATCAAAATTCACTCTCTCTGTGCAGCTGAACTCAATTGTTTCAAGAAAAGCAATAAGGTTGAAACAACCCTCCCAGATGTGTTTGCATTTGCAAAATAACTTTTATTGCTTTTTTTCTAATTATAAAAGTAATTCATGCTTATTGTAGAAAGCATAAGAAATATAAAACAGTATTAAGGAAAAAAAAATTCTCAAGCCTGTAGAGTATTTGCATTTTCAAGGGAGAATGTTTGTTGACAGATGCATTTAGTCAGTGTAAATATATTGAGAGTCTGAAGTATTAGTAAGGGATTGTGATAGGAAGTTTGAGAGAATCAAAGTGAGGCAGAAGCAGATCTTATCCTCAAGTAACTTGTAGTGTAGTATCCAAATTATTCCATTATTAATGAATAAAAGGTCAGCGGATGCTACACATTCCAAATGCAGAGTGAAACTCTAGCTTTGTTGAATTCTGTATTAAAGCTTCGGAAATGAAAGTTCAGCTTTTAAAGCTGAGCTCATTACATGGAACTTGCAACATGGGTGCTGAGCTTCCTCTAAAGAATCTGTACTCCTTGGAAAGCATGAAACAGGCTGAGAAAGAAAAAGGATAATTACAAATTATATTTTCCTGAGACAAATAGCTTATTCTTCTCTTATATTCACTTTCTCTCTGGGACTTACAAGAAAGTGACATCATCTAATATGAATTCTAAATCCCCCTCTTTAGACTTCTCGTGTCTCTTATTTGTTTTGTGCTCATTGTAAATGTAGATACAGTAAATTTCACTCTTTGTGATCTTTAGTTCTGTGAGTTTTGACAAATGCATAGCGTTGTGTAAACACCAGAACAATCAAGACACGGAACTGTTCCATCAATAACCCGCCTCCCCCGTATTGCCTTGTGCTACCTGATTCCATCAAACTTTCCCCCTACCCCATTGCAATTGTTGGTAACTACCAACCTGTTCTCCATCCCTATAGTTCCACCTTTTTTAGAATATCATATAAATGAGTCTGGCTTCTTTCACTTACCATAATGCATTTGAGATTCATTCATGTTGTTTAATATGTACGTAGTTAGGCTTGTTACTCACAGATCCCCTTAGTCAACTCAACAGAGGCCAGGATAAAGGTGAGATTGTCCAGAATATACCTATGGTGGAGCCTCTCATCTAATGGAGTGAGTCCACAAGGGAAGATCTACAAGGTTCTTGAGAATTTTATATCAATAGAAACATTGCCAGCTTGGAACAAAAGAGACAGAGAGAGGACAAAATAAAAGAAGGCTGTCAATCCCCCCATTGGGATTTCTACATGCAGGAAAACAGGCTGTTAAAACAGCTCAGCTAAAAATATACGCTGCCCTTCATATAAAAGAAAGAATAACTCTCAGGGTGGGTGGGTCTTTGAGCCTAGAGGGCAAAGCTTGAAGCCACAGAGGATTATTCACAGGCCTTGAAACCTAATGAAGTTTGCCCAGTTTTATTTCAAAATTGCTTAGGACCTATGACTCCTTTTCCCTTTCCATTTTCTCTCTTTTTGAAAGCGAATATCTAAAAGTGCTATTCTATGAGCGCTCCCCCATTGTATTTTAGAAACAGATAACTTGTTTTCTAGTTTTATGGATCCATGGATACAGAGGAATTTTTCCCCAGGATGAATCAGATCCAAAGTCTCACACTTCCTGATTTAGATGATGAGATTTGAGACTTTGAGATGATAAGATTCAGATGAAAGTATAGACTTGGAGTCTTTGTTCTAATGGGTTGAGACTTTTGGAAACCCTGAAATGGGGTGAATGTACTGACATGTGTGGTAGATGTGAATCTTTGGGAGCCCAAGGGAAGATTGTGGTAGACAGAATAGTGGCCTCCCAGAGATATCAATGTCCTAATTCTCAGAATCTGTGAATATGTTACTTTACATGGCAAAATCACAAGGTTTTGAGGATGTGATTAAGTTAAGGATATTGAGGTGGAGAGATTTTCTAGGTGGCCCTATTTAATTACAAGGTCCTTATAAGAGAGAGGCAGGAAAGTCAGGGCCAGGGAGATGTGAAGATGAGAGGAGAAGTTAGAGTGAAATGGCCGTGTGCCAGGAAACAAGGGCAGCTTCTAAAGCAGGAAAATTTCATATTTCTATGGTATCAATTGCACTATCTCGTTTTTCATTTCTGACTGAGCTTATTTGGGTCCTTTTTCTTCTATTTCTGGTTAATCTAGCTAGAGGTCTATCAATTTTGTTTATCTTTTCAAAGAACCAACTTTTCCTTTCCTTGATCCTGTGTGTTGTTTTTTTTTTTTTTTTTGGTTTTCATTTCATTTAGTTCTGCTCTGAGTTTTGTTATTTCTTTTCTTCTGCTAGTTTTGGGCTTGGTTTGCTTTCTTTTCTAGTTCCTTGAGATGTAACATTACCATCCAACACAGCAATCCCACTACTGGTTTCTACCCTAAGGAAAAGAAGTCATTCTGTCAAAAAGACACCTGCATGCAAATGTTTATTGCAGCACAATTCATAATCATGAAGATGTGGAATCAGCCCAAGTGCCCATCAGTTCATGACTGGATTAAGAAAATGTGATGCGTACACATACATACATACATATACTATGGAGTACTACTCAGCCATATAAAGGATGAAAGATTGTCTTTTGCAGCAACTTGGATGGAACTGGAGACCATTATCCTAAATGAAGTATCTCAGGAATGGAAAAACAAATACCACATGTACCCTCTAATAATTGGAAGCTAATTGATGGGCACGCACAGGCACAAAGAGATGTAAAGGTCATTGGAAATCAAGAAGGGTGGAGGGGGAGGAATGGAGGGGTAAAAACCTATCTATCAATACAATGAACACTATTCGGGTGATGAGCACCCTAAAAGCCCCAACTTAAGCATTATAAAAGGTATCCATATAACAAAAATATTTGTACCCCCTTGATATTTTGAAATTTAAAAAAAAGCTGGAAAAAACAAGGCACAGAGACTTCAAAAGGAATGCAGCTTTGCTGATCATATTTAGGCTTTTTCCAATCTTTCCATTCCCAAATTATAAAGTTATTTGCTTATATTTTATTTTTGTGACATTTATAGTTTCATTTTTCTTACATTAATATCACAGCATCATTTGGAACTTATCTGGTATATGATGTGAGAAAAATATCTATCTTTTTCAAATGGCTATATAATTGTCCCAATATCTTGTATTAAAAATTCTGCATTTTCTCAATTGATTTGAGATGCTACATATATATAAAAATTTCACATGCATTTTGTCTATTTCTAGAAATTTGATTCTGTACCCTTGGCTTTTTATCTGTTCATGAACCAAAATCATGTCATTTTAATTACAGACTTTCTATGATATGTTTAATATTTCATATGACTAACATCCACATATTGTTTTTCTATTTCAGAGTTTCTGTTACTACTCTTGGACACTTATTATTCCATTTTAACTCTATAAATAATGTGTCTCCATAAAAATACTGATTATATTAACATTTTATATTAAGTCAGAGACAATTGATATTATTATGATGTTTATTCTTCCAGTCCTAGGACATTTTTATGCATATATCATTTTGCATTTTGTATCAAGTTGCACTGATTTAAACTGTCTATGAATGGGCCAGGCGCGGTGGCTCACGCCTGTAATCCTAGCACTCTGGGAGGCCGAGGCGGGTGGATCGCTCGAGGTCAGGAGTTCGAGACCAGCCTGAGCAAGAGTGAGACCCTGTCTCTACTAAAAATAGAAAGAAATTATATGGATAACTAAAATATATATATACAAAAAATTAGCCGGGCATGGTGGTGCATGCCTGTAGTCCCAGCTACTCGGGAGGCTGAGGCAGGAGGATCGCTTGAGCCCAGGAGTTTGAGGTTGCTGTGAGCTAGGCTGAAGCCACGGCACTCACTCTAGCCCGGGCAACAGAGTGAGACTCTGTCTCAAAAAAAAAAAAATTAAAAAATAAAATAAAATAAAATAAACTGTCTATGAATGTTCAGATAATATTGCTGAAATTTACCATTATGAGAACGGCAAATCCTAGGATGAAAGGAAAAATATCTTCCTCGTTTGGCATATTCTGGAAGGCTCACCAAGTTATAGAAAACTATTGTTTCTTCCTTCTTTTATCTTTGTCTTTATAAGACAAATGCCTTAAAATTTATATTACTGAATTAGTGCCAGGGTGTTTCTACTTTCAAAATGTAGTTGCTAATTCATTAGGCGTCCCAGATTGGTAAAATGTATTTTTTAGATGAGAGACCTTATGAAGGCTCTATGAACTCACAAGTTTTCAAGTGTTACCAAGATGTTCTCTTTTTCCCAAGAGTAGGAGGCTCTATGTTTTCCCTAAGACCACTTTATCTGTATTTTCTCAGCCCCTTCCT
Source organism: Eulemur rufifrons (assembly GCF_041146395.1). NCBI lineage: Eukaryota > Metazoa > Chordata > Mammalia > Primates > Lemuridae > Eulemur > Eulemur rufifrons. Next base: position 18,393,244 of record NC_090987.1, read on the forward strand.
TTTCTGGTTTCTCTCTACCACACCAAAGTAGTGTTTGTTAGACACTTAATTTGCACCACTGTTGCATATAATAATCATTCTTGAGATCTTGTAATTCATAATTTAGCATTCAATATCACAGGGCCATGTTAACAAATTGTTTACCAACTATTAATATAATAACTACAAACTCCAACATCTGAGCTTTACTTCCTGTCCTATAGCAGACATTCTGCCTAAGAATTTCCCACCACTATAGTAATAAAGTCTCACACCCATGCTTTCTCCTCACCCCTTATGCCTCTTGAGTAATCCCAGTGCTTTTTCATGTGGTCTTGCATAGCATGGTGTGCCTTCTCATCTTGGGACTGTGAGTAATAAAGTCTTCTTTGAAAGGTAGTTGTCTCCATCATCTTACTCTACCTGATTAAAACCAATCATTTTAAAACATGGAAACCTCTGCTTTCCTTCTGCTTTGGGGGTTCTCTTTTTCATTCATCTCAGATATCATCCACCATTGCTTTGCCTGTAGCTTTAATGACAGTGGAACTATCTATTCACACGATGGCCGTGCCATAGAGTTTTTGTTTTTTGTTTTTGCTATTTATAGTTCTTGGCCATCACTGCTATCTCTTGATCTCAGGAGCAGACACATCCATCCAATAGGCAAAAAAATTCCCCTTTGTAAACAAACACAGAAACTTTATGCTCTATAATGATAGGGTTACTTTAGAATTATCATAGAGTCCCCTTCTCCCCTGGGTACTTAAGTGTCTCTAAGAGAACAGAGTTAATAATTGATGTTCTACCTAGTGTTTTATGTTGACCTGCTGCTCTCTTCCTATATTCAGGCCTAGTTGCTTAGTCTGACCCACCATGCCCAACAACTTTCTTAGCTTGGGTGGCTTTTCCCTTCATGAAGCTTTATTTATATACATCATCCACCTACAATCTAGCTTTCATGATAACTACCTTCTAATGTCCACCAAACTTATTCGTTAACTTCTGAAACCCAATTATTGATCAGGTTTAAATTATTTTTCAATGAGACTGCTGGAACTTTACAAATAAGTGGACTAGGCTAGACACCACTAGGGATTGAAGTTTACTAACTCCACATATCATCACACCCCACCCTCAGCTTTTATCCAACTGACACCTACACCTTATAATCATTCATTGTGTACAATGCTTTTTATATACTCATGATTTCTTTGACCTAATTATAACAGATATCTGTACCTTTATATAAATAATATGGGATCAAATTATTCTACTAAAATGGGCAAAAGTGTCTGTAGTTTCTATAAATTATTAGGATAAAAACAAAATTGCTTAAGGCTAGAGGTGAGATTTTCATTTCTCTTTCTAGTTAAAGGTCATGACTTTAGAATCAACTAGAGGCTACGAGACATGAACAGCTGGCTATAGAGATGGTGTCAAAGAAAAGGATGTGTTTTTTTTCAGAGCATGACTTATGACACCAAAATGAAATGCTCCTGGCAAGGAATAGAGTTTATCTCATGGGGCCTGAGAAGAATATGTTTTCTAGGAGACTTGCCAAAAGGATAAAGAGAGACTTCAATTGCAACTTGAGAAAGAGGGGGAAAATGCCCAGCTTGCACTATAAAACACTGCCCTTGGAGGTTATTAGGTATGAATTAGAAGTGGAAAAAAAAAAAAGAAGCAATGGAGAAGATGCCAAGTAATTCATAAAAGGAAATAACAGAGAAGAGAATCAAAGGGTAAATCTGACAACTTCAGAGAGTCTGTAACAATGAAAGAAGTATGGGTAATAAACAAAATGAACTTGAGGCATTTAACCCAATGAAATCTGTATAAAATCATGAATGTCACTGGGACTTGGCAGGATTATTGGCAAATGATGGTCGAAGGAGAGCATATCCTGATTAAAAGGGAAAAAAATTACATATAGAAGGAAGTATTGGGGAAGGCGCAGCTCTGCATTTCAAGAATATCTAATCCTAAGTCGGGCGCCGAGTGCTCACTCCTAGCCACTCTGGGAGGCCAAGGCGGGTGGATCGCTTGAGCTCAGGAGTTCGAGATCAGTCTGAGCAAGAGCGAGACCCTGTCTCTACTAAAAATAGAAATTATATGGACAGCTAAAATACATATAAAAAAATTAGCCAGGCATGGTGGCACATGCTTGTAGTCCTAGCTACTCAGGAGGCTGAGGCAGGAGGATTGCTTGAGCCCAGGAGTTTGAGGTTGCTGTGAGCTAGGCTGACACCACAGCACTCTAGCCCAGGTGACAGAGTGAGACTCTGTCTCAAAAAAAACAAACAAACAAAAAAAAAAAACCCAAAACATATAATCCTAAATGGAAGCCCAGGAAGCTGGGTCAAAATTATACTGTTAAGCATTTGGGGGAGGGTGCAGGGAAGCCAACAGACATATTATTGTTATTGTGCCATCCAAAGATAGAAGTCAGCCATGGCATGGTGGAAAGAATGCCGTTGTGACTGTCACTAACTAGCAACTTATTCTCTCAGTTCAGGAGATCAAATAGTTCACAAGGAGATTTTCTAATTGGGATGAATGGAGGCAAAAGGAAAAGTCAGGAAAGAGGTTGGAGAGCCATGGGGATGTGAAGGTTAACAAGAATAAGGCACACTTTTAATGGATGATTTTGCTCTGTTATATTCTATCCAAGAACACAGCCCTGAACCCACTCCATACTTCAGCTCTGCCGTCTACATCCACTGAGCACTAGCCTTGAATTCTGGCCTTATTCTGGACACATCATTGTCTCTTTTTCATAGGTCAAGGTAGGTAAATTCTATATCAATCCACCCCAAATCTCTATGGCCTAGCAAAATAGAGTTCATTTTTAAATCTCATCACAGTTTCAGCTTCAAATGGTGGCTCAAGTTCAAATGGTGACTCAAGAACCCAAGCTAGCCAGATGCAGTGGCTCACTCCCATAATCTGAGCACTCTGGGAGATGAAGGTGGAGGATCGCTTGAGGCCAGGAATTCAAGAGCAGCCTGGAAAATACAGTGAGGCCCCTGTCTCTACAAATAAATACAAAAAATTAGCTGGGCATTATGGCACACATCTGTAGTCCCAGCTACTCAGGAGGCTCAGGTGGGAGGATCTCTTGAGCCCGAGAGTTTGAGGTTGCTGCAAACTATGATCATTCCACTGCACTCCAGCCTGAGCAACAGAGTGAGACCCTATCTCTAAAAAAGTAATAATAATTAAACCAAAACAACCAATACAACAACAACAAAGAACCCAAGCTATGTATGTCTTATGCTCTGTAACGTAGCAGCTTCAAGGTCACCCTGGTATCATCTAGTCCCGTGGTCCCCAACCCTCAGGTGTGGACTGGTACTGGCCTGTGGCCTGTGAGGGACCAAGCCACAGAGCTCCACTGCCCCCTGCCCTGTCCATGGAAAAACTGTCTTCCTTGAAACTATGAAACTTACGAACTAGGGGACCGCACAGCAGGAGTTAAGCAGCCAGTGAGCAAGCAAAGCTTCTGCTCCCCATCACTCGCATCACAGCCTGAAGTTCATCTCCCACCACCCCCGTCCCCATCCATGGAAAAATTGTCTTCCATGAAACTGGTCCCTGGTGCCAAAAAGGTTGGGGACCACTGCTGTAGTCAATAGATGATGAAAGGAGAGCCTGGAGTACCCCAGACTCCTCACTTCACCATCTAGGCCTGGAATGACATGTATCTTTTTTTACTTATATTCCACTGGCAAAATCGAGTGGCATAGCCTCATCTGGATGCAAAAGGTACTTGGGAATGTAGACTCTGACTGGCAGCTTCTTCCCAGCAACGGCTCTACCCAAAGAAAGGAGAACAAATTTTTGATGGTTGTCTAGTTACTCTACATCACCAGAGAAATTCCCACGGAGCCATGAATCATTCAGATCATCTTGGGGTCTACATTTTTGGGTGGACAGAAAGTCAACATCTGAAATGATGACTATGTAGTGAAAGAAGAATCCTTTTAAAAAGAAAAAAAATAAAACTTTGAACAAATATTAAACTCTAGTAAAGGATATGCATGCTGATGTAATTGAGAAGAAATTGTACTAATATTTGTAATTAATTTCCTTCAAAATACATTAAAAAATAAGCTGGATGGATAAATAAATACAGGGATTGGAAGATGGTTAGATATGTGATTAGTACAGTAAAATGTTAATGATATAGCTGGTGGATTTATGGGCATTCACTCTAAAATTCTACAAACTTTTCTGTATGTTGGAAAATTTTTATAATAAAATGTTGGAAAAGAAAGAACAAAGTTTTACCATATACTGGTGAAAACCATCCTGAGGTTTTCAGGTATATGTACATTTGTACAACTAATCCAACTATTTTCTTTATATTTTACCTCTCCCCAAAAATGGATGGAAGTGCTTTTTTAGGGGGAAACTTATTTTTCTCTTCACAGAGTTTCTATATTTTTCTTTTCTTCAGAATCAAATTGGTGGTAGAAGAGAGAGACTGGAAATTTTATATATATAGTGATGTGTGCAGGCCCAGCAACCCTTTAATGATTTTTGTCTAACTGCCTTGAAATGTGTGAGACAAGGTATGCTTACACACGCATGTAAGGCCAGGGTTTCAGGACTCTATGATGTGTTTTAGCCATTTGATCTTCTGTAGAGAAACTCACACTTTTAGACCACAGGCTAAGAATGAGGAAAATGTGATTCTCTTGCTTTCTCTACTGTTTCTCTTCTCATCTATTTCTTAATATTATTATACTAAGTAAATAATCCCTTACACAACACACGCACACATGAACACCCACACACACACACACCTGGCTCTGCAGGCACTTGTTCTAGGGAAAGGATCCCTCACCTTCATCAGATCTTCAAAAAAGTCCATCATATAAAATTTTGCAAACTCCTGGCATAAAGCTTTCTCTGGAAACACTTGGTTATATGGAAACAATGTGTCAGAGATCAGTCACAGTGGGACAGAGGAAAGTGTTGAGAGGCCAGAATCATGAAGGTAGGTGGGGGAATGTAAGTAGAGGAATGAAAAGAGTTTATTAGGGAAATAAAAGTGCTCACCCTCAGTTTTGCCTGGAATGAGTCCTGGGTCACAGACAAAGGCAATATAACCTGATTTAGACCTATTCTGGGAGTAAAATTATCAAGTTTCTTATATATCAGGACAAAAAGGAGGGGGGGAAGTGCTATTTTAAAACTGCAGTCGTTTCCTCTTCCTCAGGGTATGTGTGTGCAGTTGGAGGCCCTGGGGAGAGAGGAAGTGGGAGTTGTGAAAGGAGATGCTGGTCTTTGTGGTTGCTGTTGTTTAGTTTCACCACATCTCCCATAAACATAGACATCAGGGAGGGAACCGTAGGGCATCTGGTCCGGGTAGACCCGTAGGCAGACTTCCTCCCCCGGTTCAGGTTGACCACTGAGCAGTTTGAAAGCTGGTGGCTGAGAAAGTAGAATTTAAATTGTTTCACACAATAATCAGAAAGCTCTTTCTTCATCTGGAAAGTGGAATCTTTATAGACTAGGTTGATTTAGGAAGTCACTTTTTCGCTTCCTTATTGTGGATTTAGACTGTGAAGTTCCTCAGAGTTATTGCTTAGGGTGTTTTTGATGCGTGTGTGAGGTGGGATGAGCTGTGTGTATTATTTAAAGACTTTTCTCAGAAGACTGGGTCTTGAGGCTGGAAGATGGCAGGGAGAACCAGCCATATATTGAACTCACCCTGGGAGAGGTACTTACCCAAAGACAATTGGACCTCAAACTTTAAAGTCAGAAGGTGGCATAAGATGTTCCCCCCACTCCCCCACTACGTGAAGATATTAGACTCTAGAAAATCTTCTGCAGTGAATTGTTGGATCTATAAAATAGTGGAAGGAATGACTGAGCAGAGGACCAATCTTAATATAAAAGGGCTTTCCTGAAAGGTGTGATATTAACACAGGAAGCTTTAAAGAAAGGGCTCCTACTTTGAGGATAAATCACACCAGAAGCTGAGGATATCCATGAAGAAAGGTTGTCAGATTTAGGAAAAATAAATAAATACAGGATGCCCACCTAGTCAAATTTGAATTTCAGATAAATAATAAATTTTTTAGTATAAGTATATTCCATATAGTACTAAAAATCATTTGTAGTGTATCTGAAATTCACATGTAACTGGGAATTCTGCATTTTATTTGGCAACCCTACCCAATGAAATGCAGAAAAATCCTATTTTTCTCTTCTCTCTGACTTTGAAAACGGTCCTATGTATCATCCATCTTCAACTTCCCACCATTGTGTTAATTTGCTCAAGACATGTTCACACTGTTGGTGAAGTCATTTGCTGGTGTGGCTGAGGATAAGTTAAGAAGAAAAGGAAGAGCGAGGAGGCCCTTGAGGTGAAGGCGGGGTGGGCGGGGCAGCCCTTGCTGTACCCTCCTCTGCTGAGGACGTTGAATCTTCCAGGATGGTAGTGACCATGCTCTGGGTAAGGACCCACAGAAATGCAAACAGATCTCTAAGGCAGAGCACAAGTCACAGCTGGGGATCAGGTGACAGTAGATATGCAAAAGAGAATCTCAAAAGGGAGTAAATTCTAGCTCCTACTACTATGTGGCCGAAGCCACCAGGCAACTCACCAAACTCATCATATCAATAATGTAGCTCCTTTTCTTATTACTCCTTAAAAAAAGTTTTCATCTGTTGCACATGTTGCTGAGAAAGTCTTCTTCCCATCTAATGAAAGTTTTTTTCTAGCTGAAAAGAGACCTATATTGGAGAGAGCTGTGTCGTCCAATATAGTAGCTACTTGTCACATGTGACTATTGTATATCCAAAAAGTAGCTAGTCAGGATTGAGAGTGCTGTAAATGTAAAATATACACTGGATTTCAAAGACTCAGTATGGTAAAAAGAATGTAAAATAACTCATTCGTAATTTTACAATGATCAAATGTTGAAAAAAATATCATTTGGGATATATTGATTTAAGCAATATATGTATTATTAAAATTAATTTCACTTATTTCTTCTTACTCTTATGTTTATATGGCTACTAAAATTTTAAATTATATTTGTGGCTCATAAAATGTCTTTGTACTGGACAAAAGGCATTGCGGATTTCCCCGCCCTCCTTCTTGGCCCGACCACCAGGACTTCTCTGACCTTCTGTGTCTTAATCTCAGTGACTCCCTGACTGCCTTGAGACCACCAGGCGTCTTTCATGTTTACTGCTACACTTGACATCAATTCAGCTGGTACTTAATGATTTCTTCGCACCACAGTGCTTTCCTCCCCAGCTGACACCTAAGCACAGATCCTTATGCCTTGTGTGTCCAGAAATGAGATTTTTAAGAAATACATATGTAAATAGAACACATTTTTGAGAAGAGAGGTACTACCCAATTACAAACTCAGGGCTTTTAGAGGTTTCCTTTCAAACCAATATCTGCTCCATAATTAAAATGATCCCATAAGCATTTTCCCATTTAAAAGAGTAGCATGAAATATTAATTACTTATATTGGAAGTAAACAACTGAAAGCTAATAAATTTACAAATTCAATTACCACAAAAACTATCAAATGTCTTTTTGTTTAATTGCTATGGATTCCCCTTTAGACATCATAATGGAATTAATAGAACATTCTGGTAATCAATAGAAATTGATTAATTGATCAATCAACAGAACACGGTTAGATTCTTTAACCTCCAGACGTTATTATTTATGCCCACGCAGTGCCAGAGCAAGCACACAGCAAACAGAGAGGAGAGACACACAATGAAGGTAGCGGGAGGACATTTGGACATTAGCCAAAGTTCAGTGTGGGGTGATGTGGCTTTTGCATATATATGGAGCATGTCACCCTTGAAGGGTAAGCATTATGCTCCTCATTAATATATTATCAAGGTCTCTTCATAAGTGAAAGAAACACAGTCATCCTTCACGGATGAGCTATTGCATTTATTCCTGAGGATTTATTAAAAATTAACGTCCTATCACTTTACATTTTTGGTACCTGTCAGTACCTAAAAACACAGAGTGATAGACTTTGGCACAAAACTTTAAAAAAAATGTTCTGAATATGTAAAGATATCCAAAATAAACATGACCCTCCCCCTCTCCCATCCTAAAGCCTCCTCTTTCAGCCCATCCTCCTGAGTTCCCTCTGGCTCTCGGCTTCCCACGGGGACAAGGTTTGTATCACATGTGGGACCCACGAGCTCTTAGAAAGCAGGATCTGCTTTGAGGCAGGAAAGTATTAATATCAGTGTCACAAAGAGTCGACACTGCATGTTTGCAAGCAACAGGGCTGCTCTGCCTGACGTGCAGTCACATCCTTCTGTAGACCTAGGATGTGAATTCCTGGGTCTGCAAAACAAGGCCAGGAATCTAGGCCAAGGAGGAGGCCACAGTGGGTCCAAAGGTCTCTCTCTGGCCTGCTGTCCTGATGGCTGAAAACCATGTCTGGGACAGTGGCCTTGAACATGCCTAGTTTAGCATGACATGTGCTTCAAAGAACAACAACGTTCCCCTCAGACAGTCTCCTCTTTCTTAATAATCTACAATAAATGCTATATTCATTTATCATTTAAACCTCTGAGAAGCAATTATCAGTTTCATCCTATAATTCTTAGAAGAGCAAAACCCATAATACCTATCATGTTGTATTAATAACAATAGCCAATCTGATTGAACCTATCCTAAGTGCCAGTCACTTAGTAGGCCCTTAGCATACAGCTATGATGCACACTTCTCCTTGCTCACTTTATGTCAGCCAGGCTGACTCCAACTCCTTCAATCTATAGAAACCGCAACCATCTATTGATACTCTGTCTCCACCTGGAATACCCTCATGCTTCCTGAGCCAACATTTCCTTCTTCTCCAAGTCCTAAATTAAATATCATATCATCAGAGAAATCTTTTCAAATACACTAAGTTATTACTATTTATATGCTTCCATTTTTCCTTCTGCTTTTCCTTTACCGAATTTGAAAAGAAATTATGTACATAATTATTTAATATTGTCTCTTTCCTGGGATTATAGGCTTGGGGAGGGCAGGGAAATTTCTTATTTGCTATTGGATGTCTACTGCCTAGTACCGTTCCTTAGCACATAGGTGCCCAATCAATAATTATCATAAGAATAAGTATTTTTCTGTTTTATTATGATATAATTAACAAATACAATTGTATCTTTAAGGCATACAACTTGACGTTTTGAAGTATGCACACACTGTGACATAATCATCAAAATCAAGCTAAGTAACATATCCATCACTTCACGTAGTTACCATTTTCACTTTTTGTGGTGTGAACTCTTCATATCTACTCTCTTAGCAAATTTCGAGTATACGATACAGTCTCGTTAACTATGGTCACACTGTTGTACATTAGATCTCCAGAACTTATTCAAACTGCATCACTAGAACTTTGTATCTTTTGACCAACATCTCCCCATTTTCCCCTCCGCATATACCCTGACAACTACCACTCTACTCTCCACTTCTATGAGTTTAACTTTTTAAGATTCCATATCTAAGTGAGAGCATGCAGTATTTTTCTTTCTGTGTCTGGCTTATTTCACTAGGAATTATGTTCTTCATGTTTATCTATGTTGTCACAAATGGCAGGATTTTCTTCTTTTTTTAAAAGCTGAATAATACGCACACACGCGCGCGCGCACACACACACACACACACACACGCGCGCGCGCGCGCGCCCACACACACACACACACACACATACACAAACGCCACATTTTCTTTATCCGTTTATCCATCATCAAATTTCATCAAATTCTCTTGAGAACCCTTTGCAATAGGTAATGTAGAATCTCTCATAACTAACCTTCATTTAACCAACTACTTTAGTGGTGCTTTCAGCTTGAAGTCATAGAAAATCCCAACTTAAAACAGTATAAACAATGCAAACATTGCTCTTCTCACCTATCAAGCAGTCTAGAGGTCTGGTGAGCCCCAGGGCTGACTGACTGCAGCACAGGGTAACACCAAGGTCTCTCATTTTTTAGGACATAACCTTGTGCTGCCATGATCTACGTGTCAGTTTGTCATTTGGCTGGCTCCAATCCAGGTCACACAATAGCTGCCTGGTCTCACATCTAGACATGACAGTGTAGGAGACAACTGTCCAGGTAGAAAGGCAAGACGAGCAGAAGCTATCCGAGGCTACTTTCTCAATAGATAGTTAATCACTAATAGGTAACCAAGCTTTAAGCAGCTTAATCAGCTCCTAAAGGAGTCCCAGAGAGTAATACAGCCTGTCTTACTCAGTTTGGGCTCCTATAACAAAAATATCAAAGACTGAGTTTAAATTATGAAATATCTTTCTCAGTGAGTTGTGGAGGCTGGAAAGGCCAAGATCAAGGTGCTGGCTAATTCAGCTACTGGTGACGGCCCTCTTCCCGGTTTGTAGTTGGCCTCTTTCTCACTGTATCTTCACATGGAGGAGAGAGCGAGCTCTGGTCCCTTCATCCCCTTATAAGGACACCAATCTAATCTCATTATGGGGGCTCCTTTCCAACCTCATCCAAACCCGATTACCAAGTAAAGGCCCCACCTCCAAAAGCCCATCACATGAGGATTAAGGCTTCAATATTTGAATTTTGGGAGGGACTCAAACATTCAGTCTATAACACAGTCCAAAGCAGGCCACCTGCCATCGTTAGTATTCCCAAATAGGACTAAATCCCTTTTGTCACTGCCTATGTTAAGTAACATAACATGTCAAGAAACTCAAAACTTCATCAGGAAAGGTGAGACATCTCCGAAGTCAGAGGGGACTACAAGCTGATTACAGGGGCTGTGCCAGCCTAATGAGACTAGAGCCCAGGCAGGAAAATGCCATCTTCAGAGGGCAACACTGAACATAGGCTGCTGCAGAGAATGGACTGGCAGAAGCCATAGGTCTTAGGTTATTAAGTATGAAATGCCTGATTTCCTTACATATTAACTTTGACAGTTGGTATCTTGGACATTTCATTTTGACACTTACTTTATTTTTATTGTGAAGGTACATCCTCAGTCTTTCAGACACACGTTGTGGCTTGTGATCAAAGGAGGTAAAGCAAGAAAAGGCAGGAGGGGGTGCGCTGTACCTAGTCTTGCACTTGTCAGAGGTCTGCTAAACACTCACCTGTTAGCAAGGCCCTCTCAGACATAACCTCTCCGCTCTCTTTATTGTGTTGGGGAAGTGAATGCTGGTCAACTGAGGAAGGCAGCTGTTGGATACATTGATTCTACAGATTCTACAGCCGAAATTATTGGACCTTTCACGGTTGCTTATGTTCCCTTTAAAACTAGGCAAAGCCAATAAGGTCAGTGGAGGTACAATATTTCCTGGAGTCAAAAGTGACAGTTATGCTCTATTTTAAACAACTGTGGAAATGTGTAGTTCAAAAGGACAGCCCTTCTGGCCAAGCTAGTGACACCATATTTCTTTCCTAATGGGAAAAAAAATTAATATTTTGAGCATCTACTACCATGTGTACTTATGGCAATGTTGGGAAATAGACACGCATTTTCAGGAAGCAAGCAATCTAAGTATCACTGGGCACCCACCGAGCGCTTACACTACAACAGGGGCTGTGGAAAACACACAAAAAAGGTAAACAGCATACCCCAGGCCTCAAAGGAAACAAGTTTTTCATTAATAACAATTTAAAAGTAGCTACTGTAAAGCACTATAAAGCAGTATTAAATGGCAGGGTACTGAGCATTAGTACTGTGTGATTTCAATATAAACTAGTGTCACTAGGAATGGCTTCATATGAAGGTGCGGCTTTAAGAATGAATATGATTCAAATCAGAGAAGCACCTTATGTTCTGGCTACCTAGTCCTCTCACCAGTGTTCTTTCTCTTTATTTAATGGGAGATTTGGTGAGCTCAGAGCCATGTCTAATTCAGAAACAGGAAATACATTTGCATCTTTCTTCCTCTCAAGCAGAATATCTTAAAATTTTAAAAACCTAAAGTACTCTTTTGATGAAAAAGAACAGGAAATGTTGCTTGAAGTTAACAAGCCCATCTCCAGCTCATAAGCCAATGTAAACCTTTATGCTCAAAGCCTTAGACAGAACAAGGCGCTTCAGAGGGCAGAGGAGGGAAAACAATGCTCTCTGCTTTTTCCTTCAGCTTGCAAAGACTCAGCAGACTTTGTTGCAAATTATTTGCTCTGTTTGATAAGCGCAACACGTGCAAATGTACTAAACACATAAATACAGCAAAGTCATAATCACTAGGTTCAATGTCAAGCACCATTTAAATCCACTGATTAAATCAACTTGATGATAGTAAACCTTTTTTATTAGGAGCCCTCTCTGAAGGAGAAAGGAAAACTTAGGAGAAAACTGTACTTTTACTCTTTCCTTGAAGGAAATGAAATATATTAATTCCATTAATGGCTTACCTACTTTTCTTTGCAAGGGACTTTTCTCATTTAGAGTAAAACAATCTACAAATTCTCCTTCTCCCAGCCCCCACTCTGTAGAGTCAGGATGGTGGGTTTTCCTGTGGATGGACTGAGGTTCCTGAACAAAGTCTGGATGATGTATAAGCGTTCATTCTCTCGTGGTGCAAGAGTCCATGCCAGATACCTGAGCTGTGTTAATGATATAACTTAGAAGCCTGGGTGCTGCCTAGGAAATTCCTGATGCCATCCTGTGAGGTCTTGGACCAACGTGGGGCTACCTCAACTTTGTCCTCCTACAAACTCAACCCCTGGGCTTCAGCAAAACCACATTTCCCGACAACTTGAATGTGAGGTCATGAGTACCGTTGTAGACTGTCAGCTCTGATGCCATATCAGTCATGTCTTCCAGGTGCATTAGTAAAATGTACGTACTGAGAAGGATTCAGAAAAAACATGACAACATATTCAATTAGATTTCTTATCAGCTGTGGGTATGTAATAAATTTAGAGGGATAAGACCTGTCTACATTATAGAGCATGCTGAGAAAAGGGCTGTCTAGTTACTTTCAACATGAGAATGTGAGTTATCAGCATTCAAATAAGAGAAAAATCAAAGTGAAGTGGGCAGGGCGTGGAAGACTTTTTTAAAATTTCAAAATATTAAAGCGGTTACAAATGTTTTTGTTACACGGATAACTTTTGTTATGTTTGAGACAGGGCTGTAAGTGTGCTCATCACCCAAGTAGTGTTCATTATACCTGTTAGGTAGGTTTTTGCCCCTTCTCTCCTCCCCATCCTCCCCGATTTCCAGTGACTTTTGCTTCCCTTTGTGCACGTGTGTGCCCCTTGGTTACTTTTTGGAAGAGATAAAATCTGACCTGAACACTAACAAATGAGGAGGGTTTTGACTGAGAAAAGAGAATGAAGTGCAGAGGAGAGAAATAAAAGGCAAGAGATTTAATGTTCATTTGTTTGTGCTTGTTATATGGGTACAGATAATCTAAGCAAATGTTATATGTTCTATATCAGGATTTTGCCTTTTCCCACTTCTCTCACTGTCAGTAGTTCTGTGATCACACAGTTATTTTTTGAAAGATGGTATATAAGGTATTTATTAAGAGCGTGCCTGTCAGCAGGCTCTATGCTGATCCCTGTAAGTTTGGCAAAATAGGAAATGTCCATTCCTATCTGAAGTTCAGAATACAGGGAATTCATTTGCATACCTGCATGTTTTGTTCTTAGCTTGAAGTACTGTCCGTGTAATTGTCTTTTCTTTACAAAACAGTATCTACTGTGTTCTGTTTTCTTATTACTAAAGCAGTAAAAATATGATATCATGCCATAGGATGGATAGCTCTAACGCTGATCCCATCTCACTATTACAAACACATAGAAATGCTGAATAAAATGTCTTTTTGTTAAACACGCTTCACAGCAAAGTAATTTTTTAAATAAAATATATTTTTAAATTTCTACACAATAATATTCACTCCTTTGGATGTGCAGTTCTATGAATTTTACTACATGGATATATTTATGCAACTATTACCACCGTAAGGACACAAGCTGGGCACAATGGTTCACACTTGTAATCCCAGTACTTTGGGAGGCTGAGGCTGGAGGATTGCTTGAGGCCAGGAGTCAAGGCCAGACTGGGCAACATAGTGAGACCCCAACTCTACAAAGAATAAAAAAATTAGCCAGGCATGGTGGCACACCTGTAGTCCTAGCTACTCTAGAGAGTGAGCCAGGAAGATCATTTGAGCCTAGGAGTTTGAGGTTGCAGTGAGCTATTATTAATATAATCACTAGTCACTAGTCTGAGCAACAGAGCAAGACCCTGTCTCAAAAAAAAGAACCAAAAAAAGGACATAGGACAATTCTGTTATCTCCAAAATCTCACTCGTTATTCTATTCCTTTGAAGTCAAATATTAATACTTTCCTATCCCAACCCCTGGCAACCACTGAACTGCCCTATGCCCTTCAATTTTTTCTTTTCTACAATGTTATATAAGTGGAATCGTATGCTATGCAACCTTTGAGACTGCTTGTTTCATTCAGCGTAACGCCTCTGAGATTATCCCTGTTTTTGTACATGTCAATAGTCCATTCCCATTTCTTGCTAAGGAACATTCCATTATATAGATAAACCCCAGTTTTTTTCTCCATTCACTCACTAAAAGACATTTGGGTTGTTCCCAGTTTGGAGTGATTGCTAATAATGCTGCTGAAGGCTTTGCGTATGCTTTCTGAGTAAACATAGATTTTCATTTCTCTAGGGTAAATACTGAGGAATGAGATTGTAGGATCATAGGGTAAGTGTATGTTTACCTTTATAAGAAATTTTCAAGCCATCTTCCGAACTAACTGTACAATTTTACATTCCCAAAAGCAGCAATATGTGAAAGTTCCAGTTGCTCCATATCCTTGAAAGTGCTTGGTATTGTCTTTTTTTCTTAAAAAATTCATTTATATAGATGTATAGAAGTATTGTATTGTGGTTTAAAAGCATTTCCTTAATGACTAATGACACAAAGCACATTTTCTTGTGCTTATTTGCCATCTGAATATGTTCTTTGGTGATATGTTTGTTCACATCTTTTGTCTACATTTGTATTAGGTTGTTTGGTTTTTTTAATGAGTTTTAAAAGTTCCTGATGTATTATAGATACAAACCCTTGATCAACTACATGATTATAAATATTTTCTCCCAGTCTGTAGCTTGTCTTTTCATTCTCTTAACAGTGTATTTTTCAGGGAAAAAGTTTTTCATTTTGATGAAGTCTAATTTATCAATTTTTTTATGGGCCATGCTTTTAATGTTATTTCTAAGGGCTTTTTTGCTTAGCTTAAGATAACAAAGGTTTTCTCTTAGTTTTATTTTATAAATTTTATAGCTTTGAATTTTACATTTCAGCCTATCATCCATTTTCACTTAATTTTGTGTAAAGTGTCAAGTCAATATTTATTTTTTGCATATCGATGTTCAATAGTTCCAGCGTTATTTATGAAAAAATAATTTTTCTCCATTGAATTACTTTTTTACCTTTATCAAAAACCACTATAGTCACAGATTTATTTCTGGACTTTCTGTTGTGTTCCATTGATCTGCGTGTCTGTATTTTCACCAGATCCACAATGTGTTGATTGCTATAGCTTTATAATGAATCTTAAAATCTGGGCATTTGAGTCACCCAACATTATTCTTTTAAAAAATTATTTTGGCTATTCTAGTTTCTTTAATTTTCCATATAAATTTTAGAATCAGCTTTCTGTGTCTATAAAATATACACTCCTAGGAATTTGATTTAAAATTTGTTATATATTAATTTGAAAAAAATTGACATCTTTACTATATTGAGACTTTCAGTGCATGAAAATGGACTACTTCTCCATTTCATCATCATTTAGATATTTTCAGCTTATAAATCTTGCACATATTTTGTTAAATTATTATCCAAATATTTCAACTTTTTAAAAGCTATTAAAAATCATACCATTGTTTTAGTTTCCATTTTCAATTCTTTATTGCTAGAATATAGATACATAGTTTCTATTTATATATTGATTTTTATGTCCTGAAACATTGCTATAATCATTTATTCCGTAATATATTTGTAGATATAGTAGTATTTTTTTATATAGGCAATCATGAATAGGGATAGTTTTACTTCTATTTAAATCTATATACCTTTATTTCTTTTTCTTTATTAACTAGGACTTCAAATATGATAGGAGTGGTGAGAGCAGACATTCTTGCCTTTTGCCCATTGTAAGGGGAAATCATGTAGTCTTTTACCATTAAGTATAACAGTAGCTATAAATTTTTATAAATGTCCTCTTGCAGATTAACTTAGGATAAACAGAGGTAAAAATGAACCACAGACAAGAATAAGATATTTACAATGCATACAGATAACAAAGAATTGATGTCTGAACAGTCTAAGGAATTAACGAAATTCAAATAGAAAAAAAAGCCAACAACTTAGGTAAAGTCTTCATCCAAAAATTTTACATAAGAAGTATATTTAATAAATATCTGGAAAAATGCTCTGTCTCATTAGTTTCAAAGTTAAGCAAGGTTTTATGCTATATTTAAATTTTGATACTGTTGAAAGCACCTCCTTTATAATTCAATTTTTGCAAAAGAAAGATAATTTATTTAAGGAAGTCATCTAAAAATCCAGGCACTGTTTTGATATTTCATAGTTTTGGAAGACAAGGAGGCTGAGTTTTATAATTTTAGTTGTATATAAATTTTTAAATACGTACGTTCATGAAATATTATTAATTCTTACACCAGTTATGATTCATGACTTTTCGTAATTTTAAGCATCTTTTATGATTCACAAAAAGTTTCCCAGTACACATGAGGAATAAAACTTCTGAACACCAAGAGAGTCTTTGTATTTTTGCACTGGTTGAAAGGAAAACCGACACATTAGAAATCTTCCAACTGTACTTGTGAAGAGTCAAGTTTATCATTTTACTGTGTCTCAGCCTGATTATTTATCAGTCATATTCTTTGGTTAGCTCTCTGAGTCATAAATATTCTTTAACCTTGGCATTTCTTATCAACAAAGAGAATTTACAACATGGATCTTTCACCAACAAAATATACTTAGGTCTAACTGGTTTATTTCAGAGTTTCCTTTTAATTCAAACTGATAAAGAGATATTTTTCTTACTTAATACCTGAACACAAAGGAGACTTATATTCTTTTCTTTTCATATTAGTTATCACGTTCATATAGCACTAAAGTATCATCTTATGCCTGAACACCAGCAAACAGAAAAATTTTAATTTGATGCTCTCAATACTGGCAACTATGTGGGGGAAATGAGTACTTTTACAGATTTCTGTGTAAAACTACTACTCTGTATGGAAAAAATTCCTTTACTTTCTGTTCATCAGCCTACCTTTATGATCCCAGAAAATTTTAGGCAGATACAGTAGAATAAGAGCAAGGCCACTAGACTAACACACCTAAATTCCCACTCTAATTCTTAGGAATTGTACGATCATAGGCAAGGAAAAAGTCCAATTCAGAATTAGGAAGGTAAATACAGTGGTGGGAAAATAAAACAAATAATGTTGACATTATTTACTGTTTGAATTAGTTATATCACTGTCTCCATATTAAAAGTAACACAAACTACTTTTATGGAGAGCTTATTAAATGATAGTTATTGTTCTTCCCATTTTTCATGCCTTTTCAAAATGCAATTTGTCCAAATATTTATGGGATAGATATTACCCATGGCACAGCTAGAGACTGAGACCCAGAGAGGAACTTGGTCACAGCTGTAAGTGACAGAGGCAGGACCGAACCAGAGGCAGTTCGACCCCAAATCCCTTGCTTTATTCAATGCATCATCCTGTTTCCGTTACTATGACAACTGAAGTTTGGTCTAACCATCCACCCAAGACTCAGTGAAGCCAATTTTTCTAGTGCAGCAAAGATGAACACTATAATGCCAAAGCAAAGTTCAAATCTTTCATTTCCATTTTCTCTTTCGCATCCAAGTTGTCATTAGCAACAACAAGTTGTGGTGCTGTAAAATAAATGAGGTGGAACAAATCCTCAACTACCTCCCTCCCTTTCCCTGCTTCTTGACTAGTAGACTAACTAGCTATGGGAAATGACTTCTTTGCAGCTTCAGACAGGGCTCAGTAATTGCCCTTTGACCTCCCACAGCATATTCCCAACAAGAGCGCTGATTGTTTCACTCGTATTTGCAAGTGTAATCATCCTCTGCTCAATGTAAATTCACATTACCCCTTTTCAGGATTACAGTGTTAGAAGAATTCAAACCATTTTCCCAAGCAAGAAACAAACACTCACATCCAGTGTACACCACAGCACTCATGGCTTCACTCAACCAGTGTGCAGCCTTTTGAGGAGGAGTTTTGGGAAGCCAGGGCTCAGAATGGTGGCAGATCACATGGGCTCTCTCTAGCCCTCCGTCCAGAGATGACCCACAGAACATCAGTCATGACACAGGAAGGCACTTTGGCCCATGTTCTCTCTCCCATAAATTTGAGTTCAAACTAAAACTGAAAACAGCCCCTGGTGTGTTAGGCAGAGAAATGTTCAGGCAGGTTTTCTGTTTCTTTGTTTCTTTCTTTATTTCCAGAGAGCTCCTGCCACTGCCCACGCTGGCCCAGGGCCTGATGCCAGACCCAGGGTCCCCTGGCTGCCTGTGGTCCACCAGCTTGCACTAGCACAGTTTGCGTTTACCTGACCCCTCAGGCAGGTCTGATGTCCAGTTGGCTTAGCACCAATGGCAGCAAAAATGTTTTCTGAGGGGATCAATCAGAATTGTTAACCTGTGTTGATGCATCTGCCTGAGTTGCACTGGGCCATTCTGTCAAGGGCAAAGGAATCCCCTTTTATGTATACATGTAGACGTTCACCAAAGCCCCAGTGGGAAGGTGTGGTCAGGGGTTATAGAGGACAACAGCACTTTTTTTCTCTTTAAAATACAGAGTGTTACTCACCAGAAAATTGGTTTCCCTGATCATCACCTAAATACAAATCTGGGAACGACACCAATTGGACATCAGACTGAGGTGGGGGGTGGGGGAGGGGATAGGGGTATGCCTACACAATGAGTGCATTGCGCACCGTTTGGGGAGTGGTAACACTTGAAGGTGCTGACTCGGGAAAGGGGGGGTGGGGAAAAAATATGAAACTATTGTTTTTAACTTGCACTGTTCACTTAATAATTTATCATGAATATTTCCCATATTATTTCATATCATTGTACAAGAAATAATGTATACATTATGAGGACATACTGTATCTAACAAGATATACTGTTAGACTCTTTGATTCTGTAAAATTAAATTGAAAAAAAAAAAATACTTTGACAACTGGAAAAAAAAAATAAAATAAAATAAAATACAGAGTGTTTTCATACTTTAAATACTCCAGGCCGGTGTGGTGGCTCATGCCTGTAATCTCAGTGCTTTGGGAAGCTGAGGTGGGAGGACTGCCTGAGGCCAGAAGTTCAAGACTAGCCTGGGCAACACAGTGAGACCACACCTCTGCAAAAAATAAAAAAATTAGTCAAGCATGATGGTGTGCACCTGTAGTCCCAGCTATGTGGGAGGCTGAGGCAGGAAGATTGCTTGAGCCCAGGAGTTTGAGGTTGCTGTGAGCTATGATGACACCACTACACTCTAGCCTGGGTGACAACAGTGAGATCCTGTCTTTATAAATAAATAAGTACTTCAAACAATTAAATCACAATTCGAACAGCAAACTTAAGGCTGCAGGAAGGTGGAGCGGAGGGGACGAAGGTGCAGGTGTAGCTCTTATTTAGAAAGAACATTTAGAAAGAACACATAATTAATAATCAATTGACCTCAAGGAAGTCAACTTTTCTAATTATATCCAAACATACCAAATTTAAAACATCATACTTTAAAATAATTTACAGTTTTTGTACTGAGCTACCCAAATCATCACCAAACAATATATTACAGTGTTTTGGTTTCAGGGGCCTAAGGTAGGGAAGCAATTCCCAAAATTGTACCTGGACAACAGGTGTGGTTTCTGCCCTTTTATCTTTAAGCTTGTACCTGCCAGAAAGTCTTCTCTTTTGGAGAGGAGTGTTTTTGCCTTATGAACATAAGCTTTTTGTCATGTGCTATGGTTTTTGTCTGTTTGTTGTGGAATGAATCACAGGTGGCCTAAATGGATACCCAGGAGAAAATCATCTATTTGTTCTTCCCTGTCTCTATCCCTGATCCTAACACCACCACCCTAGGGATTGCATAAAAGACAAAGTGCTTAGTCCATAGGGGATTTTCAGTAAAGAGCAAATGAATGATAAAATGAAGGAATGGCAGAGCTACTGAATAGTGGTTTAAATTCAGAAAATTTCTTCCAGATATAAATCTATCTTCTTTAGACATATGACTAGATATTATTTCTCTTGGAAGACAGGGAAAATGTGCTCATTTTGCTTATTCTTAGCAGAATTCTATAATCAATTATTCATCCTCATCAGAACAATGCCACGCATTTACTTGATAATAAATATATGAATGACTGAAGTCTTCACAAAGCCTTAAGGAAAGCTATAAAAGACACCTAAATTATAGCCACCACTGTTACAGAGAGGCATGAAATGAGGTAAAATTTGTTAAGTCCACTGAATTCAATTTATCATTCATTCATTGTTAATTCAACAAATATTTATTAAACTCTACTATTTGCTGGGTAACTTTCAAGGTACTTGGGATACATTCATGAAGAAAACAGTCAATGGTGCCTGCTAGCATGGAGCTTGCATTTTAGCTAGGAGGAGACAATAAAGGATAAACATAAGAAATAAGTAAATTACATAGCATATTTGACAGTGATTATGTGCCATAGAAAAAAAGAATAAGTACAGCATAGTAAGGAAGAATTGTGTAGTTGGAGGGGAAAGTTGCAATTTTAAAAAGAGTGGTCTGGTAGTCTACATTGAGAGGTGATATTTGAGCAATGAATTTCAAGAAATGGGTATATGAGAGATGAGGGATTGGGTAGTGGGAAAAGCCAGTGCAGGAGCCAGAGGAGGAAGTGTTCTAGGCATTTTCAAGGAATAAAAACGAGGCCAACATGGCAGCAGTGGAGTAAAAGGGAAGATTTGAGAGCAGAAAGGTACTGAAGGGCTGAGGTAGGCAGATTTTATAGGGCTTATAGGCTGCTACAAAGACATTGGCTTTTTTTTTTCTGACCTCATTAAGAAGTCATTTCAATAAGTTTGAACAGAGGATGACATAATTTGAGTTTGTTTTGAAAGATCACACTTTTATGTTGGGAATAGACTATGAACACATATAGAAACAGGATTATCTATAGCAGTAATCCAGGTGAGGTATGGAGATGTTGAAACCTGAGTGGTCTCAGTGGAGGTGGTAAAAAGTGGTCAGCCTGCAGATATTATGAAGATAGAGCAACGGGGTTTCCTAATAGATTGGACATAGGGTATGAGAGAAAGAGAAGAATCAAAGATGACTTAGGATTTTTTTGAAAGATGGAGTTGTATTGATTAAGATGGGGCAAAGCAAGTTTCTGGAAAGTAGATGAGAGCTTCACTTGTGACACTGCTGAGTGTGAGATGTCTACGAGGCACACGGGGAGTTAATAAACTACTCAGCTGAATGCACAAGTCTAGGATTCAGTGGAGAGAAGTGGACTAGATGTACAAGTTTTGGAGTTAATGGCATTTAGATGAAACTTAAAGCCATAAGATTGGATGAGATCATCAAGAGAATAAGTGTGGGTATAGAAGATAATGTTTGTTTGTTTGTTTGTTTGGTTTTTTTTTTATTTTTTGTTTGTTTTTCAGCTCATTAAGGGGGTACAAAAGATCAGGCTATATACATTGCCCATGCCTCCCCATCCCCCCGAGTCTGAGCTTTAGTTGTGTCCATTCCCTAGACAGTGCACATCACTCTCATCATATAGGTGTGCACTCCTCCCCTCCCCCCACCCCATCCCCCCCAGAGAGAACTTCAAACGTGTCCATTCCCCAGGCAGTGCGCATCGCACTCATCAAGTAGGTATACACCCATCCCTTCCACCCAGCCCCGACCTCTGTCCAATACCCAATTGGTGTGAATCCCAAATTAAAGAAGAGAGAAATAACAGAATCTTGTAGCTGGTGGGGATGCTCCAAGGCAGAGGATAAAAATGGTGTTGCAGGAGAGGAGAGATGCTGTGTGAATCTGCCTGAGGGCAGGATTGATGGTCAAGTTTGTTCCAATCTAAGGGTGGGATTTATGGTAATAGCAGATAAAGTAGAAATCTCAGAGGTATTCCTGGAACAGGGGTTAATCAGATGTCAATAAGAAGATTAGCAACCAAGACGGAGTTGCTTCAGCCTTCACAGTCTGCAGACCAACAAAACCATCTGTAAAGTATTCAAAAGAAGACCCCCAAGAATATAAAACACCACCACTACGATAGTCATTATTAGAAAGAGATAAGTTGGAAATATCCTGAGAAGACTGAATTAAAATACAATATTCTCACATCATGGCCACATCAGATAAGTGATGCTGTACTCTGCAAAAATAAGCCCAAAACATCCTTGGCTTAATGCAATAAAGGTTTATTTCTCCTTAAGTAAATAAATAAATAAATCTTGAAATTCTAAACCATTTCTAGTTCCACTGCCATCATTTCAGTGAAACGAAGAATCCAGAGTCCATTCCATTCCCTTCCAGAAGAACCCAATCCTCAAGAGTTAAATGACTTGATCAATATATGACAATTAGACATGCCCTTCACAATCTAGGACCCTTTCCACTACCCTCCACTTGAAGGAGAAAAACAGGGAAGGACAGGATACACATTTAAGAAGATAGCATGATAAGCCAGTGTCTTCACCAGGAGGTCAGCCTCCGAGGCCAGGACAAGCAGGAGAGCTACAGCTGGAACCCCAATGGATCAGCTATTAATTCTAGAGGCCAAGGGTGCTATCTGGTTAAGAGATTTATAATTCTCACAGAAACTTCTGGGGCCATCAAATATCATCTTAACCTTCTCTTTCTTAGCAAGAGAAAGGCAAGAGAGAGAATCCCCTACAGGTATCCGGTATGGTGAGAACACCACCATATTTAGTAGTCCTTTCTGGTGAGCAGCATGCAATATCAGACTTATGAAATCCAGATCACATATGATAGGCAGTCAGATTCCAGGCAGATAAATTCTAGAGGACAATTCATTTCGATTCAGCAAACCCTCTCCAAAGACCAAGCACTATGTTAGAAGCTGAAAATACAAATATGGAAACCTGTCTCTGTCAAAAGGGATTCACTCTCTAGCAGGGGTGACAAATAAGAAAAATAAACAGTTTGTTTTAATACAATGCACTAAGTACAATAGGAAAAGCACAGGAAGTAAAGAGAATCAGACTCACTGCAAATTTTTAACTCAATCTAGGTTTAACCCCTTAACCCAACCTGGCAAGGTGTAGGGTCCAGGAAATACTTCCTAGAGAACATGGTGCATGAACTATGGAATAAGAGACTGGTTTATAAAACTAAACTGTGAGGTACAACAGTGATGCAAAGATAATACTAGATTGATTATTGTTATTTTTTCTAGTCCATGGCATTGGGAATTTAGGGTACTCTTTTTCTCCCTCTGAACTTTGGAACTTATGAGAAATAAAGCATTAGAAATAAGCAGATTAACTAAAATGCTATCATTATTAATAAAGCTGATTAAACAATGTGACTTTGCATTTGTGGCCAAAGTTGGCTTGGTAGACAGACTCCTCACTTTCTATGCAAAGAAGTGAACAAGATCACAGAGGGAAGCTGGGAATGACCCTTCCATATTTTTCCTTCCTGGAGTTTGCAAGGTCGGTGCACATTCTAAAAGTGTTGGCTGAGTGAATAGAATACATGTAAACATGTCTATTTACTGAGCTTTCTAAGAAGGAAGAATGTCACAGTTTCTCTAGTGAGAAACTGCTCAGGTAATACATGCATTATTGCCTTGCTGTAAGAAATCAAAGGCGAGATGTGGTTCTGTAGGAGCTGACACAGGTCAAAGAAAAATGCTCAATTTTTGCCTAATAATGTTTTTTATTTAAAAAATGGCCAGAAGTTTTGGTCTGTTTCTCTTGGGCAGTGTCAACACTTTTTGGGTCAGATTCCATTTATTTCTCTCTGGTGCTATAGCTTTGAAGGGGTCTTTCTTCCTCCTTCTCTCCCTCCCTCCCTCCTTCTTTCCTTTCTACCTATCTTTCATGCCACTGTTCCTTTTGCCTGCACAATGTGTCAGACAAGAATTGTCACTCACATAACCATAGATCTGACATGACCCTACCTGTAGTCCCACACAACATGTAAGTTGAAAGGAAATTGTAATGAATATTAATGTAGAACCAATGCCATTGTTTTATCCAATGAGATGTTCCACTGCACTAAATCCCTCACGCCTCAGGAGAAAGTGATCTTTCTTCATCTCCCTTTACCTAACCATTCAAATGTATAATGCTCTACATGGGGCAAAACATTCTCCCCTGACTTCTTCACAGCAATCACTTTGTGCTCTGGAGCATGAGATTCAATTCCCCATATCATTGTCTTGGCCTGAATAGCTACAACTGTTATTAATAATCATAAAATTACCTACTTCTTTAATATAAATGCAGTCACAGTTATGCAGTTCCAATCATGCGTCAACCAAGTACATTTATACATACATATAAGCATAAATATATATATAAAAAATATATAAACAAATATAAATATATATATATTTCAAGCTTCTAGGGATAAATGTCCCTTAACAAAATTTGCATCCTATTTTTGACAAATTTTTTTAAAAATTGTGAAAATTAATTGATTCTAAATAGCCTAGCAATTATCCCAGTTAGGAAAATGCTTTGGACTCTAAATAACTTTTTTTTCTCTAATGTACATTTGATCTTCGTCTCTATTGGGGGGGGTGTATATATTATTTTTCATTTTTTTTTTTTTTTTTTGAACTTGCAATGGATCTTTCCATTTAACAAGTGGGATTAGTGTCTTGAGACAGAGGTCACATAACATCAAAATTGAGCCAGCAGAGCAAGAAGTGCATTTTACCTACTGGTGTGTTAGTGAAATTGCAGGCAAAATCTGAGGAGCCCTGTAAAATCTCCCTTTTAGGCCCCAGAAAAGGAGCTTCCCTGTTGAAATCTTTAGCAGATGAATGCCACTTTCTACCTTCTCACCATGATATTCTGAAACTGCAAACACAGTTACAACATACACTTTACATTTTGAAAATCAAATTTATAATTTTCATTTATTTTTCAATACACATCTCTAAAAGATAAGAAGTCTATTTTTTTAACATGACCACAATATTATTATCACACAAAATAAAATTAACAGTAATTCCTTAACATCATCAAATAACTTATAAATGTTCAAATTTTTAATTGTATCAAATATAAATTTTTGGTTAATATTTGTTTGATTGAAACAGAATAAAAATAAAGTCTAATCATTGATTAATATGATTTTTAAGTCTTTATCTTTAAAAAAATTTTATAGAGGTGTAATTTATATATTATTAATACTTACTGATTGTAAACATACAAGACAATGATTTTAATAACTTTAGATTGTCTCTTTTAATCTATAAGCTCCCCTTCCATCTCTCTATTTTCTTTTAGTTTATTTGTTGAAAAAACTAGGTCATTTGTTCCACAGTTTTCCAGATTTTTTCATGCTACCGAGTTGATTCTCCACCTAGTTTTATATTTTTTTTACTAAATATTTGTTTCTAAATTTATAATTCATATTTTTGAAAATTTTCTTTTATAAATTTTATTAAAAATAATTGTATAGTATTAATAAATTTACTAATTATTTACCATTTATGGGTAGTTGGTAAAAATTGGTATGAACTACCTTTAGATAGAATATTTTTTAGATGGTGATGTGTATTTCATCAGGATATATTCTCTTGTTATGCCAGCAGCTGTTAATGATGAATGCCTAATGAGGTTGCAAAATGGTGATATTCCAAATCTATCATTTCATCTTCATTTATGAGCAAGAAAACTGTCATAAAGGATTATTCTTCTGCTATTTAGTTAGCCAGTGGTACAGTTTATAAAGGAAAGCGAGGATAAAATGTTGGCTTGATTTTTCTTTTATACCAGTTTTCAAAGTAATGAATTAGTTTCCTAGCATCCTCGAATAGTAAACAATATGTTGCTGCTGTTCTTTGCATTATGAACTTTTGGATTTAATTAAATTTAAATGTCTCAATGTATTGAGGTTATCATCACTATTTTCTCAAATTTTTCTATTTTGGGGCAATGGTATTCTCTTCATGTTGGCTCCCTAGTCCTTATGACCCAACATGGAATGATGGGTCCAAACCTATTTCTTATCCAAACCTATAATACAATTGACTCTGTGAATGTAAACATTCCTAAATTTCAATTTTATGTGTACTATTTGGTCCCTCATCCTGCCTGACCACTGTGGTCTCTGATTGACATCTTTACTTTCTTTCCCCAGTGCATTTCCTCTGTTTTCATTTCTTGGATAGAATATAACAGGTGTTACCTTTAAAGTCAGGTGAAGAGTTCTGAGTCATATTTTATTAATTAATTCAAAAAACATTTATAAAATGTGGCAGTCAGAGTTTGATCAGAGAAGCAGAAACTCTATGAGTGATATAAAATAAGGAGCTTATAAAAATTCTATTTTATGCTATAATGGGAGTTAGTTAGTCTAAGCAATGCTGTCACCTCTGAGTCTAGTTTTGGACTAAAGTCACTATAGGCTAACCAGGTAAGTCGCCAGGAAGGAAGAGAGGGAGAAGGAGCATAAAGTAGAACTTCCGAGTTCAAATGAACTGGAATCCATGAGGACCAACTGGCACTCACATCTGTATCTCACTACCTCGCACTGCAGTGATGTGCGTGACATTCAGGACAGCTTGATGCCCTCCACTATGGATCCACATACACAGGTAGCCCATAGCCCTGAGAAGCTGAAGGATATGTGACAAAAACTGGACAAGCTGCAGGTCTGGGGGATACAGCTCACTCATCAGGTGAGCCAGCTGGTCAGCAACAAAACACACCAGCTGCCATAATTCCTGGTGTCTTACTCCAAGCTTTAGAGCACACGCACATACACACACACATGCACATACACACACACACACGTACACACGATGGCTGCTGCTTTATGTCCACTTTACAAATATTGAACAAATTTCTCTTGTGACCAACCTTAATCTAGTAGCACACAGGGAATGGGAACTGTGAAAAAGGTAGTTTCAGCTTAACTAGTTGGAAAGGTACATAGCCACCAGAGTCACTCCTTACCAATTTGCTACCCATACACTTAACTTCTAAACAGAGAAAACAGCAACATCATGCTTTACCTAACTTTTTGCATCTATCCCTCATGAAACTGAAAACATTCCCCCAAACTCTCCCCCAAAGAAGATACAAAGCCTTTTATTTGTATTTGGGTGATGTTCATTCCTTGTCTGATGGTGACATACCATCTACCCACCTTTGATATGCTGTAACTAAATGGGAAGATATATAAATATATAATATAGAACGAATAAAAGATATATATATAAATATAAAAGTGTATTCATATCAACACAAGAAATATACTCTCATAACTATTGTAGTCCTCAGTTCTGTAACTGGTCACATGGACTAATTTAGTCCATGCTCTATTCTAAGCCACCCAAATTCTGGCTTCTATAGGCAACTGATCATCATGTACTGCTGGATACTAACAAGGTAAGTCACATGGTGCGAGCTCTCACAGTTCATGTACCAATCGTCAAAGAATAAACAAATGTCTTCTGCTTCACTTCCACTCTTCAAATGTCTTGCAAATTTTTTGGCTCTGCTAATTTGAGCTAAATTAATACGTGCTTAGTGTCACAGTTTCATCAACTTTTTAAACAGTATCTATCTCAAAGAATTATTTGAGAATTCAGTGAGTCGATATACATGAAGCATTTAGCAGACTGTCTGACCCATAGCGACCACAACAGGGGGAAGGGATAGCATGGCTGCAAACAGAGTGGCCTTTGCACCCATTTGGGAGTCACCTCTCAGTGGTGTCTTCCAGGCATTCTGAATCATTCATTTGAGACCGGGAGTGGGGAACCTGTGGCATTCTAGGACCTTAAGTTTGGTCTTTTGACTGAATCCAAATTTTACAGACCAAATCCTTTTATTTTTATTAATATATTTTTGTTCATCTTTTATATTTTTATTTTATTTTTAAAATGAACATGTTTAAAATACTGAAGAATGAAATAAGTTTCAATGAAATAATCCTCCCAGGTTGACCGGCACAATTAGAACATCAGTAAACCATAAGGGCTAAATCAATGGCTGTTATGCTCATGATTTAGTTCTAACTTCCCCACCTGACTGGTGCCACTACCACACCAGGCTGGTTGGTGAGAGTTTATGAGGGTCGAGTATGCCAGTCTTTTACCAGCTTTTGACAACAGTGCATTATGTTTCTGTTTGAAGTGGAATTCGTGAATAGCTGCACAGCTCGACAGTATTTTTTAATTCTGTCTGCTTAACAGCCCATCATGTCAAAGAAGACCAAGAGAATGCTGAAGGAAGAAAACAGATTTTTAAAAAAAGATTGGAAATTGCAATACTATCCTGTTTCTGCTAAAGATAAGATGACTTGCTTGCTTTGTCATACTGCAAAATGAACATTAAAGAAATTCAATGCTCATCAGCATTATAACACTCAGACAGACCACAAATATTTTAAATTAGAAGGAGAAGCAGAAAAGGTTATATTGCAGAAATTAAAAGAGGAAAAACAAATGCAAAGACAATTCTTTTAAGCAGCAATAAGACCTGGAAATAATGCCACTGAAGCAACTTATAAAATAGTTTATATACTTGGGGAAAAAAAGGAAGCCATTCAGTGATGTAGAAATTGGGAAAGAATGCATTGATGAAGTTGTAGAATGCTTAGATCCCTATAACATTTCAAAGAATAAACAATTGCCTTTTTCAAGGAGAACTATAATTGGCAGCATGGATTAAACTTCAACTTAACAGAATAACATCATGTAATACTTCAAAGTAAAATATATATTATTCAGTCATTTTGGTGAATCAACTGATACTTCTGACTCAGCATAGGTTTTATACTTCATTCGGGTCATAACAGAAGATATTCTCTGCTAGGAAGAGTTACTTGCTTTGGGCACTCTTGTAAACAGAACACAGCGAACAGATACATTCAACAATTTTCAAGATAAACGTTGTGAAGATGGACTGAATTTGGTAAATTTAGTGAATGTATGTACAGACAGCACACCTTTCATGAGAAGAAAACATTAAGGGTTTATTGCACATATGTAAAAAAGTATTAACAGATCGAGATGCTTTCATTTCTTTTCATTGCATTAATATCTTGCACCAGCAAAATCTCTGTTCCAAAGCTACTGTTTTAAGTGACACTTTGCAACAAGTTATAAGTATTGTTACCTATATTTGTGCAAATGCAACACAGTGTCACTAGTTTTGTAACATGCTAAAATTGAACAATGTGGTATTCAGTGTGGATTTGCCCTGTCATTCTAAAGTACATTGGCTATCTCAGGGAGAAGTGTTAGACAAAATTTTCTCTCTATGAGAACAGATTGTTACATTTACGAAGAACAAAATCAGCAATGTGAATTATTGAAAGAAGATTTCTCTAGGAAATCTATGTGATATCATGTCAAATCAAAATGACTTGAATATTTCTTTGCAAGGTAAAACTAAGTCTATATATGATATGTGGCCAAAAAATCCAAGAATTTTGAAAAAAAGCTATCTTTTATCAGAACAACTTCTTCAAAGGGAAATTTCAAATGAACATTTTCCCCAGTTAGCAAAGGTCATTGACGAGCAGGATGATACATGTGAATCATCTGAAGAATATGCAGCTGTTATAGACCTATTAATTGGAGAATACAATGAAAGGTTCGCCGACTTTGAGAATCAGGACATCACACTCAAATTAGCATTTTGGCCTCACCTAGTTGATATCACCAAGGCACCTAAAGAACTACAGATGGAATTGATTGAGCTGTCAGTAGATGACATTTTTAAAGTCATCATTTCATATTAAGAAAGATCCAGTTGAAATATGGAAAAATGCAGAACACCCACACCTTAGGCAACATGCCCAAAAAATGCTTTCTTGCTTTTCAACCACTTATTGCTGGAAATCTACATTCTCCTACCTAACCCAAATTAAGACACCCTTACGGTCACAAATGACTGATACCCATCTAGAGGATCAACTGAAACTGCTGACCTCCATGCAGCAACCATATACTCAAATGCTTTCTAACAAAAAACAGATACAGCAAAGTCATTAAAAGATTAGCTTTAAAATTAACAAATAGTTTTCATTTTTTGAAATTATTAAGTACCTAGTAGTTAGATTTTTACAAAATAATGTACATTTTTGAGTATACCTAATTGTAGTTCCTTGAATATGGCCTTATTTGATGACAACTAAATTAACGCAACCTTCCAACATAAAAAGGTTCCCCAGCCCTGTTCTAGACACATTATGTGAGGGCCTAATCTGTGAGCAGGAGCTCTGGGGTTCCTGTCCTCATGGCATTTGCAATCTTGCAGTAATAATAAAAACATGAAAGCCACTCTCTTTGTTAGGAAGGTCCAGGCATGGAAAACCATACAGTGAACCAGACCTGTTGTAGCTACTAAACTCAAACTGGACTCCCTGTACCAACATTCTAGCAAATTTATTTACTTTTCTTGTGCATCTGCTCCCAATTTTCTTAAAGCTTTGCTGTATGTGTATGTATGTTTCACCATGGTCCCTACTCCACCACATTTACTGAGCACACTGTGGAAAGCACAGGGGGGAATATATAATGCCTACGTCCTCTTTTCAAGGTGCTTAGCCTAATGGAGATTTTTCTACAAAATATGGTAAAATGCTCTGATACATGTATGCAGGGGTACCAAGAGAAAGAGAAGGCATCTACTTCATCCTTGAGGAGTCAAGAAAGACATCCTGGAGGAAGAGGTGAATGATTCATTTGGGATAATTTAATTGAGATATGGGTAAGTTTCAGTTAGCCAGGTAAGAAAGAATAATGGTAATATAGGTCAAAGAAGCAGCATAACCAAAGTTATAGAGGCATTAAATGGTATCACAGAAGTTAACTGTGTCAGAGGGTTCTGGTCTTACCTGTGTGACTTTGAAATAGTTGGTGCTAAACTTTGGAGGAGAAAGAAAATAGGAACACCTGTACTTTATTATCTCTAGACTTTCAGTGTGATTGTCATTCAATGAAAGATTATAGAATCGTGTTTCATGACTTTATTTTTCTTTTTGCCACTCACCTGAAATTTAGTACACCACTACACATATTGATTTGGGATTTCAACTTGCTATATATTTAAAGGAAAAATAAGAGCAAAAAGGTGAGGTGATAAATCAAAAGCTACCAAAACTTCTTGTGTGCACTTAATGGACAAAAACAGGTCCCTTTTAAATATAAACATTGTTTGCTTATATGAGGAATGGGCTCTATATTCCATCCCTTTGAGCTTTCTTTTTATTAGGAGCATGAGAGGATGGTTTAAAATGAACTTCATTACTTCCCAGTGAGACTTATTCTAGGTATGAAGGTTGCCCAGCCTGTGAGAGCTTACTGGCTTTTTTTCTAATACATGGTGTTCCATGAAAGTATCATTAGACTGACCTAGGACATATCATGTGTAAGAGAAAGATAGCATTGACCATAACGCATCAAAAGAAACATGACTTTTAAAAATTTACCCAAGACAACTATAAATGGGGAGTATAAATAAATCCTATACTTCAAAAATAACATGACATGGTGAAGGTCATTCTGCAGTTTCACATCTTTCTTTGTGGAATCCTGTATTAGATTATGTAAAAATTATAGGTCAAACTGGGAGGATACAGTCAGATGTTTATAATTATTTTAAAGTTTTACCCCATAATAAGCTGAAATAAAAAAATAAAAAAAAGTTTTAATTTTCAGATAATCACATATTCATATACAGTTAGAAGAAATAGTACAGAGAGATACCATAACCCCTTTACCCTGTTTCCGTCAATGATAACATCTTCCAAGACTATAGTACAATGTCACAACCAGGATATCCATGCTGATGCAGTCAAGATACAGAACATTTCCATCACAAGAAATATCCTTCATCTTGCCCTTTTATAGTCACATCCCTCATATAAAACCAGACAAAGATAGCACAAAAAAAAAAGAAAAGAAAACTAGAGACCAATATCTCTCATAGACTTATACAGAAATATTCTCAAGTAAATATTAGCAAACTGAATCCAACAATACAGAAAAAGAATTATACCCCGTGACCCAATAGGATTTATTCTAGGAATGAAAGTTTGGTTCAATGTTTAAAAATCAATAATGTAATTCATCATATCAACAAACTAAAAAAGAAAATCATATTTTTTAAAAATTTTATTTTGTAGATGAGGTCTTGCTATGTTGCCCAGGCTAGAGAGCAGTGGCTATTTATAGGCATGTTCACAGCATACTACAGCTACAAACTCCTGGCCTAAAACAATTCTCCCATCTCAGCCTCCCAAGTAGCTGGGATTACAGGCACGTGACACAACTACTGACTTGATTTTATTGATTGATGCAAAAAAAAGGATTTCATAAAAGTCAATACCCACTTATGATAAAAATTATATTAAACTAGGAACAAAGATAAACTTCCTCAACCTGAAAGAAAGCAACTACAAAAAATCCTAAAGCTAATGTTGTACTTAAGAGTAAAAATACTTTCCTCTAAACTAAGGAATCAAGCAATGTTGTCTGCTCTCATTCTTATTCAGATTAGTAGTGAAAGGTCTAGCCTTTACAATAAGGCAAGAAAAGGAAAGCAAAGGCATAAAGTTTTGAAAGAAAGAAATAAAACTGTCCTTATTGGCAGGTGATATGATATTTTGTCTAAGTAAATCTTAAGGAATCTACAAAACAAAATAAAACAGAGTACTAGAACTAATAAATGAGTTAATGAAGGTTACAGGATACAAGACAAATATAAAAAAATTAATTTTCCTTCCTTCTGCTTACTTTGGATTTATTTTGTTCCTCTCGTTTTTTAGGTTCTTGAGGTGAGAACTCAGATTATTTGATTGGAAATCTTTCTTCTTTTCTAATGTAAGCATGTAGTGCAATATTTCCCTCTCAGTACTGATTTGCCTGTGTCACCCAAATTGTGATTTTGTATTTCAATTTACATATGTATACATATATTTGCTTTGAGACTTCAAATGACCTATGAATCATTTATACATGTGTGGCTTAGTTGATAAGTAGTTGAAGTTTTTCTTATTTTTATGTTATTGATTTCTACTTTATTATTGTCAGAGAACACACTCTACATGATGTCAACTCTATTAAATATGTTGAGATTTGTTTTACGTCCCAGGATATTATTTGTCTTTGTTTATATTTTGTGGCCAAAATGTGTGTTCTGCTTTTGTTGGGTGGCACATTTTATAAATGTTTATTAGATCCTGTTGGTTGATGGTATTGAGTTCTTCTTTACCCTTGCTAATTTTTTGTGTAGTTTGTCTTATCAATTGCTGAAATGAGTGTTAAAATCTCCAAATATAATTGTGGATTTGTCTATTTCTACTTTCAATTCTATCAGTTTTTGCTTTTTATGTTTTACAGCTCATTGTTTGAAGCATACAAAATTAGGATTGCTATGTCTTGTTGGTTGATTGGCCTTTTTATCATCACTTCCTATCCCTCTTTGTCTCTGATAATTTTCTTTGCTCTCAAGTCTACTTTATCGGATGTTAAGATAGCCACTTCTGTTTTCTTCTGATTAGTGCTGTTTGACTAATGATATATTTTTTCCATCCCTTTAATTTCAACCTACTTGTATCACTATATTTGACCTGAGTTTCTTGTAGATAGCATATATTTGGGTCACAATTTTTAATACAGTTTTCCAGTTTACATTTAATTAAATGTAATTTAATATAGCAAAATTTATAATTGCATTTAATATAATTATTGATATGCTAAGACTTAAGTCTGCCATTTTATTTTTTGTTTTTATTTTCTATTTGCCCTCATTGCTATTCTTTTATATGATTTATTTTCCTGACTTCATATGGGGTTACCTAAACATTTGTTACAATTCCATTTTATCTATAGAATATATGGAGTTTTCCCTTTTATTTATTATTATTTATCTATCTATTTTTTTACTCACTAAAATTGAAGTTAATAAGGAAACAATTTTATTTTAACATGCAATGTCACATATTCATCCTTCTAATCGACAATGCTATAAACTCCAAAGTATGAACAGCTCAAGCCTACACTACATCAAGAACATTATTAATCCTAAAACATAAAATCTTGATGTGTAAACAGTAAGTAACCAACCTTAACACTTAATAATTTTATACATGTTCTTGAAACTGTTCACTAAGGAAAAAGTAGGAGAAACAGGAAGAAGAAAAATGGAACAGAAAGAGAGAAGGAGAATGAAAAGGAAATATTTGATATATAGATTATCTATCCTACAGATAAATTTAACAGGGAACTGTTTATCTCAGTCCTGAGAACCAAACACTATGCCTGACGGAAGCACACGTTCAGTATACATATTTTGAATACTGGCAAATTGAAAAAAAAATTGGCTCCTCTTCTCTGAATTGTCTTTCTTGTGAAGCTTGATTAATTTTAGAATAAAAATCACATCGTCACTTGCAAAGGATTTTTAGATTTCATCCATTCCTGATTTTAACATTATATTTTCTCTTCTTAAGAATCCCAAATCTTTCCTTACCTAATTCAATGAGAATATATATCCTCTGTCAAAGTATAAAATATGCAGCCTTAATTAAGTAGATATTAGCACTCTGAATAGTGGTTTTATACTTTCCAAAGTATATTTTTAGCCATCATTACTGGATATCATTTTCACTATAACCTCTGTGATAAACATGGCAGGTATAAATCACCCTTATTTTACGAGGAAACAAGCATGGAGAAGTTGAGTGAAATGCTAAAAGGGCACAAATGACTGATTACAGACAAAGCCGCAGCCTGCTGACTCCTTATTTTGAGTTTTCTCCCTCTAGATTTGTAGTTCCTTAACCAAGAGAAGAGGGAGAGGACTTCTGAAAAGGTCTTAATGACTTTGAGAGGCATCCCCAAATCCATACATACATGTGCTAAACACTGTCTGGAGACTTGATGTCTTGCACATATACATACAATCATTCTCAAATATATATAAAGATGCATTTGCAATTAACTAAACATAAGTCCACTGTAAGATGTTACTGAATTCATGTTATCCATGTATATACCATAAAGCATTAGGAGCTAAGAGGCATCTGAAATCTTAAATGAATACTTTTTTAATGTCAAAAGAATCTCTAAATTCAAAAAGCATGAAAACCACTGCTTTAACATCACAATATTCTTAAAAGATCTGGTAAGGGGAGCTTAGCCTCACACTCTGCCTCACTGATATTCTAGATATCACACCACGTGAAAAGAAGAGATGGACAGAAAAAGGATTGTACAGCTCATCTTTAAACTAGTTCCCAAAAAGAGCACAAAGAAAGGAGTTTTCCTGGCTTGTATTCAGCTTACTGCATCCTGGAATATGTTGGTGAATTCAGTAGCCTTTCATTTACAAATCTGTTTTACAAAAATAAAATGAACAGGCTGCAAAAACTATGCCCAGCAATAATGGAAAAGCAGCCATAAGACTAGCAATCAAAACAATAATGTTACCTTTCAACTGGGTACTCCCATAAAACCAAGGAAACAGCTAAGGACAATTCTAAATGACCCATTAATATTTTTCACCCTACCATGTAGCACTTTTCTCCTTTGCTTAAAACATACTTGAATATTAACAACGATGGCTGCATCTTAAATTTAGTGGCATCATTTAATTTTAGGTGTAGGCATTAGCAGAGGATTCAAGTCACTCCATCTCAAGTGAATTACAAAAAAAGAAAGGAGAAGGGGCACTCCTGCCTGGGCTTTGTGTTCATAGCAATTAGCTTTAACTGTCTGGAAGCAGACTTTAAATAATTTTATAGCTTGTGCTAGATCTCTGTCATTTACCATTTGTGCCCTTCCTATTTTTATGGAAACCAGGATCTCATTCTGGAGGCTCCTGCCTGTCAGGGCTGCAGGTGAAGGCCAGCTGGAGCCCATGCACTTTGTGTGAATATTAGCATCTAAAGAGGGTCTCAGGAGGCCTTGCATCTTAGGGGACTTAAAGCTATAGTCAGATGCAATAGCCCTGCCTCTAAGTTTCCTTGCTAGTAAATCCAAATCTTTAGGAAATGAGCAGTCTGGACCTGGGGGCTGCAGCCTGAGCAATCTGAGAGCAAAAATAAATAAATAAATAAATAATAGATAGGGGTGGCGGGGAGGTTGGAGGGTGGAGAAGACTAAAGAGTGTCTTGTTGGGGTTTGATATTGAGGGACAATGAAGAGGAAAATGGGGCAAGGCAGGGCGTCCCAGGCTGTGTGCTCTGTCAGAGAGACTGAAGTTCATTAACAATTATTACCAGGTCCCCACGGCTACGTCTATATGATTGCATGTAACACATGCTGCCCTGGATTAATGGGTGTAACCGTATCTTCATGACGGGAAATGCTAGCTTATAGGAAATCACAGAAAAATACATTTTGCTAAAAAGTTATTTGCAAGAATCTCTCCTGTGTCAAATATTAATGTTAACTACACAGAGAGAAATCGAAGACTAATTAATTCCTGAATTGAAGGAGAGAAGAGAGTGAATCCAGTTTCCAGCATCCTGAACCCTGTAATCCTTATGAAGGCAAAGCTTCCATGAAGAATTTAAAAAATTATACACACGAAAAATACTCAGATCCAGGCAAAGTTTTCTACAGAAAGAAAAAGGTTAGCATGCCCATATTTCCACCCACCCGCTTAAACAAAGAAGTGTTTTTCGACCTTTAGTCCTACCACCTACCTGAACATCATATCAAATCTATTTAAGATTTTACCTAATTGAAGTCTGAGGATCACAAATAAGTAATTAGAACACAGCAATTAACTGAAACCAAGAAATCTGCCTTTGGCAGGTTTGAATATAGTTATAAAATCAAAAGATGTTTTTTTCTGTAAAAAACCTTAATGATCATAAAAGCACTGTCTTCTTATCTTGCAGATATGAAACCGAGGGCTGGAGCGTAGAGGCAATTTGAAAATGCTCAGATTTCCTGATGTTTGAATGTCAGCTGATACTTGATTAGAAAAGGGAAGAAGGTGACAATATGTTTTGGATAACATACAAGTTGAACATTTTTACCTTCTTAAATAAATATTTTGAAAAATTAATAAATATAAATAAAAATAATAAAAAATAAAAATAAAAATAAATAATATATACTGTTTAAAATAAATTGATGAACCATAAATAGTACACTGACCTTAATAAATGGACAACACCGTTGACACTCCCACTGTAAATTCCCCGATCATTTCCTTCTCTTTTCCCTTGTGGAAGAAAGGGAAAGCAATTATTCTGGATTTTGCTTTTACCATTTCCCTGTTGGCATTTGTAGTTTTGCTACTTATGTGTTCTTAAATTCACATGAATGATTTCATACTGTATGCATTCATTAACAACTTGCCTTTTTCACTGTTTTCTTAGATTCATAGTTTTCATGTTAATTCATATTGCTATATTAATTTTTGCTCCTGTACAATATTTAAGTGTGTGATAATGCTACACTTATCCATTCTCCTTCTCTGTGGATAAATTATACTTAGCTATTGGGGCTGAAAGCTGAGATGACCTGTGTCAATAAAACATAACTGTTTGCTCCAGGAGAGTCTTAGGCAGAAAGATAAGACTACAAACTAATGAATAACTTTACTGTTATCTTCAGGAAATTCTTGCAGTTCATTTTATTCAGACAAATAATTTGCACATTTGCAAAAACAACTCTTTTATAAGAACAAGAGTGTTCATCTGGACATATGGGAGCTTATCAGAACAATGGCATTTAAAGAAATAATCCAAAAGGCAGGAAAAGAGGAAAAAGGGATACAAGAATAGATGGCACAAATAGAAAACCACTAGAAAGATGGTAGATTTAAATACAATGATGTTAGTAGTAACATCATTTTGTAAATCATTTGAACACTGCAAGTAAAAGACAGAGATTGTCAAATAGGATTAAAAACAAGAATTATTTGTCTATAAAATACCAATTTTTAATAAAGAATAGATAGGTTAGTAGTAAAAGTATGAAAAAAGATACGCCATGAAAACACCAATCAAAAGAGAGGTGGCTAGATTACTATGAGCCAAAGTAGACTGCAGAACAAGGAATATTACCAGAGAGTGGAGACTATAAAATCCTACAGGAATCAATTTACTCAGAAGACACAAAAATCTTAAATATGTATGCATCTAACAATAGAACTTAAAAATACATAAAGCAAAACTCTTAGAATTGAAAGATGACATAATTATATAAAATAAAGTATAATTAAAATAGGCTAATTATAATCTAATTATATTGTCACAATTATAATTGGATATTTTAACACTTTTTCCCAATAATTGAAAGAACCAATAGACAGAATATCAGTAAAGATATAGAAAATCTGAACAATGCTATACATCAACTTGATTTAATCAGTACTTTGAGACCATTCTAACCCAACAGGACAATACACATTCTTTGCAAGTGTACATTGAACACATAAGCTGAACCCTCTCTGGGCTATAACATAAACCTTGATAAATTTAAAAGGATAGAAATCATATAAAGTATATTATTTGACCACAAAGAAATCAAGCTAGACATCAATAACAGAAAGATATCTGGAAAATCCCAAAATATCCAGAAATGGAACAACCCACTTTTCTACTTCTGCTCCCAGGAAGGATGGATTCCTTCACTAAGAATGACTATAACATAATGGGCAACTACCTGAAGGCACTGGAGAGTCAGCAGAAGCAGACAGATTTTGATGGCAAATACACTCGCAGAGGGGGGTGTAGAGGAAATGTAAAAATATGTTCCCAATTTTTTTTAAAACTTGGCTAGGTGCAAGCCATCTGGCATATGCAGTGCTGTCAGTACTGTGGCTGAAAAGCTGCAATCTCTTTGGCAGGATGAACCACAAAACCTAAGAAGGATAATACTGACTGCTAAAGAAAGTAGGAGACTCCTGGAAGAGAAGAGCAGAAACAAAGAGGGCAACTCCCAAATTCTTTCTACACACTTTTCTGGTTAACCCTTGACATACATGTGCAGGAACAGACTCAGTTAAAGACCTCGGTTGTGCTATTTTTACTGACACACGACCATATATGGGTTCTGGAACCGCACAGCCTGAGTGCAAATCCTGGCTCACCTCACTGCTAACTAGCTTGAGTAAATTATTTTAACCTCTTTCTGCCTCACTGTCTTCATCTTTAAAATAGGGATGTATTTAGGCCAGGTGTGGTGGCTCACACCTGTAATCCCAGCACTGTGGGAGGGCAAGGTGAGAGGATTGCTTGAGGCCAAGAGTTTAAGACCAGCCTGTGCAACAAAACGAGACCCCCTCATCTCTACAAAAAAAAAAATCAGCTGGGTGTGCTGGCACACACCTGTAGTCCCAGCTACTTGGGAGGCTGAGGTGGATTGCTTGAGCCCAGGAGTTAGAGGCTGCGGTGAGCTACGTCAAACCACTGTACTCCAGCCTGGGCAACAGAGTGAGACCCTGTCTCAAAAAAAAAAAAAAAAAGAAAGAAAGAAAAAAAAATATATATAGGGATAGTTACAGTCCCTTTCTCATAGGATTTATGTAAATATTAATGAGTAAATATGTAAAGTGATTAGTATAGTTCACAGTACATAGTAAACAATAAATACTAGATATTTGTATCATTAGTAGTAGAAGCAACAATGGACGTCCTTGAATTATTCAGAATATAATAACATAGCATAATAATATGTTTCAATTAAGAATACTTCCTCCTACAAAAATTCGAAATATAGCAGTTTAAACAAACAGCTTATTGGCTACTACCTGCAACCTAGACAGGGATCTCTTCCTGCGATAAACTGATGCCTACCTTCAGATTAGTCCCTGATGTTCGTTTTGGACCACTTGTTTCCCTTCTCAGCAAACGGACTTTCTTTCTTTTTTTTTTTTTTTTATTTTTATTTTTTTTGAGACAGCATCTCACTCTGTTGCCCAGGCTAGAGTGAGTGCCGTGGCGTCAGCCTAGCTCACAGCAACCTCAGACTCCTGGGCTCAAGCGATCCTCCTGCCTCAGCCTCCCGAGTAGCTGGGACTACAGGCATGCGCCACCATGCCCGGCTAATTTTTTCTGTATATATTTTTAGTTGTCCATATAATTTCTTTCTATTTTTAGTAGAGACGGGGTCTCGCTCTTGCTCAGGCTGGTCTCGAACTCCTGAGCTCAAACGATCCACCCACCTCGGCCTCCCAGAGTGCTAGGATTACAGGCGTGAGCCACCGCGCCCGGCCAGCAAAGGGACTTTCTATGTAACAATCCAAGAAGAAGAATCTACTGGGTCTCCATTTGAGGTGCAAAACCTTAACCACTGAGGCTGATTTCAGAGCTGCTTTCCTTTCCTCAACTCTCTTCATTTCATAACTTACAAAAGAAACGATAATTGGGAAACATCACATATTTGGCTCATGTATTGAAAAGGAGCTAGCTAAGGCACCTAGGGCCAAAGAACACCTACCTCACCTGAAGAATTCATGAGATTGAACACATGATGATTCAAAACAGAGCAGTCCTAGATATAATATTGACCTTTCAAGGTAGAACATGTGTCATTTAAGGGGTAGAATGCTGTACTTACATCTTGGTATTTGTAATATTATTTAAAATATCTGTGAAACCGAGAGAGGGGGGAGAGAGTGCAACATGATGACATAATTTGGCTCATACTGTCACATTTGGTTCTATGCATGCTTCACATTAAGGATGGAATCTGATTTAATTTGTGCAGCCTTAGCTAATGGCTTAACAGTGAACTGCAAGCTGATCAAAATCCTTCTCTTAGTGTTTTTTCTGTTGCTCAATTGTATGATCTTCACTGTTTCAAATGCTCAGTCCTTGTCCTGTCAAGTAATGCAACAAGGATCATCCAAAAGAAAGAACAGAAATACCTAATATTAAATAGAAATGGGTACTACCAGAAAGTTGATTTGTGATCATAACCTAGTCAATAGCATGGATCTGGATTAAAATTGTATCCCCAGATGGTAATGCTCTATCCTCCAGCTCAGCCTGGAGAATGATTACAAAGGTGAGGGGGAGGAGGGCTGAAACAGACCTCCCCACATAACTGTTAGACTAAAAGATGAGATGGCCTGGGTCAACATAATTTCACTGTTAGTATCAGACATACCTTGCATGCCAATTACCCTAAGCAAACAGTTTGCTTATCTGGAAAAAGAGCTCTCTTAGCAGGACAATAGTTTGCTCAAAAGAACTTGTCTTAAGACCCTTGTCCACCATGTGCAGCAGATCTAAATTACTTTGTATCAAACCTTGCCCAATCTCAGTTTGAAAGATCCACCTAAACCATTAATCCCAGACTTCAAAGCCCTATAAATGCCCTTTCCTAACTTCCTCCTTTTGAAGTATCACCAAGAATTTGTAACGGTGACATTCTCCCTTATAGCTTTACATTTAACACATTTGCTTAATAACAGATTTAACAGATTTGCTTAATAAATAGCTTTTCCTGGAGGATCTAAAATACCTACTTTTCATCTGGATTAGTGTCTTTCTCTAACTGATTTTTAATACCTTATATATTCTGAACAGCAATAGGTTTTAAAAATCTCCTGGTTTGTAGCTTGCCTTTATTTTTAAAATAGTTTTCCTTGAGGAACTGAAGTCTGTCATTTAAAATGGAGGTAATGATACTCATTGGGTTGTTGCAAGTATTGAATAAGAAAAGGCATGTAAATTACTACTGCAGCAAACTCCCATGTGTAAGCTCTCAGAATTCCCCATACAAACTTGGGAAGAAGGTAATGTTTTTCACCAGCAGTAAATACTTGTGGTCTTGCACTGCCCCAGCAGGACACTAGATTTCAAAGCCTTCTAATCTTTCACACCCATGAAAATGTTCCTGCATCCAATCACAGCAGCTATATGGGGATTCCCAACTTAAGTTAACAAATCCTCTGATGAGGAAATGCATGCATCCATATTAACATGTCATAATCTCTTAATGAGCCCTAATTCCATTCTTCAGGTAACACAGTTTCTCTGAAATGAGTTTCCTCATCTGTAAAATAGGGATAATATCTCATCTACATCTTTCACTGAGGTTGTTGTGAAGGGTCAAATGAGATCATTAAAGAGTTATTATAGCCATGTTTGCTTTTTCACCAAGCCTCCAGGATGTGATGGTAATGTCCCACTCAATAAGGGTAGAAATTTCTGATATAAATATTTTTGAAACAAGTCAGGATTTGCATGGATGAATGAATACATGTGGATATTTCAAGCAGTTTGACTGGTTACCAAGAGGAATACTTACAGAAAACAAAGCTTTTGATCATACCTCAAAGAATCTTGTGTTTGCAAGGAGTCCTAAGAGGCCACCTCACGGGCCTCATCCTCACCTCCCATTGTACGTTCTAAGGCAAGAATCTCTTCTATAGCATTTCTGATTCATTCTGATGATTTTTTTGGTATTTTCTTGATGACTTCAGAAACAGGAAATTCACTGTTATAAAGGCAGGTCATTTAACTATTAGATAGCTCTAATGTCAGCCCCTGGTCCTCGTTTTGCTTTCTTGAGCACTATGGACCATCTGTATGCTCCAGATCCTACAATATGCTCTAGTTCTTCACACTTGCCTTCATCTCTGTCTCTCTTTAACTTGACTTGGCTAAACAATCTGAGTACCTTCTCTGGTTATGTGAAATGGCCTCTGGATACTTCACCATCCCTTCCACTGTTTCAGAAGCTGTTTGGTATCTCCATATCCCTTCCCCCATTTTTTCCAAAACACTCAGCAACTTTCTATGAAGAGAGAATCTTGCTCCAGCAATAAGAAGATCAGCTGCATCTACTAACCACCACTCAAAGTCTGCTTTTCTGCTAGGAAAATGATGTTATCTTACTTGTCCTATTAGGAGGACTGAAAAACAGTTCCAACAATTTAAAGCTTCTCTGATGCATATACTGTATCTTTCCAAGGCCCATCTATCTAGAAACCATGAATTAAAAGAAGCCAAAAGCTGGAGCATCCTGATAATTCAGTTAAGTGCCTACACTATGTGCACTGAAATCCATATGGATCATTAACTGCACAGTGGAGCTCTGAAGCAAAGTCCTGTTAACTAGCTTGAAAAAAGGGAGAGGGAAAAGGCCACTTACTCCTTCACATCCTGCCGTTTAATCATTTTCCAATAAGTGTGCTTGGGTAGCCTTCAGCTCACTTGAGAGTTTCCCTAGTGTATACCCATTGTTCATGGGAAAGTAATTAGAAACTAGCAATTTAGTTTAATGTAGACTTTTTAAAAATCTCTTCCAGCTCCGTGACTCCATGATTTTTATGGTAATCTCTCTCAAAGCAGATTTCTAAACTCTTTACACTTTCTACTCCCTCGCACTGATTACTTCTCTTTGGGGATTCTGAAAAGCAAACTATTCCTGCCCCAGCTTCTCAAGCCTGAGACACAGCGACATTCCTCTACATCACGTACACTGTGTTGCAATAGTAGGTTTGCTTGCCAGTCTTCCATTAGACTCAAATTCTCAACATCTGGGACCTTATCTTATTCAGTTTTGCCTCCCTCATACTCAACACACTGTCTGACACCTCTTGGACCTATAGACATTTTGTAAATGACTGCTCAATTATTGAACAAATGAAGATTTCAGAGAGATACTTTGTGTCTTGCTTGCTTTGATGTCTTTTGTCATTTCAGGACATCTTTTATGTTCAATCAGTATGTACGGAGTGTCTGATGTATGAAAGGCACTGTGTTAGATTCTATGAACACACAGATAGCTTTACGATTGCACAGGACGTGGTGGGTGATCTTAACACCCTCCATGGTTAAACCTTTGGTGGAACTGACTACAGGTAGCCTGTTACTCATGAGTCACCATGATACGGTATTACATGATGCCACTTCTTTGGTCATCATCGATTGTGTAGAAATCAGTTCCTGGCACAAATATGACCAGCTGATCTCTAGCCAGCAATCTCAGGTGTCATTGTACATAAATGCTGGTCAACAGTGGCTGGCTATTCAGGGCAGTGACTAATTTAAATCTCTCAGGAAATTTGCACTGGAAAAAGATGCATTGGAAAAAAATGTGAGTCAGCAGCAGTTTTAAAAGCAGGTGTAGTAGAAGAGAGACACAGAAGTTGAGTCATCAGAATGGCAAAGCACTACCGTTGAGGAGGAGGTGCTTTCTCAGCGTCACAATAGCGCCACACGCAGGGGCTGTGTCCTGAAGAAGAGTCTAGTAGTTCAGGAGGCCACTGGAAGTATTTTCTGTGCTTACTTCTCTGTGTATTCTTGGAATTAACCCTATTATCTGAGTCAGCCAGAGTATAGTTCCGCTTCTCACCATTGGAAACAGCCTGATTAACTCAATGGTAAGTTGCTGGTATTCAAGAAGATTAGATACCGAGTTCAGCGGGAAGATAGACACAGCAATGAATTCATGTACTAGTGTTACTCCATCACAGGCTAAAAGGATGCTGGGAATACAATGGGGCCTCAGTGATTGGCTG
The DNA here is from genome assembly GCF_041146395.1 of Eulemur rufifrons. NCBI lineage: Eukaryota > Metazoa > Chordata > Mammalia > Primates > Lemuridae > Eulemur > Eulemur rufifrons. The sequence continues at coordinate 18,437,988 of NC_090987.1, forward strand.
TAGGGAAACGGGCAAAGTAAGGAAAGACTTCTATATTTTATTAAAAGAAAATGAATGAGCAACTAGTGTTGGTAACTGCCTGTGTCTAAGGCCAATACTTTCTCTGAAAAAACTGTAAGTATAGTAGGTATTTAGTGATAATTGTTGAAATTTAACTGAATGATAATTCATATAACTATGAATTATCATTCAGTGTAACTATGAATTATCATTCAGTGGCTCAAGGGAGCCACTGCCAAGATTTCTCACTAATCACCTCTGAGGGCATTCTTTCCTGTATACAATACTTTCTGATCTGGGTAAAGAGGTAATGTATTTGCTTTCTACCTCTATTGTACAAAGTCTTGTGTGTTTGTCTAAGATATTATAAAAGCCACTAATCACTGTCTTTAAAGACCTCATAATTATTTCTAGAAACTACCTACTCACATGCATAGAAGAACTACAAGGAAGAAGAATACTTTGACTGAATGGACTCAGAGACAAAACTCAGTTTCCTCAATCACCCAACAGTATATTCACACTCATATTAGGCCATCATACTGATCTGCACTTAGACACATTTATAGGGCATCTGTCTATTTTAATAGTCCACTCTACCTCCAGAGAGTGGGTAAATATATCTTCATCCAATTGTGGTAGCAGAGGCTACTTCTCTATAAAGAAATATGTTTTCACATTTTATGCATTTACAAACATTTGTGAGGCTGTACAGTGAAAACAATTTTAAAGCAAAATATTCACTAGGTATTTCAACATTATTATGTAGCAGTACTAATCATATCACTTTCTAACACACTCATGGGCTATATTAGGCTTAGAAAACTAAAATAGATGAGTCAATTCTTTATAAAGTAGTATCAGAGTAATAAATCTACCATATCATTATTTATTTTGGAAGCAAAATACAAGATGTGTCTTGTTTGATAACTATTAAATATAAACTTCTTTATAAACTGTGGGCATCAAAAAGTATTTTTTTCATTATTTAAAAGAAGCAAAGATTAGTAAATTCAGGTCTGCTTTGCTAAGAAGAGTATTTTATCATATTTAGTAGAATCTCACACTATAATGAATCCATATAACATTTTCCATCAAACATACATTTTAACAGCTGATGATATTTAATTATGACATGATTCAAATACTATTAAGCAAGAAAAAGTTTTAATGTATATTGTTGAATCAACTTGCTACTACTAAATTATCAGAGAAGTATCGTAGGGAATGAAATAGAAATACTTGGGGAGTTCACAACTCTCTGACTGATTAGTTCCCAGAATCTAATGTTTGTGGTAAAGTTCTAATCTTCTATTCTGTAAAGTTAAGTTGCATTTGCTAAGGGCAGCATTAATCAGAAGTAGTCATGAAATGGCTAAAAATACATAAAATTGTTTTATGACTATCAAGGAAAATGTTATTAGAAAACAGATCTCCATGACTGGACGAAGTCAAAGGCAAACACCAAATATGATTACCTGTAATGAGGAACTCAGAGCAACATTAAAAACTGGGCTGAACAGAAGGCCCACAGTGGCCTCTTTTATTATTTAAATGAAAGACACTATAAACAACTCTTTGATAGTCCCATGCTGGGCTGTTGTTCTGGCCCAATCAGACTTCATTAGGAGTGCACGTTCAGCCTTTTATGAACACCTGTGTCTAAAGCCCACAAATAATTAGCTTAGCCATACCATTTCACTCTAATAATGGTGTAATTTGCCACGCCTTTCAGGCTCCGGACAGCTGGTGCTATTCAAAAGCACCTCAGGATTAGGCCCTGACTCCCAGGCCTGAGTCTTTGGGGGGGTGAAAGGGGGGGGGGGTTCTTAGGTATCCATGGCAACACACTTAGACTGCAAATTATCACCTCTAATAATAACTGGGAGAGTCGATCTTTATTTTATTCCAGTTATCCATAAAAAAAAAGATAAGGCATAGAAAATGACTAGAAATACCTAAACTAAAATACACACATATATATAATATATATATTATTACCTTGTCAATAAACACATAAGATTGAAAAGGCCAAGGAAATTTTTTTAAAAATCACACCTGTTCAAAGTTCATTTGGTTATCTAAGATAGATCTATCAAAAAATAACTGAGGGAAAATGAGGTCCACTACTGAATTTGTCAGTGCTAATTGACGCTGTTACCTACAGCTGCATGGAAATCCAAACGTGAATTATAGTCTTGAAAACCTCTTCAGCTGAGAGCAACTTTGTGACTGCTGTACTTGCATCTTAGTCCCTAGAAGGTTATAAACTGGACAGCCTACACATACGGATGGGCATCCTCTGGCTCCCTGCAGCTTCTCAACACTTCAATCAGTGCCTTCCATTAACACAAACAAGATAAGCAGGTGGGGCGAACCCATGACTTAACTCAAATGCTGGCCAGGGACCTATCAGCCCATGGAACATGCACAAAATCAAAAAGGAAATTCTCCTTGTATCAGGACACACCACACTGGCCCAAACAAACAAAAAGTCTCTGCCCAATAAAATAGGGCACATATGTTTAGAATGGGTGGCAACTGGACATCCTTCTTCTATTTTAACCGAAAACTCTTAAGTGCATGTGGATTTTCAAGTTTCAAGGAGTGTCGGTCACGTGCAATGTAGATACCATTGTGGTTAAATGTTTGAGCTTTGGAGTCAGGGTTAAAATCTGCTTGGGTTAAAATCTAAGCCTCTCCATATACTCACTGTGTGACTTGGAACAAGCCAATTACCCCCTCTTAGCCTGCTGTCTTAACTGTACAATGCGAATAAGAAAAATAATACCTACTCCAGGGGAAGAAGGTGAGAATTAATAAGATAATGTACCTAGGCTTTCTGCAGTTTTCTGGTACATGGTAAAAAAGAAATATCAGCTACTCTTCCTAATTGTGGTCACCCTGAAGATGTGCCACTCAGCTTCCCTTTCCTTCAAGGAAAGATTGTTACTCTACCTGATAGTGGACAGCCTCCAGCTGTCAACAACTGTGGGAATGGCGTTAGAGAGTTGCCTCATCCAACGTCATGCCCTTCTGGAATCATCCCATATCCAAATGACCGAGAAGGTGTGAAGACCCAGCCAGCCATTTAGGCTCGACACAGAACACCTCTGGGGAGCAACCCTCTCAGGCTAGTCAAGCTTCTGTTAGGACTACATTGCAGTCCTATATCCTTCTCTCTCCCAAAGTTATTCATCTAATAAATATTTTGCATATCACATTCCCTCTCAGCATCTGCTTCAGAGCACATAACCTGCAACACTGATAAACAGCACTGAGAATAATTGTATATTTGAGATTTCAAAGAACATTTCCAGATATTGCAAAACAACAGAATCAACATTATTAAATTCAACTTAACAAATAATGTTATTAGATCCTAGGAAATACGAAGTAAAATAAGATATAGCTCCTATTTCTTGAGGAACTGTTTATACTCAAACAAAAAAGCATTTCTCCCAGAGCAGATGCTTATAACACAACAGGCTACTTTCTAATTATTCGATAGAGTCACACATAAAGTGACTTCCCAACAATGCAGGGGCAATGATACAAAGAAATATTGAAAGTTGTTTTGATTGAGACCTTGAAAGATAAAGTGGAGATCTGTGTGGTAAAAAGTGAGGAAGGATGTTCAAAATAGAGGGAAGAGCATAATAATAAAAAACACTGATGCATAAAAGCATGAAATTGCTTGAGAGGTTTAGAAAACGGCATGAAGGCAAGAAAGAAGGAAACCTAGTACAGACAGTTGAGTGGAGTAGCTGATGATGAAGTCAGAAAGATTATCTGGGGACAAGTGGTATAAAACTTTCAACACCATGCAAAGGAAAACACCATGTTAAAATTTTTATTCTAATAGACACTTGGTCTCTGCCACCACTTTCCTATGTCAGTCATTGCTTCATTGTTCTGAAAGACCTTAGATAGATGTGGGGATGAGGTGGAGTGGGCACTAAATAACCACTAGAATGGCTAAAATTTAAAAATTAAAAAAAACTCTAACAATACAAAGTGCTGGCAAGAATGCAGAGCAACTGGAATTCTCATACATTGTTAACAGGAAAACATAACTCTCCATACTACTTAACAATATAGTTCTAAGGTGTTTACCCAAGTAAGATGAAAACCTATGTTCACAGACAAGTCCACATGTTTATGTTTATAGCAGCTGTATTCATAACCATCAAAAGCTGAAAATAACCCAAATGGCCTTCCACTGGCAAATGGATTTTAAAAAATGTTGTGGTATATCCATACTACAGAATACAACTTGAAAAAAAAGAAACAAACTATTGCTATATGCAATAACAGGGATGAATTTCAAAAGCATTATGCTAGGTGAAACAAGCCAGGCTCAAAAGATAGACTGTAATTCTTTTATATGAAATTCATAAAGCAAAACTATAGTGACAGAAATCAATGGTGGCCAGGGACCAAGGAAGTGGGAAATGACTTGACTGCAACAGGACCTTCCTGAGGGAACCTTCTAAAAAACAAAAAACAAAAAAGACTCATCGGTTTCTTCTCCAAAGTGCCTAATTTGGTAGGTCATGGCATGAGAATCAGCACTTTTTAATTGAAAATTGTATTGAGATAATTGTAAATTCACATGCAGTGGCAAGAAATAATATAAAGGGATCCTTATAAACTTTGTCCGATTTACTCCAAAGATAACATTTTTCAAAACTATACTCTAATATCACAAACAGGATACCAACATTGATCTGCCAATCTTATTCAGATTTACCCCATTTTACTTGTACTTACTTATGTGTATATGTATTCGATTCTACAAAATTTCATCACCTGTGTACGTTTGAGTGTCCACCATCACAGTCAAGATAACAGTTCCAAAACCACAAGAATACCGCCTGTTGCCTTTTATAGCAATACAAACTCTCTCTCATCTCCCCCCACACCCGTTTTAAGCCTCTGGCAACCACTTTTCTGTTCTCCATTTCTAAAATTTTATCACCTACATGAGGAGGAAAAAGAAACTTCCTGTTGGTGCTGCTTGCTGTGACTAAGGCTTTTTTTGTTTGTTTGTTTGGTTGGTTTTGTTTCTGACCACCTGCCCAGTGTCTTTGAGCAAGGAGCAGAGTAGGAGAATTTTGGACCCACAGAGATAAAAAAACTTCTTAGATTGAGTTGTAACTTGGTTCCTTTTTCCCATTTCATCTGCTTGCTCCAGTGTCTCTGGAGAGCAGAGTCTCAGACACATGGGAACAAAGTGGCTTTCCATTTGGGTCTCCTTGCTCCTTGCAAGATCTCCTGTGTTGTGCTCTTCCTCTGGTGCTGGGTCCTTTGCTTTTCCATCTAAGTTGTCCTTATTAAGTATACTATACACTTACTGTCTTCCTTCATTGAATTATCTTAATAATGCTCCTAAAAATCCTTTGAGAAACATATTACTGGCCCCATTTTACAGATGAATACAACCAATGTCCCAACCAGGTAAAAATAAGAAAGCATTGTCTGTATGGATGAATCTTCAAAGTGAGGATCTGAAGAACTCTGAGCTTTGGAGGGTAAGAGCAATTTCAAGATAGCAAGCAGTAAGGACTCTTGAAGAAACAAGAGGGACAGTTTTTCTTAGAATGTTGGTTAGAACCAGCAGAAAAAAATACCCTGAAGGTAAAATGGTCTGTCTGCAGATGGTAAAACTGTCTGCAGTCTGTGACTCAACTGTACTGTCTGGATTCAATCAAGCAAGAAACCTATTAGATTATGGACCATTGTAGATTTGGCTTTAAAACCCTGTATCACCTTCATTCACCGAGGTTCCATCCCAGAGTTAAATCTCTCTGTGTTGGAAAAATGCACTGTTGGGCAGTAAAATCAGCTTAGTGCTCATTCTGTCCCAGAGACTGTGTTTTTCCTTAATATTATTCTTTATTTATTTCAGAATATTACAGGGGTCTAAACATTTTGATTATATGTTTTGCTTTTGTGCAGTTTGAGCCAAAGTTATACATGTGCCCGTTGCTAAGGTAGCACACCTTGAACCCATTAGGTATAAATTTACCTGTCCCCTCCTCACCCCTCCCACTTACTTGGTTTCCATTGAGTTTTACCACCATGTGTGCACATGGGTGTTGATCGATTAGCTCCAATTTAATAGTATGTGTGGTGTTTGTTTTTTTCATTCTTGTGATACTTCACTTAGAAGAATGGTCTCCAGTTCCATCCAGGTTGTTATAAAAGGTATTCGTTCACCATTTTTTATGGCTGCATAGTACTCCATAGTATACATATACCACATTTTATTAATCCACTCATGTATTGATGGGCACTTGCATTGATTCCACATCTTTGCAATTGTGAATTGTGGTGCAATAAACATTTGAGTGCAAATGTCTTTTTGATAAAATGACTTTTTTTCCCTTGGATAAATACCCAATAGTAGGATTGCTGGGTCAAATGGTAGTTCTATTTTTAGTTCTTTGAGGTATCTCCATACTATTTTCCATAGAGGTTCTACTAGTTTTCAGTTCCACCAAAAGTATATAACTGTTCCCTTCTCTCCACATTCTTGACAACATTTGATCTTAGCTGCCCAGTAAGTATAACATGATATCACACTGTAGTTCTGATTTGGGTTTCCCTAATGACTTCCCTAACATTGTCCATTTGTTCATCTTCTTTAAAGAAATGTCTAATCAAATCCTTGATCCACTTTATAATCAGGTTATTCTTCTTTTTATTATTGAGTTATAAGAGTTCTTCATATATTCTGGATGTGGTCCCTTTATCAGATATATAATTTGGTAATATTTTTGTCCATTCTGTAGGTTTCTCTTCACTTTCTTTATGTATCGGTTGCAGTACAGAAGTTTTAATTTTGGGGTAGTTAATCTATTTTTGTTTTCTTTTGTGACTGATGCTTTTGATGTTGCTTCTCTAGAAACTATTGTCTAATCCAAGTTTATTAAGAGTTACTCCTTTGTATTCTTCTAAAATTTTGTAGATCTAGCACTTACATTTACGACTATAATCCTTTTTAAAAAAACTGTTAAGTGGCATTTAAAAATAAAGTTTAAAAAATGTAGGAATTTAAATTTATAGAAAAATTATTAAGTTAATACAGAGTTTCAATATACCCCATAACTGATATCCCTATTATTAACATCTTACATTGCTATGGTACCTTTGTTATAATTAATGAACCAAAATTGATACATTATTAACAAAAGCCCACATATTATTCAGATTTCTTTATTTGCCACCTAATGTCCTTTTTTCTGTTCCAGGATTATCTCCAGAATACCACATTACACTTAGTCATTGTGTTCCCTCGGGCTCCTCTTATTTTTGACTGTTTCTCAGACTTTCATTATTTTTTATTACCTTGACAGTTTTGAAAAGTACTGGTCAAGTATTTTGTAGAATGTTCCCCAACTGGGAGTTGTGTGATGTGTTTCTCACGATTGGACTGGGATTGTGGATTTGTGGGAGGAAGCCCACAGGGGTAAAGTGCTCTCTCCATCTGTTGATATGAACCTGGATCAGGTGGTTGAGAGTGTGTGTCAGGTTTCTCCATCATAAAGTTGCACTTTTCTTCTTTTCCATACTGTACTCTTCGGAAAGAAGTCATGCTGAAAAGTGAGGACTTATGCTCACCTCCTTGAAGGCAGAATGTTAAAATAAATTATTTGAAATTCTCCAACATTGCAGATGTGTCTATATTTTGTCTTATATTACAAATATTAATGATAATTACAGCCAGCTCTTACATAGCATGTACAAAGTACTAAGTTCTGTCCTATGGCATTTCTCACACATATCTATCTATATATATATATATATATATACACACACATGTGTTTGTAAGCTTTTTGTTCCATTTTGTTTGGTATTAAAAGTATAGCTATCCCAGCTTCACTTTGCTTTACATTTGCCTACTATTTCTTTTCCTATGTCTTTATGTTCAACCTTTCTCTATCTTCAAAGTAAAAAATAAGCTATATTTTTAAAAATCTTAGTCTTTTTTATAAAATCTGTGACTTTGACCCATTTTTACTTATTATAATACCCATAAACCAGAATTTATTTCCACTACTATTTTTATTTCTAAGTACAATGCCTATTGATTAATCTTTGTTTCTTCCTTCCATCCCTTCTCCTCCCTCCCTTCCTTTTTCTCTTTCTTTCCTTCCTCCTTTTATTTCCAATTGCTTGTATAAGCTTATATATTTCACTGAATTTTTATGATGGTTACAATTCACTTATTAAAGCATATAATTCTCTTTTCCTTGCCAATGTCTCAATTTCTTTAATACCTATGTCTCCTTTTCTTGCACAAGAACCTTGGCCAACTTTTACTTTGGTCTCTACTATGATTCATCTCACCAATGTTGATGTGACTTTAAGTTGTAGATTACATGTTGTGAACATATTATTTCCTTTTAATCATTATTTATTCAAACATGTAATCTTTACTAGTGTCTTTATTTATTCCTGCTTTCCATAATTATAACTTCCTTAGAGACTAGTTTATATTCTTTATAAGAAATGTGCTCTAAAAAATAATTCAGATGACGTCTATGGATATTGAGGTGAAAAGATTTCTCTTTCATCCTATCATTTAAATTACATATTTTCTGGATAATCTAGACTCAGTTTCTTCCTCTGCTCCCCAACAATGGATGATCTCATTGTCTTGTTGCTTTTGAGAAATTTGATGTTATTTCTCATGCCTGTGGCTTTATAGGCGATTTGCTTTTCTTCTCTGGAAGCCCTTTATAATTACATTTCACTCTGATGTGTCTGGATGTATGTTTTCATTTATTTGTTTGTTTCTTGTGTGCTGCTTCACACTTTGAAACTATTTTCAATCTAGGGTCATGTGCTTCCTTTATTTCTGGAAGGTAGTCATTATTTCATTAAAGATTATATTGTCTTTTTAATATTTCCTTTTAGGATTCCAATTAGATGAATGTTTTCATTCTAATTTGATTTTCTATACCTCTTAAATTTTCAAAAATATTTTCTGCCTATTTATACCACCTCCTTAATTAGAAAAATCTCAATGATTTTCCAGTCCTTTAACTCTTCATATTTATTCTGTTATTTTTCCATTGAATCCTTTATTTAAATATTAATATTTGCAACATCCAATATTTCTGGCTCTTTTTTACAAACATCTGTCCTTTTTTTCACATTTGCAATATATTTCCCTAAGGATATATATTATATTTATTGAAAGTTTCTGTTCTTTCTGCTCTGTTAACTCTCCTTTCTCTAGTATATTTTTTGTTGTTTATGTTGCTGCCTTGTATCATTGTCACATTCATTAAATATTTTATAACTTAAAAAAAATTTACTATTACCTTATTAGTATTCCTTTTACAGAGTCAGCTCCCTTAAATTATAATCTCTAATCCTAGGATTGTTCTGTGATTTTGAGGAAGGGGAGCTACATCTCCAGGTGGATTACCTGCTGATATAATCTGCCTTACCACTTTCACTTCTTCCCAGACATATGCTTTCCCCATAATACCAATTGTCCCCTCATCCTAGGCTCTCTTTTCTCCAGAGACCCTCATCCCCTATGGCAATGAGTTGTCTGATCCATGTTGGAGAATATGGGGAATGGTCCTCATGGGAAGTTGTCCAGTTATCACAGACTTACTGTCTATTTTCCCCCTTTAGAGTGTAAATCCTTGTGGGTGGAAACTTTGTGTCGTTTACTACTATCTTCAGCACTGAGGCCAATGCCTGGCATAGAGCAGCCCTTCCATAAATATCTGCTGGAGGAATAAACATATTGTTGGGCTCCTATCCCAGCAGGGCTCTGGCCTGACTTGATGTGACTCATTCATGTCTAGTTTTTATTACAGCTTTCTTGATCATACTACAGATGGGAAAAATCGAATAATCCAGGGGAGGTCTTCAAGGCAGGGTGTAGTTTCTTATTCCAATTCCTTTCTCTTTAGGGATGTGGGAAGTTCAAGTTTGGAGAGTGCTAGTCAAATTTTGCACTATTCTGTTCTATTGGAGTTGTACTCAGGTCATGTCTTCCAGCCTGGGCTTCCCAAAACAACTTGAGAGAGAGAGAGAGGTAATGACATACCTGGGACTTTGCACCTAACCCCTTCCCTGTCTATTGCTTCAGGTTGCCATTTCTACCACCTAAAAAGGGACCCAGAGACTTTAAGCCTTCTGATGTATTTTCACAATTTTGTACCATTAGCTAAGAGAAGCTGCACATTCTTGCAAACAAACTCTGTATTTTCTAGCATCTCCTGAGTCTGGTGTGGAAGACAGAGTCAGAAGGCAGTGCTTAATTTACCTTCTTGATAAAAAACACAAGCTCTAAAAGCTACTTTTGATGTGAATTTAAGTAAACAGCAAATTATTTTCAGTGGAAAATATTAAAGAAATTGTTTTTGAGATGATATGGCAAAAATTATGGAGGTCATATAAGGGAATATGAGCCTATGACAACAGAAATTATGAATTTATTTGTCAGGAAAATAACTAATTCCTTGAACATAGTAGGTGCTCAACAAACTCTTGTGGGATATGAATGGAATGAACGAATGATGCTTTATCCACGAACATAAACTCATCCCTCACTGGAGATCTTGTCCCTGCAGGGATGTGACGGGGGAAGCCAGGCATGAGAAAGAACACTGACGGAGGAGATGCAGGTGAAGATGAACTTTGCCAACCTTACAGTTTTGCTAAAACCAGCCCTGCCTACAGCAATTTAGGAAAAGACAAATGTTAAAAGCTCTGACAGGCTGAAGCCAAGCCAAGGGGAATTGGAATATTGGATCAATTTTTTAATTGACCAGGGACAGCATAAAACAAATGTAAAGATCCCAGCACTGACAGGAGCAAGCTACTCAGCAGACCGAGCCGCCTGCTGAGGAAGCTCCGCTGCTGCACCGACTCCTGGATCTGCCTCTGTGTCTGGCGTGTGCAATATCCACGAGCCGGTTAACCCTCTCCTGCAACAAACATGGATCCAAACGAGGAAACAAACACACCAAAAACTAGGTGTCAGAGGCCACTTAACATCTGCAGATTTCTCACATATGGAATGTGACCAATGGATGACAAGTTAAAGTCAAGCAGGAACCAGAAGGGAAACATCTCGGGGCTACCAGTGAGCTTAATAATCATTCAGGTTGCTGGATGTATAGAGCCCCATCCTCTATGCCACTGTACTAGGTACCATGTTATTCATCTAAATGAAGATCTGCTTATAAGATTACATTGGAAAAACTCCTAAACGCCCAATCTAAGTATATTGGAAGTTTGAAGGACAAAGCATTCTGCCTCCAGGATATCATCTTCCCCTGCAAGATCTTTCTTTTTTTTATTGTGTTGTTAAATTCACGCTTCTCACTGGCTCAATGCTTGACTGTAGTTTCTAACTTCTGTGGCTGTAAGAAGTGAAGGAAAGCATACTAAGTGATGTCAGATACAGACCACGGCAAATGAGCGAGGGACCTATCCTACAGTGGATGGAGTAGTTGGCTGAACATTAGAGACTTGGTTTTCTGACTTCCTCTATGACTTCGGGCAATTCACCTACCTGAATCTCAGTAAAGTCACCAAGCAGGGGAGGCAGATTTAGGTAATCTCCAAAACTCTTTTCAGTTCTGACATTTAAGAAAAATCTTTTTCAGTAACCCCATCACATGAGCTTCATCAGTAAGAAGACTCATTTAGAGAAGAGGCAAAGGATTTCATAGTTATTTTATACTGTCAAGATTGGGAGATTTGCACTGGTTTTGAAACTTACTTTCTATTATTTTCCTTATCCCTCCCTAGAGACCTTGTGTTGCTTAGGTCCAAGTAGACCTCTTGCCCTATTGGGCAGATGTCAAATAAATTACAGATATGTACAGATGCAAACACACAGACACACACACACACACACAGAGACATACACATACTTTTTCAATAGACTGCTGCCTGAAGGAAACATGGAATCTGATAATTAAGTTTTGACTGTCAGGATCCAACTCTAGGTAACCTGTTACAGAGTGTGAAATAACATCATCTTAATTGGACAGATTGGGAACAGCTTGATCTGGAATAAGAGAAATGGCTGGACACAATCTTGGGTATATTTTCTTTTGAGGTAGCAGCTCAGCTAAGTCGTTGTTGAAAATATTCAAGGCAAAGGGACAGTACCATCAACCACAAAGAAAAAAAAATGATTGGGGATTAACCAAAGAATGGTTAAAATATGACTTCCAGGAGTGATCCCAAGACACTGAACGTATCACGGAAATTTTTTTTTTTTTTCATCTTATTGTTATGGGGGATATAGAATTGCAGGTTACATACGTTGCCCATGTACCACCTTTCCCCCCAAGTCAGAGCTCCAGGCGTGTCCGTTCCCCAGGCAGTGCGCGTTGCACCCATCATGTAGGTATATGTCCCTCCCCCCCACCCCCCCTTCCCGAGCCAGCACCTTCAAGTGTTACCATTCCCCAAACGGTGCGCAATGCACTCATTGTGTAGGCATACCCCCATCCCCTCCCCCACCCCCACCTCAGTCTGATATCCGATTGGTGTCGTTCCTAGATGTGTATTTAGGTGATGATCAGGGAAACCAATTTTCTGGTGAGTACATGTGATGCTTGTTTTTCCATTCTTGGGATACTTCACTTAATATAATGGGTTCCGACTCTCTCCAGGAGAACCATAGAGATGTCGTATCTTCATTATTCCTTATAGCTGAGTAATATTCCATGGTATACATATACCACAGCTTACTAATCCAATCATATATTGATGGGCATTTGTGTTGTTTCCACATCTTTGTGATTGTGAATTGTGCTGCTATACACATTCGGGTACATGTGTCTTTGTTACAGAATGACCTTTTTTCCTTTGGGTATATGCCCAGTAATGGGATTACTGGGTCAAATGGCAGGTCTACTTGAATCTGTTTAAGATACCTCCATAATGCTTTCCACAGGGGTTGCACTAGTTTGCAGTCCCACCAGCAGTGTATTAGTGTTCCTGTCTCTCCACACCCACGCCAACATGTGTTGTTTTGGGTTTTTTTGATAAAGGCCATTCTCATTGGGGTTAAGTGATATCTCATTGTGGTTTTGATTTGCATTTCTCTGATGATTAGGGATGTTGAGCATTTTTTCATATGTTTGTTAGCCATTCTTATATCTTCTTTTGAGAAGTTTCTATTCATGTCATTTGCCCACTTTTTGATAGGGTTGCTTAATTTTTTCTTGCTGATTTTCCTGAGTTCTAAATACCATGCTCGTGGATCGGAAGAATCAACATTGTTAAAATGTCTATACTACCCAAAGTGATCTACAGATTCAATGCAATCCCTATTAAATTACCAACATCATTCTTTACAGATGTAGAGAAAATAATTATACACTTTGTATGGAATCAAAGAAGACCCTGTATAGCAAAAGCAATTTTAAGCAACAAAAACAAAATGGGAGGTATTAATTTGCCAGACCTCAAACTATACTACAAGGCCATGGTTCTTAAAACAGCCTGGTATTGGCACAAGTTCAGGGACACAGACCAGTGGAACACAACAGAAAATCCAAATATAGAACCATCCTCATATAGTCACCTAATTTTTGACAAAGCGGGAAAGAATATACTCTGGGGACAAGAATCCCTATTCGATAAATGGTGCTGGGAGAATTGGTTAGCCACTTGTAGAAGACTGAAACAGGACCCACAGCTTTCACCTCTCACAAAAATCAAATCACGGTGGATAACAGACTTAAACCTTAGGCGTGAGACAATCAGAATTCTAGAAGAAAATGTAGGAAAGACTCTTACAGACATTGGCCTAGGCAAAGAATTTATGAAGAAGACCCCTAAGGCCATCACAGCAGCAATAAAAATAAATGAATGGGACATGATTAAATTAAAAAGCTTCTGCACAGCCAAAGAAACAGTCACGAGAATAAACAGACCACCTACAGAATGGGAAAAAATTTTTGCATACTACACATCAGATAAAGGACTGATAACAGAAAATTTTTATAATACCAGGAGCCAATTTATACTTTGAAGATTTTTCTTTCCTATTACTGTAAAAACGAGCACAATCCTAGTATAACCTACTCAGGGAGAGCATTGTCCTCACTCCTCTACTTGGACAAACCAGTTAAGCTGTCAGTTCCAAATTTCGACAGAGGCTTGAAATAGGCTTACTTAGAGCAAAAGGGTTTGGGTTATTGGGTAAAATTTCCACTCACCAGCTTGTTCTTTGAAAAGCAGAGAGTTCCATCATCAAGCTGGTGTTTGGTAAGGGAGGTGGAAAGCTGAATTAGGTGGGAGCAGGAAGCTAAGCTGATGGTTTTGTGTTGCTACCAATGCTAAGGAGAGGGCCAAAAATAGCAAGGTAGGTCTGGCAAAAACAAATTAGAACCTGAAAAACTCCTCTGACTTAATAATCTGTAGTTTTCTTAGTGAAGAAATTATAAAAACAAGTAACTTTGATTCCTACTAGAGAATGTTGCAACCTATGTGTTTGAAAGTTGTACGATGTGGGGAAGAGCGTGGCATTGGAACCTAGTCTTTATTCAAGGCTCTTTCATGCTTCTGTAAACTAAGGCAACTAACTCAACTTCTTTGAGACTCGATTTCTTTAACTGTAAAATATGGATAATAATATGTACATCACATATCTTACAGCTGTGGTAAGAATTAGAAATAATGCTATTCAGTTGCTCAGTGCCACACACAGCATCTCAAATTCCACAGCTCATATCTTTTCACTGCAATGGAAGATACAAATTGAGATGTTGTCAATTAATATTCAAGGGGGATTTGCCATTTTAAAAAAAAACTAACCTCGCTCCAAATCATTTTGAAAAGTAAATAGTTCTGTTGAAGTGTAGCCAGCAGCTTAGTACTCAAGTTTAGATTTTTATAAATGAGATTTTCTTCAAATGGGAGCGCATGTCAACTTTTAGGACATGATTTGAAAAAATGATGTCCTGAGCCTCACTCCACCAGAGACAGCTTGACCTGGATACTAGTCCTATAGGTCACAACCATCTTTCAAGAAGGTTGCAATAAATGGCTGTTCCAAAGACAGAATTACTTGCTGTTATGCTAGAGAAAGAAAAAAAGAAAGAGATAACATTAACTCTATCTTTTCTCCAATGATGACTTAGAAAAATGCCAAATCTTCTGTGATATCTTTCCTGATCACTTCTCTACCCCAATAAATTTCTTCTCTATATTCCCATAGTACATTGATCATATCACAATCTTTACCTATGACAAATACCAGTAATACCTAGCTTTAAGCATTTGTTCTGTGCCAGACACTGTTCAAGTGCTTGATATACAATAAATCTTTTAATCATCTCTATAAACATAAGAGGTAGGTATTGTCCCCATATTATAGATGATAAAGGTAAAGCACAAAGTTACTAAGCCACTTGCACAAGGTTCTACACTGGGAAGTGGTATAACCAGTATCTAAACAGCTTGTTTCTGCAGTCTATGCTCTCAGTAATGCCAAGCTGTGCTGCTTCTCAGGGCTACATATTTGAAAATCAATCCATTGCAACTATTAGAGTTATTTTGTGGACCCTTATGGTTGAAACAGAATCTGGAAGAGAAGGTGATCCTGACAATGCAGAAATAATCATTAAGAGAAACAGAGTGTGGCCAGAAAAAGCATTTTTCCCCTCAAGGTTTTTCTAAAGGCTATACTGGAATGAGAACAGAAGTCTAGAATGCCAATATGCTGATAAATTGCTTACCAATGCTTAACGAATTTGTCAACAATTGCATTTCCATATGTTAGATATGAAAAAAAGCAAAATCATATAATACAGCCTATTTATTTTAAAAGGAGAACTGGAAAGAAAGTACCCTATCCAGGCCCTATCCACCCCACTTGTTAAGATAGCTGTAAGGCCCCTTGGGCATTGGTTTCTGCTTACTTTTCCAATCTTGCATTTCCCCTCCTTCCTTTCAAGTTCTGCACTGCAATCATACCGAAATGGACTCATTTATTGGAAAATGCTCCAGTCTCTCCTCTGCAGGTCATAGTACCTGCTGTTGCCTCTCTATGGAACCACCCCATCATGGGCTAATGTTTTTCTGTTTCTTTATTTTTCTTTTCTTTTCTTTTCTTTTTCTTTCTTTCTTTTTTTTTTTTTTTTTTTTTTAGATAGGGTCTCACTCTGTTGCCCAGGCTAGAATGCAGTGGCAGCATCATAGCTCACAGCAACCTCAAACTCCTGGGCTCAAGTGATCCTCCTGCCTCAGCCTCCAGAGTAGCGGGAACTACATGTGTGTGCCATCATACCTGACTAATTTTTTCTATTTTTAGTAGAGATGGGCTCTCGCTCTTGCTCAGGCTGCTCTTGAACTCCTGGCATTAAGCAATCCTCCTGGCTCAGCTTCCCGAAGTGCTAGGATTACAGGCGTGAGTTGCCATGTCCAGCCATCATGGGCTAATTCTTGCTCATCACTGAGATGACTAACTGAGCATTATTGCAGAGGAACTCTTCCCTGACTCCCTATTCTGGGTCTGAGGCTTTGCCTCTCATTCCCATTTCACCCTGTGGTGCCCTTCAAAGAGGTTACCACCTGAACTGTGTTGGCCTGGGTAATCAGTTGCTTGTCTTTGCTGCTCAGCAGTGAGTTCCATGAGGACAGGGACCATAGCTATTTAATTCTCATGAATTCCCTGGTACTTGGTCTCCTGCCTCCACACTATAGGTTAAAAACATAAACTTGGGAGCTGGAATCTCAGCCCCACCACTTACTAGCCATTAAACTTCAGGCAACTTATTTATATTCTCTGAGATTTACCTTTTATTTGTATAATAGAAGTAATAATCTCTACCACATAAGTTTGTGGTTAGGATCAAACGAGAGAATACAAGTAAAAGCTTGAAAATAGTGCCTGGCCCAGAGTAAACTGTAGGTGGCTGCTCTTATTAGTAATAGTAATACGTTTTAATACTACAGGCTTTCCATGAAAGCCTCAATTCATTCCAAATAGTTGGACATCAGGAACAGACTAGATGGTCACCTTGGACTATGTAATCATTTTAGGGAGATTTGGAGATTGTGGCTCTTAGATGTCAGTTCTAATTACTGTCCTCAGCGTGATACCAGGACATACTGCCCTTGCTGGGCACACTGAAACGCTGCTACTCCTATTCATGCTTTTTCTGGACCAGTTGCTTTCTCCCCTGAACTCTGTGTTTCAAATACCGTATCAGCATTTTCTCTGCTTACAGCATTGCAAGTTTAGGGATACTGCTCCTCAGGGCACCGTTGGCTGCCTCTGGTAAACAGTGTACAGTGTGTTTGCTTTAGCTGTGCAAAGAAGCCAGGGAGGAATTGGGTTTGAGGCCCTGGAGATCTTCATAGGCAGAGGCTGGGGGAGAGGGCAGGGGTAGCTTTGTTTGTTTTTTTTTTTTTTTTTTTCTTTGAGAACAAGTTGTTTGCCACCTCGTATTAAAGTTGTGAAAGGTTCATTTTTTCTCTTTTCATGTTTCTGGATGACTCTCTCCCGCTCTGCATTGTTCTTCTTTCTCATCATGGTCACTGACACCCAGAACCACCTGGAACACCTCCCCCAGCAGTTCTGGACCCTCTACCTTCTGATAGAGTTGGGAGGGGTAGAGCAGTCTGTCTCTGGGACATCTCCCAATGTCCCATTGACCTTCTACGAGCTGAGTCTTAATGACGCCGATCCTGGCTTCTCCGTGCCTTGGTTGTTAGTGTGTGCATTTGGCATTTCCCTCCTAGGTACTATAATTGCTTAATTGAGACAGGCTTTCACATAAAGAAAGAAGAAATAGCACTGGACTCTGAACTAAGGAAGTAAAACCCACTTGGGTTCTATTTTTATATTATTATGCGACTTTGAGCAAATCATTTCACTTCTTACCTTCTCAGTTTCCTAATCTGTAAAATCAGCAAATTGGAATAATTTCTCTCTGGAAATTTGCTTTGAAAATGTGTAATTTAATGGTGAAAATATAAGGCTCTTGGAAGGCTTCATAGATAGGTATTCAAGGACAGGAGAACTTCCTGAGATCCCTTCATTATCCCATCAGCATCTCTCAAAAACTGGGTCAAGGTCAAGACACATTGTAAGGCTGGCTGAGTCAGACCATGTCTGTCACTGCTTAATGGGAACCCCCAGAGCCTGGGATAAGACGGCAGAACACCTAGGGTGGGTTTTCCCGCCCCCAATTTCCGTGCTAAAGTAACTCCAACAGATTGTATACTTCAGAGAGTCACAGGTATAGATCAAATTGGCAGGCTGCAAGGCTGGAACTCTGTTCACATCTCATATTTTATCCTTAAATTCATGCAAATCTTACGTTTTACTCCAAGATATTTTTTAACAAAAATAATGCTTGAAATTATTTAACATGAAGTGAAATTGCTAATCTAAGAATGCTCACTGAGGTGGGTGCCCTAGGTACCTTCCTAGGATGTGTGTCCTCCAATTTGAGCAGCATAGATTTTTCAACAATATTAATTTACGGAGCGCACTAGAGCCAGGCACTGTTCCAAGTGCTTTGCAAGAAGAAACTTCCTTTAGATCATAGGAAGCTTTAGACAGGAAGCTTTACAGTTTGTGAAGGAGAAAAGCAAAGAATATTGTTTCAAAAGTGTCTCCCTTCTTATCTGTAAAGCAGGAAAGATAATAGCAATACCAAATCTGCAAATTTAATGTAAGGGTTAGACAAGATGATATTCAGGAAAATACTGTATAAACTGTCAACACCGTGCACATGAAACTATCCGTGTTAGCTAATGCTAACCTCAACCAGGACATCTAGAACATGAGAATAGACAGAGGCTGTGATTAAATCCTGCCAGTCTTCCCAGAGATCTAGGATTGGATAAATTCTCATAAACTCAAAATTCCACTGGACCATTTCAGGGAGTTTATGGGGATGGTACAGTCGTGGAAGAAAATGGATCATATTGGGCAAAGATCAAAACATACACATACCAGACTATACATTTTTCCCCCAAATTAAAGTATAGTTGAGTAGGGGCAAAGAGTAGAACTATTATTGAACCCATTAATTTTCAAGTGTGCTCTTCATGGCCATTATCAGAGTTCTTTTAGCAAATACCTTCCATTATCCAGGAAGAGAATTCTACTCATAAATGACAGCTTAATAAAGCTTTTTAGTCTTCCCCTCTCTAAACTGTGAAGAAATGACTTCTTCCTTTTGCACCAAAACCACAATTATTCTTCTTACTTTTTAAAAGATATTGGTTATCTTCATTTTTTTCCTGTAATACTAATTTTGTATTCGGATATGAATCCTAAATATTTATTGTAAAAAGGCCACAGAACATGGCCATTTCAAAGATACTAAGACAGTGAGAGAGAAAACTATTGATAAATTTATGTTAAAAGAAAAGATTACTTCTAAAGAGATCATTTGCTTTTCTCAAGGAGATCCAGTGTCTGAAATCTGAAAAGGTCAGGAAACAGTCAGTTGGGCTCCATTCTTCTTTATGTTTGCAGTCACTTTATTGGCCAGAGACCTGGCATGGTAACACAGACCACCTGGGTTGAATTTGGACTCTTGATCTTGTGCCATTTGAAATTATTTTCTTTATTACTTGGAATAGAGCCAACTCTGGGACGGGGTTTGTGTAAAGGAACGAAAGCTCAGCAAATGGAGGGGCAGATGATCTCAGACCACCAGAGCCCCGTAACTTTCCCTCTTCCCGGCAAGAATCAATTTCCGTCCCTTTTTATTAGTCTCTGTGAGTCTATGAGCATATATTCTGACTAATGAATATCATGGAATTATTTTTAAAAATCACTCTATTATTATTTATATATATAATGATTTTAGATATAATTATATCCAAAATGGTCACCCTGGTGGCTTCTACACTGTCCCAATGATACAGATATTGCCCATAAATAATTTTTGTTACTCTTATTTGAGGCAGGATTTTAGAGTCTACTTGAAAATTATACAATTGGTTAATTAATCAACCCTATAAATCTAATTGAGTCTAATATATTGCTTTTCAAACATACTTTTAGGCAAACAAATAGAGAAGGTACGGATCACTTATTTATTCTTTTAATCAGCTTCTTTCAATATCTCTGTGGAACCTTCAAGTGATAGGGAAGCAGTCTGAAACCCCTAGAAAGTAGACAGAACAGGAATTTTGGAATTGGTGGAAGAATTTCTGTAAGAAAATTATAGTCTCTTCTTCATTACTCACTTTGTTTCCTAAACTTTACTGTGTAGTAATTTTTATTATCCCCTAATTTTATATAATAAAGCCTTTCCATACAGAGTACAACACCCATATATGCTCCACCTACATTCAGTGAGGGTTAAACATTTTGGAGCATTTAAAAGTTAATTGCAAATATCATCACATATTACCTTAAATATTTATTAATCCCTGCATCACCTATGAATAAAAATATGATCCAAATGTATTACTATTATCACACATAAAACAATTAATTCCATGATAAAATTTAACATTCAGTCTATATGCAAAAATTCCCAATTGTCCTAAGTATGTCTGTTAGGATGTGCATGCTCTCTCTTTCTCTTACTGAACCAAGATCCTATCCAGGTTAATGCATTCCATTTGTTTTTATGGCCCTTCAATCACTTTTAATAAATTAAACAACAGCCCCCCACACACACTTTTTTTTTCTTTTCTTTTTTTTTTTTTTTTTTTTTAAGACAGAGTCTCACTCTGTTGCCTGGGCTAGAGTGCCATGGCATCAGCCTAGCTCACAGCAACCTCAAACTCCTGGGCTCAAGCAATCCTTCTGCCTCAGCCCCCTGAGTAGCTGGGACTACAGGCATGCGCCACCATGCCCAGCTAATTTTTTCTATATATTTTTAGTTGTTCAGCTAATTTCTTTCTATTTTAATAGAGACGGGGTCTCGCTCTTGGCTCTTGCTCAAGCTGGTCTTGAACTCCTGAGCTCAAAAGATCCACCTGCCTTGGCCTCCCAGAGTGCTAGGATTACAGGTGTGAGCCACCGCACCAGGCCTTTTTTTTTTTTTTTTTTTTTTTCAATATTGACCTTTTTGAAGAATCCAGGCCAGTTTTGCTACAGGTGTTTCACATTAAGGATTTGTCTATTTCTTCTTGATTTCTTTCACTTTGTTAACAGAAAAAAAAAAAAGGCAATAAAAGAACAAGACATTGGAACTAGAGGCCTGAGTG
Source organism: Eulemur rufifrons (assembly GCF_041146395.1). Classification (NCBI taxonomy): domain Eukaryota; kingdom Metazoa; phylum Chordata; class Mammalia; order Primates; family Lemuridae; genus Eulemur; species Eulemur rufifrons. The sequence continues at coordinate 18,459,177 of NC_090987.1, forward strand.
AATTTGGGCTAAACACTGGAAGTAAGAATACGTCATGTTTGCTACATTATATGAGATGTCAATAGGAGACTTCAGAGGCTGTAGAGGTCAAGGTGTCCCACCATAGCTGATGCCAAATTTGATCACCTGGTCAAAACAGTGACTACCAGATTGTCCTGTGTTTTAAAGGTCTATTCTCCTCTTTGCAATGAGTAATATTTGGGGTTACTCTTTGACACAATGTGAAAATATAGTTTCCCAAGAAACTTTTTTACCTGATGGTTTTAGTATTCATGTTAGTCCCTTGCCTGAACAGTCCTTACATCACAGTTTTTAAAACAGTGACATCCAATTTCTTCCCGTGTGTATTAGCCAGCATTTTTTTAAATAAGAGCTTTTACTATCTCTCCTATACCTTTTCAATCACTATAGACTCATAGATGTTTATTTATTCAAATGTTACAATTAATTGTACTCATTATTCACTATGCTGTTTAAATTGTCCCAAATTTGATCAATAGGAGCATGCTTAGAACAAGTTCTTGTGTCTTTGAGCACTTCCTTTATTCTCAGTATAATTAGAGATCTCAGCTCAAATTGTATTCTCCTATAGACCTATTGTTTTAAAACATGTCTACAAATTTTTTGACATTATTCCCATCAAAAGGAGGATTCTAACACCATTCCCACTGAAAATGAGTTGGCCTTAGTAACTCAGTTCCAACAAATAGAATGCAGCAGAAGTTAGGCTGTGTAACTTCCAAACTAGCCCATTAAAGGAGATACAGCTTATGCGTGTTTTTCTTTCTTAAGACATATTCCTTTGGAGTTCTGAGCCAACATGTAAGAAGTCTGGTTATCCTGAAGCCATCAAGTTACAGAGACCACACGGAGATGAAAGAGAACCCTGGCTCTTCCAGCCCTGCTGTTTGGGTCTTCCTAGCATCACATGCCAAACATGTGAGTGAGCCTCCAAGTGATTCCACCTTCCAGGCTGTGAACTGCCCCAGCTGACTCTGAGTGGAGCAGAGATGATGTTCCTGTCAAATCCAGACAAAATTGCAGACATTTTATTTTCTTTGTAGCTATTGTGAATGGTATTGAGTCTTTGATTTGTCTCTCAGCTTGACTGTTACTGATATATAGAAATGCCACTGATTTATGTACATTGAGTTTGTAACCTGAGACTGTGCTGAAGTTATTTATCAATTCCAGGAGTCTCTTGGTGGAGTCTTGGGGGTTTTCTAGATACAAGATCATATTATCAGCAAAAAGTGATAGTTTGACTTCCCATTTCCCAATGTGGATACTCTTTATTTCTTTTTCTTGCCTGATTTCTCTGGCTAGGACTTCCAGCACTATGTTGAATAGAAGTGGTGACAGTGGGCATTCTTGTCTTGTTCCAGGTCTTAGGGGGAATAATTTCAACTTTTTCCCATTCAGATATTTACAGAACATTCTACCCAAAACACTGAATATACTTTTTCTTATGAGCACATAGGACATTATCCAAGATTGAGCATATCTCAGGCCACAGAATAGGTCTCAAAAAATTAAAAAAAATCAAAATCATACTATCTTCTCAGACCACAATGGAATAAAACTAGAAATCAATCACAAGAAAAACACTCAAAACTACACAAAGTGATAGAAATTAAACAACCTGCTACGAATGATTATTGTACTAAGAATGAAATTAAGATGTAAATAAAAAGATTCTTTGAACAACAAAGGGAACACAAGCTATCAAAATCTATGGGACTCATGAAAAGCATTCTTCAGGGGAAAATTCATAGCCTTAAATGTCTTTATCAAAAAGACAGAAAGATCACAAATTAAAAACCTAATGTCATATTTCAAGGAACTAGAAAAGGAAGAGCAAACCAGCCCCAAAGCCAGTGGAGGAAAATAAATACAAAAGTCAGAGCAGAACTAAATGAAATGGAAAACAAGAAAATAATATAAAGGATCAACAAAACAAAAAGTTGGTTCTTTAAAAAGTAAACAAAATCAACATACCTCTTGCTATATTAACAAAAAATAGAAGAGAAAAGACCCAAATAAGGTCAATTAGAAATTCACACATTTGGGAGAATGTTATCATCAATATAGAAATGGATTAGTTTAGTGAGGGAAACACAAAACTTAGGAACTATAAGGAAAATATTAAAATGCCTGCCCAAGAAAGGAAATACTATAAACCTAACACCACATGTACTCACTATTAAATTGGAATTAACCAATAATGGATAACCATAATCATGGTTGAAAACATATGTCCAAGTGAGAAAAATATCTGAAATCAAAATAACAAAGTATTAATCTACTTAACGCATAGTTACTAACATCAGTATTAAAAATATCAATAACCCAATAGAAAAATGAGCAAAGTACATGAGGGACTATCCACATATAGAGAAACATGAACTGTGCATAAGCATATAACAAAAGAACAAGAACAATAATAGCAATTATAATGATAAGTAGCAATTAACTTCCAAGTGCTCACATTGTGTCAAGGAATGTCTAAGTGTTTTACTTGTATTGTATTAATTTATTTAAACCTCATAGGAATCCTTTGAGCTTTGTATTATCATCCCCATTTTACCCATAAAAAAATCTAATGATTATATATGAAATAAGATCATTATAAAGAGCATGGATATGCAAACATTAATCATTTTTGAAGCTAAATACCATTTTCATCAATCATACTGACAAATATAAAAAGTCTAATAATACACAGTGTTGTCAAAGGCATGGGGGCTCTGATAGTGATAGGCTCATAAATTTTGGAAAATGTATTGATAGCTGAAATCCCTTAAGATCATCTAGAAACTTCTTCAATGCATATAACTTTTAAACCATGGGAATTTCTGATACCAATTTCTCAGAAATATACAGTATCACATGTATATAAATATGAAAGTACACAAATTTTTGTTATGACAATTTTTTCTACTAGCAAAAGACTAGAACAATGGAAATGTTCATTAGTAGGGCCATGGTTATATAAATTATGTAACATACAGACAATGAAACAACTTGATAGCCATCATTGGGTATGAGGTCAATTTCTATGTACTGATTATGGAAAGATTGTCAAGATTTTTAACAGATAAAGGCAAGGTGCAGAATTGTGTGACTCGTGTTCTCTCATTTGGATTGTTAAATAAGGCAGTGCGCTTGCGTATGCATTTGAAGTTTCTGAAAAGCATGTAAGAAACTCAACGGCATTTGTCTCTAGAGAAGAAATTGAAGGTCTGAGGTGAGAGAGATATTTGCTTTTCATTATGCAGTGAATTTTTTGCCATATGCAGGTATTACCTTTGAGAGTTGAAAAGAAAATACTGGAGAGAAAGAAAGAGATTTAAAACAAAATCAACCTCAGGACAGGCATCTAGTCTCCCATGGTGGCTGTGTTGAAGAAAACGGCTCTCTGCAATGTTGTTCTATTTGTGTGTTAGGCAGATAACTATATCGATATCCTCACACTTTAAATTCAGGAGCTCTCTACTGACCTCTGACTCTTTAGTTCTCATGGAAACTTTTCCTAAGTTGATTGAGAAGGTAACAAGTATAGTTTATATTGGGTTTTACTTGATAGAGAAATCTGATATTGTCAGGCAAGCTTAAGAGTGAATCCTAGCAATTGGAGCTGCAGGAGTACTATGTATAAATTGGAGAAATGCTTTGAAGCTGAGGGTTTCTTTCGCAGACCAGGAAGCCTTCTCAGCAGGTGGGATTCCACTAGCTTTAGGTTCACTTGCAAAAGCTTTCTGCCAAATGTAAATTCCACATAATAAGCAGTTTTTAAACTACATTCCTAGAGAACAAGCTTGTTAAAATTGTTCTTCGCTAAACAAATGTGTATTTGAAAAACTGGGGAAAATACTCATTTCATAGTTATCTTTTGGCCCTAGGGAATACTCAGAGAAGCTCATGTTGAACCAACCTGAGGGACGTATTAGCTGATGCTGGCAGGGGTCAGTCCTGGTTCCAATGCTGATTAATGTGCCCTGCAAGAGGACTGGCTCACCCAAAGTATAGATGGTACCAAGCAGTCAGGAAGGAAGCAGCATTTTGGAGACAAGAACAGAATTCAAATTGTTAGTAAATTGGAAAAAAAGGAAGAGAGACAAAAAGAAGAAGGGAGGAAAATATGAGAAGTACTTAAGATGTGGAAAAAATAAAGGTCAAACTCTAGGTGACGAACTGCTTATGATGATTAGTGTTTAGCCAGAAACCCCATTCCGTGAATCACACACAATGGAAGAAAACAATTCTTATATACCAAGAGCTTCTCAGGCATCATTTTGAGATCTTTTTTTATTTTGGAGTTTTAATCTCTGCCTGGAAGGTTATAAAAAAATCAGATACGGTGATGTGACTGACAAATAGGACCTAAAAGTAAGTATGTGAGCAGGAAAGATCATGTACATAGATTTCTAAGAAGCACTATGTGGATGACCTCACAATAGCTGAAAAGTTTGCCATGAAGGTTCACATCAGGCACCACTATGTCTTAACACGGATGAGTTAAGCCTCCGAACAACTTCCCTTTTAATTCAAATACCCCTGGGAGTGGGTTAAGGAGATGATGGCTTTTGTGCTATAAACTGACATGAAGCCCTCTATTTCTTATTCATAACACTTGCTAAAATTTTAACTAAATAATTAATCCCTTCCACAAATATTTATAGAGCATCCACTGATTGTCAAGCACTATTCTAGGCACTAGGTATTTACATTCTCTTTGTATTATGGAAACTAGACAGTTGTTTTTTTTTTTTTTACACGTCTAGTAAAAACCAGCTGGCACTCTCAGTTTAGCCTGAAGACCTCTTTGTCCAAACCTAAAAGATTATTAGTTCCATTTTCCATCTTCTAAGTTACCACAGGACACTGTTTTCCCAAATATTTCACAACCATGTAATAATGGTTCCAATACGTTCAGTTTCCTTGATGTTTTTCCAGCCTCTTGTGCATTTCCAGGGATGAAGACAATGACCTATATTTTAGGTTGTTGATAAGGTAACACCTCATTCCTGCCATCAATTTCTGCATAAGTTACCTGTTGCCACAACAATAACACATAATAATAACTACAAAACACAGTGGCCTAAAACAGTAAGCAAATGCTTACGAACCTGCGAGTCAGCTCAGCAGGTCTCCTGGTCTGCGGTCCGTTACAGGTTGGTTAGGCAGCTTTGCTGACTAAGAATGGACTCAATTTGGGTAACTGGAGTGACTTGACTGTGCAACACATATCTTAATTCTCCAGCAAGATGACCTAGCCTTGAACTTAAGGCAATCCCAGAGAAGCAATAGAGCCAGTAGAAATAGATAAGATTTCTCTGCTTGCCTTGCATTTGTCAAGGCAACACATGAACTCAAAATTAAAGAGAAGAGAACTCTTCTCTACCCCTCTATGAGAGCAGCTGCAAAGCCATATATGAAAGGCATGGAGACAGGGAGGGGTACAAAATTAGAGCTATTAACCCAGGAAATCTACCAAAGAGACTATCTTCATAGTCCATATCAGAAACGATGAGGTCTTCATGGCAGTGGGGTTACTAAGAAATAGTCAAATTCTTGACTTACAGTGGTCAAGATAACAAAATATTCTGACCTACCAGAGGTAGGGTATAAAAGAAAGAGGAAAATTGAAGTTGGAAAGTTTGGCATGAGTGTGTGGGAGGATAGACTTGGTTTTAATTGAAGTAAAAAGACTGCACAATAAACAGGTGTGAAGGTGAACCTTTATTTTGTACATTATTCCAAAGAAGATAATTGCAAAATGAACTACCTCAAAATTTAGTGACTTGTAACAACCACCACATTGATATTGTGCATGAATCTGTGGCCTGGGCAGGGCTCAAATGGGGGAATAACTTATCTCTGCCACATTTAGCATCACCCAGGTTGACTTGAAGGCAAGGGGCTGGAGTCATTTGAAGGCTCACTCACATGCCTGGAAGTTGATACTGGGAAGACTCAAACAGCTGGGGCTGGAACAGCTGAAGCTCCTCACTCATCTCTGACCTTGCACATCTCATCACATTGTCTCTACTGTATGGTGGCTTCAGGGTAGCCAGACTTCTCACATGTCAACTCAGGACTCCTGAAATGTGTGTCTTCAGAAAGAGACAGCCAGGAAAAAAACTTATTCAGCTAATTAGGTTTCCTACATTATTTTCAGGAGCCACACAGCACCACTTCCACAGTATTATATTCATAAGGAGGGAGTCTACTTTAAAGGAAAGAGATTTAGACTTCACCTTGGAGGCAGGAATGTCAATGCATTTGTAGCATATTTTCAAACCCCCACAAAAGTGAAAGCCAGATGCCCATTCCACTTCCAAACAGAGGTGATAAGGAGTGGCTCATATTTACCAGCCTGAAATTCAGAGCGGAGATCCCAGATGGTATTATAAATTTGAGAGCCAAATAAGAGATCCATAAGCCAAGTCCTAGTTAAAGGTTGGAGAGATGAGGCAGAAGAAACAAGGAAGATGAAAGGAACAGCAAAAAATAATAGGAGAGAAACCAGGAAGTGTGATTTTCTGTACTCATTTCCCAAATAAAATGTAATCCATGTGAGGGAAGGAACTGTGTTGTCTGTCTTTTTGTGAATTTCCAGCACAATGTCTACAGAAACTCAACAATAAAGAGATCTTGAACTATAGGAAGACTCAGGATAGGGGATCAGCAACTGGGAGGATGGAAAATGAAAAAGCCTAGAGAAGGAGCCGGTGATAAGAAGTTCAATTATTGCCATGCACATAAAACAGTTGGAAACGCATTTGTGGAATCCACTGTGAGTCTGGGTCAACTGGTATATCACAGAAATGGCATCTGATATATTGGAAAAGAATAAATCCTCCAAAGAACGGAGGCAGCAGAGAAAAGAGGAAAGAAACTAGTGACAGAATTTTGAGAAGTGCAGCTTCTTACCATGGCCTCCAAAACTTCAAATAATCTAGGTCTCAATTAGCTTTCCAGCCTCAATTACATCTTTCCCTACCTCTTAATTTCTATGATCTAGGCACAATAGTACCTTCCCCCCTGCCCCCCTAAAAAGATGACCTTGATGATATGTGGTATGCAAAACAATGGAAGAAAGAAAAAGAGAGAGAGAGAGAGAGAGAGAGGGAGGAGAGGGAAGGAAGGAGGGAAGGAGGAAAGGAAGGAAGGAAGGGAGGGAGGGAGGGAGGGAGGAAGGAAGGAAGGAAGAGGTCAAATCACTATTTAACATGATGTACCCATTTCAGCTCTGCTTGGTCAATGGCTTCCTGTATCCCTTGGTCTCAGAGCAGGAGTGAAGGGACAGCAAGGGAGAATGAAGTTGGGGTCTTGCATATCAAGCCCAATAGGTTAAAGGATAGGCAGATGGAAATAGAAACCAGGAAGGAAACATTTATTAAATACATGCACATTATGCATATTACATTATTTAATTCTCACCACAACCACGTAAAGTTGGTATTAGCCATATTTTAGAGAATAGGAGACAGAAGGTAAGTAATTTTTCTTACATCACACAGCCAGTGGCCAGATCCAATGCTTTGAAGTAATGAATAAAATAGGCATGGGTACTCGCCCATAGGAAGACTGGGCTTCCACCTCAGCAAATTCAGGTATTGTAAATTAGTGTTCAAAACAGGAATTAAAATCATAGGTCCTATCCTTGGGGTCTTGGAGGTCAAGCTAGAATCACAAGTTACTGGGAAAGTAACATGTCAGGAACTATAAATTTGATCAAATGAAATCACCGTTGGTATTTCCAACAGAATTATAGTACCTGCATGGGTTCTTTTGAATAGCATCTAGAGATAGCATTTGCATTTCATATGTTTGTGATAATTAGCCATTTTGAAAGGTAGCGTTGGTGGGGATAATTACACAACTGTGCATATATTTATAGTTCCCTATACAATCATAGGTGAGCAGAATACTTCACTGTTCAATTAATGACTGTTTATATAATAGCCTGAACCACTGGATCGACTTTCTTGTTGAGATAACATAGCTTTGCAAAATAACAGCAGGAGTATAGAGAAATGCTCTTAAAAACCATGCTATAATGTCTAGTAGTGGGAACCTTGAGCCACAATAATGTGACCTGGGGTTAACATACATAAGCAGGGGAGGTCTTCTCTTTTGTTGCAATACAAGGCTCTAGTAATCAAACAACACTTGTGGAGAACCTTGCTATGTATTGCATGTTATGGGGAATACAAAGATGAAGAAAAAAGTATCAAATAGTCTTTGTCCTCAAAGAGCTCATGACATGCAGCTGGCAGTTCCAGCAAACTCAAGTGCATGAGAAAGATATAATAAAAATATGATAATTACCCCAACCTCCCAGAAAAGGGAAGAATCACCATGGCTTGGTGGTAATTTGGGAAGGAGTCCCACAGACTGAGGAGAAATAGATGAGCAAAGGTTCAGAGGAGAGAAGGTGTATAGTGTGCCCAGGGCATGGTGAATAGACAAGTCTAGCTCAGAGGGAAGATTCATACCCAACAAGATAGCAATAGAACTTGAGACTTGAGTGGAAGATTGGGTCTAGGTTTAGAGTTTGAACTCAATCCACTGGAGAAATCTATGCAGAGATATGGCTTAATGGAACATTTTAGGAAGGTTTTTTTTTTGGTAATATATGCAAAATAGTTTGCTAATTCTAATATTTTTTCCTCTTCCCCTTACCATCTGGAAAAGTAATGTAACTGCACTCTATGTCCCACTGAAACGATCTTTCCGGCCTCTAATGACTGTTCATAGTTGAAGGAAAGATACATTTCCTAAGTAAATCATGTTTACCGCATTATGAAATTCTCAACCTCCATATTCAGTTCTAACCTTAAATCAAATTCATTTATGCATAGCCAAACTGGCCCACATACTAGTTTTATATTTTATCATCTTAAAAACAAGGGGAGATATCAATTCTTTGGGAAAATGCTGTCCTGTTATAAAGTAAAAAACAGAACAAAAATATTTATAGGTCAAGTAACTCAAAACAACATTATTTTAGAATGTCAAGAACCAATTCCAATCATCTACCTATTCAGGGTGAGGATCGTGAATAATGATTTTCTTTTACAGCAAATTATTGTTGAAAATGGATCACAGGGAACTGACATCAAGCAACAAACACTGATTCATGGAAAGATGTATATAAAATACATAGCTAGAGTCTAGCTCATAGTAAGAGATGACTGACACTGCCCTGACGGCGGAGATTGGCCCCAACTAGCCAGGTAGTCCCTCATGTTGGAAAGGTCCCAGAAGTTCCTAGGAAATCTTTTCATTAATGAGAGGCTCCCAAGAAAGATCCAGAAATAGACTGATCTGGAATCAGTGTGTATGTGTCTGTGCATGTACACACACACATACACACACACACACACACACACACACAGGAGAATGGGGGTAAAAAAAAGCTGGGACACTTTTATAATAATTTGGCCAACAACAGATCATTTTTTGGTGACGTGTTCTACTTTCAGGTTTCATAAATCTTGTTAAGTGTGTGGACCTGAGTCCGAAAAGAAGGTGAGATAACCAGGAGAACCACAAAGTGAAGGTCAAAGCAGGGTGCAGTGAATTTTGGTTTGCTTGGACACAGAGGATGCTGAGACAGAGGGGCTACTTGGGTGGCATGACCAGGAATGACATTACTTTTTATATCTGAATTTTAAAAAAAAATTAGCTATAGGTACCCATGGGAAATAAGACAGGAATTAACCAGAGAACATGTGAACTTTTTAGCCCAAGGGGATTTGATTTTATGGGCCTAAACCACAATAATTGGCCTAAATTATTCTAGAGTAAAAATAGAACAGAAAACATAAGACAGCCATAGGTTGCTAACTTAGAATGTTTTCAGGCCTCGGCCTAGCTATTCCATCAGTCTTTATTTAGGATCCCTTTGCCTCAGTTCCTTTTTAATCCCAGCCACCACTTGTCTTCTACACAACAGGCATTATATGAAGCACTTTACATGCAGCATATCATTTAATATTTATACTACCCCTATGGTATAGTGCATAGTATTATGCCCATTTTATAGATGAGGCTTAGAGAGATAAATTAGTGTTTCCCAAATGTGCATTTGGAGACACCCCAAATGCATAGCCCAAACACAAGGCTGGGTGTTAAAGTTGCCCAATAACTTGATTAAAATACATGGTTTTTGCTTCATACACAGAGCATAAATATTAGAGTTCATGAGCTTTGACACAAAAACCTGTATGTTAAAAAAATTTTACTTTCCAGAAGATTCAGATGGGCAGGATGCAATGACACTTAGTTAGGTTAGTTGCACAGCTAGTAAGACATAAGTATAGGTCTCTCTGACTTGAAAGCCCGTGCTCTATTTTTATGGAGTCTTGTTCTTCTTGATTACCTGGTACCTTCTCAGGCCATTCCCATGGACACTGGGACTTTAGATATGTTACCTCTGCTCCACTTTGGACCTTTTGTCTTTCACCTGGTTAATCTGACCTCAGCAGAGCTACATTGCCAGCATTCACTGGATAGAGTAGTAGCCGACTAACCCAGAAGCCCAGATACACAAAGTGACTCTGAATGATCCCATATGGATAGTCACAGGTAAAGTGAAACCCAGATGTCTCACTGGACTCCTTTAAATCACCAATAAAAAATAAAGGGAGGAAAACATATAAAATCTCATTACTGAAATTTATTTTAAAAATTAAGAAAACATCTGAAACAGATATGAGCTTGGGATTCGTGCCTTCTCTGTTTCTGCTATCGTTTTGGATAAGGGAAGAACTGACAACCGGGGACAAGCAGAAACTGAGCTAAGAGACTGAGAAACACAGGGCAGTCCAGCCACACGGTGTAGGTGACTCTTCCACACTAGAAAGGCTTTTACAGGTGGCACCACAAGGGCACCATCCCAAAGGGCACTGTCTCTGTGTGGTGGGAAATTTATAGATATCTGAGAGTGATTTTTGGCCAAGCTTTACAAAGCCATCAACAAAGGAGGAAACAGGCCCAAAAGGACAAAAAGAGAGAAGATAAAATGCTCAAAAGCAGTTTGCTTGGAAACATGGATTTGGCAACCAGAAGCTTGCAGAGAGGAAATGGTGTTAGTAGGGCATTGACAGCCGATAGATGCATTTGAATCATGAAGAGGACAAGAGAACTCAAACGAGTTATGATTCCCTGAAAGCACGATGTTTCATCTTCTTCATTCAACAACCTTCAATCCTTTGACTTTCATTGTGTCTCTCATTGACATATCTTTTAGCATCACTTCTATTAATAGGATCTCTTAAGAACATTGGCATTTGGATGACCCATTCTATTGTGAGTTTTCATAAACAAGTTGTAATTTGAAGTCATAAAATTATACAGTGATTTTAAAAAAGACCTCTTGCAAATCTTGCAAACCAGAACTATTTCTTTTCCTTACTCTTCTATCATCAATTGAGAGCAGAAATAAACTATCTACATAGCAAGCTTATTTCTCCAAATGCTGTATGAAATTAAGTAGCTAAAAATATATTCCATCTTTTTCAAGCATGTCAAGTGGTTATAATATGTCAGGTTGTTACTTTGAAGATGATTGTGATATCAAAAATGAAAGATTGGGATAACAGGTGGGAAAGAGGCAATGATCGCCGGGTAGCCGGGAAGATACTATTTCCACGTTAATAACCTAAAGAGGAAAAAGTAAGAGAGCAAACCCATGGGCAAAAAATTCACTTGATATGGAAAAGATTCTGATCTGAATAGAAAGGCTTTCAGAATTTAAGATATAAAATCAACATGTCTTTAACCCTGAAAATGCAGAACCAGAGTGTAGTTGATTAATTCAACCATTTCAAGCAGCAGACACCCGTAGAAGAGCTTTTCTAATAAGGCAAAGAGAAACAGGGAGCCACAAAGAACATGATAGTATATGTCTACAAGAATATAAAGAAGGAAAGGGAAGTAAAAATGAAAGCACAGAACATGCCAATGGTCCAAATCACCAAATTCTGTTAGCATCTCTCCTCCCAATCGGGAAAAATAAAGAAATGATGATAAACAAAATAAGGAAATGCTTGTAAATCAGCATGCATTGCCTTTTGAGGTTTAAGGGAGACATTCTCCTTGGGGGAAGAAAATTGTTCCTCTTAATTTGAACTACAGATTTTCTAGGGAAATAATCCACCTGTACTATACCTTTCTGTGCCACATTCTGGCTTATTTGAGACAAATTTGTTTTGTTGCATATTTGTTGTTGTTGTTTTAAATCTGAGAAACAAGGAAATAAGCAAATCTCCAAAAGCTCTAAATGAGGCACGTTGGATTTATTCAAACATGTCAGCCAATAGTTTACGCATGAGTCAAGACAGACTACCAAAGGTAATGTATTAGTTCAAGAACAGTTTTGAACTCCAGTATAACTTCTGCTGTTAATTTCTGTGGCTGGTTAGTTGGGACAATTTACACAACTTTCCATCCTTATCTTCTAGACAGTGAAGGAGGAATAATTTTCCCAACCCAACCTTATAACCACATAATAAGACTTAATAAGATAATGGTTCTTAAGGGATTTCAATAACCTGAAAGAGAGAAGCGATAAAACATATTTTATTATCATCAACATATGCATTTTAGAATAATTATTTTAATAGCTCAATTTTCTCCCATAATAATGAGGACTACAATCTTGACTAATTTAACTGGGGAGTGTCTTTCATGCTTGCTTTACTATACATGAGAATCAAATAAAACAATTTTTCCTTCAGACAAGGAAGTGTCATGGGAAAAAAAAAAAACAATTTTTCCTTCCTTCCTTCCTTCCCTTCCTTCCTCTCCTCCCTCGTTTTCTTTCCTTCCTTCCTTTAATTGCTGCTGCTTTTGTTGTTTGCCCCCCACACCCATAGGGAAAAAGCATTTTTGCCTCTTATAACTTTGCAACTGCTGAAGTAACTTTAGACTAAACTTTCCCAAATCTTAAGTTCTCATGTTTCAGCCCCATGAAAATACAGCCCTATGGAGATACCGCCATTGATTGTGACTAGTGCTTCCAATGACAAGCTGTTGTGATGCTGCCTCTTCTCTCTCTTGCTCCCATGTACTATCTATGCCAATGAACATACACTTAGAACAGCATCTATAGAGTATATTTTTATTCAGTTTGGCTCTGAAGAAAGAGAAGAGCACAGCTGTGGAAGACAGAGGATCTAGCTGTGCCACTGAAAGAGTAGGAACTTCAAAGCATTAAAAATGATACTGTGATTCTATGTGTGATTTTCAGAGAAGGTGAAAAACTCTCCTAAGTATTTTGTAATATTCAGGAGACAATGTGATTCTCAACATGACCAGGAAGGTGGTAAGCTTATTTCCTTACAGTGATGAAGTTCATGCTGATACCATGCAAACAATTAGGTCAAAAAGAAGTAGGTCTATTGGAGTCAAGATGTTCTGCGGCTGGTTAACTCTTTGCCTGGGGCTTGAGGGAACTCAAGGATTAGCAGTCCACTCCTTGCTGCTGATTTTCTGTGTATTCTTGGACCTTTATTTAAACAAACATTTATTGCACACCTCTTATGTGCTTGACAACATGCAGAGTGCTAAGATCTAGAGAACAGTAGAATACATCCCTTTCCTGTGCCGGTGATGGATTTGATTCTGATTGATAAACTTTAAAAGATAGCTTATATATTAATTCAACAAATGATTACAGGATCCTTATGAAGATCACAGAACAGTGTTGGACAATCTCAGGGGACAAAGAAATATGATATAGTCTGTTCAAAACTTGGCAGGGAAGTACAGCATGCACTCAAATAATTACTGTGTGCTAGAGCATAAGGAAAGTGCTAGAAGAGAAATACAGAAGTAATAATTTGGTGGCAGTCGATGGATTCCAGCTACAAGTACCAATGAATGCTTCCTGAAATAGGTATGTTTTGGCTTTCCAGTAAAACATAGACATGATCTTAATAGAAAGAGTTGGAGGTGGGGATCAAAGATTCACAAGGAGAAAGTCATGACAAAGATATAGACAGGAATGTGCAAAACAGAATTCAGCAATAACATATGGGCTACTTGAATTGGCATATGGAGTTTATAAAGAGAGCAATGAGAAAGACTGAAAAATAGTGCCTTTATTTTAGACAAGAAAATTCAACTCAATTTAAGAAAAAGAAATGAAGTCCCAGATCATAGATGGACTATTCTCAGCTTTTAGGTCTCTTTTAGTTGTTACTATCTTAGGTCTCAGTTATTCTATTTTACTGTGATTTTTTGTTTTCTCATAGAGCACCTACTAAATTAAAATTATTAGTGATAAATTTGCTTTTTATTTTTAACTGCTTCTCCCTTATGCTCTAAAACCCAGGCAGGAGAAGAATTGTCTCTCTCTCTCTTTTTTTTTTTTAATCATTCCATAACAAGCACATAGCATGGTGCCTGGTAGCATGTAGAGGACACTAGACAAATATGTTTTGAATATTTGCTAGAAATGAAATTCTCCAAAGTGGCATTTAAGGAACTTTTTCATGACTATCAGGTAGATTAAATGAGAGAAAAGAGTTTGATATGAGGCAGGCACAGAAGCTCTAGTCATTCCCACTATCAAATGATTACATCCATAATCAGGGAGTAGACACAAGAAAGGATCCGATCAATGGATTTTGGAAGGAAAGAGTCAGTAAAACTAGATTTGGGGAGCAAATAAATAAGAGAATATAAGATGTACCAGGCTTCATTTCAGAGGAGTTGGGACCATAGAGACTCCATTAGGAGGAAAAGTGGGGAAACCCAGCAGAAGAGATGATTTGGGGAGTAAGACAGAGTAAGCCAACGAATGTGGCTTCTTTGATTTTAAGATGTCAAGATAATATGCAGGTGATGTGTTCAGGAGGCATCTGGAAACTCCATGCTGGGGCTGTGCAAATTAACAGGCCGAGGGATACAGATTTGAGGTCACCTGATCTGATCTGAGATTTTTGTAGCTCCATTCTCCTTATACTACAAGGGTGAGTGTAAGGAGAACGGAGCAGAGGGTGATAGCCAGGATCATGAGGAATGTCCAAGCTGAGGAGTTGGGAGGAGGTAAAAAGCCAAAAAATGGCTAGAGCTTAGAGCTCAGATGCTCAGAGAATATGGCCCTAGAGAAATCATCTACAGTTTATAGGAACTTGCAATGAGAATAACTTCTAATATCCCAGCACTCCATAACCAATGCCCATGCTCTGCTCTCACTTACATTTCAGCAGACCTCAATTGCAAGTTCAAACTGCGTACCACAGTAGCTGATCCAAGAGGTGGTTTGGGGACCCTACCCCTTCATAATCACCATTGGCCTTCCCAAGCTATTCCTTGACAAGCACATAATCAAAATAAAACTCCAAGCTTGCTGTGTAAATGCAACTTCCAAAAAAAAAAAAAAAATCCCCTGGGTGCCAACTTTCCAACCTGATTGCTGTTCCTGATGGCCTAATACCTGGGAAATCTGTAGCAGCAGCAGGAGCACACCGAGGTGCAACCTTAGCTAAGCAGGCCCAGGGGGCCATGAGCAGGAGCAATGCCCTCTGGTAAAGATCTGTGCACTTTGCAGCTGACAGAGGGAAGATGGCCTTATTGACCATTTTTCCTCAGAGACACCCTAAAATCAACTTGCCTGAGCATGCACATGTCTTTTAATTGAACCTTTATTAGTAATATAGTCTCCTTTGGCAGGGGTTAGGACACAGGTCACTTGTGGTCCATTCTTACTAACCCAAGATGAGCCAGTTCTTTTGTTTGCTCCTCAGTTTCTCTATTTAGAGAGAATAATGAACTCTCCTGATGGAGGCCACTTAAATAGTGGCTTAAATTTGATCACCCAAGAAAGTGAAAGGATTTTCACGTGGGAGTGGTGGTTGTGGTATATGAAATTCATCAGCTGTGGTCCTTCTTGAAGGCAGGCACAGACACTATGGAGACTCCTCAAGGTTCCTCCTAGTGTGATAGTTTCTCATGAAGGGCAATAAATTCTTAAAGATACTTCCTAGTAATTAAGAAGTTAATAAATCAAATTGACAGTGTTAATCAATATATAAAGCCATAGCATTAACCTCCTCATATTTGAAACAAGGAGAGTTTTAGCAGTAAATCTTTTACATTATTTTGAAGCTCTGTTCCAAACTATAACAATAGTTCATGGTCTTGTCATGCTGCAATCAATTATTTTATAGATTTAACTGATATGATTCCTGGGATAGCACAATGTCAGCCTTTAATCAGAGATTTTTCAATAGCTAATCAGAGGTTGTAATTAAAGAAAATCACGGTAAAGTCTGCTTTTGACAAGGAATGATACTTTGCTTTTAAATTTTATAGAGGTGATAAAAATAATTTAGAGAAGTTTTTAGCACCTCTTTCAAAAGGAGCTCAAAGCACTTCGCAAATAACAACTTCTTATTCCCAAGAATAAGGAGGAGAAAGCAATCGTTGGGTTGTATAGTTTATAGATTCAGCAGAGAAAATGCTATATGCAGAGTTACTTTTGTTTTTTCAAATAGCTCCTTTTATTCAAGTTCACGCAAGCACTTTGGAAATAATCATTAAGGCTACAAAATCCACACCGAGAATACTAGTGACAAAAAGCACCTAAGCTGGGGATCAAGCGATGCCTGCTATGGTTCTGACTGGCAGTGGTGCCTTGGAGAAGTCACTTCATCTCTCTGTAAAGTGAGGAGGTTGTTCTAAAAAAGATTTCTCGACCTCAGCACTATTCTGATTTTGAGCTGGATAATTCTTAGTTTCTGGGGTCTGTGTGTCTGTGCTCACAGTGGTCACACGGCAGGTACTTCAGAGGTATGCACTGAATGAACTACATCTGCCAAAGTCATCTTTCTCACCTAGAGCTTCTATTAAACAGTTGTCTCCACACACTGTCACCTGAGACAGAGTGATTCCTTGGTTAAGTGCTCCTAGAAGAGGGACTTACTTAAGGACAAACTGAAGTTCATTGAGTCAAAAAAAAGAAGTAAAGGGCATGTCAGGAAAAGGAGATGACATGAAGGTGGGACAGCACATGGGGAAGGTGAAGGCACCCACCACACCTGGGCCGCCATGTGTGTGCATGTGTCTGTGTGTTTTGGGAGAGGTAAAGAAACTCAGAAGGTGGGTTAGGGCCAGGTTGTGAGGGATGTTACCTTTTGTCTCTCACCTTCTGTAACCACCCAAACTTTTTGTCAGTTCAGACTACAATAAGATATCACCTATAAGTAGATTTCCTCCCATATCAAGTAATAATTATGTACTTGTTATTTACTGTACTTTGAATGATTTTAATTTTTGTCTTAAACAAATTGGCCAGACTATGAGGAATCATATTTCTTAGTCTGTGCTGGTTGTAGGGATGCCAACAAAGTGTGAGAACAGAAGAAACCACAATGCACTCCTAAGCTTTAAAATGAGATGCGAATGCTATTTTCTGGACTTCTGTGAGGATTAGGTAAAATAAACATTAAACACTTTCACAGTACCTGATGTGCAGCTAATGTGCCGTACAAGGTAGTGATCGGTGATGTTCTTATAAAACAAAATTACAGTCAAGCCTCTTTACCTGGCGCAATCAAGACTAGTAGTGAACCAATAAAGTCCACTAAAGCAAGAAGCCATTAAAATGGCACAGCTATCAAATATTTTAACTGAAACTGATAAATGTTAATCTATTTACAAAACTTGTGATAGAGGATCAGAAACTTTTCTTTGAGGATTTGGTCTTCTGATTGGAATTTGAAATCACCTATATTGTTTAAACCACATCCTTAAAATTTCCAATTTCAGTTTCTTTAAAGTGAGCAAAAATTTAAAAATCACTGACAAAGCATCCTGAGTGCAGAATCTAGATTTTTATGACACAGAATGACTTGCCCACACTTAATTGGACAGCTTCCCTTCCACTCCCCCCCACCCCCAGAATAGTTTGCCTCCATTGAGACTTAAGATATTTCAACTTCTTTTTTAGAGCAACATAGGGGAGGAAAAAAATTTTTCTTTTCACAGTAATATTTTATTGGCTTTCAAAATGTTTAAATTGTAAGTCACACCTGTTGTAAGCAGGTTGGCCTGTTTGGGAGCCAACACTGTTGACTCTCTAAAGTTACAATTGCCTTGACTGGTTAAAGCAGCAAGGAGTGGGTCTCTGCAGCATGGACATACACAGAGCAGGACCCAATGGTCAAGATGACTTTGGGCCTGGGATTCAGACTGTGGTCCCTTTCTCCTACCTGCAGAATTGGCATCAGTAGGGAGCTTGTTACACATGAAAAATCTAGGACCCCATCCCAGCCCTGCCAAAGAGTACCTGCATTTTAGCAGAATCCCAGGTGACTTTCATGCATGCTCCAGTTTCAGAAGCTTCTCAGACTTTGAGCAGCAAGATTTTAGACTGGTTCTCTACACTGACTGTACCTTAGAATCCCTTGGGGAGCTACAAATCTCTGACGGCTGCACTCCTGATCAATTACTTCAGAATCTCTGGAGGTATAAACTCTGCATATTAAAAAAAAAAAAAATTGTCAGGTGATTCCAACATGCAGCTAAGGTTAATTTGTTCTCAAACTTGAGGCAAGGCACCCGAGAATCCCCTGGAGGACTTGTTAAACACGGATTGCCGGGCCCACCATCAGAGTTTGAGTCTCTGGCTGAGTGCAGCCCAGGTGAAGCTCATGCTGTTGGTCTGGAGACCTCACTTTGAGAACTCCTGGTTTAGAGGGCAAGTGCTCACTTTGAACTAGTGAGTTCAATGGGGTTACGTAAAACAGCTTCAGCTATTGTATGCTTCTGGAGTCCTCTCCAGTCATCCACATTTAGATAGCTCTTAGTTTTTAAAAAAAAGAGACAAAATGAGGAAGAACAAAAAGACACACACATGTTGAACACAAACATGCTGAAGAAGTTTTTTGTGTGTGTGCACAAAATACAGCGTCATTCAGTTGGTCTCATTTTCCAAGCCGTTACTTCCTAACACTTTCTTCCTCTTTTGAAGCTTGTTTCTACAAATTTCTGAAAAGTTAAACTTTGTCCAATTTAAGTCCCCTACATTTTTATGACATATTTATTGGCGTAGATGGTGTGGAATTCTGAAGGAGGCTAGAAGTAGCTGAAGTGTTGACTTACAGTGTTTAAAGGACTCGTACTGAACTTGCCTGAAAAAAATGTGCTAAGATCTCAGGCTTCGGATCTGTATCAATCATCTGAATGATTTTTTAAGCATGCTGCTTATTTTATAATCTTGCCAGATTTAGCCTATGGTAAGCCTTGTGAAGATTTCTTTGGGTCTTGAGTCTAGGAGATTTGCAATAGCATGCATAGTCTGGGAAATAAATGTTCTCTAATTTTCAGTAGAGTTTCAAATAAATGTAGCAACACAGTTTAAGGACAATCTACTGCACAAAGGATTCCTATTTAACATGAACTAATCCCATTTTACAGATGGGAAAACCAAGTCACTGCAAGAGTTTATCTTGTACTTCACACACATGTGTAGCATAATCACTCAGAAATTTTGCTTACCAGATCAATACATCTGGAAGTGAAATCTGCTCGGCTATATTTGCTGCACAGAAATAAGGTAAAACCTAAGTAAAATGAAAGTAATGAAGCAAGGATTGAGAACAAGTGCTTCCTTTTCTGATGGTTAGAGAGCTGATCGTTGGTAGCTGTCTGTCATACACCTGAGTTCACATTGACGGCCCTGCCCACCAGTCATGCAGTGTGTCTTGATACCATGTAGCATGACTAAAGCAATCTAAGGGAAAGAAATGCTTGCTTGGTACCTATTGACAGCAGCTTCTTTGAGCTGAACAAGACCATGACCAAGAGACATCAATAACATCAGGGAAGACTGGACTTTCTTTGCAGCCACTTCTAAACCTCACGGTTCGGGACAAAGAAGATGATGAGCCAGGAGGTAAGGACAGAAGTCAAACATTTGCTTGGTCCGACACACAAAAATTCTCAATAGCTGACACCCTTGGCAGAACCAGAGTCTGAAAGTGTGGGAAGTGTGTAGAGCATAAAAGCATCATGAGAATAACCCACGATTAGGTAAGAATCCCTGAGGGATAGTCTGCCACACTGCCTTACAGTAGATGTTAGAAGGAGCAGTAGATGCTAGAAGCTCTTGACATGTCGAATAGAATCTTCTCTGGAGGATGAGAGGCAATCCTGAGAATCAGAGTATCATAACTTCAGAGGCCTTTCATCCTGGATAAAGGTCTCTGGAAATCCATATTCTTTCCCTAAACTGAGACAGTGAGAGTAAGAGATTGATTTGAAATATCCATTGGGAAAGCCACAGAGAAGTAACAATAATCATGTCATTTTCCTGGGGTTTCTGAATTAATTGTCAGAACTTACAACCCCTTACTTCTTACCACCAAGGACCCAATTATCTGCTCTGTTTTCTGAGATCTGAGCTGCCCCTTTCCTATGATTCCATTCTACATCGGCAGAAAGTAGCAAGGAGCTTTCTTGGTAGTGAGAACATTTTTTTCTTAGAATAAGAATATCTCTGCAGTAAGGTAAACAAGCCTGCTGTCCAGACTCCCAGCAAACCCATAACTTTTTGCATGAATATTCCGTCTTTGAACTGCTTCTGCACAAGGCTCTCGGGCTTGAGTTCCTGCATTTGTGTTCCTGAGACTGCTTGTTTGGCTGCTAAGCTCTCTGCCTCCCCATCTCCTGAAGTTACAGCTTCCTACCTGTCTGCTCCATCCTTTCTCTGCTGACTTGTCCAGTAAGGCATTTCTGAACTATCCTCTTATCAGGTACTAAATACTCATTCTTCCAACTTGGTCTCTGATTCTGGATTTATAATTTAGCTCCCTGAGAGCCAGGAGCAGCATTTAGTGTTACATTTTATTGATTCTGCAGCCCACCTGCCTGGGTTCAAACTCATCTTTGCCAATTACCTGTTGAGTAACCCTGGGCAGGTTAGATAACGCTGGTCTCAATTTTTCCATCTATAAAATGAGACTAATGTTAAGACCCACAATAGAGTGTTATAGTAAAGCTTACATGGTTAGTGTCTGTAAAGGCTTTGCAATGACAACACACAGCAAGCACTACCTAAGTGATAAATGCATTCAAGTCCCTTCTTGAGCATTGATCCTCTACCCTGCCTTCTCTTATCCTAGGCTCATATTCTCATTTTTTTATTCTTCTGATTTCATAATCTTCTGTACCTATGGCAAGTACAGTTCAAGCCCATTTTCTGAAGTTTTTAGCTCAAGGAAATCTTCAATATACTTAGTCAAGCACTTTTTCCCTGGAATTTTATGTCATTGTTAAGAGAATATTCTTTTATTGCACTCTAAGCATATTATACCAAGCTCTTCAAAATACTACTTTGAGAAAGCTGTTCAGAGACAAGGCCCAGACAGGCCATTCAAATCGGCCATGAACCTGTCATTGGTGATCCCAGAAGACTGCATTTGTCCTTAGTTAGCTAAAGTATAATGTAACTCCAAAACTTTTTTTTTTTTTTACAAGTGCTATCTAAGATTTTTAAAGAAAAAAGATTGAACTGATTGAAAATTCTCAAACAGGAAGCAAACTCTAACTCATTCAGAGGATGGAGCCAGGTCAGTTGAATGATCTCTCTATATTCTATAAATAATTTGTACCTATTAAAAGGACCAGGTATTGGATGGCTCAGTGGGTCTGAGTTACAGAGACCTTCATCCCAAGATCATTAGTCTAAAGGCAGCACAGTCTGAGGAGAAGCCTGTAAATCTAGTCTTTCTTATGAGCCAAAAATGTATTTTCAGTAATTAGTGCTTATGTGAGTCTAAAGGATCATGGAAAATATGTCCATTTATTTACTCATTGAACACAAGGCTAATACAAATTACCCTGAGTATTCAGGCTCAAAAATAGAACAGTTTCTGTGAGATGGGGTGGGAGGTGGGGAGAGAGAGAGAAAAAGCAAAAAAAGAAAAGAAAAAAAAAAGAGTCAGAAGAAGAAAAATACAAAAGCAATATACTTGTTTATATTCAGGTCTATGCAGAATATGTACCTAAGTCACTCTTCTGTAAAGCTGAATGGACTTGGGGCAATGACACAAGAGGAAAATAAAGCAGATCCCATGAGTTACATCTGGGAGGGAGGTCAGGGCCCTGCCTGGACTCTGACCTGGGAGACCACACCCTGGCTCTGGGATGTGGGCCAAGTCACTCATCTCCACCGTTGTACAGTGGCAGGGCTGCATCAGAGAATCCCTCACAGCTTTGAAAGACTCTGAGGCTTTGCAGTAACTTAAATAAATGTGGAATGGGGAAAATGTTACCTGCATTACACGTAGACACCTCTGCTATTAGTAATAAAATCAGCCTTGCCACATTAGCAGAGCCTATCAGTTGTTCAGTAAAGACGTGTTTGGCAACCCATTGTATGTTAAGCATTATTGAACTTTTAGTAGTCAGTACTGTCATCACATGTAATCAAGATCCTTCCTAAATTCTTATAAGCCTTGCCTCCATCACTAACTTGGTACTTTCAGTATATTGCTCTGAGCCTATTTATATGTTATTACCTTTTATGTATAGTTACCTGGTCTTTCTTACTAAACTGCAGCCCGTTAATCAATTTAGCTGAGCAGAATAAGTAAACCTTTAATTCTGCCAGTGAGCTGTCACTTCTTGCCTCACAAAATCATCAAAGCAGAGTTTTCCAATGTAAAATGACTCAAATATATTCCAATGGACTTTGTGTTTTGTCTACCTAGGAAACATCACACATAACCTTGATTTTTGTATCATGAATATCACCTTTCAAAAATGATTTAGAATGGTCCTAAAAGAACTTTCTACCTTGGTCAGGGACTTATTATACCTTCACACTTTGTAATGGTTAGACTTCCACAATATTTATCATGTGAACAAAGCTATAGATCAGCCGCGCAATTAAATACTCAGATCACTTGAAAAATGAGCAGCAGACAATCAGATGGCCTTTTCCTCTGGTTGCTTAGCGTCCCCTCCCCGCCAACAATTCTAATTCTCCCTGATATCCAGAGAGGAAAGAATTAAGTTGGGGAGAATCATGGATAGTGGCAGTCAGTAAAAATAGGAATGAAATTGAACAAAAGTGATAGATGAAAACGTGGTATGCTGGTGAAAACCCAGGCAAATTGCTAGATATATACGTCCAGCTACAAAGGTTAATGGTTACATTACCATCATAAGAAATCATACCTTGACAGTAAAACCTCAGAAGGCTAACACTAAAAAAAAATCAAACAGCAGCTGTTATTGCCTAAATGACTAAATGCCCTTAATAAAAATATCAGATAATCCAAACCCAATTAATTCAGAGCTCATTTTTCTGGTCCCTTGCATTTCAAATTAACAAAGTTTTTACTCTACCTGACCGGTAAATGTTTCCTATCACATTCTATTTGCATCTAATTATTTCTTGAGGTAGCAGATATAAGTGGTCTGTGGATCAGGGGTTATGACAGGCTTTCTCTACAGGTGAAGGTATCAACATTGTCAGAATTCACCTGCGTTAAGGGTCCACATTATCACATGGTTATCACATTTCACTACAAAGACAGATAACTGCCTTCTAATAAGAGATAATAAGCTTGTGCCTTGTGGATATACCAGTATATGTGTGTGTGGAACCCCAACAAATTCCATTCATATTGAATATTTACTAGGCCCTGCAAGTTCAGTGAGCTATGTTCTGTAGAAGGCTCACAATGATCACAAGGGGGGGGGAGGGGTGTATTCAGGGCAAGAAAAACAGCAACAACACCACACATACAATACTAGGAATTACATAGTGAAAATCCTATTGCACAGTTACTGAAGGCAGGGGTTTTCTTATTTTTCATTACCTGCTCTGCTATCTATAACAATTCCCCAAACATAATAGCTAAGCATAAACATTTGTTAGGAAAATAAAAACATGAATGAAATTTTAAAATGCTAATTAAAGGCTAAACAGCAAAAAGGCTATAAGGATTTAGAGAACAGATATACTACTGCAGGTGGGAATATTCAAGAAAAGCTCCAGCAAGGAGGCAAATCTTGAACTGGTTCTTGAGACATAAATAGATCTTGAGGAATTCACATATATGCCACATAATTCAGCATTAGGTTCCCATTACCTATTAGGCACTGTGTTAAACACTGTTGAAAATGCAAATATGAATTCTGCCAGGCTCTTGTTCTCTGTGACCTTATAATTTAGTAAAGGGCATACAACATAAATAATAAAACATGTTAGAAGTGCTGTAACAGAGATAATATAGAATATAATGAGTAGTCAGAAGAAGGCTTCTTGGAGGCTGTGTTGGAGGAAATTATTCACTTGAGTTTTAGTGGATTTAGAGCAACCAAAAATTTAATGGCAGGAAAAATGGATGGGAAAAAAGGTCATTCCAAGTAATAAGAAAAGGAAGAACTTGCTTGTTGTTAAAAACAAAAAATTCCACATTTTAAAGAGTTAACAGTTGAATAACATGTCAAGTAGATTGAATGTTAAATGTGTTTAGCGGCAGAATCTTTTTATTATTCACTTATTTATCCAATGGATGTTTATTGAATACTTGTTATATGCCAGGTACTGTTTTAGGCATCAGGAATACAGACGGACTAGGTTCCCCAGGAAAGACAGACAATAAAGAAACAAGACAATTTCAGATAATACGAAGTCTTTAAAGAAGACAAAATAAGGTAAATTATTCCCCAGTTCCGTCTTTTGTTCCTGAAACTGTTTGAAACCACTGTACTAGAGCCTAGAGTCTGCAAAAGGGAGTCATGAGACATAAGCCTTGAAAGCTGGGATGTGGCCTAAGTGTGAAGATTCCCAAATATCAAAGGAAGGACTTTGCACAGCTCACAGGGGGTCACTTACCAGCAAGAAGGCGAAAATCAAAGCTGTGCTTTATTACAGTACTTCTCAGTCCCTGTGGTTCAGGGATTGGTTCTGGCCCATGAACCGTGTGTTATGAGTCTACAATATGACCTTGCCCTGACATCGAAGTGAGCAGTGCATGGACTTGTCTCATTAAACAGGGTGAAGAGCTATTTGGGTGTTGTCAAACTCAAGTGTTGAGTTGCATGTTGTGTGAGCTGCATACAAGTCAAGCATAGGAGGGTCATAAATCAGCTCGTGATGTGTTAGGAATCAAACAAGCAAACAAACTAAAACTGTTTAGTTTAACGTAGAGAGTTTGAGAACGGCTTTGTAATGATGGCTACTATTATTTATTGTTTATTATGTGTCAAGATTATAAGTGCTTTACATGGATTATCTCATTCCATCCTTTCTGCAAACCTGTTAGGAAGGAACTGCCATTATCCCCCTTTTGCAAGCATGGAGCACTTAAATTACCCAGAGTCACTGACTGGGAAGAGTCAGAGGCAGGACTGGCATTGAGTCCCTGTGACTCTAAGGCCTCCACACCTCACCACCACCCTCCACTGTCTCTCCACGTGTCTCTGTCTCACTCTGGCGTGAGTTCTTTGAAGTGAAGGTCCATTATTTTTTCATCTTTGTTCACTTAGCAGCTGGCACATAATACAGGTCTGGTAAATGTGGGTTGAATAATTCAGAGAGAAGAATATGGAAAAATTGTGTAGAATATAAAGGGAGGGAAAGGCTGGAGGAGTGGAAAACATACTTTAAAAAGCAGTGGTGCTGTCAGGAGACTGAGGGTAAATCCTAAGGTGGTACTGGTAGAAGTGGGGAGGGAGAGGGCTTATGAAGAATAGGGTCAGGCAGAACCTGCAGGATGTGGTGACAGGTTGGGAGTGGAAATGAAGGAAAGAGGAGTCAATGATGGTACCAGCGTGGGAGCTGAGTGGCTGGGAAGAGTGAACCGAGAGGAGGGCAGATTAAAGGAGGGCTGTGGCACACCTTGGGAAAGATGTCCAGCTGGAAGTACACAATACCCACAGAATGGCTCTTTATTTCATGTGCACCAATTTAGATTGTGTAAAGACTTTCTACAATGGCACCAGAATTTCCATAGGCTCACAGCAATATGGCATAAAGGGGACAACTAGGGAGACCGTCCTAAAGCTGTAGTTCACAAAGCTGAGAACGTGTCATCAATTGGCCATACCAATCGATGGGTGGGTGGAACAGAGAGATATTATAAGTCTGGGGCTAAAAATCCTCCCAAATCATTGCTTGCCTTTACCACCCTATAATCGGGGGGGGGGGTGCTACTTATTACAGATGAGCTACTTGTTACTTATACATGCCAGCATTCGTGAGCTTTAGTTTTTAAATGGAAAAACCTCTTTTCTTTCTAAAGCTCATGGTTTTTCTCAGAGGATTAATGCTCGCCTGAATATTCTTGGCTCTTTCTAGGTAAGAATGAGTCTGTATCAGGTTAAGGGCCCAGAGTGGATGATTTCCCAGTACACAGTGTCTATGTCAGAGATATGTCTTATCTAGAAAATGAACAGTCATTTGATTATTTCATGGCCTATAAAAGGACTATATGGGACTTATCCAGCTTTCTACTCAGTTATACCTGTAATTAGGATGACTCCTGTATTTTCTAAAATTAATCTATTATCCTACTTCATAGTATTTAACCTGCTGATCTTTTTATTCATTTAAAGTCTCCTTAAATTTAGCAGAATCTCATTTTCCTTCACAGGACAGTTGACGTGGCTCTTTTTGTCTTTACTGTATCATAAATCTTAGCAAGGACGCTCAATGAAAAGGAACAGTCTGTGGAAGGAACCCTGGCTCAGAGACCCTTGGGAAGATGAAACAAGCTGACAGAAGCCTGGCCCATGTCTCCAGGGAAATTTAGTTCAACCCTCTAAAGCTTGAAGAGGTTAGGAAAAACACATCCTAAACTAATAGAACCCTTTATTTGTAGGGTGAAATTTCTCTATGAGGATAAGAAAAGTTTTAAAAGCTGGAAGAATCAGAGTAAGACAAACCAGAGTGGCCACTGTATTCAGGCTGTTACAAAAAAATATCTTTGTTCTTAATTAGCTAGTGTGCCAGGGCTGGGGCAAGCTAGCTGAGACAGGCAACTCCTATAGGTCAGATTCTACCAGGGGCAACATTAAATTACAGCCACTGTGTGCTATCCCACTGGGAATCAGGAAACCCAACATTCTGGCTCTTCTGTGGTTAGGGAAATGAATGTTTGTACCTCATCTCTGAAATGCATAAGTTGAAGCCCTATCCCCCAACATGACAGTTTTAGGAGGCGAGGCCTTTGAGAGGTAATTAGAGTTAAATTAGGCCATAAGAGTGGCCCCCATGATGGAATTAATGATTTTATAAGTGGAGGAAAAGATGCCTCCAGAACTGTAAGAAATATTAATAGCTATCTATTGTTTAAGTCTGTGGTGTTTTGTAATGTCAGTCCAAGCTAAGACATTTTGTAGCTTCTACTGTGAGTTTGAGTTTCTCATTTCATCCTTGGTCTCAGTTTGCTAATCTGCAAATCAAGAGATTTTTCACTAGATTAAACCCTAAAATCCCTTTCATTTATGATATTTCCTAATCAATCGCCCTCAGCTCCTTAGACCTAAACCACAACTGTAGGATAGTTTGTGGGGAAGGTGCTAGAAGAAGAGGGGCAGGAAGCATGGAGAGGCATACAAGGAATCATCTTCATTCCGTGGCATGGGCGTCTTCTGCTATCCTCTTTTCTGCCATTAACATCTCAGAACCATACCATGTTTGGAGGGAGCTTTTCCAAGGGTAAATATTGGGTAACATATCTGAATAAGAAAAAAAAAAATAGGAAAATAGAAGAGATAGCCTGAGAGTGAGTTTTCTTTAAAATTAAAAATAAAATTATAAATGAGACTATGAAAGAAGAGGAAAAATCAATGTGAAATTCACGAGAGAAAAATTTATGAAGGATAACCACAAACATGTAATTTTCTCTAAAGGCTTACCCAAAACATGCATTTATTCAGGCATTCAACAAATATTTTTTGAGCACCTATAATGTGACAGGCATAATTCTAGACACTAGATAGATGATCTCATACACACACACACACACACACACACACGGATCCCACATAACACAAATCAAACATTTGATTTTTCTATTATATTTTACCAAAAAATATGTTTTTCATACCCCATATACTTTGAAATGAATGCTTTTCTAAATTCTAGTGAATCTAGAATAGATATAATACATAATGGGTTTCTGATATAAAATGTAAGCCCAAGAAAATATGGGGCAGTTGCACTCTTCAAAAAACTAATATTTTTACTTGAGTCAAGAATGCATCCAGCACTTGATTAGGAGGGTCATTCTTGGTATCTTCCACAATCCCTCGGGCCACAAGAATCAAGTTGCAAAAGGAAGTACCAAGAAGGGCACTTCCATTCCTTTCAGTTCAGCAAATATTTTTAAACACTTTTTCTGGTGTTGGGGGTTTGGAAGAGATACAAAAATTAGAGAGACAGCAAGAACCTTACAGAAGTGCAGAAAAAGGCAAGTTTAAAAATGATTAACTTCTTAGGAGAATATGCTCAATTCTACTAGAGATGCATATGTAAAGGGCTATGGGAGAAAATCGAGAAAATTCCTATTTGATTAAGGATGAGCATAACTTCATGAAGTAACTAGCATCTGCATTGAGATTTGCTGAGTGTTTGAGTGGCCAAAAAAAAAAAAACAAACAGTGATGTTGGGAAGCAAAAGAAAAGCAGGTTGATAATAGGTTGGGTTATATACACATTTATTGAGTATTTGCCCTAGTAAGGAATTGTGTAGGATTTTTTTTTAAATCTCACAACATCCTCTTAATGCAGCTATATCATCAACATGGTATCAGTCAGGATCTAGCCAGGAAAGCAAACAGCTTCCAATATTTATAACCAAAGACATGTAAAGCAGGAAACTGTGTAGCAGCACAAACGTTGGCCAAAGCAGGAAGTCAATAAAAGACAAAGGTGGGAAAGGCAGGATTACAGGACCTGGCAGCAGAGGTCACACCCTCTGGGGCTCTAGACTCAGTCCCTGTAGAGATGGCACTGGAGAAACAGGCAGGCAGAGGAGGCTCCTTGCTTCTCCTTTCTACCCCCACCCCCCATCTCTGGCCAGTGCCTCCTTGAAGCCAAACAGAGTCAGAAACCAGCTTACCAGACTACCTGGGAATCTGCCACCAGCAGGAATGAGCCCTTGCAAGATGAAGCAGAGAAGTGGCCAGTCCGAAATACACTTGAGGATGAGGGGCCCAGGCCAGGGCTGACACAAACTCCCTTTACTGGTAAGAAATTCAAGTGCAGAGAGATGGAGGCGACACCTGGCCCACATCACTCAGTGAATGGCAGCACTAACATTTGGACCCAACACCAACTCTATCTCTAATCTTTCCAGAATGTCACAGTTGCCAGTTTCATGAATGCCCAGAGTACTCATCTGTAGCAGACAGGGTTGCTTTGGTGAAGGAATTAAAGGCCATTTCAAGGAATCAGAATCCATTCCTATTGCTTGGGACCTTCACAGAGGAATGGAAGCTATGAGTTATGGAACAAGAAAGTAAACATTCCTGAAACCTCCTAGTGAATGGTAGTGAAGAGGGGTCCCCATATCCCCCTCGCACACTTCCCTGCTCTTGCTTACTCAGCAGAAAAAGAAGAATCTAGGTAAAAAGTTTCAAAAAAAAAAAAAAGAGGCAAGCAAGGCCTTTGGGAGAGGCTAGCAGGAAATGTCAGTGGGACAAAAATAGCATCCATCATCTCTATTCAGATAGTGTTAAGACTGAGCTGCCTGATGCTATTACACACGTTGGCTAAGTCTTCAAGGCCTTCTTCCCCCTTCTGGGCAAATAATGACAACAATGTTTTGTTCTCTAACAATACTTTGCTTGCTGAGGCCTACAGAGAGCTTAAACTTGCCCTATAGATCTTCTAAACAATATTCTCGCAGAGGCCAGAGGTGAAGAGTGAGCCTAATTTGCAGGTGAAGACAACCAGGCACTGAGAGGTGAAATGGCTTGCCCTGGGGTCCCACAGAGATCCTAGAAGAAGGGGAGATGAAGAGGGGCCTCCAAATTTCTCCAGCTCTGGGCTCTATTCAGCCACTGAGAAGAACCCATAGTAGGGAACGCAGCACTCCCACGGAGAGGCTCTGGCACCGACTCACTCCAGTCTGGAGATCGACGCTATTAGCCCTTTTCCCCGAGCACCTGCCCAACACTGAGCAGGCGGGCTGGAGAAGGGCCCCTGTCCTTACTAACACTTTCATCCTCGGGTTTCAGGACTTGATTTTCCACTTTCCCTTCTGTAGATAACAGACTGTTAGAGTTAGAAAAACCGTAAGTATTGTCAACCTAAATAACAAACAGAAAGAGGCTCTCTAAAAGAAAAGATATTTATTGGGGAATAAAGCATTGCAATGGGAATACATGTGCCATAGTAAACTGTGTGTGTATTCAGGCAGATAAGGAAGACAAAGCTTTTTAAAGGAAAAATGAGGAGGATTACATAATTGCTTTGAAATAATTATCTTTGGTGACAAAGATCAGTAACAAGGGTGATGCCAGTCCGAGACTGGGCAGGCAATTGCAGAAGTACTTTTTGTGTAAGGGTGCGATAGACTTTGTGCAAGGGTCTGGTTTTTGCAGTCTTTTGTGATAGTTTCCCTTATCAGGCATACAAGCATAAGACCCTCTCATCATGGCTTTTCCTAGCTCTATTTGTCAGGGTTTTCTTAACATTAGTGACTCCATTTTTATTTTGACAACTTTCATAGTATCAGACTTCCTACAGAAGAGAAAAGCCATGGACCAGTGAAGTGACTGCTAGAAATAACATGGCTAATTGCTGGATCATCATTTACTGCCTCTACCTAGAACACAGCCAGGCCAGCAAAAGTTTAGCAAATGGCTCTGGGCAGGGTGGAGGGGGCCACCACGAACTGTAGGGTTTGCTGATTTCTATGGCAAACTCCCAAAATGATAATTTCAGCCAAGGAGAAGTTAACCTGCTTGCAAAATTCCTGAAAATTTAACAACTGGCTCTTATAAGCCAGTAAGAACCAGCTTCAGTATACCAACTACCATAACCCAAAGCCCCCCGTTCCACTTGCTGTAGGTCCAAACTCATAGCCTTTCTCAAGATCCAGCCTAAATGCCAATCACAGCTCCTGGCTGGTGCTCACCAAGTATCTGTTCAAGAAATCAAACGTGTGGAATGCCACCAGTTCAAAGGGACCCTGCCCATTCACCACTGTTCTCCCTGACAGCCAGAATTAAGTTCTGCCTTCCATGATCTTAAAGAGCATTTCTTTCATGTAATTTTTTTCTGCCTCTTTTGACAGCTCTATGTTTTTCAACATTTATTCAACACTTACATATTTGGTACTTATTTCATCTAGCTAGATACCTAACTCCTTGAGGGTAGGAATCACGTCTTATTCATCTTTGTATTCCTGAAGAATCCTTGCCTGAGCCTTGCACAAAATCAACACTCAATATAAGTTGAATGAATGAATTGTGATGCATCAAGATTGCCCTGGGCTACTTATGGATTGACAATAACTCAGTGCTGCTCTGCTCAAAACAAGAAACTTGGAAATGTTAATGACTTAAGCTATAATGTGCCTATAGGAAAAAATGAACACAAGTTGCCTGTCCTGATGAAATTGCATCCCTTACCAGAGCAAAGTTGCAGAAGGTGGTTTTATTAAGTAAAATTAACCCGGAGAGTGGGGTTACTGTATGGTGAGAGGGAACCATGTGGTTGTTCCACTGTCTGCTCTGTTGGCTGTTATGTTTCTATCATTATCTCTCATGAATGCCCCTCTCTTAGCTGCTACCTGTTTCTGGCATCATAACAAGATTAGGCAATAGTTTGAGCAGACGTTGGCTGGAACATTGGTTCCAATGCTTCTGGCCCAGGAATGCAGACCAGCGTTTTGGCTGCAACAGACTTGTGAAAACTTAAAGTTTTCTAAGTTAATAGTAAGTATAGCATAAGAATACTTTAGCACTAACATTTTCAAATTTAGTGTGTCCAACATGAAGTATATTCATTAGTATTCAGGACATGATTTTTAGATAAAGAGAAGTAAAGGAATAATGACGTTATGTTTCAAAAAACATTAAAATATTAAGTGGCTATAAGTGAAGTATTGTTTGCAGATAGGCAAACCAATACAGTTCAATTGGTATCAAAAGATTCCTGCTGGCACAGTTTATCTGTGGATATTCAAGTAATTTATTTTAATGTTCAAAACAGAACCTAGTGGAATTATATTCTTTACTCCTTGTTTTGATTTAAACTCTGATTTTTCATTAGGAAATTCTCATTTTTGGAAATCATGGTATGCAATATTTATTTTTGCTTATTTTTTACACTCGCTCTCTTCATATCACAAAGTATGATATAAAGTCTCCATTTAATCTCCGTAGTTCATCTTATTTCAAATTCTAGAGAAGAAACACTTTATGGTGTTATAAATATCATGCCATAGAATTCCTTCTGTCTACCTACTTTCTCATGTAATCAGAATATGTCATCAAACTGCACTGCTGCATCTTTGACACTGTGTGTTTCATTGTTATCTACCACTCTTTATTCCACGGAGTCATATCTGCACGAAATGCAAGGCTGTGATATGGAAACAGAATGCGTTTCAACTTTTGAAGTCTTTGGTGGGATTGATAGCGGTGCTGGTATGAGGGCTGCACGAGTGAGAAAAAGCATAAGGCACATGTGGAGACTCGATACAAAAGACAATTTTTTTTTTCACTTGTTCATATGTCTCTCTCAAACCCACAGCTTTGGTGCGAGTTTATAAAGAAAAATGATAACAAATCATGTATGGATGCTTTTTGCATTCAAGGCACATCCACGTATGTTGAAAGACTTTATGAGTTTGCTTTCTGGGTTACCCAAATTGGTTAAATGTGTCAAGTGAAATGACGCTAATCGTACCCTTTGTCAGCGCTGTGAATGCTGTAGGGTAGTGTTTTGTTTCTAATACATAAATGTGAACTGATGCTGATGGTTATGACTGAGAATATTGACTGAGTTTATGGCAGTTTCGAAGCACAGTTCACCAGTGAGTACAGCACATGTCTCAAAGAAGGGAGGAAGTTTTCCACAAGAATGCTGTTTGTGGTAGGTCTGAGTTTTGGACTTTGATGCTTTTTAGGCAATTGCTAATGCTGACAAGTCCTCAACAAAACTGTTTTTTTAAAGAAAGTATTCAAGTCAAATTGGCATTAATTGATGAACGTTTATGTACATATACTAGTAATATTCATTGGGTATCGGGCAGGTGCACGGGGATGGGTACATTCACACCTAATGTGTGCAGTGCGCACCATCTGGAGGATGGACACACACATAGCTCTGACTCGGGTGGGGCAAAGGCAATATAGTAACCTAAACATTTGTACCCCGTAACATTCTGAAAAAAAAAAAAGACTACATATTTAATATCCATTAGTTTAACTTCTAATAAACATTGATACATGTTTGGCATTTGAAAAAAAAAAAAAAAGACTAGAAGCTGAGATTCAGAAAGGTTAGGAAGCTTGTCCAATGTCACTCAACTGGTAAGTAGCAGAGATAGGACAATGACGCAAGCCACTGTGACACCACATTAACAATCCTGTGAACACTGTCCTCCCCATACCATTATATGCAGGCTAGCCGGGTTTTTTTTTCCTTTGCTTCATCTGTGGTCTCCTCATTTTTTCCAGTTTGAAGCTATCCCCTCATTGCTCCATGTGCTTCTGTTGGGTGTATCAAGTAAGGAGTCTGGCTTAAAAAGCCACAACAAAGGCACATGGCAGAGGCTGGCTAATCAGAATACCCCACCACCAGGAGCACAACAATTGGACCTTGAATGGGCATATACATAGCCCAATGAGACCAATCCAGTTATTTTGAAGGTACTGACATTAATGATAGAAGAAAGAGAGTACCTTATTGCTATGGTTTGAATATTTGCCCCCTCCAAAAATCACATTGAAATTTCATTGCTATTGTATCAGTATTAGAAGTGAGAATCTTAAGGTATGATTGGGCCATGAAGGTGGGATTGGTACTATTATAAAAGGGTGACTTAGGCTCCCCTCTTGCCCTCTCTCTTGCTCTCTCGCCTTCCACCACATGGTGATGCAGCAAGTAGGCCCTCACCAGACGCTAGAAACTCGATATTAGACTTAACAGCCTCCAGAACTGTGGGCTAATAAATTTCTGTTCATTATAAATTACCCAGTCTCAGGTACTCTGTTACAGAAGCACAAAATGGACTAAGACAATTGCCTTCTGAAATTGTGACCTATGAATACCATACAATATAGAGCTTCTAGGTGCCATTTTTCTATTCTGGAGAGATCTTGCTGAGGATGAAGATAATACAAAGGAAAGAAAAACTGGGAGAAGATTTAAGGGAAGATGACTGTATCAATTGAACCTCTGGATCCAGCTATACCTGAAGCTGGTAAAATACTAAACTGTTGGGTTATTGGAGCTAAAAATGTTCCTGCATTGCTCAAACTTATTTGCCAATTTATGACAGATTATTCCAATCTTTACTTCACTTCTGCATTGAATACTTCTTGTGCCCTGTTTCACATCCTCTGTGCCAAGACTTTACTGTGCTCATCAGTTCCATGCAAGTAAAAACTCAAAGCATTGGGAGAGGTGGTTAAAAACTCAAAGCATCTACACCACGTATCTCTCACTTTATGTCCTGGGTTTCTCTAAATTTTTGAGAAAGAGCTTAGGGAACCACTATGTATCAATCTACAAAATACAAAGAGTCCCCATCCCTTGTACAAATATAGAAATACAAGGAGTTCCCATCCCATTGGGCAATTCTTGAGCAATGCAAGACTGAAACTGGTGGATAAATGCTTTCCTTTTCCATCCCTCAGGCAGTCAGTTCAAAGGCATATTCGTCAAAATTCCTCAAAAGCCTCAGATAGGTCCAGCCCCAGCTGCCCAGTGAGGGTCAGCTAGATAGTGCATCTGATATTGGTTCTCCTCCTTCCTTAGCTTTACTTCCCAAAGTAAATTACCTTGGTGCAAGCTGTGTTTCAGAATCTTCTTTTCTTAGAGGAGCCTACACTCTACAACCTCTTACTGGTATTGAATAAGTCCCATATCCCCTTTTTGGGACTCCATCCTCCCTTCACGTCTGGGATTTTTTTTTATGGTTTTGCTTATACCTTTTCTGACTTTCCTTTAGTATCTCATTCATGAGCTTCTCTTTTCCATTTGCCTCTTAAACACTATGTTTCCTTGGACTCGGTGCTCCATCATATGCACTCCAGAGAGCTCATCCACACCAGCATCTTCACCAGCCACTCATAATCATTCCTAAATCTCCACCCTGAACCCAGACCCCTATGAATGACTGAGCAAAGGTTTCTCCTAACTCTCAGAGGAAAGAATAGGAAAGACTATTCCCCGTTTAAGTTTTGTTTCGCTTTGTACTAATTTGGTGCCTAGCATCAAACTAGTAACACAGACGTGCTGGCCAGTTAGATGAATGCACCTCATTCTTCTCGTGTCCCTGATCCCTATGCCTTACGGGGACCTTATACTGCACAGTTGTGAACATTTCTGAAGAGCTGTGATAGTCCACTCCCTTCTCCTCTACAAATATCATTTTATTTTTAGAAAGTTGAGAATTAATTTTTAGACTGCCCTCTAGGAATTGTAAAAGGGCAAAGACTTTCAACAATCATTTTTAGTGGCCGTGGTACTTGTATTCCGTTGATGAAGGAAGTTGGGAATCTGAAGGAAGGGAAGTACATGGAAATTTTTGCTGCTGTACCTGTGGGCACCACCTACTTCCCTTAACCCCTACTGTCTCCCTGAGTCACTGGCCAGGTGTAGGTTTTGGTTCTTGATCAGTTTATAAAGCCCCTGGATGCTGGGATCCTGGAACTCCTGTAAATTATATACAACATGATAGAAATTAAGTCCAAGATTCTGAACACCTGAAAAAGTTACAAGTGACTAGGACAATGTAATTGAGCCCACAGCTTCATTCTCTTCAATGACCTGCAAATATAGAGCCCTGCCCACCAACTGTGTTCTCCACAACCTCAACACTCCTCCAGCGCCCCAGGAAAAAATAACCTGGAGACCAAGTGAGCAGCCCGTCCCTCATACGGTGGCTGGGCGTATGTTTATGCGTCTTGCCAAGGACGCTTTTTTCCTGCTCCCAAGGCGCTAGTTCCTGAACTCAATCACATTATAAGCAATTGCTGTCTTAATAATGCAAATGCAAACCATGTTCTATAATTAATCTATTGTGTTCTATCCAATTTGCATTATAAATTGTAGGAACAATGTCTATAATTGCCTTTCTCCATGGCTAAGCTTATTAGAAACCTGCTTCAGACCGAAAGTGCCCTGAGTGAGAAGAAGTTGTGACACATGCCCTGTCATGTTCTTTGGGCTGTCTCTCCTATGGCTGTTTAGAAGTTAACAGATCCTGGATCCTAAGTTAAACTCTCTCTTGCATTGAGCAAGTGAGTGCAGTGTAGTAGGGGAACTGATTGGAGCTGACTACACTTGGATTCTCTAACTTCCCTTCCTAGAATCTGGGGTTGAATTTAAAGAGAGGATTTGGTCCTGCCTCATAATGAAGCATGCATGTGACTCCAGTAGATCTTACAAAAGCATCAGGTGAACAATAAACAGGTGATCTCAAGTCATTTTCTTTGGGCTTCATTTTACATGGCACACAGCTAAAAACTATCGTGTACTCTATGTTATCATCTACAAGTAGTACCCAGGACAGTTTTGTCCTAGGTTGGTTTTTTCCCCTCTAGAGACAGAGCCACCAGGATGAATACAGGGCCCCAGTGCACAGGTCTGATTTTCATTCCCTAGTGACTGTCAAGTGTCACTCTCAGCAACCGTCAAGCATAGCCCCGTCACCCAGAGGTAGTTGAAACCTTCCCTGACCCGTTTCTGCAGTTCTGTAATACAGGACTCAAGCTGCTCTCAACTGCCCAACCCCAGCCACTCTCCCAGTGGATGTTGTCTGATGTTCAGGACTCTTGGACTCACGTAACAGAACTGGCAAGGGAGTTTGCATGAGAGATGCTAGACGGCGCCATCTCTCTCTCTGCCTGCTGCCTCCTAGAATCACAGCCCTGCTCAGGTCTTCTCAAGGTGAGAGCAATCACCCCCGTTTGTTCGCTGTGATGTTGGCTCCAGGCATAGCCATCATTTTCCTTCTTTTCTGCATATAAAGAAACTTCCCGGATGGCCTTTTCAATGTGATCAAGTTGTGTTGCTCTCTTGTTCCAAAGACATTTTTTAAAAGATGATTTTCACTATTTTAGAACATATGATTTTGAAAGTCTGATAGCTCATCTCGAGGAGAAATAATTTAGAAAGCAGTGATTGTAAGTGTAACTGCAAATATAAGTGGGTCTTCCAGGGAGGGTTTCAGACAGTGAGGCAAGAACAGAGTTAAAAAGAGCCCTGAAGCACAAAGCGATGGTCTCTACTTGGGGTCTGCGGACTGGAAGCCCTTACGCTTGCAACCACTCAGCAGCCAATAAAGGAACACACTTTGGGTCTACGATTTTTAAAGGATTATCCTTGGTACAAGGGATGCAATGAACAAGACACAGCCCCTTCCCTTAAGAACCTTATAGAGGAGTAAGTTTGATGATCCCTAAAAATAAAGATCAGGCTAATGGAATACCTGTGGCTCATGGGAAACCCAAACAGGATGTATTAAGTGGATGGTGGAACTAATATGTGGAAGAGCTAAGTGAATGGGCAGGAGGAAAATTGTGCCCTCATAGTGTTCTGGTGGCACAAATGCCTCTAACTCCAATCACTATGCCCCATGCACCTTTGCTTTTCAAACTAGAAATGGGAGG
The DNA here is from genome assembly GCF_041146395.1 of Eulemur rufifrons. Lineage (NCBI taxonomy): Eukaryota > Metazoa > Chordata > Mammalia > Primates > Lemuridae > Eulemur > Eulemur rufifrons. Next base: position 18,497,016 of record NC_090987.1, read on the forward strand.
GAACATCCTTTCAAGGGACAGTTATGTGCAAGGAAATTTGAAGCCAAGGAATATATTCTTGCAGCATCCATTTTATACAAAGACTTTAGGTGGGAACGTGTAAATTTACATGCATTACTGCATAGAAAGCAAGATTCTCTTATATTTTAAAAACATAATGTCTGCCTTCAGAGAAACTCTGTGCTTGTTTTCAGAAGACTGTCTCACACTTTGCTCTGAAGTACAAGTTACTGTCATCTCTGCCCTTATAAGTCTAGGAGTGAGAAGAGTTTTGAGTACTTAGTTTCTAGCTCCACAATGATGCTATAAGCTCTTCTTGGGTGTGTGTAAAGCAATACATTTTTTCTCCCAGCTTTATTGAGGTATTATTGAAAAATAAAATTGTATAAATTCAAGGTATAAAATGTTATGATTTATGTTGTGAAATTACCACCACAATCAAGCTAGTTAACACATCTGTCAACTGAGTTACCTTTGTTTTAATGTGTAGTGACAACATTTACGATCTACTCTTAGCAAATTTTGAAGTATACTACGCAGTATTGTTTACTAGTTACCGTGCTCTACATTAGATCCCCAGAATGGATTCATCCTGCATCACTAAAATTTTGTACCCTTTGACCAACATCTACCCATTTCCCTACCCCCAGCAATCACAATCGGGGCTGCTGGAGTTAAGATGAATCCCTTTTCCACAGCTGGAATGACATTTTAGAATTACACTCAGGCAGAGTCCTTTCTCTTGGACAGCAGGCCTTCGTTATAGAGAAGGTTCTGGGCAAGTTTTCACAATAGCGACTCTTCTCCTCCACTAGCCAGAGCCATGAGGGAATCTTTCTCAATTCCTCAGCATAAAAGCTCCCAGGACAGTGGAAGGCAGGCCACAGTAGTTTCTTACTCTCTGATACTCTACACTCAGCCTCTAGTTATTTATCAAAATTACCATTTAAGTGTTCCTGCTAGGTTATAGTTCCAGTGGCTTTGGCTCCAGCTAAAGACTTCAAGTGTAACTGTCTGGATTCACCTGTCTCTCTAGATTTCAAGGTAACAATTTTCTCTGAGATCTCAGTTCTCTAATGATCCTAAGAAAAGTCATTGATTTTTAAGTTTTTATAGCTTTTTCTTGCTGTAAGAATGGGAATGACAACTTCCAAGCTCTTCACATGTCACAACTAAAACCAGAAATCTTAATATACATTTTTGTATTTTTTATCATGTTCTGTGCTGCTGCTACTTTAGCCTTCATTGCCAGGTGAAGCAATGTCATATTTGGCTTAGTGAAAAGAACATTGTATTAACACTGGGTAAGTTGAATGGTGCTCTGGGTTTTCCTAATGATAGTGCTTCTCAGTTCTCCACTTTCAAAATGTGAAAAATCACCCACTAAAATGGATAATACAGAAAATACAAAGTATTTGATGAGGATTTGGGGAAGTCAAAACTTTCACATATTGCTAGTGGGAGGTTAGATCTGCCACTTTTGATAACTGTTTTGGGCAGGTTATTCTAAATGAAAACACATGCACATATTCTATCATGACACAGTGATTCTTACTCCTAGGTATGTACTCAGCCAAGAAAAAAAATTTAAATGTTCCCAGGAACATTACTTATAATAACCACAAACTATTAATAGAAACAACCCAAGTGTCACTAGAATGGATAAATAAATCGTAACATATTCACACAATGGAATACAGCAATTAGGATTAAGGGTAAATCTCATGAGCATAATATTGAGTGAAAGAAGTCAAACAAAAAAGTATATATTGTATGATTCATTTATTAGTAGCTTAAGAATGGGCAAAACTAAGCTATAGTATTAGAAGTCAGGAATACAGTTACCTGTTGAGGGTTGTGGTGATTAAATGGGTGTGAAGAAACACACACAATAATGATCTGTTGTTTATATAGAATGTTTAATATATGAAAATCCATTGAACTATACCCTTCTGATATGAATTGCCTGTATGCATGTTACACTTCATGAACTAAAAAGTTTAAAGAAACATGGACAACAAAGTGTTCTTTAGCTATCTTACTTGACTCTTAATTAGGTTCTGATGGCAATATATGTGAAAATGCTTTGAAAACCCCAAATGCTACAGTGATGTGATGAGTAATTATTACTATCATCATCATCACTGTTATTTTCACTATCATCATCATTGCCCTCTACTTTGCATACTGTTGTTTATATGCAGTATTACCCCAGGTAGTTGCTACTTCTCCAAATCAAGGCAGATTCTAGCCCCCTCTAAATTTATCTTATAAGAAATTAGAAATCTGAATTCCATGTGAACTTTCTCAGTACTCAGACTCCTGGATTTTCTCTTTGCACTGTGACATTTTATGAAACCACAGGGTAACCTAAAGCCAATGTAAAACATGGCTATCAGAATTCCCAAACGCAAGTTTCCTCATTAGATAAAACTTCACTGGATAAGAAATATAGTCTTTCCTTACTCTGCAGGTGGAGAGCTGCACACAGGGCCCATTACCATTGTGACTGGTGTTTCACAGTATTTTTCCTCCATATTTTCGCACTCTTTCCTTTGGTTTACCACACAGAAGTTATTTGGGCAGCTTCTGATTTTCACAACAGTCTTGAGAAGACTTCTTATTCTTTGTGCAGAGTTTACCCACCCTTACTTTCAAATGTTTTCTAATCCATGTAAACGTTCTTAAAAGGGTTTGTTCTGCAGACCCGAAACTCAAGCCCTTTAAAAGAATATCGAATGTGTTAAATGAAAGCCATAAAAAGCAAGAGACATTTGCTCTGCACTAGGAAACAACTTAATTGAATGCAAATGTAAGTCATCGAGTTTGTAATTTTATGTGGTTAAAGCTACCATGACGCAACTTACTAGTCCATTCCTGTGGGCAAATCTTAGTAAGTAGAGAGAAACATAGCCTGGCAAAATTTTATGATTAAAAAAAACCCACAGAATGGAAGAAAATTTTGCAAATCATGTATCTGACTTGTACCTACAAAATATAAAGAATGATTACAACTCAATAATAAAAAGGCAAATAATCTAAATTTTAAAATGGCAAACATATTTTAATAGACATTTCTCCAAAGAAGATGTATAAATAGCTAAACAAAATATGAAAAGATGTTCAACATCATTAACCATCAGAGAAATGCAAATAGAAACCACAATGAGACACTACTTGACACCCTTTAGGAAGTCTATAGCTTCACTAAGCTTCCAGGAGATGGACAATGACAAGTATTAGTGAGAATGAAGAGAAATTAAAATGCCCATACATTGCTGGGGTGATATAAAATGATGTAGCTGCTTTGGAAGATAATCTGGCAGGTCATCAAAAAATTAAAAAGTCTTACCATATGGCCTAGTAATTCCACCCCTAGATATATACCCAAAAGAAATAAAACATATGTCCTCATAATAACTTGTACACAAATGTTCATAGCAGCATTGTTTATAATAGCCAAATAGAAAATTCCCAAACGTCTAACGATTGATGAATGGATAAACGCAGTATTTCCATATAACGGAATATTTTTTGGAAACTTGAAAAATGAAATACTGATACATGCTACACCATGGATGAACCTTGAAAATATTATCCTAAGAAGCCAAGCACAAAAGATCACCTATCGTATGATTCCATTTATATCAAGTGTCCAGAATAAGAATAAATATAGAGACAGAAAATAGATTAATGGTTGCCTGGGGCTGGGAGGCTGGAAGTTTGGGAGATGATAGCTAAGAGGTATGGGTTTTGTTCTAAAATTGATTATGGTGATGGAGGCACAACTCTGTGAATATACTGAAAGCCACTTTAAATGGATGAATTGCATAGTTTGTCAATTATATCTCAATTAAGCTATAAAAAATAAAAGTGTGATGACTGAAAAGGCAGAAGGAAGCAATAGAGAAAGCAGTAAAATCAATGAATGAAAAAACTTGATGTATTCTAATTTACCTGTTTTGACTACAGAGGGCCCCAAATTAACCTTTGACTCTAGGAGTGAGACTCAGATTACTTGCAAAGTTTTAAGGCTCATTTTTCCTGCATATATGCAACTGTAAATGGGAAAAGAAGATACGAATAAATCAGGACAAGTAAAAATAAATCATGACGACAATCTCTTTTTGTATAGATTCTAATTTAATCAACATGCAAAATTAGGACCTCTCAGTCAAATAAAAACATTAACTTCTCAGGAAAATAACATCACCTGGCAGGTCTGAGGCAATCACAACATCTCTTTTGCCAGAAAGCATTTTCCTTCTCCAGGTAGGTCTATCAAATAGCCCTCAAGTGTTCCATTAAGAGTAGTTACCTTTATGCATTGCTTTGTAGTTCAGTCATTGTTGCTGATACAATTCTCTTAGAGAATTTTTAAGCCAGAGTTCTCTATATTATTAAAGCATGAGAGAAAAAAATGTCCACAAGTCTGACAATTTCTAGCCATTTTCGCAGACACGACATCCATTGTTAGTTTTCTTTCTTTTATAAATAAAATGTCTACAGAATTGCCACAAAGCATAATGTTTCCTGTCTCTTAGCTTGAAGAATAGAAAACTCCTAGAGTTTATTAGACAACTCCAAAAGCTCATTGGATATTTAGTAAAATCTTAACTTTCCACAAATCTATGGAACTGTCCTTGTTCTTATAACAAGAACCCCACATTCTTATTAGGAAAACCTATGAAACTTAGAGACAAAAGACAATAATTTTGATTGACATCCAGGAAAAGAACCTGTTTGAGTTTCTCATCTTCTCAGTCTGCTGTGCACTTCTGATCAGGCTTGTGCATAAACCTGTCCTGATCCCTTTTATTCCTGCCTCCTACTCTGTGTTATGTATAGAGACATGCAGACTCTTCATGATAATGAGAATAAAGTTGGCAAACTGATGCATAGTGCTATTTATTTATACTGTCCAAATATGACCTGAAGGTTGGAAAGACCCTTAAACATCATACAGTACAACCATACCCAGTGACATCCAAATACCCTCTACCAACCTTGTAGCTGAATTCCTCAACGAAATAGAACCAGCCAACTCCATTTCAATATAACTATTTCTGGTTTAAAGTGCTTTATAAGTAATTAAAATTATTTTAGACTCATTATCTTAGAGTTCTATATAAAAGCAGTCTATATATTGTACTATCTTACATAGTATCATCTCACTGAATCCTCACAACGGCATCATGAATTAGATAGTATTATCTCCATTTAAAAAGTACTGAAACTGAGATTCAAACATCTTGGTAACTTTTCCCAGAGCTGTACTGCAAGGAGTGGCTGAGCCAAGATCCCAAATGTGGGGGTTTGCACAAAAGTTCATACTCTTCCATTTTGTTTCCTAGGACCCCTGAGTGTCTCTTCTTTAATGCTACTACTCATTCAGGAATAATCTCCCATTCTTTCAAATGTTCTTCACCTAAGCTTGTTAGAATTCTACACAACAATCTCCTGTAAATATGTCGCTGCAGGTCTGTTTCTCTCTTGATGTGTGACATTCAAAAACTCAGCATTTCTGGAGTGGTCTGGAGGTTCTACCAGGACAGAGTAAAACAAAATCATCATCTCTTTTCTATAATGATATCCATAGTGCATAAGAATGCACTTACTGATTTTTATTGGTGGTAGTAGTTGTGGATTGTTTTGTTTTTCCAGTAATCTTTCAGCCTATACCTTGGGATATATTGAGGATATTATGTAGAAACTTATAATAATCATTTAAAAATGTAAAAAATACTTTTAAACCATGGGCTTTACAAAATCAGTTTGGGCTATTGGCTATAGTTTTCTGATCCCTGCTCTAGATGTTTTTATAATTTCCCTTTTATCTTTGGCATTCAGCAATTTAACCATGTGATACGTAGGTATGTTTTTTATTTATATATATACGTACATTTATTCCACTTGAGGTTCACTGAACTTCCAGGAGCTGAGAGTTGATGTCTTTAGTCGATGTTGGCAAATTCTTGGCTGTTATAACTTTAATATTTTTTTCTGCTCCATTTTCTCTCCTCCTTTTCATGGACTCTGGTTTCTTATATGTTAAATCATTTGAAATTGCCGTGCTGGTGTTGAGTGCTCTGTTCAGTAATTTGATTCATTTTTCCTCTCTTTGTATTCCAGTTTGGTTACTTTCTAATGTACTGTCTTTACATTCACTGATCTTGTCTTCTGCTGTGTCCAGTCTGCTGTGAAGTCCATCAAATAAATTCTGTGTGCCTTATATTGTATTTTTCAGCTCTTATAATTCCATTTTGCTCTTTAGTGGATCTAGTTTCCACGATCCACTAAAATTTTCCATTATGTTTATGCAAACTACTTCCCACTTCTACTAGATATGCATAACCATATTTATTATAGTTATTTTATTGCCATTGACTGCTAATTCAAACATCAGGGTATTTTGTAGTTCTGCTTCTATTGATTTTTTTAATGCTATAGGTTACAGGTCATATTTTACTTCTTTGTTTTCTGGTTATTTTTTGGTAGCCAGATATTATGTGTAAAAAAAAAAAAACCAAATGTAGAGCCTGAAATGAATAATGTTTACCCCAAGATTAAGTCACACAACTTCTACTCTCAGACCATCAGTAGGATGAGGCTGGGTCAATCTAATCTGTAATTGAGCTGAGTTTGGTCTTTGTCACCACTTTAGAAAGTTTCAATCTACCACCAGCTTCAAAAGTTTTATGGTGAGAAGAGAATTTTCCCTGAGCAGAGCTTAGGATCTGAACACCACTGAGACTACAGACATATCAACACTTAGTTCTTCTTTTGACATTTCAAACAGTAGATACTCCATTGTTGTAGAATTTTTCTTGGGAGTTATAATTGAGGAGTTATCCCCCTGTGTCACCTAATGGTACCCTCTCTGGATTTTCCATTCCAGATGAGCTGAAGCCTTTTGAGTTAGAGGCCTGGGCTTGCAAAAACAGGATAGTTGTCCTGACCTGGAGATTTGCACAAAGAATAAACTGCTGGATTCCATATTCTCCAACCTATATCTTTAGGAGATTATATTTACTAGATATAAAATTGAGTCATTTTCTAGGACTAAGGCTGGGAGGGTTGATGTAGTGACCACTTAGAGCATGCATCTTTTCACATAGAAACAGCATAACTCTAGCAACCCTAAACCAACTCACCACCTGCCAACTTAACTGATTTCTTAAAAAGAAACAGAAGAGAGAATTCTGAAATTTCAGCAGGGAAAATTTTGTCTTTTCATCTTTGATTCTTTGCTCTATGAGGGGTAGCACTAAAATTTGATTTTTCCCTGTGAACTTACTTTGAAAAAACACCATCTCTAAAAATTTAGTATACAAAGCCACAGATCATAAGGACATATGTAAGTAATCTTTAAAGTTATATATCACAAAGGTTTTCTTTCTGTAGCAAATTGCTAAAAGGTAGTTTAGCTCATTAGTGACTGCCCAGATATCCCTGGGGTATTATAGCTGAGTATTATGACACAAATGGTTTCCATAATTTGAGATGAATTATTTTGAATATTTAAAGGTAACTCCTTACCACAGATGCTTTATGGGATAATGAGATCTTAACTCTCCCTGATTAAATGCACTGGTAAATCAACATTATTGAAAGCACTGGGGTGACATGAGTTATTTTCCAAATTACCACAATGGCAAGAATGTATATATGGCTATAGCTGCAGAAAAACAGGACAAGTGACAGGTCAGCAAGATTTCCCACAAGACTGCACTGTCTTGGGGGTGACTGAAAAATCCAAGAGATGACAGGATAAAATTCACTGGGATGGAACACTATCATGCATAAATGCAGAAAATGGTGACTCAGAAGCTTTCATTATCTTTGACTGTTAGAGGTAGAAGAAACAGTGCTGAGGCACACAACACAGGAAAATAAATACCTCAGGTATCTTCTATTTTTTATTAGTTTCTCTGTATGTTTGTCATGAGCGAGCCACTAGATTTCAAGCACATCAAGACCCATACCGTAGTAGTATCACATTTATAGTTGTACTTACCCTATGCCACACACAGCCCTACATGCTTCACATAAATTCACTCATTAACCCCGTAAGTAGGTTCTCTCTTTTTCCCATTTTACTAGAAATTGAGAAACAAAGAAGCAAAACTTGCCCAGGTCACACATAGTGAGTGGCAGAGCTGGAGTTTGTACCTAGGCATTCTGACTCCATTGTCCATGATCCCAACCGTGACGTAGACTGTTTTCTACTCTCCTGTCTCCTCAGAGCTCCTAGCTAAATGCTGGACAAAGAGGACTTCTTGAATGTATTTCCCTTGAAGAAATTCTTGCTAACAAAATGAAAATTCATGTGTTCTCTCATTTTCTCATAATTTCTTCCACCATTACCTCAAAGTCTTCTATTGGACCCAGATACTCAAATATCCCCTTCCTCATACTTGTCAGAAATGCCAATTATGTTTCATATCTTATGCCTGGAGGGCTGTGTTCAGAAGAATTTGGTGGCTGCATCCTAGCTCAGCAAAAAATATTGCTTTAATCAATTAGCAATATCTGCATGGGTACAGCATCAGGGAGAAGTAGTATATACATCTGGGTTATATGGTAAAATACTGTCCGACTCCCCCTCAGAATGCCTAACCCCAAATGGCACGCCTGCTGGTCTCCTTCTCCTATCTTTACTGATTGCACTTGCTCTATGTGTGACTTCACACTGTAAGTACTGCAGGAAATTGCAGCGCATTTCAGTAGAATGAACAAAGGCTTCAGAATTACCAGATCTGGGATTAAATTCTGGCTTTTATACTTGTATTTTTTTTTTTTTAAATAGAAACCTCAGCTCCTCTATCTGAATAATGTGTATTATGTATCTCCCTTATAGTATAATCATAATGAGTTAATGATATAAGGCAGGGGACAGCAAGCTTTTTCTGTAAGGGGCCAGGCAGATAGCAAATACTGTAAGCTCTGTGGGCCATAATTTGCTCTCAGAAATAAGGGAACATAAAAGCATATCCTAAGCAGTCAAGAATGTTAATTTTCTTAAATGCTTAGAGATTTTTTTTTTACTTTAAGATATTTAAATAGTCAAATTGCTTTATTTAAAATGCTACCATACTTTGGTGAGCTATATAATACATTATTATTAACTAATTCCTTAACATTAATATGTCGATCACAGGTAATAACGGTAACAAATCTCACCAGAGAGAAGGACACGTGCTGGTGTCCCCACTTCACAGGTGAAGAAACAAGATTTCAGAGAAAGCAGTGGTAGGCCCTGGATAGACTGTAAGGTCTCTGAATAGGTCCTTCTCTCAAATCCCAATTTCCTAAGAGAAAAGCCAGTAAAAGAGCCATTAACCTGCATCGTTTCTCCACATGAAAATGTCCAGGTCCCTCCATTCTCTGACATAAGGGTGAGGAATTCCAAAACAGTGCAAAGACAGAGTTAAACATCCACTGCCCTTCTACCCTTTGACCTCATTCTCCTACCTCACTATCACTCCCCACTGTCTGTGCATAACAGGAGGCTTTGGGGCGGCTGCTCTAGACTTTAATTCCAGCTCCACCCCATACATAGGTGTGACCCTGGACAGGTTACTTTGCCTTGTGGTTGCTCCATTCTCTCATCTAAGAAATGTGGTAAACAATACCTACTTCACGAGGCAACTGTGAAAGGCAAGCAACTTAGTCCATTGTGTGCTGCTATCACAGAACATGAGAGACTGGATAATATATAAAGAACCAGAAATTATCTCTCACAGTTCTGGAGGCTGCGAAGTCCAGGATCAAGGTGCAGGCAGGTTTGATGTCTGGTGAGGGTCAGGTCTCCACTTCCAAGATGGCCTCGTGAGCACTACATCCTCCAGAGGGGAGAAACACTGTCCTCACATGGCAGAAAGGCAAAAAGGAAACATACTCCCTCTGTCAAGCAGCTTTATCAGGGCACCTAATTGCATCCATGAGGTAGGAGCTCTCCCGAAAGGCCTCACTTTCAAATACTATCACATTGGCAACACCTGAATTTTGGAAGGGATGCATTCAAACCATAGCAGACGAGGAATGTAAGCACTTACCTCTGGGTCTGACACACAGGAAGTGCTCCATCAATAAATATAAGTTTTCTTCCCTTTCTCCAGCTAAGACTTCCAGAGAACTAGACTCACAATCTCCAGCCTTAAAGCTGGAGAAAGCAATTATAAAGGAGTGTGAGCAGGAAACCATTTGCAGCTTAAATTTCCTTTTAAACGGTTGGCAAATAAGTGTTTTCTAACTCCATTGTTAATATCACTTTTGAAATAAAACTTGTCGTGTTAATGTGTTACATTGTGCAAAGTTAGAACTGTTGCCCTCAAGGAGGAAAAAGGAGAAGTAGACAACAGATGATAAAGAGGAACACTGGGATGATGTTTAGGAGCTCTTTCTCCCCTCTGCCAATAAATAAAAGCTATTTAGTGTGGTTCCTCAATTCTAATCTTATATTTCTTTTCATTTTTACAGAGTTCCCAGAGGGGAGCCATCCTATTGTTGACATTTAATAATGCCAAACAATAATCGAGGGCTCATTAGGCCAGAGGAGGCCGGGAGAAGTGTTCAGCATTGGTGGCTGCCTCTAGGTAGGGTCCCATTCAGACCATTTTAGAGAGAGGAGGCTCAATGCCATTTGTAAAGCTGTCATGAGAAAGAAAAGCCACAGCCACCACTCCAGTTCTAAATAAAAGAGGATGAAGACAACGACGACACTGCTTTGTGTACAAGGTAGGGAGGCTGAATGTTGGGGCTGGGGGGAGCTCAGGACTTGAGATTGACCTTGAAGGAAGGATAAGATTCAGATGAACTGAGAGGCGGTAGAGGTACATTCTGCCTTGGCACTGGGTAAGGAAAATACATACCTTGCTCAAAGCACAGTGAGTGGACTAGACAAGTCACTCCTTGTGTTTCCTTTTTCCAAGTTAAAATATTTCTTTTGGTACAATGGACAAGGATCGAAATACAATTTTTCCCTATTTGCAGAGGTAAAAGCATATTTTCCAAGGAAGTCCTATTTTTACCCCCCATTCGAATCTTTACCAAGTGGTATCAATATGCCTTAACCTACACACTACCCTAATTCTCTTCTGTATCCCTCCTGACTGCAGCTTGAAGGCTCAGGTGCTGCCAGCCACACAGTTGTCTATTATCTATATGTTCTGCATCACCAATGGCAGCAAGTCACAGTGGCCCAAAAGACATAGGGAATAGGGCCCAGTATCGGTATTTAGGATGAAGGACTTCTGGGAAATTGAATTTTCTGTTCAACTCAGAATTAACCAGTTCAATGCTTGACACTGAAAATCTTTCAAATGGTGACTAAGTCCACTCCTCTATCTCAATGGACAGTTTACTGAAGGGAATTGAATCTTTTCTTGGTGGTTTGGGAGGCCATAGTTTCTTAGGTTTATCATTCATTTGAGCATCAGCCCTCATTGCATCACACTAAAGAATGAAAAAGAGAAAGTATAGGGAACTGGATAGATTGAGAGCTGAGTCTATGATGATCTCAAGAAATCAAGTGGTCCTATTGCTTTCTCTTTTTTCTTCTTTAAATTTATGATACCAATTTATTTTCATGTGTCATGTCTCTTTCCCTTAAAAGGCAATAAAAGAGGCAAAAATAATTAATTATGTTATTTAGATGCTGAAGTGTAGTTAATCAAGGCTTTATTATATATTGCAGTCTTCTCAAATGTTACCACTAACTGTATTTTCTATGTATCCACCCTCAGGATATGGTGTTCATAGGAGATTGGAATAAATGTTACATATTACACTAATATGTCATTTATCTGAATATATATGAGGATGAGTTTTTTCAGATAAATGAAACACCAATCCTTTTTTAAAATTGTAATAATTTTGATTAAAATTGTTTTAAATGTGTCCCTTATTTCCCAGCCTTATAAAACAAACTTCACTTATGTTATTATATGGTGATGCCTTCCAGAGGCTTCCTGATAGGTAGGGTAAACATTTCTAACCCCTATTGGCCACTTAAACTTTGCTAATGTATTGCAAAATGAAAAAGAGAAATAGCCAAGATTATTTGAGTTAAATACGAGAGTAAATAGTTCTTAGTAAAGGATCTGAAAAGATCTCATATGAATAGAATAACCATATATTTACTGTCTAACATATATGAGTGAATGGAGGTACCATCAATGAATATGCCAAGTTGTAAACCAGTCGTGTTCCAGAAAAACTGGGTGATACCATATGTATGGACCATATATATGTATTGTTGTCATAAAGTTTCCTCTCAGATTCCAGTCTGGCTCTTGACAATATTCCAGACAGCTTGTTGTTCATCAGTCCATCTATTCATTCCAAGCTAGGGGACTATATCTAGGTCCTGGTTATATGTAAAGATTCATACTATACACTGAAAGTATGCAAAGATGGAAAATGGGGGGAAAACACTAAGGGAAGGATCATGGTAGTTCAGTCTTTTAGATATGAATAAATAAGGTGTCTCTGTAATTGGTTTATTTTCAATTTATAAACTAATACCTGTGTTGCTGAACTGATCCTAGATTTCTAACTTTTTACATTTACTTAAGTGTTTTGATTCACCTTTGCCGACAGACCAGCGAACTAAAGCTTTGGAACTGACTGCAGGCTACACGGATTCCGTAGAGAGAGTCTTAGGTGAAGGAAAATGTAACAGCAGTGCTACAGCTTAACCACAAAATATTTAGGGGCAGGGAGTGGTCACCAGAATTCTACCTTTCATTCTTACGAAGTTCACATTGCCTTTTCTGGCAGTGAACCCAGGGTCTTTGAGACAGAGGTCAGGAAATTGAATGTTTCAAGCCTCATTAAAGAATGTGGCAATTATAGGAAGAGAGAGAAATGTGTTGAAAATAGGCCGGGACACTTATCCCCAGACACAAATGACTGTATAGTTACTTCAACCTGTTAGAAAATAATTACCATCCGGGGACAAGACTTTGTCATGAAGAGTCTTAGTGTGCACAGTCAACCCAGCTGATGTTTGCAGGGAGGGCAGGATGTGGAAAGGGGGCCTAGGAGAGGGCTCAATTAAGAGCCAATAATCACTCTGCTGAGAGCTCTCTGCCATGGCCCTGGTTGTCTGATTATCATCTTCCCTGAAAGGGAAACTAGCCAGGTTCTCCTTCAGAAACTTACTCCCCGCAATGGTGCCTTTGGCAGCTCTGAACTCAGTCACAGCCACATGCCACCAGAACCACAAAATTAAGAGACAATTGAGAAACCCTCTGTACCTGGAAAGTACAACCTAGGCTCACAGCCTGACCATGGTCACTTTGAATTGATTCCTTACAAGTTTTACTGGAGAAAGATTCTAGACTAGATGACTTCCAATACCCCTGTGGCTGCAACCAAGGGAGTTCCCATACATGTCCCCACATGCGAAGGACAAAGTGACAGGACAACAAGTGAGGAAGGTGATAGCCTAGCAGGTTCTGACTCCCATTCTTTGTGACTCACTCTTTCTTAGTGCGAATTTTGGGACCAATATGGTTGCTTCTTGCTACCATCTCTCATGGCCCCACTGACCATCATGGGGAGAAATCCCCCCTTCCTTTTTGTTCAGTTGAGATAGAGTTGGAGTTTTAAAAAGAACTTTTTTAGGAAATGAAGAAGAAAACAAACTTAAAAGAACAAAACACACACAGAAGCAGAGAAACAAGCGGAGCACTAGTTCCCAAACCAGACTGCCCATCGGAAAAACCTACAGAACTTCTTTTTTTTTTTTTTTTTTTTCCACTTTCAAAAATTATTTATTTGTTTGTGTGGGTTATATCAGTCTATGCTTATTCCATTAGAAATTAAAACTGAGAAATTTTAAAATATTTATTAATTTAAAAATTACAATTCTGAACCCCATTACATGCTAATGCCATGAAGCTCTTTAATTTTTTTTTTTTTTTTTTTTTTTTGAGACAGAGTCTCACTCTGTTGCCCAAGCTAGAGTGAGTGCCGTGGCGTCAGCCTAGCTCACAGCAACCTCAAACTCCTGGGCTCAAGTGATCCTCCTGTCTCAGCCTCCCGAGTAGCTGGGACTACAGGCATGCACCACCATGCCCGGCTAATTTTTTTCTATATATATTTTTAGCTGTCCATATAATTTCTTTCTATTTTTAGTAGAGATGGGGTCTCGCTCTTGCTCAGGCTGGTCTCGAACTCCTGAGCTCAAACGATCCGCCCACCTCGGCCTCCCAGAGTGCTAGGATTACAGGCGTGAGCCACCGCGCCCGGCCCTAATTTTTTTTTTAAATAAAAACATTTAAATAAAAAAAATATAACCACATTTTCCAAGACAAAAAAATTTAATGAGTGGCATTATTTTACATTTTTTGGAAATCTCTTTAACGTCTGGCTTCATAGAAGACAGCTGGATTGTCAAGTCTGCTTCTGCTTTTAGTCTGTTGGAATATGTTATACTTGTTGAAACATATGAAGACAGAACTTCTTTAAATACATATTCCCAGACCCCACACCCAACCTATAAATTAAGCTTTCAAGGAATAAGGCCTATGAATCAGTGTCATTATTAAAATCCTCAGATGATATTTATGCAACAGCCTCTACTGTCTTTACATGAAACTTGGGAACCATTTCTCTAGTTACCTAATCCTATCCAATTTAGCCTAGCCAAATCTTTTATACAATTTTGTTTTGTGGCAGCAGGCAGTGTTCAAACCTCATCACAAAGGGATATATAAAATTATATTAATAGATAATTTATAAGCCAAGACCCCCTCTGAATAAATGTCAATATTAACTTTGAATGTATATGGATTAAATGTTCCATTAAAAGATACAGATTGGTAGAATGGATATAAAAACATGGTCCAAATATATGCTGCTGATAAGAAACTTGCCTTATCAATAAAGATACATACAGACTGAAAGGGGTAGAAAAAGATATTCCATGCAAACAGAAACCAAAAACAAGCAGAAGTGTATATACACTTATATCAAATGAAACAGACTTTAAATAAAAAACAGTAATAAAAAATAAAAAGGTCATTATATAATGATAAAGGTATCTATTCAACAAGAGGATATAACAATCCTAAATATATATGCACCCACCATCACAGCACCCAGATTCACTAAACAAATATTACTAGACCTAAAGAAATAGATAGACAGCAACACAGTAATTGTGGGGAACTTGAACAACCCACTCACAGCACTAGACAGTTCATCAAGATACAAAATCAGCAAAGAAACATTGGACTGTAGACCAAAGGGCTTAACAGACATTTACAGAACATTCCACCCAACAACTACAGAATATACATTATTTTCATAAGCACATGGAACATTCTCCAAGATAGATCATATTTCAGGCCACAAAACAAGCCTTAATTTTAATAAAATCAAAATCATATCAAGTATATTCTCAGGCCACAAAGGAATAAAACTAGAAATCAATACAAAGAGAAACTTCAGAAACTATACAAACACGTGGAAATTAAACATGCTTCTGAATGATCTCAGGGCCAACAAAGAAATAAAGATGGAAATTAAAGAAATTTTTGAAATGAATGAAAATGAAAATACCTCATATCAAAACCTGTGGGATACAGTAAAAACAGAGATAAAAGAGAATTTTATAGCATTAAATCCGTACATCAAAAAAGTAGAAAGATAACAAATTAACAACCTAAAATTACACCTCAAGGAAGGAACTAGAAAAACAAGAACCAAACCCAGAGTTAGCAGAAGAAAAGAAATAACAAAGATCAGAATGGAATTAAATGAAATAGAGACCCCACCCCCAAAAATACAAGGGATCAATGAAATTAATTTGGTTCTTCAAAAAGATAAACAAAATTGATAAACCACTAGCTAGACCAACCAAGAAAAGACCCAAATAAACACAATCAGAAACCAAAAAGGAGATAACTGATATAACATAAATGCAAAAGATCATCAAAAACTATTATGAACAACTATACTCTCACAAATTAGAAAACCTAGAGGAAATGGGTGAATTCCTGAACACATACACCCTCGCAAGATTAAACCAGGAATAAACAAAACTCCTAAATAGACCAATAATTAGTAGCAAGATTAAATCAGTAATAAAAATCTCCCAACAAAGAAAAACTCAGGACCAGATGGATTTGCAACCAAATTCTACTAGACATACAAAGAAGAACTGGTGCCAATTCTACTGAAACTGTTCCAAAAAAAAAAAAAAAAACAAGCAGGAAGGAATCCTCCCTAACTCATTCTACAAAGCAAATATCACCCTAATACCAAATCCAGGAAGGGATGCAATAAAAGAAAAAGAAAACTGCAGACCAATATCTCTGATGAACATAGACTGTGCCTATTCTCAAACAGAAATTTCTAGACAGTGAGGATACCTACAAATATCTTTGTTCAGTCTTCACTTAGAGAATTTAGCTGTCAGTATCAATATGGGTTATCACTCGCCTGCGTTAAATTATTACTCTCAAATATTTCATATTCTTAGAATCAAGTTAGACATAATTTCTTATAAAATGAATAAATTTAAGTTTATAAAATAATTTAAAATAGATTATCACCCCAACAATTACTCCCACATTAATAATTTGTGAGTGCTACAGAGTTATGCCAAGCTTGTCTTCCAGACATCTTATCACTTCCAATGTAAGAAGCAGGATTCAGACTTTACAGATCAGCCACCTGGTTGTTCCCACCCTGTATGTTATTGTTTTAAAGAAGGCAGAAATGTACATGTCCTCATAAGTTATTTTCTCCAAGATTATTTTAAGAGAAGCAGTTTATATGTGTCCACCCTTCTTTTTGCCACCTGAGTTTGTAATATTTATGGCATATACAAATACTAACAGTTTTAATTTGTATTGACCTGTCTTTTCTTTTTTGGTTTGTTATTCTACATTTATTTTCAAAATCTATCTAATAATAGAGAATGATAGCATGATTTCTAAGTCTAAAAACCTATATCAGAATTTTAAGGGATAAGTTGGCCGGGCGCGGTGGCTCACGCCTGTAATCCTAGCACTCTGGGAGGCCGAGGTGGGCGGATCGTTTGAGCTCAGGAGTTCGAGACCAGCCTGAGCAAGAGCGAGACCCCACCTCTACTAAAAATAGAAAGAAATTATATGGACAGCTAAAAATATATATAGAAAAAATTAGCCGGGCATGGTGGCGCATGCCTGTAGTCCCAGCTACTCGGGAGGCTGAGACAGGAGGATCGCTTGAGCTTAGGAGTTTGAGGTTGCTGTGAGCTAGGCTGATGCCACGGCACTCACTCTAGCCTGGGCAACAGAGTGGGACTCTGTCTCAAAAAAAAAAAAAAAAAAAAAAAAAAAAAGAATTTTAAGGGATAAGTATTATATCCTAATTAGGTTTTTTTTTTCCTGGCAACTATGTTATAGAAAATAACCATCTAAGACCTGTAATGAGGAGGTATTTTTAACCAAATCTATAGCAGTGAGAATATTTAGTGGATAGCACATGACATTCAGAGATGCACCTTTCCAAATGTAAAGACTCTTTAGCTTATGACCACTTACTAGCTTAGGACTCAAAACTGACAAATAAAGAGCTAATAGCAATAAAAATGAAATAGGTAATCAGAGAGTCTCTATGTTTTCTGGACGTCTCAAAAGCCAGAAATCATTAACTAGCCTTTCTGCCATGACTTTTTCCTTGAGAAGTTTGAAATCTACTAGGTGGAAAAAGATACATTCTCAAATTAGTGTAAATGGAGATGTACAGAGTTGATTAGGACATGAAAGAGTCAGATGTTTTTAGGGAGCAGTTAGTACTTAAATGTGGCTCGACCTCAGGGTGGAAAGGAGAATGCAGGAAGAAGTGAGGCTGAGAATTTGACAAGTGCTTCATCATGGAGGGTTTGTAGCCGTCACATAAAAGCACCTGGACTTTATCCTACAATGATAGGAACCCACAGAAGAGTTTTAAGGAGGGAAAGCATTAATAATATTACATTTTAGTTTTGAAAAGACAACTCTTATCTATGTGGTATTCTAAATTACTAAACTGGAAGTATAGTATAATACCGGTTTTGTAAATAAACCTATATGTGTTTGTGTGTATATGTGTTTTATACATACCAAAAAATTACCATATTTAAAATAAACTCAGTAGTTACCATCATGGAGTGGGTTTAGGGTTGAGAGACGGGACTTTTAGCATAAATGTATTATTTGAATTTCCAAAATAAGCAACTATTTGCTTTTTAAATTAAAAAGAAACCTCTCTCTGGCAGCAGCGTTGATGTTCGAGATGGGAGTTGAAGAAACCAATTAAGAAGTTGTTGCAATTTAACTGTCCAAATGATAGACAATGAGAGTCTAAACAAAAGCAGTGGCATCAGGAAAGAGAAAGGAGGAGGTGGATTTGAGCAATATGAAGGATGTAGACTAAAAAACGTGGTAACAGTAACTGTGGGGAGATGAAGAGCAAGAGGTTAGAATGACTTCCAGGTTTCTAGCTGGAGCAACTTGGCCACCAGCATAAGAAATATAGAGTGAAACATAGAATTTGTGGAAACATAAATCTTCAGGTTTGGAAATGTTAAGTTTGAGACATCTATGGGGCATCCAGGCAGAAATGGTTTGGTTAGGGAATCAGGTTTCTTTACCTGGAACTATGAGAAAAAGTGGGCTTATTAGTAATGGAGCTGAGTGTAAGAGCAACATATGCTAAGTGTATCAGGCAGTATCCCTGCAAGAACCACAATGAACGTTAGATGGTTCAAACACAGAAAGGACTAATATTAGGTCATTAAATCTGAAATGTCCAATTTCAAATCAAATGTTTAATTTATTATATCTCAAACAAGAAGCAGTACAATTAATCAAAGTATTCGTGTAAACTATTGACAGAGTTTTGCTACCTTGACGGTAACTTGTTTATGCCTGCAGTGAAGAAGCCTTGAGAGCGAGTGGCGATGAAATCATAGAAGGCATTCTCCTTGTTGAGAATTGAATATTTTTCCTTGCAACAAGTGGTCCAAAGCCTGGAAGAAGTGGTAGTCAGTTGGTGCAAATTCTGATGAATATGGTGCGTGACAGACAGTTTCTAAGTCCAGCTTCTATAGTTTGAGCAGCATTGTTTATGCGACAGAATTGTCTTACAAGAGGATTGGCCTGTCTCTGTTGACCAATCTCAGCTCCTTAATTGCAAGCATCCTCATCACTGTGTCCAATTGGTTGCAGTAGACATCTGCTATAATTGATTGACCAGGTTTCACAAACCTGTAGTGGATAATACCAGTGCTGGACCACCAAACAGACATGATTAATTTTTTTTTATGAATATTTGGTTTCGGACTGTGTATCAGCACTTCATCTTTATCCAACCATTGTGCCAAATGATTGTGATTGTCAAAAAGAATCTATTTTTCATCACACATAACTACAGTGTAGAGATGGTTCACCTTCATGTTGTGACAGCATAGAAAGGCAAGCTTCAATATGATTTCTCTTCTGATGCTCCTTTAATTCACGTGGAGCCCATCTATCCAGCTTCTTTACCTTGCTGATTTGTTTCAAATGGTCCCATATTGTTGGAGTAGTAACATCAAATGTCATTGCTAATTCACGTGTATGTTGAGATGGATTCGCTTCCACTACCACTTTTAGCTCATCATTATTCACCTTGGTCTCAGGTCACCTATGTGGCTCATTTTCAAGATTAAAATCACCAGAATGGAACTTCTCCAACCATCGATGTGCTGTGTGTTTGTTAGCCACACCCTTCCAAAATACTTTGTTGATATTTTGAGCTGTCTGTGCTGCATTGGTTCCACAATGGTTGAACTCATATTCAAAAATAAGATGATTTTTTTTACTTATCCATGGTTTCACAAAAACTGCTCTAAAAAAATTTGACAATCACAAGCCAAAACATGCATTTGAAAGAATGAGGATGTACCTTCTACCATAACAAACAAAAAACAAGAAGTGCCACAGTGAAATGTCAGAGATATCAACTATCAAATCTAGTACTTAAGGAAATTGGACATTTCATACTTAATAACCTAATACTAGCAGCATGGGAAAAGGACAAACCAGGGGAATGAGGCACCCAAAAACTAACAATAGTGGGAAGCTCCTACTGCCTCTAGGTCCAAGGGAACAGGGGGAATAAATCAAGTACTAGAGACCACTGAGAACAGAAAGCATGGAGGAAGGAGGCTTGCTCAATATTTGAGTAGTAGAGGGATGCTGTGATTGCCAATGGTGGCTCCAAAGCAGAGATGAAGCAGGAAGAAACGCCCTCTCTCTCCTCCCTTCTCCTACCTCCATTTTCCTGACTCCCATTGGCCAAATGGAATCAGAGGAAGGCAGAGATCAAGGGAGTCTGGATGATGCAATCCATGGAGACCAGCCTCCTGGGGCACAGAGGTAGACAGACAAATGGAGAGGATGAATCTGTGAGAGAACAATCATCATCACATTGACTCCTATTTTAATGATCTCATCCCACCAAGTCATTTCTCTGGGTAGAGTACAGTGACCTGGGGGAGGGAGAACAAACTGATACACATGAAATAATTACAAAGAAGCTAAGGGCAGCACCATGCTGTCCTGGATTCAGGCATTATTTCGACCTGGGCTCTAATCAGTACTTTGCCCCTGTGTTACTGTGGGAAATTTACCAAATTTCTCTAAGTCTTCACCTGTGAAATGAAGATTAAAATATTGCAGAATTCATGGGACAATCATGAGGAGTAAACTAGCTATTCTGTGTAAACGTCTGCCCCAATGCAATGCTTGATACAAAGTAAACGCTTGGTGAATGTTAACAGGAGGAGATATTGACAATGAAAATGAAGGGGAATGGTCACTAATTCAAATCCTAAAAAGGTTAATATGAGCTAGAGTAGATAGCTTTTTAAAGCACAGCTTGAATGGTAGGTAAGATTTAAGGACAGGCATAGGGGAACACATGCATGCTGGCTGGAAGACATGGAGTTGAGAAGAGTCATGTGCAGAAGAACATAAGGGGGACTGAGGGAGGAGAATGGATGTCTTACTCTCATGCCATCTCTAAGAGCCAGCATTACAGAAAAGACACACACATATCATAATCATCATCCCAATATCATCCTATCACCTGTGCCTTGTGGCCATCAGCCCTCATTTCTCTGCAAGAAATTATTTTTGAATGTCTTGTAGGATTTTCCCTTCTGAAGTACAATTTTGCAATGGAAGTAACATATTACAAGGACAGATCTGTGGAACAGAAGTTCTTCAGACTCTCGTCAGAGTAGAGAATGTAGTTCAGAGAGGTTGGCCCAATACCTAATTTTCAGAAAGTCTACCTTGACAAAAAGTGCTCCTGGTACTGTACAAATGACTTTGATTTCTAACAGAAAATTCTAACCTATCCCCCATATTCTCACATCTCCTAATATCTGCCTGACGTTATGCCCCAGTTGCTGCGAGTATAGACGTGTTAACTTCCCTAACACAGTGTGAGATCATTAGGAGAAGGACTTGTTATCGTACCTCCCTGTCATCCATCACAGCTCTGATTCCCAAATGCAACCCTGCACCAGAATCACCTGGAACACTTGCTAAAGCTACGGACTCAAAGACCAGCTGTTTTAATTTTGTCAGTTTGTGATGAGATCCAGAGATCTAATTTATTTTAAGTTTTCCAAGGAATTTAGAAATGTATACATTTTAACAGAACTCTGATGCCCAGCTTCTAGGACATCGTCTCCTAAGCCTACGCCCAAAAGCTAGTGCAGAGGATAGGGAAAAGCAGCACAATTAGAAGAAAGAGGCAAGAGCCTGGAATGAATGTTCTGGTATCTCATGCTAAGATTTTTTCTTCTATTCTGAAGACCCAGAAGTGCTGAAAAAGTTTAGGAAGGGTAGTGACATAGTAAGATAAATATTTTACATAAACCATGCTTGCTACCATAGGGAAGTCACCCTTCCAGAACTTCTGAGGCTAGGCAGTAATTTTGGCAAACTACAAGGTGTGTCTGAATTAAGAGAATGATAGTGGGGGGAAGGAAGAGACGTGAACATCTTCAGCTAGAAGGAATGATGGAAATTAACAATTAACTGTATGGGTAGAAGAAAAGGATGGAAAAAAGTGGCAAATTACTGCCGTGTTTCTGACGTGGGTACGTGGGTGGGCAGAGATACTGATGGGAGATTATGGAAGGAGTGGGGTTGGAGAAGTCGTTTGCAGGAAGGATGTTGGCCAGATGATTAAGTTGAGTTTCGTGTTGCAATATCATGCCTGGGTAATTCTGTTGTATTTGATACATGAATCTCAGAAGAGGAATCTGGCCCCTAGGTTTAAACATGGAGGTTACTGGTATACAGCTGTAGGGTAAAGCCATACATGTAGCAAGATACTCCAGGGAATGTATTTTGATAAAAAGAAATACTGAGGAAGGAAGGTATTTCTGGGACAGATTGAAGATGAAGGGCCAGCAAAAGAGATTTGAAAAGAATAACCATAGAGTATTAGAGAATAAGTCTGCTCAGTCCCATTCCAAATCTAAAATTCTTATCATTAATGTTTTTGAAGATGAGAGAGAATTGAAATTAAGCTTATCCCCCAGTAGTTTGTAAAAGCCATTCTTTTTCTCCTTTTTAATTTTGGGACGTTTGCCCATCTGGTTTCTGGCTTCCCTCCCATTCTCCATGATTTCTGAAAGATTACCAGCAGGTTATATGCAAACCATCATAATTTTTATAGCAGAAAGTCTCTTTTCCTCCTAGGTAAAACAACAAGCTTTAATTTTCCTTTACCTAAATGTCACCAAAGGAAAGAAGCCATTTAATTATTTGTCTTTTAAAACATGTTTTTCATTGCATTTGCAAAGGTTTACAAGGAATACATCTAGTGCTTAATTGCTTGTAGCTAGGGAATACAATTATTCTTCTGGAGCCTACCAAATATTTATTGTGATTGCTTCAGCCTAGGTTTCAGGCTCATACCACAAAGATTGAAACTAATTGAGCCCAAACCCCAAAGCTATTAAATGATGGCAGATTCGTGTTGAAAAACAGGGGTGATGTCAAGCCTTTGACATTGTGGGGGGTTGTTAATGTATTTTTTTCTGTGCTGCTAGGGAAAAAAAACTGATTGACAGAATTCATTCTTTGCCATATAATTATCTACTTCTTTGTTGACCCATCTGGTCCCCTTAACTGGGTGCTAATATCATCATAAAACAATCAGATTAAATTGGTCTTCTGGTGATCAATGGTTAATATGGTTCCATGCAAATTATTCTTAGACCGTGCAGCCTTTCGTATTAAAACTATAAACAGAGCACTAGCTATTGACAGGGTTTTTGGACGTGTGGGCAAGAAATCACAGCGTCTTTTTGGCATCTTTTTGACAGACAGCATTTTTTACAGAGCACTATTTAAACCCAACAACTTCTGTGTAACCCCTTGCTGATCTCTAACATTCATTACAAATAGAAAATTTTTTAACCTAATCTCTACTTATAACCATACAGTAGCTCTTATTATTAGCATAAAAGTCTTACTAAGAGGAAATAAATTAAGTAATTCTAAAAGAAGCCAATAGCCATGGCTGCTAGAGAGAAAAGAAAGGGAAGGGTAGGGCAAAACCTTCCAGAACTCAGCAGGCAAAGGGCCCTGAGCTGCAAAAAGATAGCACTTGTCTATAGAAACTCCAGCTACTCTATCTTCTGGATGGCTCTCAATTTCCACTCTCATTTCCCAGAGTCAGAATCTCATCCTCTCCTTCCTAGATCTTACTTTATAGACAGTTCATACTGACTCCTCTTCCCACAGCACAGATGTGATTATATCACTTCCCTATGTAAATTTCTTTGATGATTTCCAATTACTTATAATATAAAGCTCTGATTTCCTAGAAAGGCATTAAGCCCTTTCCATATTCCTGTCCCTAACTACACTTGATTTATCTCTTAGCAAATCCCTCGTATACTCAAACTCTAGCCACCCTAAAATATTCACTGGTCCTGGAGTGTACCAGGCTCTGTCGTGCCTCCATGCCTTCACCATGAAATTTTTCTATCTCCAATTCTCTTCCCCACAGTTTCCTTTGTTAAATCCTACTCAACAACCACTTTGGTAAGCACTTTGACATTACCAAATAAAGTTAATCATACGCATACATCCTCAATGACTCAAAAATTTCATTCTGAGATGTATACCCGAGAAAAATGCATACACATGTACACCAAAAGACACGTACATAAAATGTCCAGAACATCATTGTTTTAAAGAGCCAAATGCTGGGAGTAACCAAATTTTCATCAACAATAGAGTGGATAAATTATAGTATATACACGGAATGGAATACCACAGAGCAGTGAAAATTAATGAAAAGCTGCAACATGCAACAAAATGGACTGCTTTTAAAAACAAAATGTTGAACAAAAGAACCCAACATTAAAGAATACATACTTTGTAATTTCATTTATACAAAGTTCAAGTGCAGGTAAAACTAGTCTGTTAAATATTAAATATCAAAATAGTGGTTACTTTTAGAGAGGAAGAAGGGGTTATGGATTAAGACGAGGCAAGATGGGAGCTTCTGGAGGCTGGAAATATTTTGCTTCTTCAAAATAATTCATCAGCCTGTACACTGAAGGTATGTGCATATTTATGAATGTCTATTATACATCATGAAAAGTTTTTAAATTTCGATTTATTTTTCAAAGTCAAGATCAAGTAGTATCGTTTCCATGAAGACTCAGCTGATCTCTCCAATTCAGAATCAGTTGCCTTTTTCACTGGCTTCCTTTTGGACCTGATTTTTCTCTTTCAAGGCACTTAATTATCATGCCTTGAATTTTAACCATGATTATGATTCATATAATATAGATTAGGTAATTCAAAAAACCCTTATCACATGAAGCAAAGAAATTTTGAAAAGAAAAATGTGGCAACTCCAGCTTCATTAAGATCTGGGTTTGGGTTGACCCCTGAGCTTAGCAATACACATTTGTCCTGGCCAGTTCCTTCTGCTGAAGTCAAATTCCTCTCCCTACTTCTTACCCCTTATACAAGTGTGTGATGTGGTTTGTTGTTGTTGCTCTGCTGAAACAGGATGCAATGTGGTATGTGTTTCCAAATATTGAAAAGCAATGAGCAAAGGCACCTAGCAAATCAAGAATGTTATTACTCACTGTGCTGGTGCCTCCCAAATTTTATAGTCTTATTTTGAAGGGAAGATTGATGTAATAAAGGGTAGGAGACAAAAAGATTTTTATGAAATTGCTCAGCTAAGCCATCTCCCTGAGCTCCTAGGTTCAGTCCTCAACATCACTTTTTGTGGGGCATGGAGCGAAGCTGACAGGTTCATCTATACCAAGCAAACCCAGACCTGTAGGAACTCTATCTATTGCTTGTATCCTCAGAATCAGCCACACTTCTGCAGGAAAAACCCATCATGGGGCCTCTTGCAAACCCACATAGCCATGACACCAGCTTCCCAGGGGCATTTGTAAATTGCCATGTAGCTATTTAGACCTGACCTTCTTTCTCAGAGCAAACAATTCTCCTGAGGCTGAGGTTTTTAAAAAGTCACTGAGCAGTCCTAGATGGCTGCATTCTTTCCTCTCTGTGCTCACGCCGGTCTTTACCCCTCCCAGCCACACCACCACTCATCACACCCACGTATGTATTGCTATGATGGACTTACTGAGGACAAACTGTGTCATTCCCCACAGCCCTCTGACCATTGTAGGTAGTTATTTCTTGACATATTGGATGAAAAATGGAACAGGGTAGAAATCCTTTTCATTTCCCTGGCTTGGGTCTTCAAAGTATCCAGAATGGGCAATTATTCATCAGAGCCAGAAAGATGCTCTCAGCTTTGGAATGTCCCAATTGCAAATTTCTTCTTTGCTCAATTCCAACTTTTAAAAAGGGAATTCAGAAAGAAAAGAAGAAAAAAGAAAAAGAGAAGATTTTTCAAAGTTGTTCTTAGCTGTGTTCCTTAAAGCCTGGGAGTGTGTATCCATTCAGTGACACGTGACCTTCAGCATATTTAATCAGTGCATTAGAAATATTCATTTAGGGCCGGGCGCGGTGGCTCACGCCTGTAATCCTAGCACTCTGGGAGGCCGAGGCGGGTGGATCGCTCGAGGTCAGGAGTTCAAGACCAGCCTGAGCAAGAGTGAGACCCCGTCTCTACTAAAAAATAGAAAGAAATTATATGGACAACTAAAATATATATATATATAAAAAAATTAGCCGGGCATGGTGGCTCATGCCTGTAGTCCCAGCTACTCGGGAGGCTGAGGCAGTAGGATCGCTTAAGCCCAGGAGTTTGAGGTTGCTGTGAGCTAGGCTGACGCCACGGCACTCACTCTAGCCCGGGCAACAGAGTGAGACTCTGTCTCAAAAAAAAAAAAAAAAAAAAAAAAAAGAAAAGAAATATTCATTCAGGCCTTCAATAGTATGGCTTTGTCTGCCCTTTGCTCCTTACTACTGTGTCACAAAGTTCTCCTTGACCCTTACTGCCTATTTCCTTTTGGCAGATTTAAAGGCAATCTTGATATTTCTTCTTTTCTGGACATTTTCCTTCAGGAATACTACAGTTTGAATTCCCACCTGTGTACATTAGGTTGCTTTATTTATACCCCAATCTACTAGTATGATAGAGCTTCCTAGTTAAAATATTTCTAAGCTATTAAATCTTATTTATCTAACCACAGGGCACGTTGCTATACCAGTCCTCCCTTGTTATTTTTTGTTATTGCTTTAAACAGACGTGGAGCCCATCTTCCCTTAGGCAGTAAGAGCACTGGGCTTTTTGGTCACATTAGCTGCTATAATAAACAAAACCCCAATGTTCAATGGCTTAACACCACAAAAGTATATTTGATGCTTATGTCAGTGTTTGTTACATGCAGCTCAGCAAGCAGGATTCCTTCAAGAAGTGATTCTGAGACCCAGGCTCTATGGATGTACCATGCCCTGGAGCCTTGCAGAACTCTGCATCCAAACAGCAGAAGGGGAAAGAGTAGAGAAGACATAAGGACTTTGTTCTAAAAACAAGGCGGCTGCTTCTTGTTCACATTCCCCCTGGCTGGGTAACTGCCTCCCAAGAATACCTTTAGATTATGGAAAGGTAAGCATGGAATTTCAGTGGACAACTCCAGCTTGGTGCCATGACATTGGTGCCCAAAGGATTTCCGCAACTCCTTAAATGATTCATAACATTATTTTCTCACAACTTCATTTATTATTTAATGAAACACCTTTTGGAAATCATTATATGCTAGACACAGTATCAGGCCCTAGAAATATAAAGATGTGGTCCTTGTTCTCAAGGATCTCATATTTCTTCCTAAATACATAGATTTGATCAGTAAAGAAATGTGATTGAACACCTGTGCCTGATACTCACAATTTAGTGAAAAACAGAGATATTAAAGAATTAGTAAATGCATAATTACAAGTGATTAAAGTACTGGAAAAGAGAAATACTGGGAGATATGGAAGGAAAACAGGAAGACTTAGTTTGGAGGGAGGATTGAAGTAGTAAAAGGCAGTAGACAAAAAGATTTTTATGAGGAAATAATCTTTGTAAGATGGACCAATCCTTTAGTTGACTGGTCTTCAACATTTTGCTCACTTCGCCTCAAAAATAATTCTGAATAACTTTTATACTCATATTTTTAAGTTGACTCTAAAGTCCATTATAAATTGGCATCAATAAGCCTTCCTTTGTCAGATATTTTCCTCCACAAATTCACATTTCTATTCAACTTATGGCTTAGAATTTCAGGTGTTTTATGCTTGAAAGTTGTTTTTTTAATAATTTCTCACCCATAACATGGCTTTGCAACAATTATGTTTATCTAAGTTCAAATTCAATTTGTAAAATATTTGAAGCATAAGACGACCTGTTAACGGTGATTGTTGTTTTCTGGATTGTTACAATATCAGTATAAAATTGACAGGGTGAAGAACAGAGTGACCATTGCTAAAGATCAGGTTGTGAGGAATGCTTTTCTACAGAGAGGAAGCATGAGAAAATTTGGGAAGTGAAGGTATGTCCCTGCATCTTGATTATGGGGTAGTTCCACAGCTATACATATTCATCAAAATTTACAGAACTCAATACCAAAAAAAGAATAAGTTAAAAAAAATAAGCATATACACATTTTAAAAGAGATTGTTAACATCTGACCATTTGTCTTCGCAGCTATTCTTTTTTCTTTCTGAAAGTCCAAAGCTTGCATTTTAGCAAAGCATATTTTTTCTCTGAAGAACTTTTCTTTGAAAATATTTCTTCTTCAACAACATTATCTATATTTTCCTCAAATTACTGCTATCATCTTATTTAGATTCAGCAAATTTTGCAAAGTATGCTTTTGATGCTTTCCAGTTGAGAAGTTTACTTTCCTCTTGATAGACTAGCATTTGAAAAGATATTAAATAGTAGAAGTGACACAGGAAAATCACATCATGTCATAAAAAGAAAAAAATTAAGTACGCTTATTTTTTAGTGCTTTATAACAAATCAGTCTGTTAAACACTATTTAAATCCTAGGCATTAGAGTTAGGACTCCAGGTATTTTCACCCAAGACTTTGATTTGAGCCTGTTTGACCTCAATTGCCCGACTTTCCTTTCCATTACCTTGTATTGTAGGTCGTATAATTTTTGTAAGTAAATAAGGGCTCCTCTCTGAGTTATTATATAGAGATGAAAACAAATACTGTGTTTAGATAACACAATCATATTAACATCATGTAACTCAGCCTGATCAGTCAACTATTTCCATTTTAGAGCCAATGCCAGCAGCCACATCAATGAGCTGTCACTCCATAATCAAAGTACTGTCCAACTGATTTGCAAAATACAGTATTCACTGCCTAAGTCTATTATCTCAACACTTGGGACTGGCTGTAAAATGCCACCATGGTGGCCCGGGCGCCGGTCTCACACTTTACTGCAGAGTTATACAGAATAGTAAGAGCTGATTGGCCAGCAACCTATTTCCTGACCTTCACAGCTCTACAGATCTTCATGGTAGGAGGAATTACCTATAAACTGTGTGAACTGGCTTTACCGGGTCAGCAGAGCCTCTCTGACTACAATAGGAGCCTCCTTGACCCACTGTTTGACACTTACAAGATAAGTGGCTTGAGTTTGTGGCTTTTATTTGAGATTTAGGTGGTTCTTTGCAGCAGGGTCCCAGCCAGGGGAGGCATCACCCAATAGGGTGCAGTGCCTTGTCCTCAGATTGGGGGCCAGGGTGGGGGAGAAGGCAGATAAGAATTCTCAGTATGTATCAGTTGAATGAATAATTAAGCAGGGACAAAGGGGGAAAGCACTCAGACATTAGGATCTGAAATGAAGGCAGATAAAGATGGGGTGGTGGAAGTTTAGGAGGAGGAGTGGACGTATTTAAAAGTCCAAATAGGAAGAACATGGCTCGAAGATAAACTTGGCATATTCTACAGTTTACCATTGACATACCTTAAGGTACTGTATAAACTTGAGTCATCAAGGGAAGATTAGATATTCCTTAGGTTTGATTTTTTTTTTTTTTTGTGCATCAAATTCATCTTCTGTTTTCAAATTACAAATTCAGATATAGAAAATAATGTAATTCCCAGTTAAGCATAATATTGAGTTAAACAGATACATGTGACTATTGAGAGCAACTCTAGTAGACTGCTCTATGTCATACATTCACTGAATGTTTTCTCTGGCAAACAGTGCATTTTATAATGACCGATTATTTCCTCTACTCTTAACAAGTCTCCATGTACCACTGTTTCCCACACAAATGACTTCACATGAAAAATCCCATGAGAGATATTTTCCCCTTAGAAGTTCAACAAATCAAACAATGAGCATCTTTTTGCTTCATTTTTGCTTTCTTACTAATAACAGCTATGAACCCTGTCCTTCAACTTATCTTTTAGAGTTTCATCAATCTTGGCTGCATTTTTAACATGAACTTTAGAAGGGAATACAGTGTAATGTTAGCTCGTCAACTGTTGCCTTCCAGATGTATTGCATTGAACTCTAACCCCCCCAAATCTTTATTCTACAAGTTTATATGCTTTGTTGAACATAATATAGACCCAGCAGAAATATTTAAGGCATGCTGATGTTAAATCTGGTGTCAATAAAGCTAGTTTACACAAGCCAGGATGTATTAGTCTTACATTGTGAGTAGCAAGGCATGCTGAACCTTGACATGTGTGAAGTGGGGGTGGGGACAGGGAGCTGGAAACACACAGAACTAGGGGTACGGAAGAGCACTGGCTGGCTGTAGAGTTGCTATCCTTCCAGGAATAGAAGGCAATTTACATCATAGTTCAAAATGGTATTAGTTCCAAGCATCCCTGTTGCTTAATGATGATCCCATCTGCAGGAAAGGAAGAACACCAGGCAAGGCAACATACAAAGTCAGGTGGGTGGCAGCCTCAGACTTTGGGGTGGTCCATTTAATTTGGAACAAGACCTCTGTCAGTGGCTGGAACTAAGGGCGACAGCATCCAGCTGTCAAATTATAGGTAATGTCAAATGCTAGGCATGTTGGCAAGATCTTAGTCAGTTGGGCTGGAATTCATGGCAAGCCTCCAAATCCAGCAGGAGAACTAGAGTACTAAGATGGAAAAAAGAGATGAAATCCATCATGGAGATCATCCCGCACAGTCTCACACAGCAGGCTAAGACTGGATGGACAGACAGCTGCTCACTGCAGGGAAGCCAGGCTTATAGCCCAAGACTAATTCCAGACCTAGGGGAGGTCTCTTCAGATCTCACATGTGACTTGGTATCAAAATTAGCACAAGAACTGAGACTAGGGGGTAAAGGCACAGACCTGGCAGATGAATGGAGCTAAAGAAGGCAGAAGAGGACTCTTAATTAGTAAGCGTTGGATTTTGTCTCAGCTGTTACATTTAACCCTTGTTCTTAGAATGTAGAGTCACTTGGGCTTCTGAATTAATCCGTTTTCCGGTCTATCAAGTTAATTATGAAACTGCCAGAATTACTTTTAGTTTGTCCTCAGTGGATTCAAACTAAATAAAAGATTGCTCTGTGTTTCCACAGGCATGCAAAGACAACCAGTGGCAGAGCCAGATTTGTGAGCTCTTTTCTGAGAGGTGATAATGACCAGGCGGCAATATTTGACATGGAAGTGGTGATGTTGGAGGGGAAGATCCCTCTATTCCAAAACACTTCTCAACTAAGCTACCAGTGTCTGCACTTCCACCATTAGGGTTTAGCTCCTTTGGAGTTCTTCTCCTGGGATCTCATCTGAAAGGCAATTCCTAAAAGCAGAAATACAGATTAATTTGCATGTGACTGAATTATCACAGCTTTTCCTCTCCAGTCAGGGACCTGGCAGCAGGAGAGAATAGGACTTAGGGCTGTGAAGAAGCAGTGTTGAAAGAGAGTAAAAGCTGCAGAGAAGTAATGTGAAAGGTGCTAGAATTTATCTTGAAAACTGAAGCTGTTCCATAAGTGATGATTAACAGAGAGGGGAGGAGAGGATAAAAAGAGACATGGAGGGCTCTAAAAACAAGCCTGGATGCTCCATGATGTCCCTTGAGTTAGCTCTGCCAGTGACTTTGAATTTTCCATCAAACACCCAGGCAGCACACCTGAGTGTCTGGTGGGAAATTTTAAAAATTGTTATAAATGCTCTAAAGTCTGCTTACACTCTTTAGCGATCTGAGCTTATGGGTACTTTCCTTCAATCATCAACCTCAAATTAATACAACAGTGATGTTCCAAATGGTTTAATTTTTGCCTACTCTCCACCCCAAATATTGTCCTCAGGCCACCCCTGCTTCTGTGTGCCTCTTCCCTCTGAGCCCTCTCCTTTTATTACCTGAACTATTGCCACAACCTCCTGATTCTTCTTCTCTCCAATTATGCTGCATTTAACTGAAAAGTGCTAATCTCATTTTGACATTCCTCTGCTCTGAAATCCTGCAATGGTTCACAGTTGCCTAGAGAATACATTCTGAGTGTCTTTAGCATGTTTCATAAGGACTTCCTCCTCTGGCTGCTACTAAACCCACCAGTGTCTTCTCCCATCATTATTAGGTACCTTACACTTTACCCCGTAGCAACACCAAACTGCCTATAGTTGTTTTCATACATGCCACGTCTTGTATTCTTGAACCTATCAGAACATTAAAATCATAGCAATTAAGTTCCACAAGATCATGAAGACACATGTGAAAGCAGAAACCAGGTCCTGAACTCATGTTTCCATTTTCAGTTCCCTTCTTGCTTAGAGAAGATCAGTTTCAATGGAAAGAATTAAAAGCACAGAGACAATAGGCTGCTTGGTATTGTCAAGCATTATTGAATGTCTTTGTCCTTTTGTGTTGCTATAAAGGAGTATCTGAGGCTGGGACTTCCCCCTGCCCCACTCATGAGGGCATTAATCTATTCATGAGGGATCCACCCCTATGACCCAAACACCTCCTATTAGGCCCCCACCTCTAACACTGGGAATCAAATTTCAACATGAGAGTTGGATAGCACAAACATCCAAACTACAGCACTGAGTATCCACAGAATACCAAGTTAAACATGAAGTGTGAGTATAGTCATAAAATTATGAGTACATAATTGTATTCCATGTTTGACATGTTTGAGTATTCTTAAACACTATCAGCAAAATGAAAGGTAAATAATAAACTATAAAAATTATCTTCAGATTGATAGGGTGATCTTTACTGATACTGAAGATACTGATACTGATACTGACACCTCATTAAGTACAAGGTGCTGCAGGGGCCTCTCTCCCAGGAAAAGTTGACAGACTATCTCCCAAGAAGTTCCTCAGAGTGATTGTATCAGACGCCTGAAACTTCATGTTTTCAGGGTATTTTTTTTTTTTTTTGGTTTTTTGTTGTTGTTTTAGGTTTTTGTTTGTTTGTTTGTTTTTTAGTGACTGTAAATAAATCTATCAGACTGTATTCATATTTACCAAGCTCATGAGATTGATGTATAAAATCAGAAGGGCAATTTTCTCATTAATAATAAGAAATATAGGCCGGGCGCGGTGGCTCACACCTGTAATCCTAGCACTCTGGGAGGCCGAGGCGGGTGGATCGCTCGAGGTCAGGAGTTCAAGACCAGCCTGAGCAAGAGCGAGACCCCGTCTCTACTAAAAATAGAAAGAAATTATATGGACAACTAAAATATATATATACAAAAAATTAGCCGGGCATGGTGGCGCATGCCTGTAGTCCCAGCTACTCGGGAGGCTGAGGCAGTAGGATCGCTTAAGCCCAGGAGTTTGAGATTGCTGTGAGCTAGGCTGACGCCACGGCACTCACTCTAGCCCGGGCAACAAAGCGAGACTCTGTCTCAAAAAAAAAAAAAAAAAATAAGAAGAAATATAACTGCAGAAGACACTAGTCAATTCTAAATGCCAATCAACACTTTCTTGTCCAGGATGCAAAGTATAATCAAGATGCCAATTTGATCTGTAACGAGAATCAAAATTGCTGAGACATCAAACCATCTGCCCTCTGCCTAGCACATGCCTTCCTATAGGCATATAGGGAGCCAAGTGAAAGAGTTTCTTGGGGAGAATAAAATAAAACCAAAGACAGTTAGCTGCATGATTTGAATACTTAATAACATTGGGATAAAGACAATGTGTTGATAAGGCTAAAACTCTTGCAAGATTACATTGTTGACTGGGCCATTTAACATTTGCCACTTAAACTCACATTTTTGTTCACTTCCAAAGGTAATTTTACCAATACCATGATTTTTTAAAAATATGGTAATAAATGCAATAATTCAATCTACTCCTGACAGCCAGTTAGCAATTGTTTTTCTTGAATCTAACTTTTCATATTTCTGCTCTACTCCATTATATGTTAATTTCTAAGTTGAGCTCTTAGAAAATAAATTTATGGTTACCATTTTCCAAGTTCTTAGGAAGTAGAAAACAAATCTTAATATTTCAAGAGCTCTTACAAATCAAGTACAAATATCCTGGTAGAAAAAAATGATAAAACGAAATATGAGGAGACAACTTAAAGATAAAAATATACCAAAAAGGTTATATAAAAATATTCATTCTCTCTAGTACCAAGAGAAATGCAAACTTCAATTATGATAAGATATCTTTAGTTCCTCTATAAAAATTGCCACACACACACACACACACACACACACACACAGAGTCCAGGATCAGTAAGAATATGTGAAAACAGGCACTCTTCACACTCCCTTCATGATCAATCTGTAATTTCAAATCTGGTGCATCCAAATCAATGTCCTGGAGATCTTGCTAAAAGTGCAAACCTCTGGGCCCTATTCTATACCAAGAGCATCAGAATGTCTGGAAATGGGCCAGGGATACAACAGTTTTAAAAGCTCTCCAGGTAACTTTGAGGTCACTGGTGTATGGACCACTCTTTGGGAACCATTCCTCATGCTCTGTTATAAATTTTCCAATTTGTATCCTATTTGTAG
Organism: Eulemur rufifrons; assembly: GCF_041146395.1. Classification (NCBI taxonomy): domain Eukaryota; kingdom Metazoa; phylum Chordata; class Mammalia; order Primates; family Lemuridae; genus Eulemur; species Eulemur rufifrons. The sequence continues at coordinate 18,531,475 of NC_090987.1, forward strand.
TTAATGGATTCTTAAAAATCCAAAGTTCTGAAAATGCGATAATGAAGAATTATATTAATAATCATACTTATATGTTTACAGCTTTACAGCTTTTAGGCTGTACAAGATGACAAGGCTGCCACAAACTGAACCAATCCCCCCCTTTTTTCCCCTCAGTCTTGTTGAACTCTCTGCCAGTTGTGTAAACACAGCATTTTTCAGCACGAATAAACCCATGTTGTTACACGGATGTCTTGAGTGATGTTGATGTCCACAAAGATTGTGCCAGCCTTCCTAGCATCTTAATTAACCTGCTTCAGTTCTAAGGGATCATTGTTCATAAGAAATGTGAAGCAGCAGGAATTGCAGGGAAATTCACTTCCTCACTTACTGGCTTTATTTGGCATCACTGGTGAGTGGTACAGCATACATTCCCAAAAGATGTGAGGGTCAAATCCAAGCTTATGCATGGGGTTTGCCTGCCTGCCAACTCTGGCCCACCCTCATTTGTGTCAAATATTCTCTACCTCTCTCAATTTGGACACTAATAGTGTCATTATTTATTCAACCTTCATAGAAAGCAATTTTGCAATGATATGTATCAAGAAGTTTAAAATGATTCACATACTTGAGTAAGCAGTTCTATTTTTAAGTATTTATCATAAGAAAATAATCAGTATTTTTAATGAGGATAGGACAATTATTGCTACATTTATATAACCTCTGATTATATAAAAGGATACGTAATGTTTATGTAAAAGGATATTTACTGCAACATTATTTATAATACTCTTGAATTTAGAAACACCTTAAATATTCAATTATTGGTTAATGGTGAAATAAAATCTTAACAGTAAGATATTAGAAAACTGTGAAAACATTAAAATTCATGTTTTTGATTTATAAGATAGAAGGGGGAAATATTCACAATAAAATTTTAGGCATAAAAACTGTAATGCAATATAATTTCAATTTTGCTTAAAAAATAGTAGATGTGTGTATTTTATAAGTGACTTGAGGCAATATATCAAAACCTGAATGGTCTAGTCTGGTGGTAAAATTAGGATGATTTTTACTTTATCATTTTCTTTTTCTCAAACTTCCTATAATTAGCATGTTATTTTCCTACTGAAAATATTATTTTAATGTAACTTTTATCTCAAAGTAATAAGTAAACATACTAACAAAAAAATGAAAAATAACTGCCCCTATAAACTAACCTACTTCTACCCCAATCCTGCTTCCAGAGCCAACCACTATGAACTCACTAGTTTTTTTTCTTCTTAGAGTTATCTCTGTATCTCTCTAAATAGTGCTCACATCTTGCCACTTATTATTTACCAATTTTAAATATTCTCTTTGCCTTACTGTAATAGATGTCAATTTAGATACCTCCTCTTGCTCTATCCTTGTAATGTAGTTTTAATCACTTTTAGTTATTATAAAAATGTTTCCATTATCATGGCAAGTAATATCTATTCACTGCAAAGCCAGGTAATGAATATATTTCTTTTTCTTATTTTACTTTTTCTTTTGCAAATTGCAAGTTTCTTATCTTTTTCTCTTCTCTTTCCTTCAGTGTCTTCCATATAGTAATGTTTTCAGTTCCTGAACATATATTCTATCAAGGTACTCTACAGTCCCCCTTTGTCTGAGAGATGGCTTTCCCAGGGCCATTGTCCTTCTGCTTCAGTGTGGGTGGTTGATCTCCAGGCCTGCTCAGTGCTGTTATCCTTGGACACTGTTTCCTGAATCCCATGCCATTTTCTTGATTCTTCACATGCAAATTTCCTAGTTTTTATTTGAGCAAATATTTCAAAGAAAGGGTTTCTGACATACATGTTCTGAATTCTTACAGTTTAAAATATATTTATAACACCTTTGAGTTTTGTTATTTTGCTTTTTTTAAATTATTAGATACATGCAAATTTAGGATTATGTTTTCCTGTTGGATTGAGAATTGCATTGTAAAATGTCACCCATCTATTTTGTTGAATATATTATTTATAGCTTTTTCAAGGCTATATCATCTGAAAACTCCTATAGCTAGGTCACTTCTGGGTCTGTTTCTACTGTCTATGTATTCTCTTGTAGCTGTTTTTGATATTCCTGGCAATTATTAATTGAATCCTTTTTGTGTATAAAAATATGCAAAATATAGAGGGTCTAAATAAGTTTATCTTCATCCCAGGAAGATTCATTCTATCTCTAGCAACAGTAGGAATACCTATCATCTCAGTCTAATCTGGTATTGAACTAACTTGAGGCTGATTTGTATCTTGTAATGCTCAATTTACTTTTGAATTATCCTACTACAAGGGTATATCTCTATGAGAATCTGGATAGTTTTCTAGGGCTCCTCATTTATGATGTGTTCTGAACCACAATTTTTATCTCTCAAGCAACAATGCTAAAAACTCCATGCTATCTGGGGGCTTTTGCTCCCTGGCTATTTGGTCTCATTCCCTGCTAGAACAAGTGTGTTCTAAATCCCACAATGCAATTGATATATATTTAAGTAGAATCTTAAAGCTATATGAGATTTATATAAGATAATTGGATTATAAGGAGGAAGATATTCTAAATGGTCAGGAAAAATATGAGCTAAGGATACAAAAACCAGAATGTAAGAAGAGGGTCCCAGGATGGTAATTAAGCAGTCCGCTTAGAATGCAAGTGTTTGTCCTGAGGAATACTGGCAACAGAATTCTAGAAAGATGAATTGACACCAGTGTATATAAGGTTTTGAAATTCAATGTGGCACATTTGGACTCTATTTAGGAGGTACTAGAAAATCATGAGAGTTTTATAATAGGTGGATGAGATTGCACAAGCAAATATTTTAGAAAAAAATATTTCAGTAACACTGAAAAAGATAATATGCACTGAACAGATTGTTTAAGGCAAGGAGAAAAGTTGTAATATTTCAATGGGGAGACAAAGCCCAAATAAATAGTTTGGGAAATGTCACATCAACCATGGCTAAATAATATTTGGATGAACTAAAGAAGTCACAGAACTCAAAGTAACATAATAAATGCCTGAAGTTGAGGATAGTAATTATTTTCTAAGGCTCCTTTAGAATAGAATCTATCACAGAATCTCAGCCTCAGGTAAAAGCCTTTAGCAGTTTAGCTCCACTTTCCCCATATTCTCTGGCACTATACAAACATATAGAGATATATAGGGATTTATGCATGTGCTATGAAGAGAGTGATATTTATTTATCCCTCCCTTTTGGTGGAAAAATAGGCAACATTCATAAAACTCAAGTATTTCTTATATATCAGCCTATCCAAAGAAGACAGTACAATATTATTCAATCCTTTGAAAATAATCTTTTCTAAACATAACGAAGTCCAGAGTGCTATGAGTTCTATATTTCAACACTAGAGCTTGGGGGCATCTGTCCAGAATGGGGATGTATGCTAATTGCATTTGTCAACAGTTCTGTGTTTATGCGCTGTCAGCAGGATAGAAGCAGGCATGACACTGAGTCTGCTCGAGAGTGTGGGGATCTGAAGAGCTATTCCAATCACAGCATGGCACTGCTGACAATCATATGGTGACTTGCAATCCAAATGTCTGATTAGGAATCCTTGCGAGGAGAGAGTTGCTTTAATATGAAAATGTGGGCCCACCCTCTCGCCCCCTACCCCCACTCTCCTTTCCCATCAAGTCCCCAAATCAATACATATTCCATTTTAAAATACAGAGGCACAGAAATTGGCTCTAGTATTAGTTTCCACTCTATTATTTTGTTTTATTTAGAGTTCCATCTAACCTATCGAGTGACGTCAACCTCATTCTGTAATCAACAAGCGGAATGTGTAGCTTACTCTCCTTGTAGCTATCCAACAGCCACACACGAGGCCAGCTGTATCTTCCTTGGTGAATTCTCTCCCCTTTCAGGTGGTTATATCATTCTCTTTCTATTGACAGGAAATAGTGAAAAGGCTTGCTATGGTTGTTTGACAGCTGTTGTGCCCACTCCAGAGAGATCCATCTGTCACGAGTGGAACGTCAGTGCTCATATTTTGTCAGTACAGTACTTTGGGATGCAAGGTGCCCCATTATGTTACATTCGAGCTATTACTACTAATTGTTCAATTAATTTGCAGTTGTAGATGGATAAAAATAATGGGCTTGCCTTATTTGTCAAAATGCCCCCTTAAGCACAATTACATTGCAATATCTGTGCAAAGGCAGTCCTCGTGCATCCTCAGGTAATTTTCACTGGAGAAAGCTGCCATATGCTAATGAATTCCCTCTATCACCCAGAGACAAACAATCCTGCAAGACTTCTCCAAGGCACATTTATATATCAAACTAATGATAGGCCCTGCCTCATCTCTGGAAGAACTGGAAAGCTCCAAGTGCTACATCATCATTTTCAGCTCACTGGAGTCATTAGCATTTTGCCATTATCATTTGTTTCCTGTTATCACCTTTTCGGGGCAATAGATGTGCTGTGCCCTCAGGGTGCCTCCCACCCACAGACTTCAGAGCACGTCTCCAACACTAAGCCACAGATTACAGTGTAACGCCATTAAAAATATCTAGTGGTAGGGAGTAAAGGAGGGAGACCAGAAAGGGAAGGGTGGCTCCAAGATGATGTGTTTTCAACTCCTCCTTTCTGGGTCCACAGAAGCAGCTGAGGTGCCGGTAAAAATCATTTGATTGACCACATCTTCAATGGGGAACTCCTCCCTGCTTGGGCACGAGGGATATAAAATGTTATATTAAACTGATAACAATGTATTCAGCTCTCTGTATATAATTCATAGCACAGTAAAGTCTACCGAGTATGCCATTTGTGGTGACCAAAGAGAACTAATTAACTAAAAAAATAAAATTAATATAAATAATGATAATGAATGACAATACTGTCAATGTTTTGACAAAGCACTTGAACGGTCTGTCCAAAGCACTTACATGAGCTGATGTCATTTGGTTCTCCTAGCAATGCCTGATGACTAGGTTGGCTTTGGTCATTATCACATGTATTTGTAGTGAGCTCCCATTCTGTGTCAGCTACTCCCCTAGCCTGTGTGTGTGTGTGTGTGTGTGTGTGTGAGTGTGTGTGTGTAAAACCTATCCGGCAGATTCTAAGCCCAGTGGCTCCTCTGCAATGCCCTGCTACAGAAAAGGTTAAAGATCCCAGATTAACCATTGTTTGACTCTGATAACTAGAAAATGAATTGGTCACCTACTGCTCAAGGATTAACTCCTGGGATATTACACCTCCCACCCCCTACCCCCTACCAAACTTACTCCTAATATCAACAAGTATGGCCCCAATAAAGCATTGCTTCGTAGTGTTGCTGACTGATACATAAGTTTGAAACAATTTTTGTTGTTGCTGTTACTAGAATGTGGACTTCTGGACAAGTCTAGCCTACAAGTCTTTTAACTCTTCTGAGTATGTAGCATATTACTGTGAGCACATCTTTTTGTTCATATCTTGACCAATATTTTCCAAGCCTGGCTATGCAACCATGTCAGTCAGCGTTCTCCATAGAAACAAAACTAATAAGGCATAGAGATGCATAGAAGCAGATTTATTTTGAGGAATTGATTCACACAATTATGGAGGCTGAGAAGTCTCCATAATTCCACCTAACACGATACAACTATCTTACAACCAAAAATACACTAATTCCTTCCCTAGAAGAAAAGGTAGTCCTTGAATTATGTTTACTCTTCTGCTGAGCCCCTGTAACTTAAAGACTATGATGCAAAATTAATAATACTTAATGAACATTCCTGAAGGCTCTGGCCCATTAGTAGTCCTGCCTAGATTGGGCTGTTGTAATCTTCCACTGACCTTAATCACAGAGCATCGTAATACTAAGAGATGCTCTAAAGGACCTCCTGTATTGCAGACATACTCTCCCTTACCTTTATTGTACAGTAGTAGCCCAATCTCCCCTTGGCGATCTGGATCAACCACCCAGCCAATACCGTAACTCCCTTCTTTGCCTATTGACTCAGAGGATAAGGAGCCCAAAGTGACTGGGTAACAGCCTTAACTTCCAGTTTAATGGAATAATTGTGTCTCCTGGTAGAAGTATAATTTCCTCTAGAACTAAGGCTCTAGGCCAGCAGAGCATAAAGTTGTGGAAACAGGAAGAAAAAATCATGCCAGTGGGTCACTGGAGTAATAGTGAGTGGCCTCATGTCCATTTCCACTCCTGGATTACAATGCATAGCATAGTGCTGTGTGCACATATTAATATTTTGTGCATATCCTGACCAGTATTTTCCAACCCTGGCCATACAACCAAATCACTTGGTAAACCGGTTAAAAAATACAGATTTCCAAGACACATTCCATACTCTGAGTAAGCCTCTCTGGAGGTAAGGGCCTAGAATCTGTATTGTTTTTAAACATCCCAGGTGATTTTTGAGGCCATGGACCATGGCTAGAGAATGACTGATATCAGCATAAGCATTTTCCATCCCTCGCTTTTTACCATAAAATTCCTGACTTGTGTTCCATTCGCAGCTATTTATTTAACCAAAGCTTTGATAATGTGGAAATGGATAGTTGTAATAATCATAACCACAATCTTTTGCTTATGTGTACAGATTTATATTCATTGGGTTTCTCCTGGTCCCAAGTCCTGGGACCAGATGACAAGGCCTTGGCAAGATGAACTAATTAACTTCTTTCAGTCCTTTTGGACTCTGCCCCAGTTGTACAAACACAGCTTTTGCGAGCAGGAACAAACACCAGTTAGTTACACTGAAATTTTTTGTGGTGTTAATCTGCTCAGAAATTGTGCCAGCCTCTTAGCATCTTAATTAACCTGCTTCAGTTCTCTGGGAATATTCCTCACAAGAAAATATGAAGAAGCAGAAATTGCTCAGACAGCCTCCTCAATTATCAGTTTTATTTGGCATCACTAGTGAGTGGTACTGAGTGAAAGCCAACATCGGTTCCTCCACAAAGCCTGGCCTGGTCACTCGAGTTCCTCAAATCCACTTGCCTATGTACTCTGTAAAATAGATTCTCAGTACCACCCACCATGTCCTCACTAATGCATGGCTTCATAGTGTTGCTGATCAGGCCCTGTGTTGGAAACATGCTCCTTTCACTAGATTGTGGGCTTCTAGATTGATTACAAAAACTAGCCTACAAAGTCTTTGAAATCTTCTCAGTACATAGCATAGTGTTGTGTGCATGGTCAGCCAACTGCTTTATCAAATGAGCAACTGTGCATCATTCCATTGCTTATACTTACCATTGCTCATTTATTTCACTAAAACTGAATGCTTCTTTACCAATAACTTACATTATCCAGAAGGTTTTATTTGAAATATATGCTATCTTGTGTTAAGTCAACAGGAGTTTCGGTTATGAAACAAGAGTTTGGAGTATCAATTACTGATGAATGATTTTTGCTACCTATATTCAAGATACCGAGATGTGAATATTACATATTTCACAGCCCTCAGCCTGTATCTAAATATAACCATAGCTCTACTCTCTTACCTGAAGAAAATTGTTGTAACTAACCCATATCTGTTTGATATGTTAAATTTAACTAACATAGAGCTTACTTCTTTAGAGCAGTGATTCTCAAAGGGTAGTCTCTGAACCAGCCACAATAGCAGCATTTGGGAACTTGTTAGAAATGTAAATTCTCTAGCTCTTGCCCCACACATTCGGGGGGTGGAGTTCAGCAATGTGCTTTAACAAGCTCTCCAGGTGAGTCTGCTGCACCCACAGTTTGAAAACCACTGATCTAGATAATAACCATTAAGTCCATATTTCTACTGGGCACTATATTAAACATCTTGAGGCAATTCCATTTTTAAGTGGTCATACTGGTTGATGCCAAGGAGTAATTTCTATTTGGCCTGATCATTTACTGTCTAATCAATCTGGTCATCAGCTCTACAAAACTGAATTGATCATTTAATTCCCAATAATGGATCAGACCACCAATCTGCCAAGACCCAATATGACTGAACATAGAGCCTTCATTCATAAATCATCTAAATTATGAAACAGGGAACTAAACTGGAAATAAAATTCTTCATTCTCAAATGATGCCTAAGATACATTTTAAAAGATAATCCCAGCTGGATAATGTACCCACTGAATAAAGTTCAATTCACCAATACTTATAAATTCCCTCTTGTTTAAAGGCCCCAGTGTTTTCAGAGCTTTGTGTCATGATTCACTCATTCACTTTAAACTCACACCTCTTCTAAACTCTAAACTCACACCGAGATGCAATGTAAGACATCACAAGAACATGGCTGACATCTTACAAAACATTCCAGAAATTGTGTATGCCTAACACAGTTCTTGCCTTCAACCTTTCAACTTGGCTCCCTTGGAAGCCTGCACCCTTATTCTCAGTTTTTAAATTCTGGCTCTTTAAGATCTAATTTAAAAATAACTCCTTCACTGCCCAAAACACATTTGCTTAAAGAACTCATCAGTGAATCAATTCTTATATTTGAGGAATAATTTACTTTCTTAAAAATATCTAGTTATTATAAACCACAAGTGGTGAATAAGATTAATAAAGTCAGCTTACAGCACTTGGGCATCACAGCTTTTCTTGATCTAGATGTGACCGATTCTGTCTTATGTTTTGAAATCTGGATCTAAAGGTCATTCTGACACCATTGGAGCCACATAAGCATCTGTTAAAGGTGACTCTTAGATGTCTAAGTTCTAGTACCTTGATTAAAATATTAAATACACATGAATTTATTCCTTTAACAAATCTTTAATGAGCTTCTACACTGAACCTGACACTGTGCTAGGTGCTGAGCTACAACAACAATCAAGATAGACATAGTACCTGCCCTGGTAGAACTTATATTATTTTTAGTAACACCTTTATCATTCCAAGTTTCAGGCAGCCTGAGACTACTGACATATTTTAGTGATTAATAGTGAAATTATAATTGCACAATTGTAGTCGTTCCTCTTCACGTAAAAAAAAAAAAAAAAAAAAAAACAACAGGTTATATAATAACTCAGTTCTCTTTGTATCCAGTCATTATATACAGGTAGATTCAAGCAGGCTATCATTCTCAGACTGGATGTCAATGTAGTTAACTATGATATTAAGGCCCATGCAGACTTAGGTATCATGCTAACCAATATCATGCTAAGCTTCCTAAACTGGAACATCAAATACAAATAATACCAATATTATCTAAGCGCTTTAACTATTTTAGTTAATTTAATCCTCCATCACAACCATAGGAGATGTGTACTATAATAATCCCATTTTACAAATGGATAAACCGAGGCACAGAGAGATGGAGTAATTTGCCAAGGTCATATAACTAGATAGGGGAAGAGCTAAGTTTCTAAACCAGGCAATTTGGCTCCAGAGTCATTGCTCTTAACTGCTAAACAAGCTGCTCTCTATTTTCTTAATGCAATAATGAAATATAAATTTAAACACAACACTCATAGCTAAAAAAGCTTATGTTACCATATACGCAATTAAACCAGTCAAAATCCTTCTTCACTCAAGGAACTAGTGCAGGAATTGACAGTCCATTGGCCCAGGAGACCTAAGTCCAGCTATGCCTTTGACGTTATTGTCCCCATTGTAATGATCAGTTCTCTTCAAATGCTTTATCCTATACTGAGGTCCCATAACCTTGAATCCTTGTTTTTCTGATGAAATAGCTATCACACCTTTGGGCCCACTCTTTTTGTTTAAATCTATTTTCCTGTTTTTTGGCTTTAAAACAAGCCTTCTGCTTACTTTGCCTTCTTCTGTGACATTGCCCACCTCACATATCACCTATCCTTGACTGAGCCCCTTTCTCTCATTTGATTACTTTTTCCATTTAAATTCAATGTGCCAGGAACTATCTCTGCTTAGGTAATCCCATTCTTTTAGAATAAAAAGACTTGCTCACTGGGAATGCTATTAATAAGATCCGTCTCCTAAGAAACAAATTCTCCATGTCTATTGTCTCTGGTTTCTAGAAATAGGAAAAGTGGATTTCCTCACAACAAATTATCTCGAATCCCTAATCAAGAGCAAACAGAGGTAGCACAGTCACCTCAACCTTTTCTAATTCATTAATATACATGGATTCAATAGAATGCAATATTTTATTATATATTATACGCAATTGTGCAGCATTACCATAGGAACTATCTTCTAGAGCGATCTTCATGGCTTGTTCCTTCATTTCCATCAGTTGAAATGTCACATATTCATAGAAGCTTTCCTTGTGCAAAATGAGAAACGTCCCTCTCTAGTCACCATCTAGACCCCTTCTCCCTGCTTTTTTTCATAGACTATATCACCATTTGAATGTTTTAATCATGTCTTTTCTGCTTCTTCAAGACAAGGAATTTGCCTATTACGTTTAGTGCTGCATCCCCAGTGTCTAGAGAAATACTTGTAACTTAGTCATTAGTCAACAGTTATTTAAAAATGAAATAAGAAGATATTGTCATTTTTGTCAAGATTAAAAATCTCAACAAAAGATTTAAAAATCATTTACTGAATGCTTTCTATGTTTCTAACATTCATTTGCTGAGGATATAAAGACAGAAATAAAAAAATTCCTTAATAAGTCTATTTCTACTAATTTATCAAATTAACCACTTGAGTAATATATAAGTATTAGAAATAAGAAATAAGACTAAAATTGGTCAAGAAGGCTTTCTGACAATAAGGTATGATTTGAATTGGACCTGGGAAGGTTGGATAAATTTTGTGTAGGTTGAGATGGAGGTGGGAATGAATGGTCATGTCATAGTCAACATTATGGCTCTTGCGTACACACTCACACTCACACACACTTCCTACGTAGCTGTTGAGAGGAACTTTCTGATTCAGAACCATTGGCTAAAAGAGGGGACTATGTCTCTAAGGTCTCTAGTATTTGAAATATGATTCCAAACTGGGGAATTGATTTGGGTGCTGAATTTCCTGCTCTACGATAAAGATGGCTTTAGAGAACGTGTACTCCAACATTTAGAAACTTTCTGAGCCAGAGGGCTCTGATCTTTTAAGACAGCTCAGTGGTGGTAGGAGCAACCCCCATTTAGGGAATATAACCTAGTAAAAGGACACTGGTGTTAAAATTAAGAGACCTTTCATCTTATTCCAATTCTTTAAACACAAATGCACCCAATGCATAATTCATTACTAGTCTCCCTCTCTCCTTCCCTCACCACCCCTCACACACACACACATGCACACACACACAGTTATTATAATAATTGGAGTACACACTCCACAGCATGTAATTTATATAGCATATTTAAGAGTAGTTGAATTAGGCCTTCTACAAGAGACATAGAAAATGCAACTTCAGATTGGAATTGTAGATGTGAAAATATACCACCTACTCCCTGTTTTAGTTAATCCCACCCTCCTTCAAGAACAAGATCAAGTTCAACAATCCAGTGCTCTGCTATACTTAGAATTCAATACCAAAGGGCATAATATTGGCTTCTTTTTGAATTTTATCTGTGTAAAATGAGAATAATAACACCTGTACTACAATTATATAGACAAAAGGAGATTTATATAGTATCATTGATTGAGGATAGATTGCTAACCACAGAATTCACTAGCTCAGCATCTTCACTTTACAGAGAGAAAGTTGGGAGCCAAAGAGGTCCAGTGACTTGCTCAAAGATCACTAAGCTAGAAAATGACACGATCATGACCTAAGTTTTTACACATCTAAGAAGGAGGCTTTTGTTTTAACCACGTAAGAGTGCTCAATCAAATGTGCTTAAAGATAATTTGACAAAGTAATTTCACATAAATTCACAGCATAATTATAGCTCAGTTTCTTGTACAAACTAGATATTCTAGTGAAGCCACAGACAATGATTTCATTCTCAACCAGTGTCGTCCAAGGTGTACAAAGCAGAACATAAACCTCGTGGAGAGTAGACACCGTTCCAAAACAAAAACAGAGACCTCTGATTTCTGCCTTCGATATATAAAATTAGGAAAAGCATTACCACCACCAAACATTAAGAAGGATCCATTGAATCCATAATATTATAATTTTTTTTGAACCCATCAAAGAGCTTCGGTTACAGGGCGACCAATTAGCCTGACTACTAGGACAGTCAGGTGCTGGCTTACCTGCTGAGGAGTTGTAAGAGGAACCTGTGGCCACCATAAAAGTGGATATAAAAACTGTGGTTAAATTTGTAATGAATTGCTAGATGCTGCATGTAGAATAGTGAAAGTATGGAAAGCCTGGTTTGGGGGAGTTGCAAAAACAAATTGAGTTGTCATTCACCTGCAGGCCTCCATTGAGGGCTCATAAAAAAGATTAAAGGCAAAGCAAGAAACCAGAGGAAACCTTAGTGGGCAGAATGAGTCTTGGGGAGGGGAGCAACTACTGCTACAGGAAAGGCAGAAAAGCCTGCTTGGGACTTGTTCCCCTCAAAATAAAAAATAAAAATAAAAAAGTTTTAAGCTGCCATGGGAAGGGTATCAAACACTGTGGCCCCAGGACGCAGCTGAACGCTTTTCACAGGTACAGGCAAAGAACAGAGGAAAGCATGGGGAAAGGCAAGAAGTCAGCCTGGGTTCAGAGCGTTGTTCTCTGACCTACCTGGGGAGAGGCAGGATCACTGAGAAAGTTCTGACACTGAGTCTAGGCCATGATAAGCAGGACGACTTCTGGCCCCAACCGCCAGGCTGGCAGGCACAAAGTCATAGCCACCAGCAGTCTGCTACCAGACAAGGTCAGGAGCCTACGGAGATCACACATTCCTATGAAGTGAAAAAGAACAGGGGAGCCCAAAGCTGAGGGTTAATCAGGAACATTGCGGGAAAAAGCTGCAGCAAACCAGCCCCCATCCTAAGTACAAAGTGAAGACTGGGAAAATTAAAGTCAGCGGTGCACTGACGGTAAGCATAGCAACAAGAAAATCTAAATCCAGCTCAACTACTGGCTAAATTTAGTCAACATTCCATAATAGCAGCCTAGCAGAAGAGATGTACCCAGTCCAGGGATACATATTTCTTACCCTAGCCTCTACCATTCTTCACAAAATAGCTAGCATTCAATCAAAAAGAAGAAACACAAAGTACAGACAGCCCACTATCAAGAAAAAATGAAATCAAAAGAGCAAAATTCAGAGATGACACAGATGTTGGAATGAGACATACAATTTTTTTTAAAAATTATTAATACAATTAACTATTATTAATATATGAGTGGAAAAGATGGATGGCATGAATAAACAGAAAATTTTAGCAGAGATGAAAACTACGATAAAGAGTAAAATGAAAATGCTAGGCATAAAAACAACGCACAAGAAAAGAGATTAAGAATGACTTATACAGGCTCATCTATAGACTCAACACCCTAAGGAAGAGAATCAGTGTACTTAAAACTGTCATCTCAATAGAAACTACACAGACTGAAAAAGAAAGAGAAAACAGTATGGCAGGGGAGAAACAGAACACAGTAAGTACTGGGGAACAATAGCAAACATTCACATGTAGAACTATTATAGAATGTTAAACACAGTTAAAAGACAGATTCTCAGAATGAATAAATATGTAGCACTCAACTACTGGCAGTCTACAAAAAGCCAACTTAAGATAAAAAGACACGGTTCATAAACAAAAATACAGAAATACACACTCCCCATATTAACTCTAATTAAAGCACATGTATAAAATAAATTCTACTCTCTATATAATATCAAAGTAGATTTGTGAAACACACTCATGCTTAGAAGCTCAGGACAAATGTTCCTTCTTCTGTAAAAATTTCGCTGTACTCACTAATTAGATTTTTCTCTCTCCCTCCACTGTACTCGGACAACACCTAATCTGGACCCTTATTGTAGCTCGTATGGCCCCTTTATTGGTTAGGTGGGGACCTATGACTAACTCTAGCTGATGAATTGTGAGCTGCAATAGTGTGTGTCCCTCCTGGCTCTGAGCCCTTAATTGCTAAGGCGAGGGAAAAGCCCCTTTTCTTTCTTCTTGCCCAGCATCAACCAATACTCAAAATGATGGCAGCTCGATCCACTTGGGTTTCGGAAAGAAGCAGCATGGGGAAGAAACCACAGTGACCCACAATGAATAGGTGGCATGAATAAGAAATTAACTTTGTTATTTAAACCGGGGTCAGCAAACTATGACCCAGAGCCAAATAAGACCAGTTGCCAGTTTAGGGAAATAGAGTTCATTGAAGCACAGCCACGTCCATTCACTTATGTATGGTCTGTGGGTGTTTTCATGCTACATTGGCTGAGTTGAGTAGTTGTAGCAGAGGCTGTATGGCCAGCAAAGCGGGAAGTATTTGCTAGCTGGCCCTTTAAAGCAGGGCTAGACTAGGGTGAGGCCAGTAAGCTATCTAGGGTGCAAAATTTCAGGAGGCACTCACTCTCAGCATCACAAGGCACTAACTTTGCATTTGGTAACTGGAATTACTAATTCCAAAGTGATACCTATAATAAACTCAGAAGTGAACAATGATGGTATAAACCATGCTTAATATTGTATGAGTCACAAGGATAAGTCATCATATGGCAAAAATGTTATAAAATATTTTAATCTCAATATGCAATTCACTATGACTTACATCATGATTCCCACTGTCACCTAAAGCAGTATCTAGACCCATAGAATAATGTAAAGAATCGGTATCAGGCTTTGTGCACATCATATCTCAATTTACTTTAAAAAGACTTTAAAATATAAATTGTTCAATATGGCAAAGTATTTCTTCTCCATCATGTGTAAATGTGAAGATATTGTGTTAATCCTTGAGTCTTTCTGGATCTACAGACTAGAACATGAAGAGAAGTTAGAAAACGGACACGTGACACTCCTGGGAAATGATAGTTCATTATGCAAGAATTTATTGCATTCATGCTGTCTGAGAGGAAGGATTTGACAAATTAATTTATCTTTTCTCTTACCTAAGCACCTCCGCTCATATCCTTCTTGCATGCCAAAACAGAACCTCTCTCTGACACCAGCCACATCACAACTAATAAACCTTCAAGTTCTAGTCCCCTTTTGTTTTAAAGATATAGTACCAGAGATGTGGAGAAACTTTTCCCCTAGGGCCTGAACAGAGATAATCAGAAGCGTAGATGTTTAAAAAATCACAGTCACACTGGATCCTGAATGACAGAGGTAACCAAGCATCTTTAAAATTTTTACTTTACTTGTGTTTGTAATCGTGGAGCCCTCTTACGTGCAGGGCCCATGGCAGGTGTCCCCTTGCCTGGATTTTAGGACATATTGGAAGAAGGAACAGGTGTGAGCAAAGAGCAGTGGGGCTTATCAGTAGGATGGGCAAGGCATTCAGGGAGCAGCCCAAAGGAGCTGGACCCCTAGACAAGGGGTCAAGGTCAAACTGCCACATCACCACTCAACAGATCTTGTCCCAGAAGGCTCTGCAAATGGTCCTCCTGTAGCCAGAAGGGCAGCACTAAGCCACAATTCCAGATCTGGTTCCCCTGGGCTCATGATCCTTTAAGCTCACGTGCAATTATGTCCTTGAGAACTCCATTGTATAAGGCCTTCCTTTAACTCTGCTTCTACTGTGTGACTATACTCCTCCTTTTGCCCTGCCCTGGGACAAAGGTGAGTAGACTTTAATTCATTTATTCATTGAGTTGCTCATTTATCTTAGTCAACAAGGACTTTACTCTGCGTCTTTCATGTGTGATGCTCGATGAAGGCATTAAAAAGGAAACAAAATGGACAAGATGCCATTCCTCTCTTTGGGAACACCAGGAGGAAGAGCATGAGGAACAGGCATTTCCTGAGCCCCTGTCTTGCTGCTGCATTATGCGGTGTTAGTTAAAGCCTCCCAACAGCCTGAAGGGAAATTAGGCTCACGGAGGTCAAGGTCACACAGATAATAAATATTGTGCCTACAGCTTAACCTGCCCGAGATCTGACTACAAAGCTTACGTTTATTACTTTATAGTTTAGCAAAAGGTTTTTTAAAGGACATGTATGCAAAACAATAATATAAATCTGTGTAAGCATTGTGGAGTTTGGGTGGTGGACGCTTGCTAGTGGAAACAATTTTTATTGACCTCCCTAAAATCAGTATTACTAGAAAGAAAAAGACATTTCTGCCTCATGCCAAATAACATGGCCAATCTGAGGAGAGGCACTGCGTCTTAGCTGACTTTTCTTAGCGCTGAACAAATAATAGAGATTCCATGTGTGCTGCAGAAATTAATTAAATGCCAAAAGGGCCAAAGGAAAAAGTAAATGAGCAGGAGGAAACACCAGAGACAGGAAGAGCTCTGGGTCGTGACCTCTTGGGGATCAGTAAGCAGAGAAGGGACAAATTTACAGGGAGAACCACCTCCCCACCCCCCACCAGCTGGACCCTCAGGGACAAATTACTCTGCTTAATGAGTCTCTTCCCCCTCTCGTTTTGTAGTTGCAGTGATTGAAAATCTGCAAAAGGCCCTTCCCCTCCTTGCTTTTAGACGGAAGAAATCTCATCAGGCATGTATGAGAGTTTATAAATAAGACCTCCTGCACTGAAAGGGGTTGGGCAGGAAGATGTCCCGTTGAGCTCTTGTTGATGAAGCCTCTTGCCAACAAGGATGACTTGAGGAGTTATCAGCTGGGTTAATTATAGAAGAGCCAACTGCAGGCTTCCACCAATTGCCTGGGCAAGTTTGAAGAGCAGTTGTCTGGAGGTGCAGGCAGGCACTCCCACTGTGAGCTGCCCTCCTGGGCCAGGCAGAAGGTAGGCAGGCTTTGATCTAAAATTCTAGAAAACAGAACCTGCCTCCTTGCCCAGCCACCCTTTGGGTCAGCCCACTAGACAAGCCACAGTGCAGCTAGATTCAAACCCAGCTTTTGAATTCCCTGCTGGGGGTGATTTCTCTATCCCTGTTTTCATTATTTTTGCCTTATATTTTAGTTAGGGAGACACAGTTCATGATTCCACACAATATAATGAATTCTGTGGGAAGGAGGAGTATAAGTTCTAAGTCCTCTTCTCTGTATTCACTTATGTGAAGCCCAGAACATTGTACTTTGTAGATGAAGAATAATTATTAAATGAATAAATTGCAGTACAGAAATCAAGTCTTTTGGTGCTGTCAAGGATTGAAGTTTGGGTACCAATGGTCCCTCCTTATTTCAATGTGAAAGATGTTGGATAGGAACCTCCACTAATCAATACTGTGCTCAAACATATAGACTCATTTTCCAAAACCAAAACTCAACGGCTTCCTCTTTTCTCTTCCCTTAAGAAAATCCTCATGTGTCTAGCCCTCTGTTACATAAGCCTATATTTATAAGCTATTATTCTCCAATCTATATTTTCCCAGATCCCACCCAAGTCCAGGGATACCCAGGTAAAGACACTATCCAGGTGTGATGCCCGTGGTCTGAGGTATACATGGCTGGAATATAGTAGAGTCAGAGTTCCAGCTGGGAAGGAAATAGTGAGTCTAATGCAGAGGGCAACACGTGGATGGATGGAGAGAAAGAGAAAACAGAGCTGGCAACTGAGAGTGTCACATACAGACAGAGCTATACGCTAAGAACAAGTCAGACAGACCAGTTCTGGAATTTTTCCATGACCAGCAAGGGTGAGCTAGGCTAGTCCCTGTTCAGAGCATACCTGGCAGATAAGGATGCTGACTAGGAATTGAGGCCCAGATGAGCAGCATCCTCCAACCTACCTGTGGTAATGCCTATCTGCACGTTAAACCAGGCTGTGCTAGAACCTCTGGATTTCCTTTATGCCCTCTGCTTAAAATCTTTATTGAGCTCTCCCTAAATTCTGCTACCATTCTGTACAGAGGACACAGTCATGAACCCAGCAGATACAGCCCCTGCTCTCTCAGATAATTTCCTTGGGATCTGTTAAAACCTCGTATTCTTCACACTGGCCTGAAGAGTTCACTCATCACTACATTCCTTCATAAACCCACCTGTGTCCATTTTATTCCCTGACTCCCAATTTCCCCCTCCACAAACTTCCCACTCAGCCCCTCCACTCTTTAAGGCTTTACTGCCAAGCAATCCTGTAAAATGCTACTAGCTATTATTCTTTGCCTATTAGCTCCATAAGCCCTTTCTTTAGATGATATTTGATTGGATTTTCATCTTTTGTGTTATGCCTGCCTTGGCCTTTATCATCTGCCCCTCACTTCAGACAGCTGCTGCCGCTTTCCGATCTAAGAGTTCAGTTTTGGAAGGTCAAATTTTGTTCTCGTTCAAGAAGGCCACGTACAAACTCCAGCGGTAACCTGTCCTCCCCAGCCCTTCCTGTTCTCCCTCAAAGGTCACCACTACCACTCAATAGTTTATAAGCCAAATCACTCAAAGCCTCTGCAATGCTCTTTGACACTGCCATTTCTCCTTTGATCAATGTGTAAGGTCCTCCAGAATCTGGAAATGTATCTGATGTTTCCTTTACACCTGCCCAAGGATTGATGTTTTTATAAGAAAAAGGAACGGAACATTCAGAGAGAAGACTCATGCACAAGGAACAATGCCATGAGAAGACAGAGGCAAAAACTAGAGTGATGCAATTACAAGCCAAAGCACTCCAAGGATTGCCAGCAGCCACCAGAAGCCAGGAGAAAAACATGGAGCAGATTCTCCCTCAGAACCTCCAAAAGAAGCCAACCCTGCCAACACTTTGATTTCAGACTTTCACACTCCAAGAAATATGAGAAAATAAATTTATTTTGTGTTAAGCCACCTGTTTTGTGGTGATTTGTTACAACAGCCCTAGGAAACGAATACAGTATCTAATTCCCAATATCTAATAATGCAGGCTGTACCCACCACTTATGAGCAGTGTGACTTTGGCAGATCACATTATCTCCAACTCTAAAACGGGGATAGTGACGACAGCTCTCTCCAGAGCTGCCATGAGGACTCGACACAGTAAAGGTAGGAAAACACTTCATACTCTGTAAAGAGCAACATAAATATTAGTTACTGGAATTATAATATGACTTCACTTAGGAGGAAGGAATGAAGGATGAAAAGATAGAAGGGAGGGCAAAGAAAAAGAAGGGAGAAAAAGCAAATTAGTTTTTAGTGCTAAGGTGAAACACCATTTCTGTTAATCCCCTGAATATTTTTATTATTTTAGAAATATAGTACTTTATTCCACATAACTAATCTTCATTTAAAGACAGAGAGCCAACAAAAACACAAGATTAGGCATGACTCTCTAATGTCAAGAAGTTAAAAATTAATAGTTACATGTCTATTAAATATTTTTAGGTGCCATACACTATACTAAGCATTTTATCTACATCATCTTATTTAATTCTCACCATCTACGAGATACGGATTATATATCGTATAACCAGAAAACCAAAAATCCAAGAAGCTTCATAATTAGCCCAGTGTCACACTGTGAACCCAATTCTGCCTGACTTCCAAACCTGCATGCTGAACTTCTACCCATTACCACTTGGCTCTCACAACCAGCAAAGCCAGAAAACACACCTGCCCCCTGCCAGCGTCACCCCCAGCTGTGGCACTTGCACAACCCCTTCCATGGCCTCCCATGAGGACTCACTTCCTTCCCCAAAACCCCAAGTTCAGTGGCAGGTGTGTCACTGCCCCTCACTAATGTGCACTTCAAGGCTGTTATTAACCTGCTGGAATCTGAGCTACCGCCTCCTACTTGGGCAATTTTCCAACCATTTAGTGGCATAATCATCAGAGACGAGGACGTAAACATTTCCTCCCTGCAGCCTGGGAAGAGGGCCAGAGGACTTAACCTTGGTGAATTCCCTATGGGAAGCTGCTCTGTGGGCAACTCCGTAGAATCAGGCTTACCAGGTGGCAAAATTGAAGAGGTTGAAACCATTTTCTGGGCCCCTTTTCCCTGTCATGTCAATAGAACCTGTATCAAAAGTCAGCCAAGATCCAGCAATAAAAAGAAAAACAACACTGAGCACTCTAGCTAGCCCAGCAATTTTTAAACTTCAGCATACATCAGAATCACCTAAAGAGTTTGTTAACACAGATTTCTGGTTTAGAAGAGTTTCTAATGCTCCTTACATCTGGAGTTTTTAGTTCACTAGGTCTGGAATTGGGCTTAATAATTTGCATTTCTACTAAGTTTTCATGTGAAAGTGATGCTGCTGGTCCAGGGATAACAGTCTGGGCATCATCATCCTAAATAGGAGAAATTTCTTCAGCTTGTTCAGGTTCTAATGTAAAAGTAACTTTGCTCCTTAGCAATACAAAACAAGTATTTACGGCAAGTTAGAATGCTGTATAGAACCTGTGGCAAGGTACAATTGGAAAATCAAAGAAGTGGCCCCCAGAGTTTGTAGACAAAGACATGCCCTCTTTAGCATTTAATAATTCTACCATTGTGAGAAAGTTCATGGGCCCTGGTAGAGAAGGTGCATTTGATCAAAGCAAGAAACAAGGATACAGAAGTTAAGTAACTTTATTTAACTTAATAAGGAGTAAAGCCAGGGCTTAATCCCAAATGGTTAGATTCCAAACCCATCCTCTCAGCAGTACCATCTCCTGCCTCCCTAGGATTTTTCAAGTCAGCCTTGGCATATACTCATGGTTGTACTAAGATAATGGGCTGTCTCTCCCTCTCTATAATAGACTTGACCATGAAATATTTTAGATTTTGCATAAATACAAAGGATTTACATCTTTGAGTCCAGGTAAGAGTTTTATCTCTGGCTTATCTTTGGACTTCACTTTCCTTACCTGCAAAACAAGAAGTTTAATATTGCAACTTTATCTTAGCTAAGAATTTTTATGAATATACTTCTCAGGTGTTTCATATGTACCCTGCCCCCCACCCCCCAAAAATCTTAGATTCCCCGTTGATATTTACAATGCTTCCAAATGTTATGAAAGCACTTTACATTTAATTCTTGCTGTGCCATATTCAGTAACAGTGACAAACTACAAAATAAAAAAGCACTATTTTTCCTGCAGTTTTCAATTGCATTAATTATCTTTCTCTAAAAGCTCCAGTAGTTTTTCTATATTTGAACTTCAGATAATTTATACTTTTTTCTTTTTTTATATGCTACATATTTTAGAGCACTAAATCCATTAGGTCTCTAGACTGCCACA
This sequence comes from Eulemur rufifrons, assembly GCF_041146395.1. Classification (NCBI taxonomy): domain Eukaryota; kingdom Metazoa; phylum Chordata; class Mammalia; order Primates; family Lemuridae; genus Eulemur; species Eulemur rufifrons. Next base: position 18,552,522 of record NC_090987.1, read on the forward strand.
AAAGACCTTCCCCACCTAATGAGCTAAACTTAATGAAACAATGACACATTTTATTCTATGGGCTGTAAATAGTTGCTAGTATTAATAAGAGCTCAGATGTCTCTACTCAATAAGACTTAAGACAAATTCAGATGGTGACATTTTCTTCCGTAATTCTCTTATTTCTGTACCCATTTAAGTGATTTCCAGAGCCTGCTAAATGTCACCTAAGTTACCTAAAGCTTGAGGAACTATTTTGAAGGGATTTTTTAAAATGCAATTATACCTCTATTTGACAACACCATCTGCTGCCAGCATCTCACTTTGTCAGCTTCCGGTTTGATTAACTCCTCCATCACTGCAATTATCTGAAGGCCGACAGCACTTTGTAACACATAGCAATGAGATTACAAAAAATAGGGACACATATACCCTTTCATGGGTCAAAATTACCACGGAACCCAATTATAACAAGTCCAATATTTCTGTTTCTAATATAAGAAGCTACCAATTTAGATAGCCATTATTTATAACTATGACATGATTTTACTTCTGCATTTTCTGGGGAGCCTGATGTATTTGTTTAAGAATGCCTCAGTGAAGTACCATTCATTTTTGTGAGAGAAATATCAATAAAAATTTCTCTCACTTACGTTTACAACATTGGGAAGCATGACAGACGACCACAACATCACCCTGACAATGAAGAGAGTGAATTCTCACTACTTCATGAAGGAGAGAGAATACCTGAAGTATTGTTTTCCCCAAAACACTCTCCAGACCAATGGATTTCTGAATCTTCATCCAATCAGGAGGGTTAGGAGTGGTGCCAGGGCTTAAGATCAGAATATTAAATAATGTAGATCTGTAATGAAGTTATTGTCCCTTAAGTAACTCTAATTAACGAGCTCACATTTTTTTAAGTGCAAATAATAGCGAAACACCATAATAACTCATGAAGAATTTCAGGAATCAAGATTAACTTTTAGACATAATTTGAGACCATACACTGAGAGGTCAGTACTAAGACATGACTTTGAGACTCATCAGCAGGCTTAATTCCAAAAGAAATTAATTCATCTGTTTTAAAAAGCTGTAGGAGAAGCATGGCTTCACCAGGAAAGTTTAAGCTGCCCTAAGATGGATGTCAGATCCTGGGACACCTCTGACCTTGGTATAGAACCAAGGACTGCCTTGGGACAAACGACAGATAAAGTCTACATTTCTGAGATAATTACATATCTTTCATTTAAACAGAAGAATCATGACAAGAATATCCTAAGAGATGAGAGGACTCTGAGAAATAGTTCAATTATTTGAATTTGAAAACTATTCCCAAGGGTTCTCAAATTATTCACTGCTTTGGTCTCTCAGTCTGCTCCCGGAAGGCACTGATTATGGAGAAATGGACACCAACAATGAGGACCCCTTGGTACTACAAAAATTCATCACTGTGAAGCTGGTAGAAGCGCCAAGTTATCCAGTGGGACCCCATTGGTGAGTCAGACACAAGACAGGAAGGAGCCTCCCAGGCAGAAAAGATTAAAACTCCTTTCTCCAAGATTATAGGACACTAACTACACTGGCCATTCAAAGCCTAAATGACCCATCCTAGCAAAGAGAGCTAAAAATTGTTTGAATTTTCTTAGACCTTCTAAAAACTTAAGCTAACTGGGAATTCTCAGTGGTGCTATTTTCTTCTACCCACTTCCTATCTTGCTTAAACATGGCTAAAGCTCCTGTCTATATCCTGTTTGAGGCAATGGAGGATCTTGGCCACCTCTTGCCCAAAGTTTACCTAAAATTACAGCCCACTAAAATGTGACCTCCAGGTATAGTTGGCTACCTCCTTTGTGATCACTGGGAATCTCCTGCATCACCAGTAAGTGATTGGGGCTAATCAGCTCTGGGTTTAAATCCAAGCCCCACCACATGACTGACCACGTGACCTTCATCTTCCTGAGGCTGTTTTCTCAACTATAATATTCAACAAAGGCACACAATCTGTGAGCTTTGATTAGATTTTGGTTTTAAAAAACAAAACCATAAGGGGACATTTTGGGGCCAATTGTGGAAATTTGAATATAGACTGCATATTAGATGATATTGAGATAGTATTGTTAATTTCCTTGAAGTGTGATAATGGTAACATAGTTAGTTGCGGTAATGTTCCTGTTTTTAGGACATGTACCAGACATGTTTAGGGGTAAAGTACCATAATATCTAAATATTCTTTTAAATGGTTCAGCAAAAGAATACATAATTTGTGGATAAGGAAAGTGAGGGAAAGAGAGAAAGAGAGAGACTGACAAAATATTAAAAAGTGTTGATGTTAACAATTGTTGAACCTGTTTCTGGGGTACACAGATGATAATTATGAGAAACTGCACTAATCTTTTCCAGAAAACATCATGACTTAAACATTAGCCTCATTAGGCTAAGAATCTACCACTGACAGCCTGCACACTACAAACTGTTGACCTTATACCTCAAAATGTGTATCCCAAAGAAATACACTAAAATACATGACTAAAATTAAAGCCAGGCCATGCTGAGCCTTCATAAGCAAAAATGTTAAATGTGGACTCAGTAATTCCTCTTCATACAGATCTAAATTTACTTGCTAAAATGGTGTAGAGCTTCAGCTTTTCTAACAACTTCTGGATGTTCAGTCTATTCAGCAGCCTAATACCCAAGTGATTAGAGAAATTTATTAGAAAAATAGCTATCATTTATACCTAACTAGATTTCTTAAAAATGTATAATCTAGTACAGAAAAGGGAGAGAACTGAGAGAAAGATTAAAATTTGTACATATAATAGTCCTTTTAAATATAACATAACATATTCAGCTTCAATAATGCAATATAGGTATTTCAACATTTCATGAATGATTCATATTTTGACCTTTCAGAATACTACATAATTGTGTATCTAGAAGACATTTTGAGGTATCCTGAGACCCTGAAGAAAATATTGCTCATGTTCATTTGGTATTGGCCTGCCCCCAAGAATGCTAACTCTACGCCAATCTTAAGAAATGTATATTTGATCTAACCCAGATAGAATACTAGGACACACCATCTTCCTTGAGATGCTAGATAGATGGATTCACAAAATGTCAATACCATCTATAGTTGACATCCTTCTAGTCCCCTCTAGGGATATTTGATCCTTCCTAAGATTTTTCAGGGCATAACTATTGCTGCATTATGGTGGTATTTTTTCAATCTAACCACTACTGTAACTAATTTGTGTACAAAAACACAAACATATAATTGATCAAAAGAATATAACAAGGTCTTTAAATACTTTAAAGGCTAATTTATAACTGTCCCTATTTGTACTTTTTCTATACATACAATTATACTTCACCATTTATGTGGATTTCTTCTGTAGAGTTATGATAGTCATGTCACCCCAGTGAGACAAAGAATCTTATCCACCATAGTTCAGTGGTATTCTGGTAAACTAGCACCAAAAAATACCACTCATATTTGTAGTTTACATCAATTTTTGTGTTGCACATATATCCATTATGGCCAATTTCAAGTTACTAACATTTTAACCACCAGCTCACAAAATTCCTGAATTGCTTTTTTCCAAGCTGATACAAATCATCTCTGGAACTCACCAGTCCTGAGTCTACTTTTTCTGAATTAGTACAGAACAAAGCCATATAATTCAGGAGCCATTATTAAATATGAAAGTCCTGTTTTAAGTCTGTCTACGATGCATGGGAAGACACAGGCATCTCAATTTATTTCCATTTACTCATTCATTCACTCAACAAATATTTACTGAGTCTCTGGGTCTCAATATAATCAGCACTTGTAAGCAGCACAGAATCCCTGTGAATCATGAGAAAATCTGTCATAAAGAATTATTTTTTTCTCTCCTCTGTCAAGTTCCATATATGAAGATTAAATATTTAAGTACCTTCAGTCTTATTTTATCATCTATAAAATGAAATAGGTGTGTATCTATATCTATCTACGTACAATAGATACAATAATTATTGAAAGATAAAAATAAACTTGAAGAATACATATTTTCAAAATGTGTCCCAACATATCTCATGCTACAAACTTGTCTACAATATGATCTTTCCCCTCAAGATCTCATCTTCAACAGGCAGGGTCTTTGTCCTCTTCCCATAATTCTGAATAGACATGTGAGCTGCTTGGAACAATAGAGTATAGTGGAAGTGATACCATACTGTAGTCTCTGACTGGGTTTTTATTCTTTCACTACCCCTTATACTTATCAACTTAGGTGTTTGAATATGTAAGATATTCTAATGATTATATTGATAAGTGGCTAAAAGATAGAGAAATCCCTTTTACAAGATTCCGAATGAGTATCCAGCAAGTACTGCAATAACTCTATTCCAAAGGAAAGGTTTGACACAGTTTGAGAGTGCTAGTCCTTTGAGGTTTAGAGCTTCATAAGGACAAGATGGTACATGCCATGTTCACCATTGTATCCCTAGGATTTAGCATTATGTCTGACAGTTAGCAGGCACCTGGGATATAATGGTGAATAAATGAGTGAATACATTGACTCAGGAAGCACATTTCAACAGAATAGATCTGCACAGCCCTTGATGAGAGTAAGCCTTTATTCTAGCTCACTCACTCACTGGGAGCTCTCCTTGGTACTGAAACCTAAATCTCACCTGCAGTACAGATCATTATCATTATGGCAATTTTTATAATTTATAGTTTGTGAGGTTGGTCATTTCAATGACCTTCTGAGGAATTATATGCTCATTTAGAAACTGGTCCATTATAACTCTAAAATGTAATTTTATTGTCTAAGTCCACATACCTAGTAGGATAAGGCTAGGACTCAAATCTAGTATGTTCTACTCAACTGTAATGTTCTGTCCACCTACTTAATTCCAACTAGTTTCAATTACTACTATATCTGCTCACCAACTAATGATATAACTCAATTTGACTATGAGCGACTTTTTGGCCCTGTGTTCAAAAGCCACTGGACAAAAGTTAACATTCTTGAACAGGCTTTTCTCAATTGAATTTTAGAAATGTTGCACTACCTGTGCTGCTGTATCCTCAGGCAAATAAAGCAAGGAGAAGTCTGGCTACTTGTTCTTCCCTCTGGACCAGTGATTATATCTGCCCATAGGATTAAAGGAAAAGGAGTCAGTGAGTACGTACTTAACTCCAACTTAAGGATACACGGAACAGGTGGGTTTCCCCCAGCCCCACATAAGTGGGACTATGGGATTCTTATTGCAGAGAAGCTCTGTGCTATTGCCAATCCACCCAACCTAATGCAACTGTGAATATGTAAGGGAGACTGACTAACTAGGTGACATTTTTCCCCTCACCTAGGAGATAAAGAAAGGCTAGCAACTGGTTGAAAACAGTGTAACCTTCAAACAAGAGGACCAATGGCTACAAAACAGAATATCTATAGTGTACTTACCATCAACCAAAAGAACATTAGGTATGTCTAAGTCTCAGTTTTATGGTTACCCTTTGTCTTCTTTAGGGAAAGTACTATGCTATCATACTCAGGCAAGTGAATAAAATGTCTCTAATATTTGGATATTTTCTATGTTTTGGGTAGTATGTTTTAAATCATAAAAGGAAAAAAATCCTTGACCCTTCACCAAAGAGTCATGCCCTTATTTAGCCAATTCTATTCCTCTGCCTGAAATGTAAAGGAAGTATCTGCTATCGTTGCTTCATGAAAAGGCATTTAAACAAAAAAAGAATAATATATCTTTTATTCAGACTTGCTTTTTCTATTTATACCACCCCTAAGCTACCATCCTGGTCAGGAATTTACACCTATATCCATCAACTTTACCAGAAGTGTTCCAAAATCATAAATCAAGTGCTAATCTTTCTCCTATTTTAAAAGTATCTTGAAACTTTAGTGTACTGAGATAGTAAGAATTGTACAGAATGCTAGAAACCCAAGTAGAAGAGGAGAAGAAATACCAAAGGAAATACAACACAGACTCTGTAAGATGTGAAGAAATTAAAGGCACCAACAAGAGTAAGTGTTACCATTTAATGAATACTTACTGTGTATGGGCTCTTTGCCCAGGACGATGCATTATCTCATTTATCCTCACACCAAATCTACAAGGTAGTTTTGTTAATAATTCTATCTTCAATTAAAGAAACTGAAAAACAGAGAGGTTAAATAACTTGCCCCATTTTCTACAATCTAATAAAAGAGAGATAAGTTTCAGAACCAGGAAATCTAATTCTAAATTCTGTGCCCTTCACCAGTAAGCCTAGCCATAACGAAGAAATACAAAATTCAAGTTTCCAATACAGATAACTGACAACTGTCTACCTCTTTTCGCTTTTTGATTCATCCAAGTAGAATTTAATTCTAAACCTTAATTATTTTCTTGTTTTACATATGTATTATCTATCTATGAAGACTAATTGGTTTGGAAAAATAAAAGGTCCAGGATTATTCTTTACCCCATTGATATCTACAACCATCTATGGCTTCTGGTGGGTACTTGATAAATTTTTATTCAATTAAAATCTTAACCAGCTTTGAATCTAAGTATTTTAATTCTAACTTTTAGAACTAGGACAGACTCAGAATCTTGAATTCAAAATGTTTGATCTTGGAAAAACCTGAGAGAATAACTAGTCACAGGAAGAAGATATCACTTGTTCAAGGTCACAGAACCAGTTAGTGGTAAGACCAGAAAAATCACTGGGGGATCGGGCTGCTTTAGCAGGAGGTGAACAATTTCTCTTCCTGCAGACAATGAAAAGAGGGTTGGGAAGACATCGGAGCAAAGAAGTAGGGAAGGAAGTAAGTGGCTTCAACTGGGAGCACTTGAGGAGAGAGAAAATGAGGACCTGGGAGAAACGTCTGAAAACCGGCATGTCCCCGTCATGGAAGCAGTAAAGTAGCACGAGGAAATGACAAGCTAATGGGAGCCCTGGTGGGAAGCAGCTGGTGTACATTCTCTCCTGAACTGTAGCATAACTGATCATTGCCATTCCTGTCAGAAGGGTCTAGTGTATTCAGACAGTAGCAGTCCCCAGATTTCTACTGCCCTAAACAGGGGTAGAGTGTGTCCCAAGCAAAGTTGAACCAACAAAGATGGCTGAGAGAGGAGCTGGGAAGGACAGAATAGATTCTGACATGGATTCCAGAGAGAGATAAAAAACACTGCGTGGATTTCACAGGAAAGCAGGTATCTGCTTATCACAGATAAGAATCTTCTAACAGCTGAAGTGTGCATCACTACAAGGAGTTGCCCTGAAGAGCTGAATGACTTCCTAGGCACGTGGAGCATTTCAACAGAGGCTGGATGTCAGGAATGTGGTGAAACAAATTTTGATATCAAGTAAGTCGCTGGATTACACGTATGTTAAAATCCTTTCAAATCCACAGATTCTAATATTTTAAATTAGCTCATATTATAATGCATATCACAAAGTTATTCAGGAAAATGCCACCCCATGCTCTTGAACCCAAAGCAAAGTTCCAAACGAGAATCACATTAGACCACAGGCTAAAGACAATAACACATCTTACATCTGGATATAGTCCTTGACAGTTTATATATGCAGCACCTTCCCTTCTAGAATCTCATATGACCCTAAGGAACCCTAAGGAAAACAAGGTAGAGGCATTATTTCCCATTAGATAGAAAGAAATGGAGATCATTCAGTTAGCTAGTGGTTATGAAATTCCCATAACATGGTAGGCACTTTTCTAGGCCCTGGGAATACAGAATTGAAAAAGAAAAGTCCTAGACTCTGCTTGGTGGAGCTTATGTTCTTGTGGAGACAACAAAAAAAGTAAGTACATATTACACATCCTGAGGGACTGAATGTTACAGATAAAAATGATTTAGGGGCAGAAAATGAAGACTAATGATGTAGAAGGTGCTATTTTATACAGGGTAGTAAGGAAGACTCGAGACCTTTAGGAAACAATGGAGCAAGACCTATGGCTGCCTGGAAAAGAGTACTAAAGACAGAAGAAATAAGTGCAAAGCCCTGAAATGAAGGCATTTTGGGCATTTTCAAAGAATAGAAATGAGGTGAGCATGGCTAGACCGGAGTGAATAAGGGAGAGAAAGAGGAGGTAGGAGAGAAGATCAGATCATGTGGGGTACTGCAAACTGTTCAATGGACTTTGGTTTTTGCTCTGGGTGAGGTAAAAAGCCATGACAGGGCTCAGAGCATAGAAGCTCATGATGGCTTGGAATAGGCCAGCAGTGGCGGAGGTGGTGAGAAGCAGTGAGATTCTGAATCTATTTTGGAGGTAAGTCACTAAAATTGATGCTAGATGAATAAACACTTTAATGCAAGTCTTTTGGTTCCAATCAAAGTTATGCAACATCCTAAATTCATTGACCTTGGGCAAGTCACTTCACTTTGTGTCATCTTCATTTTAAAATTGCAACACCCATAACACTTGCAAAATTAGTGCAGCACTATTGTAGCTTAACACATTTTAAGTTCCAGCTATAGAGACTCTTCTTCTATAGCATGAGGATCAAGACATTGGGGTTGTTTTGATACACAGGGCCTGGTCCTTCAAGATTTATGAAGTCCTGAATGTTTAGAAAGGTTAACATTTCCCACCTTTGCTCGCCTAACACTGAGAGGCACGCAATTACACACAGAGCTCACTACATGCCCTTGGCATTGTGGTTGCCCACTTTTGTCTAAATGTGTGTCTGAAATATTCTCAGGACTCCTGGGAGGTAAATTGGCTCACAGAGAGACTGAGGCAATGAGACATGAAAGGCTCGCCTGTGGTCACTGAGATCTTGGTGGGAAATGGTTTTAGTCTCATGTTCAACACTAGTCACTCAGCAGCTTTTTTCCTAAAATGCTACACAAAAATATTCATGGAGAGGGCCAGATGGATTCATCGACATTGACATTTTTGGGTTTAAATGTAACCGAGAGACAGTTTACACATTCCACAAAATGAGGGGGCATTGGACTTGACAATCATCAAATGCTTTGCTGGTGGCAGTTTGCTTCCTATGCAATTAGAAATTGTTTTTATTGTTGCAAGCGAGATTTACAATCTGTACTTCTGAATACAGTTTCAAAAAATTATGCAGGCCCGAAAGCAATTTAGAGCTCATGTTAGCAAACTGGTAGGTGGAGTTTTTCACTGAGTGGTTAACTGTCTCTTCTAGCCCCTTCTGTGAAAGCTTCTCAGGAGAATATATTTTCAATAGAACCTTTAGGCACACTACACATTAACTGAAATTTGTGCTCAATTCACTCCCTCCCGTCTGCCCTTTCTGTGTCTCATCTTCGCTACAGGGTTCTTTCAGGATTCCTGGGTTGCCGTCACTCCAGGATAAGCAACCCCCAAACATGTGCAAGAAATGTCTTTCTTCGGTGCATTTAGGAGTCTTGACAAAGCAACTATGAGCCAAAAACAATAAACCTTACATAGTGGGTATGTAGGCTGAATATCATTTCCCAAAATTCACATCCACTTGGAACCTGAGATGGTGACCTTATTTGGAAATAAGGTCTTTGCAGATGTAATCAGTTAAGGATCTCAAGATAAAATCATCCTCGATTATGAATGGTCCCCAAATCCAAAGACTGGTGTCCTTAATAGAAGAGGAGAGGAGACAGAATAAAGCCACATAAAGACGGAGGCAGACACTGGAATGACACTGGCATACGCCAAGCAACACCTGGCGCTACCACAGCTGGAAGATGCAGGAAGGATTCTTCCCTAGACTTTTCAGAGGCAGCATGGCCTTGCCAACACCTTGATTTTGGACTTCTGTCTCCCAGAACTAAAAGGGAGTAAGTTTTTGTAGTTTTAAGTCCCTGATAATTTCTTATGGAAGCCCTATAAAATAAATATAGTTAGATTTGAGGCATGATGACACTTGCATAAGGAAGAAAGGTATGGGCAGGTGACCTTCACTGAGCCCATCAAATCCCACCACTGTGGAGAACTACTTAGATGCCTATATTCAGTAACACACCAAGTTCTGATTAATGGTACAGTGGCTGTTGGCAAAATGCCCACAGAGACTGAATCCTAGCCCATCACTTCCTAAATGCAGGGCTTTGAGCAAACAACATCTGTATTCCCTAGTTTCTTCATCTGTAAAATGGGCTTAATACCATAACCTCCTTTAAAGAGGCATTGTGATGATTAAGTGAGGATTGTGTGTTAAACGCTTAGAACTATGGCTAGTACATAGTGCTCAATAAATGTCAGATTTTTTTATTATTAGAAGAAGCTAAGCACTCACCTTCTGAATACTAGTTTTACCTCTAGAATCATCTTATTTGAAATGAAACATTGGGTTTATCATATATGTATTCTTTTGCCTTAAAGAAGTGGAATCCTACTCTATGTTCCCTTCAAAGCATAATCACTAAAAGAAAAAGACAATAAACAAGGGAGAAATTCCCTGACAGTAGAATCTAGAACCTCCAGATTGGCTAAATAAGGGATCTTAGCTCCCTATCCAGGAGGCATGTGGCCACCCTGATGATCCTCTGTATATATTACAAGTCAATATTCAAAGCAAGCAGTAGCTCAACATTTAAGTGGGCACAGAGAGCTTCAGTTCTATAATGTTTAATCTCTTTAAAGAAATAAGTGAAGCAAATATGAATGCTAATATTTGACAGCACATGTGACTGTTGTATGTTCCTGTCTGTCAGAAGTATTGTTTTACATGTATTCTTCGAAATAATGATCTAAATAAAATTTTAAAAACAACAACAAATATAAGTGAACCAACATGAATCAGGATATAAACACTGAGTCATAGAAAACTCTGAGGTCAAAATTCTAAGTAGGCAGTCAGGAAAAGGAACATAGAAATGGATTGAGCAGGAAAAAAGTAGGCAAGCAAAGAAAGATCCTATACCAGTGCCATGATTACCTTTGATTTCCCAGGGAGAAAGTTGTCACTAGCATCTTTCTAGGACAGAGACCACTCACAGAATGGGACCTTTTAAAGAGACAATCAGGAAAGGGATGGACTATAGGCTTTTGTTTTCAGGGAGTATGTCTTGTTCACTGTGACACAGTTTTGAGGACATAGTTCTATATAAATGTTTCTTGAATTGAAATGATGAGTGCCTATGAGAGTATACAGCAAAGTGAGACTCTAACATGGAGCCTGACAATATTGACTCTAACCAATGCCTCACCGCATTGTTCAAAAGCAAAAGCTTTCACTCCTGCTGTTCTATAGTGAGTTAGGCTGGCTGCCATTGGAGTTTTGTAGCAGAATGGCACACAATCACATTGTCGGCTCCTAGGCCTTTAAAACAATCTTCTGCCCCCAGTCACCATACTTGAGATCACACTGAACAGTTGTTTGGGTTCCTGCTGTTACTTCTCAGAGTAACAGTTCTGCAGAGTCTTGGGGAGTGAGACACATGGCCTTAGGGCAGGGCACCTGACCGCAGCCAGGGCTCTAACTAGCGGAAATCCTTTCTTGCCATATCCTATTAAGCATAACTTATAAGCAATGCTATTGAAATTGCTCCAGAGCCCAGATGGGATGTCTGCAGCCAGCAAAAACCTCCATCCCCAGGACTCAGCCAACAGCCTTGGGCCTGGCAGCATGCATAGTTCTTCACTCAGCAAGCCTAACCACGTGAAATCCATGCATATACTGATAATCAGCTTCTCTTTGCTCTGCAGCAGGAAAGAGAAGTGTTTCCCTCTTCTCTCTTCCATACACTGTAACTATTTTCTATATGTAAAGCTGCGCTGGTGGTCACTTGAGTCGTAGTTCACTGCATGAAATTCTGGGCCAATAAATTCATAGTAAGGAGCCTTTTATCCTATTAACTTCCTGCCACCTGGACTTGCAGTTGTCCAGGATCTGAGAATCTATAGGCAACTGGACACCATCAGGGTATCACATCCCTTTGGTCTTGTACAAAACAGGGCCTGGGAAGCTGGTTATCCCTGTGGATCCCCCAGGGGGCCATGTAGAGCCCAGGGATGCTGCTCCCAGGCTAGAACATGGGCAAGATGAAAAGAGATTTTCATTCATGGCAGGGAGTGGCTGATCCCACTGCCCCTACGGCTTTAGTGGCTTCCTTATCTTAGTTCATCTTTTCCTAAAACTTGGCGCAGATCTGATTGGCCTTCAGATTCCTGGGTCCCTAAGAATTCAAGGTAAGGTATTAATATGTGACCAGACCTCCCTACTAGACGGATGGCTTGAGCAAACTTTCTCAGAGTAATGAATAACTCATTGGCAGTTCTGCCCAGGCCACTGCTGAGGCTTGGGGAACTACAGCTACAGAGCCATCCTTGTAAGCAGGGAGGTTTACTCTTCTTGAGTCAAGTTTGTAACCAGCCCAGAGCATCCTTCGACAGGACTGCCCAGGGCCATCCGCTTTCCACTTGATATGCAACCCCAGATCCACACACTTGCCTTCTGCTTTGCCATAGCCGGGACCAAATGACACTTCTCTCCCTCTCAGGAAGCTCTCCGATCACTCTCCCCCACTCCCAGCCACTTCAGTGCCATCCCTCAAGGCTCAGAAAAGTGAGGACAGCTTGTCAAGGTTTCAGAATTTTCACTCCTGTAACACTCTCACTGTACCATGATGAGCTGGTTATGAGTAGTTTATCTGTTCATTAAAGCAGCTTCAATGATCCTTTTGGGGCAGGAGAGGAAGGGGAACACTCATAGTTATAAAATTTGAGTGTATACTGCATTGTTAAAATGTGCTTCTTACATCTGACCCCTGTTTCAAAACTAGAGTGCCTTTGCCAGAGGTGTTGACATGTTGATTCTCATTTGAGTGTCTGCCGGACAAAGTGTGAGTTTCCCCCTGTGCTGTCTTTTTTTGTTTTTTGTTTTTTTTTATTTCAGAATATGACAAGGGTACAAGTGTTTTGGTTACATGGATTACTTCTGTACTGCTAGAGATGTATTCTTTGTGAGACCAGGGAGGGGAGATGTTGGTTGATTTATACTATGCCAGTACATATTGGCACTCAAACGTGATAGACAAAGAGTAATTACATTAAAGAATAAAGCAATAGCCTGATGACTCTAGGTTGATATACAGAGCCAGATTTTGGCTGCAGTTTGTTTTTGTTTATGGGTTTGTTTTGGTTTGAATAGGTGGATCCTAGGGCAAAACTGTACTAAATAAAAAGTTTTTTAAGTTAGGGAGGAAAAAAGGCTGCAGAATTGAGCCTGACTGCCACTGGAGCTTGTCTGCCAGAAGGCGGAGTCAAAGCTGTTCTCCTATGCTGCCCCCCTACTGAGAAGACATCCAAAAATAGTTACTCCGTGAGGGTCCCGCAGCGCCCCAGATGCCCTTGCAGCTGTACTTCATCAAAATACCATGACCAGCCGTGATGTTTCTCCCTGCGAAGAAAGGATCACTTCTGCATCCCTTCTTCCAATTCCAGGGAAACACATTCCTCTAACTTCAACTTCAGCAGTTCCCTGCATCACCACTTAGGCAGCCCCCAGCCAGGGGATACTGGCATAGCCCTTATTAGACTTTGGCATTTTTTTGACAACTTTGGTCAGAGGATTCTCTGGGCCAGACAAATCTTAAATGCACCAAGCTTTCCATGATAAGGGGACATTCTGATACATGTTCATGGTCACAGCAGCCAGGCAAATCCAGGCTTGGGCCAGCTGTTCCTCCAAATGCACAGCTGGCTCACGGCCGCAGTTTATCTGCTGGGATCCGAGAAGAGCAGTGTGTATGAGACAGAAAGAGGAGATTCACTCCTCAGCGTGGGGCGGCAGGTTACTCACATTCTGACCCTGCCCTATGGTGTGAGCTCCCTCCCGGCACGTGTGCAGGGGAAACAAGCACACAATCACCTGAGGTTCACAGGCCAGCACTGCCAGGCATCTTGACACCCGCGGTAACCGATGCTGATTAAAAACACAGCCTCTGGAGGTAGGGCAAGAGAGGAAGAACATGAGAGATAGAAATGGGTGAGTGGAAGAGGGAAGTAAGAGGAGGAGTAGCAGAGAGAAAAACTTTTCAACACTGTTCAACCTGCTTTTCTGGTCCGTCCCTGACCACACTGTAGGCTAAGGCATCCCCCACCTAGAAATGTGCCTGGGGGAAATAAATACCAAGTTACAATTACTTACTCTGTTAACTCGCCCACTCAACATCTGCATTTTAACCCATAGGTGAGCCTTGTTTTCTCACCAATATTTGTGGTAATCGATAATCTTTATAGTTAGCACTTTCACAGGCATTATCCCATCATGTCCTTACAACAACCTTGTGGGGCACATAGAACAACAGTTGTCTCCACTCTAAAGATGCAGATCCTGGGACTCGGAGACGTAAGTTCTCCCCCAAGATCACAGAGCAGTGGCCCAGTGAGACAAAAAGCCCAGGTTTTCTGGCCCGAGTTGGACCAGTGTGCATGATGCTTATAGAGAGAGAGGGGAACCCACTTGAATCCATGCAGGAGTCCTCCGGGAATTACTGGGGCACTCAAGATGTGGTCCTCAGTTGCTGCCATTTATCTCATTTCTTTGGCTTAGACCATGAAGGTTCCAACTCAATCACTCGTCACCTTGGAAAGGGGAGGACAAGGGGAAGCAGCCATCTCTTCAGCCCTCACCTTCTAACGCTGATTGCTGTAGCAGAGGAGCTATGTGGTCACCTGGATAGCTCAAAGAGCCTAGAGAAATACATTTCTTTTTATCAAGGTCTTGGCTAAAGACAAGATGGGTGTTTCCAAGGGATTACACTGGAGCTATAGCTAAGATGAACGATCCCCAAGATGGGAGCCCAGGGCAGGGCCCTGTCCAGATGGAGGATAAATGCCACGGTGGAACCTCAGGGTTCTGCCTCCAATCTGTGAGCAGCCACGTTGGGGAGAGGATCAGAGCACACCCGAGTCCTTCCTTCCCCCCATCCTAGGGCCATGAGCATGTGTTCACCAAATGTCACACTACTATAATTAATTATATTGTTTGCTACTTATATTCATGTGTGATATGAATGTTTACTATCTTACAGAAGTGGCACCAAAGAAACAAGAGAGTTTAAATGACTTGTTCAGGTTTATTCAGCATGTCCAGTGGCATTACAGATAAGAACTTTTGTTCTTATAAACTTAATACCATATTGTTTATATTATTATATTATCTTCCCAATGATGCAACACATTTGACGACATAGGTCATATCTATCATAGGTCGTATCTATCATAGGTCATATCTATCTGCACCCTGCTGCCTTGGGAGTTATGAGACAAAGAGCTGTCACTGGAGTCAGAGTAATGGGACTTCAGTCAGTTGTGTGTCCATGGGCCAAGCACGTCTGCCTGTGGACCCCACCTCCATCATGTCGAAAATGATTGGACTCAATTTCAAAGGCCCCTTCCAGCTCCAACATTTGATGACCCCATGGTACGTTGTTCCTTTACTCCCACCTGTCTGCAGAGCACAGCAAGAAACAAGTCTCCTTTCCCAGTAACCACTCACATGCCCCGGCGTGGGCAGCCCACCCCAGTGCTTCAGCGGATGCCAGGGAAAGTTGCCGCTGGGAGAGGCAACATCTGCCTCAGCTTTCCTGCTCCCCTCTCCTCCCCGCCACCTTCCCCACCCACACCTGTCTCCAGGCCGCAGCTTCCCGGGTCACAGTAGGAAACTCCCACCTACCAGCTGGGTTGGTTTTATTTTTGAGAAAAGAGAACAGCTGGGTGATTTTAAGAATGGCACTTAAGATCCACTTAACTAGTCGACTCCAGTTGCCAGGGCCCTGAAGCTGCATTTAAGGACAGGAACTGTGGATGTGACAGGAAAGTAGAGACCCAGATGCTTTGTCCTCCCCCGGCAGGAGAGACTGTATACTTCATGAGATTTTCCCAAAGAACTTCTGCTGGGCTGCTTTGGTCTTATTCTTCTCTTTTATAAAGGGTATTCACTAGTGTCTGGTCTTTTGAGCCTTTTGACTTATGGACCAAAGAGGGTCACAGCAAGTTAACAAATTAGACATGTTCTACCTGGCCAGACCATCAAAACCTAATTTTACTTGCTCTCAGCCTAACCCATCCCCAGATCCTGATATGTATGTAAATGATGGAAAGTCCTGTTCAAATTCATAAAATATTTTACAGCAGAGTAAAACAGATCTAATAGATCCATTTCTCATTAAAAAGGTCAATGCCGGGAACATCTGATGCTATATAACTGTCTGATTCCATTTAGCAGGTCAAGCCTGACTAATCCTATCTTCTCCGGGGTGAATTCATTGCCCCTGGAAAAAAAAAAAATCCCGAAAGCTGGCATATTATGTACTCTAAACCTATATATATGTATTTTTAAACAGAACATTACTACAATGTCAGTCAAACCCAACTCATCCAGTAAACAAAACTGAGGAAAAATCCCACACCACAAATTAACATTTAGAAGCCATAAGCAATGAAGTCTAAATCCTATTTGAAATGGGACAGTGTCTTCAACCAAAGAGCAGAGTCAGAAAAGATACTTGGAAGCACATCTGTTCAAAGTTCACATATTCTGAGTCCATAGCTGCTATTGTTGGGAAATAGGAAAATCTGCTTTTCCAAACTTTCCCTGGAATGAATTGGTTAAGACAATACTATACAACGCAAAGAACACCAGACCCTGAATCAGAACTTGTCTATTTTCAGTTCTGTGTCTTGCTCACTGTGTGACCCTGGGAAAAACCTCTTCTCCTCTCTGGACCCCAATTACTTCATCTATCATGTGAGGGTTTTAAACTTGTCTTTTTTTATTGCATCCAGCAATATTATTCTTTGGCTCTACATCGAAGTGCGTTAATTATGTAGACATCCTTTTAACATGGGCCCTAAGTATCTAGGTCTCTAGTCCCAAAGTCACATGCACACTCACCTAGTTAACCCCAAGGTCACCTTTGATGGTCTCTCATTTTAGAGTGCTGCTTTGAAAAAAATGCAGATATTTCTCCCTGTAGGCATTTTTTATGTGTAATTCTCAGTGTTTCTCTGGGTAAACTGTAACACCCAGTACAGGATTCCTTATGTGTGTTCCCCAAATATCTCCAGTTTTCCTCCTGGGCATACATAGGATTACATGTCTCTGCCCTCTTAGGATTAGGCATGATCTTATGAGATGCTTTAGCCAATGAAATGTGGGAAGTGACAGAGCTAGCCCATTATTTTCTACATTTTTTCCTCTTTGCCACAGCTGCCGACCACATTATAGACAGTGACTGCTCCATTGCCCTGGGTCCAAGAAACAGAGAAAGCAGAACAGAGCCCCAGCCAACCAGCAATTGACATGTTTGCTAAGGCCACTGAGATTTGAGTGATATAATTCCACTGTTTTGAAAGACTATCATTTGGATGAGCTGTTAGAAGCAGAGTAAGATATAGGCAAAAGTGTATATTCCAGCTACTTGCAACAGAAATACTGGGTTGTTAAGAGATTATTTTATAAAATTGCTTTGTAAGTGTCTGCTCAATAGCAACACAGATGAGGCCTTTGGGTGTTGCAAAATGAAGTCTTAGAACCAGATCAGAGACTCAGGGTTGATTCAAGAAAGAACAACAATTACAGGGAAACCAAATAGTAAAACCACAGTAGCCGAGACACAAGAGTGGATTTAGGTACAAAGGATCTGATTCTAAGATGTTCAAGAGGCAAATTACAAAAGGGAACCCAGTCTGAATGCTGAAGACAAAAAAAAAGAAAAAGAAAAATCCCACCACGGGTTTCTTTCACTATCACATTCTGTTTTGCAGTTTTGCCATGCCGCAGCAAAGTGGTCATAATTTCTGGTTTCTTTCTGTCAGCTTTAACCCACTGAGCAGCCTCAGGAAGCAGCCATGCATAAAACCAGCTAAAGGGGGGCAAGTCAAACTCATCAAAAGGTATGTTCCAGATTACTAACCTAAGTATTTTTTACCCTTTGTGTTTCATAACAATGCAACAGTATTAATTTTCCCCACCGGTGTAAACACCATTAATTTCTGTAAGTTAAGCGAAGAAACACCATTAATTCCTGAAGTCAAAATGGAGCAAGCTGTAGCTGCACTGCTTTCCTTACCAAAGTCAGAGCCAAGGACAACGTGCCAAAGGGTGGGTACTGATGTCAGCACCTCCCTAGATGCCATCCTTCAGCATCTGTGGCCCACTTCAGACTTGCCAACCTATGGAGCCCGGAGAACCATAACCAGGGTCATGGTATAGTCTGTGAGAGGAAAAAACTGGGGGCAAGTGTGTAACTGAAATTTGTGCATCAGATAAAGGTAATTAGTACAAAGTGCCATGACCTGCAAAATGAGGTCAAATTATCTGAATTGCAGATTTGCCCAGTGCAGCCTTGAAGGTGTGACTCTGCGACTGCCATGGACTTTTTCCTAGTTGCTAAAGAATTGTTCTGTGAACAGGATAATGAGGCCACTGCAAGGGCTGTGGACAGAAAACCTGGCTGCCTATTACAATCACCTGGGAAGCTTTCGAAAGCCTGGCTGCCCAGGCCACACCCAGACTAATGGCCTCAGCATTTGTGGGAGTGTGACCCAGGCATGAGTACTGTTTATGTTGTTTCATCCCCCTGACCAGGTGATTTTAAAAGAACAAGACATCTTATTCTAGGTCTTCTCCCCAGATATTCTGATTTAATTGGTATAGGGAGCAGCCTAGGCATCAGAAAGTTTTAACAGCTCTGCAGGGGATTCCAATGTGCAGCCACATTTAACAGCATCTCCTATGGAGGATAGAAACAAAGAAAAGTTAGGAATGTTCTCTCTCTGACCCTTGTTTCCTGAAGATAGGAACAAAATTCCCTTGGGGTGCTTATAAAAGTATAGCATTTAGATTAATTCACTGAGTTCATTCATTTTAAACTTTTTACCAGCCTAGGAGCATGAATCAAACACTAAGCCCAGAGGATACAAAATGCAAAAGATCTGAGCTCAGAATCAAGTTCAAGTATAATAATAATGTACAGTAAGTGTGATGGAGCAACTAGAATGCACGTACATTTCCGGTGGGCATATAAAATGGTACAGCCACTTTGAAAAATAGTTTGTCACTTACTTAAACATAGACTTACCACATGACTCAGCAATCCCACTCCTAGGTATTTATCCAAAGGAAATAAAAATATACATATAATTGTACATGAATGTTTATAACAGCTTTATGTATAATCACCAAAAACTGGAAACCACCAGCCTGTATTCATTTTCTATTGCTGACATAACAAGTTAACAAATTTGGTGGCCTTAAAAAATGCACATTTATTATTTCATAGTTTCTGTGGGTCAGAAGTCTGGGCATGGCTTAGCTGCTTAGGTTCTTCAAGTGTTGGCTGGACTGCAATCTCATTTGGTGGCTTGACTGGGGAAGAATTTGCTTTCAGGATCACTTAGATTGAGTTCATTTTCTCGTACCCAAATAGCTTTGAGGTGGGGGTACTTTTATGATATCTAAGGTAACAAAATAAGGTGGAATAAAAATGTGGGGAGTAGCAATCCATACATATTTTACAATGAGAACAGTCAACAGAGCTTTGCATTATATCACAGTGGCCCACAGGGAAAACCGGTTCTTAGTTGAACCTGTTTTGGAATATTCTTATTTGCAAATTATGCATAGTATATTATGTCCACTCAAGCATAATGTTGCGAGTGTGAGGCACTCTGGTGAATATTGCCATTAATTGAATACATTATGGATTAATAGTTTTCTATGAACTAGAACTTAATAAAATTAACACCAGACTAAACACAGAGACACGATGAGAATGCAGAGGAACAGGATGGAAAATAATAAAATTTATCAATAAATATTTGTTCAGTGCTTATTGTACACACATCATTGTGCTAGGTATTACAGGATTTCAATTTTTTAATTTGAACTGAAAGGAAGTTTACTATATTTGGGTTTTTTTAATTGAGACCATTTTTGTGCCTACTGGGGAAGTTAAATGTTGATCTGTTATAAGCAAGTTCCATGAGCAGCAAGCATCTCCTTATGCTTAGGTTACTCTCTGATAATATATTAGGCATTTGAAGTTTCCACTTCAAAAGGAACTTTTTAAAAAATTGTACCTAGAAACAAAACAAAAGTAGGTACTTCAAATTTCTCCTTGGATACCTTCTGGCAAATGGTTTTGCTTGTGCTTTTCTTTGAGTCTGCCTCA
The DNA here is from genome assembly GCF_041146395.1 of Eulemur rufifrons. Taxonomy (NCBI): domain Eukaryota; kingdom Metazoa; phylum Chordata; class Mammalia; order Primates; family Lemuridae; genus Eulemur; species Eulemur rufifrons. Next base: position 18,572,653 of record NC_090987.1, read on the forward strand.
TTCTTTGGGGCTGTGCTGACATTTCCTTTTCACAAAGCAAGAAAGTCTTTTACCATCTTGCTTTGCTGCTTTCTATCAAAGCAGAGCCACCGGATGCCCACCCGAGTCACACCTGCAGCTAAGTAACCATACTCATGCCACCTACCAGGCCCCTGCCACCACCTCGGAAAAGGCTGTCTGACATTTCTGCAATGGCTCGGATTGCTCCTCTGGCTGGCCTTGCTGGTGATTTCCCAGGCACAAGGTAGTGCCCTGCTTCCCCCGTGGGACAAGCTGCCTAAGTACTCTGGTCCCGGGAAACAGCCCCCCCAGCACCCACCAGGCTGACCCCATCTTAGCCCAGCCAACTGCTATCTAAGGCTGCCCCCAGCCTTCCTCAATGTCCCCCCTCCACACACACACACACACACACACACACACACAATTTAGTGCTTAGATGAGTACTTGGGGGTAGGCACTAGGGTGTCTGAAGAGCTGTACAAAATTCTAAACTGCTCTTTTTAACATCTGAGTTTGAATCCTTAGCACATACCCAAATATCAGCATAATGATGTGTACCATCTAGGGGATGGACATGTTGAAGCTCTGATTCGGGGTGGGGGGGAGGCAAGGGAAGTATTCATAACCTAAACTTTTGTACCCCCATAATATGCTGAATAATAAAAAAAGAAGAAGAAGAAGAAGAAAAACAAAAGCCTTTCCTTCCAAAGGGATACTTTTTTCCCTAGGAAAAATCCTTAAATTTCTCAACAAATAAAGTCTTGTGGTCTTTAGACCCCAATTTCTTGGCATTTAAATGATTATAGACCTACTTTAGGGGAACTGTAAAAGGCTTGTTAGCCTTTTCTAGAGATTGCTCTAGCAAATGATGCCATAGAAGGAACATCAGACTTGGACTCAAAAGACCCAAGTTTGATTCCCACCCCTGCTTCTTGCCAAGTGTATAGATTGGGAAGGTTCATTTCACCTCTCTGGGACTTGGCTTAGTCAACTATAAAATAGGGACAGGCTGTTGTATAAGTTAAATAACATAATTCCAGAAACATAGTAAGACTTGGTGGATATTCCAAGCAAGAACCTGAAAAGTCTACCGTGAATGTGAAACCTTTCCTGATCTGCCTGGTGGCCAGGGAGCTGCCTCACCCTGGTCTCACCCGGTCTCTGTCTCCACTTGTCATTTGGAACTCATTGATGCCTCACGCACCTGTATGTCTTTCTCTTCCTTCACCGCATGGTGATCAGTTTGATTCTTTTTTGTTGTTGTTTATTTCCCACAGCACCAAGTGCAATCCTTGCACCCAGCAGGCATCCAATAAATACTAATTGGTTGATTGATTAAACTCGAATTTTAACACCATCTCAGCACCTTCGAGAATCAGAGAAACCCTTATGCAAACACTAAAGCCATTTACCCAGCAAACATAAGTTTTAGGAGAGATTTGCTTCTGTGAAAAGAGAATTGGCCCGGGAAAGAAAAACACTTAGGCTCATGTTCTGGTTTTTATCACATACTGAGTAATCTTGGCAAGTTATTCAAATGGAGGTAATATCACTCATCCCACAAGACTGTTGTAAAACTCAAATAAGATGACCAATTAGAAGGTGTCTGATACATGATTAGCATTAAGAATTATGAGATTCTATGAAATAAATAATAGCATGAATAAATAAAATATGTAAACACTACAAGAAGTTGTTTCTTATCACTCATTGGCAGGGCAATTTAAAGAAAGACACTTTAATGATATACACAGATTCATATTTCTCTCATTTAAACAACAATGTGCTATGTAATTTGGCCAGCAGCTTCAGAGAGATAATGGGGTTATGGGATACCCCGAAACTGCTGATACATATAAGTAACAAATCCTCACAAGTACCTAGAGCTCTCAGTAAATACTGGTTTGAAAGTGAGTAGTCAGGCTTCATGGGATAAGGACAACCATGTGAGCTGGCAAGAATACTAACTGGCTGTCAACAAATGCTTCCCTTCCAGAAATAACCCTAGGAGCCTGCATAATAATGTAGAAATCAAATCAATGTCTGCAAAGCAATCTTTAACACTGGAGAATTCCAAAGACTAGAATATCTGAGTTGGATAAAAAGGGAAATGGAGCAGTCATTGGATACCTGCTTTCTCCTGATCCCTGTATTAGATACATAAAACTGCTTCCTTATTTGATTTCTTATATTACAGGAGAACTTAGAGCCAGAGAGATATTAAGACTTGCCTGATATCACAGTAAGAGTTAATAACAGAGCCAAAATTAGAACCCAGAGACTAGTAAAGAAGTCTTGAGCTCTCATTCTTTTCATAGCAATCTCTCACACATCACGCAGAAGAGCTCTGTTTGGGCTAATTCCTGATGTACTAGTGCAGAAAAACGATGGTTCCTCCCTTCCTCAGCATTGCTAAAGAATCCAGAAGAGGTGGCAGCCCCCACTTGTACCCCCACCTCCACAGCTCTGCTAAAAGATGTGACTCAGCACTTGCTGCCATTTAAAAACACAGAGGGGCAATGAAAAAAACCATATAAGGAACACCGAGAAGATCTAATTGATTGCCTTAATTTTATACTGGAAGAAATTGAAGCCCAACAAAGCTAAATAATTTTTCCAAAGGTACTCAACAAGACAGTAGGAGAAATAGGTCTCTATTCCAGTTTCTGTTGGGCAACAGACCAGGAATTCTACTTTTGCTGTTACCTTTTGTGTTCTGAACACTGTAAATCTGTGGTTCTCAAGCCTTGGCAAACATTAGAATCACCCAAAGGACAGATGCATGGCCCCCACCCCAGAGTTTCTGACGCAGTAGGTCTGGGTTGGGGCCCAAGATTGCCTTTGTAACAAGTTCCCCGGGGGGTGCTGGTGCAGAGATCACATTTTGAGAACCACTTTTGTAGAATTCAAGCTTACTTCAGTGCTTTAACTCTTTGCATCCAAATTTCCTCCTTCCAATGTGTTGGGGAGATGAGTTTCAGTTCTCATCAGGCTTCCTTAGTATAACAAATGTGAAAAGAAATATCCCTGGACAAGTGCGGTAGTCACTCTTGCTGGGAAGTTTTTGGACAAAATCTGTACAAATAGTGGCAAGACCTTGGAAATGATGGGCACCTTAATTTTGTTTATTCTGTATTTTTTCAGAGCATCCACCAGCAATCTGTTAGAGAAGTGTTTGCAACATTTACCAGCTCAGGACATACCTAGAAAAAAATGTTTCTGCCACATCAGAGTAAATATAGAGGCTCCACATGGCCAGGGTGCTCTGGATAGCCCAGGCCCTGTGGGTCCCTGGCCATCTATGTGGCTAGGGGGATGAATGCTTTCTCCTACCTGAACTGATTCATGGCACACGGATGGGAACCTCTTTGTGACAAAACCACAGCTAGCAGGGCAGCTGAGGCATCAGTACTAAGATTAAACCTACCAAACGTAAAATGCCTACCAATACTATTGCTTTCCTGTTTTATTACGGGTAGCAAGGCAATCTCAATTATCAAAAGTCATTAAAATACAAAAATCTTAAGCAAGGAGAAAAGAAAAAGTCACTTCAGAGGGTAAACATCTTAGCTAAATAGTAACTAAGAAGGCTAGAACTCAGGATTCTATTCGGGCTCTTAAATTTTAGGCCTGAATCTTAAGGTATTGTCTTTTTTTATTTTACGAGAGTAACTTTATTTCACTCATTTTTCATATCATTAAAAACCCCTTGATGCTTATTTCACTGAAATCTAAGAAAACATTTATGTTAGATGTACCATTACTGGATATGTCACTAAGAAATAATTCTTACAATAAAAAAATATGGCCCAGTGCTTTCTTATCATCTAAGAGTAGAACTTTAAGCTTACAGAATGAGCTCTTTTAAATTCACTTAGACTTAGTTTCCATCAATCACCCTGGGCATTCATAAAAGGAAAAAAGCTAATACCATCACTACTTCATATTCTACACTTGACACATCACTTCATCGTTCCTCTGTGATACCTGTCCTTTTTCACTCCAAACCACGTCTGAGTTCATCATTAATGTGATGAAACTTTTAAAAAATTGATAAACCATCACCTCTAGAAGTTTCTTCCAGTCCCCTAACATTCATTCTGCAAATTTTAATGCCCATGCCCAAAAATGACCACTATATTCCAGTTCCACTGGCCTATGATGATTACAAGATGTATTCTGAGTTCACAGATGTAAAAACATTTCTTAAATATGGAAATTATAAAAATTCCATTTAATATTGCTAAGAGCTCATGGAGAAGCAATGGCCGTGAGTTTCAGAGCAACTGCACTTTCTCTTTATGGAAGGGTGTCCTTCCTTAATATAACAAAGCTCATCCATGAGATTAAATTCCCTTTCTCTGGGAGTCTTCTTTTGAAGAAAACTCTCCTTTTGAGGTTCTGTGCTGAGGCAACCCATACCTTGAAAACATGGAACAGTCACAGCCACAGCCACAGATGATTCTAATCAACTTCTCTGGAAGCACACAGGGCTTAGCAAACCACGCCTTTTAAAAGTATCACATTCATTTTTTTATATGCCTTGTAATATTTACACGTCAAACTCTTTTCCAACACCACTGACTGAGCGTTGTCCGAGTTTGACATAAAACCATCCCATTCCAGCTTACTTCTAACGGCACTCCCAGCTGAGAGCCATGCTGGACCTCACCCTGAGAAGGCAGCCTTTTCTGGGTGGAGTGAAAATCCAGGGTGATAAGACATGTTTCATTCAAATCAGCTCAACAAGTGCTTGGTCTACAGAGTACCTTCCATGTGCCCAGGACTCTTTTTCATTTTGATTTTTAGTTGACAAATAAGACTTATATATATTTATAGCATACAAAATAGCTTTTTGATATATGTACACATTGTGGAATGACTGCATCAAGCTAATTAGCATATTTGTTACCTCACTTTGTAGTGAGAACATTTAAAATCTACTCTTGGCAATTTTCAAGTATACAGTTGTTATACGGTGTTATCATTACCATGTGGTATATCTGGAACTTATTCCTCCCGTCTAACTGAAATTTTGTATCATTCGACTATCCTATGATCCAACAATTCCACTTCTGGGCACATGTCCAAAAGAAATGAAATCAGTATGTCAAAGAGATATCTGTACTCTCATGTTCATTGTAGCAGGATTCACAACAGCCAAGATACGGAAACAACTTAAGTGCCCATCAATAGATGCATGGAAAAGAAAATGTGGTATACATATACGATGGAACACTATTATATTCAGCCTTAATAAGAAAGGAAATCCTGTCATTTGTGACAACATGGATAACCTGGAGGACATTATGCTCAGTGAAATAAGTCTGGCACAGAAAGACAAATACTACGTGATCTCACTTGCATGTGAAATCCAGCACTATTTTAAGTCTGGGTTGCTTGCAGGTGAGGGTTACAGATTATTGTAGCAAAGACAGGCAGTCCTAGGCTCAAAAAACTGATGCCTTGGCTCAGGAAACAAAGCTTGGACACATGAAATAATAAAGGAAAACAGAGGATCCAGATAAATCTCAAATATTTAATTAAAGTCAAGAAGTACCTGAAATGCCAAGCAGTAAATACTGGCTAGAGTTACAGGGAGACATTTTACGGGGAACATGGACATAAGTTTGTTCCTGAAGGATGCATGGACTTCAGTTACACAGAAGAACAGTTCAAAGTAAACATGAACAAAACTGCAGAGACGGGGATTCTGAACAGACACATAAAGATGGAGCTTGCTGGACTCAGTGGAGATGATCATGCTCACACATGTTACCATCAGCAACACAAATACACAGCTATAAAAATTTAACATGGACATTATTCTACGGCCAGAAGAATCTTTAGCATTCTGACCAGAGGAATTGTTGAGACTATGGAGTAGAAGTCTGAAAAACAATTGTCATAAAAATACAATGGTCCTTGGGTACAGTCCAAGATGCTCTTCCAAGTATGGATGAGGCACAGATAACACTAGGACAAGTGACAAAACGCCTAAGTGACTATGTTCTCTATAACCAGATGCAGTTAATTTCAATTGCATATACCTGAATACACTCAACTTATTTATATCCACAAGTGGCTGTCCTTGTGGCATGTATCATCAATATAGTCCCAGCATATCGTCCACATAAACCTTTAGCCCCTTAACAGGGGACTGAAGGATCAGGAGTTGTAAAGTCCAGACAAATAAAGCCTGACTATCTTGATGTCAGGCATCTCTTAGTACAAAATAAAGTCATATTTCGGTTAAATATCTCCAATAGATATCATTAGCCTAATGATTCTCAACTGGGAGGGATTTTGCCACACAGGGTACATTTGGGAATGTTTAGAGATATTTTGGTTGTCACAACTGGTGAGGAGCTTGCTACTAAAATCTAGTGTGTATAGAGGCCAAGGATGCTTCTAAACATCTTATAATGCACAGGACAGCCCTCCACAAAAAAGAATTATCTGGCCCAAAATGTTAGTGGTGCCAAGGTTGAGAAACTCTGCTTAACACTTACCAGTTTACATAATTAAAAAAAAAACTAAAAATGCAACCTCATTCCCTTTTCCTACCCTAGATATTTTAAGAAATCTCTAAAAAGTTCTCTCAGATGTTTTTTCTTTCCCCAGCTGAGTATTTTTAAGTCCAAATAATGATACCTGACCAAGCATGGCTTCAGAAACAAGAGTAAATTATCTCACATAGAAAATCTACAGAGAGGAACATCCAGGGTTACTTATCTGAGAAATTCAGTGGTATTAGGTTTTCAGATACCTTTATGATTTTTTTGTGTGTGGCTTTCCCCCATGGTCACCGTGGAAAGCTGAAAAATGCCCTCCCCAAAAAAGATTCACATCCTAATCCCTAGAACCTATAATCATCCCCTTATATGACACAAAAGAGTCTTTGCAGATATGATTAAATTAGGGAGCTTGAGATGGGGAGATTATCCTGGGTTATTTGGGTACATCCTAAAGGGAACCCCATGTGTCCTTGTAAGAGGGAGGCAAAGGGAGATTTCATCACACACAGAGGAAGAGCTGTGAAGACACAACAGGAGAGATTTGGAGATGCCAGCCTTAGAGATTGGAGTGATACGGCTGTAAGCCCTGCACCTACGGCCACCAGCAGCTGGAAGAGACAAGCATTCTCCACCGGAGCCTCCCGAGGGAGCATGGCCTTGCTGACATCTTGACTTTTGTCCAGTGATATAATGCTAATTTTAGACTTCTGGACTCCAGAATTGAAAGAGAATAAATTTCTGTAATTTAAAAGCTCCAAGTTTGTGGTAATTTGTCACAGCAGCCACAGGAATCTAAAACAGTGACAAAACAGTGGTCACAGGTTCAGGTATCACTTCTTCATACAACTGATTCTGGAAGGAGAACCTCTTCTCACGGGTCAATAACCCCCTTCCTGAAACAAACCAAACAAGAGAGGAAAATCTTTCCCAGGAGCCTCCGGTAAGTTTTTTCTCCCGGATGTCTCAATGGCCAGAATAATGTCACACATCTATAGCTAAACCAATCACAAGAAAGGAAACCAAGCTAATCACGATTAGCTTAGATAAAAATCATAGTGCTTCTTCTGGGGCCCACAGAAGGCCAACCTTTCCTAAGTGGATTGTTCTCTATTCAAAACAAGACTTTGTGGACAAGGAAGAAGGGTCTGAGAGCTGTGAGGTAGGCATCCAATGGTGGCTGTCCTCTTGGTGCCTAGCCCCGGCAGCAGCCTCTTCACCCTGCCCCACATGCCCCGTCTGCTGTGCGGGTGCTGTGATTGCTCACTCGAACCGGCTGTTCTCGAACAGACTCTCCACCACTGCCACCGGATGGGGCTGTGCGAAATGTCACCAGTCTGCCTTCCGCTCCTCCATCCCAATCAGGGAAAGGCCCTTCCCTTCCACACAATGGATGAGAGCATTGTGTTAGACTTCACAGTCAAGAAATAAAGTTCTCCTCATCACGGGGAAGCCGTGATTCGAGAGGAGGGTGATTTATCACTGGAAGAAAGGTGAGTGGGAAATAAGATCAATACCTCCTTTGGATTCACTTTTACTCATATCTGTTTTCTACAGATCTGGATTTTCAGTAAAATTATTTTAGTAGCAGCAGCCCAATCTACACCAAACTGACTTGGATTATTTCCAAACCTTTTCTGTGCCCAGCAGAGTTTAAGATTGCATCTCTCCCCTTCCTTCAAGCCTCTTCATCATTCTCCTTTAAGTTCACACCCACAGCAACAAGACAGCATTAATAAAAGCCTAACACAGAATGTTCTTATTTCTCTGCTTTGTTCCTGAACTAGGGGCAGCCAGGTCTAGGCTAGAAGCTGGCCCAGGGTGACTCTTCTGTCTCACACTGTCGTCCCCCTGCACAAAGAGGGCATCTAGGCTGGAGAGCACTAGCAGGAGACAGTACCCAAAGGTAACATCTCTATCAAATTGCAAAAGGGACCAGCATTATTGAGGTTACCGTGACTTGGCTGCTATGAAATGCTAAGGGGAGAAAAGACACTTGCCTATAATCCATCACTTTACAGACAGGAGACTAGGACCCTGCCAACATCTGTAGCGTGCCCATTTATTAATGCTCATCATTACAGTACAGGACCTCGACATGTGTTAAGATACTCTTGTAAATAGACCTCCTGTGCTTAGAAATCTCTTCTTAGCATCGTTATGATAATTAATGCTTCTTGACAGATTTGTCATTTTCTCCTTCTATGAACATAATCCGAGCACCTTCTATGTTCAAGGGAATGTGCCAGGTACTGGGATATGGAGAGTCTCTAGGAATAGCTTAGAAACTCTTCTAGCAATTCACAATCTGCAGTCCCCAAACCCCAGACGGCAGACTGGTACCAGTCTGTAGCCTGTTAGGGACCTGGCTGCAGAGCTCTGCTGCCCCACCCCAACCACCAAAAATTGTCTTTCATGAAACTGAGGAAGAGGGTTGCGCACAGCAGGAGGTGAGCAGCAAGCAAGCGAGGGAAGCTTCATCTGTATTTACAGCTGCTCTCCATCACTGGCATCACCACCTGAGCTCTATCCACCCCCACACTGACCCCACCCCCATCCCTGGTGCCAGAAAGTTCGAGGACCACTGCTGACTAAAGCGCTTCTGCAGTTTTTACTTTTATATTCGTGCTAGCTAGATGCTTCCATAGTAGACTGCATATCCCCAAGAAGATTTCGTTAAAGGATAATTTTAGTAATTTTAGAAAAACAATAGCAATACTGAATTTTTAAAAAATGTTTTGTCAAACTTCACCCTCCCCACCGCTGCTCCACTGCTGTGATTCTGATAAACACTCTGGGTGAGCTGGGCATGCTTCTTGAGAATCTATGGTCCAAATGAGTACACTAAAGCTATGGTGCAATGAAGTAATTTTCCCAGGTCACCATGCTCATTGGTCTCCCCAGGATGGGACTGTAGCAGAGCACTCCAGGTGGTTATAAAGAACATATTGTGCTTCTGTGGACCCACACACAGCAAACTCCCCATCGTGCTTATTGCCAAACACTGGGCTTTCTAATCACTTTGTGTTCAGTCAGAGATCCAGGAAATCCAAACGCAGCCAGCAAATTCAGAACAGCTCAGCAGAAGCAGTTTTAACAGGTGCTTCTGGTAAGGTCTTGGGGAACCTTCCATGGCTTCCATCCTGGGAAAGCATGAGTTGTAGCTAAAAGAGTACAAGCTCTGGTGACAGACCTGAGGTCACATCCTGGATCTGTCACTTACTGGCTGGGTTTTTCATTTCTTCATAAAATGGAAGTTACCATAATCATAACAACTATAGTTGAGCCCACTGGTCAAAGGCCTCAGCTGTTCTATCACAATCTCAAGAAAGTCTATAAGATCACTGAAGACAGCTTAGGTACGGGAATCTTCTTTGCTGGAGCCACTGTGGTTAGCATCACCTTCCCCTACACCCTTTTCTAGATGCTATCTAGAGCCCAGGAACCTAGTTCTGCATGTTCTCCACTGTAGCATGTTGGACATCCCTTTTTATTTTGCCCAATAACTTAAATTCTAGCCCAATGACTCCTTTCTCTTTCTTCTTCCATATCATCAAAGTTCATTCAAAATGTACCAGAATGTGCAACCTTATATTTGTCTAACTCCACAAAGTCTACAAAGCCCTTTTACATATATCCCTCATTCTCAAATGTTTGCAGCCTTCACAATCACCTGGAGGGCTTTCTGTAGCATAGATTTTTGGCCTGATTCAGTATCTCCAGGAAAGAGCCTGAGAACTTGCATTTTTAGCTAGCTCCCAGAGATGCTGATGGGGACCATACTTTGAGAACCCCTGACATGCATCCTCTCAAGACTGTATCAAGGCAGCAGGCAACTACCTACCAGCCATTGCAGGTGCCATGCCTGGCACGATCTCCCCCCCACACACACACACACATTTCTTCCATTGTTTGTATTCTTTGGTGAAGTTACTTTGGATTTAAACAGTAAGAGTCTTACTAAAGCAAAAATGTGTTATCTGTGATGTGAGGAATGGCTCCAGTAGACATAATCACCACTGTCATTTTATCTCTGATTTCTTTCATTTAGATTTGCTCAGAGATCAGCAAACTTTTTCTGAAGAGCCAGAGTAAATATTTTGAGGTCTGTGGGATCTACAGTCTCTGTTGCAACTACTTCACTCTGCATTTGTAGAACAAAAGCAGCCACAGACATTAGACAAAGGAATGAATTTGGCTGTATTCCAGTAAAACTTTAGGCCTGGAGGTCATAGTCTGCCAACCTCTGGATTAAGTATCACACTTGGAGAGGACCTGAGGAACACATAGAAAGAAGGTCTGAATACTTTTATAGGTAGGAGAGGCTTACATGGGACTGTAAAAGGGGAAGGGTCATCCTTGGACCACCAATAAACTTTTAAGGATGGGAGCAAAGTTCCTCAGGGAGGGGATGTGCAGAAGGGTATGAAAGAAAACATCCTTTCCCCACTGACTTAACTCCAGCGACTCCAGAGCATATATCTTTGATAGTGTTGTTTGCTTCAGGTTTATTTAGGTAGAAGTCAAAAGGGAAAAGAACACTTAGGCCCTGCCACAGTATATAGCCCCAGGTGATGGGATGGAGGAGACACTACTGGTTAGAGAACTCAATTACAAGGCCACACCCACCAGGGCAGCAGGAGAAAGACAAGCCTGAGATAAAGCAATTAGCAGTCCTCTGGAATCACTCTCCTCCTACACTTACTAGCACTTACTATCAGACAACACACAAGAAAATAAATAGAACGAATACCTCTTAGAAATACTGAAGAACCCTAAAGGATGTCTTACTTGGATAAAGACACAAAAGAAAAGAATTGAGAATCGTCTCAGCCTCTTGGGAGACAGTGTTCCAGCCTCGCACAAGGGCACAGAGCAGGGGATCCCAGGAAGGACCATGGAGGGCCTGAGGCTCCAGCATCCTGTGTGGGCTTCCCCTCAGCGAAGGAAGTCTACCACCCCTGAGGGAAGCCATGTTGGTCTGGAGCCCATTCACTTTAGACCTGGACTTTCAAATGTCTCATCAGAGTTTATTGGGTTGAGGGCCAACAGGAAGGATTCATGTGAAAAAACTGACTCACAGAGAATGTCCAGTATGGTCACTCAGCTCTGTGTGTCAGAGTTCAGGTTCCCACTGGAGTCCTCCACAGGGCCCAGTGTGGCCGCCATCCCACGGTGCCCAGGGACGGGGGCACACACTGTCACACTGAACACAATGTTCTAGCTTCAGTTTAGATTTCCATTTTTAACTCAGTTAACTGACCTGAAGAGAATTATAATATTTCTAATATAATCTAAACTGCCATTTATTGAGTGTGCCATAGAGGGAATTTCAATTTTCTTTCATATTAGTATTTGCCCACTGAATATTTAATGGAAATGAGAAATTATTTTTCTCTTTTCTTGATTATAAAAGGTTCAGAATGGTGCTGTGAAAAATTCAGAAAGGCATTTGTGTTGTCAAAATATTCTCTCCCTGCGAAAATACTTAGATGAATATTAACCCAAAACCAAAAATGAATTCTTGGTAACCTAATGTTTATATTCTCAGAACGGAAAAAATATACATTTAAGGCATACAGTGTTCTAAACGAGGATTTGAGGGTGAGTCTCAAGTAGTAATTCAGAAACTCAGACAGGGAGTTTGAAGAAAAGACATATTCTCTCTTGTTTGCTCTCTCATTGTCTCATACTTTACAGAGACCTTCATTTTAGAGGAGCCTAAATCTGTTATGCAACTTTCCTTAAATGTTTATAATGAATTATCTAGTTCTAAGCACAACTGAAATAAACAATGACCTCAATATCCTCAACTATATTCTTCCTCTAAAGTAGATTTTATTGACATAAGTCAAATTTATATACATGTACGTGTTAGACAGATATATGTATTAATACATATGTTACACATTACCTATATAAACTATATCTGAGGTCTGTCTGGAAAGTATCCAGCCACGTGATATGAAAAACAGTCCCTTTGAAAGTAGGCACCTTGGGACCACACACAGTCCCTTTCCAGCATATCTTAATCTACCCCCTACACGTTCAACATTCTCAGCTGTTCTGCTTGTTGCAGGCCTTCAGAACGTGGATCACTTTCAACAGATTCTCAACCATCTTTGAAGTGTTTGTGCCACACTTTTATTTGCACTGCACTCATTGTGTCGTCCCCAAAAGCCTTCTGAATCATCCGAATAGTTTCTGTGGAGGAATCTTCAAGCTTAATGCAAAATTTGATGCAGATTCATTGCTCTACTTGCTCAGTCATTTTGAATGTGACAGTCACACAGTACACATGCTCACTCAACAGTGTCTGGTACCCCATTGACTAGTGCAGTGACATTGTCATTGTTCACGCATGCACATACCAGTCCACACTCCTTGGCTGCCAGTTTACATGGATGTAGTGCAAACTGCTCTTGTTATATTAACAATGGCTGGATACTTTCCAAACAGACCTTGTACACATTATAATTTCTTTATAGACACAAATAGGGGAACATGTGTATGCTCCAAGTGTGTTATAGAGACCTACTAATTTTTAAAAAATCATAGTATCATTTGAATAGGATGAATAGGGAAAACAAAAGATACATCATAACAAATTTTTTATATTAATCACATTCTCATCTTTCCCTATAATATTGGTCAACTGCAAGTCACCTGCCACTGTTTGAAATAATAACAACGTTAATGAAATGGCATTTGCACCCCAGTTACATAGCAAGGCATTGAAACTTGGTCATAAGAAGAAAAATCCAAGTTTTGTTTAAGTTACCATAAAGCAAATATATAAAAATCCCTGTGATGGTTTGACATAGGAAAGGTGAGAATTGAAGGAAAAATGACCTAAATGTTGCCTAGGTTGTCAGTGTTCAAAAAAATCTAGAAAATTAAGGAAAAGAATTTCCAAATCAAGTATCAGTTTTAGAGGAGTTCTCTACCACAACTTGTAGGCACATAAGAAAGTCCCCACATTAGCAATCAAATTTCAAAATATTAGACTAAAGATTATTCTGTGTCTGGGTCACACCCAGAAGATTATTGCTGGAGAAGGAAAGAATGGTCTAAACCTGTGGTCCCCAACCCCCAGCCATGGCCTAAGAAATTGACATTCAATCTCTCTGTGGAGACTAAAGTGGGAAGTGTAGGGTCATTAGACCTGCTGGCGGCCACATCTCCAGCTCTGTGAATGAAGACAGTCTGTATAGAGAGAAGGGAGACCCATATCCAGTTGCACAGAGGCATGACTATACATTTGCTCTTCCGATAATATGATTTGGTACAGAAAATCTAGTAGGATCCTTTCTGTATCTTAGCTAGTTGGAGCTGGTTTCTCTTGCAACCAAGAGAGTTGCACTAACCAACAGGAAATACAAACATCTAGTAATTGAAGTCCTGTTGTTCATAGATCCATAATCCTCCCAACTCCCTGTGCATTTCATTGCCATTTCCTGAGAGTTGCTGATGAAGAAAACCCATCACTATGTAGACTCCATCTCAATGTAAGATCAGAAACTTAAGTCCTGTAAGTAAGGGAATAATCTCAGTGGAAATTATTAGAACTTGTAAATGTTTTTTATTTGCTTTTAAATGTAGATCAGAATAAAGGATTTTTGGAAATACTTTGAAAATAAGAAGAGGCTAAAGACTAATACTCTAGTCAATGTTTTCTGTCATATCTCACAGATGTATATTCAAAGCCCTGTGATATAGTGGAATCTTATAAAATCCCAATTCTCTCCCAGTCTCTGTGTCCACGTTAAAATCTATATCCTATTAAGATGTTTTTCTTACCAGTGGAAGAATATCCATAATGTTCACAAATATAAAACCTAAGGAAAGTCACAACAGAAATGAAACACAATGTCAATATCTGTCCACAAACAAAACACAGAGTGTGTATTTGTATACGAGAGTGGACAAAAAGGGGTGACTTAGAAAGGGGAGGGGTAGGAAGGGTAAGAGAAGGAGAGAGGAGGAAGAAATTGGAAGACTTTCAGAAAGCAAATTAATGACTAGAAGATACTTTATAGCTACCTGATGTTTATTGACACCCTGGAGGCTTATTTAATGCAAGATCTTTCTGATCTGGATTTAAATAAGGACCAAAGTAAATTAGTAAAAGAAAAACTATAGATGACTTGAAGGCACATAGCAATGGAATGGAACATAGACTTACAGCTAACATTTACAAACAGATGAAGAGAGTTGCTCCCCCCACCAGCCCCCCATAAAAACATAAAAATCAAATAGGCAGACTCAAGTCTGTTTTAGTCACCATCTATCTCTTTGTCAGTATTGAACACCTATTGTGCTTCAGAGCCTGGAATAAAGGCTGCAGAGAATACAAACACGGATAAGACAGCCTCTGCCTGTAACAATGACCTCCTAGAACAAAAAAGAAGATGCGAACAAAAATAACTCAATACTCAAGACAGTTTGAGTGTCATGAGTGATCTAATCTTTTCTTAGGATTCAGAGCAGGGAGAAACCATTTCCTGCTAAGAAGCTTCATGGCAGAGGTAGCATAGGAACAGGAAGTTATGGGATAAGCCCATCTTCAAAGCCACTCATCTGAAAATAGGGGACCCCAGAGCATTAAATAAAAGCCCTCCATGCATTCTCGATGGATCCTAATATTCAGCAAGTGTCATAATTGACTTGTTTCCCCTCCATTTCTAGCAGTGAGGTCACAGGGGTTTTAAAGGGTTTTTGCCTGACTTCTTTCCCTCTCTCTAGTTTCCTCTGAAGGGGTTATTATAAAACATGATTTTTAAAATTGCTTTGATGGAGAGGAAGAAAAGCTCAGCTCTGAGAGAGGAGAAATCCCTTCTGCATTTAATGAACATACACCAAAGAGGCTCAGATGCTAGACCCAGAATGAATTTCCTGAATGGTGCTTCTACATGTCACATTCGCATGAAGATACCATCCAGATGGTATCCCGGCCCTAGAGAGGCTGGAGACCACAAGCAGAGCTCCCCGTGTTCTTCAAACTGTCATAATCAGAGATGGGTGACAGGAAGACATCCCAGACCTCCACTGGCCCCACCTTCCCCCTGCCCCATGCCTGCCTCCTCTGGGGAGGGGCTGGAACAGCTGAAATGCAGAATGGATTCTGAGAGCCCCTAGAAAAATGCCAAATGGGTGGGGTTTTTTTTAAAATATATAATTCCTTAAAACCAGACAAAAATATTTGTAGGAAATGCATATTTAACCTTAGGCTAAAGAAGGTGGGAGGCAGTTCTTTTCATCCCCCAATACTCTTGTCTCTCCACCATGACAACATTAAGACTTTGTAGTAGCAAAAAAGAGATAATAGACATGGAAGAGTAATATATGCTCATTGTTTTAAATAAATAAAACAAAGAAAAAAAAAAAAGCATAAGCACAAATCAAAAGGAATCAAACCGGCATCTTTCTGCTAGTATGCAACCCTGGAACAGCAGTCCCCAACCTTTTTGGCACCAGGGATCAGTTTCATGGAAGACAATTTTTCCACGCACCAGGGTAGGGGGGCAGCAGAGCTCTGGTGGTGGTGCGGCCCAGTTCCTAATAGGCCACGAACAGGTACCAGTCTGCAGCCCAGGGGTCGGGGACCACAGCCCTAGAAGCTTAAAGATCATGTGAGAAAAGGAATCACGAGACAAAAAGAACTAAAACTCAAGAATTCTCTATCTAGCTAAGTTACCATTCACCTATCAGGATAAAATGAAGTTTTTCAAAAGATAAGCAAAAACTTAAAATATTTTATCCACCAGTTATTCCATCCGAAAAAATAATACCTGGGGCGGGGGGAAGACTAATGTAACAATAAATGATCCAGAAAAGTATTTTGAGATTGAAGACAGATTAAGAGTAGAAGAAACAATGATACAGAATATTTTAATATATAGATATGATTACATCTAAAGGGTACAGGATAGGCTTTATAGCTGTGTAGGGGCATGTGAGTGTGATTCTCAGATACATCTAAGGATTTTTAATATAACTTCATAATTCTGAGTTCAGAATGTACTTAGATGAGGCAGTGTTGCTTGGGGAAGCTGAGAGAGAAAAATGAGAACTGAATTGGCAGCAGAGTGAACTTTACTGTACTGTTCTCTTTGGTCAAGTCTCTAGGTGTAACAGCAGAATTTATGAGATACATCCAGGGCAACCAACTCATCTCGGTTTCCCCAAGAGTTCCCTGGTTTTAGAACTGGAAATCTCACATCACAGGAATCCATTCAGTCAGGACACGGCAGACGGTTGGTCACCCTAGGTACATTTGATCCAGATGAATTTGTCCCCAGCCAATATCCAGAACAACTTACGTGTAGAACCCTCAGGCCTAGAGTGGGGCAGCTGAGGTTCTGAAAGTTATAAAACAGCAGATCTCAACCAGGGGTGGGGGTGGATCTCCCCGAGCAGAGGACATTTGGCAATGTCTTTTGGTTGTCCAACTGGGAGCACAGATGGGAGGAACGCTCCCAGCACTTAGTGGATAGAGGCCAGGCCAGGGATGCTGCTAAACATCCTACAATGCACAAGAAAGGCCTCTACAACAAAAAACTATGTGGCCCAAAACATCCATCAGTAGTGCCCAAGTTGAGAAACCCTTCCAAATTTAGTAGATAGTTAACTCAATTCCAATTAGAAAACCAATAGTGTGAAAGAACAAATGCCTGAGAGGAGACAAGAAAGCTATGAAGGGTAAGAGAAGAAACATGAAGGGGAACTTGCCTTTCTGATAAAAAAAAATTAAACAGATACTTGAAAAGAACAGAGAATCCAGAATTAGATCACAATATGTTAAGTATGTGTCAAAATCATCAGTATGAAGTTGGTGAGAAAAGGGTCTGCTATTTCATAACTGAATCTGCCACAGCTAGTCATCCATCCAGAAGAAAACAAAAAAGGAGCCACCAGGGTAACGTTTTTATGTGAAGTAAAGGCTAACATCCCTACCAACAGTAGGTGCTACAGTACCTTTTAGTTTTTCTCAGTCCAATATAAAATACTTCATTGTTACATTATTTGGCATTTACCTAAATCTTCATCAATATAAGCATATTTTTACATGTTTATTGGTCACATTAATTTTTGCTCATAAATTGTCTATTTATATTCTTTGCTTATATATAATTTCTTCCTGAATTATCTTTTCTTCTTGGAAATTTGTAAGAGTTTTTTATATATTAAAGAAACTGGCCCACTCTCTTACATCTATGTTATATTTTCCTACCAGATATATAATATTGACTTTATGGTATCTTTTTCTAGATGCATACTTTTTTACTTTTAATTTTTCAAGCATTTTTCAGCATCTTTAAGTTTTAGTTTGAGTTTTCAGTCTTGATAGAAAAGTTTCCCTGAACTTCACATTGTACAATAATAGACTTCCTGATTTTTCTTTCATAATGCTTATTACATATTTAGTTTTTAAATGTTAGCCTTTAATTCACATAAAGACTTTACCCTTGGAAACTGTGACATTAAGCAAAAAGATATAACAAAGCCAATTTTCCTCATCAATGGTATAGCAAAACAATGTTGAATGAAATCATGTTATTCAAAGACCTGTTTGATGTACATTGTTTTGCTTAAAGTTCCCAATAATCTATTAACATCATAAAGTGAGCTTACTGCACTATCATTGTCATGGAAAGTCTTTAGGTGGTCAAACCGATTGGTAGGGGTTGTGGACATCAAACAAAATTAGATAAAAAACCTCACACGCACAAAAAGTATTTAATTGCTGAACTTAAGTGGTGTACATTCTGAATTCTTTTGATAATTAGAATTGATGGAGGTAGTTGAAGAACTGTAGTGGTATGAGTAAATATTCTAAGTTCATTTGAAAGAATCTAAGAGTTTTTGAGAAATCTTATGAGGAGACAGGATATGATAATCTGAATCTTTTGTAGGTGGGTAAGGCTTAGGAAAGGGGAAGAAATGACCATGGAAATGATTTCTCATAAATTTCAAGAAAATATTTCCTTTGCCCATTTATTGATGAGGTTGTTTGATTTTTTCTTGTTGATTTTTTTACGTTCTAGATAGATTCTTTTTATCAGCCCTTTATCGGTTGTTTAGAGAGCAAATATTTTCTCCCATTTTGTAGGCTGTCTATTCATTCTAATGATAGTTTCCTTGGCTGTGCAAAAGCTTTTTAATTTGATCAGATCCCACTTATTTATTTTTGTTGCTGCTGTGATTGCTTTGAGGGTCTTCGTCAAAAATTCTTTGCCTAGGCCAATGTCTGAAATGGTCTTCCCAACATCTTCTTCTAGAATTCTTAAGATTTCATGCCTTAGGTTTAAGTCTGTTACCCATCTTGAATTGATTTTTGTGAGAGGTGAGAGGTGGTGATCCAGTTTCAATCTTCTGCATGTAGCTATCCAGTTTTCCCAGCACCATTTATTGAAAAGAGATTCTTTACCCCAGTGTATTTTTTTGTCTTCTTTATCAAAGATTAGATTACCACATGTGGATGGTTTCATCTCTGGATTCTCAGTCCTGTTTCAAAGGTCTATGTCTCTATTCCTGTGCCAGCACCATGCTGTTTTAGTTACTATAGCCTTGCGGCTGAGATGTCAAGAGCAATGGTTCTCAAACTAAATGAGAATCATCTAGGGAGCTTCTCAAAACACAGATTGCAGATTCAGTAGGTTTCAGAGTTTCAGATTCAGTAGGTCTGGGGTGGACTTAAATTTCTAAAAAGTTCTCAGGTACTGCTGCTGCTTCTACTGCTCTGGAGACCATTCTTTGAAAACTGCTGCTCTCAGTAACTGACTCTATTTTCCAATTTGTTTTACCATTGATAACCTAAGTAAAGAGAATTAATAAGAGTATGGACAGTTCTACGCATAAAGCATTTCCACAGGCTTTTTCAAACCTTTCCATCATCCTTTGACATGCTCTGTGGCCTTCAAAAGGTAAGTGAACATGCAGCTGTTTAAAATTAAAACCTCTCTTGAAAGGTAGTAAAGGAGACATATATGATTAATCTCCTTGTATTTGGGGTCCGGAGAAAAATAGCTCCAGTGTTTTGCTATAGATTTTGACATGTAGCCAGAGTTTGGCTCCAAAAATGAGAACAGCATCTCTGCTCCAGAAGACATCAGAAGCAACAATTAACATTCAGGCAGGACCACTCAGACTCTACCAGAAGCCCAGATCCTGTGCCCCTGGGAATATTGATCTAAAGAATCAATTTTGCTTATAAATTAAAGGGAATGAAAAGATCCAATCATTAGAGCATATGAGATTTGGTTTAAGTGCAGAACAATTATGCTATGTGAACAGATTATGATAGTTTGAAGATCAATCATTTGGAAATATTGTTACATTTGGACTTGGGAGGAAACCTTAGTAACCAAAAGAAGGGGTGACACCTTCTAAGGGATTATGTAAGCTTTTCCAAATATGGGCTTATATGATCAGGAAATATATTAAAGAAATATATTAAAGAATCAGTTTCTTGTAACACTTACATAACCCAAATGCCTATTGGCTTAACAGCCAACACCCTACTGAGAGCAGAACATCACTCTCTATTAAAGGGCTGCCAGATATTTATGGAGTCCCCCTATAATATGTGTCTCTTTACCAGTCTCTTGCCTCATTCTCCCACTCCATCTGTGGCTCCCACTTGTCTGTGCTGGCTGCTTCCTGCTAAGCTCCTTGAGGTGAGGTGATAAGCTATGGCACATGGTCATGATAACAAGAATGCCCATGCCCAGGTAAGCAATGCTGTCTCTAGAAGGCCCCAGGTGCTATGGGAGTCAGGGATTAGGGCTGCCTTTCCCACCCTGTACCCTGCAGCTGCTCTGCTGAGCCAAGAGCATCACACAACAGCTCTCTTGAACCAATAGCGTGTTAGTCTGCTAAAGCTACCCTAACAGAATAGTACAGACTGGAGTAGCTTAAACAACAGACATTTATTTTCTCAGAGTTCTAGAGGCTAGAAATCCAAGATCAAGGTGTCAGCAGGTTTGGTTTCTTCTGAGGACTCTCTCCTTGGGTTGCAGATGGCTGCCCTCTCTGTCTTCATGTGGTCTTTTCCCTGTGTGCATGACCCTCTGGTATCTCTTCTTTTTTTATGAACACCAATCATATTAAATTAAGGACCCACCTTAATGGCCTCATTTTAACTGGATCGCCTCTTTAAAGAATTTATCTTCAAATATGGTCACGTTCTGGGGTCCTAGGGGTTGGGACTTCAACACATGAATTTGGGAAAAGTGATCACAATTCAGCCCTTAACAAATAGCAACAGCTCATTCTTATTATATTACTGTAATTCATTCTTCAAAGCCCACTAGAGGGACCTGGTCTTGTGAAGGGAGGGAGGAATCCCTACACTTTTATCTTTCCTTCTTTCCACCAAAACTCAACTCATGCTCCATTACAAAAGTGACAATCCCATGAAAGTGAATGTAAAAAGTAAATAGATGTTGGTGTAGGTATGTGCTGGGATGGAATGAACCACCATGCTGACTTAAATTAGATATTAGCAGTTGGAGATGAAAGTCTCCTTTCCAGACCACCTAATCTAGGTATTTTTTTTTTTAAACAGCCAAGGGGAAAAATGCCCAGATTGATTAAATGACTTTATAATATCACACAGCTAAACAGTGATAAATCTGCCTAATGCTCTGTTTTTCCCACTGCACATAGTTCCTGTCTATAAAATGCCTGGAGTCCTTGTGCATGGGAGGAAGCCAAGGTCCCATCTGCTCTATCTACAATCTGTAGAGCTATCTCCTGCAGAACTCAGGGAATGCTGTTTCTGAGGAGAGCTGCCATCAACACAACCATTCCAGGTTCCTCCCACAACAAAATACCTCAATGAAGCCAGGGTCTCAGAGAGATGAAAAGAATCCCTATCTCACACCCATAGGTTCCAGGTACCCTTATGATATGCATGCAATAATTATGGAGTACATCCTAAAAAAAGAACAAAAAACCTAGTGGCTCAGAAGGTTCCCAGTTAAAATTCAGTTAATTCTTCATCTTTTGGGCAACAACCTTTGCCTATTCCTTAGCTGTATCCAACCAGAAATATATATTATGTATATTTTATATACACACGCATAGTTGACTCTTGAATAACACAGGTTTAAATAAACTACATGGATCTATTTACATGTGGATTTTGTTTCTTTCTTTCTTTCTTTCTTTTTTTTTTTTTTTTTGAGACAGAGTCTCACTCTGTTGCCCAGGCTAGAGTGCTGTGGGATCAGCCTCACTCACAGCAACCTCAAACTCCTGGGCTTAAGCAATCCTTCTGCCTCAGCCTCCCGAGTAGCTGGGACTACAGGCATGTGCCACCATGCCCAGCTAATTTTTTCTATACATATTTTTAGTTGTCCATGTAATTTCTTTTTCTTTTTAGTACAGACGGGGTCTCCCTCTTGTTCAGACTGGTCTCAAACTCCTGAGCTCAAACGATCTACCCTACTCGGCCTCCCAGAGTGCTAGGATTATAGGCGTGAGCCACCGCGTCCAGCCTACATGTGGATTTTCTTTCACCTCTGCCACCTTGATACAGCAAAACCAACCCCTCCTCTTCCTCCTCCTCAGCCTACTCAATGTGAAGGAGGAAGACCTTTATAATGATCTACTTCCACTTAATCAATAGTAAATATCTTTTCCTTATGATTTTCTTTCTTTCTTTTTTTTTTTGACTTACTTTTTTTTTTTGTTTATTTTTTGTTTTTCAGCTCATTGTGGGGGTACAAAAGTTCAGGCTATATACATTGCCCATGCCTCCCCATCCCCCCGAGTATGAGCTTCAAGTGTGTCCATTCCCCAGGCAGTGCGCATCTCACTCATCAAGTAGGTATACACCCATCCCTTCCACCCAGCCCCGACCTCTGTCCAATACCCAATTGGTGTTATTCCCAAATGTGCACTCAGGGAAACCAGTTTGCTGGTGAGTACATGTGGTGCTTATTTTTCCATTCTTGGGATACTTCACTTAATAGAATGGGTTCCAGCTCTCTCCAGGAGAACCAAAGAGATGCCATATCGCCATTATTTCTAATAGCTGAGTAATATTCCATGGTATTCATATACCACATTTTGCTAATTCATTCATGAATCGATGGGCATTTGGGTTGTTTCCACATCTTTGTGATTGTGAATTGTGCTTCTATAAACATTCGGGTGCAGGTGTCTTTTTTATAGAATGACTTTTGTTCTTCTGGGTAGATGCCCAATAATGGGATTGCTGGATCAAATGGTAGGTCTACTTGAATCTGTTTAAGGTATCTCCACATTGCTTTCCACAGGGGTTGCACTAGTTTACAGTTCCACCAGCAGTGTATGAGTTTACCTGTCTCTCCACATCCATGCCAACATGTATAGTTTTGGGAGTTTTTGATAAAGGCCATTCTCACTGGAGTTAAGTGATATCTCATTTTGGTTTTGATTTGCATTTCCCTGATGATTAGAGATGTTGAACACTTTTTCATATGTTTGCTAGCCAATTTTATATCTTCTTTTGAAAAATTTCTATTCATGTCCTTTGCCCACTTTTTGATAGGGTTGTTCGATTTTTTCTTACTGATTTTCCTGAGTTCTAAATAGATTCTTGTTATCAGTGCTTTATCTGATGTGTAGTATGCAAAAATTTTTTCCCATTCTGTAGGTTGTCTGTTTACTCTCGTGACTGTTTCTTTGGCTGTGCAGAAGCTTTTTAATTTGATCAGGTCCCATTTATTTGTTTTTGTTGTTGCCGTGATTGCCTTAGGGGTCTTCTTCATAAATTCTTTGCCTAGGCCAATGTCTATAAGAGTCTTTCCTACGTTTTCTTCTAGAATTCTAATAGTTTCCAACCTAAGGTTTAAGTCTGTTAACCACTGTGATTTGATTTTTGGGAGAGGTGAGAGCTGTGTGTCCTGTTTTAGTCTTCTACATGTGGATATCCAGAGAAATTGAATTATTGAAGAAAAATCAAACTGAACTCCTGGAAATGAAGAATTTATTCAGGGAGCTACAAAACACAGTGGAAAGTCTCAAGATCAGGGTAGATCAAACAGAAGAAAGAATCTCAGAGATCGAAGATAACACTTTCCAATTAAATAAGTCAGTCACAGAGATAGAGCAAAGAAACAAGAGAAAAGACCAGAGTCTATAAGAAATGTGGGATTATGTGAAGAGGCCTAACGTGAGAGTTATCGGCATTCCTGAGGGTGAAGAAGACAATAAGCAAGGGTTGGATAAACTATTTGAAGATATAATTGAGGAAAATTTCCCAGGCCTTGCCAAATCTCTAGATATACAGGTTCAAGAAGCTCAAAGAACCCCTGGGAGATTCATACCAAATAGGAAGACATCACGTCATGTAGTTATCAGACTGACCAAAATATCCACTAAAGAGGCCCTTCTTCGAGCTGTAAGGAGAAAGAAACAAGTAACATACAAAGGAAAGTCCATCCGAATCATGCCAGATTTCTCAGCTGAAACCTTACAAGCAAGAAGAGATTGGGGCCCCATTCTCACTCTTCTGAAACAGAATAATGCCCAGCCTAGAATCCTGTACCCAGATAAGCTCAGTTTTATATATGAAGGTGAAATTAAGACATTCTCAGATAAACAAAAACTCAGAGAATTCACCAAGACAAGACCAGCTCTCCAAGAAGTACTCAAAACAGAGTTACACATGGTCCAGCACAAGAAGGACCCACGAATGTAAAACTAATCAAGAGATAAAGATAAAAACCCAGTTATCATAATGGCTCAAGAGGGAAAACAGATCAATGAAATTCAACCCAACAAGATGAACAGAAATCTGTCTCACTTCTCAGTTCTCTCATTAAATGTGAATGGATTGAATTCTCCACTCAAGAGACATAGACTGGCCCAATGGATAAAAAAATATAAGCCAAATATCTGCTGTCTTCAGGAAACTCATCTAACCTACAAGGATGCATTTAGACTGAAAATAAAAGGGTGGAAATCAATATTTCAAGCAAATGGAACCCAAAAGAAAGCTGGCGTGGCGGTTTTAATCTCCGATAACTTAGTTTTTAAATCAACAAAAGTAATGAAAGACAAAGATGGTTACTATATACTGGTGAAGGGTACAATTCAACAAGAAGACATAACTATACTTAATATATATGCACCCAACCTAGGTGCACCCAGATTCATAAAGCAAACCCTACTTGATCTCAACCAAATGATAGATAACAACACTTTAGTAGCTGGAGATTTTAACACACCGCTGACAGTTCAGGACAGATCCTCCCAACAAAAAATAAACAAAGAAATAATGGACTTAAATAGAATGCTAGAACAAATGGGCCTGACTGACATCTACAGGACATTCTACCCAAAAACCACTGAACATACTTTCTTCTCATCAGCTCATGGGACATTCTCCAAGATTGACCATATCCTAGGACATAAAGCATGTCTTAAAAAATTTAAAAATATAGAAATTATACCATGCATCTTCTCAGATCACAGTGGAATAAAAGTAACAATGAACCCTAACAGAAATCCTCATTTCTACTCAAAGTCATGGAAGCTAAATAACCTTCTCCTGAACAATCATTTTATAAATCAAGTCAGAAATCAAAAGATTCTTTGAATTAAATGACAAAGGAGATACAACTTATCAAAATCTGTGGTACACAGTTAAAGCAGTCCTGAGAGGAAAATTTATTTCCATAAATGCCTATACCAAAAAGACAGAAAACTTACAAATAGACAATCTAATGAATAGACTCAAAGAGCTGGAGAAGGAAGAACAGACCGACCCCAAACCCAGCAGAAGGAGAGAAATTATTAAGATTAAATCAGAACTAAATGAAAAGGACAACAATCAAACCATAAGGGAGATTAATAAAACAAAAAGTTGGTTCTTTGAAAAAATAAACAAAATTGAACACCTCTGGCTAGACTAACCAAGAGCAGAAAAGAAAAAACTCTTATAACCTCCATCAGGAACATGAAAGGAGTAATCACGACTGATGCCACAGAGATACATGATATAATCTATGAATTCTACAAAAATCTTTATGCATACAAACTAGAAAACCTGGAGGAAATGGACAAATTCTTAGAAACACACAGCCTTTCCAGGCTCAACCAGGAAGAAATAGAATTCCTGAATAGACTGATATCTAGATCTGAAATCGAAACAGCAATAAAAAACCTTCCCAAAAAGAAAAGCCCTGGACCAGATGGGTTCACACCTGAATTTTACCATACCTACAAAGAAGAACTGGTGCCTATCCTGCGTAAACTATTCTCCAATATAGAGAAGGATGGGATTCTCCCCAACACTTTTTTATGATTTTCTTAATAGCATTTTCTTCTCTTGAGCTTATTGTAAGAATACCTGTAACATATAAAATATGTGTTAATTGACTGTTATCAGTAAGGCTTCTAAATAAACAGTAGGCTATTAGTACAGTTTTGGGGAATTGAAGGTTATATGCAGATTTTTGACTACATGGGGTATCAGTACCTCTAACCCCCACATTGTTCATTGTGTCTGGTTTTTAAATAAAATGCCCAGAATTTTGAGAAAGGGAAATTATTTTAACCTAAAGCTTCAGATAATTACCTAAATTGTCCAATTATGTCAATCTGATTTAAAAGACCTAATGTGCCCTAGACATCCCCAAATAGGCAGCACATTATTGATGCTGGGTCACACAGACTTTTTCTTCTGTAACAGGATCCCCTAACCGTACTTCTATGAATCAGCTGTCTTTTCCTCTCCTCTGACTGGTGCTGTGTATAGAACTAAGGGATTCAAGCTACTCAGCCAAGAATTGGAAGATCTGGATAATAAAAATGAAATTTGTTATATTATTTTTGCTGTTAGCATCATAATCCTCAGCTACAGAGCATATCTAACACAATTATGTATATATAGTAGCCCACATAGACATTGCAACAAGTTTTCTAAATTAATGGCATTAGGGAGAACAATATTAGCTTCCATCCAGAAGCTATCAAAATGCTCTATCAACTAACTGAAACTGTTCAGAAGATCCCTATTAGCACAGGGCTGTATAAAATTGGTAACTATGAAATCCTTCTGAATAATGACCTTAGACATGAAATTTGATTTACACTTTCCCCCTCTTCTCACCAATTAGCAATGCCTTTTCCCTCTACCTTAAGTCCTAGTATTCTTCAGTGTTAATTAATTTACACATCTAATGTTTACCAGACACACATTACCATACTTCTGATCACTTGGAACACAACACCCTTAATTAGCTAAAAATACCCCCTTGTGACACAGGGCAGGCACCTGGATGTGGGGAAGAGACAGAGGAGAGAATCCCAGGAGCTCACACTTCCCTATGGACATTGCTGTCCAAGCTGCAGGAGGATCCCTCCACCATGGCAAGCCATCAGACTGAATTATGGAGCTCACTGGAGGCTGTGCAGTGGCATTTGTCTAGAGAGAGGGCACAAAAGGAAGCCACTGGCTTGTGAACCCTGGGCACTGTGACTGGTGCCATTTTGAGACCCTGGACTCAGAAAACTGCATTTACCTGGGGTCAGATCCATTGCTACTGCCTCCCCATTCCCCCTGCAGGACTGGGGAGGGAGCAGAGAGACTGGGCAGGCTCATGCGTCCTGTGGGCAAGAGCCAAGTGCCACCACTGCAGCTGGGGGACCTAGGCAGAGCAAACGCTCAAGCCACCATGGGCTGAAAAACATAGCCACCCACAGAATGGGCAGGGTGGCTCTCAAACTAGCACAAGCCAACAGTTGTTGCCATATGCTGACATAGGTGCAGTGGAGTTCAAGCCTCCATACCCAGACAAAGGCAGCTACCCATGATCATGGTTGGGGCAGCATTCAAGTCAGTATGGACTAACAATCACTGTCATCCAAGGATGTGAGTGGGGTGGTGCTTATGCCCCTGCAGGGGACATTTGACAATCACAGAAGCTTACAGAACTCAGAGGGGCAGTCGCTCACTCTACAGCATGCAGACCACCCATGACAACCACAGGGGAACAGTGAGACGTGAGACACAGGAAAACAACAATGTTAAATGCTCACAGTGCATCTTCCCATCTCCTGCTGGGTCAATTTGTCAGGGTAGTACTCAAATCCTCTATCCAGGGACTTGTCCCTCTCTTCACTGAGGAAGACAGTTGCTATAAGAGGAAAACAAATGCACTGCAAATTTATCTGTCTTGAGTTAAAAGAAGTTTCAGATGAGAAGGAACCAGCATAAGAACTCTGGTAACATGAAAAAACGAGCTGTTTTGAAATCCCCAAAGAATCACAATAGTTTGCCAACAACAGACTCCAACCAAAAGGAAATGGTCAAAATATCAGATATGAAATTCAGAATATGGACAACAAATAAGATAAATGGGATTGATGAGACAGTTGAAAACCAACACAAAGAAACAAAAAAAAATTTCAGGACATGAATGAAATATTCACTAAAAAGATAGACAACATACAAAAAGATATAACAGAACTTAAAGAAATGAAAGAGTCATTTAGGGAATTTCAAAATATAGTGAAAGTTTTAACAACAGACTAGACCAAGCAGGAGAAAGAATTTCAGAGCTTGAAGCCAAGGCTTTCAAATTAACCCAGTCCATCAAAAAATGTAGGAAAAAAATAAAGAAGAATAAACAATCACTGCAAGAAATATGGGACTATGCAAAATGAGCTAATGTAAGAATCACAGGTATCCCTGAGAGAGAAGAGGAGAAAGCAAAAAGCATGAAAAACCTATATGAAGAAATAATGGAGGAAAGCTTCCCTGGTATCACTAGAAATTTAGATATCAAGATTCAAGATGGTCATTGAACACCTGGAAGATGCATAGCAAATAGGACATTACCAAGCCATATAGTCATCAGTCTGGCCAAAGTCAAAATGAAGGAGAATATCCTACAAGCTGCCAGACAAAAGTAATGTTACTGACAAGGAAAACCCATCAAGTCTTCTCAGAAGAGACTTTACAAGCCAGAAGGACTGGGGTCCCATTTTTAGTCTTCCTAAGCAGAATAACTGCCAGCCTAGAATTCTGAATCCTGCAAAGTAAGTTTCATAAATGAAGGGGAAATAGAGTCTTTTCCAAAAAAAATAGTAAGGGAATTTGTCACCAATAGACCTGCCCTACAGGAGATGCTTAAAAGTGCTCTATACATGGAACAGGAATCAATTCCAAGATGAACTCTTAAATCTACACAAAGTCATAGAAAGTGAACAACCTGTTGCTCAACGGTCCTTGGGTGGATGACAAAATTAAGATGAAATTGAAAAGATTTTTCAGGTTGAATGACAAAAATTACCAAAGCATCCAAACCTAAGTGCCCATCAACTGATGAGTGGATGAAGAAAATGGTGTGTGTGTGTGTGTGTGTGTGTGTGTATCCACACAATCCACACACACACACACACACACACACCCCATGGACTACTACTTAGCCATAAAAAGGAATGAAATAATGTCTTTTGCCGCAACTTGGATGGAACTAGAGAACATTATCCTAAGTGAAGTATCTCAAGAATGGAAAAGTATCACATGTTCTCATTTGTAAGTGGGAGCTAAATGAGTGGTATATATGGTTATAAAGTGGTATAATGGATATTTGAAACTAAAAAGGAGGAGGATGTGAGGGGGTGAGGGATAAAAAATCTACTTATCATGTACAACGTACATTATTCTGATGATGGGCACATCAAAAGCCCTGACTTCAGCATGATACAATGCAATCATGTAACAAAAATCACTTGTACCCCCTACATTTTTTAAAATAATATATAAAAAAAGAATATGAACTAAAAAAATACCCCCTCTGATACAAGGGACTTTTAAATATGAACTAAAAAAATACCCCCTCTGATACAAGGGACTTTTAAATACACAGATGTATATGCCAAAATTAGAAACCATATGGGAGGAACATCCCAAGAACAGATAGTAATCAGAATCCACAATCTAACCGAGGCTTTCACTAACTAGAAGCCATGACATAGACTTGCTATCAGAGTTTTTTTTTGTTGTTGTTGTTGTTGATTTTGTTTATTTTTAGAAGCAGGTAAGAAAGAGCAGGAAAGTTAGTGCTGCTGCTGAGTCACAGCCAAGGCAGTCTAGAAAATTATTATTAATTCACAACAGTAGCTACTGAACATTCAGAGTTATTGAAAGCTAAATGATGATAAATGACATTTTAGTTCTCCGGGAGGACTGCCTTCACCACCAGTGAAGTATTTTCTGTTCTCCCTCATTCCCTTGGTACCCAGGAAATCTGAATGTGCCTCTCTTACTTCAGTGAGGAGACAGAACCTATCTTATGGTCAATGGTAGGAAAAGATAAATATGCTAAAAATTGCAGTGCAGGTGATAAGTGGGTGTTATAAGACAATAGCGGAAGACCTTAAAACAAACAAAAACTTTTTGTCCTTTAAGGACAAAATGAGCTAATATAAGAATCACAGGTATCCCTGAGAGAGAAGAGGAGAAAGCAAAAAGCATGAAAAACCTATATGAAGAAATAATGGAGGAAAGCTTCCCTAGTATCACTAGAGATTTAGATATCAAGATTCAAGATGGTCATTGAACACCCGGAAGATGCATAGCAAATAGGACATTACCAAGCCTAGGTAATAGGACAAATAAGAACTAGAGACATGGGGAAAAGATTTGAGGCAAAAATGATTGGGTATGAAGGCACATGAGGCAAAAAATAGTTGGTTGGGTCCAGGGAACTGCAAGTGTTTTGATCTGGCTGGGGTGAACACTGAAGTTGTGGGCCAAGCCCCGAGTGGAGGTTCAGGGCAGCGAAGAGCTGCCATAAAAAGTCTGATGACTGAGATAAGGTGTTTGTTTTCTATCCCATAAAACTTTGGGGAGCCACTGAAGGACTATAAATGAAAGAATGAGACAATCAGATTTACATTTTAGAAAGTTCTTTCTGGCTAGATTGTGAGAATGGATTGGAATGTGGCCAGAATGGAAGCAGGGAGTCTAGTTAGAAAACAAATATGGTCCCCAGGTTAAAACTAGTGAGTGGCTTAGCCAAAAGGGGAATACAAAAGAGCATGTAAACAGGGGGAAAATATATTGAAGAAGAAGCAAAATTTGCAGAATTTGGTGACACATTAAATAGATGCAAGGAAGAATCCTAAAATGATCCCAATAGTTATAGCTTGATCTCCAGATGGATGACTGTACTAATGGCTGAGAATAAAAGTAGAAAAAAATGAGTAGGTGTAGATAAAGGAGATGAGGAGCTCAAATTTGGAAATGGCAACTTCAATATATCTAAGGGACAACCACATGGAACTGTCAGGTAGACATATACGAGCCAGGATATCAGCAAAAAGAGGTAGACTTGTGGAACGACCATATAGAGAATAATCAATGATAGGCATTTGGTTATAATGATCCTGAGATTGCATACAGAATGGGAGCAGCCAAGGATGAGGGGTGGGGCCCTGAATAACATCACTTCAGAGAACAAATAGCAGAACACATGGCAGAGCAGGTGTGATCAGCTGAATGCCTCTGCAATTCTAAATTATCTCAAACCACATAGACTCCTTTCTAAATTGCCATAGCAGTGACCATCTTTGCCTTATTTCATGAGGAACTACCATATATTATCTCCCCATTGTTTCATATATGAGAATCTCACCTCTGCCTTATGTAGACTCAGTCTTCTGCTTCTGCTGATGGTTTTCCACTAACACAGTAAGTGATAATGGAAAAAAAAAAAAAAAGCTCAGATCTAAGAGCCCTGAATGCCTCATCCCAGTTTTGTCCCAACAAAATATGCAGCCTTGAGAAAAATGTCAAAGTGAGCTATCATTTAATTAACCTATTCCATGGGTCAGGCATAATGCAAAACACCTTATGGACCTGTTATTTAATCTTTTCAACAAATCAATAAAGTAGGGATAAGTCATCCCAATACAGAGATTAGTAAAGTGAGGTCCTAAAGGTTAAGAAATTTTCCACAATAGGCAATGGAAGTTAGTTTTAACCCAACATTTATTTTAAACCCAAACTTCTTTTCAGTCTCTGTCCTGACCCACTACAGAGACTGAGGAGGCTACACGTTTGGCAAGGTGCAGACACACTCCATCAGCCTGAATCCTTAGTGGTTATGTGGAGCAGAATTTCCTACCATGTGAAATACAGCTGAGTGTAAAAATAAACCCTTCTTGTGTTAAGCCACTAGGATTTGGGAATGATTTGTTACTGTAGCATCAACTGACTTATACTGACATAAAAGTTCTATAAATATGGGAAACTGTTGTTACAATTCAACATTCACTATGTGGTGATAAGAGAGCATTTGACCATAAGCGTGGTATATGGAGCCAGACTACATGGATTCAGATCTAAGTCCTGCCTTTCATAGACGTATGGCCTTGGCAAGTAATTTAATCTCTTTGTGCCTCAGGTTGTTCATCTGCCAAATGAGAATGATAAAATTACTTCATGGAGTTTGATGTAAACAAAATTAGTAACAAATTTACAGCATTTAGAACAAGGCCTGGGACATGTAATCATTCAATAAATGTTAGCTGTTCTTATTTTTAGGCCACACTGAATTGACTTCAGTTTCAGTTAGCATAGAAGGTTAACCAAAAATGGCCCAAAGACAAAATTCTGACGTGTGTGTCCCACAAGAAGATTCACAAAGCAACTCTTCATATCTCTATAGGTAAGGGAAAGGAAAGGAAATGAGCAGTTCATAGTATATTAGGGAAGGTGTTCTGCACCTGTTGACATCCTTTGTTCTTTCTCTCCTTTCTCAGACCTGTGGAATGTTGCAGATGAAGAGCCTTTTGCTACATCAATGAAAGTAATATAGAGTTGCAGTTCCCAACCCCCAGGCCAGGGACCAGTATGGAGGTTGGGCACCAGGGCTGGTCCATGGCCTGTTAGGAACAGGGCTGCACAGCAGGAGGTAAGCGACAGCAAAGCCTGTGAAGCTTCATCTGTATTTACAGCCACTCCCCATTGCTTGCATCACTGCGTAAGCTCCACCTCTTGTCACACCACCAGCAACCTTAGATTCTCATAGGAGCACGATGCCTACTGTAAACTGCACATGCAAGGGATTTATCTCTAGGTTGTGTGCTCCTTAAGAGAATCTAATGCCTGATGATCTAAGTGGAGCTGAGGTAGTGATGCTAGTGCTGAGGAGTAGCTACAAATACAGATTATCATTAACAGAGAGGTTTGACTGCACAATAAATACAATGCACTTGAATTATCCCAAAACCATTCCCACCCCGGTCCATAGAAAAATTGT
This sequence comes from Eulemur rufifrons, assembly GCF_041146395.1. Taxonomy (NCBI): domain Eukaryota; kingdom Metazoa; phylum Chordata; class Mammalia; order Primates; family Lemuridae; genus Eulemur; species Eulemur rufifrons. The sequence goes on from NC_090987.1 coordinate 18,605,438, forward strand.
CTTCCATGAAACCAGTCCCTGGTGCCAAAAAGGTTGGGGACTGCTGATAGAGACTATATCCCCTAACGGAGGCACATGGCCTATTTTTGTACAGCCACAAGCTAAAAATGTTTTTACATTTCTAAAGGGCTGTAAAAAACCATAACGCCAACAAAAAAACAAAGACCACATGACAGAGATAATATATGAATTACAAAGACTAAAATATTTATTATAATACATGGACCTTTACAGAAAAAACTTGCTAATCCTGCTGTATTGTGAACACCCCAATCCCAACTCAGCTCACTCTAAGAACTAGGGAAAGGTTAGGACTCCATATCAGTCCCCATGCCCACCCGCCAATCATCTTCCCTCCCATTCCCATTCTACCATGCTAATGAAACCCACAAATATGAAAGAAAAAAACTCTAAAGGGCTCCTAAGTAAAGAGTAAAATAGAAGAGAGAGGAAGTTCCAGCCTCTTATTTATAAGGAGAATAACTGAAGATTTTTATACATAAAGGATGGATCGTTTTTGGTACCAATTAGCCAATCTACCTCTTCCTTCCCCTCTGTTTACAAACTCACGGTCCCCTGAAGGCAAGTGCCTAAATTAACAGACCCTAGAGATATCCCTACCTCCATTTTTCTAATTCTTTTCAATTTATTCTTTACTAAGCTGGGGTTTTAAACCACTGGAATAAATGCTCTTTTTTCCCTCTCCCAGAATGCACTTTCTTCTTTCACCAAAAATTGATTGTCAAAAGCTGTGGATGAGAAACATCGTTCCAATAATGTCTGGTTGACAGTAATGACAGGCCAGAGAACCTAGGCAAGCTTCCCCTCCTTTCCTCATAATCTTGACATTTAAGTGAGAAACATAATGACTGACAAGCTTATTAAAAATAAATAGCCAGTCATCAAGACTTTAACCAAGGCAATAATTAAACCACATTGACCCTTGAGTTAAATTTTCCCTGACAGCTAATAACCATCTAGAAATTCAGAGGGCACAAGACAAGGCCCAAGTTATTAAGCTACCCCAGTTGAAGCCGTCCCACGCCCATTTCTTTACCACTAAGAAAATCTGTTTCCATGGCCCCTGACCTCAGGCCAGCCACTCCTTCCTTGTTCACACTCTTACTTCTGCTAGAAATGGTCTTCTTTCACTCTGCTGAAACTTTCTTTTTTTTACTGCTATTTTACTGCTCAACTAAGAATTTCTAGCCTAGGTCTGAATGATAGTTTCCAATTAAGTATTCTGATCCTATGACAGACACCATATTGATGCTTGTTGGCGCTGACAGAGCTCTCGAAACCTTCCAATGACCCTTAACAAACTATAAAGAATGAGACCCTTGAATTATCTATCTAGCAATGTTTTGAAACTCTATCATTTCTGAGACTGTATCACTTCTTGGGGTGCCTTTGAGTTGTCTTTTATCCTGGAATATATTTTCTTCTCATAAATTTTGTTCACGACCCAGTTTGAAATTCACTTCCTCCGTGAAGTTTTCCCTGACAACTTCAGAAGGAAAAATCTCTTTTCCTATAAGTTCCTTAATATTTGTCGTAGCACTGTAAGTCATACACAGTATTAATTATGTTCTGTAATATATCTTCCATTATTATATTATTTAACTTGCATCGTTTTTAGTGTTTCACTTGTCTCCTAAATCAACATAAAGCTCCAAGACCCATATCTTGTGTTGGCCACAGTCCCCAGAGCCAGGTAGAATGCCTCATACACAACAGGTTCTAAGTAAATGTTTGCAAACTTCATTGAATGCATAATATGCTCATAAGCCAGTACTGCCTTATGTGCAAAGTTGGACTTCTTTTGACTATATTAATACAGTGATTCCCAAAAGTTGAGCACTGAAATCACCTGAGGAAATTTTAAAAATTCATTTCACAAGATTGTACCTAACGTAAGTTAATATGAATGGGACTTAGACATCAGTATTTTTTTAAAGATCCCCAGGTGATTTCAGTGTGCAGTAAAGTTTGGGTACAAATATTTTAACCTCAACTGCTAGAGCTAGATCCTCTACTCAACTCTGTAACTTCATTTTCATGTCAATGAATAATTAGAGAGCCCCAATAAGTGCTAGATATTGAGTTTGTGCTGGGTTTAAGTGGTAAGCAAAATAGACATGGCCCAGCATTCATGGAGCATACAATCTTGTTAAGTCTAATAAACATACAGCCCTTTCTTTTCCTAGCACTCCATTAGTGTGTTAATGCTGTAGATGACTACTTTAAGGAGTGTACCAATTACATTTACTGACATCAGTTTCATCAATGAGATAATGCAATTTCTCCTTCCGTTATAAATGGTTCTGGAGCAGGTATGGGATCTGACTTTCTTCACAAGATCTTCAAAGAACAAAAACAGCACTACCAACACACACACAAATACACACACGCAGAGTAAAAAATAATGACAAAGATAGTGATCATGCTGATTGTGATTGTGGTGGTGAGAGAAGTGGTGATTTTTTAAAAGCTAGCCAATAGAAACATCCTTTAAATATCAATTTCTAGTTGTATCTAAGCAAAAGAAATATAAGACTTAGCCAATAGGTTGTGAATCCTTTTTGAATTCCCCCACAGAAACAGAGATTCTCTGAGTTTGCATTAAACCTTGAATTAAAGCAATTAGTATTTTATAAGCCTTATTTACTGCCCTTATGAGGAAATGAATTAGATGGATAAATGCTGAATTGATACATTAAAATGTTTGTGCCTTATTGATGCTATGATGCAAGCATACTAATTGGAAGGCTACTCTACAGTGAATCTATTTAAAAAAGAAAAACTAAATTTTATTAATGCAAATTATCAGATGTTCCTGATTTGGGGTCCTTAGCCACTCATGATTCTTTGATTAATTTACCCTCCTCCAGCTCATTTTTATACTTCTGATTATTTTCCACTGCCATGTTCTGGAAGCCCATTTTAGATGCTCTCTGCCTCAGAAGGGAGGCTGTGAGAACCGGAGGAAGAATCTGGTGCCAGATCATTTTGCTAATGGAAGATAATTATTGTGATTATCTCATCCTTGCTTAAAAGCTCTAATGGTAGCAAGCAGCCTCTCTGACAGGGTGAAGTTTCAACCAAAATATGTTGACTCTTTTTGTGGAAAAACTTGTCATATTCCACTGAATGAGGAAAGACTATAGATGATTCTTAAGGGAAGACTCTTTTAGGAGAAGGCTATAATGTTAACATTGCAGAAAGAGGACTTGCCTAGATCCTCCTTGGTTCCTAGCTCTGGACTGACCACCAGGTTGCTAATATGACCTTGACTGAGTCCTGAAATACCTCTGAGTTTTATTTTCCTCCCTTGTATTAGAAGGGGTACTAAAATCAAAACAATGACATAATGGACATGACGTTATTTGAAAAACGTGATATGCTTTTATAAATTTATTATAATTATATGTAGAAATTGTAAAATTATACATGATGTATTTATCTAAGGAATGTTATTAATATCTAGTGTCTTATTCTGGAGAAAATGCTCTAGTCTCTCTACTTTATCCAATCAAGATAAATATTTCCATATTCGGCGGGCAAAAATCACAGCTCTGTTCTTTAAGAGATATGTAACCTTGGGCAACTTGCTTAACCTCCTGTAGCTCCAGTTTCATCATCAACAAAATAGAAAAGACAGAAACCCTTTTTTGTGAGGATAGCATGACACTGATACCAAAACCTGACAAATATCAAGCCCCCACATCTTAAAAAAAAAAAATTGCCACCATTTTTATATATGAATACTAATACAGAGAAATTTAAAATATTAATTCTATAGTACATCAGAAGTGTAAAGCACAGTAACCACATTCATTTAATAAATATATAAAATAAATATGTGATACAAGCCAGAAAATCATGAAGTATGATTGAGTTGGACTACATCCAAAAAAAAAAAAAAAAGAAAAAGAAAAGAAACCTTTTAAAACTAAAATAATTCAAAAGAATTTAGTGCTGACACAGGAAGATAAATTGAACAGAAATTCAATGAATGTTGGACTATGAATAAACAGTCTAGAAATTATCCAAAATATATTCAGAAATTTATAACATTATAGAGGCGATTTTAAAGTCAGTTAGAAAAAGATTCTAAATGCATGATGTTAGGACAATTGTTCAACTATCAAAAGGAGATGATACTAGAAGAACTGCAGTTAGATTCAAATGTCATTCTTTACATGGAAATACCTAAAAGTTTTTCAAGTAAATCAGAGATGCAAACATATAAAATGTAATAATATTATAAGAAAGCTTGATTAAAGTTTTTTTATAGTTTTGGTGAGGGGAAGAGCTTATTTTGTCATTTGAACAGAGACCACATAAAAAATGTTTACATAAGCCTCATAGTAATCACAAACTAAAAGCATATATAGTAGATACACAAATGATAAAAAGAATCAAAACATACCACTACAGAAGTCATCAAATCACAGAAAAAGAAGGGAGAAAGGAAAAGAGTATCTACAAAGCAACCAGAAAACAATAAAATAGAAATAATTAATCCTTACCAACCAAAATTACTTTAACTGTAAATGGACTAAATTTTCCAATAAAAAGATAGTAGCTGAATGGATTAAAAAAATAAGACCCACCTATGTGCTGTCTACAAGAGACTCATTTCTCCTTTAGGACACACATAGGAAGTGAAGGGCAATGCAAATGGAAACCAAGAGAAAGAAAAGGTAGCTATATTTACACTAGACAAAATAGGCTATAGATATCGCCTCACAATCTGTTAGGATGGCTATTATCAAAGAGTCAAAGATAACAAGTACTGGTGAGAACATGAAAAAGGGAATCCTTGTACACTCTTGGTGGGAATGTAAATTGGTACAACCATTATGAAAAACAGTATGAAAATTCCTCAAAAAATTAAAAATAGAATTAACATATGATTCATCAATCCACTCTGGGTATACACCCAAAAGAAACAGAATCAGTATCTTGAAGAAATATCTTCACTCCAATGTTCAATGCAGTGTTCACAATAGCCAAGATATGGAAACAACCTAAGTGTCGGTTGGTGGATGAACAGGTAAAGAAAATGTGGTTTTATACGCGCGCGCTCACACACACACACACACACACATACACACAGAGAGAGGAATATTATTCAGCCTTAAAAAAGGAAATCCTGCCATTTGCCACAACATGAATGAAACTTGAAGACATCTGGCTAAGTGAAATAAGCCAAACACAGAAAGACAAATATTGTATAATCTCATTTATATATGTAGAATCAAAAAAAAAAAGTCATAGTAACAGAGAGCAATTGAGAGTAGAATGATGGTTACCAGGGGCTGGAGCATTGGGGAAAAGGAGAGATATGGGTCAAAGAGTACAAAACCTCTAGCAATAAGATTTATAAATAATGGAGACCTAACGTACAACATGGTGACTATAGTTGATAATAAAGTATTATATATATGAAACTTGCTAACAAAGTAGATATTAAGTGTTCTCAACACACACACACAGGGACAGAAGGAACTGTGTAAGGTATAATTATATTAATTAGCTTGGTTGGGGTAATCATTTCACAATGTATACATTTATCAAAACATCCCCTGGTATACACTAAATTGATGTGATTTTGTCAATCATACCTCAGTAAAGATGGAAAGAAAATAAACTCAACATCATAGTGGAAAACAAGAAGTTTAAAATACTAGAAAAAAATGCCATGAACAATAAGTAATTTGAGAAATATTTGTAACACACAATAGAAAAATGGCCTAAGGTTTTTAATATGTAAAGGGCTTTCACAAATCAGGAAGACAAAGATGAACAACTCAAAAGAAAAAAGGCAGATTATGCAAGAAGGCATTTCACAAAAAGAAATGTGATTGGCCAATATATATAAGTGCTTATACCATTAAAAATTTTAATTATTAAAATAAAATACATTTTCTCTCCATTAGTTTGATGTAGATTTAAAGGTTGAATGATACTCAGTATTGACTAGATTGTGAGACATAAACCATGGAGGGAAATAGGATTGTCAGAAAACATTTCTTGCATACTGGTAGAAATGTAAATTGGTACAACCCTTCAGGAGAATGGAAGCATAAATTCGTCTTATACAATCTTTTTAGGAGAATACAATAGTGCCACTCCCCAAATCCCAGTTCAACTTCCTGAAATTTTAGTTACCCACTGGCAATTGTGGTCTTAAAAATATTAAATGGAAAATTCCAGAAATAAAGCATTCTTAAATTTTAAACTGCACGTTGTGCCGAGCAGCATGATGAAATCTTGCTCTGTCCCACCCCCTCCTGTCTGGAATGTGAGTCATCCCCTTCCCAGCTGATCCACCCTGTCTAAGCTACCTGTTAGTCACTTATCAGATCAACTGTGGCAGAACTGTGCTGCTTGGGTACAAGTAACTCTTATTTTACTTAATAATAGCCCCAAAGCACAAGAGTAGTGATGCTGGCAATTCAGATATGCCAAAGAGAAGCCATAAAGTGCTTCCTTTTAAGTTAAAAGAAGAAAATTCTTGATTTAAGAAAAAAAATTTGTATACTGAGGTTGCTGTGAAATTGTGAAGAAAAAAAAAAATCATGCATGGTATCTATAGGATTCAGTACTATCCATGGTTTCAAGTACCTACTGGGGTCTTGGAACATATCCCCTGTGGATAAGGCAGGACTACTGTATTCTGACACCACTGTTAAATATTAAAATGTGCACATTCTTCATCTCAAAAAAAAAAAAATAAAAATAAAAACCCTCATAGTAACAGAGACTAACAGAGAGCAGAATGGTGGTTACCAGGGGCTGGACGGTCAGGGAAAAGGAGGGATACTCTGCTTCTGGCTATGTACTCCCATTGTATTGGAAAGGACATAAAGGAAACTCTTAGCTCTTATGAGTTGATCTGCAAGTTAATAGACATAGTTGGGACAGTTTTACTTTTCACTCTGATAAGGCTCTGTATCATTTGATTGGTTTTTCTGCTTGTGTGCATGTTGTCATGCATACACATTACTGTTCTGCTACTTTTAAAAATTGGTTAAGGAAATTAAGACAGACCACCAACTTCAAAAATATGTTATGAAGATTAGTAATAATTCATGTAATATGCCCAGAACATTGCTTGGCACATAGTAAGTATTCAAAAAAAGATGGCTTGTCAATATATATCTTATTTTGTGAAAATGAAACATTTTCACCTCCCACACACTATTCCTTATTATCATCCTTCTTAGATGACCATCTAGCAAGATCATAAAGTGTCTTTGATGCCCTTATCTAAGCAATATAACCCCATCAAACCTAGGACATGAATAAAACTATGGAAAAAGAGAAGAATGGAGCTGGAAAAACCTTAGAAAATATTTGGATCGACACTTTTGATTTAAAAATAAAATAGTTAACATATTACCAGAGAGAGAAAGTGATTTACATTGAGGACACAGCTCTTTAAAACTATGTGGAACCAGACCATATACCAATGAATGAATTAAATGAATGGAAGTCAATAAATTTCATTTTTCCATTTATGTTTACTTTTAAGTTACACTCAAAGTTTTTATTCTATTATTGTAATAAAACACTGTGGCCCCATGGAAAAGTTTCTGATTTTTTTATGTGGTAGTCAATGTGTGAAAAGTTTTGAAGATATTAACTAACTTATTTGTAGGGAAGCAGGGACAAGTGAGAGAAAAATATACAGATGACCCTTGAACAACATGGAAGCTAGAAGCGCCAACCCTCCACACAGTTGAAAATTCACGTATAAAGTTTGACCCCCCCCAAAAAAAACTTAACTACTAATATCCTGTTCACCAAAAGCCTTCCCAGTAACAGTGACTAACACATATTTTGTATATTTATATATTATATAATGAATTCTTATAATAAAGTGAGCTAGAGGAAAGAAAACATTATTAGGAAAGTAATAAGGAAGAGAAAATATATTTACTATTCATTAAGTGGAAGTGGATCATCATAAAGGTCTTCACCCTCATCATCTTCACACTGAATGTGCTGAGGAAGAGGAGGAAGAAGAGGGATTGGTCTTGCTGTCTCAGGCATGGCAGAGGTAGGAGAGGTGAAGCAGGAGGAAGGAGAGGAAGCAGAGGCCAGAGAGGCAGGCACACTCAGTGTAATTTTTAGAGAGAAAAATCCAGGTATATGTGGACCTGTGCAGTTCAAACCTGTGTTGTTCAAGGGTCAACTGTATGTCCCCTACCAGTGCTATGTACTTGTTCTAAAATGACAATGGCCACCAACTAAGAGCAAATCAACCTGGGGAATGCAAAGGAAGTGCTCATCCTAAGGTGGAGATAAATAAAGATGAGGGGGACTGAAGCCTAAAAGGCACTTTCTAATTCTTCCTTAGAATCTCAAAATAATAAAGTATAAAGGGCACTCAAATAAAACTCCACAATACTAGGACCTAGCTCTTTTAGCTCCCAATTAGCTTTAGAATTTTCTTAGTCACTAAACTGGAAAACAGCAGACTTTCTACTTCACAGTACTGTTTTAAGGATCAAATAGTTTGTTAAAGTACTTTACAAAATCCAAGGGATTATTCAAATGTAAGATATTGTCCTTGGTTAGCTTCCTTTTCCAGTTATGTGTTGTCTTTACTAAGCAACCTCATTTAAATAGCACACAAAGATACACCCTGTTTTCATAAAAAGTGGATACATAGAACACACAGCCCAAAGGAAGACTGTTTGCCCAGGGTGCAGAGGATAATGCCCCCAAAGGAAGCAGGCCGGAGAGTGAGCTCCGTAAACACTCTGGCGTAGACCAGCACTGGGTGCTGTCAGTCAGTAGGCTGGCTGGCGATGCTGCTTTTGAACAGCCTTCAATCTTCAGCCCTCAGAGTTGTTAGTGTCTCTCTAAAAACGGTGTGAAAAGATGCTCTCCCATATCCAACATGACCTTTCTTGAAGACCCAAAAGGCTAATTTTAGGATTGGAAGAAAACACCCTTTGCAATGAACTCAACAGCCACCTCAACAAATCTTTGGTTGCAGCTGAGGAAACAAAACCTAAATTTATTGGTTTAGAATTAATAAGGTTGAATTTCATTCACTTAGCATGCTTTGTAAAAATTGCATTTCATGGTAGATATTTATTTTGTGATTACCATGTATATCATAGGTACTGATCATGCTAGTAGCTTCCTAATCAAGAGAGAATGGTGGATGGTTTTGTTCTTTTCAAAAGGACTTGCGTATTTGAAACATATTTTTCCTCCTTTCTCACTGATTGATGATTTGGAAACATAGAAAAGTCCAGGTTCAAATCATTGTCCCTTCAACATTTGAAAGGATTTCTCTCTTGTCTTCAGGCTTCCATTTTTGTGATGAGAAATCTTAGTTCCAGTCTCATTTTGATTCCATGTATAAAATTGTTTCTGTTAAGCTATTGCTGTATTTATAGTTGTTTTTTACTCTCTTAAAATTTTAAGATCTTAGCATAGTCCCCATGTTCTGAAATTATACTATCATGTGCACTGTTCTGTGTCTATTTTCACAGAATTTTGCTGGGTAATTGGTGGCCCTTTTATTATGGAAACTCATGTTCCCCACCTCTGGACATTTTTGTACATTATTTATTTTATCATCATTTTCTCCTACCAGTTTTTTTCCTTGTATACATTCTATTTGTCAGATGGTGGATCTATTATAATGATCCTATGCTTTTTTTTACCATTTCTCTCCTTTTTATGTCTTTGTTAGTGTTGTTAATGTTCTACTTCCTAAAAGATATTCTCAACTCTATCTTCTTATTCTACTGATTTTTTTAAAAAAATTTCTGCAACACTGTTTTAAATTTTGAAACCTCTTTTTGTAGTCTCTGAATGTACCTTTAATTTTTTTTATTTTTAGTTATTATGGTTACATGATAGTTGTATGTAATTATATGGTACCTGTGATGTTTTGATAAAGGCATACAGTATGTGATAATCAAATCAGGGTAATTGGGGTATGCATCATCTCAAGCATTTATCATTTCTCTATGTTAGGAACATTCCAATTCCACTTTTTTGGTTATTTTAAAGTGTACCCTAACTTCTTGTTGATTACAGTCACTATTGTGCTATGAAATATTTTTCATTCTATCTAACTATATTTTTACACCTATTCACCATCCCCACTTTATCCACCCCCATCCCTACTACTCTTCCCAGCCTCTAGTAAGCCTGATTCTACTCGCTGTCTCTATGAGATTATTTCAGTATTTAATTCACACACGAGTGAGAACAAGCAAGATTTGTCTTTCTGCTCTTGGCTTACTTCACTAACATAATGTTCTCTGGGTTCATCTATGTTGTTGCAAATGACAGGACTTCATTTTTTATAGCTGAATAATATTTCATTGTGTTTATGTATCACATTTTCTTTATTGATTCATCTCAGGTTGATTCCAAATTTTGGCTATTGTGAATAGTGCTGCAATAAACATGGGAGTGCAGGTATCTTTTTAATATACTGATGTCCTTTCCTTTGAATATATACCCAGCAGTGGGATTGCTGGGTCACAAGGAAAGTTTTATTTTTAATTTTTTGAAGATCCTCCATACTGGTCTCCATAGTGGATGCACTAATTTACACTCCCACCAACAGTGTACAAGGGTTTTTCTTTCTCCATATCCTCACCAGCATTTGTATTGCCTGTCTTTTTGATAACAGCTGTTTCACCCAGGGTGAGATGATATCTCATTGTAGTTTTGATTTGCATTTCTCTGATGACTAATGATGTTGAGAATTTTTTTCATATACCTATTGGACATTTTTATGTCTTCTTTTGAGAAATGTCTATTCAGATCCTTTGCTCATTTTTAATTGAATTATTTGATTTTTTTCCTATTGAGCTGTTAAAGCATCTTATCTAGTTATTAATCTCTTATCAGATGGGTGGTTTGTAAGTATTTTCTCCCATTTTGTAGGTTGTCTCTTTACTTTGTAGATTGTTTCCTTTGCTGTGCAGAAGCTTTTTAGCTTGATATGATCTCATTTGTCCAATTTTGCTTTGGTTGCCTGTGCTTTAGGGGTATTACTGAAGAAATCAGTGCCCAGACCAATATCCTGGAGCATTTCCTCAATGTTTTCTTTTAGTAGGTTCATAGTTTTAGGTCTTAGATTTAAGCCTTTAATCCACTTTGATTTAGTTTTTTGTATATGGTGAGAGATAAGGGTCTAGTTTCATTCTTCTGCATATGAATATCTAGTTTTTCCAGCACCATTTATTGAAGAGACTGGCCTTTCCCCAACGTATGTTCTTGGAAACTTTGTCAAAAATAAGTTGACTATAGATGTGTGGATTTATTTCTAAATTCTCTATTCTGTTTCATTGGTCTATGTATCTGTTCTCATGACAATACCATGTTGTTTTGGTTGCTACAGCACTGTAGTATAATTTGAAGTAGGTAATGTGATTCCCTCTAGTTTCATTTTTTTTGCTCAGAATGGGTTTGGCTATTCCGCATCTTTTATGGTTCCATAAACTTTTTAGGATTATTTTTTCTATTTCTGTAAAGAATGTCATTGGTATTTTGATAGAGATTGCATTCAATCTGTAGATTGCTTTGGGTAATGTGGACATTTTAACAATACTGATTCTTCTAATCCATAAGCGTGGAATATCTTTCCATTTTTTGTGTGCCCTTTTCAATTTCTTTCATCAATGTTTTATAGTTTTCATTGTAGAGATCTTTCACTTCTTTGGTTAAGTTTATTCCTAGGTATTTGATTTTATTTGTAGCTACTGTAAATAGGATAACTTTTTTGGTTTCTTTTTTAGATCATTTTTTGTTGGCATATAGAAATGATTATGATTTTTATACATTGATTTTGTATCCTGCAACTTTACTGAATTTGTCAGTTCTAATAGTTGTTTTGGGGGTAGGTCTTTAGGTTTCTCTAGATGTAAGATCATATCATCTGCAAAGAAGGCTCATTTGACTTCTTTCTATCCAATTTGTATGCCTTTTATTTCTTTCTCTTGTCTGATTTCTGTCAATAGAACTTCCACTTTTAAATAGCATTCAGTGTGCAGATCTTAAATGTTTTATCTTCTCCTATCTTTTTGAGGATCCTAATGAAGTTGTTTCTCTGTGTGTTTGCTTGTTGTGTGTGAATCTGCCATATGTGATGCCGGCTTTGCTAGAAACAGGACTGATAATCTTTGGCTGTCTGTTCATATGAAAGAGTGAGTTATTCAGAAACTAAATAGTCATCAGCATTTTTGGTAATTATTTTCTCTTGTATTAGTCAGATCCCCCAAAAGGATATTTCAATCTCTTCTTGAAGAGAATGAGTATAGCTGCAGTTATTCCTAGAGCCTAGTGAGGGAGAAATTTGGGGATTTCAAGGTTCCTAACAACAATCTACCATCATCCTCTATTTATTGATATAGTACCTCAACACACAACAGAGTCGAGGTGTCCTCTCCTGAGAATAAACCTGCATCCCTTTCACCTGGAGTTGGAGAGGGGTGTCTCCCAGATGGGAAGAGTGAAGTGTGGGATCTGTGATCCAAACTACTAAAATTCATCAGGCTTTCAGCCAATCCTGTTTTCAACCCCACCCTCATTTTCAGATGCAGCTGATGGTGGAATTTCTGCACGTTATAGGGTCTGCCATACAAATCAAAAAATCTTCTCAGCTTCTCCCACTACTTGCTCACAACCCTCTTTCTAAGGTCTACTAAATCGTTTACCACATATTCATAAACTACTGTGTCCAAAGTTTTGATGCTTTTGTCTTTTTCTCATCTTCTTTTCATCCTTCAAGGTTTCAATCCTTTTTTAATACTTTAACTATTTTTAGTAAGATTCTCAGAGGGCAGAGAGATAAATGTTCATGTTTGATCCATAATTTTTTATCAGAACTGAAGGGGAAATTTTGAAGGCACTAAAAGGGTGAGGGAAAGATCAAGTCTCCAATGAATCATGATCTTCTAAACATATATAATACTCATTAAACAATAACTTTTTCTTTAAAATGCCTCAATACTTTCCAAACTACTATATCTTACCACACCCCTGCAGAAACAGCCAAATTTCAGTTTTAAAGGGCCAGAATCCTGAAGGGTATCATATTCAAATGAAGGCCATAAATAATGGCTTGTTGAGTTTCCAGATCCTACAAGATGAAGTTGCATAGTGCCTCTTTGCCAATAAATATTTAAGGGTACTGTTAAAATGAAGTTGAAAATGCTATAAGAAATTACATCAAGATGTAAGTATTTTCTCTCTAATGGCTGGGCAGTATGCTTCAGGTAATTTACTTTGGGTTTTAAACAAAGGGAAGACAAAAACATAGACAGCATAGATATCTGATGTTTGAAATCAGGTCTTTCATAATTTTACCTTCTCATCTTCAACAGCCAAAAAGGCATTGGAAGTTTTTCTTTTTGTTAAGGAAGTGAACTTCTTCCCCAGTTACACTGAGATTAAAACATCAGAGGCAGAAGGCTGTGTACGAAAGCCATTTTCATAGGAAACCCCATATTTACAAGGTACCTCTTCCACCATGGCATACCCTGGGTCATACTGGGGCATTTTAATAAGTTCAGTTAAAACCATTGACTTCAAGAATGAAATTTAAGTAAACAACAACCTTAAACAGCCTTGAAAGACATGGGAATTATTAGTGCTGGGCAATTTTTCCCTTTTATTTTACCCTAGCTTTTCCCTGCCCAAAGCTCTCCATGTACCTTCCACAGTAGGAAGGCATAAGAAAACATGAAGCATACAGAGAAATTCAGATCTTACTGTATTGCAAGACCATTATTCATTTTGCCAAAGGTTCAGGTCCTAAATCCTGAGGCTGTCCAAACACCAAAAACAGCTCCCACCAATCAATGTCCATACACAATCTGTCTTTCAGCTCCCACACAACATGTAAAAACATAGTCCTGGCGCCCAGGACACCAATAAATAACACCTGTCAAAAAAAGTAGCTTTTAGAGGGCTACCATACTCTCTGGCTAGCCATCCCCAAGGCTGGAAGGAACAGAGCATCACCCCACCAGATTCCAGAACACGGCTCCACAAAGTATGTCTCATCCTGTAGTTCTATGATCTCTGAACACCCACGTGGGTGAGTTGCAAAGACGAATCTGTTTTGATATGATGGTGATAATTGTCCCCAAAGTAAATTTTTTTTATTATGACAGCTGAGTTGAAGAACTGCTAAGTATGTCCTAGAATAGACAGCTAAAAGTCATTAGAATGAATATTTTTATATTATTCCTCTTTATGTAGGGAGTTATATCTAAGAGGCAAAATCTTAAACAGACTTTTCCAAAATCAACATTATCTCTAAATGGAAGAGCCCAGAAATTGTTACTTCCTCACAAGGTCTCTCTCTCTCTTCCTCACACGCGTGCGCGCGCACACACACACACACACACACAGCAATATGAATAGCAACATCTGTGAACATAGACAATGCAGATGCTCACATCTTTTTTAAACACATTTTCTCTTGTGTACAGAGTGATGATGAGACAATCAAAAATACCTATAATTACCATTCTATTTGACTATCACTCCTTGTCCAATGGTTTCCTATATTTTCACTGCATTTCTCAAATAATTCTCCCACTCTCTTTATACCATATACTTACAAAGAATTCTATCATTATCAGGTATTTCATATAAAATATTAAGAGGAAATGGAATGTTTAATTATTCTGAAAGCCAAGTACAAAGATATCTAGATTGGAATAGCACTACATAATTAAAGAATCACAACAAAATTCTTTTCCTAAAGAACAACCATCTTCCCTGAGGACTGTCACAAATTAAAAAATGAATATATAGCCAGATGGATTAATGAATAAATAAAAGAATAAGCAAATATTCCAATAATTCTGGGGATCTGTGTTTTAAAATTGTAAGTTATATTTTATTTGATGCTTTAAATGACATAGAACCAAGCAGACTGGATGAGACAACTGACTCTTAGAGTTGGAAGCAACCTAGAGAGTGTCCATTCCAAGCTCCTAAGTTTATAAGGAAAGATGAAAAATCTCAGAGGGAAAAATTGGCTTACTTGAGGTATAGAACTCAGTCAATGGTAGAATAAGGATCAGCTCTAGTTCATTTCTCACTTCCTTCTAAGACTACCTTGTCAGAAAATGGAACTTCTGGAATGGCAGAGAAATCTGTTCTTTTATAAGAACAATGAGACCACTGGCATTGTTATTAGTATTTCCCATTAAAAACATTCCTAAGGCATAGGGGTACAAGGCTGTGGAGGTAGATAAAGAAAGGTAGTGTTGCTCATGAAATCCCAAAGTTGAATGAGCAGAGCCATCAATAGCAGAAAAGAAAAATGCGTATGATGTTTGTCTCAGATTCCTTAATAACTCCATATGGACTTTGGAAGCTATTTCCAAGTAAAATTATTAATCTCACAGATATGTTTACAGAGTTGAAAAAGGTATTTGTTTTGTATCCCTAAATTTACACTCAAACCACCTAGAGTACACTATGAAATTATATAAATCGGAACATCTTGTAAGTAGATAGCTTTATTGTGCTATATTTTTTTAAGTGATAAGAGTTTCAGTGTGGTAAATGTTAATATTTTAAACTTATCAACAGTATTTCTTATACCTACCTTAGCAATTTTTCATTTAAAATACACTAACAATCTCAAAAAATGAAAAGGATGGGCCTCACTTGAACCTTAGGAGACCCAAAAGCCTCTGATTATATTCTGCTGTGTACTGGGAATTGTGGTATTCTAGGAGAGAGGAGTTTAGTAAAATCAGGCAGCTTAAGGCAAAGGATCTGTACAAATATTCTAAAAGATTGTAATTACATGGCTTAGAAATTGAGCAGTAAGTTTCTAAGAAGGCTCAAAGTGTGGCCTGCAGACCAGCATCATCAGTTCTCCTAGGGGGTTGTCAGAAATGCTGAATCTCAGGCCCCATTATGCAAACCTACTAAATCGGGATTTGCATTTTAATAAGATCCCTAAGTGATTCCTATGCACATTAAAGTTTGAGAAGCACTGCCTGGGAAAACTTCTAGCCCAATAACTTCATTTTCCAGAATAGGAAGCAGGTTTGAAGAGAATAACTGATTGAACAAGGACCCCTTGGTAGTAGAGTTGGGGCTTAATCCCAACTTGGGCTCATCAATCTATTGTGTTTTATTATGAAAGCTACTAAAACTGCAGGTACAAAGTGGAGAAATGCACAAGCATGACTAGGCCAGTGCCCTGGAGAGGTGACAGTACCTCAGTGATTAGGGATTGAAAGTTCCTTTTCAGGAAATTCATCTCTAAGCCAGGCTTCAAGTGACTGACTGTACTTGTCCATAATAGTCCATCCATACATTCCTTCCACAGACATTTTTAGTGTTTGCTGTTTACCAGGAATTGGTACAACTTTTACCAGTACTTCTTAGCAATATTTGGTATTCCTTTTTAAAGTGTTACTTTATAATAATACTAAAAGGTAGAGCTAAAAAAAAAAAAAAAAAGTACCTGAATTTATACTGTGGAATGACTTATGTAAGGTTTACAAATACCTAGTTCTATTCATTAGGATTAAATTTGACTGGGAGAGAAAAATCCAAAGTAACAATGACAAACAACAAGAGATTTTTTTTATCTTTGTGTAAATGTGGGCAGCCCAGGGCTGAGCATTTGAGAAAGGGCTGTTTGCTGTTCGGTGCCCTACCACACGGACCAGCATGGTCTCCACTTAACAATACAGCAAGAAGGGAGAAGTGGAAATGTCCCCTTCCTGTAAGACTCTTTAGGGAAGTTGAACACAACCACTTCCACTTACTTTTATTGGTCACAACTTAGTTACGTAACTACATCCAGTTTCCAGGGAAGCTTGGAAATCTAGGCTTTATTCTGAGTGGCCACACATCCGCTGTAACAAAAAGAACATGTGTTATGATTTTTCCTTCTAGTTAAGTGAGGTATTATGGGATATGTGAGAGTGCTTGATGTATATATTGATTACTAAGTATGACTTCCTCATTTTTTCCATTTGTTTTGTGCAGCCTCTATACGAACCACAAAGTCAAAAAGACATGAGAGAAAAAGTCCAGGAGCTTCTGCTACAAGGCTTTCAATGCTGAGCTAAGCTCCAGAAATGTCTCCCTGAGGCCAGGCCCTCTGATAACTCCTGTTCTCACATTTCCTTGCAATACTGCTTAATCTTAACGTGTATGTCCTTATGTTTGTATTTAAAATTGGTTTTAGGCAGGCTGTCAAGTATTTCTTAATGATAAAACATGCTTTGAGACCACTGGAGTCTGACTTTTGATGCTCAGACGTCTGGCTCTTGAAAATTAAAAAACCTTGGCTCTCACATCCATTATTTTTGTAGCACATTTAAGGAACCTGTTTTGACACCCTGAAGCTGAGCATTGATGCCTTCATTCCTTTCTCAGACTCCTTGGCCCTAAAACCATGAAAATGTCCTAGAGTTTCAAGGGAGCCAAAATGGGATTGTGATGGGATAACATAATGGTTAAGATTTTAAAATACATTATTTGGCTCTCACAAGAAATTAAAGAGTCTGGGATTTATCTTAAAGTTACTGGAGAAATTAGTGAGACCAGACATGATTTAAACAAGGTACTCCAAGATCACCATTCCTTTTCTTGTACAATATTAGCTTATCTACATTTGGGGAAGATCAATAACATAGGTAAAGGTCTCCTCTTGACATACTATGTTTTGGAGATTTAGCATTTTCACCCCCGCCCCCCGCCAAAAAAGATGTATAGGTTTTCACCTTGGGTAGAGGTTACAGTATGTTTCCTTTCCCCTCAGGGAAACCACCAACCCTTTCTGGTGTAGTTACCTGGTATGGACACAGGGGCTATGGGGAAACCATCTGTCATTAGCACAGCCCCTCATTCCAAGAAGCAAATGAACATTCTTGGCCAAGGAGGAGAAGGAGCAAGGAGGGGAAGTTGGGGAGGTGGGGAAATGGACTCAGGACCATTCTAACAACTAAAGAATTATACTCTCCAGAAGGCATCCAGAGCAGGGTGGATGGCATCTTGATTTTATTTCATGTTATATTCGATCCAAAATAGGGGAATCTGGAACCCTTCTGACCAATCTCTGGGGTTGGTTTCCTGAGATTTACACACTTTGCAGTTGAAATAATTTAAATAAAATCTGATCTACGAAAGGGGGCTTTTCTTATTTGGGCAGCTCTGAAAACAGCCACTAAAGGTTTTGATCAGGGAATTAGGATCAAAATAACATTTTAAAAAGATTAATCTCTCCTAGTTCAGAAAAAGCCAGAAATATTAGCATTCCTATTAAAACAACATGAGATTTTTAAGAGTATCTGTGTCAGTAAGTCATCTTTCATGTGTAATACAACTCGAATGCATTTAAAAGACTTCTTTCAAGCATTTATTAGGGTAATTTAAAGCACCTGTCTCCTGGGTCGAATTTTTTTTTTTTTCTCATTTCTTTAATGACATTGGCCTTCCTAATGGATTCTAGAGTACTCTTAAGTATATAATTCTTAGATCCCACAGTTCCATCTACCCACTGATGTTCTTGACACCTTACTCTCTACCTGTATAGAACCATCCTTGTCACCTCTTATGAAGAGATGATTCTTACCTTCCCTATATCTACGAATAGAGGCGTCCAGTCACCTCAGAGTGATTTTTGATTCTGCTTTCCATTCTCTATCTCCTACGTCCAACAAGTTCATCTTACTTCCAAGATGTCTTTCACATCTATCCCTGTCTCTCATTCACTGCCCTTATTTCAGTGTGCAGGGATTGTCAAATATGCTGCCACCCCCTCCCAGGACCTGATTATCTGCATAACTAATAGATCGTCAAAGGCACAGACTTAAAAATGTCACGCCCCTTTCAAAAGTCTTCACTGGTGCCATGTTACCGACAAAGTCTGTAAGATGAAGGGTTTGTTAGATCTATGTACCTGGATATGTGCCTTTGAACAGTTAACTATTTTATTAAAATGAAGTCATATATAAAATAGACTACAAAAAAAACAGAGGGCCCCTAATGAAACCAGGAACTTGGGAGCCTCTACCCTGCCATAAACCCTTCAAGGAAAACCTGCCTCATGTCTACAGAACACATTTGTAAACCACTGGGTTGGATGACTCTTAAATTTCCTTCTGGTTTTCATATTCTGTGACTTTATGAATGCACATAATCTCTACTTCAACATATAAAATCTTCACAATTCCTACACTTTCTAATGCTGAACCTTCTAATGTGCTGTAATCTCTCCTCTTCTCTAACTTCCCAGACTGGCTAGAATTTATTCATCTCCTGGTGGTGGTCACCTTCTATCCTGGGACAAACGGCAACTTTCTTGAAGGCAGAGACTTTACCATAATCCATCTGGTAAAAAATGATCTTCAATATAAGTGATTTTGTTTAACTGTACTAGATCGACTATAACCTTTGGGCATATTTTAGAATGCGTCGGAGATTAAGGAGAGCCTGCTCTGCTTCTCCAAAGTTGGAATTTTTTTTAACTAAGTGACTCTAAGGTGACTCCAGCAGAAGCAGATGGGCCTCTAAAAATGAGACATTCTTTGACCAAAAACATAATGGTGCATAGCTAGAGGAAGGTATCCACAAGATCACCTTCACTTCTGACAAAAATAGCAAGTTCAAGGGTCCCCAAGATCATGCTGGGCTTCAAAAATTTGCTAAAAGAGTTCATAGAATTCACTGAAAAAGCTGTTAAACTTGCAGTTATGATTTATTAGAGTGAAGGGATACAGATTATATTAGTCAAGGAAAGAGTTGTATGGGGCAGAGTCCAGGAAATCTTCCAGCACAAAGCTCTCAGTTTTCATCTCCCAGTGGACACATGGGCAGCACTACTTTTCCCAGAATTGATATGTGGTAATATGCATAGAGTGTTGCCAATCAGGGAAGCTCACCTGAGCCTCAATGTCCAGAGTTTTACTGGGCTCCATCACGTAGGCACCGTTGAATGCCCACACGCCAGAACTATTTCTAGTCCCTCTGGAAAATCAACCACAAGATCCAAAGCTCTTACCCTAAATCACATTGTCTTACTGTGTAGTGTTACTCAAGGCCCTCAGGCAAACAGTGATATTCCAAGGACTTAGAGATTACTTTCTGAAACCCAATGGCAAAAGCTAGACCTCCCTTTGGGTAAGGTTAAATTTTTTACTACACAAATGGCAATTGATTATATGGGAAATGCAAAGGGAAAAATTATTCACCCAAGAGCAATACCTGCACCACTCTGAGATTCAGATACTCAGAAAGAGATGGGAATTACATGTATGTAAACATTCTGAACCGCACCTTCTGGTTAGGAAGGTATAAATTTAATATACTCTCCAAAAGTGGCCATTTGGTTTTTCCCTTAGTGAATCTAAAGCATTCTCTCTTGGTTTCAGTGCCCTGAGGAAGTTGAGATGATTGACAAAGAATTAGAGGAAAATTTGAATAGCTGATTCCAACCTAAGTATGGCACCCATAGAGCAGGACCTCCTTTTAAAAGTGAAGTGCCCTTTCCTTGTCACAAGTTTCATAACCAAAGGTTAAAATTAGCAGATAAATCATAGGATATTTTGTGGGAAAAAAAATGTCCTTCCTAGGATACATTTCCAAATGGCTTTTTCCTCCTCCCCTTTGGCTACTGTCTGATGAAGGGATAGGACTCACTCCTTCCCCTTGTAGGATGGTTCCCTATCAGAGACCAAAAAATCACAACTATGACTTTACCCAACCACCATCTTTAAGGGACTAGATTTCACAGCCCTAAGAGGGCAAACCTACATAAACCCTGCTCCCCTTTTCTCACCTGATCCTCTACCCAACTCTTGGTACTACTCCTCTTTGTTAACAGGTGTTTTGCCCCCAAATATTTTTAATAGAAGAGTCAATTTTCCAGAGAATATAGGCGTGCTATAACTTACTTTTAAATTCGATAGTGAGAATAATAATCCATCATCATAGTAGTAACAGTAGTAACAACTAACATGAGTCAAAACATTAGAATTTTAAAAGTACAACCAGAGATTCTGGCTTAGTGGGTTTAGGGTAATATCAAATTCTTTTCACAAAAGCCCTCCAAACTATCTGATCCAGTCCCCTGGCTGAGTACCCTAATGTAGAAAAGGAACACAACTTAAAGTAAGAAACAGACTGGGATTAAGATCTCTGCTAGATGAGAACATTTTATCAGTGCAGTTTAGGCAACTGCATTTCAAATACTTGACCAAGGTGTCTAATGTTCTCCTCTGAGGAGAACACCTGCAATCATAGTATCTCATTGACTTTGCTGATACAAATAGCCAGTAGTCTGGAGACTGGGACTTGGGTAAGAACTATTGGTATTAAAGTGACTAAAATTTGAAACAGAACAGAAGAGAGACTGGCAGATCCAGGGACAGCAGCACATGGAGCAACTGGGGCTCTTTTATGCCATTTGGGGAGTATATATTATTATACTCACTTAGGAAAACTGGCAGGTTCTACTAAGGCGGAACTTCTAACATAGACTCACCAGGAATGCAGGTATGTGCAAAATGCATACACAAGGATGATCAGAGCAGCATTTTTCATAGTAGTTCCACATTGGTGTCCACAAAAGAATTGATTGATCATGGGATAGTCATACCACAGGATATGAGACAGCAATGAAATGAGCAAACTACTGCTACCTGTGACATACAGATGAATGTGATTGTGAACCAAAGAAGCCAGATACCAGCGTGAATGAACTTTGTGATTCCATTTATATAAAATTCAAAAGCAGGTAAGACTAATCTATGGTGGTAAAATCTGAACAGTGGTTACTTTTGTAGGGTGGGATAATGAGTGGGAGAGATGGACGAGGAGGTTTCTGGGGTGCTGGTCATGTTCTACTTCTTAATCCTTGTTGTGGTTTCACAAATGATTCACTTTGTAAAAATTCATCGCACTGTACCTGTATGGTTTGTACATTTTCTGATTATAAGTTATATCCTTTTAATCAAAATTTGTTAAAAAGAGAAGGAGAACCACTAGTAACAACTTCTTTGGCTATTCAAAGGAGGTCATTCATGAGTGATTGCCCAGTAACTCTCGGAAACTTTGCAGAACAAAGTGGAACACAGGCAGCAAGCTATGGAGGAAAGCCCAAACGGGAAGTTCTCCCACAATCCCTGGCAACTCTAAATCCTTGATCTTCTCCATGAGTCCCCAGGTCTGATGCCTCACCCCCACAACATCTAAGAAACAGGTGAATCTTCTGACACTGACCCTCTGGACACTTAGATCTCTCGTATTCCCCTAAAGTGCTACCCTTAACCTGCCACCAGGTTCCCGTAATCTGTAACCTACCCTCAACCTTTCAGCAGTCTGGGGAAGCTAGCACAGACAGAAAGGTGTTCCTTCTCCTCTGTGCACTCTCTCTCATCCTTATGCCTCTAGTCTAGAATGTAAGTAGACCATGACTTCTAGTCCTTTGAGTGGTAAGGGTAGCAGTCAGCGGTGAATGGGATAAAGGGTCATCCTTGGTGGATGCAGGGACCTTCACACTCTGCAGCAATAACTGAACACATGCTCCAGGCACTAAGACAACATGCAGGCAAGATCATCTAACATAAGCCCTTATCTAATGCAATAATCTCCCCCAAAGAAATGCATTTGGTGGGACTCTTGTGACAGGAAACACATTACCTCGTGGGAAGAGTTTAAATTATGACCTCATAACTGCCAATATGGATATAATTACACTAATACCTAATACTCATATAGTGCTGCCCACATGCCAAGAAATGTTCTAAGTACTTTATATAACAACTCATCTAATTCTCCCAACACATTACATGAAATCAGTATCATTATCATTCACATATGCCAAAACTGAAAAGAGAGATCACATCCATGCCCCAGAGAACAAGTGAAAGAGGAGGAGGTGGAAATTAACCCAGGGAGCCTGGCTTCAAATCCCATATTCTTAAAGTGGTTAAGAATTACAAATGATGCTGTCTCTAAGAAGGGGAAAATACAGTCCAGAGTTACGTTTCTGCTCATTGGGTCATTTGCTGGTACCCTGGCAGCCTGCAGAGATGTACCTCTACTTACCCACTCACTGCTACCCTGGCCCTGCTGGTATCTCCTGATTTAGTCAGGGCCCCTGAGTCTTCAAAGCATGAGCAAGACTCCCTCATCACTATGTTCAGCCAGGGACCCAATGTACTGGCATGTCAAGAATTACACAATTTACACACAGACATTTTGCTTAAGGCACCTCCAAAGCTGGACTTTGGGCTTTAAATATATAGTAAGCCTGTCATTAGTGTTCTCTGTCCATAACCAAAGTTCTGCTGTTAAAACTGGGGCACCATCTACGCTTCCCCTTTCTTTACGGTAAGTTTCTCCCAAAGACCACTGTTTCTAGCATGTTGCTGCCCCAATCAAACATTTTAATTTTGAAACTTATGATGAGCCATCAAACCCAGTCTCTTTTCTACTAGAAGCGCCTGAGAGACTTAGGTAAATTTGAGACTTCAGGTAGAAAGAGCGGAAAGGACACTTATATAACCCCTTTGCTGACCTGGCAGCAATGTCCAAATTCCAAATACAAACAGAACTGGTAATATGAAGCTGCCCACCCACAATGTCTGAGCCCCTGCCCCTGACCTGTGCCCACCTGTGTGTCTACTGAGAAGCCACCATACACCGCAAGCTGTGATGTGGGTGCTGACGACCAAAGCTGAGTGATAACTGTTTTTACCCTAGAAGATTTCTCTAATTAAAAGTACATATGAAATCAACCCACAATGATTTTCTGAGCATTGTGTGCTGGATGCTCTAAAACTCATGAATAAAAATGGAGAGCATACGATTTTACTAAATGGCATATGATGTAATATGCCTTATAGCCCAAACTACTGTGTTGGCGTTAAGACTGTCCCCCACCCCTGCATACTTCTGCCTTAGAAGAACACTGCCGGCCTCTCAGTGAGCCCTTCATGCCAAGACTAAGCTGACTGTTGCACAGGAATGGGCAGAGCTAAGCCAGACCTCCCGTATTTCTTTATGAAACCCGCCTTCCTTTGGGAACCTTGGTCTACTCTGGCCTCAGTAAGCTTAGCATTAAACGCTCAGCCCCTGAAAGCCAAGCCTGTAGTTTTCCAACTTCTCAGACCAGGTGAGTAGGTTTCCTTTTGGAAACTTAGAGTACAAGCAAATCTTCTATCATCTGAGTGAGGCACAAAGAGATTGACCTCGATTAAAGCTAAAATTTGTATTTCCATCCGACTTCTCTTCTCCTTCTCAAACTGGTTCTGAACTCAAATGGGGAAAATAGGAGTGTTACTTTGAGAGGCCCCCCAAACCCTAATGCTACTCCACTGCCATAAAAACCTCAACAGATACTAACATGGAAGGTTTTTCTAGAAGGTTTAGCAGCACTGTATCGGCAGCCCCTGAGTCTTCTGATATTACTTCTCTGTGGTGGCTTTTGCTGCTGGTGCTTTGTTTCACTGTTTTGTCACTTTGAGTGGCTTCCAGTTCCACTCGAAAGACTATAGCTCCTTCAGTTAGTGGTGTTCAACACTGGTTTCCTCTCCAAGGCAACCACTTAAAGGGAATCTCTCCCAAATAGCTCTTCATTTTGATTGGAACAGGAAAATAAACACCAAGAGATTATCACAGCTATATCTGGCACCACCATCAGAAAAGTGATCTGGAATTGTTTTAATTTTTATAGATTTCCAAAAATGTTTTTCTTCTCCTTTGTATGTCAGGCCCTACTTTTCACTCACTCGGGAATGAGCCAACAATGCATCCCCTTCTCATCCCTCTATCAGTGATGAGACATTAAAAATTCAACTTCCTCTTCTTTAGTGAACAATTATCTCACTCATTGGCTTGATTCACTGATCTCTTAATGACAGCTTTCCTGCGGTTTCCTCTGAATGTTTAAAATATGAAACAACCCCATCTTGTCAAGCTGAAAACTGTGGCTGAGTTTTTAGTAGCTGTTTCCAATAAATAATTTCAAGGGGTTTCAAATTATCCATCATCTGACAGCTCTTGGGAAGATTTTCTCATATCCCTCAGGCATAAAAAGCCGTTTCTAACCTCCACGCTGTCCCACTGATTACTCTCAATGATTTTCAAAATCGGTTCCATTCTTCTGAAAGAACCTCTCTCTCCATCAATACTGATGGGTGCTTTGAACGCACACATGCCCAGGAGGAAGGGCTGTCTGCGACTGTCCTTCACTGGCCGGGAAGCACTAGCAAATGGATTATGAAGATTAGAATGGGATACCAATCCTGTTCATATAATATAGTATCTTATGAAAAGATGAACATGTTAGGAAGAGAAGATAGAGGATGGGGGAACCAAAAGTAATTTCTGATGGGAGGAGACAAAAATAATATTGTCACAAAGGAAGAGAATCAAGTAAAAGAACCATTCTGATTGGAAAAAGGGATTTACGCTGTATCTTGTTACCACGGCTTCCTTCCTCCTTTCTTGCCCATGGAAGGATGAAAAGGAAAACTCAGAAAGTAAAGGTAGAAAGGAGTCCAGTCTTCAGTTCATTCATAGCTCCTGGAGAAGGACTGAAATAGCAGATAGACTCTATGGGGGTAGGGGGCAAAGACTCTCCAGAAATGAGAACTTAAGCAGAGGAGTAACAGAACTAGAAAATTGGATCTTTAGACATCTTCACACCCAGAGGACCCGAAGGTCAAATGCTGAAAGCAGAGGACAAACTCTAACCCTAGTAATTAATTCTCACTCTACAATAGGGATTCTGGATATATTTTTAAAAAGCTTTATTATATAGTTAAAAACTAAGGTCAAGGTTGGATTGTTTTGATAATTTAAATTAACAAAAATGATACTAGTAATACCTCTACATGTATTTCTTTGAACCTTATGCCATGTCTTATTGATATTGAAAGTGTTTTTATATTGCTGTGCTTAGTTTTATTTAAAATTTTTTTTTTTTGCTTGTTTTTTCTTCTTCAATTTAAGGAAAGCCATGCTACTAAACAAACACACTTGGAAGCTAAGCTCCAGGGTGACATGCAAAAATAAAAAGTGCTTCCAGGACCTAAAGAGCTCATGAGCTAATTGAGGAAATACACATATAAATAATTCTAATGAATACAGTAGGTAAACTAATGAGATTTTTCCTCTTTACACATCATCACTACCTTAAAAAAGAAAGAAAGAAAGAAAGAAATCCATACGCCCACAACCACAAGTAAAAAGGAAGTCCTCTTCCAGCATTACTGTCTCTCATCATCTACCTACTTAGGCAAACCAGAAACCTAATGTTCATCAAACCTTCACCCTCAAATCTAGACTTCATCACGCTAGTTGATGTGACCACTTTGTACTATTTGGGGCCTGTCGACTTCTGTGGAGCAGCTTCCATTACCCCCAACAGCAGCTCTTTAACCCACATCATTGCCCAGATGACTACAATGTCTTCTAATTACCCTGTCCCTGTACTCTGGCTCCCCTCCAGTCTGCCCTATGGACAGCAGCTGCAGTGTCCTTTCCAAAACACAGACCCGATTGTGTCATCCCCCTGCTGAAGGCCCTTCAAATAGTCTTCATTGTTATTCAGATTAGCACCAACATTTTTCTTTTCTTTTTTTTTTTTTTTTGTTATGGGGTCTCACTCTGTCACCCAGGCTGGAGTACAGTGACACAATCATAGTTCACTGCAGCCTAGAACTACTGGGCTCAAGTGATTCTCCTGCCTCAGCCTCTCAAGTAGCTGGGACTATAGATGTACACTACCACACCTGGCTATTTTAATTTTTTTTTTTTTTTTTTTTACAAATGGGGTCTCACTTTGTTGCACAGGCTGGTCCTGAACTCTCAGCCTCAAGCAATCCTCCCACTTTGGCATCCCAAATTGGTGGGATAAGAGATGTGAGCCACCGTGCCCAGCCAGTATCAACTTTCTTTACCTGGTATAGACACCTGCACCATCTGGCTACGCCGACTCCTCTAGCCTCACCACAGGCCAGGAAGCCCCCTTCCCTTTATAGAGCAACCCCTTGAGGGGACCCAATTCCTGCCACAGGGCTTTACACACACCACCCCTCCTTCCCTGCCTGTGGTTCCTCCCTCATCCTCTTTTTTAACCTCTGCCTCACAGCAGGTGCAACTTTATATTCATTTACAGATTATTTGATTAGCTGCCAACTCCTTAACCAGACTAGCATAGTGCTTGATATAGTCTAAGCATTGAAATATTTGTGGAGTGGATTAATAGAAAAATTAAAATAGGGTCACAAAATGGGATTGATAAATGAAAAGTGGTCAAAGACAGATTTTCAGAAACAGTCTTTTGAGTTGGGTCTTGAAAGGTGAGTATCAATTTATTAGGAAGAGAAATAATTAAAAGGATATTTGGCGTAGAAGGAATGACCTGAGATAAACACTGTGAACATGTCCCGAGAACAGTTGACCCTTGAGCAACATGGGTTTGAACTATGTGGTCCACTACATGGGGATTTTTTCCATAAAAGTTACAATGAGTGTGCCTGCCCCACCCTTGCCTCTCTCACCTGAGACGAGACCAATTTCTTTTTCTTCTCCACCTACTCAATGTGAAGACGAAAATGAAGACCTTTATGATGATCTGCTTCCACTTAATAAATAGTAAATACATTTTCTCTTCCGTATGATTTTCTTAGTAACATTTTCTTTTCTCTAGCTTACTTGATTGTAAGAATACAGTGTATAATACATAATAGCATACAAAATATATGTTAGTCAACCGTTTATGTGATCAGTAAGGCTTCTAGTCAACAGTATGCTACTAGTTAGGTTTTGGGGGAGTCAACAGTCATACATGGATCTTTAACTGCACAGGGGTCAGCTGTATTTCAGACTGTAGATCCCCTGCCAGAGCTGGTATGGCAAGTGAATGGAGTCTAGCGAGGTGTAGGTGCAGAATTAGGCTTGAGCAAAGTGGTGAGAGGCAGTCAGAGACATGGGGAAGTCTGTACTTGATCCTGTGGGTGACAGGGACACACTGAGTGTTAACCAAGGAGTGTAATGGTCCAAAGCAGAGACGGGATTTGAAAAGATAAGATGCAGTAGATCCTGAGGCAAGAGACCCATTAGGTGGCTGATAAAGACAAACTAGCACAGTAGGCAAAGGAATGGGGAGCAAGGGTCCAATACGAGAGTATTTTAGAAGGTAAGGTCGCTGGGACAGAGGTTGAGTGGCTGTCAGGGGTTGAAGGTGAGGCAAGGAGCACAACTTATTTTTTTTTTTTTTTCAAAGCAGTAGGATAGATGGGGTTTTTGTCAACTGAAACAGAGACCTTAAATAGAAGTTCAGGCATTGCATAGTTAGAGAATAAATAATTTCATATTTTTATCTGTTGGATACCCAAGTAAAAGACATCGAACAGCCATCAGATACCTAATGACGGTCTTCAGGAGGGGAAGCATGGCTGTGAGTACAAGGAGTTGTGTCAAGTACACCACAATCTACACCTTGTCCAGGGATGACAACTGGGCTCCGACTGACATGGCTGCTCAGCAGATATGCCATGAATGCCCTGATTCCATATTAAAACCGATTGTGAAGACATATGAGTTTAGTGGGGAAGAACCTTATGAACAGTTGCCAATATAACTTATACAAGTCAAGGTAATATGTTTTTGCTATTTATTACTATATTCAGATCATCTGTCTTGGACCAAATTACACAGTAGTTACATTGTGGTAGTTAAGAGGACAGGGTTCTACTAGTTACCTAGTCCAATCCACACTTGGCATCTTTGAACTTTGGAGAAGCCACTTAGACATTGAGTGAGGAACAGTATGTTAACAATACTTAGCACTATAAGTATTGTTATAATAATAAGTGCTCTTTAAATGATAGCTTATTTTATTTTTGTCACACATTTATCATTAAAGTTAAATGAGATGCAGCTCTGTGCTGCCAGTACTGAGGTAGGCAATGGAATGGTGACAGAAAAATAAATTTATACAAATATACTCAAGGATCTCACTTACCTTCTGGTGAAGGTGGTCACTGTTTGGCGGAAACTTAGGAGGAAAATAGGGCAAATGTTGAAAGTTAACCAACATGATGACTGCAAATAGCACACCAGGTCCTAACTAATGCCTTTATTCCAGCCTAGCTAGGGTTAGTACGTCAGTGAAACTTACGACATAACTCCATTTTTACCAACTTGCATACAATTTGGGGAGCAAGTCTGGTCCTTTGGGTACTATCATCCTCGTGGGGAAAGCACTAGTGTTCCAAGCCTACTCACTGCCCCCAATCCAGGGATATCTTCCTACCATTTAGCAGGTAAATAACACCTCATATTTTATATCATATATCATAACATAGACGAGGATGTGAAAGTTCAATCGGTTAAGTCAATTTGTCCAAGGACACAAAGCCACAGAAGATTCGAATAAAGATTCTGTAGCTGTGAGTTTGCAGGACAGTATTCACCGCCCACGGATAACTTTCATTGCACAGAGGTCAGGGAGACCTTAAAGGGACCATTACCTAAGGATGATCTAAGCAGGGATGCAGAGATGGAATTCCGGCGTGTTTTCTGAAATATTTATAAGCTTTGAAATGAATAGTTTTGCTAACATGGATAAGTGGATGATGTCAACGTCTTTAAGTAGCTATTATCTGTGAGAATCTATGGAATCCATTTAATCACACAATTTGGAGATCAAAAAGACCTCAGAGGTCATCTGGTTTTACCTCCCACGACACACAGAAGGCTTTTTGCTGCAGCAGTTTTCAAAGAATTTAGGACACAGGTCCCCCTCAAACGGTAGCATTTCACAAGGGAAAGGCATCCTAGAAGTTATCTGATCCAGTCCCTCCAACTGACAGGTGAGGAATGTAAGGCCCAAAGTATCCAAGAGACACATTCAGGTGGCCACCTACCACTTGTCTCCAGGGCTAGACCCAGAAAGCACACCGTTGGGAGTTAACACTGCCTCAGTTTAAGATCTTAAAAAGCTATAGTTAAAAAAAAAAAAAAAAAAAAAAAACAATTTACAGATGACTATTATCCATTTTCCACAACAAATAACTTGGAGAATGTTGAGTTTGGAACCAGAAGGTTATAGAAAAAAATATAGAATTCCAACCTGAAATTGCATATAAATACTTTAATAACCAGACATCCTGATCCTAGGAAAACATTCCTGGCTTTTGACAGGTTCACAGAGATGCAAATGACAGGAAAAGTCTCACCAAAAGCCTTAGGAGTATTGATAGTACTACTGTAATTGTAGATAACTGTGTAATAGGTGTCCTAGGAAGGCATTCAGTAAATCATAATATTCCCACCCCCAAATGCTATCTCCAAACTATTCAGTTAATAGGTTTTTTTCCTTCTGATGTCAATCCGTTGTTCTTACAACTAGCTGGTGGGAAGCGCTGAGGTAAAATTTATGTGAAGTTCTACATTTTTCTAAACATAGACAAATGTGTTCGAGAAACCCTAAAAAAAAAAAATCAACGATAAAGATCATGTATTAGAAATTTTTTGTGTTTAATAATACATGATGTATAATTGTGAATTTATGGGGGAAATATCACAAAATAAAAAATTTTTAATTATTATAGATACATAATAGTTGTATATACAGGGTGTCCCAAAAGTCACCATGTAGGGGAAAAATGGGAAATTGTAGCTAAATATACCTTTATTTACAAAATAGTCATTACAAAATTTTACAAAATAAAATAGGATAAGTCTGAGTATTTTGCCAGGAGGTATCCCGTGAATCACTGTGTGATACAAAAGGTTTTCATGGTAACCACACATCTCATTACATAGTATTATAAGCAACTGTATTAATTAACTTGATGACATCCTACAACTTCATGCACCTCAAGCTTTGATTTGTTAACTGAAATGTTTTACCTGTAAGTTGTTCAGTTAATAACTTTCACCCGTGGACCTCTGTAAACCTAACCTAGAACTTAAAATGTTGTGTTTATTCCACTCAAAGTTGCTGTTCCATCAGTGGTTACACTTGGTTTTCTGATAAAACTGTTTAATAAGTCACTTGTTGGGAGCATCTTCTCCAGCATATCTTTTCTTTATGGAATTGCAAATCAGTCCTTGATCTATTTCAATATTTAAACCTAATCTAGCCAATATAATAAACACTGAGATTTATTAAAAATATGTACTTTCCTTCAACTATATAGCAAACCTCTCATATCTATATTTTAATATTTTTCTCTTCAAACCATCCATGTTTTCTAATGTGTCACCCAAATTATTCAGTGATAAATGACTTTAGTTTATCTTCTTTGGATTAAATCAGCCATTCTTTCCATAATAAGCAAGTGACTTTTTATCTCTGCTGCTCAGTAAATGATCTTCCCCAAAATTACTTCCTTAATCACAAAGAGGAAAACAGTAACCCCATGCGGAGAAACTAGACAGATACCACCTTAACCAAGAGCTCAAATTTAACATCGCCAGTAATAGAACCAACATCAAGTCCTCTAGGTGATGTACTGAGCCAGTCTTATTACCATTTCTGTGGTATCCTTGTTCAAAATGCATACCTGAATCCAATCATGAGGGAACAAACACAAATTGAGGGTTATTTCACAAAATAAGTGACTTGTACGCATCCAAACCAAATATCAATGCACAATTTTCCTGATTTTGAACACTGTAAGGCAGTCATTTAAGAGAATGTCCTTGTTCTTTTGTAGTACACAATGAGATATATAGGGATAATGGGACACAATGTCTCCAAGTTATTTCAAATGATTGAGGAAAAATGCATGTATCATATATATGAAAGTGATAAAGCAAATTGGGAAAAATGTAAACAACTGGTAAAGGGTATACAGGAAACTCTTTATTGCAGCATTTGTTCCAGTTTGAAATATCAACATAAAAATTTTTAGGACAAAAGAAATTTCAAAACTAAATCTCAACTCATTTATCCAAGCATACGTCAAATGCAATACATTTCAATATGCTAGAAGCAAACAAAGGGTAAGGACACACCCCCAACCTTCTTGGAACCTCCCTTATACTCGTGTGACATACTTTCTGTTCAACTTGTATGCTAACATTCATGAAGCTTAATTTTTAATTTTGAGGTTAAAAATGAAAATAGAAGTTTTAACATTTTCTTCTTTCAACATATACCCCAATAGGTTGCTTCGTATAAGCTCAGTACAAAATCCACTTGGAGCATCACTCTTCTACAATAAAATCGTACAGTGATCATTATAGGGAACCCTATTGCTCACTAGATGTTGTGCATTGTTCCAAATGCTTTGTAGACAATTCCTCAAGTGAGAATTCTAAGACGTTAAGAGCTATAAACAGAAGTTGAACCCAGGCAGCTCTGCTTCAGAGATCATACTTTCAACCACCGTAATAGCTTCCTTCTTCAAATATTCCATTCCATATACCAATGCAGATACTTGTGCCATTCACCTTAGTACCCTTATCTCCTACCACACTGCATGCCACAAAGTAGATCTCAACTAATGCTTTGGCTGAACTGACCACCATTCCTTTTCTGTTCTATTACGTTACTATTTACAGTAGTGGAATGTGGTACATAGCATCACGTGTATGAAGCTTATCTCCCCAGCTGGGACTCACTTTTTTCAAATGAGGGTCCTGGTCTACATGAATATTCCTGAGGTTGTTTCCAGAGAATAACTTGTCATTCTACAACCTTTTGTTTTTGACCCTTGCATCCATCTTCGGTCAATAAATCTGAATCACCAATGAAATATTGCCATGACACGAGTTCCTCAACTTCCCTCTGTCTCAGCCATTCTAGGCATGGCTCCCTACCCATCAGCAGTCTGACAAGTCTATTCAAAGCGCTCATGTCTTTTGTAAAGTTGCCTTTACAATATTAAATACATATCTGTATACAGAGTATGTCCTTGAGGAGCACTGTTATGTGCACTTCTAATATTTTAAAAATTCTCATTTGATTTTAAATATATTTCATTGAACACTGCAGTAATTTCCCCTTAATACTAAGTACAATTTCAAAATACAGCAGTTAAAGAAAAGAAAGATTACTTTCTAGACAAGAATCTGATTATTATCCTCCATATTCAGATATACTGTCTAAGAAAACCTATTCCCTCTAACAGACAAGTACTAGATATTTATTAATGGTAGTGATGATCATCGAAATGAATGATGAGGAAACCATTGAATCTCCTCCTGAAGTAAAATCTTGGAAGTTTAGCACTTTAGTCCAAGACAAAAAAAAAAAAAAAACAAAACCATATGGAAACAAGCAAAGAGCCTTCACCCTTCTTATAAAATGTCTAGGGTTTTTCCCTTATTTTTCCAATATGTGCATGTTTTTAAGCTAGCAAAGCTAAAACATGAGAATTAAAGCAAGAATCAGATTTAGTCAAGGAAATACAGTAATTTCTTCATTTCAAAAGTCTATGCTGTTACAGAATGTTTTCTAATTATCATTGCCCCTGGAGATGCTTGAAATAAAACAAAATAAATAAATGTTGGACATTCTGTCCAAAGGGAAGAGACGATGTTCCTCCCTGAGGAATTGCAAAACTGACTATGAGAAGCCAAAAATCTACTCTTACATTTGCATTTCTTTCATGAATGATTTGAGGTAAGCATCACTCCCAGGACTAGAGCCCAGGGAGATAGGCGGATAGCCTATGGTACACCAGAAGAAGGTAACTGGAGGAAGTATGTAGATCTGGCTAAAGACTGAAATGAACATCATGCTAAAGATTAAAATTTGAGAGACAAGAAAAAAATATATTGCAAAACCTAGAAATGCATCTGAAGCGAGAAGCAGCAGGAGAGAAGGGTTTGTAGAATGACTACTGAGTTAACGATAGAGGGTGTCCATCTGAGCTGGAAAGGAATTTGAGATGAAACACACCCAGTTTCAGGGCCAAATTTCAGGCATGTTTGTGGTTAGCAGGAGCAAGAATACGCAGCAGGTGCTGGTGGCCTGTTTCCAGACTCTAACCTAGGGACAGGGATGTCTTGTCTCTAAGGAATAGACATTCAAGGCATGGAGGCCCACTTACTGAAGAACTAGGAAAAGGAGAAAGATGGCCAAAGAAGGTACAGGCTGGAGCCCTGTCCCTATAGAATAACATGGTCACCAGCACAGCAAGATGAGTGACAAGGCAGAAGCCAGTGAGTGACTGGCTCCTTCAACTTTAACCACCTGCAGGAAGACTGGGGTGGGCCTGAGCTCACAGGATTGAAGTGGCATCAGCTAGGAGTGTTCTAGGACTGCAGGGGCAGGGAGAACAGTCCAGCATTGTGCCTCAGATATGGCCAAAGCTATAAGGCAGTAGTGGCCTTTCATTTTCTCCCTCTCACTTCCCTTTCTAGTCTGGAATTTGCTCTTGATGTACCCTCATCACTTGACATCAGGTATGTATTTCAGGTGGGTCTCACCAAATAGACTGTAAGCTTTGTGAGAGCCAAGCCAGCGACTATTGTACCAAGTGTTGATGCACAGGACGACTGTCTCCTGTACTAAGAAGGGGGCTATGAAAGCCCCCTAGTTGACACTAAATTGTTCAGAAAGAAGACCTTGTTTGCTGCTGGTTCTCTGAACAGATGTCTGGTCTCTGCCTGGATTCCTGATGCTGCTTCCTCAGTCACCTGTGACCCCTGGCCTTTAAACCCCAGCTGGCCACTCAAAGATTGTCTGAAGCTCTGGGCTCTGTTCCTATGCATTGCTCCAATTCTCCACCTGCCCCTGATGTGCTCTTGCCAGACAGATGTGCACCTACCGACTTGCTCTGATCTAGATGTGCCACTTCCATCCTTCAAGACACTCATGTTGTTTAAGAGCAGCTGCAGCTGGACCATTGGTTTTGGGTAATATCTTAGGTCCAGCCATGTGTCTGGCCAATCCTTCATCTGCCATCCTAACCTTACAGCCACCAAGTACCTCAGTACAATAGGTTGGTACTCAACGGGTGTGACCAAAGCTGCCATAAAGAACTTAATAGCTGCTGTTAAAGCACTTTATTTATTCTTTTAGACACCAAAATAAAAAACAGAACCAGAACATCTAGAATGAGCAAAAATTACATTGATATTGTATATGTGCATATATATATTATACATATAGTGCAAATTAACCAAAAGCTTAAAATGTAGTTATTTCCATGCAACATTTTATAACTGCATTTGAAATGCTCAGCTGCATGACTATTATGATGTTGTCAATTGTTTAGCTGCCATTCCCAGCAATCTGAAGATCAGAAATTCTATGCTTCCCAACTTTAGGGGACCTTCATGATTAAATCCTGGGGCTATTCAAGATAACATAACTATACAATCCTTTGGTACACATTTGCCTCTAGTAATGAAGACACCTCCAACAGATTCACAGGGGACTGGCATGTTCAATGGACATAAGAACTTACCCAGAGAAAGTAGATTGTAGGGGACAGCTTGCAAACATTGTTTCCACAATGTTGTAGAAAGGTTATGTTAACAGGAAACAGAATCATTAGAGACATGTCTGCATCATGCACATCTATAACTAAGAGACCTGCCAATTGCATGCTCACTCTTGATTTTTCTCAGTCACTTTAAAGAGAAGGCCATCCCTGAAACTGAGGTCATCTCAACATGGGTAAGAGTAAATATATTGCTCATCCCCAGACATATAGAAGCAATGTTGGAACTCTCATGAGAGTATGCAATTATAGAAGCAGAGATGTCAGTCTACTAGATGTGAATTGCTTCACTATACACTTGTGTCAATAATGTGTATGCCTTTATTTGGTAAAAATTAAAGTAAATCCTGCTCAACCCTCAGCCTGCCTGATATTATCTAGGACACCCCAGCATAAACCCACTTCTTAGAAAGCGGCTTCTCAGCCCATAATTGCAGTGGCAGCTATTGTTGTTGCAGCCCCAAGATGCACCATTGGCATCAGGTTTTACCATCTGTCCAGCACAGTTGTTGGATCTAGAACAGAATCTCATTTACTCAGCTTGCTGCCAAACTCATTGTTGTCCATTTGGAGCTGAGCAGCTTTGCGGATGGCCCCACTTCCTTTGTGGAGAATCCTTTGCTCAGGCTCCTGAGACAACTGTCATGGTGTGGCTCTTCCAGGTACCAATGCAGGTTTTCATGCCCTCCTCCAAGGCATAGCCTTCCAAGGCTCAGGAACCTGTCTTTCCAGCCTAAATCCCTGACTCTAGCCTACCATCTCATGGCCCAAAACATGTGCTGCTCTTTTCTTCAACCTAAAGCACAATGCCTCCATTTTCCTCTCCCTCGTTGTCTATCCAATTTAGTTGTACCAAAGGATTTTTCTGTTGGGGTGGGGGAGGCCTCATCTTACTTAACCTCTCAGCAGCTTTTAACAAAAGTTGTTCACATCCTTTTCCTGAATCACTTTTTCCTTTTGGCTTCAATGAAGCCATGCTTCCCTTGTTCTTTTTTTTCTACCTTGCTGGCTGCTCCTTCTCAGTCTCTATTACCAGATCTCTAAATGTTGGGGGTTTTTTTTATGTTTTAATAAACACTTAGATAACACATTCTATTAATACTCACTAAATAACTCTTGCTCTTAGTGCTTTGCAGATACCATCTGATTAATGCCCCCCAAGGCTGAATTCTCACATCCTGTCCCTATTTTCACTTTCTGGGTTATCTCATTCAATCTCATGGCCGTAAGTACCATCTACTCACTGACATCTCCCAAATTATGTCTCTGGCCCCAGCGATTCCCTGGAATTCCAGATTTCTTTAGTTAACTCCCTGCTCAGTATTTCCATTTGCACATCTGATAGGAATCCTCAACTTAGCACGTCCAAAACGAAATTCTTCTCCTGCCCAGATATATCCCCCACATATGCCAGTCTCCTCCTATGAGGAAAAGGGCAGCTTCATTCATTCTAAGATCCTCAGGCCAAAATTTGGGTCCATATGTGACTCCTTTCTCTCTTAACCCACACTCAATCCATCAACATATTCTTCTGGATCAGCTTTGGTCAGAGGTGGGCTCTGACTACCTCTCTCCACCTTCACCTCTCCCACCATAGTCCAAGCCAACACCATCTCTCACCTGGAGAAACAGAAGAGCCTCTAACATCATGTCCTTCTTCCACTCTTGCCTTCCTATTGTCTGTTCTCCACTCAGCAACCAGAGGAGTCAGAATTCCTTCCTGGTTTCCATCACACATAAAATACATGCAAAGACCTTTTCACAGTGATTTGACTTGCATTATCTCCCTGGCCTCGATCTCTGTTTCTTCTCCCTACTTGCTTTAACCCATCTGTTCTTTTTCAAGTGGGTCTTTGCTCACATTCTTCCCTCTGCTCAGAATGTTCCTGCCTGAGACCTTTGCATGCCTCGCTTCCTCACTTCCTTCAGGTTTCTGCTCAATGATTACTTTTGCAGAGAGGTGTTTTTGACGTTATCTAAGACAGAAGCTCCCTTCATTCGCTTCCATCTCCCTTTACATTGCTAATTTACTCCTTCGGTCTCTATTACACTTTTTTATCATCATACTTATCTACTTATGTATTTGTTGTGAATCATATTGATTCTCCCAAAAGATACTATATTCTATCTTATTTACTGTTTTATCCTCAGTGTCTAAACGAGAATCTGTCACTCAGATGTTAATTACTATTTAAAAATAAATTTTTACAAATAATTCCCTTTCGGGCTTTCACTAGTTGGAGTTCCATCACTAGAAAACAAAAGCTTTGGGCATGGAGGCACGATGGCTAACTGGAAACATCAGTCATCAGATTGTCTCAGAAAAAAACAAAAGTTTTAGAAGAAAACAAAAAAAAAACATAGCTCAGGTATAATTCTGAGACAAAAGTGCCAGAACTTAATGGAGATTCCACAGGAAGAAGTTACAAAGTGGGACAAGAAGGAGCAAGATTTCAGCAGAGATCAATCCCCAAGAAACTTGGAGTCCCTTGGAAAGAGTAGGTGGGGATTTTGTTTCTCCTTCCCTCACACTTCTGGTAGTCAGCAGGCTCCCAAGCTGCTGGACAGCTTCTCTACCCTCATGAGCCCAAAAGCTGCTCCCACCAGTGAACTGAGAGCTTCTTGAAAACAAAGAACCAGGCTGCCAGCCCCCTCGGGGTCGCTCCCAGTCACTACAGACTAGAGCACAGGTGTCGAGCATCATACTGCTTCTCCACCCATGGTGTGTCTTTGTCCTCCCCAGTGAGCTTCAGACCTTCAGTTTTCATGTCACTAGTCCCCACACAAACATTCCCCACCTCCTGCTCACACTGTGGTGACCACAGGGGTTCAGTGGGTCCCGGGGCACTGTGTGACCCCAGATCTTGGACATTCCAGATGGGCTGCCTTCCAGGCAGAGGGACGAAGAGGACCAGAGTGCCACCTCTCCTCCATTCAGACTCTTTTCCTCCCCTGCCCACTGCTGCTGAGTGGTACAGGTCCCTCCCAAGGGATGATTGAGCTGGGGCTCTCAGGAGCAGCTGGTCCCCCTCTGTTACCACACCCACTACACCTGGGCTTCCACAGAGAGTGGAGCTTACACCTTTCCTCTTAAAACCCTGCAGCGGACCAAAGGGTGCTCAGGCTGTGAACTCTCTGCCTGCCAGCCCTCACCTGTCTGCTCCAGCAGAGTAGGGCATAACCCGAAGCAGAGGGACATTAAGCCTACCTGAGCACTTTATGGGCAACTCAGGACCAGCATGCTTCTCCCAGCACAGTCAGGGAATTAAATTAAACTACAGTGAGATACCACCTTACCCCTATTGGAATGGCCTTTATTAAAAAGTCAAGAAACAATTGACGC
Source organism: Eulemur rufifrons (assembly GCF_041146395.1). Lineage (NCBI taxonomy): Eukaryota > Metazoa > Chordata > Mammalia > Primates > Lemuridae > Eulemur > Eulemur rufifrons. The sequence continues at coordinate 18,644,240 of NC_090987.1, forward strand.
TGGTGTGGATGCAGAGAGAAAGGAAGGCTTATATACTGTTTGTGGGACTGCAAATTAGTACAACCTCTATGGAAAACAGTATGGAGAATTTCAAAAAAATAAATGTAGACTTACCATTCAATTCAGCAATCCCAGTACTGGGTATCTACCCAAAGGAAATGAAGTCATTTCATCAAAAAGATACCTGCACTTGAATGTTTATCATAGCACAATTTACAATTCCAAAGATGTATTAATAGAATCAACCTAAGTGCCCTTCAATTCATAATTTCACAAAGAAAATGTGTGTGTGTGTATATATGTGTGCATATGTGTGTATCTACTACACACACACACACACACACACCATGGAGTACTACTCAGCCATAAAAGGAATGAAATAATGTCATTTGAAGCAACTTAGATGGAACTAGAGACTATTGTCCTAAGTGAAGTATCTCAGGAATGGAAAACCAAACACCACACATACTCACTAGTAAGTGGGAGCTAATAGATGGGTATACACAACACAGCGCAACATAAAGGACATGAAAAACCAAGAAGTGAGGAGGTGGGAGGGTGGGTGTGAGACTAAAACTTGCCTATTGGGTAAAATGAACACTATTCTGGCGATGGGCATGCCCAAAGCCCCGACTTAAGCATTATACAATGTATCCATGTAACAAAAACACTTGTACTTCCTTAATACATTGAAACAAAAAATAAACTAAGATAAAAAATAAATAAAATTTTAAAAGTCAAAAAAAAAGAAAACAAAGATTTGGCTTGAAAAAAAGGATATTTATTTGTTGGTGTTATTCCTGTTACTTAACATGAAAAAAAGGCTAACTCTTTCAATTTTAGCTCCAATAACACACAGAGAGCATGTTAGGGAATCTCTTATAGACAAACAGTATTCTACTGAATTGGAAACTGTTGCATGGAACAAAATTTCAAGTAATTCTGAAAGAATGGGACAATATAAGTGATTTCAGATTCACAACTCTGCACCTGTATCAGTAGTTGACTGCTATCTCTCAACATGAAGTTCCAGTTTTTCCCAACATCTCTACTTTTGGCTTTATGATTACAAAAGAGACAGATACCAGATTGTGCTTTACCACTTGTTTGAAGTGGCCACTTACTATTATTCTCTAAGATATCATATTGTCAGGGAACTATGATTTGTTCATTCAAAACATATTTAATACCTTAGATATGGATATGGAGGAGAGAAAGGAGGAACCAATAATTTAGGGTATTCAACTCATCCCAGTTTGCCCAAGACTTTGCTGGTTTTAGCATTAAAAGTCTCGTGTCTTGGAAAGCCTTCCAATCTCAGGCAAACTAAGATAGTTGGTCACCCTAGAAAAATTACTCTTAGGATTTGGGTGTGAGTAATGGGGTAAATGGTATAATCATTTACCAATGCAGAAAAAACCTGGAAACAAATTGATAGGAGGATAGAATTAAGACCTTTTTTTGAGATGCCTAGGAGGCATCCAAGTGGTAGCTGGAAAAACAAGTCCAAACTTATAGAAGTCAGAGATGCAATTGTAAGTTTTAGATCCATCATCTAATAGATAGTATTTTAGGGTCATGGAATTGAGTGATATTACCTAAGAGTGAGCATGCAGTCTTTACAGACTTCTGTTTTGGTGAGTCCTGCTGTAAGAACAGCTCTCAGAAAAGCAGCTGCCTACGCACACTCATTGGACCCCTGTGATGTAATGACCTGGCTGTATCATAACAGGCCTCACTTGATGAGAAAAGTCATTTTTTTAAATGCAGTAAAAGCCCTTTTCTCTTAAGAAATATAATATCTAAGGCCAGCATTCCCAATTTCAGTTTTGCAGCCAATCAAGCCACACAGTCTTCTAAACAAAACTACTAATGGTTTCTAGTTCGCAATGTCCTCTGACTGCAATATAGCCTCTCTCAACCTATCACTAGAGTATCTGTAAAGACAATTTTTAAAGGAGATTCACCACAACTTTGGAAACCAAACCCGTCATAAAACATAAAGACAAAATGTGAGAGGAACTGACACCAACAATTGGGCAAATAGAACTAGAGAATAAACTCACACAGCACAAGTCAAATTTGCTTTACAAAGAGATCACTTGATTTAAAAAAACAAACAAAACTTCTTCAGACTTTTGGATAAGGACGGCAGAGCAAAAACAGGCATTTACTTTTGCTCCCTTCTGAATATTTACTGAAACTACAGGATGGATGTTATTAAAAGGAAAGACCAAAAGGAAACTAACAAAAAGGTTTAAAACTGAAGTGTAAATAGGCAAGAAACAACTTACTTACCAGACGCTAGAGTGCTAAGCCCGGAAGAAGCTGCAGGGAAAGCACAGAAACAGCCCAACTCATACGGTGGAAGTTAATTAACACCCGGTAATCTTAGTTATCCATGGCAGCTGGTGCTTCCGAAGAAAAGATGGAGGCTGGGCTACTAAGAAGTGCATCAACCAAAATTTGTTTAAGCTGCTAATACCCAATCCCCACGCCCTAACCGACGCAACCGGATGTCTTTCCCTCTCCAATCCTGGCAGAAGAGGCAAGGTTTATTCTCTAAAAATAGTAAAAACAAGCAATCTTCAAACTAGAGAAACTTGGGCAGTTAAGTGTAGGAGAACAATACCAAAAAAAGAGAGAATTAAGTAAACATTTACATCCAGAATGATGAAAGCTCTTTAATATATACCACTGCCTAAATGCAAGAAATAAAATTATAAAACGCTTAGACAAAAGCGTAAGTGTAAATCTTCATAATCTTGAATTAGACAATGATTTTTTTAGATACGACACCAAATGCACAGCAATCAAAGAAAAAGATAGATAAATTGGACTTAATCAAAATTAAAAACCTTGCACTGGAAAAGGCATTGTCAAGAAAGTAAAAAGACAACCAACAGAGTGGGAGAAAATATTGGCAAAACATATATCTGATATGGATTTCATATAAAGATTATATGAAGCACTATTACAATTCAACAATAAAAAGATAATCCAATTTTTAAAAATGGGCAAAGGATTGAATAGACGTTTCTTTTAAAAAGATATGCAAATGGCCAATAAACACAGAAATAGGTACTTAGGGAAATACTAATCAAAACCACAATGAGATGCCCATGCCCACTAGGATAGCTGTAATCAACAAGAGATAATAACAAGTTTTGGTGAGAATGTAGAGAAATTGGAACCCTCAAACATTGCTGCTGGGAATGTAAAATAGTGCAGCTGCTTTGGAAATCAGTTTAGCATTTACACAAAATGTTAAACATAAAGTAACCATATGATCCAGATATTCCACTAATAGGTATATATGCAAGAAAAATGAACACGTATATCTACACAAAAACTTTTACACCTATCTTCATAGCAGCATTATTCATAAAGTAGAGATAACCCAAATATCTGTCAATTGAAGAATGGATAAACAAAATGTGCATATCTATCCAATGGAATATCATTCAGCCTTAAAGAAGAATAATGTTCTGATATGAATGAACCTTGATAACATTATGCTAAGTAAAAGAAGTCACAAAAAGTCGAATATTGTATGATTCCATTTATATGAAATGTCTAGAATAGGCAAATCTATAGAGACGGAAAGTAGACTAGTTTGTCAGGGGCCAGGGAGAGGGGAGAATAGGGAGTGACTCTACTGGGTATGAGGTTTATATGGGGGTGATAAAAGTGTTCTGTCATTAGATAGAAGTTATCGATGCACAACTTTTTGAATATACCAAAAACCACTAATCTGTTCAGTTTAGAAGGGTGAGTTATGTGAACTATTCTCAATAAAGCTGTCATATAAAAAAAAGACAAAGTTATAAAAAAATTTGATCAAAAAATCCTCCCAAAAGACTAATATATTTGGTAGAGGTAGATTAAGAAAAATTGTGTTAAAGTTCTATGTTAGTATTTCTCCTTTGATTTGCTATTTGGAGAAATAAGAAGTGCTTTTGTAAAAGATAAAGGCAATAAGATGATAAAAGAAAAAAAAAAAAAAAAAACCAGCTGTCCAGAAAAATACAGAAAACTTGTTCCAAAAGCAGAACAAAAATAAACTTTGAAAAAAAATAAAAACAAATGTATCAGTGATCACAGTAACTTTACGTTGGTTTAGTTCCCCCACTAAAGACAAAAATGCTCAAATTGGGTCAAGTCAAAACCCAGCTATATGTTTGTTAATACAGAGACCTAATATGCAAGCAAAATTATGTAAACTTTACTTAATAGTAGGGGATTTTAATTTCTATTCCATCTCCCTCTTTTTCTTTTGAGAAATCTTCACTCTCTGAGTCACCCGGCCTTAGAATACTGTCTATTCCTTATCTATTGTTCATTCTAGACCTCCTGATGGGAAATCAATGTTCCCCAGGGCTGACACTAATGGCTGCTTAAACAATCTCCTCCTTCCTTGATAACACACCCTTGATTTTGTGAGGGTATCAACTAGTCAGGTATTCAGGGGAGGCCATCTTCTTCCCCTTAACTAAGGAAAGAAATCCTGATTATCCTAAGACAATAAATGCTACCTGTTTCCTTTGAGTGTGACTATGTTAGGGAAGGCTATGTCACACAATTATGGAGAGAGAGACTTGATGGGAAATCTGTTAGGGACATCAGGGACATTCTAGGAAAGTTTTTCTTTCTAAAAGTAGGTTTTCTGCCCTGTGAATAACATTGTATAAGATAAGATGCACCTGGAGCTGCTAGAACAATCCTGCAAACACGGTGTGGGGAAGAGGGTATAGATGACTGGTTAAGATTAAGCACAGCAGGAAGATGAGAAAAATCTAGGTCCTTGAGGATTGTGAACCACAAACTGAACCCCTAGTTCAGTCATATTTTTGGACTTGGGAAATAATGCATTTTTCTTATTCAAAGCATTTTTTGAAAACTTTATGAAAATTGTCAGAATCAAAAGGGAGGCACTTATTTTAAAAACCATGACAAATAGCACCAGGGAAGGCCAGGAAATGAGAATTCTCATGCATAAACGCCAAATAACAAGAACTATCACAAAAGACTCCCCAAAACCATAACTTTGCACAAGGCCATCAAAACTTTACAATAAAAAAAAAATACTTCTGCAAGGATGTCTGCCCAGCAACTGCCTATTGAACTTCAGACTGGTGCCACCCTTGTTATTGATCCTTGTGGCCAAGGATAATTATCTCACAAATAATTATGTAGTCCTTCCCACTTTTCCTTTAGAAAACTTTGTCTTCTTTTACCTCTCTGAATACATACATAGTTTACTACTACAGTACACATGCTCCCATTGCAAAGCCTAGTCCAGAATAAACACCATTTTCTTTTACGAGAGCCTCTCTCTGTTTGTTATTTAGGTTGACAACTTCCAAACAAAATCATCTTTATTTGATATATAAATACTCATAACTTAACATAATTTTATGATTCATTGGTGGATTTAGGGAGGAACTAGATGGAATTTAATTATTTGGGGGGGTTCAAAAAAGTTTGGAATGATTGAAATAATCCATCTAATTAGTGGTGTTATGGGCAATCACAAAGAGAAATCAAGCCCTCAATTTTACCTAAACTCAGAAGTCTTCCCCGGGCCTTTATTCATTAGTAACTCTAGTTGTTTGTTGTGGATTTTAGGTATCTAGGATAATAAGGTGGAAGCTGAAGATAGACATTAGGAGGAGATTGAAAAAAAAGTGGAAATTTGGGGTGGGTAAATTCATCTGTAAAATCTGGTAAAATCTTCTTCTTATGAATAAGTTTGAAATCAAGTAAAGTAAGCATCCAGATCTTCTCAAAACATCTTGAAGCCAGTAAAATCCCTATGGATTATGTGACCCAACTTTTTCCAACTTCTTTTTATATTTTGGGATGCTTATCTGTCATGAGCATAATGTATTAAATTATATGATAATAAAAGGTGATAACAAATTCACTGACTTGGAAGTGAACGTACACACACACACACACACACACACACGGAGCAAATGAATACTCCTAAATTCCTTCTAGTACAAAGGGAGTGTCTAAACTACAATTGCAGACTACTTAGAAAGTAACAATGTTGCAAATACAACATACCAAAACTTAGGTGATATATCATTCATTTTTCTAAATGACATGTCATTCAGCATAAAACCCGCAGCCTTAAATAAATGTTCATCATTATAAAAGAAACAATAAAATCAACTCAAGAAATTAGAAAAATTAAAACAATGTAAGAAACATAGAAAAAAGAAATTATGTTGATAAAATCAAAAAGCAATAGATATTTTAAAAGATAAATAGTATAAATATTAAAAAATTTTTAAGATCTTGGTTCTTTTAAAAATTATAATAAATAAGGAAATGTCTATAGAGGGTTAATCAAGAAAAAAGTGAAAGTATAAATATATAAAATCAAGAATGGTGAAAATTCTTTAGAAAAATATAAGGTAGGAAAATTTACTTAATAACAGGGAGAGAAACTGACTAGAGCAAGAGTATGGACAGGATAAATTGTTTCCAATGAATTATTTCAATAAAGATTAGTTCCAGATAGTTGTCTCTGTAAGTTTGATTATATATTTAAGTGTGAGATGATTCTATTTCAATTGAAAATCTTCCCAATTCATTTTGAAAACAAGGCATAACCTTTGCATCAAAACATTAGAAAGCAAAACAAAAGTAGAAGCACAAATCAATATTACCTAAAATCTAGAACTCAGGCCTCAGTAGAAACCATTATCTGAATTCCAAGACTCCACAAACTAATTTAACAATTTACTCTGCCACAGCTTGAGAGAGATTTACAAATATCCCACCCATGCTTCATCCTGACTCAACCAATTTCACATTCTGAGATCTGACACGTGCAACACTCCACTTCCATTTATTAAATGTAAGATTCAGTTGATTGCAAATGACTCCCAGCTCCCATGAACTGATAGGGAAATCATTGACTAATGCAATGGCAAAGTCCAAGTTTATAGTGGCTGCAGGAATGGCTGGATCCAGGAATGCAAGAAATGGAAACAGATTGGGCCACTGCATATGATCATTCAGTTTGTGCACTGCACATTTGCACTCGGCCCTCACTCCACTCTCAGAATCATGTACTCTGGCATGATACATTTACCCAGAAAGACAGGTACTCTTTTCCTTTGCACAAAGGTGCTGTTTATTTGCCAAATTTGTTATTCACCTAAAGAAGACACTTTTTCTAATTATCAAAAATTGTCCATATAGACAGGCAAAGGCCACACACTCGGGAAGTGTGTGATATTCTCACTATTACAAGGTGTAAAAAGATAAGTTTCATTTTGGTATTTTTTGTTTGGTTTAATATTTCTTCATTTGCAGAGATATAATACAGCCAGCTTCTCCTTCTACTACAGATAATCAAAACGCTGCCAAGAGAACTTTATTTATTAAATTAAAATGTGTGGGGTTTTGTTTTGCTTTTTGTTTATCCTGCAAAACTTGTTTTTGTGTTTCAAACTGTGAAGCTAGAATTTTTTGTGGTTGAAACCACATCCTCTGGATCAATCCTGAGATTGATTTTGGGGAAAATGCAATGATTAGAACTCTACAATGATATTACCCTGGTTTCCAAATTTTCTGTTTAATTGCAGTTCCAATATACTCAGAAAAGGTAAAGCTGGATGTTTCTGAATTAAGTTATTGTTTTCAATAGATGGCAAGGCATGGGGAAAAAATGACAGACTAGAAGCACCCTGCCAGCACGCCGCTCCCCGGAAGAGAAGTGAACAATGCAGCTGCCTGCATACAGACCACTCCTCTCTGAAGCAGCATTGTGAAATGACAGAGAAGCAATCAGGACACTCAGGGTGGGATAAAAAGGTGATGGGGTGAGATATATAACAAGATCAGATACGCGCAGGAAGAATAGGAGGATAGAGCGCAGGGGCGCCAGGCTCATCCTGCTGGTGCTGTGCGAGTTGTGAGACGGTTCCCTCCACCACCACAGACCTCTACGCGGTCAGACCCACCGGGAACCTGCCTAGAGTCTGTGTGGAGTCATTGCACCAGACAACAGGCATGGTGGGGATCAGGCAGCACCTAAAGCTATCCAGAGCTCTTCCGTGCACGGCGCCAGGTCCATATTGGCCTGGGGAGGGACTGGACTAACTGGAGGCTTCCCTGAGCTGTACCCTGTGACTGGAAGCCAAGTGCGCCTCCCCTACAGCACAACAGGATCTGAGCAGGGGAAATGACTGGGGCACAGCAGGCTCCGACCTGGGAGGTTTTGGAGAACTGCTTAGGCACGTCCTGGGTCGGGGGAGAACTCCACAGTCCCTGGGCTACTGAAACTGACCCCTGCCCACATGATTTGGCATCCGCCCAGTCCCCAAGGCTGCAGAACAGTCTGCCGCTTGCTCAGCTCTGACTCCACCCTCCAGGCCTCAGCTGCCTCCTGCCCGCTCGGCCCTGACCCTGCCCTCCAGGTCGATCAGCTCTGCCACCTGCACAGCCCTGCTTCCGGCTCAGAGGCCCTGCTTCAGGCTCCTCCACAGTCCCGGCTCTGAGGCTCTCACATCGGATGCTGAGGCTCTGCATCTGTGACTCCAGCGTTCCCGTCAAGCCCGAGATACCACCGCCAAGACTCCCGTGCTGCACCAGGACCCCAAGACTCCATCTCAGAGCCTCCACCACCACCTCAGGGCCGGAGGAACCGCTCCAAAGTCCAGCTCTCCACCAGGGACCTCCCAATCTCCAGCCGCCAGTACACTGTGACCTGGTTGGAGCAAACGCCCACAGCCCGGGAACCCATGACAACTGCCTGGATAGCCTCACCCAGCTGCTACTGTCACCTCTGTCAGGAGGAGACCCTGGGTAGAGCAATCCCTACAACACCAGCCTCAGTGAAGAGGGCCTCGCCCAGCTCCCAACTCGAACATCCTACAACTATCTGGTGAACAAGCCCACACCCAGCACAAACAGCATTCAGCACAGGCTTGAGCAGAGGCAACCACAGGCAAACAGAACAAATCAGAACAGCTGCATTACAGGCTTCTAGTGCACACAGCCCTCCTCTGCCATGTCAACATTGCAGAGTAGGAGGAAAGAAAGCATCGTCTAGGGACCTGCCCTTCTAATCAAGCAGGAGAGTTTCCAGCAAGGAACAGGTGCCCTGCAAACCTATTAGCCCTGAGTTGAGAAAAGAGGTTTCAGATGAGAAGAAACCGGCAAAAGAACCCTGGCAACATGAAAAATCAAAACAGATTGACACCCCCAAGGGATCACAATGGAGCCACAGTAGTGAACTCCAACCATAAGGAAATTGTCAAAATGACAGAAATGGAACTTGGAATATGGATGGCAAATAAGATGAAAAGAATTGAAGAGAAAGTTGAAAACCAACAAAAAGAAGCCTAAAAATATTTCAGGAAATCAATGAAAAGGTCACTAAAGAACTAGACAACATAAGGAAGGATATAATAGAACTCAAAGAAATAAAAGAGTCATTTAGGGAATTTCAAAACACAGCAGAAAGCATCAGCAGCAGATTAATCCACGGAGAAGAAAGAATCTCAGAGCTTGAAGACAAGGCTCTCGAGCTAACCCAGTCATTTAAAGAGGCTGAGAAAAGAACAAAAAAGGTGGAGCAGTCATTTAGAAAGACATGGGACTATGCAAAATGAACTAACATATGAGTTATAAGTGTCCCGGAGGGAGAAGAAAAAAGAGCTAAAAGCATGGAAAGTCTATTTGACAGAAACCTGACAAGCCCAAAGGGAGTAGGTCCCCATCTTCAATTACTTAAAAAAAAAAAAACAAAAAAAACCTGCCAGCCTACAATTTTGTATCCTGCAAAACTAAATTTCACAATTGATGGATAAATTAAGTTTTTTCAAGACAGGTAAATATTGAGATAATTTATCATGACCAGACCTGCCCTGCAGGAAATACTCATAACTGCATTATATATGAATCAGCGCAATAGATACCCACCGGTGTAAAATCACCAAAAATAGCCAAAGCTCACAGCTCCTATAAAACAGTAAATAGCACAAGAAGAAAAGCCAAGCAACAAGGTACTATCCATTATGATGAAAAGAACAGCAACACAAATATCAGTTCTCTCTCTTAACATTTAATGACTTGAATGCACCACTCAAAAAACATAGGCTGGCAGAATGAATGAAAAACACAAGCCAAGTATCTGATGCCTCCAGGAGACATATCTAAACTACAAGGATGCAAACAGGCCCAAAGTGAAAGGATGGAAAAACAATATTCCACACAAATGGAAACCAAAAGAGAGCAGGTGTAGCCATTCTCATATCAGACAAAATTGACTTTAAATTGACAATGGTAAATGGAGACAAAGATGGTCATTACATAATCATAAAGGGAGCAATTCAACAAGAAGACATAACAATCCCAAATATATATGTGGCCAACACAGGAGCTCCCAGATACATAAAACAAATTCTACTAGAGTGAAGCAAGGATATAAATAATGGCATGATAATTGCCAGGGACTTCAACACCCCATTATCAGAACTGGACAGATCACCAAAGCAGAAAATAAATCAACACTGGACTTAAAGGGGACCCTAGAACAGATGAACCTAACAGATATTTACAAAACATTCTACCTATAAACTACCGGATATACACTCTTCTTATTCGCACATGGGACATTCTCTAAGACTGATCATATCTTAGGCCGCAAAACATGTCTCAACAAACTTTATAAAATCTAAATGATACCATGTATTTTCTCAAACCATAGTGGATTAAAACTAGAAATCAATTCTAAGAGTAACACTCAATTCTACACAAAGTCATGGAAATTAAACAACCTGCTACTGAATGATTATTGGGTCAATAATAAAATTAAGATGGAAATCAAAAGATTCCTTAAACTGAATGACAAAGGAGACCAAAGCTATCAAAATCTATGGGACACAGCAAAAGCATACCTAGGGGGAAAATTCATAGCCTTAAATGCCCATACCCAAAAGCCAGAAATATTACAAATTAACAACCTAATATCACATCTCAAGGAACTAGAAAAGGGTAATCAAATCAAACCCAAAGCCAATGGAGGAAAACAAATAACAAAGGTCAGAGCAGAACCATATGAAATGGAAAGCAAAAAAATAATACAAAATGTCAATGAAACAAAAAGTTGATTCTTTGCAAAGATAAACAAGATTGATAGACCTCTTGCTTGAATAACCAGGAATAGAAGAGAAAGTACCAAAATAAACTCAGTCAGAAATGAAAAAAGGAGATATCACAACTGATAGCACAGAGATAAAAAAAAATTATCCATCAATATTATGAAAATCTCTACACACATAAACTAGAAAATGTAGAGGAAATAGACAAAGTCCTGAAAACATACAACCTTCCAAGACTCAATCAGGAAGAAATAGAACTCCTGAACTGACCAATAATGAACAGTGAGATCAAAGCAGTAATAAAAAGTCTTCCAACAAAAATAAGCCCCAGACCAGATGGATTCACAGCCAAATTCTACCAGACATAGAAAGAAGAACTGGTACTCATAATATAGATCTTACTGCATAATATTGAGAAGGAGGGAATCCTCCCCAACTCATTCTATGAAGCCAGCATCACCCTGATAACAAAGCCAGGTTAAGGACATGACAAAAAAAGAAAACTACAGACCAATATCCCTTATGAATATAGAGACAAAAATCCTCAATAAAATACTAGCAAACTGAATTCAACAACACATCAAAAAAAAAAAAAAAAAGAAAGAAAGAAAAAAAATAATCCACCATGACCACATGGGCTTCATCCCAGGGATGTAAGGATGTCTCAACATACATAAATTAATAAATGTGATTCACTACATAAACAGAAACAAAAACAAAGACCATATGTTCATCTCAATAGATGCAGAAAAAGTATTCAACAAAATCCAACACCATTTCATGATAAAAACCCTCAACAAACTAGGCATAGAGGGAATATATCATAAAATTATAAAAAGCCATATATGCCAAAACCACATCCAACATCATACTGAATGGGGAAAAGTTGAAAGCATTACCACTAAGAACTGAAACAAGATAAAAGTGCCCACTGTCACCACTTCTATTCAACATTGTGCTAGATGTCCTAGCCAGAGCAACCAGGCAAGAGAAAGAAATAAACAGTATCCAAATTGAGAAAGAGGAGGTCAAACTATCACTTTTTGCTGATGATATAATTTTGTATCTAGAAAACTCCCAAGACTCCACTAAGAGACTCCTGAAATTGATATATTCAGCAAAGTCTTAGGATATAAAATTAATGTGCACAAACCAGTAGCATTTCTATATACCAATAATAGTCAAGTTGAGAGTCAAATCAAAGACTCAATACCATTCACAATATCTACAAGGAAAATAAAATAGCTAGGAATATACTTAACCAAGCAGATGAAAGATCTCAACAAGGAGAACTATGAAACACCGAGGAAAGAAACTGTGGATGACACAAACAAATGGAGAAACATATGCTTGTGAATCAGTAGAATCAACATTGTTAAAATGTTCATACTACCCAAAGTGATTTTATAGATTGAATTCAATCCCCATCAAAATACTAATGGCATATTTCACAGATCTAGAAAAATATAATCTTATGCTTTGTTTGGAATCAGAAAAGAACCTAAACAGCCAAAGCAACCCTAAGCAAAATTAACAAAGCTGGAGGCATCACATTACCAGACTACAAACTACACTACAAGGCTATGGTAAACAAAACGGCATGGTATTGGCACAAAAATAGAGATACAGACCAATGAAAGGGAACAGAGAACCCAGAAATAAAGCCAAACACCTCAACCACCTGATCTTTGACAAAGCAGACAAACACATGCATGAGTGAAAGAACACCCTATTCAATAAATGGTGCTGAGAAAATTGGATAGCCACATGCAGACGAATGAAACAGGACCCCTGTCTCTCGCCACTCATAAAAATTAATTCAAGGAAGACAAAAGACTTAAATGTAAGGCACAAAACCATAAGAATTCTAGAAAAAAATGTAGGTAAAACTCTTCTGGACATCGGTCTAGACAAAGAATTTATGACTAAGACCCCAATGGCAATTACAGCAGCAACAAAATTAAATAAATAGGATTTGATTAAATTAAAAAGCTTTTGCACAGCAAAAGAAATAATCAAAAGAGCAAATAGACAACCTACAGAATGGGAGAAAATATTCACAATCTACACATCTGATAAAGGGCTAATAACTAAAATGTACAAATAACTCAAACAAATCAGCAAGAAAAAATTAACAACCACATTAAAAAATGGGCAAAAGACATGAACAGAAGTTTTTCAAAAGAAGATAGACGGCCGGGCGTGGTGGCTCACGCCTGTAATCCTAGCACTCTGGGAGGCCGAGGTGGGCGGATCATTTGAGCTCAGGAGTTCGAGACCAGCCTGAGCAAGAGCGAGACCCCATCTCTACTAAAAAAATAGAAAGAAATGATATGGACAGCTAAAAATATATATATAGAAAAAATTAGCCGGGCATGGTGGTGCATGTCTGTAGTCCCAGCTACTCGGGAGGCTGAGACAGGAGGATCCCTTGAGCTCAGGAGTTTGAGGTTGCTGTGAGCTAGGCTGACACCACGGCACTCATTCTAGCCTGGGCAACAGAGTGAGACTCTGTCTCAAAAAAAAAAAAAAAAGAAGATAGACAATTGGCCAACAAATGTATGAAAAAATGCTCAACATCACTAATCATTGGGGAAATGCAAATTAAAACCACAATGATATATCACCTTACTCCAATTAGAATGGCTTTTATTAAAAAGTCCAAAAATAATAGATGCTGGTGTGGCTACAGAGATAAAGGAAAGCTTATACACTGTTTGTGGAACTGCAAATTAGTACAACCCCTATGGTAAACAGTATGGAGATTTCTCAAAGAAATAAAAGTAGACCTACAATTCTATCCAGCAATCCTACTACCAGGTATATACCCAAAGGAAAAGATGTCATTTTATCAAAGAGACACCTGCACTCGAATGTTTACTGCAACACAATTCACAATTGCAAAGATGTGGAATCAACCAAAGTGCCCATAAATTCATGAATGGATTAACAAAATGTGGTGTATGTATATCATTGAGTACTACTCAGTTATAAAAAAGGATGAATTAATTCGTTTCACAGCAATTTGGAAGGAACTGGAGACCATTATCCTAAGCAAAATATCTCAAGAATGGAAAAACAAACACCACATGTACTCTCTAATAAATTGGAACTAACCGATGGGCACACAAGTACACAGAGGAAAGTAAAAGTCATTAGAAATCAAGAAGGGGGCAGGCGGAAGGAGGGGAGGGCAAAAACCCACCTAATGGGTACAATGAACACTATTTAGGTGTGGTCACATTTATAGTCCTGAATCAAGCCATGTATCCAAAATATCTGTACCCCGTTAATATTTTGAAATTTTAAAAAAATCATTTAAAAAATGAAGTCAAGAGACCCTGACCCTTAATTCAATACTCAAATTTTATAAAAGAAATTGCCTCGATTCCATACCTAGAGATCTGTGATCCATTAGACTTCCATGTTAGGAGCAATGGTATCTTACCCTTGGAAGAAAAACCTTCTGAGTCAAATCAAGAAGGCCAGCATCACTTCCCAGTCAACAGGCAAGTGGCCCATTGAGGGGTGTGGGGTGTGTTTGTGTGTGTGTGTGTGTGTGAGAGAGAGAGAGAGAGAGAGAGAGAGAGAGAAATTAACCAAAGTAAGAAAGTACAAAACTAAACGTTTGCCATTGTCATGCTTTTAGGATGACTACATGAAGGACTTTAAAGATAGGCATTCTCTTTGAATTATCTCATCATTTGATCATTTACCTTAATTGTGTAGAAAGAAAAGATACTACTTATAATAAATTTTAACTCTGAGAAACAAAAACGAAAGTAAACCTCACTGCAGGGAAAGGGAGACACAATGCAATATTAGTGAAGGTATAGCAAAGAGAATTAGTTAAATGATGCTTTTATCTAACCCTGTACCTAATTCTGAGTAGGAAAATATCCAGAGCTGTGCTCAGTTCAGACAAGAAAAAACAATGTTACAAAAATAGTGGAAAGTAAAACCCCCAATTTCTCTGTTTGCTCTGCCCCTAGTAAGCACCGAGTCACTTGGCAAGGGTCTGTGCCTCCTTTTCTTCCTCAGTGAAATAGATGAAACAAACACTGCTGGTTGTACCTTCTGTGCCTAAGGTTTGTTGGAAAACTGAAATAAGCTAATAAATGACACATATTCAAAATTGCAAGGGGCTAAGAAACAAGGCAGATCAAATTACATATTTTTCTACCAATACATTGACGATACCTCAGCCATGTGGAAGAAAGACTGAAAGGGGCTCATGGAAAGCCAGCACCAGGAGTTTGATAGTATTGAGCAAAGAAATATTTTCCTTAATATTGTACATGTTACAAAACTACGTAACATCCCAGTGACTTTCCATCAACGGCTCCCACGGAAATGGCAAAATCTGTGTGACCTAAGTCAATTACAATTGATCCACAGGATCAGATTAACTCCCAAACTCAGCACATTCTGGGCGGCCGAGCACCCTGGCCATGCTTCAGCGTTTTATGGGCCCCCCAGAGTGTGTCCCCTGCCAGAATCAATTCCCACCTCGCCTTCTCTCCCACAGATGGCGTTAGCACTTTCATCACATGGGCTGCCATCTTAAACTTTGCGCCGTTTGATTCTCCCAGCAACTGTCTGTAGATCAGGTAATAATACTTTAAAAGGGAGGAAAATGAGACTGAGAAAGTATTTTGCCCTTGATTTTCCAGTTTGTAAGTGTCAGAGCCAGAACTGTACTTCTCATGTTCTTCTAGCCTATAAGGGAGGTCACAGAACTTTGTTTCTCAGTGATGGGATGTATCAAGGCTATCTTCTTATCAGTGTTTTATATTAATGCATGAGAGAGATGTCTTCCTGACAGGTAGGTGTTTATCCTTAGAGTCTCTCCTCCAGCATTCATAACTTGCCTGGGGGATTTTCAGCACTCAGTGTGTGTTTGGCTGTTTTAACATTTCAAACAAATGGTAAATATCGAATTTTACCCACCGCATTGCCTTGTTAATAAGAGAATGTGAACAGGTACCACTAATGCACTGAACCTTTGTTAAACTGAGACATTCTAAGAAATCTTGGAAGCTGATTTTCTGGGCAATAAATTTCAAAGCTTCATCCTCCTCTCTGTTTTTCTTCCTTCTCCATCTCTGGGACCCATTCCTCTGGCAGTATTTTTCCATCGACAGAAAAAAAAAAAAGGCAATGGAGCAGTCTGCTGGTATTGAAGAAATGTCTCCACTTTTAACATCTTGACTTTAGCACAGATTTTATTTCTTGGAGCTATCTCTTCTTGGTTTCCCTGGGCTGTCTTTGCCTAATTTTTATCATAGGAATTGTCTTGGTAAAAGAACATCCCCTGCCTCTATGAATATATCACCCTATGTTTGGGTCTGTTTAAACAGATCTCTTCCACATGATGGGTGGAGGAGTCATAGTTATTTATGTCTACATTATATAAATATATAATGAATGTTTTTCCACACAAATCTCCCTGGCTTTCTATCTTTTCAATGAAGCTTTAAAACCTCCAGGCAGATTATATCAATGCTTCATCAGACTTCCATTGTCCAGGCAACAGACAATACTCTGAATGGTTCCCAAAGAAAATCACTACCTGCTGATAGCCAGGGTAGATGTCACTTACCAGATGTCTGGCTTTCATTGTTGCTAACTTGTTTCATTTCTACACCCAGCAATGAAAGTGTTTTGATCCTTCAAAGCAGAATGTGCTCTGTACAGATTGATTCCAAATGGCCTCTCTTTAGATTGAATTTTTATTTTATTTGGTTGAACAATTTTGTTTCATTTAAACCTGTATTTATATGGAAGATTCAAATAATGCATTTCAATTTGCATTTCAAAAAAAGAATCTTTGTGTTTATGAAATCACTTTTGAGTTGCAATTACAGTTATTTGTCTCTGGGATACATAACATGTAATTGGGTCAACACTGTTAATGAGGGACTAGTGTTATTGTTAATGAGCTACTAGTGATAGTTTCAATGTTTCGTCCCCAGCAGGTGGCAGATACAATATGTTAAGATAGATAATTACGTTAATGATTCAAATATCCACACACCAAAGTCATTACAAACATACAACTAAGAGGTTAAAAGGTACAAATACATGACATGAACTCTACTTTTACCCAAAGGGCATTAGTCTCCCCTTCATAGAAACTTTACTGTGTATCTCAGTGTCCAGTTCTATTAATTCAAGGACTCAAGCTTGAGAACATAGCTCAAGAAAAGAAGACTACTTTCAGCTGGTTTGGGACACTGTCAACACGAGCAAGTAATAGACTTTATTTAATACTTTGGACTTAAAATGTTTAATTTTGTAGGATAAACATCATTCAGGTATTCAACAAAAATTTTATTGTTCCATCCTAACAAAGTCATTGTGTGGAATACAAAATAGCCAATAGACAATCTGCTTCCTGCCTACCACAAACTCACAAACCATTAGAGAGTAAATAGCTGGCTGGCAAGACACAAGAACCAAAAATGTAGTAGAGACAATGTGGAAGTTGAAAGAAAGAAAATGGAATAGTTGGAAAAGTCATATTTTTTTTTTATTTTGACATATTTAGGGGTATAATTTGTTTTTGGTTACATGGATGAATTGTATAGTGTTGATGTCTGGATATTTCGTGTATTCACCCAAATAGTGTACGTTTCACCCAATAGGTAGTTTTTCTTCCCTCATCCCCTCCTACTGTCCCCTCTTCTGAGTCTCCAAGGTCCATTGGACCACTCTGTTTGCCCCTGCATACCCGTAGCTGAGCTCCCACTTACAAGTGAAAACATGCTGTATTTGGTTTCCATTTCTGCACTATTTCACTTAGGATAATGGCCTCCAGTTCCATACAAGTTGCTGCAAAAGACATTATTTCATTCTTTTTTATAACTGAGTAGTATTCCATGGTGTATATGTACCACATTTTGTTTATCCACTCCTCAGTTGATGGGCATTTAAATTGGTTCTGTATCATTGTAATTGTGCATAGTGCTGCAATAAACATACAATTGCAGGTATTTTTTTGATGTAATGACTTCTTTTCCTTTGGTTAGATACCCAGCCGTGGGATTGCTGGATCAAATTGTAGGTCTACTTTTAGTTATTTGAGAAATCTCCATAGTGTTTTCCATTAAGAGTACACTAATTTACATTCCTACCAACAGTGTATAAGTGTTCCTTTCTCTCTGCATCGGTGCCAGGATCTATTGCTTTTAGGCTTTTCAATAAAAGCCATTCTAACAGGAGTAAGGTGGTATCTCATTGTGGTTTTAATCTGCATTTCCCTGATTATTAGAGATGTTGAGCATTTTTGCATATGTCTGCTGGACATTTGTATCTCTTCTTTTGAAAAATGTCTGTTCATGTCTTTTGCCAACTTTATAATGGGGTTATTTGTTTTTTTCTTGCTGATTTGTTTGAGTTCCTTGTAGATTCTGGATATTAATCCTTCATTAGATGTATAGTTTGTGAATGCTTTTTTCTGTGCAGTGCATTGTCTGTTTGTTGATTATTTCTTTTGCTGTGCAGAAGCTTTTTAGTCTGATAAAATCTGATTTATTTATTTTTGTTTTTGCTGCATTTTCTTTTGGGGCTTTAATCATGAATTCCTAGCCTAGGCTAATGTCCAGAGACCTTACCTTTTCAGGCTACTTTGGATTTTCCTCTAGTTCCTCACAGCATCCAAAAGGTGTTTCTTTGAAAACCTGCCTCTACCTCTTTCACGACACCCATTGAGAATCCAGTTGAATTCCTCAAGTAATATTTATTAATCAGCTACTAAGTGTTGAGTGCTATAAAGAGAAATAAAACACTTTCCTTATTCCCAAGATGCCCATAATTTAATGAGAGAGATAGAACTCCATAAAAACAAACATAAGAAAATCTTGGAACCATACTCAAAAAGAGAATTATGAGAATAGACGAGAGAAAACACCTCTACTGGATGCTGGAAGCTCCACAAAAGAGTGTCCTGATTTCTTCCTTTTCTAAAAAATTATTTTTTAAATAAATTTTACTGCGTATGTTTAAGGTTAATAACATAAGATGCACTGGAGCAAAAGAGAGTCATGTTCCAACAAAACGTTAGCAGGCTTTTGTTTGTATCACTAGACGAAGCATACAGGCATAAATAGATACACATGTATATTTAATATACACATCTCCATAGTGACTATTTGGTGAGAATGATATCCAGGCTAAGTAAGAAAAATCCACTTGGACAAAAATGAGTGGCTGTTATTTTACATGCACATAATTTAGAGTGTTTAGGGAAATGCTGATTAGCTGCAATTGACTGTAGTTGGAAAAGAGGGTTGCATTCAAGTCACTGTGGACTCAGGATAACTTGAGAGTCACTGACCCAAACAGGTGTTGTGCTCACAGAAGGAAACAGTATCAGAGGAGCTTCCATAGGATTGGGCCAAGTTTTAAGGCAGAATTGTTAACGTCCAAGAAACAGTAACACAAAACAAAATAAAACAAAACAAACAAGTATCAATCTAGCAAGCTGTTAACTTCTGTGCATAAACCAATGCCAGAGCAGCTTTGGGAATATAAAGGCACCTTGCTATCCACAGGGGTTCATCTGTTTCTGCTTAGTTTTTAATCCCAAAGAATCTCAAAGGGCAACGCAATACAAAAATCTCTAGCTCATGTGCACTGGGTCTAATAAACCTGTTAGTTCATCCTTTCAATACCTTTTTAATTGGATCCATGAAGGTCAGTGTGCTGCAGAAAACCTGGGCCTATTAGTTTCAAGAAAATATTTCTATTCTACAAATGGCCAATAAACTTGTGGGAAAAAATTATTTAATCTCACCAATTATCAAATAATGCAAATTAAAGCAGAAAGAGCACAAAATGGTTTACCTATCAGATTATAAAAGATGAATGAAAATGTTAGTGTCTGAGGGTGTGAGGAAAAAATGTTCTGCTATACTCCTGGTGAGATTGTGAATTCTTCCAACCTTCCCAGAGAGCATTCTGGTCACATGTATCAAAAGCCTCAAAAATGCACACATTTTCTGACCTAGCAATTCCACTTGTTGGAATTTGCCCTAAGGAAATAAATGGATATGTGCTGCAACTAGAAATAATTTAAGAGTATAGCAGTGGGATATTGTCTTTGAATATTATGGTCCATCCATAAGATGGGATGCAACTCGGTCTTTAAAAATGCGGATGCCAATCTATATTTGGTGATGTGAAAACACTCATGATAAATGTAGGCAAAAAAATAGGTTACAGAACAAATATAACTGTGATTCCATTTGAATAAAAGTTATATGTGCTATGTACCCAATAGCCAAATGCACGAAGAAAAAGTTTAAAGAGATATAAATCAAAATATTAACCATAGTTATATTATTATAGGGAGATTACTGGTGATTTAATATTTTAAGTTAAATATTTTTATTTTACACACTTATATATGATCAGTGATAATGGGCGCAGTGGGCAGGCAGATGGGGGCGGAGTTGAAGGCAGAAATAGCACAGTCAAGTAGAAACAGGCAATCGGGACTGGGACCAACTCTGTCGTTCCTTAATTAAACATAAACAGTCACTTTCCTTTTCGGGTCTTCAGTTTCCTTAAATGTAGTATGAGAGAGATTAACTACATATTCTCCAACTCTATTCTAGATTACTTCAGGCCCAGGAGATTCAGAATGGGCCCTATAATTTGAATACCGAGAGAGACTCAAACCTTGAATTGTAACCACCAGCAATAAAGCCAGAAGATTCATCACAAAGATATCACTAGGATTTATTTATCTCTCAATGGTTCCATGGCAGAGGATTTGAGGGCTGAGAGTGGGAAAACCACACTATATATAGCATGTTCTAAATCATCAATTTTGCATTAGGACTAAATCACTAATATTCTCAAGTTCATCACTGTCTAGGCTAATCCACTGAATGGGTGGGGCTAAGGATCTAGGTGAAAATTCTAAGCAACTTGTTCAATTCCATGACCAACCATCTTTAAAATACATACAGATGGTCACAGGGAGAGAAAATGGGCTGACTCCATGCAACCTAGGACCATTACTGAAGATTAAATAAAAAATCAGTATCTTCATCACCCTATGTAAAGAATCATCCCAAACTATGCCAAATAGTTGCACGAAGCTTCATAACTCTTCGCCACTTCTACCACTGACCTGGTGTCACCGACCTATAGTGAAAAAAGGCTTGAGGAGGAATAAGGTTAAGCTGTGCAGAAGAGAACTATTCAAATTTGGAATAGCATTTGTTAATGTCATGGTGCCCGAGGGCAACGGGAGATGTTCAGCTATAGATGCTTTTGAATTTACCAAGCGCCTCCTCCTCTCCCTTAAGTATCTGCCCCACCTCCTTTAGAATTTAAATTCCACCCATGCCATATGTAGATACCAGCCAACATACCTTTCTGCCATGGACTTGTCCAGTTTCTTCAGTGTCTTGTACAACTAGCATGTTCATCATTCAGCTCTGTTTGAGAAATAGACCCCTCCTTCCCCTGCCCCAGGCCACCCAAATCCTTTTCATCCACTTATCAAAGCTGACATAAAGCTTCACTTCTGGGAGGAAGCCCTTCAGATCCCTTCTGTTGTGCTTTTTTTTTTTTTTTTTTAATCAATTCTCCTCTTTTCTGATATGTTTTTGTCTACATTATCTACATAAATTCATCTTCAATCATATTCTTCCTCAGTGATTCTGACATGCTTAATATGTATCTGTTTCATGCCTCCAGAATGAAAGCTTCCTTAGGGTACAGGCCATGTCCTCTAGTTCTCTCTATTTCCTGAGGTCCTTAATAAGCATTCTGTAAATCTCTTTTATCAGGTGATTAAATGCATGATAAATGAATGCATCTCCATGAGCTAGTAAGAACCATGAGTGGATGAGGCAACAAGCTTAAACAGAGATCTATACCCTTCAGCTCTCCTAAGAAATGCCCACTGGTTGTTGGGGATATCTCACAGCAATGTGTGCACCACCAGTGAAGTTGGGACTGGACCTGCTGCAGGAGCACAAGGTGCCTCTGAGGTGCCCATAGTGGCGAAGTGGGTGCAGTCAGTGAAGGTGGGAGTCCACACTAGACAGTGTGTCTGGGCTGATACAGACTTGAGCCCATTAGACTTTTGGCACCTGACAATCTGTCTAATTGACTAGAGTCTCTTTGATCCCATACGGAAAGGCAGAAGCTGACCCAGTTGATAAGCTAACTTGACTCATGCAGCACAGCGATTCTATTTCTGCCCACGCCTGGCTGTGTATGTCGGCCCTTTACCGTGGCTGCTAAAAGTAGCTGCAAGGGCAGTGGACCTTTCTCCAGCCTGCTGACTACCATCTGCTAATGGCTGTACACTAGGGGCTCTGGCCACACACCCCCAGCAGTCCTCTCCCTAGCTCCTGCGAGGATCGAGCAGGGAGGGCAAAGCTGCAGGTGGATCTACTTTACAGCTGACATCATTTGGAGTAAAGATATTTTTAACCTTGTTTGATTTTCCAGGATGAGAAGCAGAGGGTGACACAGGTACTGCAGTGTATGTTTTGTGGGATTATTGTGGATGCAAACTTGAAAACTGGCTGGCATAGAAGAGCTTTCAGATGAACTCTGGCTACTCCTGCCAGCCCAGGAATTCTGTGATAATACTGACACACAATTGCTCTCATTAAAAATTAGCACATAGTACAGTCCCTTGTACATTGTGTGTGTGTGTGAGAGAGAGAGAGAGTGTATATATAGAAAGAGAGGAAAAAGAAAGACAGAGATAGTAATGTGCTTGGTCTTACATTATAAAAGCATCCATAACATTTTGGTATTTGGAAAAGATCATGAAAATCATGTTATAAACAGGAATTTTTCAGAAAAAAAAAATAAAAGACCCAAAGAATATACTCCAAAATTTAAAGTGATAATCTGAATAATTATTTGTATTATAGATGTATTATCCCTTTCTGTGTTGATGATTTTCTTTACTATAAGCATTCATTAATCAGAAAATCAGAATTAATTAGAAGAAAGAAAATAATCTTGTCGGTTGGCTCTCTGCTGCCATAGCTCTTCCCAGATCCGTGACACCCACTTTCTTCCGTCAGGACATCTGGTGCTCCCGTACGCACCAGCTTGTCCTTGAACAGCAGCTGCCGCGGTCATGGTTACTGAGTCAGGCTTTTCTTCTGCCCCCTTGAAGCTTTTGTATCTGAAAAAAGTACCTCAGGATCCAGTCTCTGGCCAGTCTGGCTGGCAGTTAAATCACAACCCTTTTCATCTGTGACTCTAATACATGTAAGCATCCAGCCAGGATCCTGTATGTTTCAGCAGACAAAGGAATTGGAACACAGTGTTCACAATCTCCTAGTTGTCTAATCCTGGAAGCTCAAGTGTATTTGCTTCTAAAATAAAGGGAAGAGAATCAAAGGTCATGGGGGTGATTGGCTTTCCAGCTCCATGAAAGAGAACAAGGTGACACTGGGTGACATGTAACAGCAGGGCATTACAAATGGTATAGGAACATCCAATTGTAATTAACCTTTGGAGCTCTCTGCCCTGTGATGTTACTGAGGCCAGTATCTTAGCTGGATTTCAAAAATGTAGTTGGAAGGCGGTGCACATTCAAACCAGATCCAACGATTATGCCAGGTGTGCTTAAAATTATTAGCGTTATCCATCTCCTCAGACATAGGGAGAAGATTTGGGGCTAGTGTTAAGAAAGCACCCTAACACTGACATATACAACTTGGCTGCAAGCTTACTTGGACAAAGCAGGGAAGTTGTAGTAGCCAAAGTCACTTGTATTGTTTAGCAGTTCACCGCTCAGAAACTGTTCCCTCTTACACTTTCACATAATTTCTACAGCACTCTATAAAGCAGGTTATTATTATTCCCCTTACACAAATATGGAACCTGACACTCAGAGAGTTTGACTTGCCCAGCATCACACAGCTGATAAATGGTAGAACTCTAGCTCCAGCTGAGCTGGGTGGACTTCTAATCTCTGGCCTCATCCTTCATGTTAGATCAGTGGCTGCTTATTGGAATCATCCAGAAAGCTTTTCAAAAGTCATGATGTTGGGCAACTCCCTCCCCCAATACATTCAGATTTAATTGGCATCTGGGAGTTGTTATTTTTTCCAAAAGCTCCTCACTAGACTCAAATACGCAGTCAAGGCTGAGAATCACCATGTTAGATGAAAATGATCACCCACTCTGGTATGTAACACACTGTTTCATGGTACTAGGAACCTTTCCCACCAGAGGAGGATAAAGACTGGTGCTTTCTGACTGGTGCTGTGTGTCAGTCAAATAGGTGATTGCCTGCTTGGTATAATTTGACAACCAACAAGAGATACTTCCAATCAAAAATGATCTTCCCTCTGTTTCTTCACAGTGCCTTTCTTCCCTGTGAAGAGCTGAAGGGCTAGTGCAGCATCAGGGTCTCAGAAGTCCTAGTGAAGGGATTAGATGGTCTAGGAAGTTGAGGGATCCTTAAAGATCTTGGAGCAGCCAGGTTTTGTTTTTTATGGTTTTTTGGTTTTGTGTTTATTTTTTGCCAGCAAGTATAGAGATATCCCTATAATTTAGCAATCATTATGGCCATGCTGGTGTATATTAGCAGAATCGATCTCTGACTATGCCCCATCCGGATATTGTTCTGGTAAATGTTTAACAATAAGGACCGGGGTAGGTAGAAGCCATGATGAATAGTGTTTGCCAAATCCTGTGGTGTACATACGCTCATCACAGTCAAGTTTAAGCTATCGATGTGATGTTTCTCAACGTGGAGTTGGGAAGAGATGCCCACACAGCATCATTATATAGTATTTATACCATACAGAGACAACAAATGTGTAACTTCAAAAGTATAGATAATAGTAAAATATAAAATAATTAGGAAGTGATTTACTACCTTTTAAAATATAATTTATTTTTGACTATTTACTGCCTTTTAAGATATAATTTATTTCTTAAGTCTACATAATTTAATTTTTAATAAAGGCTATTTTTAACAACCAGCTAATCAAATTCATGGAAATTTAACAACTGACTCTCAGAAGTCAGTACAATCAGACTCCAGCACTGACTTGCCCCCATCTAATCATTAATGTCACTATTTGAGGAAAAAGCTTGGAAAGTCCCTAATGAATAGTATATATCATGCCTGAGAAGAGCAGAATAATCACCCAATAAAATCAATAAACAATTTATACCAGATTAACTTGTTAGATTGACTGATGAATCACTTTGCAATGTCCTGGAAGAAAAGGCAAAGCTGTGTTGCAAATGCTGACATTAAACTTGCCTGGTAGGCAGGGCAGGGGAAGACCATGTTGGGAGGGCGTTTTAATTGTCTAGAAAATAGGAGAAGGACAAGAATTACACTCATACTACCTCTCAAAGAAGTAGAGAAAGGGTGGGCTGGAAAAAGAGGGTAAAATCAGTAAGACTTGATGACTGATAGATGTGAGTAGGCAGAAACAGAGAAGACTAGAAGATGAGTCAGAGGTTTCTAAGTTGGGTAATGGGGTAGGTTGTGATGATATTAACTGAAACAAGGAAAGCAGTAGAAGTAACAAGTTCGCAGAAATATGGTATGAGAAAGCCCAGTGTCAAACCTCTAAACTCAGTGAGTGGAAAGACCTGGATTATTTCTGTTTCAGCTCCTACCTTGATTTGTGAGCTAGTAATTTCTTTACTCCAGATCAAGAAGAACAAATAAAACAATGAGTAGAAAAAGTACTTGGAGAAAACCATATAAAAACATATGCAAATAAGAATACTCATTAACATTTATTTAACATAAATTTATGATGTCATGATCCCAGGATCCTAGGAGCCTTTGCCAAAGTGTCCGAGTCTAGCCTTCTCTCTTCCAGAGGAGTATCTGGGATGGGGAAAATAATGGGATAGAATTACAGGGCAGTCATTTTTCCTCTTTATCCAGAAAAGTATTAGAAAAATATATATGGTGACCAGACTGAAGACAGGGCATCAGAATTGGCAGAGACATGCTGCCAGGGAGGGCCACAGAAAAGCAGGCAGGATGCCAGAGAAAGTCTTCAAAACAAGGCATGCCTACATTGAGTCAGGACATAAAGATGCACAGATCTAGGCTGAGGCAATGCACCAAGGGACATGACCGTGACCAAGGCAGGAAAGTGAAAAGAAAATAAGAACTTAGAGGAAATAACCTTAGGGGATAAAACCACCAAGCAAACTCAGGCGAAGGTTGCTAGAAAACTCACTAAACTGGTAGGTAGCGAGCCGATCTGCTGAGATCAGAGACAGCATTCAGAAGGATTAGTCCCCCGAAAGTAAAGTAGCTCCCACTGTTCATGCCTCTGTCTTTGGCAGAGTGCCATGGGATTCCCTGAGAAGCTCGGCTCAGCTCTAAGGAGCAGCAGTCCTCAGAGGGAACCTGCTTCCCTTTGGTTCAGGAGTTTCATTGAATGCAACAAGCCACCTTTGAAATGAGTGGCCTCTCTGGGTTGCTAAAGTCATAGCTGCTGAATTTATTTAGCATTGGGGTTTTCCATCAAGACTCTGATGTCAATCAGAGTAATAACACCTGGTGGAGCTTGCCTCCCTAGCAAATTCCTAGTACGCTCCGGGGAGGGATCTCACCAGGATTGGTGGCCTGGAAAAAAATTTAAAGCAAAGGTCTCAATTTCTCGAGGATATTAGGATAAATATTATTAATATTCTAGTCCTAAATCAAATACATCATGTTTTTCAAGATTAAGACAATATAATTAAATGCAAATCAACCTCAAGAATTTATCAACTAAATCCAGGCTCTCTAGGGACCGAGCCATACAACCATGACCCCTGCAAGGGCACTCCCCTTTCCTGGATCTCAGGCACAGGTGTTTGTGACATGAAGAAATAGTGCCACAGCCTCCCTGAGTGTCTTTCTAGTTTGTTTAAGGGATTTAAATAAAGCCAACTGGATTTGAAACGAAAGCAATTCTATTTTGTGCCTTTATTCAACCTGTATATGCTAAACACATGGCCCTGTGTTGGAAGAGATGTTAAATCTCACAGGCAAATTATAGAGAGAAGAGCCAGCCAGCACTTCTGTGGCAGGGGAAGGAATCCTATCTGAAAAGTTAAGTCCTCCTCCGGCATCGGCCCATATGTGGGCCCTCGAAAGACACCGCTCAGCACGTCTGCGGCCCCAGCCACCCGCGCTCGGTGCCAGAGCACCACAGTGTGAAGAGCAACACAATCTCTCACTCACCCCACGTCTTCTCAGAGAACACCAGGAACAGTGACCCGGACAACTGTGACTTGGTGATATCTCTGTCCTCTACGTTGCTCAGATGTGTCAGCTGTAACGGTGCTTGATCAGGGTGGGCTTCATCAAGCCTTCCAAGAAGGGCAGCCTGGTACCACCAGGCACTTGGGTAAGCAATATAGCTGTGGGGGAAAAATAAATCAAATTGGGAAAATTTACTTAAAAAAAAAAAAAAAGCACATGTACTTTCGAGGAACTATGGAAGTACTAAGTCCTTTCCAAAGTGCTGTCCAATGCGGCAGCCCCTGGGCCCCTGTGACTATTCAAATGTAAACAGCCCGTGTGAATTCAGTTCCTCACACGACCCACAATTCAAGCGTTCAGTAGCCACATGTGGCCAATGGCTACACAGTGGACAGTATGGATATAGAATATTTCCACCATCACGGAAAATTCTGCTGGATAGAGCTAGTCTGAAAAGATGAACAGAGCAAAGAAAACCAAAAACAAACCAACATAACAACAAGGTGACCTCCCATATCATTTTTTACTTAGAAGAAAATGTTCATTTTTACTATTTGTTGGCTAATCCTCTACCTCTGTTTTCTTTAGCTTTGGCATTTTACTTCACAGCTTCTACTCAGCTGCCAAATAATCAAAGCCACAGCATTAAAACAAAAGAGCAGCACTTCTCAGTGTTGGGGTAGTGGAGGGGGGTCCCGATTCCTCCCAGCTGTTGGGACAGCCCAGTGCACACCCAGGCAGCTCCTCTCGCCCAGCCCTGTGGGCAGATCCGGTCACCTGCCCCCACTGTCCCCCTCCCTCCGTGCACTCACCTCCCTGGGGTTGTCACTGAATGAGTGACTCAGCAAAATGACTTTGCAAATGAGAATGCACATTTAGCCATTCTGCCCCCACGCAAACTGGGACTGGGGCTGACTTTTTAAAGTAAACATATCAAGACGTTTTTATCTCAATGAGCGTTTTTACTCAAGATATTCACCCTAGCAGGTAACATTCTTCTTCCAGATGTACACCCACTGCTCAAATCACTGTAAACCATTTCTTAGGGAATTGGCCTTAAGGCACATGTGAGTGTAAAATGATGAAAGGTTCTCTGAGAAGGGATGTGGGCACCTTCCCCTCTCCCCTCTTTAGGGTGTCTCCTTGAAAACTATGAGGCCACAGAACGTTTGATTTTACAAGCAAGGTCACAGGCCTTCAGACCCTTGGAGTCACAAGAGTCTCACATGAGGCGTAAAGGGGACAGTCACAAGGTGCATTCATTTGCTTCTCGTACAGATGAGGCATTTTAATTGTTCTTTTGTCCACTTTACTGTGTAACTGCAATTGTGTCCAGAATTTATAGTGGCTTCCATGCTGCAGTTCGTACGTGTAAATCTGATAATGCTTCCCCAGTAATAGCTAGCTTCTCTCTCTTCTGTATTGTTTCAGAGGAGTCTCGTGTTGGCAGGATTGTATTTCCCCAACACCTGCAGCAGTGCTTTTAAATGTTTTACACTTATATGTTCATCGGCAAGTTTGATTCTTGGAACCCTTTTTAAAAGTCACCTGGAATTTGAGTAGTAGTATGAATGATCATACAAGATTATAGAGTTTGGGATCAAAAAGGAAGTAAATGGGTTGTTTGGATTTTGTTTTTGTTTTTTCTTTTTCTTTTTCTCCTAACACTCAATGAGAGGGTACACTTTGATTTTTTAATATGACTCACAAGTTAATTTCCAGGAGTATCCCCTTTGAAGGCAATGGAAACTTAGGTTCATTTGTTTAAAAAAGAAAAATGACTAGTCTTATTACTTGCTATTTATATCGTGTTTATAATACATACATGTGTTCAAAAACATAAACATATTTTTCCACAAGCAATACCATTTTCCTTATTTTTATATATGTCTTTAAAGCAAATGAACTTCCTCATTACAGTTATCAGATATCCCAGTAGTAATTTACAGATACTAGAGTTTCTGTTAAGAAGCACACAGTAAAATTCAATGGAGTCAAAAGAATTTTTTTTAAAAAAGCTAATTTTGTATCATTTTCCCCATACCCTAAGGAGTCATCCTTGGCTGTGTACAGAACATAAAATCAGATACAGTTTTGCCCAGCAGATTCACAATCGAAATTTGAGTAATAACCTAGACGCAACCATGAAGAAAGGAGACAGAAGCGTCAGGAGGAAGATGTCAGCAAGTCTGAACCCTGCCAGCACCATCTCTCTCTGGGCTCGGGCGTGAGGATTGACTCAGTGCTGTTTGCACAGCCCTCTGAGGTGGGTAGCCCTGCTGAGGTGCCTGTGGGATATGACTGCAAAACAAAGTTCTCTTAGAACTAACACATTGTCGTTGGTCCTCCTCTGATCAGGCATGTGAGTCCCCCCTGGTGATCTTCAGGTGGTGAGGCAGAAAAAACACCCACCACCTTGTGGGGAGGTGGGAAACCCAGGTTGTCAAGACAGTTTCTCCATCAGTATGCAGGACGACCTGAGCAGAGCCCAGGGGCTCCCTGTACCCCACGTCTGGATCTGAAAAATGAGGGGAACTAATGAAAGATTTTCCACCCCGACTCTACCCTGACTCCATAAGATTCAGGCTTGGTTCCTTTAGGACAGTGTTTTCCTAATTTGAAAGATCCTAACAGTCACATGAGGGCACTGATTTTTAAAAAATATGGATTGTTGATCTTTACCCCAAAATCTTCAGGGGAAGAGCCAGGGAAACTAAATGTTTAACTGGACACTCAAGTGCCACTGCTGTAGAACAATGATGGGTAATGAGCCACCCTACGTCTCCATTGTCCTACCTAACTTTGATCTAATTTCAGAATAAAAAGCAGAAAATGGTATCTGTATTCCTATTTCTCAAATATGCCCAGATACTAGCATTTTAGCACTTAAAGAGCAGGGGCATTTTACTCATTGTTATTCTGCTAGTGAATAAAGTAGTGAATCTCTAAATTTGTCCAGGGGATTCAATAGATCTCATTTCATTTTAAATCAGAAAAAAATGCAGTCCAGTCTGCAAGCATTTTGAATTTGTTGGGCTCTTATGCAAAAATATAAGTGGCTATTTTTTTTTCCAAAAGAAAGATAGCAGGAAGAAGGTATGAAGATGTTGAAATAGAATTCAAATCTGGCTGCAAAATAATCTTTGTTTTCAGTGATCCCACAAATGCTATAATAGACAATCAAATGGATTGCAGTGTTCCCCTTCCCTGATGCTAAATGATGACTGATTGGTTCTGTCTCCGGCTGTGAGGCCTGCCAGGATCTTTGCAATACAGGCTTACAGGGAACGAAGAAAAGACGGGGGGAAAACCATACTGGGAACACCAACCTAGCTCCAGCTTCCTGCTGTGGGAGTGGCCAATGAATGGTCCCTATCAGGTTGTTCAGAAGCGTCTTGCCAACTTGTGCTTAAACTCAGCCAACAGCCACATCCATGAGGACCTAGATGAAGACTATAGGGCAATGAGATTCCCCAGATAGTGACAACAGCAGGCCCTAATATACTACAGCAGACTTCAAGGGCTCTAACATATAATACACACATGCATGCACACACACACACACACACACACACGTTTTCCATTCTACATGCCTAGGTTGATACATCCACTATACCCTTTAGGGTTCTATGTAGGCTATGGAAGCAGAAAAACATTGAATCTGGTTCTCAAATGGGGAAATATTGTGGAAGTATTTCAATAAGACAGTTTTTTTTTTTTTTTTAGGGGATGAAATTTCCAGACTTCCTACTCCTTGGAGGACACAAATAGTCTTACTTGTTTGGGAACTCCATACCTGAAAGTAATCCCAGGTTTGAACTGATACCTTAAATATAACCAATATCTGACCTTACCACTTCCTTCTTGCTTTCTAATAATTTGAGGAACATTTAGATAACATGCTCAGACTGACCAATAAATAAATAGCCAAGAGCCAGTTTGAGTGGCAACAAAAACCATACAACTGACTTGCATGAGGAAATTGGCTGGCATTGCAGGAGGCCATCTCAGCAGAGGAACATAACAGTGTCTAATGTCCTAATGCCCTTTCATGGTTACGTTCTGGGGGAGTGAAACCTGAACCCACAGTTACTGTGGGGCCGTGAGAAGGAGGATGTTCAGGGAGGCACTGACAGCTGACTCAGCCGCAGCTGGGATGGCACTTTAACTGATGCATAAAGTATTCCTGTAGAAACATTTTATCTTTTTGGTTAAATGTAATAAATCTCCTCTTGTTTAAGTGGTAAGTGGTTTGCTTTTGGCAAAGCTTTAAAGAGAAAAATCAACACCTGTGGTCAGTAGAAAAGGAGGAAATTGGTCAAACACTAACATAGATGATGCCTCCCAAGAATAGCGGACATTAGGTGGGGGAAGGGAATATGCTCTAAATAAAGACTCCTCTGCAGGTCTCAGAGTGGAGATAGAATGGCAGTGACTTTGGGAGCCCAGCAGATGCACCTGATTTGGGAGCAAGATCCAAGCCAGGTACTAAGGGCATGAGGTGCAAGAGCCAGCTCTGGCTGGAAAGACCTAGCACCACGTCCAATCTCCAGCTAGCTTCAGTCCAGAGAAAGACTCTGGTCAAAGAAATATACACCAAAAAAGAAGTCCAATCATATAAACACAGAGAGGCTTGAAGACTGAACTGACGGAACACGGAGGTGCCTGGAGAGCATACCCAGGCATAGAGCAGACATCACCGGCAGGTGGCGCCACACACATTGCTTTCTTTGGTGCCCTCCTTGAGAGTTGGCTGTTGGACTTGGTAGTTGAAGGCATCGCTACAACTGCTCATAGCTGGGGAAGAACAAATAGAAGACCTTTGGGGCATTGAGTCTTGTTGCTTAAAACAACCATTGATAGCAACACATTACAGCCCTACTTCAGTTATTTCCAAGGCCATATATGATTGATGTAGGTATATAAATACTCATAAAAAATGAAGCATTTACTTTTCACAAGGAAGCCATTGATCATTGCTCAATTTTACCCTACATCATCGTCAATATCTTTACAAATGAATAAACATGACACGATTCAGGCTATAGGGTTATCAAAAGTCTAGGACTCTAAGTTATCAGTAACTGAAGATAAGACAATAAGTTCAAAAAAGATAATGTGGTACTCAAAAGACTTTCTATACAATGACAGTATTGGGAGGTTAATTAGGAGTCACTGGTCTATTTCCAAATCCAGTTATTCTTTTACCATTATGCATAACCCCTAATGAGAAATTCTACCACATGTACCAATGGTATGTATAACATAAGAAGCCCACAAATGGATGGTGTCAAACCACTTCTTAATATGCTCAGAGCATGCATCTTATCCCTTTGTGTCCAGCCTTTCTATTTCTTGAGACCCCTGGAACCACCTTACATAACATTTCTAGGGCCTTGTATTCCTGGCATCAATCTGAATGCAAATATCTTCCTAAGGGATTACAGGGAGAGAGCTGACCTCTTGGAGATCGTATCATGCTTCAGATGTGGACCAGCTGATACAACAACAGCATGGTGAGGTTTTCATTATATCACAGAGAAAAGGAGAGAGTAATGTGTTGTCTCTAAATATTTGCTAAAATTATTTGCAAAACACAGCTCTAAGAGTGACATATCAAGAACATACAAAGAATTTGCAAAACTCAATAATAAGAAAACAAACAACCCAATAAAAATTGGGCTAAGGATTTGAATAGACCCTTCACCAAAGAAGTTATAAAAATGGCAAATAAGTACATGGAAAGATGCTCAACATCATTAGTAATTAAAGAGATTCAAATTAAAACCACTATGAGATACCACCATACATTTGTTAGAATTGCTAATTAAAGAAATTAAAGATAATGCCAAATGATGGCAAGGATGTAGTGCACCAGGAACTCTTCCACATTGCTGGTGGAAATGTAAACTTTTCTAGCACACTGGAAAATTTTTAATGCAGTTAAGCATACACTTAGCATATGACCTGGTAATCTCATTTCTAGGTATTTACCTAAGAATAATGAAAACTTATGTTTACACAAAAACTGTATACAAATGTTAATAGTAGCTTCATTTATACTTGCCAAAAATTGTTACAGCCATATGTCCAGCAATTCATGAACAAATAAACAAACCATGGTACAAACCTACAATGGAATACCACTCAGGAAAAAAAAGGAAAAATAAAAATTTCAGATGTGTTATGTGAAATAAGCCAGATTCAAAAAATTACATTCTATGTGATCCCATTTATAAGATCATCTAGAATAGGCAAAATTATAGGAACAGGAAACAGATCCTGGTTCCCAGGGGTTCAGGAGAGCACAAAGTATCATCTACAAAGGGGGTGTGAGGGAATGTTTGGAGATGATAGAACTGTCCTATATTTTGATTATGAAGGTAGTTGCACAACTATGTGTGTTTGTTGCACTGTAGAACTGTACACCATAAACAGTTCATTTTAGTATATGTGAAAATAAGGGAATACAATGAAATGAGATTTTAAAAGTTATTAAAATGGTTGATCAATGTCAAATTCAATATGCAATTGTCCATTGAAAACTTAAATCAGGCCACATTTTATCCCATATCGACAATGTTTCAGTAAAGTGACCACAGACTAATTTCCTTTTTTAAGACTCTACCTTAAAGAATCTTTTTCCAAGTTTTCAATCCCCAAGATGTCCCAGAAAAGCCTCAGTGTCCTAGATGGAGTGAGAAATAGTGAAATATCGCCAATGGGTGTCAGAGGTCCCTGCCTCAATCTGCCAGAACTGGCCCAAATTTATCTCCAATTTCCACTGGTTGAAGACCAAAGGCATAAAATCTCTGTATGTGATGAAGGTTACTAAATGCTTTGGATCCCTTATTATGAGTCATTTATAAATTTTTTTTAAAAATGCGTCTTCCATGGAAGAAATAGGATTAGTCTCTGGTTCTAAAGACTGATTCTCAAAATAACATAGCAAGAAGAGGAAGTATAACATCTATAAGGGCCCAAACATTTGGAGGAAATGAACTTCAACCCAAATGCAATGGAAAGAGTTACAATATGATTTTTTAAACTTTGTATTTATGCAATAAGAAACACGGACAGGCAAAATAAACATCCTACAACACATTTCATGGGGAAAAGAGCCTAAAAGCCAAAGTTTCCTCACCTGGATCTTTTAAAATCTCAAAGGTAATTTTCCATCTAGTTGAAATAATGCCAGCCTCCTCCACGCCCCTCAATACGCAGCCATCTTTACCTGTGAAAATCCTACCTTCAAGATGCAACTCAAAAGAAAGCTACACATTGAACATACAACAACGTGGGTTTGGAATTTGGATTCCTGGTGTAGTTTTAGAAACTTAGCAAGATCCAATTTCAATAATTCTTAATTTTATCATATGTGAAATCAAAAGAACATTGTTTACCCTGCATCAGTAGTTCTCAAACATTAGCATGCATCAGAATCAGGGGAAGACCCGTGATAACACAGATTGCTGGTGGGTCTCACCCCCAGAGTTTCTGATTCAGTAAGTCTGAGATGAGACTTGAGAATTTGCACTTCTAACAAGCCCCCAGAAGATACTGATGCTGCTGGCCCGGGAAACATACTTTGAGAATCCTTGCCCTATACATTGCACCAAATAAGATAGAACCTGAAAACTGTTTTTATAAGGTATATATTGCTATGTAGTATAAGGGAGTCTTGTTTTTATTGTTGTACTGTATCCCTTAACAAGCTGTCTCTGTCTCTCCAACAAGATTTTAACAGTTTTTATGTAGAAAATCTTTGAAACACTTTGTACTTTTTTTTTTTTCTGATGCTGCTGGTAGTCACCTAGGATGGAAGTCATGTTTATTCTGTTTTTATCACATCAACTAGATCTTCCAGCCGCCTGAAGTGCACAGCAGATGATTTTGCACACAATAGGTATTCTGGTATTTGCACTAAGGTATTTGCACTAAGTTGTTGAATTAGGCTGAACATCCCTTATTATAAGAATACTGCTTGACTTTCTGATGATTGTAATGAAAATACAGTAGGAGCAAATTGCAAAGCATGCAATATATTATTTTCCTGAATTTGGCTGTCTAAGGTCACATTGAAACTGACAAGATATTGACTCTTTGGACAAATTATAAACACTGAATAAATTCTATACTGTATTTACATAAGTGATAATTGCTAAGTATAGTGTTTATGGGTATACATTTTAAAAGCTGAGTATAAGGTTTTTGATTAGTAATGTAAATCTTCTAAGTATGACCTTGATTCCATGAGTAAGTATGTTTTCAACTTCACTGCTTCTTCCAGGAGTGGGATTTGCGACAGATATGAGAACAGTAGCTTTACTTCTATTCTAAAAATGCAAAATTCTTGCCTAATGCACATAAGTTTCCAGACTGTGGTAGCAAGGGGCCACGCCTGCCCACTGGGAAGAAACTAGATGTGCCTACTCTTAGGGGAGAACAAATGGAGCATGATGTTAAGCAGTAAATGGCCCCTAAAGGTATTAAGTCATTTATTGTTCTTTGCACTTTAACAGCAAATCTCATTTATTGAAGGCAAAAGAATTAAGTTATAATTATGAAAATGCAGGCATCAGTGACCCTGTGAGGCCATATGTTAAGAAATGGACAGAGCCTGAAATGATGCCCTTGTTGATAGGTCCTTATTTTGCTCCATATAAAGTCACACTCTGCCTGTGGGGACTGGAAAAATGGAAAATACAAAATTTTGAAATAAACCTTTGCCCATTCATGACTTATTTGTTGACATTTTTCTTTTGATGTCAGAACATGAACACATACTCTGAAAAATCAAAATCTATGCTTGACTTACCTTGAAAGGCCATAGGCAGGTAAATTTTGGTTATCTTGGTAAAATAAACTATCCCCAAATAGTTTAAAGCAACAGCAATGTTATGTATTCTGGTTGTAATTTAGGCAGGGCTCAGCATGGATGGTTTGTCTCTGCTCTGTGCTCTGTGAGCTGGGGCAGCTGGACATCCAAGGTGGCTCACCCGCATGGCTGCCAAGTTGGTGCTCATTGCTGCCCGGGAGCTCAGCCAAGGCTGTTGGCCAGTGGCCTCAGTTCTTCTCCATGCAGACCTCTCTGTCTGGGCTTACCTACAGCATGACAGCTGGGTCTAAGAGGGAGGAGGCAGAAGCTGCCAGTCCTGTTAAAGCATCACTTCCTTTGCATTCTATTGATTAAGTAATCATAGAACTAGTCCAGATTGAAGGGAAGGAGAAATAACCCACACCTTTCAATGGGGACAGTGATAAAAAAAAAAATGTGTGGCCATCTTTAACTCATTATGGCAGATTTTAGCCAAGACTAGACGTTAAATTAGGGCAGAGGAAACCAAAGTCTGTCTTTAATCTTAAAACAAGACAATGCTTGACATCAGTGCTTCTCAGAGGGTGGTCCCCAGATCAGCAGCATCACCCAGAAACTTGTCAGAGTTGCA
This sequence comes from Eulemur rufifrons, assembly GCF_041146395.1. Lineage (NCBI taxonomy): Eukaryota > Metazoa > Chordata > Mammalia > Primates > Lemuridae > Eulemur > Eulemur rufifrons. The sequence continues at coordinate 18,681,043 of NC_090987.1, forward strand.
AATTTTTAGGTTCCATCTTAGACTTACTGAGAAAGTCTGCTTCACATTAAGGTTGAGAAGTTTTTTCCCCCGATCCTAAATTTTGAGCCAATGATAAGATGAAAATGAATTTCATTGCAGTAGATAGCTATGTTTGCTTAGAGGAGAGAATAACAAATGAAGCTGAAGATCTGGATTGACTTGAAGCAATACACAAGGTTTACATATAATTTCATATTCTAAAAATATTTATTGGGGTTTCTACATAATAGATTTCTATCTCCATAGTGGTTAATCTTCAGTAAATATGTTTTTAGGATCACATGGTGTTTGCTTATTATGCACTGTCTTATCAAATTCCATCTAAAGCCATATACAGGAACATTAATTTAAAGTGCTACTAGAAGGACTGATTACAAAATCAATTACTGGCATGGTTCCTTGGTGTTATTTGAAGAAAATAGTGACCTCCACTTGTTGGTACCAAAAGAAAAGCAATTAAAAGTTACACAGTCACAAATCACAGGCTGTATGTAAACAGTCTTCCAGATTGCATCTATCTGCTTAAAGAAAGGAGATGTAACAAAGTTTATAACCAACTTTGAGAAATATGACACTTAGTGTAATAATTTGTCATTAAAGTTCATAGCAATATGTATTACTATTGATTCTCTATCTACACACATATTTACATACTACATAGAGCATGCCTAACTTGAAAAAGCAGAAATACTAAAAAAAAAAAAAAAAAAAAAAAAAAAATAAGAAGAAGAAAGCCAAATAATACTTCAGAGTTTGTGCCATGTAATGGAAGACTAAATAGCCTTAAAACTTTAATTTCCCTGAGACATCCCTCCCAGTATCACAGCTCAGTCTGAAATATATATATATATATATATATATATATTTTCAGAATATTATAGGAGTACAAACGTTTTGGTTACATAAATTGCTTTTGTACTGTTTGAGTCAAAGTCATAAGTGTGTCTATCACCAAGATAGTGTACACTGTTCCCATTAGGTTCGAGTTTACTCATCCCTTCCTCCCCACTCCCACCTGCTGGATTTCCAATGAACGTTATTTCCATATGTGCACATAAGTGTTGATGGATTAGTTCCAGTTTAAAGGTGAGTACATGTGGTGTTTGTTTTTCCCTTCCTATGATACTCTGCCTAGAAGAATGTTCTCCAGTTCCATCCAGGTTGCTACAAAAGGTATTCGTTCACCAATTTTTATGGCTGTGTAATACTCCATGGTGTACATATACCACATTTTATTAATCTACTCAGGTATTGATGGGCACTTGGGTTGTTTTCACTTCTTTGCAATTATGAATTGTGCTGCTACAAACATTTGAGGGCACATGTATTTTTTATAGAATGTCTTTTTTCCCTTTGGGTAAATACCAAGTAGTGGGATTGCTGGATCAAATGGTAGTTATACTTTTAGCTCTTTGAGATATCTCCATACTACTTTCCACAGAGGTTGTACTAGTTTGCAGTCCCACCAACAACATATGACCGACCGTTCCTATGTCTTCACATTCACGCCAGCATTTGCCAGTCTGATTTTTAACGGACATAGGATTTGGGCCTGTAGATATACCAAAAAAAGGCCCATTTATGTTTAGTGCCCTCCCTTTAAGAGAAAGTGAAGTATTCAATGTATTATTATTTTAGAAAAAAAATTAATTCAAAAAGATTGATTTTTTTTTTTTTAGAAGTTGGTTCTTAAGTCATTAATCATCTGTACATACTACCCCTTTTCCTGGTAGTATCTGGTAAGCTGGTAGTTTATTGTGATCTTTTAAAATAAAACTTCCCTAAGTCTCCTCATGGATTCCTTGAGGGAAGTTGAATAGATTTCTCCCCTCAGATGATATAATATTTAGTCTGGTAAATGGTAGGATTCAGAAATCTCAGCCAGGGTCTTCCTTCCAGGAAGTATAGAAAGGAGCCCTCCAAAGCCTGTCTTGCTCCAAATGCTAGTGTAGGAAGATATTCAAATAAAATGAGACCTAAGTGGAAACACCACATGAAACGGAGCCTCTACATAATCAAGTAGAAGCCATGAGGTGTGAACTCCTCAACTTTTCTCTTCACATTTGCCAACAAATTCCTCTGCATTTGTCCTAGCTTTCTCTTTTCCCTCCTCTTTTGGAGGAGGACATGTTTCCTGGCCCATGGTGATTCTGTTCTCTGCATTCCTTCCCTCCTGACTCCTTTATAACCTGACTTCACAGGTCATTCTTTATGCAAATCCCCATCCTCTGTAAGATGAGACACACCTTACAGGGCAGGCACAAGCAGCCTGAATTTCCAATCCATAAGGATGGCCCCAAGAGAGGAAGAAGAGAGGCGGTGAGCAGGAAAATGGGATTTGGGGAATTCTGGGAAAGGCCAGGACAGAGAGAACCTAGAGCCAACAGGAAAATGGAAGAGATTAAAGGACCTGGAAACGCACACTTAGCACAGAGGCAGCAGCAGAGGGCCTGAAGATCCTTAGACCTCAAGTCACAGTTCTGCAGCTCACGAGCTGTGACCTTGAGTAAGTTTCCCAACCTTTCTGAACCTCTGCTGCTTGTGCTGGAAAATGGAACCAATGATCCTTACTGATACTGTGAGGACGGAACGAGATTAGCATGCACGTCGTGCACGGTGCCTCCCAGGGTGCCTGATGAATAGACGGGCACTTTATTTGCATTATTTTACTCCCCCCTGCATAGAAAGGACCAAGAACACCGCTGAAAGCAAACACCTGCTCCTCCTTGTGTAGCACTTGAACAATAGAGACGTGGCTGCAAATATGTAAATCAGCCTGGCATCACCCCCTCCTCCCGCTCATTCCTAAACATTGGGAGGTTTACAGGACACTGGTACAAGTCATCAATTCCACACTGGAAAAGGCAAGGAAGACACCCTTCAGTCGTCTCTTTGCTTGTCTTAATTTCAGGTTGTCTGTGTGAAATTGCATCTGAAAGGTAGACTGCCCCAAATGATAAACTACAAATTAGGAATTCTACGATGAGTAGGCTGCAGATTTTCCATTCTGCCTTCCCCATTTGAGGCTATCTCCTTCAGGCCTCCTGCCTGCTCTCAAACCCCACTGACATATGTTTCTGGTGTATAATACAGTCTGGGGAACCTTAATGGAACATGATTCTTAACTAGCAGCTGCCTCTGCGAGCATTATTATAGTCACTTGGTGCATAAAACCGAACACGTGTCTTTTCCAGGTGGGGAGACTGAGGTAAGAAAGGAGACAGAGAAAAACAACACAAAATAAATGAAGCTGACTTTAACCTTTATTTTCGTAAGCTGGGCTCACTCTTTGGGTTCATTTACATACTTGCCTAGGGGACCTCTGAGGGCCAGAGGCAGGCCTGGGGGCTCATTTGCATAAATCCCTCTGAACTTGCGAGGTAGGCTTGGGAAGGGACTTTGGGCTTCAGTCACATTCCCTATGTTCAGGTGCTGGTTTTTAAACTGCAACCCACATAGAAGACAGCTTTGGCTCCTGAGTCAGCGACAGTCAGTGATCCAATGTCTCTCAGAAGGGACCAGGACTTTGTGGCTTCCTCCTATACTTCCTTAAGGAACGGAGTGATTTCAGTCGAAAGAAAGGAGATATTTTTACTGTTAAGCCTCCTAATGCACAGGATGACCCGGGGACATCACAGCAGAGGATTCACAGCAGCCTTGGAGCCGTAAGCAGGAGGCCTGGCTGGAGGCAGAGAGCCTCCCTTCCGGGCACCAGCAGAAGAGGCAGAGAAGCAGGATTGGCCAAGAACAGCTTTGTCCAAAATGCATCCCAAATGGCAGGCCCCATGTCACCACCCCACAGGGCATCTCCAGTTTGGTGGTTCTCAAACCAGTAGATGAACATGATATGGGAGCTGGTTTGAATGCAAACTCCCTGGCCCTGGCCATACCTACTGAATCGGACACTCTGGGGGTGGGACATAGAGATCTGGGCTTTAACAAGCCCTCCAGGTTGTTGTGATGCATTAACTAGTAACAGGTGGAGGGGAGTTGGGGGCGTGACTTCAGTGTTTCTCTAATAGTAATTATCTGCAGGGAGCTCCTCCACTTGCCCAACAGCTGGTCCTTTGGAGCTCACCAGAAGACCATGGAACCTGCTTACCCCTTTCTGTTCTAGATCTTACTACACCTGCCCCTCCCCTGATGAAGAATCGGACTTTCACTACTACAGGCTTCAGTAGATGTGCCAAGCTGTTCAGACACATTCCTCGGAATGGCTTGCAACTCTCCCCTTCCCATCTTCCTCCTGGAGTCCTTTCTTCTTTTCAGCCCTTACTGATTAGATGCCCTGCCCACTCCCCTACCCCTTCTTTCAGATTAATCAAGTTCTTCCACAAAGTCTTCAGCCTCAGACATTTATTGAATATCCGTGGTTTTCCTCTTCTGCCCAGTTTCCTGGGTGAGCTGTGGTCCCTGTGTTTGCCGGCTCCATGGGACACAGGGAGACAGCTCCGTCTAGCTCATGAAGATGAAGACACAGGGTTAAGTGAGGACACATGTTGGGGCTCCCCATCTGAACTACAACTGATGTTTTCTTGAAGTTTCTGCAACCAGTCTCGTCTTGCTACCCAGAGGTTCATGGAAAGGAACACTGCATTTGTTAGGGATTTGGGAGCAAGACCGCTGAAGTTCACTTACTACGTGGGCTGGCTCTTCCTCAAGTAGCTTAACTTCCAACTCCATGGTTCAGTTTCTTCATCTATAAAATGATAATTAAAAATGCTAACCTGGCCGGGCGCGGTGGCTCACGCCTGTAATCCTAGCACTCTGGGAGGCCGAGGCGGGTGGATCGCTCGAGGTCAGGAGTTCGAGACCAGCCTGAGCAAGAGCGAGACCCCATCTCTACTAAAAATAGAAAGAAATTATATGGACAACTAAAATATATATATAGAAAAAATTAGCCGGGCATGGTGGTGCATGCCTGTAGTCCCAGCTACTCAGGAGGCTGAGGCAGTAGGATCGCTTGAGCCCAGGAGTTTGAGGTTGCTGTGAGCTAGGCTGACGCCACGGCACTCACTCTAGCCCGGGCAACAGAGTGAGACTCTGTCTCAAAAAAAAAAAAAAAAAAAAAAATGCTAACCCCACAGGACTGTCAAGAGAATTATGTGATAACAAGTGGAAATGTGATAATATATGTAAAATGTTTAGAATATGTGTTTATGTGCCATATAAGTGTTTGCAACTATTAGTTTCCTTTAGTAGACATTTCTACTTAGTCACCATAAACACTTTACGTTATTCCTATTTCTTGTGAAATAATAAGCCTGATTTTACTATGTGAAAGGCTAACTCACCTGCTCTGGGCAGGCAATGGCAATGAATGTCATTGCCAAAATGCCTTCCTCTAACTTAGTGGTTCTCAGCCTTGCCCTTACATTGGAATCTGGGGAACTTTACAAAGACGCCTGGGACCCACCCCCAGAAATGCTGATTTAATCGGTTTGGGAGCAGCCTAGGTACTGGGAGTTTTAAAAGCTTCCCAGGTGTCTCTAGTGCATAGCCAAGGTTGAGAACTCTCCCCAGATCTCCATGTGTGGGCGTGAAGTGGGAGTGAGGTTTGAAGGTTAGATTCACTCACCATAAAAAACCAGGATGTTACTAAGCGCTTCCTAAAAAATAAGTGTTTCAATACTAAATACATTTTACAAATTCTGTGCTAAGCAACAAGAAATAATAAACAACCTTTGTTTGTGCTAGAGGATTTATAGGACTTTAGGAGTCTTTCATATATTAATGGACATTGAAACTCTTCAAGTGGGGACTGCACATGCAGTGTTTCCCAAACAAATTTAACCACAGACACTTTTCGAATGTGAATATCTTGAGGAATCGGCAATCTGAGGAACACACTTTGGGAAACACTAAATTAATGGTGATGCCAAAAGCAGTAAGGGAAGCTAAGTGAAGGCAGATCCCAGGGAGCTTGTGGCTCTCCTGCTGCTGACGTCCCCTGGCAGAGCATCTAGCCTAAGTTACTCCCACCCACTTTACTGAGAAGGAAGAAAGCACCCAAAAGGGACAGCCATGCATGTCCCTGTCCAAGGGGAGAAAGACAACACAACCCAGGGGAATTGTATTAACAGGAGACTCAGTGTTAAGCCCATCTGGAAGCCTGAACAAGATAGAGCTTTCGTTGCAACTGGAGTTCTTGGTTTCCTGGTATGACTCAGGAGCCAGCAGTGTGCTGCCAGACTGTGCGCCCAGAAACCTGAGTGTTGCATTCAGAAAACCGCCTCCATTCTCTGATTTGGGTTTCTTATCAGTAAAGCTAAAATTGTGGCTAGAAATTGTAGCTATATAATCCCTGATTTCCATGATTCAATAGGACATGCTTTCCTCTTCAACCGTACCTTACACAGTGCTGTATCATTTGCAAAAGTTTTCACACATATTGTCTCATTGGATTCATAGAACAATCCTATCTGATGAGTAGTGCAGCTATTATTGTTATCCGTGTTTTTCAGATGGGAAAACCGAGACCTGGAGAGGTGAGTTGACCTGCCTGAGATGACAGGAGAAGTCAGGGAGGGATCCAGGTTTGAGTGCTGGTCTTCTCGCCGTGGGTTCCTTCCACTGTGCTCTGAACCTGCTTTTGAATCAGACGTTCATAGAATTCTCTTCGGGGGAATCTCCCTTCCCAGAGATACATGTTTCCAAGTGAAAAGAGGCCCCGCCCCCAGAGGTGCACTTCTACCTCTATCTACACTAACCCGTTGTCCTCGACAGAGAGTGGGAAGAGTGACAACTGATTAGAAAATTTGGGGACCAAGGATGAGCCCTGGTTAGCCTCACCTGTGCTTGGCAGTGGGCATCTGCCGAGTGTGCAGGCAGCACACACACTCTCTCCTGATCTGGCCATGTGGCAAGAGTAGGGCAGGGAAGTTCCACTCAGAGGAGGGTTAGGTTAGCAGGTCTTTAAGTTGCATGCTGAGTCATGTCCTCCAGTAAAGCTTTTATCACAGTAAAACCTAGTTTGATCTCCATTATATCTATAATTCCTAAATGCAGCTCTCCTACAATAGGTTCCAAACATGGCTAGGGAAACAGGCATTATTTATTTAGTACCCCCACCTGATCCTATAAATTTTATAGTTGAATCAAACCTGAAGTTATTTGTTCTAAGCTGCTGCTTTTAAAAAATGGATCATCTTAGTCACAGTCAGGTTTTATGACTTGCTGAGAATCACACAAAGCTGATTAATATGTAAGCCTCTGAGTATCCTGACTTCCTGGGAAGATTCCTTTTGTGCATTTAAACATGGTGTCTTCAAGATTACGCCAGAGGAAGGCTGAGCTCATGTTTGGAGTACCCTCACACAGAGGGGGTCACAAGAAAATAAGGAAACAAACTTTGGAAATCAACTGATATTAAATGATTACCAATAAACCATTGAAGTAACCATTGTGGAGGGGAGGAAATTGCAATTTATTGGGCATCCCTAACCTTTAGTACAGTTCTTATTCTGAATTATACATGAGAATCAGTTCTACTGCAATAAGAATACCCAAATTCCACTGGCTTATAATAACAACCATTTATTGCTCATGCCTAGGAATTTTTGACAGAGGGGGACATTTGCTGGGGTCCTCCCCAGCCCTGCTCCCAGGGTTTCTCTTTCTGGGACCCAGGCAGAAGAAGCTGTCCCTATTTGGGATATGCCATACTAACAAGAAGGAAAAAGAGCGGGACAATTTGTGGACTCGATGGTGCCACTTAAAGCTTCTGTTGTTTGTACAAGATATATGATATCCCTGCTCATGTTCTGTTAGCCAAACCATGTCACATGGCCACGCCAGGGGCCACAGAAGGACTCCAAGTCACATGGCTATGGGTGGGCACATATAGTCCTCTCACAGAGAAAGAGGGAGAAATAATACAGTTGACCACAGAGTATACACAGGGTCTATAGAAGACTCAATCCGGACCTGTCCTTGAAGTGAGAACATATCACCTTGCCCACACTCTGAAAAGCCCTCCCCTAGGGAGGAGAGAGTTGAGTCAGAGGGAGGAAAGCAGCCCTGTAACATGTGCTTTGCAGTGGAGTCCACTAAAGGGACCATCCTCACCCCTTCTCGGGCTTTAGTTGTCTTGCAGGTCATTCATGCAGGGGAGAAGAATTTGGGTGTGCAGTGGCACAGATAATCCGAAACAGGATAATCCAAAACTCATTGACATTTGAATACTTAATGCCGTTTGTGATCTTTGCAGCCAGCGTAGTTCCCTTCCTGATTGCACTTCACTGAGATCGATATGAAGATTGGTTGGTATTCCCAAGGCACCCAGCAGCTGATGGGAGGAAAGCAGTGCAAAGGAGCACCAGGGAAAAGCCAGCCAAATAAGGTAAGCTCAGTTCACCTTGCCTTATTTAGCAAGCAGCCTCTTCCTCCCTGCCGAATTCCAAGCCTTGCATATGGACTAAGTGAACAGTAATTCTCATGAGACTTCACCTCCTTCTCCAGCTACTGATTCTGCCATAGCCTCACCCACTCTCCCCGGATGTAAACTCAAGATTGGACAGGAGAGGCCAGAGCTCAGGAAAATTATAGCCTGCAGCAGGCTGCAGCCCTTGAGGGGACTTCATGAATTTATATTCTTTATTCCCTCTTGTATTAAGGAAAGATTGATGACCTACTGGTTGCCAACGTACAGATGCTATAGGGAAGTCAAGTGTACTAAGGAGACACTTCCCTGTCCGCCCCCCCCCAAAAAAATTATTGGTATTGGTGATAACATTTTACAAATGTAGGTGACCAGAGCTATAATAGCTACAGAAGCAGCTCTGTGGCCACGAAGGTGCCAGAGGCCCCCTCCAAGATTAGTCTGTCTGTCTGTCCTCAGGGCCGTTGTTCATGTTTAAAGCTTGGAAGGTGTGGCACTCATGCCTGTGGTGGTGCCAAGCTTGGGAGGTGGTGCCTGTGGCCTTATGGGCTTGGGAGACAGCACTCAGCTCAAGTAGCTAAGCTGCCAGGAATAAAGCTAATGGGGAAAAAAAAAAAAAAAACCCAAATCACCTGCGCAGACACTATTTTGCATTACCCTACTGTCTAGGAAAATAGTTCTAGAAAGGCATTATTGCTGAGTGGTTAAGAGCTTAAATTTTGGTCATAGACTGTGTGTATTCAGAACCTGACTTCTCCATTCAGTAGCTGTGTGACCTTGGAACAGTTATCTTACCGCTATGTGCCTCAGTTTCCTCATCTAGAACTAGGGTTATTATGAGAATTCAAACCATTGTGTTTTATTTTCTTGCTGCTTGGCTAATTACAAAGACAATTACCCCCTGGAGAAGCACTAAGAATATGGTGGCCCCAGTACACTAATACAAGTCTCAGTTCCTGGGATACTAAGGTTCAGGCATGTGATTTAGGTTCCTCCAACCAGCTCCACCTGCAAGGGCCTATGACTTGGAAGTGAGGGAATGGCAGGTATGGGACTCTGGTTGTGCAGCCTGGGGTGGTGGCAGAGGACATGTGTTTCTGTGATCGGAAGTGAGGGCAGCAGCAGAGGCCACTTCCTATTGTGGCTGGGGCAGTGGGGTCCTGGGACCAGCAGCAGCTCCTTCACCAAGCCAGTTCTGCAGGGTGTTTCCGGGAGTTGTCACTGGAAATCAGCCTAGAATTGTCTCTCTAGCCCTTGCAGTGAGTCTGGGGGCTAGAGAACGTAGCCTGGGCTTCAATCCCAGCTTTACCACATGATAACCGTGTGGTCTCCGGAAAGTTATCTCACTGCTTTATGGCTCGAGTTTCCTTAACTGAAAAGTGGGGCAAATAACAGCGTAGCTATTTAACAGGGTTGTTGCGTAGTACAAAGGAGTTAACATATGTAAAGCATTTAGCATGCACCCTGACACACAGCAAATACATTAATGTTATATTATTGCTATTGCTTCTGCTGTTGTTATTATTAATCATATATTTCAAGCTACCTAAACTGGATTCTCTTGTCTACAAATAAAAATGCAGGTTAATACTAAGAGCAACAGGCTTTGTACTTGATTTTTCGGGCAAAGAAGTGTTAATAAGTATATGGGTTGGTGCCAGGAAAAGCCAACAAACTCAGGAGACAAATGTGTAGGAAATTAGTAGTATTAGTAGTATTTTGATAGGCCATATGGTTGATAAAGTACATAAATGAATGAAGAAAAATTTTTAAAAATCAGTAAGGGAGTTAATGAATCACAGGATGGAATACAGAATAGGAAAAAAACAATCTAACTGCATTACAAGTGTATGAAACAACTTCAGTGAAGGAGGTATGGAGAGAAGGTGCTGACGTAAGCAACTTTGGAAATCAGCAGAGACCTTAAGACTAAAGGCAAAAGAATCTGTACATAAGCACTGTACAGATGTATCATTCTAGATGATAACGTTTTTACCACAGAGATATGGGCTAAAAATTGTGATACCGCTATACATGTATACTGGAATTAACTAAGTAAACGAATGAATGGTGGTGGACAGTGAGAGCCAGTTTTCCCACTGTTGGAGTGGAGGTTACAGGCAAGCGGAGAAGGCTAGAAGGATTCATGTGGTAATGGATTAGAGTGGAAGACATTAGAATTCACTCAATTAACTCATTTTTAGCTTAATATGATACAGACTATTAAATATAGAAAAGTATGTAAATAGGTCTATATACATGGATATGTACATATACGTATATACACACACATACATATATTTCTTTGCTGTGTCAGCAGAGTGAACCTAAAAGAAACAATACCTCAATAGCACACTTAGTGCTCAGATCTTATACGCTTCTGCAATAAAAGGAACCAGGGATCCTAGGACTGATGGAGAAGATATAGGAGATGAGCCTGAAGCAGCTTATAATGTAAGTAAGTAAGAAAGAGGAGGGAGGAAGGGAGGGAGAAAGGAAGACAGAAACTGACTGCAAGAACTCCCAATCGCCAAAGCTGGGACAATTTGAGCACAAAAGCAAGTAAAAGTGTACTGGATTATAACCCAAAGTATAAAATAAATATCTATGAATATATACTGCTATCAATAAATAATTGGAATAGAGGAGACAAATCTTCCGTGAAGAAGAATTCCAAGTAATTTTTATAAACACTCTGCATCAAGCAGGTGGAGCCTAACTTCCCACTCCTAAAGTGTGAGGGGTCTGTAGTGACTTCCTTCCAAAGAGCACAGCATGGAAAAGAAAAAAAAAAAAAAGAGAGTAACTTTGCAGTAGAGAAATCTGATAAACACTACCTTGGCCAGATGATCAAGGTTCACACCAACAGTGACAAGTTAAATGGATATTATGTGCCCCTGATAATATAGACTTACTGCATTCCCCCTGTACTTTTCCTCTCCAAAACCCATCACCCCAGTCTCATCTTGAAAAACAATATTGGAAAAATCTAAGTTAAGGGACAGTCTCTACAAAATACCTGACCAGTACTATGCTCCTCAAACTACCATCAAAAACAGAGAACATGTGAGAAGCTGTCACAGTCTAGAGGACCCTAAGGAGACGTGATGACTAAATGGAACGTGGTTTCCTGAATAAGATCCTGGAACAGAAAAAGGACATTTGGTAAAAACTAAGCAAACCTATATAAAGTATGGATTTTAGTTAATTTTTTTAAAAAGTGGATGAAAAAAATTTCAAAAGAGGAGACAATGACAAAAGCCTTATTGATATCAATATTTTAAAGACACAGACCCAGCAACTGGAATGGACAATCCTCCCAGACAAGAAGCTCTTGGATTCTACAGCAGATGTACAGAATCCATCTGGTAGTGGACTGTGTTCTACCACAGCTGAAATTTGTGGTTTGGACTGGCAGTAGGACCTGGAAAATCTATGTCGACCAAATTCTCCAGCACAAAAAATGGAGCTAAATCTGCTTTAAAGACTCAGGAATTTATTTTGATAAATTTCATAATGAAATTAGTAGGATCCTGAAAAAGATCAGCAGCTGAGAAATATGCATCAACAATCAACTTGAACACTTGGTTCAAGACTATTGTGCTGCCCAATCCCAGCTGCATGAGACAAGAGATGATACCAGCTGGGAAAGGGAGGAAAAGCTGGAAGGCACCGAATTTTTTCTAAAATCACAGAAGGATAAATGAGAAATGGAATAAAAAGTTAGCAGTATTGCTAATGGTACCATTTTGGTAAATTCTAAAATGAACTCGACTGAAGTGACAATTTAGAAGGACATTAGAATTTACGAAGTAGCTCTAGTCAAAATCGAAGGCAGAGTATACAACTAGGGACACGCTCATAACAATTATTCCAGAATATTCAATAGGTGCTTCTTAAAATATAGCTCTAGCTTCTAATTAACAGCTTTCTTATGTGCAATTATGTTTCATTTTGCTTACTCTTCGAAAACAATTATACCTCATAGAACCTGCTCAGCGGGTGTAGGAATATATATATGTATCTAAATATATATATATCTAAATACATATAGATAGATATTTATGCACACACATATATCTCCATATATTATATTATAATAACTATGATTTAAAGCTTTTGAGAATTAATAAAATATTTAATCAGGTCATTTTAAATGATCTTTAAGAAAATATTATAGTCATTATCTCATTTGATTTTCTAAGGAATTTTGTGAGGTAGTAACACCAGGTACTGTAATCCTCGTTTTACAGATGAGGAAATAGGCCCAGAGAGGTTAAGTGGCTTTCTCAAGGTCACGGAGTTAGTGAGGAGACCTTGCAGTATAGTTAGGCTAATAAAACACATCCAGGCACATAAAACATCCGGAGAATAATTAGAAGCTCCTCTTTTTCTGAATGAAATTCCCAAGCTCCAAAGATGTCCTCCTAATGAAAAAGAGGTCCCTGCAAACAAATCATCCTTGTCTACCTAAGAAATACAGTTGCTCCTTTTCGAGAGTGAAAAACAAACTTGCCTTCTTCGAGCTTGCAGATGAAGTAGAAATATTGGTGCAAGACTTTTACAGTTCATTAACTGTCATCCAGAGCAAGGAAGATTTGTGGCTTGCTTAAGGGACCGTTAGGCAGGGCTATGACAAAGATGCCAATAGGTTTAACTCTTTAGCAGCAGGCTATGTCAACAGACCAGGAGGCCACCAGCACCCAGACAAGGGCAATGAGGATGTCAGTCACACACAGAGTAGACTGCCTTGAGTTCTCACATTTAAAAAAAATCTCCAGAATGTTGTATGTTTAGAATGATTTTTATATTCTTTCTGGAGGTTTCCATTTTAAAATCAGTATTTATAAGCCACTTCTGGAAGACCTATGTTGTTAGTATTAGATACTATAAATTGAGTATTACAGCCATCAGCTCCACAGTCCTAGTTCTTTATAATCAGCATTTTATATACGCCAGAGTGAAGGACAAAAGCTGGACTAAAACCTATGGCAGAAAAGAACAATTAACACATTTATTCAATGACCAAGCAAAGTATTCTTTTAGCTTCAGTAGAATTACTTGGTATTCTTCCCATGACAGGTTGTTTACTCTAAAATAAATTTTGAAAGAATTGACTGGTTTGGAACAAATTTATAACCCTAAAGGGCATAAGAAAACACCTGGAATTTGATTTGGAGGTCAAACAGCCATCTGTAAAAAAAAAAAAAAAAAAATGGTGCCTGGAAATTTCCTAATGATCTTATCAATTGTGATTGTCCAGTGGTTTGGACCATTGTGTTACCTCTGTTAATGACGTTTGCTGTTTATTTGGGTGCAAGAAAGTCTTCTGTGCCCATGTAAGTAATCAGTGTCTGATATTAAGTGATATGTGTTAGATTTATTCAGAAGTAAATCAGGAGAGCTTGCATTTCACAGATGGGATATAGACAGTTAATATTTTTCCATGCTGAAAACTGCAACCAAGCATATGATGTTATTTATGGTAACAAACAATTATCCTTCACAATAGAACTAAAAACAGAAATCTGATTCATGAATATGCTCTTATTTATTTTTCCCTGCCATGGACATTATTAGTTTTTTTTAGCCCTGGAATTTATTGAGAAAGAGTGTTGTGTTCGTGCACAAGTGTCGGTATGGGTGTACATGTGCATTTGTATGTAAGTATAAGTGTAAATAGTCAGTAAAATGGAACTCCACTTGTTTTGTTTTACTAAACAAAAATAATAGCATCTAGTAAGCGTTTGGCAAATGAATGTGACAACTGTTCTGAAAATTTTAATAAAGGACTATATTTATTATAATAGATATACATATTAATATTTTCAGGATACATGTAATAATTTGATACATTCATATAGTTAAATCAGGTTAATTAAGATATCTATCACCTTAAATACTTACTATAGGAACATTCAAATTATTCTCTTCTAGCTATTTTGAAGTGTACAATCAATTAATATTAATTATAGTCACCCTACTCATCTATCAAACACTGGTTTTATTTCTTCTAAGTGTACATCTGTACCAATTAATCAACTGCTTTTCATCCCCCTCCCTCCTGTCCTTCCAGCCTCTGCTAACCATCAATCTCCGAACTTCATGAGATGCACATTTTTAGCTCACACATGTGAGTGAGACCATGAAATACTTGTCTTTCTGTGCTTGGCTTATTTCTTGTAACATAGTGACTTCCAGTTCCATTCATTTTGCTGCAAATGACAGGATTTCAGCCTTTTTATGGCTGAATAATATTTCATTATGTATATATACCACATTTTCTTTATCCATTCATCCATTGACTTCATATTTTGGCTATTGTAAGTAGTGCTGCAATAAGGATGCAGATATCTCTCTGATAGATTTATTTCCTTTCTTTTGCATATATACCCAGCAGTGGAATTGCTAGATTATATGTTACTTCTATTTTTAGATTTTTGAGAGACTGCCAAACTGTTTTTCATAGTGGCTGTACTAATTTATATTCCCACCAACAGTGTACAAGGATTCACCTTTCCCCACATCCTCACCAGCATCTGTTATTCCTTATCTTTTTGATAAAAGCCATTCTAACTCTGGTGAAATAATATTTCATTGAGGTCTTTATTTGCATTTCTCTGAAGATTGGTAATGTTGAACATTTGGCCATTTGTATGTCTTCTTTTGAGGAACATCTATTCAGATCTTTTGCCTATTACTTTTTAAATCATATTATTTGTTTTTCGCTATTGAGATATTTGAGCTTTTCATATACTCTGGTTATTAATCCCTTGTCAGATGGAAAGTTTGCAAATATTCTCTCCTTTTCTGTGGGTTCTCTTCACTTTGCTGTTTCCTTTGCTGTGCAGAAGCTTTTTAGCTTGATGTGATCCTATTTGTCCATTTTTGCTTTGGTTACTTGTGCTTTCAAAGTCTTACACAAAAATCTTTGCCTGGACCAATGTCCTGGAGAATTTTTCCAATGTTTTCTTCTAGTAGTTTCATATTTTCAGATCTTACATTTAAGTCTCTAATCCATTTTGATTTAATTTTTGTATATGTTGAGAGAGAGGTGTCTAATTTCATTATTCTGTCTGTGGATAGCTAGTTTTTCCAGCACAATATATTGAAGAGAGGGCCCTTTCCCCATGGTATGTTCTTGGTGCCCTTATCAAAAATGAGTTGGCACTAAATGCATGGATTTATATCTGGATTCTCTATTCTGTTTAATGTGCTGATGAAAACAATGTGTATTTTACAGCAATTACGTGAAATGTTCTGTAAATGTCAGTTAGGCCTATTTGGTATAGTGGGTAGTTTAACTCCAATGTTTCTTTCTTGATATTCTGTCTGTATAATCTGTCCAGTTACTGAGAGTCAGGTGTTGAAGTCTTCTACTATTACTGTATTGTAGTCTATATCTTCCTTTAGATCTATGAATGTTTGCTTTATATAATTGAGTGCTCCAGTGTTGGATGCATAGATATTTATAACTGTTATGCCCTCTTGCTGAATTTACCTCTTTATCACTATAGAGTAACCTTCTTTGTCTTTTTTTACAATCTCAGACTTCTAGTCTATTTTACATAAATATAGCTACTCCTGCTCTTTTTTGGTTTCCACTTGCATGAAATATCTTTTTTTCATCCCTTCACTTTCAATGTGTGTCTTTATGGGTGAAGTGGGTTTCTTACAAGAAGCAAATATTGGGTATTATCTCTTTATCTATTCAGCCACTCGATTTCTTTTACTTGGAGAATTGAGTCAATTCACATTCAGTGTTATTATTCGTAAGTAAAAACTTACTACTGCCATATTGTTACTTGTTTTCTGGTTATTTTGTAACTTCTCTCTTCCTTTCTCCCCGTCTTACTTTGAGGTTAAGTGATTTTCTCTGGTAATATGTTTTAATTTATTGCATTTTGTTTTTTATTTTAGTGTATCTATTATAAGTATCTGCATTGTGGTTAACATAAGGCTTACAAAAAAAGTCTTATGGATATAACAAGTTACTTTAATACTATGACAACTTATCTGAGATTATAAAAAAGGAAACAAAGAAAACACTTTTTAAAAACTCTATACTTTAACTTCAACCCCCCCACATTTTGATCTTTGGTTATCTCAATTTACATATTTTCATATTGCCTAGTTCTTAAAAGTTGCTGTGGCTATCATTATTTTTGATAGATTTGTGTTTGAGGCTTCATACTAGAATTACAAGTGAATTGGACACCACAATTACAGTATTGGAGCATTCTGGGGTTGTTTTTGTACTTAAATTTACCAGTGGGTTTTATACCTTAAATTATTTTCTTTTTCCACATTAATTTTTTTTTCTTTCAGATATTAGAACTCCCTTTACCATTTCTTGTAAGACAAATCTGGTGGTGGTAAATTCTCTCAGCTTTTGTTTCTTTGAAAAAGACTCTCTCTCCTTCATAGTTGAACAATAGTTTTGCTGGATATAGCATTCTTGGGTGGCAGTTTTGTTTTTTCTCCAGCACTTTGAAAATGTCATACCACTCCCTCCTGGTCTGTCTGGTTTCCACTGACAAATCTGTTGCCAGAAAAATTGTAGTTTCTTTATATGTTGTTTTCTTCTTTTCTCTTGCTGCTTTCTGGATTTTCTCCTTGTCCTTTGATAGTTTGATTATTATATGCCTTGGAGTAGTCTTACTTGGTTTGAATCTCTTTGGTGTTCTCTGACCTTCCTGTTCCTGGTTGTTTATATCTTTCTCATGTATCGAAAAGCTTTCTTTTTTATTTATTTTTTTTTTTTTTGGCTGAGTATCTAAAATAAGTTATGCTTAATTATAAATTATGTAAATTTTTTTTATTTCATCTTATTGTTATAGGGGATACAGAATTGCAGGTTACATACATTGCCCATGTACCACCTTTCCCCCCAAGTTAGAGCTCCAGGCGTGTCTGTTCCCCAGATAGTGCGCGTTGCACCCATCATGTAGGTATATATCCCTCTCTTCCCCCCCCTTCCCGAGTCAGCACCTTCAAGCCTTGCCATTCCCCAAATGGTGCGCAATGCACTCATTGTGTAGGCATACACCCATCCCCTCTCCCACCCCTCACCTCAGTCTGATATCTGATTGGTGTCGTTCCCAGATTTTTATTTAGGTGATGATCAGGGAAACCAATTTTCTGGTGAGTACATGTGATGCTTCTTTTTCCATTCTTGGGATACTTCACTTAATATAATGGGTTCCAACTCTCTCCAGGAGGACCATAGAGATGTCGTATCTTCATTATTTCTTATAGCTGAGTAATATTCCATGGTATACATATACCACAGCTTACTAATCCAATCATGTATTGATGGGCATTTGGGTTGTTTCCACATCTTTGCTATTGTGACTTGTGCTGCTATAAACATTCGGGTACATGTGTCTTTGTTACAGAATGACCTTTTTTCCTTTGGGTATATGCCCAATAATGGGATTGCTGGATCGAATGGCAGGTCTACTTGAATCTGTTTAAGATACCTCCATAATGCTTTCCACAGGGGTTGCACTAGTTTGCAGTCCCATCAAGCTTTCTGTAGTTATTTCTTTGAATAAGCTTTCTATCCCTTGTTTTTGCTCAACTCCCTCTTAAACACCAATAACTCCTAGATTTTGTCTTTTGAGGTAATCTTCTATTTCTTGTAGGTGATCTTTGTTCCTTTCTATTCTTTTTTATTTTTTTCTCCTTTGACTGTGTAATATCAAATAGCCTGTCTTCAAGCTCACTGACTTTTTTTCTCTGTTTGATCCATTCTACTGTTGAGAGCCTCTAATGAATTTTTTAGTTCATCAAATGCATTTCTTGGTTCTAAGATTTTTGTTTGATTTTTTATTATTTCCATTTCTTTGTTAAATTTCTCTAATAAATTTCTGAGTTGATTTTCTGTATTATCTTGGAGATCACTGAGTTTCCTTAAAACTGTCATTTTTAATTCCTGATCAGAAAGCTCAGATATTCTTAGAACACCTTCTTAGAGTCAGACACTGGCTCCTTGGTTTGTTCATTTGGAGAAATCATGGTTCCCTGTTTGGTGTTGTTTTTTGTCAATGTACATCTATGTATCTAGTTATTTATTCCAGCCTTAACTGACTAGCTTGTTTGGTAATTTATTGAGTATGTTTGTTTGGAGATTCTTTCTAATTTAACTGTTGAATTTCTTCCTGCTCCTCCATGTCACTGCCTCCTTTTTGACAGTCAGTGGTGCCTAAACCCCAGATTTGCCTTGGCTCCAGTAACTGATTAGAGTGATGCCCATCCCAAATGCAGGAGGTCCCAAACAGGATATCCCAGCAGTGTGGAAAGGCTCTGTAGGGGGTTCATGCTAAGGAGACCTGTGAAATGTGCCTCCAGCATGGTGCTTTTGCATAGCCACTCTTATTTGATGTTTCCTTTGGCTGAGTTACACAGCAGTTTCCAGGGCTGGGGATGAAAGTGCCACCTCTCCTCTTTGTCTCTGGCTGTTCTCAGAGATAGTTCTCCTTTCAGTAACTCGTGATGCTTCCTATGGGTTGAGGCAAGGACGAGTCTCTTGCTAGGGAACCCAAGATGGTGGGGAAGCTAGTTTCTACTTCAATCTCACTTTTTCCAGTGTACAAACCATGAGGGGAAATTTTTCCCACTTTTTGTGCCTGGCAAATTAGGGGTGAGGGGTTTCACAGATATGGAAATCCAATTCTTTTACCATCTGCTTGGAGTTTTTTGTTTTTGTTTTTTTTTTTTTTTACTTCTCTGTGGCCCCAGGAACTGACTTAGCCTCACATTTGACTTCTGGGATATTGCTGGTAATAATCTCAGTGCTACATATTTGTTTTGGCTTTCTGTGGGCAGAAGTAGAGCCAGCTGTGTCTATGCCACCATTCTGGAACCAGAATGATGATCAATTATTAGATAGTTATTCATCTTGGATTCAAACTGGTACATACATTATTTTGTACTATATGTCATTGGTCTTGACACTTGTATTTCAAAAGATTTTTACATCTCTGATCTTTAACCAATTATAGAACTTTCAACCAGGTGGTGGTTGTGATGTAGTTGCTATTGCCTCCTCATTCGTGAATTTGGTCATAAATGTTCTATGATTATTACTGCAATTAAATTGAATAATTTGTTTAGGCCTGAGATAAAAGTCAATGTACTAGAAGACGGAAATGCCATGGAGGACAGTTTTCTTTAATTTTCCTGTAGTCCAGTTAACCAAATCTTTTTTAATGAGTTCATGAATTTTGAATTACAATTAGAGAGATCATCCCCAAACTAAGATTAAAAATGTTCCCACATTTTATTTTTTTATTTTTATGGCATTATTTCTTATTTTTAAATCTTTAATCTATTTGGAGTTTATGCTAGTATTCTATAATTTTCCCCACTGACTTATGGAACCAAATTATTATATTCTAAATTTGTTCACATTCATTTAAACTATTTCTGGGTTTTTAATTATTTTCCTTTGGTCCATTCATCAATCCATGTACTAGTATCCCACTATTTTAATCATTGTGGGTTTAACAATACTATTTTAATCCATGTAAAATCATTTACCCCTAATTTGTTTTCTTTTTTCAGAATTTTTCTGGTTATACTTATTTATTAGTTTTCCATATGAGCCTTTAAAATGCCTTGTCTGTTTCAGAAAATTGTCTCTTATGTTTAATCATATTAAATTTAAAAATTAACATAAGAGAATTGATATTGTTACAATGTTCAGTCTCCTTGTACAAGGATATGTGTGTGACAAAGATGGTTAGCTTTTCACCAAAATAGTTCCAAGGTTGCTGCTGGAAAACAGCCAGGGACTACATTTTCCAGCCATCCTTATATCTAGGTGTGGTCATGTGCCTAGTTTTTACCAATAAAATGTGAGCAGATATATTGTGTCACTTCTAAGGCCAACGTATTTACAAAATGGGTATCTTCGCCATGTTCTCTTTTACCTTCTGCAAGCTAGAGACAGATGACTAAGCAGTTCTAGTAGATAGGGAATCAACAAGCTGGAAGGAGTCTGGGTCCCTACATCACTCATGGATGCCTGCCTTAGAATGCCATATGAACAAGAAAGTGATTTTAATGTACTTATACATTTTAGGCTCTATTTTTATGCCAATTACCACAAATATAATTAATGCACTATCACGTCTCTTTCCATTTGTTCAATTGTTCTTTTGTGGCTTCTAGAATTGTTTCAAAATTTTCTTCCTGTAGATCATCCACATTTCTTATTATTTTTTATTCATAGACATTTTACCTTTATAGTTGCTCTTATAAAAGGGAGTATTTCTTCCATTATATTTTCTAACTGATAGTTATTTGTATATATGAAAGCTTATGGATTTCTGCATGTTACTGTTGTACTCCACTACCTTCATGAATTTCCCTATTGTTTGTTGCCTATTTCTATTAATTACCTTAGATTATTCATCATATCAACTCCAAATTTTTATATGTTTATTTTCTATTTTTAGATTTCTTAATTTCTTTACCTTTTCTAATTGCATTGATCAGTACTGGCATAGTACTGGTTCCATAGTAGTTACAGTATTCTTCCATATCTAGTTCCTGATGTCAGTGGAAATATCTCTAGTGTTTCCTTCATTAAGCATCATGTTGACTTTGGGCCAAGATAGATATATTTTGTTATGTTGAAAATTGATTTTTTTTACTGTTTTGAGCAACCATAATTGTTAAATTTTATCAAAATTTTCAGAGTCTGTTTTTCTCCTTCAGTCAATTATGATACATTATTACGTATTCTAATACTAAGGACCTTGCACACCTAGAATAAAACCTATTTGCTCAGATCCATGGATCTTTTAATGTGATACTAAATTCTGCTTACTAATGATTTTGTTAGGATATTTACATTAACCTTCATATGGGAGATTTATCTATAACTTTTTTTCTATACAATCTTTGTCAGGCTTTGATAGCAATAGTCTCCTCACTTTATAAAAAACATGGATTTATTTCTTCTTATTCTTTGTTTTTGAATAGTTGAAATGTTCTTCAAAGGTTTGATTGAATTCCTCTACATAAACAAACTGAATCTAGTGGGTTTACCTATTTCTTCTGTTCAAATTCGCATAATTATATGTTGTATCTCCTGTCAGGTCAGTTTTGATAAATTATATATTCCTAGAAAATGATGGACTTAAACCAAATTTTCAAAATTATTTACATAAAGTTTAACAAAACATAACTAGATTTCAAATTTCCCTATCATTCTGTAGGTATTTTCCTCTACCATTTTCTTATATGAAAATGGGTTACCTGTCTTTCCTCCAGAAACAGACGTTGTTCCCCTTTGTTTAGATTACCTGCTAATTTATTTATTCTATTTTTTTTTTTTTTTTGGTAAAGTGCCAGATTCTGGAGTCAGCTTTAGTTGTTGATTTTCAGTTTTTCAATCCATTAATTTCTGATTGTATTTATAATAATTTCTTCCTTACGCTTTTCTTCAGCTTATCTTATTGCTCTTTGAATTGGATATCTAACTTTATTGATTATTTTTATTGATGTAAATATTTAAAACTATGACTTTTCCTTTGGTCACCTATTTGGCTATATTCTATATGTCAAACAATATGAATCACTATGTTTTAATTAATTTTAAGAAGTTATGCAATTGCAATTATATGTTATCCTGCCCAGGAAGTTTATAAAAGAACATTTCTTAAAATTTCTCAGCTAGAAAGCACTTTTTTATCTGATTTTGCACTTAAATCCTATTCTTATTGTATTGTGAAAAATGAATGTGTCTATATTACTTATACTTCCCGAATGTATTCAGAGTTTTTTGATAGCCTACTATATGGTCAATTTTGGTGAATATTCCCTAGGAACATGGAAAAATGTGTATTCTCTATTTTCAGAGTATAGAGTTTGAGATATATTCATTTCATCTATGTGAATCATGCCATTTTTTTTCCTCAGTGTTTCACTTGTTCTATTAAAGACTGAAAGAGGTGAAGTAAAGTCCCTTGGTACTTGTGTTTCTCCTTTTCTTTTTATCTCTTGTAATTTGTACTTTACAAACTTGACTGACATTATTTGCTGTATAGATATGCATGACTATTGAAGACTCTTGAGTTGCACACTATATGATAAAACTGCCTTTCGTAATTATTTTTAATTCCTTATTTCTGCCTCAATGCTACCATTTTTAATATTAAGACTCTTTCTTTTTTACTTTCTTTTTTCGTTTGTTTAGTTTCAAGTTTGTTTGAAGGTTTTTTTGTCTTATTTTGCTTGGTTGGTTTTGTTTTGTTTTTTGCATTTCTTTAGTATACCTTTGCTCACCTCTTATTTTTCAACTTGAACTGAATTTGGGGCCGCAGACCTGTACTGGTCCGTGGCCTGTTAGGAACCGGCTGCACAGCAGGAGGTGGGTGGCCAGGCAAGTGAGCGAGTGGAGCTTCATCTGTCTTTACAGCCGCTCCCCATCGCTCGCATCGCCGCCTGAGCTCTGCCTCCCATCAGATCAGCAGCAGCATTAGTTGCAGGAAAAAAAACTCAGGGCTTCCACTGATTCTGCATTATGGTGAGTTGTATAATAATTTCATTATATATTACAATGTAATGTTAATAATAATGGAAATAAAGTACACAATAAATGTAATGTGCTTGAATCACCCCCAAACTATTCCCCCCAACTCTAGTCTGTGGAAAAATTGTCTTTCTTGAAACCAGTCCCTGGTGCCAAAAAGGCGGGGGACTGCTACTCTAAAAGTTTCCTCAGCAAGGGCTCATAAAAGCTACATTTTCTTGGTTTCTGCGTATTCATAACTTTTGTACATATCCTTTATACTTGAAAGACAGTTTATCTGCAGAGAAAATCCGTGTCTTATATTTTCTTTTCTTGAGGGTTTCTTTTTAAAGTGTTTCACCATTATACTTTGACATAGGATTTTTCTGTAGAGAAATTTGAGACCTGCCTAATTGAATTCCTTTATGTGGGCTTTGATGTTTTTGACTGGCCTCCCAGACAATGTTTAAAAATCTTTACATCTTACAAATTTACTTGGCTATATTTCAATATTGATCATTCTAGGTCAACGTTTCCTATCATATGATGTGAACTTTTGAAACTTTTGTGTTTAAGTCATTTTTATGTAAATAAAATTTTATTACATGTTTAAATATTTTTTCTTTTCCATTCTTTAAAATTGTCATCTTCAGAGATACCAATTATGAAAACATTGAATCTCCTTCGTCATTCTTTTCTAATTACAGTATAATGTTCTATCTAAACCTGTATATATTTTTTAGTTTCATTTGTTTTTATAACTTCTCTCACATCTTTCTCCATGTCTTTTATTGTGTTTTTCATGGGATGTGTTCTCCACTGTGCTTCTAACAATTTTGTCTTCATTTCTTTGATGGCTGTTTGTTTTCTACTTCTTTCAAAGATATGACCCTTCATATTTTGTGTTCTCATATTATCTTGCCATTTCTTCCCTGCATTTTGATATTTTTCTTTGAATTCTTTACTTGTAGAGATGATTGCTTTGTGTGTGTTTTCTTTCAATTTGCAGTGAAATATCTGGTCACAATATTCTTCTACTTTGTGGCAACCTTTTTCTGGTGAATGTTCTTCATTTGTTAGTAAGTTTTGATGCTCTTTTGCTTCTTTTATTCTTAAAGTACCTTTTTAATTTAGTACTTATTCATTTTTTTCTTAGTCATCATTGAGTCCCTGGGCCAGCTATTTGCAGGAAGTCCCTTTAATATAAGGAGGAGTGTTCTTTATGGGAGGTGGGCAGCCTAGCAGATATTTACAACACAATCTGTGATGCAGCAGAGAAGGTAAATTTTTTACAAATGTGGCTCATAGGTACAATTCTTTTTATTTTTTAAGTTAATTTTTAAATTTTTTAAGTTGACACAAAATTGTATGTATTGTATGCAACACGATGTTTTGAAGTATATATACATTGTGTAATGGTTAAATCTAGGTAATTAACAAATGCATGCACTCCACAGTTACCATTTTTGTAGTGAGAACACAACATCCCCTTTCTTTGCGTTTTTCAATATATCGTCCTTGCCTGTAGTCACCTTGTATGTACAGTTCATTATAAAATCTCTGTCTTCTACTTCTTTCTACCAAAGCCATTCTGTGACAGTTTCTACAGCATCTCTGATTAACCCAGTTCCCACGTCCATCGTTGTAAACAAAGGCTACAGTTTCTGCACTCCCAGACATACCCCTCAGCTTCGGGAAATGCTGGTGCTTTCTGAAATAACTGCCCTCCCCGCTTCTCCGTGCCTCTTCTTTTCACTTCTTTTTGCATCATTTCTTTCTGTTCTCTGCTACTTTTATAACACGTAATACATACTTTGGCATCTGTGAATCATACATGTCTCCTAATTTCACCAAAAAGGGAAACTCCAAGGCTTTGATTTTTTAGCTTTTCTTCCTTGCAGGGGTAGTGTATTTTGATAGTTTCCAGAATGATAAGAAAAATTGCCAACTTGTGAAGCCATATGAGTTCCAGAGTCGACAGGGCAGCCTTTTAACCAGACTCTCCATTTCCCTTCTCTCCCCTGGCCAGTCCAGCTTAAATGTTGGTGTTAATGTGCTAATCTTTCGAAACACGCGTCTTTCTAAAGATCAATCTTCCACCCACTCAAAAGTATGCCACATCCTGCTGCACCAAAACTCTCTGCCTTGCCATACAAGGCTGCATGCCATCTAGCCCTGGCTTGACTTGCAACATCCCCCCTTGCTATTCCTTCCTTCTACTCTGTGTTCTCTATCGGGCTTTTCTTTCCAATCTCTTTATTTTATGCCTGCCATTTCCACCATGCAAAATACCCTTCCCCTCCTTTTATCTTCACATGGGCCTATCCCATCACTGAACTCCAGCTGCAAATAACTTTTGTTTTATCCTTGACTCTTGTAATATTTTCTACATGCACATTAGAGCCTTTGTCTTTCTCTCTGACATCATAGTTACATTCACATTTCTTGTCTTTCCTCCTAGCATAAAGGCTCCAGAGAGAACAATCCTGCCCGATTTATCTTAGTTTTCCACAAAGCATCCAGCATAATGAAAACACTCCATAAATATGTGTTGAATGAATGAGGTCACTCTCAGTATCTAGTAAGAATAGGAATAAATACCACTTTAAAGATTAATCATTTTGCTGGGATCCAGGGACACCATCACATCACTCTATGTAGTAAGGAATTAGCATCTTGCTGTGATTTGGTCTTTTCATGAAATAGAATTTTTAAAGGAGCCATTTATTATTGAGGGTGCCAACTAATTGAACTCCAGCTCTCTGTGGTTTTAACAGGTCTCCATTTATGCTTCTGTTACACGATAGCTCCCTGCTTCCCTGGGCATGCCCTCTCTCACCCTTTCTATTGCCTAATCCTGTCGAAGCCTGACCTAGGTCTATACTTCCCTGAAGGCTTCCTCAACTTCCCAGTACTCAGGGATGGGCTTTCTTACGAATTCTCAGAGCAAATTTGTTGACATGAAGTACTTAGCAGAGATTACCTGGTATGTTCTTGGAGTGACTAAATTTCTTATCTTTCCAAGTAAACTGGGTTCTTTGAGGTCAAGGACGGTATCTTACATCTTTTGTATTAAACTCTAATAACTAGACCATGTCCAGTAATATTACTATGAGTCTTCCAAGAATGTTAGTCAGCTCAGCCCCACAGATAGCTTCCCCAAAGAGAACTGCCATATAGAATCCAGTGACAACATCTCAGACACATGCTGATGCCTCCTTTAACGGCAAGTCTACCATCAGATTTTTCCTCTGGACTTTGATCTCTAAGCCTCAGGGGTGGGTGAGAATTTTCTGAGGCTGCCAATCCAAGCCTTGGCCACGATGTAATGGGCCTGAATACTGAAAAGGCGATCCTTCTACACTGGGTTCCAGTAAATAAGATGTGTCAGCTGGTCACGCCATTCTGACTGTGAAGAGGAACAGGCAGGGAGGTAGGAGGTAAGGAAAACTGGAAAGAAAAAACATGGCAGAATGAATTTGCCCCTAAAGCGATCATGGGTTGGGCGCACGTGTGTGTTTGATAAAACGACCCTCCCCATTCAGATTATGATGTCTATCTCCTTATGGTGTCCCTTGCCAAGGTCCCACAGGGAAGGAGTAAGTTGAAATTGTACAAAACACAATAGAATCCAAAACATGACAGCACGTGAAAACAGTACATGAATTGGGAAGTATAAAGTCATGTGCTCTCTGACAGTGGTAGTTGGGCAAATTTTTCCATCAATGAAATTAAGAATAAAGCTAAACTCTGAGTGCCACCTGGTGGAGAAATCCCTGCTGCAGGAGGCTCCTCTGCTGTGAGAGGCCAGGTAGAGTGCCAAGGTGGGGTGGTGTCGACTGGGCCTGAGCACCTGCTGCTGTCCATGCCCCCATCATACCCATGACATCTTGCCACTTCCTTGGCACAGGACTGGGGGTAGTTCCCTGAGTCCCCGCTCTCTGATGTGAGTAGCAGGTGATACAGGGCAGCGACACAGGACAGCTGGTGAGAGGGAAGGGCTGATGCCCTTAGCTGGTACAAGCAAAACCAAAATCCTGATGTGCATTCATGTGTGTATATATACATCCATTTATTCCCACAGAGAATCCTGAGGGACCCTTCACCTCTCCCCGCCTCCTGTCAAGCGGTAGACTTTACACTCTCCCTTTTTCTGACTTCGTTGCCTTTTCAGAAAGAAGGACACTTTAACCTATGTAAATTCCGGGATGGGTAGTGGGTGTGTAGGGGATGTAAACGCTATGGCAGGGAGTATCCCGTATGACCTGTCTTGGTACTGGCAGCCCTCTAAGGATCTCCCTGGAAAAGTTGTGTCATTCCTTCATTTTACTTTCTCTGCTAGTCCGTGACAGGGACTTAAATTTGTCATGCAAGTTTGAATTGTGAGTCAAAATGGCACGAGAGGCTGGAACTGGACTCCTGGGTTCCATCTTCAAAGCGTTTCCGCCTAGCAGCTGCCGTTTCAGACAAGCTCCTTGGTGAGGCAATCAATGAGACAGCATTTATCTTCCTGACAGAATGGCCCCCTAAGAGGCTGTTTGTTTTTGTGCTGGCGCTGCAGCTGAGGAAGACACCGCTTGGATGCAGGGCCCGCCTCAGTGACTTTGCAAAGGAACAGACTGTCCTCACCATAGTGACCACACTGACTCCACTAGCAGGGCAGGAGCCTTGGGGTTGCAGGTCCAGTGGCTGGACAGAGGTCCTCAGCAGAGGCCAGACTTGAGTACACTGCACGCTGTTCAAGCTGGAGCTGAACTTCCATGTACAGGGCTAGAAGGAGCCTGTGTCTGAGAACAGCACAGCGTCGGAGTCAGACAGATTGGACTGGAGCCTGGCCCAGACACTACCAGCCCCGCGACCTTTCTTAAGTCACTTTACCTCTCCGGGTCTCATAGTTTTCATCTGTAAAATGGGGGTAATGCTGCTTTCCTCACGGGATTATTTACTGTAAGAACTAATACATACAACAGTGCCTGGCACAAGTAGGACTCAATATTAATTTCCTTTATAGTTGTTATCTCTGAAAATGAGAAAACAACTATTTATATTTTGTTATGTATGTGTTTTTAATTTTTTATACATCCATAGCATAATACCAATGAAAATGTATGTCTTTGAACATCAGAACTTTTTAAAAACTAAAGCACTTGCTCTATTTTGGATTATTTAAAGTAATTAGTGCTTAGTTGAAATGTTTTCTTAATTTTTTCTTTTACTACTTCAAAAATACAATATGTGATCCCCATGAAACATAAATACAATTGGATATTTTACAAACCAGAAATCTTTTGCAAACAATTTTATATTTTGTTCAGATAATACTCTATAAATATAAAGTAAATTTTTTGCCATTGGTGTGTATCTCATTTCCTGCAAGGCAGGCTTTTTTTCTCCCTTAATAATAGAAACATTTATTAAACACTTAAAAGTGTTAAGCAGTGTTCTGGTTTTGGTGTATTTTTAAAATTTATTTTAGAAACAGTGAAATTCAGCGTTCTAGGAATGTTGACAAATGCAGAGTCATAAATCTAGCAATTGATACAGAACAGTTCTATCACCTCCCAAAATTCCTTCACGCTGTCCCTTTGTAGTCAACCCCTCCCCCACCTTCAGCCTCTGGCAGGTACCGGTCTATCCTCCATCCCTATAGTTTTTCCTTTTCCATAATGTCATATAAATGGAATCATACACTATGTGTTCTGCACGTGGCTTCTCTCACTGAACACAATGCACTGAACATGATGCATTTGAGATTCATCCACGCAGTTGTGCCTATCAGTAGTTCAGTCCTCTTCACTGCTGAGTGGTTGTCAGAACTGTTGTAAGAGGCACGTCCATCAGTTCCCCTGCACCCCTTTCCTAGCTTGATACAGAGGCAAATGCAAATGCAAGCTTGGTACAAGGGCAAACTAACAGGATTCAAGGCAGGTTTATTTATAGGTAGGACATGCTAAAGTTCTTCAGGAGAGAGAAAAAGAAATGGTCCTTGGCCTCAGGTAAGTTACCATCCTATGGACACCAGCTGTATCACACAACTGAGAGAAACCAGGCTGTTTCCTATGAATGAGGAGACAAGCACAAGGGTCACAACAGTGACCCTTTGGGAAAAAATGGAAGTTCATTGGAATGTCAAGGGAGTCTTTAGGGAGAATGAAAGTAAGAGGAGGTGTTGGGCAGGTGCTAAGGACCTCAGAGAGGAAAACAGGAGCCAAGATTGGAGAACAGGTAGGGGATTCCTGCTTGAGGCAGATAGGAGCTGAAACCCAGTGAGTGAGGGAGACTGGTTAGAAATAAAGCCACGGTGGGAGCCAGAGGCCGGATGAAAGGGCCACGAGTCTCCAGTAAGGACTGTGGATTTACTCTGAGGGTGATGGAGCTGCCAGAGGGTTCTGAGCAGAGGAGGGACACAATCTAATGCATTAATAAAATCACTGTGGTGATTCTGCTGTGAACAGTCTGTAGGGGCCACGGGCAGATGCAGGGGGCCAGGTGGGAGGCTTCTCCTGCAATCCAGGCAATAGATGATGATGGCTGTGCCAAAAAGGCAGGGTAGAGGTGGTCACAGGTAATCATCATCTGGCTATATTTTGAAGGTAGAGTGACAAGAATTTGCTAAAATAGGCAACCAGAAGGATGGAAGTGCCGTTACCTGAGATGAGAATATTCAGGAAGAACAAATTTGGGAGGTTACGTCAGTAGTTGGCTTTTGAATGTGTCAGGTTGAAGATGCCTCTCAGATGTCCCTTGTGGAGATATTGAGCAGAATCAGGGGAGAGGTGAGGGCCGGAAATATAATGTAGGGTGTCATCTGTGTATCATTGAACAAGTGGACGTATACACAGATGGGACAGAGAGGCAAGAGAGTAAACGGGGACAGGCATCAGGATGCCATGGCAGTGCTCCGGGCTTGCAGAGACGGAGGTGTGGGCTTGGACTAGAAGGAAAAGATTTTCTTAAAGGTTATTTTAAAGGATGACTCTCCAACCTTAAGGATGAAGACAAAGTGTCCCAGTTTAAATCTTAGATGACTTCAAGACTGCTGTCACCTTACTGGATATAATTATTAATGGATTCTGTTTGAATGTCATTGCAGAAATATTTTTTATAAGTGATGAAAGTAAATGCTTTATGTTATCAAAAAGGAATCAAACATTTTTGCTTTAATAGAAAGAACCCAAAATTTTGTTCTTGAGGCATCTTATCTTCAAATGGTGGAGTCCATTCCAACCCCAGTGCCTGGAAATACCCTCCTCCTCTGCTTTCCTTAGAAACATTTATTTTGAACAGCCTAAATCTATAAACTGGTTCTAATTGTTTCTAAAGTGAGAAGCATGCAGAGTTGGAATAAATTCAAATTAAATGCCCAAGTTCACGTTCCGGCTTTAATGAATGTAATTGAATATTTCAGCCTTGATCATGATTTGTAAGGCCTCAAGGTCATCGTCCTAAATGTCAGTGGTCTTTGTTCCCTGTGGAGAGAGATGCATAGCTGAAGAGAGCTGTTCCATCGAGCCTAAGATTGGCACTCACAGTTGTGGCCTGTTTGGCTTCTATATTTTTAAGAATTCGCTGTTCTTAATGCAAGCTAATTCTGATTTTTAACAGTTTCCTAAAGTGATAAATATCCTTCCAACTTGAGTCTCTGTCTTTTAACGGAGGGGCCCCCTCAAGTGCCTTGTCCCAGGGAACGGTCCACCTACCATCCCGTCACCCACGCTGGAAACCTGAGAGCCACCAGCTCTGCCAGTTCTCTCTGCTCAGTGACTGGGGCATCTGCTTCTCCCCACTCACCTTTTCATCTGTCCTTGTGGAGCCTTCCCCACCTGGACTGTGGCCATAGCATCATCATCAGCCTCCCTGACTCTCATCTCATGCTCCTCTAATCCAGCCTCCACAGTTTCCAGAACAATCTTCCAAAGATGCACAGTCTGTTTCAAATCTGCAGCAATTTCCCATCCCTTTAAGGACGAAGCCTCAACTCTTTAGCATCTCCTGTTTGGACTCAGCATTCTTCTCTAACCTTCTCACCTGTCAAAATCCTTACATGCATCAGACCTCCCAGCTGCAGAACTGCTTCCAGTTTCCCCAAACAGCCTCATCCCCTCTTGCCTCTGCGCCTTTCTACAGGTGCTCCTTCTGCTTTCACCAACCTACTGCCTCTTCCTTCAGTGATCTTCATCGTCCTTCAAGACCCAACTCAAGTGCCGGTTTCTGTGGCTTGTCTTCCTGATTATCCCCAGCCAGCGTCAGATTGTGTTCTGTCCTCTTCGCTCCATAACACTTTCACCTGCCCTCCACCCTGCCCCTTAGCCCACTGAATCAAAACTTTTGGACCAACGCCTGCAGCATATGTGTGCCCGTGTGTGCATGCACACACAGATACACACACACATACAATAGAAAATGTCTTTCATCTGCTCTTTATTCCCTGTATCTAACACAGTAGTACGCAGTGCAGTAAGCATGCACAAACTCTTAATTAAATGAATAAATTAATAAACCAACAGTTTGAGGTTTATTGAATTCTGGCCATGTGAGATATTATCATAAGGAGATAAATGCATATAGAAATATATTTCCCCTTTAAATCCTTGAAGGAGCCATTCCTTTTTTTCCCTTCTACAAAGGCCCTTCATTTAAAACTTTCCATATAAGAACTTTGATTAATAGAACAAAGCCAGAACCCACGGCAGAGGTGTATAAACTCTACCCATTACCAAACAACCACGGCATTAGTGGCTGTTTTTATACCAACAGTTTGGATTCGTGGAACAAATTGACTCCAATAGTCTTTTCTAATCCAGACTGCTCATAAGCAATCTGTCTAGTGCATACTTGTATGGAAGCTTCAAAGACGAAGTGCTTTTCCACATTAGTCTTTCTAACAGCAAGTGTTCCTGGGAAGGGCAGTATGGCAAACTTCTACCCCCCAGAACATGAATCACTTTCTCCAGAACGAGAGGACCTTGGTATCGCACAGGGGTACAACAGGAACTTGGAGCAGAGAGAAAAGACTTGGAAAGGGCAGTAGGGTACTGAAGTTGCACTTGACTCACCTTCACAACCTGCTTGTGGAATTCCCTAGGCTGCCGGCTTTTATTAGTAGTGGGTGTCCTTAGTTTGGAGAAGTTCCCTACGCTGCCATTTCTATCCCCTCCTAAGCAAAAAGGAATGAAGATTATTTTTTTGTTGTTGTTTCTGAAGCCCACAAGTCCCCCATGAATTCTACAACGTCCTGGCCAAAGCCTATATCTGAATAAGATCTCAAAACCACGTGAATCAAACCTAAACGAGGAGTTCCCCAGCCTTGCTGAAGTATGTGCATCCAACGGCAAATGAAATGGCCTCATGATCTCTTTCAAAGGTGTGATCATTCTTGGAGGTTCCGTGAAACTGTCATTTTCTCCCAGAAGGCAGAGAACAGCCTGCTTTTCAGGAAATGATACTACCCAATTTATAACTATGCACAGCTCTGCTGCAGTCCCCAGGGTGGCCAATGAAGCTGATTTGCACACTGATGCCCATGAATAATACATGCATAATGCACATTTCAAACATGTCCTGAATAACAGTTTAAATAGAAATAGATGGTGTTGTGTCATGTTTTCCAGGGAAAGGGTTCAAAGTGCACGGCAAACAAATTAAACATGTAAAGAAAGCGGGGCAGGGGGAAACTCATCAGAGAAATGGGGCATTAACGAAAGGATGTGCTCAGAGGCAAGAGTTTCAAAGTAACTGAAGCAGTGGTTTTGCGAAAGGTTGTGACAAGAATAAGGTACTAACTGCATCAGTGTGACATTTGATAAAGCCACAGTTGAAGCAGGCAGTTCTTGACAAGGCAGGATCTGGAGAGGTGGGAAGCACAGGGAGGGAGTGGAAGGTGTATGCCATATCAGAAAGGATTAGGGGTGACCCTCAGGTGACCTTTAAATCCTAGGAAAACCTACCAGCACCTTAGCATGGTGAGATTTTTACTTACTGCTTGTAGAGCTATCAGAGCTTGCTGGGTAGCTTAGATTATCAAAAGTGGCCCACTTTGCTCTCTCTGGGCGCACAATCACAGCTCCTGGTAGAAGGAAGGCATGTAGACTCATCAGAGTCACTAAAGCAGTGAAGCCCACAACTCTCATGGATGTACCTACATCCCTGTGTTGCCCTGTCAGTCATTCATCACAGCCTCCTGCAAGCCCACCTCCAGCCCCCGCGAGAGCTGGGCTACTTTGGCTTCAGCACTGACTTGCTCAAGTATCACCCAGTCACCATGTTCAATAGGGCAGAAGGATAGGCAAAAGAAAAAAAAAATATTTAAAAAATAGTAAAGCAGAGAGCCAAAATGGATTGTTACTTTCCCTTTGGTTTTCCACATTGGACGGTCCAGCTTTGAATTGTCACCTGTGATCAGACAAAAGAGACAGGGCTGAATGTCAAGCAGACACTGAGTGTCTACGTGTGAGCCAGCAGCCTCTCGGCCAGGGGCCAGGACAGAGCCAGGTGCCCGGGGATAGGTAGAGAGTGTTTCTCAAGTGCTCCAGCCAGCTTCCCTGCCAGGAGTGCAGCAGAGGCCAAAGGGAGAGAGTGATCGAGTGCAAGAGCCAGATGTCCATTTCGGCAAGAAATAACAGAGGGTAGGAGATTCCCAGACAGGCTTCCTGGGGGTCATGTTCCCCCAAACCTCAAAGAAAGGACAGGACCCACTGACATACACCAGAGCTTTGACACAAGCCTGAGAGAAGGCTGACCACCCCCCTCCCGACTCCAGCTCCCCGCTCGGGGTGACTCGAAGCCCCTGGAGGAAGGCAGAGCCCCTCAGTGCTCTGAGCTGGAAGGCAGAGAACGACATCCCCACACTGTACCGAGAAGCAAGTGTTTCTGAGCACTTTCTGGGGGCCAGCACACTGCAAGGGGCTGCAGATGAAGCCCTGAAGGAGACAACAAAATGACACAGAGGATTGCATCCTATCAGCCAGGGCCCTCGTGTGAGCACCTCCGCCAGCCAGGCGGGACGCAGGGTTTTTATCACACAACTACCAGCAAGAACCTCAGTATCCACTAAAAGCCCTTGATTACGGGTCCTGAGAAAGCATTTGCTGTGATAATGGGTATTTGGACATTTTGACTGATGACCGGCTCCCACGCTGTGCGAAATCCCCATTCTCAAACAGGGGCGGGTGAATTTCTTATCTTCTGGTGGGGAGAGGCAGTGAGGAAGTGACTGATCTGTGATCATTTAGTCTTTCCCCATTCAGCTCCCTGTGACAGTACAGACCAACGGAAAAACGCTATTTTTATTGCCTCCCAATTATGTGACCCACACGTATAGCATTGAGTTGTTTAGACCTCATTTACCTTGTTGTCTTGTTTAGTCTATTCTGGCTGATGAGGTATCTCACTGCTCTACTCAGAGGCAAGAGAAGAGTAAGAGAAATTTAGTGTCAGTTCAACAATACACATTGAATGGAGACTCTCCGGCACTGCACTAGGTCCAGTTGTGAGTGAGCCAGGCGGTTCCCGACTGCTAGGAATTCAGAGTTCAGAGGGAAAGTCAAGCATGAAATAAGTAATGTAAATACATGTGTTATGTAGGGAAGGCACAGCTACACGGAGCAGCATTTTGAAGGATAAATAACACTAATCTAACTTTCGTTGTCCCACTTTTACTAAAAAAAAAAAAAAAAAAAAATGGAGAGAAGGAGAAAGGAAGGAAGAAAAAAATTTAAAACAAGCTAATGTTAAGCAGCAGCTGGTACCGGGCCTTCATGACAAAGGCAATAGGGAATGACAAGGACTTTCATGAACTTAAAGCTCACCCCAGGCCTAAAGGAAACTCCTTTAGTTAATTGCTTCCAAGTGCAGTTGCAGGGCTATTTTTTTCCAGATCTTCCACTTTTTAAGAAAAAGCAAAAAAAAAAAAAAAAATGATTTATTTTAGATGAGCTCTTCTGAATTTTAAATGTTGACTTATATAAAAAAAATTAATAAGTTATATGCAGGCCAAACCAAGCACTCTAGCAGGCGGGAGTCAACCCTTGAGGAGCCAATTTGCAGTGTCTGCTTTAAATGGTCTGGTGGAAGGTTGCGGATGCCAGACGGGTCCCATTATTTCAGACCCTGTGCTTTCTCCACTGCATGGCAAATGCCTCACACCAATTTCACATTCCTTGTATGTTTCTGCCGTGCAAACTGATTTAGCTTTTTACCGCAGCTTTCCGCTACGCCAGAGAACTCTCTTTCGAGGAGGACCTTGGACTAGGTGACCTTAAAAGTCGTTTCTGAATCTAATTGCCAACCCCCATCCTGAAATAGGGAGAATCATGACTACGTTAACAATAAGAAAGCCAATTATGCATTAAGTGCTTTGTTTCTAATGAGTGCATTTGTGTTATCCGGTTTAAATTACTCACAGTATTCGACCATTTTAGTTATGTAGGAAAAATTACCACTGAATCAGACACTATGGATAAAATAAAAGCAATACCTGCTTGTCTCCCATCCACTTTTCCTTAATGCTTGTGCTGGAGATCACAGACATTCCTAATAACTAAGGGCATTTTACATTTGACTTCAGTGTCACCCACAGAGTGAGCACGTGCAGAACAGGACACGGTGTATGCATGGAGCACCTTGTCCACGGCGTGTCAGGGTACCTCTGAAGTGGGCATAGCTTTGTCCAGAAACTTACAAGCCAGCCTGAGAGAGAAAGGACCTTCCCATGAAACTATTAGCGGAAAAGCCAGTGCTAGCTAACTTAGGGGCAAAGTGGGCAGAGAGAAGATAGGTGCTGGGAGGGAGAATACTTGTCCTAGCACAGGTGGATTGGGTTGGGCCCTGGGCAGGTAAAGCATATCTGAAAACCCTGAGGAGAGAAGAGTCATTTCCCTCTTTTGATGTCTAGGTCTTGCCTGCATTTGGCAGCCTGGCAGAACGCAGCAGGGAAGGGAGTGGAAAGGCAGCAAGAGATGACAGCAGACCCAGGACAGCCTTGTTTCTCACCTTCCGCCTCGGGCTCCAAGCCCCTGTGGTCAGAGTGCAAACCACACGGTGTCTGCGCAGCAGATGGCAGTGAAGGGCAGACAGAACTAGGGCCTCTGCTCTCTGCTGCCTGATTTACAGGTCTCCGGGCTGCGGGCAGGAGAGCCAGGCCCACAGAGCAGTTCAGAGGTACTGTCTGCAAGAGGACCCTGCCGGCTGGACTTGACTCCTGGCCATGGGCAGGTCACAGCAGAGGGGAGGCCGGGAACACAGAGGGTGCCTGAAAGTCCCCCCTCTTCCTATTAGCCTGAAAGTCTGGAGGGCGCTTTTCTGAACCAGTTCAGACAAAACAATGAGCATGGAGTCTGCAGGCAGAGGAAGCTCTGTGGGGTGTGTGGAGAGTCACCATGGGGAGGCTGAGTGGGGAAAGAAGGCAGAGAAGGCCTGAGGGAAATCCCATTTGGAAATAAGGGGAAGGCTTTGAACTTACAGATCTCTCCAACTGAGGCAAAACCCACACTCAACCAGCCCCAGCTGGGTGCCGCAGGAGCCTGTAAATAAATGTGTGGGGGAGAATGAGATGACAGCTCCCCGTCCATAATGCATTCACCCCAAGGTGCTGCTGGGCATCTGTTCCATAATTAACCAGGCTCGCCCCTCCTCCCCCCTCCTCCTCCCTCATCACCTCCTCCTGTGGCTGCTGAAACATTTGCCATAATTATTCCCCGCCCCGCTTCTTCACGGAGCCCTCTGGAAGGAGTTTGCTGTTCGGTTCTATTCTCTTCCTCCATCTCTTCTTCCCCGTTCTGGGCAGGGTTACAGCCACTCCTGGCTAGTAGGGGTTTGGGAACATCCCTTTTCCCAGAGGCCGCTGCACTATCCCATCCTCCCCACCCTAGCCATGGGCACAACATCTGCTCTCCCCTCAGTGAGACTCAGTGGGGCAGGGAGGAGAAAGGGCACAGCAGGATGTCTGAGAGGGCCTTTGTCCATCAGCATGTGATGTCTACCCCGCCCCCGTGCTCTGAAGTGAAACTCACAGCGGTAATGCAAACTGCAGGGACGGCACAGCATGTAGAAGATGCTGAGAACTTCCTTCCAATAATAATATATTAATATTAACAATAGAAAAACTATATAGTCTAGCTAGAAGGACACAGGAAGTTGTCTGTCTGGTTTATTGTTTATTCTCAACATTTGTCGCCAAGAGTAGCACCACTGGGCATTCAGTATTTGTTGAATTCAGTATTTGTTGAAGAGACAGATCACTGCTTTACCATGCACTTTACACAAGTTGCCTCTGAACACAATACTCATTAGAAGTAGGTAATGGAATCTCCTCTTTAAGGTGAAGAAAATTGAGGCACAGAGAGATTGAGCAACTTCCCCAAGGTCACACAGCTAGTAAGACACCAAGTCAGGGCTTGAACACAGACCTATGACACCAGGCCTGTGATCTTTCTGTTGTTCCATGCTGCTGGGTCACTTCCCTGAGTGAAACACTTCAGTAGGTCCCCTATTATGGATTTGTTTTTTCCTCTAGCTGTAGTGTCCTCGTTTGACTGACTCCCACACAATGCTCAAGATCAAAGACTCAGTGAAGATGCCCGTTGGAGTATGAATCTTTTATTAGAGTGAATCATGTTTTGTTTAACTCGATATCACTACTGCATATCACAAATACTTAGCACATGGTAGGGATTCAATAAATGTTGAATTTTCATCTTATAGACAAAGCTCCTAAGACTTAGAGATGAAACTAACTTACTTAAGATCATATAGATAGGCTATGTAAGAAGCACCATTTGAGTCTAGAGCTTTTGACAATGAGTTCAGGAACCTTCCTAGTAACCCATTCACCACTGAGCTATATGGAACATAATTTCATATTATATAACAATTGAAATTCTATAATTGTGCTTATTCCCATTTTTTCTGATAGTTTCTTAATATATACGATCAAGTAATAATCACAAACGAGTTATTTCAGTTTTTATTATAATAAAATTAATACAAGCTTATTATAATAGAATATTAGAAGAAAACAATGAGAAAAGAAATTAAATCAATAATCCCAGAACAAGGCCGGGCGCGGTGACTCACGCCTGTAATCCTAGCACTCTGGGAGGCCGAGGCGGGTGGATCGCTCAAGGTCAGGAGTTCGAGACCAGCCTGAGCAAGAGCGAGACCCCGTCTCTACTAAAAATAGAAAGAAATTATCTGGCCAACTAAAATATTTATAGAAAAAATTAGCCGGGCATAGTGGCACATGCCTGTAGTCCCAGCTACTCGGGAGGCTGAGGCAGTAGGATCGCTTAAGCCCAGGAGTTTGAGGTTGCTGTGAGCTAGGCTGATGCCACGGCACTCACTCTAGCCCGGGCAACAAAGCGACACTCTGTCTCAAAAAAAAAAAAAAAAAAAAAATCCCAGAACATCTGAAATTAATATTTTCCTCTAATCTGTTTATGCCTTTTTACACAATTGAGATCATAGTTCTTACATGACTTGGGATCCTATTTTTATAAACTAAATATTATAAACATTTCCCCATTTCCTTCAATAATTTTTTTTTACTTTTTAAATGACTTAAAATTATTTATAGGCCTTGATATTCATTTTTTAATTTTATGTTTTATTTATTTTATCTCAAAATATTAAGGGGGTATAAATGTTGTTGATACCTGGTTTGAGTCTAGGCTTTAAATGTGCCGATCCCCTGAATAGTGTTCACTGTACCCCTTAGGGGGGTTTTACGCCTTCCTTCCTTCCTCCTCCCCCTGCTTGATTTCCAATGACTTTTACTTCCCTCTATGCACATCTGTGCACATCAGTTATTACTAATTTATTAGAGAGTACATGTGGTGTTTGTTTTTCCATTTTTGAGATACTTCACTTAGGATAATGGTCTCCAGTTCCTTCCATATTGCTGCAAAAGACATTAATTCATGCTTTTTCATGGTTGAGTAGTACTCCATGGTACACCACATTTTGTTAATCCATGAATTGACAGGCACTTGGGTTGATTCCGCATCTTTGCAATTGTGAATTATGCTGCAATAAACACGAGTGCAGGTGTCTTTTTGATAAAATGACTTCTTTTCTTTTGGGTAGACACTCTATAGTGAGATTGCTGGATCATATGGTAGGTCTTTTAGTTCTTTGAAAAATCTCCATACTGTTTTCCACAGGGGTTGTACTAATCTGCAGTCTGACCAACAGTGTATAAGTGTTCCTTTCTTTCTGCATGCATGACAGCATCTATTTTTTTGGACTTTTTAATAAAAGCCATTGTAACATTGTGGTTTTAATTTGCATTTCCCTGATGATTAGTGATATTGAGCATTTTTTCATTTTTTAATGACTAAAAAAATCCATTGTATGGACTGTCAATTTAACATTTCCCCAATTGCTAGATAAGTTTTTACTCTTGAAATTAGTAGGACAAAGAACAAATTCTTTTTTTTTTAATTTCAGAATACTTTTTGTAATAATTTTCTAGGAGAGAAATTATTGAGTCATTTTATGAATATATTCAAGGTTCTTGACATAGATTGCCAAAATGCTTTCTAAACGAGTAGTACTAATTTTTGTTCTACTAACAGTGATTTGGGTATTGCCATAATTTTAAATTTGATAATATCTTTAAAACATACACACATAATCACAATGTTTTGAATTGCAATATGAAATAAATTTTAGAGATGATTTAGTTGGCCTCCCCTCCTCCTTCTTTTATACATTAGGAAACTGAGATCCAGCCCGTTCAATGGCTTCTCAAGGTCACAGGAATTTGGGAGGATGAGCTGGGATGAGCTGGACCAAGCTTGCCAACCCCCATTTCAGTATACTATCTCCCAGGGATCTGAAAACCATTTTGCAATCTATTTATCTGCTCAACAGAAGTGTTGCAGAGTTGCCATCACTTGACGTCTTAATTTTTATCATACCTTCAAGGGAAGCAGCTTTTGAAATATCTGGACCAGGCAAGTAACAAATTCCCCCTCTATGGTGAGAAAAGGGTATTTCCTGATAACACTCTTCTATCTGCCAGGGTTCTGCAGGGAACCTTGTATCTACTTATCACTTCGTCTTCCTGGCTCAGGCTTCCGGAACTCTGTTAGTCCTGCTTGACATGCACCTTGGCAGCATCCACTGCATCCTTCCTCTGGGCTTCTGCTTTCTCCATCCCTGCTCAGCATGATGGCAGCCTACCTCATTTTTAACCTCAGGCCAAGCAGAAGTGTTGCTCCTGCCCATCTGCCATGTTGGCCAAATTTCCCTGATTGCTAAGTAATGCCAGGCTCTTCCCAGGAGGGCTCAGTGAACTGCAAGTTAAGTGTCTCTTCCAAGGCCCTGCCTTGTTCTCAGTCATCATCAGAGCTGTAATAGACCGTGCAGACAGCCTTACTCCACCGGGGGCCAGACAGCCCATGACTGGACTGATTGCTCACCAAAAGTGTAGCCTGCACTATGCTTTGGGAGGCAGAAAGTACATCACCAACACAGTGTCCTAGGTGACATCCCCACACCTAGCCTCTTCCCTCTAAACCTGCAGTGTCCAACCCCCCAGGTCACAGCCAGGTACCAGTCCATGGCCTGTTAGGAACCGGGCCACACATCACCACCTGAACCCCGCCCCCCACCCCCAATCCATGGAAAAATTGTCTTCCATGAAGCTTAGGAACCACACAGCAGGAAGTCAGTGGCAAGTGAGCAAAGCTTCATCTATATTTACAGCTGCTCCCCAACCCTCGCATCACTTCTGCCACCTCCTCCTAAAACTGTACCCCGCCCCGAGTCCATGCAAAAATTGTCTTCTATGAAACTGGTCCCTGGTGCCAAAAAGGTTAGGGACTGCTTCTCTAAACCATGTAATATACCATGGCCGTGCAGATAATTCTATAATATTGCTTACATCAACTTCTTTACTTAGAAACCTATCTGTTACTACAAGTTAAAAGTAGTTAGCTTGACTTTCAAGCCCCTTCCTGTATATAACAGCTGTCTTCCACTGGTGACTCATTCCAGCCCACTGTGTGCCAGCCCAGCCAGGAAAGGCAATCAAAGGAAGAGGAGCAGTGTAGTGAGGCAAGAGAGTTACGGGCAAAGTGAGGATATGATTAAGCTTGCTTGTAGGAAAAAAGCATGCTCTGGGAATAGTGAGACACTTACGCTGTTTACTTTGCCTAGAATGTTCTTTCCCATTTTCTCCCCGGTGAACCACTCATTCTTCATAGACCAGTTCATGTGCCACCTCAAAGTTTTCTGTAACCTATCCTACCTCCAAACTCCAGTCACTTCCCTCACTAATCCTAAGCCACCTGGTCCATACCTCTGCTATGCCATTTTTCATGCTGAATTGACAAATTTTTATGTGCCTACTAAATGTATGTACTATTTTTATAAACAGTAAATGTGCATACTACTTTTTTAATGTGGGCCTGTCTTTTTCATCCTCAATATCTAGTATTTCTCTTGAACTTGGTAGATGATCAAAACGTTTGTTAAAAGAATGAAAACACTGTAAGTCAGAATTAATGCCAGTTGGAATGAATGAATGAATGAGTCATAGAGGTGTGACTGGAAAAGAGTTCTCACAGCTGTGCTACCTGGGACATACACATTTGTAACACAAATTGACACTTTCAAAATCAGGATATAGGCATACAGCCATGTGATTGGTAGTTTTGCAGGACATTGAACATGGCAAATGATCAATAAATATTGATCAATAAGTGAACATGATCATTTCTCTTAGAAGAGCCCTAAGACTAAAATTACAAAGGTTAGGCTCTATAGCCAGAATATCCCACCTGCCGTTGGCCAGCTAGAAGCAATTCTGTGCTTTTTTTCCATGGCAAAACATACATCACAAAACATAGGTATTCACTTCAAGACACCTATGACATTCCCTAAGCAGCCTTATCTATTAAGGAGAGGAAAGTTTGAGTGCAGAGCTAACCACTCAGTAGCCAGGAGAAAATTGAGAGCTTCGGATTCCATACATCTCTTGATCTGATCATCCAATGATTTGCCCCCACTAAAAATATCCATGGCAGAATTATGTCTGGTCAGGCATTTAAAGAATCCTTTATACACTCTGATTTGAGGATCTTTGGGAAAGTGTGACATTGTCATTTAACACAATCTTTAAATCAGATCAAGTCATTCTTGCCAAGTGGCCTAAGAGCTGCTGGTGGAACATCAATCGCTTTTTGCCCTTTTCACCGTCTACATGCATTCTGTGCTTTGTAATTGAATCTAAATATGGCACAGGAGTATTTTTAAAATCTGGAGATTGGAAATACTTATTGGAAGGGGCTGGTTTACAGGTTGGGGGCTTGGCATTGGCAGCAGCTAAGGGACTTGGAGAATATGGCAGGATTAGGGCTGGCCAAAAGCAGAGGGAATATAGAAAAGGCCAGGTTTGGCTTAAAAGTCTCAGCTGTTATAACCTGGCAAATGGATAAGTAATTTTTTCACAGCCAGCAGTAAAATGAAACTTACGGAAACAGTAAAGTAAATGTTCTGTCTAGCCAGTAAGTTGAATTAGAAAAGATTAGATTTTTCCAACCAGGCCTAAAAATCAAGGTAGTTTGGTGGTCTAAGGATTGCCAGGAGATTAATGATATTTCAGGTTCTGAGTTAATAGTATATATCAGAGGTTGGCAAACTATGACCCCAGGCAAAATTCAGCCTGAGGCCTATTTTTGTAGGCTTACCAGAGAAGAATGGTTTTTCACATGTTTAAATGGTTGAAAAAAAATGAAAAGAAGAATACTGCTTTGTGACACATAACAATCATATGAAATTTGAATTTCAGCATCCATAAGTAAAGTTTTATTGGAACTCAGCCACACTCATCCATTTACTAAGGCTGCTTTTGTGCCACAAGGGCAGGGTTGAGTAGCTGTGACAAAGACCACATAGCTTACAAAGCCTGAAATATTAATATTGACTTGCTATCTGGCCCTTTTCAGAAGAAGTTTGCTGACCTCTGATATACTCTGCTTTCTGGTCAGAGAAGATTAGCTCAGGGCTCTTTTCTGATGGGGTGGAGGCAACATACAAGACAGTACAAGGGGCCGGGCGCGGTGGCTCACGCCTGTAATCCTAGCACTCTGGGAGGCCGAGGCGGGCGGATCGCTCAAGGTCAGGAGTTCGAGACCAGCCTGAGCAAGAGCGAGACCCCGTCTCTACTAAAAATAGAAAAAAATTATATGGACAACTAAAAATATATATATAGAAAAATTAGCCGGGCATAGTGGCGCATGCCTGTAGTCCCAGCTACTCGGGAGGCTGAGGCAGGAGGATCGCTTGAGCCCAGGAGTTTGAGGTTGCTGTGAGCTAGGCTGACGCCACGGCACTCACTCTAGCCTGGGCAACAAAGTGAGACTCTGTCTCAAAAAAAAAAAAAAAAAAGACAGTACAAGGAACAAAGCTTGAAGTTGAAAGAGAATTTGGAAAACCCCTGGTTCAGCCTCCTATTCCATGGAATGTCCTGCAGGAGCCATCCATGAGTGGGGACCAATCCCAAGAAGCCCAGCTCATTATCAAACACCTTGGCTTTACCCATTAGAGAAAAATGTTTCTGACATTGAACTGAAGTAATCCCCACCTCCACCCCTTATGAGCTTTTTAATCTATAAACATTTTCTACACTGAAAGGGCATTAACCACAATTGTTCTTGGTTAAAGAGTGAACTCCTACCCTCTTCCATGGGTTGGCACGTCACGTCTCTAGCGGCTTTCACATTCATTGTCTCATTCTGTCTTTACAACATCTCCCAGGAACAGGCCTGAATAATTATGCCTGGTACAGAGGAAGAATCTGAAGGCTAATGTTACGGACTGGATTGAAATTCCCCAACACCACGAAATTCATATGTTGAAGACTTAGCCCCAACTGTTGTAGTTGAAGATGAGGCCTTTAGGGAGATAATCAAGGTTATGTGAGGTCATGAGGGTAGGGCCCTAACTCAGTAGGACCAGTGTTTTTATGGAAGAGGAAGAGATTTTGCAGCACCCCCTCCCCAGCCCCAGCACACGCACAGAGGAAAGGCCACATGAGGACATAGGGAAAAGGTGCCATCTACAGGCAAGAAGAGAGCTCTCATTAGAAACCAACCCTGACAGTACCTTGATCTTGAACTTCTAGCCTACAGAACTGTGAGAAAATAAATTTCTGCTGTTTGAGCCACCCAGTTTGTGCTGTTTTGTTATGGCAACCCTAGCAGAATAACACATCTAACAAGGTTAAATGACTTATTCAACATGAGGCAGCTCACCAGCAACAGAGCAGGGATTAGTCATTCATTCCACAAATATTTGTGAAATGCCTACTAAGTACAAGAAGTCTTATGAAGGAGATGGGTATGATCAAAGATTACACCAATACAAATTTTTAAAAAGTGCTACCAGAGAGAGGTATGGTGCTATGAGCTGTAAACAAGATGAACTGACTTACTCAGGTTGGTCAAAAGAGGCTCCCCTGAGACACATTGAACTGAGATCTCAAAAGTGAAGAAGAGCTTACTAAGTGAAGGAAAAGAAGAGTGAACTTCCAGAGACGGGGCATGTGCAAAGACCCTGTGGTAGCTGGAAGCATGTGTTGTT
This sequence comes from Eulemur rufifrons, assembly GCF_041146395.1. Lineage (NCBI taxonomy): Eukaryota > Metazoa > Chordata > Mammalia > Primates > Lemuridae > Eulemur > Eulemur rufifrons. The sequence goes on from NC_090987.1 coordinate 18,725,553, forward strand.
CAAGGAAACGAGGGCAATGTGGCTGGAATAGAAAGAGGTGAGAAGTAGCATGAGGTGAGGCTAAAGAGTCCAGAATTGGCCAGACTTCTTATGACTTTGTCATACATGTTAAGTGATTGTGTCTTTATTTTAAGAGCATTAGGAAGCGTTAAAGCTCTTTCAGCATGGGAATGACTTTTTTAAGGTTTCCAATTAGAAAGGAATACTCTGGCTGCAGTGTGGAAACAGACTGGAGAAAGTTAAGGGGCCTACAGGAAGACCAGTTAAAAGACTACTGCAATAGACAAAACAAGAGATGCTTGTAGCTTGGACCACTGAGGTTGCTTTAAAGAAGTAGAGAGAAGGAAATGGTTATAACAGATATTTATGTGGTCAAATCATTAGGACTTTTGACTGATGGAGTATGGGGTTGAAAAGTATGCCTTCTTGATCCTTGTACATTTAATAGGATGGATGAGATGATGGTAACATTTACTGAGATGTGACATGGTACAAGAGGACACTGATGTCCTTCAGCCAAAGCCCAGCAGGAACATGCCTGCAGTCAGACAAAGTCGGGCATGCTGACTTGTGGCAACAAGGGGGAATGTACAGACTGGGGAGGCACCGAGAACCTCAGTGAGAGGCTGTCACAAGGGACCTATAGAATTTAGGCCTCTGCTAGGTGATCTGGAGATGACACAAGGAAATGGGTATTTGCTCTGCCTTGGATGCTGTGAGGAAGGAGGGGTAATTCTATGACTGGATCTTCATCATTCTCACCTCGAAGGCTAATGGAGTGAGGCTAAAGCCGTGACTGGTGAAGGCTTTTGGCATCCAGGATGGAGGGATGTTTGCTCATTTTTGTGTTAGAGCCAATGTTGATGTTTTTGTCTGTGTTCAGGCACGACTATGGAGTGGTCTTGTTTTGTCTTATCTGGTGTTCTTTGGAATTGTTTATGTTCCACAGGAGAACACCACAGCCATGTTGTGAATGACAGAAAGTGCCCAGTAGCACCATGGCCAGACTGATGGGGCCAGTGAGTTCCGGGCTGCTTTCCTCTCTCTCAGCCCCCTCTTTTGGCCAAGGGCAGATAAGGTCAAGCTGCAGGACATTCGTCTGGAATATTCATGTTTCACCATTGCTGGGCTTTTGCTGAGAAGGATGTACAGACTCTGCAGTCTGTAGTGGGACCGGGGTTGGACTACCCTGTTCCCTCTGCTGACGGACAAGTTGCTTACCAGCTGACAAGACAATGACTACACAGTAGCATTTACGATTCTGGGCAAGATACATCAGCCAACTGCAACACAGGCAATTACCAGAAACAGAAACAAAGATGATTATTAGTTCTTGTAATAGACCCTGAAGACAGGGACCAAGATTACCAAACCCAGACCATGAAAATATGTCCCAAATTTCAAATAGTCTCCTCTAGAGATCCAAGTGGCTTTTTTGTTAAAGCCTAATTATAGGCTATTCTACCCAGGTGCAACTAAAAGTGTTTGCTATAGCATAAATTTCCTCTCAGTTAGCTAAGAAGAAATTAAGAGCTATGTGACTATCCATGACAACATTACCTAATGAATTTAAACTTGAAAAGTTTTGTTAAGCTTTCGGAGCAGAAGTTGTATCATTTATGATATCTGATGGGGCCAGAGATAAATTCCAGATCACCTTTTCTATTTATATTATCCCTAATCTGGGGGTTTATCACAGCAAAAATAAGACGTTTTTTTTCTCTCTAGGTGGGAAGATTCCTTGAACAGAATTAAACAATTCCTGAAAAGCAAGCAGGTGTGTCTCTGAAGAGAACAAACTGACCTACTGGAGCAAGGAGAGCTCCAATATGCTTCCCATTCCTGAAGTGCAGGTTTTGCCAATCAGATTGTCATGACTTCAGCAGCAACACTGTATTGAAGTAGGATTAAGGTTCAATTTTTGTAAGGCTAAAGTTTGAGATTAATTATGTGAGGGGAATTTAAGTATCAGAATGTACCTGTAGAAGAAATCTAGCTTGTGAAGTTTTTAAAGGAACAGTTATTGAATTTTTGGCAGTAATCAGATATAGTCAGAGCAGTAGCTATGGTCTGAGAAAAACACACCAGGGCAGTCTGATTTTTCTTAAATGGCAGAAGACCATAAATAGGGAGTCAAAAGAAATAGGATGAAAATAAGGGATAGTATAGCAATAAGCCTTTTAGTCAGTTAATAGAATGTGTCAAAGTACAAATAACGGGCAAAATTGGTGGCAAAGAAAGGGGGAAGGAAAAGATGCTGAAGAATCAGGTCAACCTTGATGCATCATCTTGGATGGAAGCTGTCCATCTCTGCAGGCAACACTTATTCTATCAACTTGGCTTGAGGATGTTGAGTTTAAGGTGCTTTTGAGACATCCAAGGCAGCTCACCAAGCAGCAGTTGGTCATACCCTTTAGAAGGTTTACAAAGAGCTCTGAGGTGGAGATATAAATTTATGACTCATCTCCCCACAGATTCTGAATGGAGCCATGGAGGGCCCTGACAGAGAGTCTCAAAAGAGAAAAGGATTCAATGCTGCCAACCCCCATGCTCTCCATTCCACCATGCTGTTTTCTGGACCCACGTAGATTTCCTTCTGCCTTTGACCAGATGGGCCAGCCAATGCCATCTACCCTGAGCTTGCACAGAGAGTTGCTGTTTCTAAGAAGTCAGAGGTCCTCCCTTGATACCATCCTTCCATATTCTCTTTGTGAGGTGAGTAAGCAAAGGTTGGGTTAGAGACAGCAGCACCAAATAGAGGGACTCTTGTTTCCATGGGTATGGTCTGGTGAGTGTTTTCTATGACTACCACTGTGTCATCCCTTATGGGGATATTAAAATTACAATCGTCCCTGAGTTTCTGCAGGGGATTAGTTCCAGAACACACCCCTATTTTTTCTCATGCGCCTTGATTATCACAATCAGATCTCATCTATAACAATCTATAATCAGTTATCTCATAGACTGCATCTATCACATGAGATTTACATACTGTGTGACCCCATTTAATCAATGTCTGTCTCCTCCCTCTAAGGGCTAGATAAACTTTTTCTGTAAAGGACCATATAGTAAATATTTCAGGCTTTGTGAGCCATACATTCTCTATGGCAACTACTGGACTCTGACATTATAGTACAAAAGCAATCATAGATAATACATAAAAGAATGAGTATAACTGTTTCCCAATAAAACTTTATTTACAAAAACAAGCAAAGGCAGGAATTGGCCAGTGGGTCATAATTTGCCAACCTCTGCTCTAGACTGACTATAGCTCAATGTAAACAGAGAGCATGTCTATTTTGTTACACTGTATTCTTAGTACCTAGCACAGAGTAAGCACTCAAAGAAATATTTTTTGAAGACAGTCATAAATTGATTGTAGCAAATTCCTAGAACATTACAACAAAGACTCTAAGACAATTCCCCTACCTTCCTTCCTGTCCCTTCCCAGTTAACCCTGAACACCAAAATCAGAGCCATTGTTTTGATCAGATTGGTTGCCTGCTATAGAACCAAAGCTAATTTTCTATTGCATCATGCATAAAATTTAACTATTTTAATCACTTAGGAGAGCATTTGCTGTCATAAAAAAAGATTAGATACTGAAGTCAAAGACATGGCTTAGAATCTCAGTTTTTATCATTTACAAGTTTTATGACCTTTGGGGTAAACTATACATGAGATATTTGATTCCTGTAATGGGAAGTCCAGAGACACAGTAAGTTTAAGAGCATTTAATGAAGAACATTAAAGGTTCTATGTCTTTAAGTCTCCTTTCTCTGCCTTCTACATATATAACGATATATACATATATCAGAGAAAGAGATAGATATACAAACAGAGAAAGAGATAGAAAGAGAGAAAGAAGCAAGCTTGGAGCATGGTAGATATTGTATAAATATTTATAAATATTGTTTTTCTTTTTCACACCTCCCTTATCCCAAGGTGCTTCAGTTGATTTCTACCCATTGTCTCCTGTCATTACCTAATAAGCCTGACTTGTGTTTGTTTTTTTTTTAACTAGACTCTGATTCACACTCTGGATATGGAAATCCTGAATTGTAATAAGTGTGTGGAAACTTTAAAACCAGCTAAAACAGCACTCTGCCTTCAAATCCATGACCTTTGTCATTTAACATCATCATTATTCCCAATATTATCTTCACTACTGTCATCAGCATAAATCAGCCATAAATCACCCATTAAGCAGTTTCTTTTGCTTGATTAAGAGCCTGACTACAGCTACCTGTTCAACCCGGTGGTACCGGAGGGGTGGGAGAAGCTGGGCCAGCTACTTTCATAGCTCTTGCCAGAAAGAGGATATATCCTCAGGAACATAGTGTACACACAGGGGAAGGGAGAACACAAAGGAAAAATGCTACATATTCATGGATTGAGTATAGTAAAAATTCTGACATCATAGAATGCTTACAAACTCTTGGCTTACCTTCCAGTAAATCTTGAATATTTTATCTGTGGAAGAAAAAAAAATTCTACTGTGGGCAGTTGTAAAGGAAGACATTTAGATGGCGTATCTGGGGCCACCACTCACTACTTGGAGCTTCCCAGTGGGCTCCATTCTGGGCATTGGCCCGTCTTCTAGTGAACCAGCCAAGCCCAGCCTCTCCATATCTCATAAATCGGTGGCCTGGTGCCTCAGTTCCTCTGGTTGGGGAGGAGGAGGAGTGTGTGCAGGAAGGGACTGTCAGTGCCAAGAAGAGCAGGCAGTGGCCGCCTTGTTGGAGCCAGGCTGACTGAAGCTGCTTCAGTTCAGGGTGAATTTTTGCTAAAATTGTCCCCTTTGAAATTATATATTCCAGTTTAATGTTTCAAACCCCTGATTGATTGCTCAAGTTAGAGCTGTGATAACAGTGGTTGGTGTTCCTCAAGAGGCTGAAAATGCCAGCTCTTGGGAAAATGACAGTTCTTTGAGAAATAATCAGGTTCGCGGCACATCTCTCTTCAATAGGAAGATTATCACTGAGTTCGCAAAATTACCTATGATGGCCTTTTCCCCCAGCGCGGACGGTCCTCTACTGCTATCTAGGGATGCTGTGAAGAGAGGAGGCATTTCACTCTAACTTCCTGTTGGTGTCCGTTAGCCCTTCACTACCTCTCTCATCACAAAGGATATTTTGCTTGAAAATAAATTCCTTCCATATTTTGAACATTTCTTTTCAGGAAAGCAGAGGATTGGGTTACATGACCACACGATGTCCCTTTGTATCCTTGGAATTCTGCGATTCTAGGATTCCTGAACTGGAAATATGTCAAAAATAAATAATCTGATGCCATTTCTGCCACTTAGGAAATTAATCAACATCGATGGTAAGAACTCCAGAGAAGGAAGACGAAGTGATAATGAACACGCTGCTGCTAAGATGATGGTGAAGAATTCTGCTTGCCGGTGTGGGAAGGTTTAAGGTGTCACAATCATTTAAATTCAATTTCCAAAGCACTTGCTGAACTTTGCTTCCTCTTATTGTAAGTTGGAAATTAAAAATTAAAAATTCACAAGGGTAGAAGTCATGGCATAAGATAAGAGTACTAGTTTTGAATAGTTGTAAAATAGGGATTAGATTCAGGACCTCCAGGACTGAGATAAGGATAATGTATTTGAAATCTATTAAAGATCCACATCTTTTTGGCCCCTAAGAAAAAGCCATAGAAGTGATTATTTCTTGTAAGTTTCTAAGCTTTTAGGCTCCTGCCAACTATTTTCTTTAGGATAAAGTGAGCATTCACTCCCTCCCAACAAAAAAGGCTACATCCATGTAACTGAGTTCACAATTACACATGGGACCATATGGGCATACTGACAATTGGTATGATGTACAGCTCTTTGTTTCAAATGTTAAAAGCAAGATGATTCTAGCACATAATAAGCGAGCATGAGGATAGACTTATCTAGCCAAATGGTGGAAATAAATTTAATAATAAAAACCCACCAGAAGAAACAACTGCGCATCTGAATCTGAAGGAAACTTTTCCTGCCATCTGCTGTTGTTAGCATTTTACATCGCCATATTTGCCTGCTCCCTTCCAGACCCCAGCGCTGCTAAGCTCTTTGTACTGAGCAAGCTACTAGGCAGAACAGAGCAGTTGGAGGGATGGTAGTGAATACAAAAGGCACTTCACCATCTTCACACTCAGTGTGCCATCTTTACCAGCAGGGCAGACATCAGTGGTACAGAAATCAAAGCTGGACTTCTCCAGAAAAGCTCTCATCATGGGAGTGAAGAACAAAAAGGGACCAAAGAAGTGTGGACTCGGGTGGGCTCAGAGATTTCAGGGGCCATCACATGGGGCCATTTGGCCACACTGGTATCCCACTGCCCTCCCCAGCCCACCCCCAGTACCATGCAACATGGAACCCATAGGTAATCAGATCTAAAGGCTGTAACAGACAGGGTCTGCCAAGAGGAAGAACACATGTACAGAGGCATCGTCAGCAAGTCCCCTTGAGCCATTTATAGATGCTCCAAAGCCTGGGACAATGTAGATGCTCATTAGAGAAGAAACATGATTCTCATAAATAAAGTACCAGGCATTCGTGGTGGTGGTGAAGGCGGTGATGTCTGATGTTTCTCTATCAAGAGAAGAGCTTAGAAAAAAAGGTACTTAAATGATTATGGGTCCAGGTGGCTCCCACACCACAAGCTTAGGGACAGGGAAAGTGGAATTAAAGGAGCTTTGAGTAGAGGACCGCAAACAAGTTCTATCTATCATTTCCCAGGGAACCAGTTTGTTTGGACTGCTTTCCCTAGTAAGGAGGAAGGGAAATCTTACCTTGGGTCAGGCTCAGTGCCTGCGGGGGCTGCAATGTGGCCAGATTCCCCAGAGGGAGAATAACCAGGCTGAGAAGGGTGGCTCACACGTTCCCAGGGAAGATGGGTTGGACCCCTGATTGAGCTGTCAGTTGATCAAGGAACCCAGGGGGTGAGTGGAGTTTAAGGCTGTCTGACAGAGAGGAGGGAGGGTCCAATGATACTTATTAGAACAAGCATTTGTACAGCACCTCCTTTGGTTCAGGCACATTCATATGTGCTTTATACCATTTAATGCCTCTCAATTATTCTCATGTTATTGATGAAGAAATCAAGGTTCAGAGAGTTTAGAGAACTTGCACAGAGTCATAAAACAAGATAAGAGAAGAGCCTACGCCTTAAATGCAAACAACCTCACTTCAATGCTTATGTATTTTTTAAAATTACACCACACAATTTTCCCTTTATATGCCAAACTTGGATTACACAGAGAAATGAATTCTACATGTGTGATGAGTCATTCATTACCAAAAAAAAAAATCTGAATATGTATTGCCTTTAATCATCTGGAATAAAAGATTTATTCAGATGAAACAAGAAGAAAGAAATACAAGACGTGATGTAAATCAACTGGCAACACGAAGTTCGGGCCACATGGGACAGGGGCAACCAGAAAGCTGACTCATCACATTGGAAGGACTGGAGAGGCTGCCAAGAGATGATGTTTTGAATCAGCTCTGAAAACCAATAGAATTTTGAATTAACTCAATCTTAGAGACAGCCTAGGTTGAAATAGACTAGAATTTTCTAAAAATCTACTTCAAATATAACTTTTGATAAATCAGAATATTTATGGAAGGCAGAGTGGGCAGTTTCTGAACAAAGAAAGTTTTCTCAGTTTATAATCACTAACTTCTTTATAGGATAAACAATAGCTAACTTTTTGGAGCGCTTATTGTCTGCCAGGCACTGTATTAACTCATTTAATCCTTAAAACAATGGGGGCCACAGGTGTTAGTATTACCACCCCCAGTTTTAAAGTGACGTAAACTTGGCCAAGACATAACAGGTAGGAAATGGAAGAGACGAGATTTAGACTCTGATGGCCCAGTGCTTGTGTGCTCTTTCCAGCCCAGGCCAGGCTGATGAGGGGGTAGGTCTGGGAGCTGGGGGAACCTGGCTTAGTTGTCACATGGACAGGGCCAAGGGAAAGCTAGAAAGATCACATGTGACAAAGGACTCGTTATTCACTGGGGTGCATAAACGATTATGTTGTAAAAGCAACGGGCATCGGGTTATCAGTTTCTGAATAAACCACCTGCGTGACTAGGAGACTGAAGGAGGAGGAAAATCTATTTATCTGTCTCTTTCCATCTGATAAACAACCCCATTTCCCGAGAAGGGGTTCTCCCATTTGAAAACATGTTTATTCCAACCCTCAGCAGTGTTTTGTTTTTTTTTCCTTAGGGTCTAGAGAATAGTGCTAAAGGGCATCAACCTTGTTTTAAGGGTCTCTCTCAAAACAAGGGTCTCTTGTTTGTGACTCTCCCTGACTTTAATCCCACAATTTAAAATTTGAGGGCCCGTATTTCAAAAGCTAGATTGACTGCCAAGAAACAAAAGGGAAGAGAAGGATTTACAAAGATGTATAAATGCCTACCCTATGTCCCCTGACAGCCCATCTTGGAGAATCGTGCATACCTCCAGTTCCCTGGGGAGAGCAGGGGATGCCTGTATAGACAATTCACACATGAGGTCCGATGATTCAGCAAGATTTGTCCCAAAATTGATGGCGAATGCTCAGCTGTCTTTGTAACCTAATCTCTTAGAGTGCCACGGCTCTGAAACCATTCCCTCCAAAAGTGTTGATGTGTTTCTCAGTGGAACGACATCAATCTAAGTTGTTTTGTCAACATTTTTCAGTGACTTTCTTTTGTTCATTTTTCATAGCTTTGTTTATCACTAGGGATTTCTCCATTTTCTTTCAGATATTCTGGCTTACAAAGAAATAATGGTGTCTCTGGCATTCCCAGCTCCACATTCATATGGTGCAGTCCTCAGTATGTTAACAGTAAGAGTTAATTTAGTCCTGAATATGTGCCAGGTGATTGTCTAAGCAATTCCATGTATTCACTCATTTAAATTTTTGTAACAACCTCATGAATTAGGCTTGTTTTACAGACAAAGAAATAGGGACACAGAATGTTCCAGCCACTTGCCCAGTACATACTTGCCAACAATATGTTTATATTTCAACCCTAAAGTCACCGTTGTAGCTTTAATGTATTCACACTACACTACTAACTCACACACTTGTATTAGAGCAAATATTAGAGCGAGAAAGTTTCCTAGAAGATCAAAAACATCATTCAGGCAGTAATAATAATGGCTACCATTTACCGAGCTAATGGCATTTTGCATACCTTATGGTCTTAACAGCCACCCTGCAAAGCTGTATAATTGACCTCATTTTTTTAAAAACTCTATGAGTCAGACAAGTCAGACAAGTTAAGCAGATCGTTCAAGATCATCAGCAAGTCCGTAGAGATTTGAACATCAATCTGCTCTCTTTTACCACGACTTGCAGACTTAATGCTAGTACACTGAGCACAACCAGCCTCGTATAGTCAAAAAAAAAAAAAAACAACACTCAAAGTGTCATCATTTTAGAACTTTTAATAGCCAAAGGAGGGAGCATTGGCCATAATTAGACTTGCTAGGCCTCAGGAAAAATTGGTTTCTAAAAGTTCAGGGGAAAAGTAGTTATGACTCCTGGTGACATTATAAAAGTTTAAATGGCTGAAAGAGGAAGGGAATCTCACAAAAAAGAAGTCTACCTGAACAATAACAAATGACATTGATCAAGAACAAGAAAAGGAAGCATCTTAAGGGGAGAAAAAAAAAAAAAAAAAAAACTTCTATAGAGACCTCTCTAATGAGATCTACAAAGAGCTCTCTAATGATCTCAGATTTTTAAAGAAATGCCTGAAATATGGAAGGAAGCACGTATAACCAAGCAATACAAACCAGCTATAATGATACCAGGAAAACAGAGCCCAAACTTCACTGAGGCTTAATAGGACAGTGGAAGGACACTAAAAGGGGGCTTTGCACTGGGTTCAGGGCAGGAAGAAGAATGAGGAATGGAATGGCCCACTGCTTGGGGGGAAATGGTGTCATGCTGAAAGCCAACAGAAAGAAACAGGACAATTCAAATTCTATATTGCTTTCTCTACCAAGGGAAGTATTCTTCAAACTGGGAAGGCTAGAAGAAACATGGTTTAGCAGGAAATTGAAACCTGAGCTAGGCAAGAAGACAATAAAAAAAAAAAATTCTAGCCCCTCTAACCAAGTTCAAGTCTGCAGACCCAGGTGAATGACATCCCAGTTCCCCAGAGGGACAATGTGGAATGTGAAGCAGCTGCAGGGAATACTGCAGGATTTGGAAGAACAGGAACATGCTCCACTTAAAAAAAAATATGGAATGGCTGTATTACAGAAAGTTGTAAAGTATCAACACCTTGAAAAATTTTAAAAGATTAAGTATCTTTTAATGATCAAAAGATTAAATATCTTTTAATGATCAAAAGATAAGTATTAAATTACTTGTGCCAACATGATTCTGATAAAATAAGCTTTCTCAGACTAACTTTGTTTCTGTATTGAGAAATTACCATGGGAAGTCAACACATTTTCCTGGGTTGAGATTTCAAGAAGTCATCATCAAACTATTTCTATGGACAATATGGATAAACATGGATTTAATGACAGTTGTGCAATGAAGAAGTTTTTTAACTAGATGAATGACTGGAGATAGAAGCTGGTCATAAACTTGATTCTGTCCACCTAGAAAGTATGTGCAGTGATGGGGGTGGTGCTCTTTTTGCTCTGGGGAGTGATGCCACATATTTGGCACATTTTTAATGACTCACATGACGATACAGAAACCAAACACATAATATTTTGATGCAGCCATTTTGAAGACATTCTGATAGCCCTGAAAAACAATTTAATTTTAAGAAACTTTGTAAAGTAGCAATTGACATAATTACACACAAACTTCATTTCTGATCTTCAGTCCATTGCTGAGCGAATTCTAGAAGTATAGGTCAAGTACAGGTCAAGCCCCAGGATGAGGCAAGGCTCTGAGATATTCATTGTTCATATTACTACAAAATGAAGAATGATGCATTTTAAGAAATATTTTGATATAAAATATACGTTATTTTGATGGACCCATTTTGATATGACCAAATAGCTACATGAAAATGACAACATAAAAGTCTTTTTCCAGATTTGATTTCCATACACTCATCTGCATCACACATTTTGGAAGTCCACTGCAATAAGGACAGATCTCTCTCTAGCATACCACCAGAAGTTGGTAGTAATTCATTATGTTTCTAATATTTGTGAGGATAGGAAAATGGAGGAATAGCTGGTGTACTGGCTTTAGAGTCAATATTTGATGGCTTCCACCAAGCCAGATGGTGTCTTCTCACCTACATTGAATACACATAAAGACTTGGTTGTAAGCAACAGAAATAGTTCCTGGCTAACCTAAGCAAGAAAGGACTTTATAGGAAGAATGCTGGGCACTACATGCAATAGCAGAAAAGGTAAACAACCAAGTCTTAAGAAAGCTCAGAATCAGAGTGGCTCCAGGATGTCAATAGAAAACCCAAAGAATGCATCTGCAGGGAAGTGCCATTAACAGCTTTGGGTCCACCAGCCATCAGTCCTTCAGTGTCTCTGCTCAGGTTTCAAAGCTTGTCTCATGTACCCTCCCCTGCCATAAGGGCTCCTGGAATCATGTGACTCACCAACAGTCACATGGAAGGAGGAAAGAGGGCAATGTCCCCAAGAAAAAAAGAAGGGCACTATTACCAGAAAAAAGGGACAGTATCCCAGGAAAGAAAGAAAATATATATATAAATATGTCCACTAGAGAACTAAACTTCAAACACTCATTTTCAAAAATACAGGTTTTGCCTCACCTGATTCATGTAAACAAAGGGTGTAGTTGACTGCAATAACAGAGAACAGCATTTGTGCCACATGTATTTGACTTTAATAACACTCTACCATCAAAGCAAGGGAGGGGCTGGCTACATCACTAAGCCTCATTCCCATCTCATGCAGAGTTTAGTTTTCAATTCTTGTTTTTACATTTTATGTAAGACACTGTGAAGGTATTTGTCTCAGGCTCCATACCCTCTCTTCTGTTCTCTGCTCTGTAATTTAGAAGACCTGGGACCCTGGAAACTCAATTTCTGCAAGTCTCTTGCCAATTGGCTTCCAGTTAGGATCTGCCAATGTTAAGAATGGCAGGAAATGCGGACGTGGGAGGAGGGGAGAAGCAACTCTGTTCTTCACTCTGCATTCTCTCCACATTCCTCCAGCAGCAGGTGGAGAGCTCACATCCATGGTCTTTTGCCAACTTCCACACCTGCACAGAGAACCTTCTTCCATGGAGCCAGCACCAGTCTCACTTGCTGAGCAGCAGCATGTGAGCAATGCTAACAGCAGCCTTGGTGGTCCCAGCGTCAGCCAGGAAGCACCCCTTTGAAGTTCCAGCACCAGCATCACAGCACCCCTTGGTAATGCTGGCCCTGTCCATGGTACTCTGTCAAGGTTCTCACTCTGCCCTGGGTGGCCCTTCCCTGGGATTCTAGGTCTGGGACACTTCTCAGTCACGCTCCAGCTGGTAGCTGCTTCCTGAAGTTACTAATCTCTGGGTCATCTAACATTTGCCTGTTTGCTCCCTCGGTCCTTCTATCACCTATATAAAAAGACCCTATATTAATTTCCCTCTACTGGAAATATTGAGTGTGTCTCCATCTTCCTTCCTGATGCAAACGTGGAAAGACCAGATTACGTCCAGAGTAGGATGGTGAAGGAGCTTGATACCATGTCATACTTGAAATGTGCCTCTTGTACAGAGGAAGACTTAGAGAATGTGATAACCAGGTTCAACTATCTGAAGAGCTTTCATCTTAAAAGGGGATTTTATTTATCCTGTGTAGTTCCAGAGGGCAGAACTAGGATTAGTGAGCAGAAGTTTCAAGGAAGAGGTTTCAACTCAAAATAAGGAACAGTCCTCTAAGCACTTGAACCACCCACAATAGAATATGCTGGGCTCCTTCCATGGACGGGTAGTCAAACAAATGATTGGGTTCCAGCCCTCAGAGACACTGAAGAAGGGCTCACCAGAGTAATAAACCAGGTCAAATCAACTCTCAGAGGTCCTATAGTCCCCCTGCAGAATCTATACTCTTTAATTAAAGATTTGGTCCTTTCCTATGGGAGCTGGAGCACAGAGCTAGGATGTTTAGTGACGTGCAGAAAACAATGACATTTATCCTGTAGGATCTATCTTGGTCCCAGAGTAATTCAAAACAATGACCCTTATCCTAAAACTGAAGAAATTCAACTTCCCACCATTTCACACTCAGCTGAAAGCTGACTTCCATTAATAGGAAGATTTTGCTCACTTGCTCCCCTTTCTGCCTCCACTGGGTCCATTCTGTGTGCCTGGGATTTATGCCCAGAGGCTCTTGGTGGGGTGTGGGGAGGACTGTGATGATTAGAGTCTATAATGAATGGGATCAGAGGATATCAGAGTTCTGAAGAGAATTGCCCATCCTCGTGACTCTTGTTTAATGGAGCCAAATCTCTGAATCCTTCTATCACAGGCTGAGTTTTCGCCTCTCAGCTCTGGATTCACAAGGATGGCCATACAGTTGTGAAGGAACCAGACAAGACTTCAAACCTTAACAAGATTATCTTCCTGCCATCTCGAAAATCCCACCACCCTTCCAATTATTGCTACAGCTGCAACAACTAGAGCACCTCTGTACAGCTCCCACCCTTCTGAAGTTCAGGGCATATATCATGAGTCTCAAAACAGCTGTTCTCCATCTCCTAGTTTTCCTTTCCTGGTACAAAACTGCCTTCAACCTCACTATGGCGGTTTAGAAGGGTAGGGGAGAAAGCCATTCTGTCTGGGCACAGTTCAACCAAAGATAGAAACAGAAAATCATAAATGGCTATTCTCAGAAAATGGTAACTTATGGAAAACTGAAAAAAAGATTCTCTTATACTTTCCATGTTAAGATGGAAACATTGGAACAGAAATCGACACGAGGATGTGTGAACATGTTAAAACATACATGGCTGGAAGCCTAAAATTCCAACAATAGCAAACAATAATTTTGAGTTAAACATCCTCTTTCCAAAGCCCTTACACACCCCTACCCCAAACCAACCCAAATTAAGGCTCTAAGGCCATGTTCTTCTAATGAAAAGATATTGGTTAGTTCTAGGACTGAAGGAGTAAGTCTGGTTAGAGGATGTGCTAAGAGGAAGGGAAAGGGCAGAAGTACAGACCATGCTGGTGCGCTGGGAGGTGAGTGTAGGGGCTGGTGCTCTCTCATGGGTGAACCCACCTATGAGCTCACCTCTGCTGCTACAAGTCAGGAAACTCCTTCTTCACCTTCCAGCTCCCGAGATTTAAATTACAATGTTCATGCAACTGCTGCTTCTTCTTCCCCTTCACTCTCTCACTACCCTCCCTGCCCCTTCATGTTCCTCAGCCTCTCTCCGCCCACTCCCTCCCTCCAGTCCAAGACAGCCACCTGGGGACCCCACTATCCAGTAATTAGCCAGGGCAGCTGCTAAGCCCAACAAACTCCAGAGATCCGCAGCTGGCAGAGCGGAGTCCTGCCTGGAGGAGGGAGAAGCCGGGGGAGGCCCACCAAGCCTTCTCAGGTGGCCAGATGACGCCTAATGAGGCCCCCTGCTCCCGAGGCCTCAGCAGATGGGCAAATGCCTGGAAGCCTTAGGGAGCCAGCAGGACTCGCTGGGATCTCCCAGTGTGCTGTTTCCTTTCCAGCTGCCTCTGGGGCTGTGGGGGAAGATGGTTAAAATAGTAATTGGTGCCTTGGGTCAAGGAGCCTTGCCTTTCCCTGCCAGGAGGGGAGAAGCTCTGCCTCCTAGGGGGCAGCCCCTGGCCCACCCTCCTCCCCCAGCCTGGGGTCTGAGTTGATGCTGTTGATTCAAAGTGGTTTGTTTGGGGTTTTTTTTTTTTTTTTTTCTTTTCTTTTCTTTTTGGATGCACACCAGAGGAGTCCACGCTGGGAACATTTTTCTAAATCTAAACAACATACACCATGAATTCACAAAAGGCAAATTTTAACTAGAAGGAAAACATGAAGAAAATACATAGGTTTCATTCTTTCTGTCTCTCCAGCCTGCAAAAGGGAGCTGCAAGCCGCAGCGTGGCAGAGGGAGGGTGAAGCAATTAATGATTTAATTTTGACAGACTGCTGCTTCTGGCAAGGGAGAAGTCAGGAACCCAAAAGTAAGGGGAGGGGGCATGCTGTGGAAGGCACAGGTTTTGTATTTCAGAGCGTGGCCGAAGCCTGCAAGAGAATCCTGTGGTTCTGCTAATCAACGCGGCCACTGCATGCTTTCTACCCCCAGTGTGGCCACATCCACGAGTAAAGAAGTTCCTAAGTGGCTAGGCAGGGAAGCAGAATCTTATGGCGCCCTCCTACCCCAAAGTTCTGTCATCATTAGGAGTTTACCTTTCAGTACCCAGCCGGGCATAAATGGAAATATTGGCAGTTACAAACATTGGGGGAGGGGGGGAATGCAAGAAACAGAGCTAAGGCAGGGCGTGGTGGCTCACGCCTGTAATCCTAGCACTCTGGGAGGCCAAGGTGGGAGGATCACTTGAGGTCAGGAGTTTGAGACCAGCCTGAGTAAGAGCGAGACCCCGTCTCTACTAAAAATATATATAGAAAAAAAAATTAGCCGGGCATGGTGGCACATGCCTGTAGTCCCAGCTACTCGGGAGGCTGAGGCAGAAGGATTGCTTGAACTCAGGAGTTTGAGGTTGCTGTGAGCTAGGCTGACGCCACAGCACTCTAGCCCGGGCAACAGAGTGAGACTCTGTCTCAAAAAAAAAAAAAAAAAAAAAAGAAGCAGAGCTAAGATCGTATCACAGAACCTCTTTGCTGTTGCCTTTTCCTGACTTTCCTAACTCTCCTCTTGTGGGACAGACTCTCCTCTTGCTTTTTGATGAAGACAATGACATCTGCTGTGTTTAAGCTTTCAACTCCAAGAGCTTTATTATAGAAAAATAAAGGTCAGGGAAACACGAGAAATCTGCGTGCTATCGCAGCCCTCACACCTCCATTTGCGATACCCTCCAAGCGTCCATATGGATTCGGAGAAGCAGCCCGTGTGTGTCATCTGGTGGTTTCCTTTTTTAAGCTGTTGCAAAGTGAACTCACATCCGAACTGGTCTTACCTTATAATCACCCTCCAGCCCAGTAATGATTGTTTTCTGTTATATGCAGAAAAACTTTCAGAAGGAAATGTAATAAGGCTGAGAAAATATGCATTCAAATCATTTGTTATAATATTCCTTATTTACCCTTGTTATTAATGTCTCTTACTTGCGGGACCAATTTGGGGATTGATTGCATTTTTGGCCAGCATAGGACCAAGCTGACAGCAGAATGTCTTTGAGCAATCTCGGCTCTCTGTAGTTTCTGGAGTATAACATATTTTCTGCAGGCTTTGGCTGATACAGTGGACATTAATTGTTAATTCTCCTCCAACAGCCATCTGCTAAAGCATGGAGTGCCCGGAAATCTGGGGAAACAGCGCCACCTAGCAGCCTTTGCTCTAAGTGCTTCCAAGCTGAGTTCATTGTTGACTGGGCCAGGTGGGGAAAAAAACAGTTCTTTAGGGGTGACTAGGTTGGAGAGATGCTCCCCACAAATCCACCTCTGATACCAGTGAGCACAATCAGTTTGCAACAGCTTGGGCTCTGTTTTGGTCAGGAAAGCAGCTCAGCTTTATACTCCGGATGGATGAGCAGAATTTCATAAAATTATATTAGCATAGTGTATTTCATCTGGAAGATACCTTGGAGCTATCCATTTAACAGATGAGGAAACTGATGCCCAGGGAGATAAGGGCACCTCTTCAAGGTAACACAGCTACTTTGTGGTTAAATCAGGCTCAAAAACCAAAACCAATCCTCCTGTTCCCAGAATGGGAGCAAACATGTATCAAAGCCTAGCTAGAACTGAAGGCAGGAACAAGACACAGAAGTGAGAACATCTACCAGTAAATTGAAGGGATGGGCATAGTTCTGAATCTAGAAATCATATCAGGGGTGTGGCCAGGTAAGCACAGCGGCAGATTGAGGCCCATGTCTGGGACACAGGTACATTCCATGAACAAATCTTTGAGCAACCCCCCATAATGTGATTGAAATGGCTGGACCAAAAATTTGGACTTGTCTTAGTTTGTTCAGGCTGCTATAATAAAATGCCTAAAACTGGGTAATTGATAAACAATAGAAATGTATTGCTTACAGTTTTGGAGGTTGGCAAGTCTAAGATCAAGGTTCCAGCAGATTTGGTGTCTGGGGAGGGCTTGTTCTTCATAGCTGGTGTCTTTATGTGTCCTTACATGGCAGAGGGGGAAGGGGGCTTGCTCAAGCCTCTTTAAAAAGGCACTAATCCCATTTATGAGGGTGGAGTCCTCATGACCTAATCAATTCCAAAGGCCCCACCTCTTAATACCATCACTTTGGGTATTCGTTTCCAATACATAAACTTTGGAGGGACACCAACACTCAGACCATAGCAGGATTGTTCCTCAACCCAGCTTCTCTGTGGTCTGACCAGTCAAATTTCTCCCGCAAAGGACAAATATTGCAGGTTTTAATTTTGAAAACAGGTTTTCAGCTTTTTCTCCTTCAAGGGCCCTATAGAACTTTGACTTCAAATGTGGCAGACTCTCTCTCTCTGTGAAAGACTATTTTATAGACTCCTCCTGTCAAAGCTGGAAGAGACTTCAGGGATGACCTTGGCCAGTAGGGCTTGTCCCTGAATGCATATTTGAATCCCCAGGGGAGACATGAAAAACATCAGTGCTTGGTCCCCACCCAAAACCAATTAAACCGAACTCTTTAGTGTAGGGCTGAGGTGTTAGTATTTATTTAAGATCCCTGAGTCATTCCAATATGCAGCCAACGTCAAGAATCACTCACCTACCATCTCAGAGATGAGAAAACCAAGGGCCAGCAACACACATGGAGGTGATGGCAGAACTGGAGCCAGTTTCCACTCCCTTGCCCTTGGCTGCCAGCTCTAGTCTACGACATCCTCAGTGACACAGCATGCTGGTCCCAAGTGGCTCTGCCTCTTCACTCCCAGCCCTCCACAAGGAGCCACCTGTGGGTGGCTGTCTGTGTATGGGAAGTGCCTTGAACACTGGGCACTCAGCGTTTAGGAACCTGAGAGAAGACAGACTAAGGGATTCTAACCAGTGTGGGAACTCTGTCCACATGGATGATATTTCTTTTCCAACCATGACTTCTAGAACTGGAGAAATAACCACACGGTGGATTGGGGCCCCCTCCAGGCTCACTGTGAGGTGGACCAGAGTCAAACTCCATTGATCACCTAATTTTCGGACAACAGTGAGGGACACTTTGGGTCTCCAGTGTTCAGTTTTCCCTTCCCCCACGCACAGTCACCCTAATAAACAGCCACAGGTCCCGTAGGGAAGGTTAGGAGGAAGACTGACAGTGTGCATTTTGGGCTGTGCCGCAGTATTTTCTGCCCTCCATTCTAGAGGCAATGGGTCTGCGAACTGGCTCAGGTATGGGAACTGGGTGAGGGACTGTGACCCTCTACAGTGGTAATTCCATTCACTGTATCTAGAGCTTTTCCATCTATGCGAAACAGCTAAGAGTTTCCTGGGCTGCCCATCTATTTCTGCTCAAGGAATATCGTGATCAACTGCCAATGCAGGGATCTCCATGGGTTGTCCTATGCTGCTGACTACTTCAGCTCTGATAACCTTTACAGCAACCACATCCATCTTCCCTTTGGAAATTAAATAGCACTCTTGGTCCCTGCCAGCCTGTCCTATCAGCACCACTGATGTCAGTGAGCCCCATCCAATGGCAGCTGTCCCCACTGCCACTCCTGCCACTGTGGAGCTCTTCCAGGATGGTGGGCTCCTCTCACAAGTGTCTTGCCCAGGCTTGGGGCAGGGAGTGGCCTCTGGACCCTCTGTGGGGTCTCCTGTGATAAATCTGCTCCAGCACTTCCGTCCCCCTAAGCCTTTGGGTATTTCCTCTGGCTCACGGAGGACATCCAAGCCAGGTTATCCTGCCCCATCCCACGTGTTAGAAAGGTCATGAATCAATGAATGAAATTGCTCTGTGCTTGGCTCTGTGATTTAGCCAATCACAGCTTCATAAACAATCCATGAAAGAGCCAGTGGTGGCCAGTCTATCTGCTTTTCATCTCTACCAAACTGGAACAATCTCACAGTGATTAATTCAATTACAATTCTGAAAAATTGCCCCAGCCTGGTAAGACATATAGACCCAGCAATTAACATTTCTACAGCATTTCTTTTTCAAATTCTTTAATTAAAAATACACATGGATGGTTACAACAAAAGGTTTTCACTCCACCTAAGCTTAATGTATGTTTCTTGTAAAAATAACTGAATCTTGTCCCACTAATAATGGGCTTCATCATTTTGCTTGGGAAAGGCTTCAAGTAAAAAGAAAATGATAATTGAAACTCCTTTCACATTAATTTGATAATGACTTTACAAAACAGCCTGCACTGAACTACACAGATGTGCCTTAAGGGAGAATTCCACAACCCCTGAAGATAAACAGCATGAGTTCACAAAAAGAGCAGGACACACTTGTCAGACCCCATCTTTGTGTTGTTCTTTTTGCCCAATGATAGCTTCAACCCGTGAATTGCTTAGTTCTTACAGGCTATTCGGCATTCAGACAGCTATCTTATATTATGGAAACTGATTACAAAGCAGATACATTCTTCAACTGGGGAACTCCTCAGATGAAATTTATTCTTTCATTTACCAAGTTTTGACTTAGAATTCCATAGACATGCTGAATATACCAAGTAAATTCTCGGACACTCTACAGGAGGCAGGAAGGGGAGGGGCATTTGATGTGCAAAAGGAGGGGTTCCAGTCACCCCTCAATGATAAGGTGTCCTGAGGACAAGACCTGCATGGAGGGAGGAGGAAGCCATGCAGAGTAAGGAGGGAGAGCATTCCAGGGCCAGCACCTGCAAAAGCCCTGAGGGAGGGATGAGCTTGACTCTCAGACTCTTTTCTGGCTTCTCTCCTTTCACCCCTTGTCTAGAATCCCGACCCTTCCTCCTAGCCCAGAAGCCAGTCTCCCCCTTCCCTGGAGGTCCAGGGACTTCTGAGCCCTTAGTCTGAATTAGACATCTCAGAGTAGCCCCACTCCCAAAACTTTTGTTGCCATGGGCTCTAAGACTAGTTCTCCCAGGTAAACAATTTTGTCCGCCCACAGGCAGGAAGCTGCGGATTCCTGGCCTTTCAACACAGGTTTTCCTCTGCTGACAAAATCCATCATCAAGTAGAGGTGTTGGCAAGACTTCACCTGTCTCCGCGCAAAGCCCCCTTCCCAGCCCGCCCCCACGCTCCCACCACGAAAGGTAAGGACGAGCTGAGTTCAGTGAAGGACAGGCTGGCGAGTGCTCATTCTGTCCCATTTCTCCCAGTCCTGACACACGTCACCGTCGATGAGTGAGCTGGACTCCCCATCTGCACCCTCACCATGCCAGGGAGGAGGGCCAGGCTAGGATTACAGATTAGGGACATGCAGTCCTGGCCAGCCCCTACCCTCCTGCAGAATCACCCCACCTGGAGGAAAAGCACCATGGGTAGGGGGAGAAAGAAGCCACAACAGCTTCTTTAGCCGCTAACAGTACGTACGCAGGCTGCAGGCTCTGCTGAAACGGGTCCAGGCTGGTGCATGTATTAATGTTAACTGTGGCTTTCTATTCGTCTCAGCCTCGTTTCCAGCACTTCCCAATTCCATGCTTATAAGCAAGACTGGCCATTTATTTGAACAGAAATAGCATACAGAGTGAATTTAAAGGATGCTAGAAAGGCGAAGTGGGCCAAAGTCTCACTGAGTTGTCCACTTTCTCTCCCCTGCAGGGTTTCTTTTCTTTATTATTGTGATGCTGCTGTGCGCGCTGTGCTAGGTACCTTTTATACATCATTTCGTTTAACTTTCATTACAATGACACGAGGTGGGTCTTAGTGTTCACGTGTTACGGATGAAACAAATGAGGGTTGGAAGGGGAAAAACCCCTTCCCAACTCTCCCAGAGCTGGAGCTGATGGAGGTGTGCATGGCTTTAGAGTCCAAGGAGGTTTCTCTTTTTGAACTCCATGCAAAGATGCCTGAAAGAGGAATAAATATACCCCAGATGCTGTGGATGAGTTAAATCTTCTAATCCACCCTCTCAGGATGAGAGCTCGGGCATCAGGAATCCACTGTGTTTCTGGTAGGAAGAAGGGAGCAGGGGCATGAAGGTGCCAAAACGAGGCAGACTCAGCAGGACATTGCTGACTTCACATATGTGTCTGCCCCAGGCTGCCTGAGCTGGCTTCCTGTGGTAGGGGAAGGTGAGCTGCCTGCATTAGTCAGCACCTGCTCACCGTCTGGCTTTCTGTCCTGCTTGGCAACAGGCTGGCCTGATGCATAAACAAAGCAGGAAGCCCCCCAAGCAGTGTGGAAGGAAAGGCACCAACAGGCATGCCCTTAAAGCTCTCCCCATCTCAGGGACTGAAATTTCCCCTCATTTCACAGATGCAAACACAGAGGCACAGAGTGGAAGAAACTTAACTAAACTTTCCAAAACGCACCAGTCAAGGCAGAGTCAGGACTGGAAAGAATGGAGCAACCCACCCACAGCTCATGCATCCATCCATCCATCCATCCATTCATTCATTCAGATGCATCAGCACAGCGAACTCCTTGCACTCATGGAGCTGATGTTCCGGTGGGGAAGACAGACTATAAATGAATAGACAGCACAGTGTAAGGAGACAGAGGAGAATACAAAGGAGTCAAGAGCAGACTTCCCTACGGTGACTTTGAGCAGAGACCTGAATGCAGGGAGGCAGCAAGGACAAAGTCACTAAGAAGGGAACATACTTGGTGTATGCAACAAACAGCAAGGAGGCCAGAATGCCTAGATTGGATTGAATGAGGAACAGCAGAGCAGGAAATTATATTGAGAATTGGTGCTGCATCATAAAGAAGCAGCACTATTTTTTTTTTAAATGGAAGAGCTCAAAAGAAAAGAACACCATGATCTCCTTTATGGGTTTTTTTTTATTTTATTTTATTTTTAAATCATTCTGGCTACCATATGGGGAAGAACCATGGAGAAGGAAAAGTATGGAAGATGATGGTGGCTCGAACTAGGGGGGAGCAATGAGGAACCTAACAAGGGGTTGGAGCTAGGTAGTGCCTTAAGGGGACACCCACAATAATTTGCTGATGGATCACAAATAGGATGTGTGAGAAGGATATGGTTCAAGAACGATGGGAGGTTTTCAGCCTGAGCAGTCTGTTGAATTGTAGTGGTGCCGTTTACCAAAGTGGAGCCCATGACATAGATGTCAGAGTCTGTGTTCTGTCTGGCTCTCGAATCTGTAGCCTGCAGAACAGTGGACGGCACACAGGAGGGGGTTAGTAAGCATAAATGATCAGATGAATACAGTGATTAGTACATGCATCTATACACAAATGTTCAAGCACCCTGCTTCCCTTTGGCTTTTGCAGTGGTTTCCAATTATTTTAGCTTCTTTTAAAAATGAAGTCATAATTGGAATACCAGCATGTAAAATCAAAAAAATTGTAAAATTTTACTAACTAAAATTTATATTTTGAATTCAATTATGGCATTTTCCGGCTGTAAGTCAGTCAGTGGGGCCAAATGCTTCTAATGAACCCAGACATGTGCAATCAGACGTTATGGACGATAGTTGCAGTTTTTTGCAAGCTCTAACTTCCAATTTGTTTCTGTTTTGTTTGACTTCACAAAGAAGTGGTTACAAATGGCGAAAGTTTTAAATGCACTGTGAGCCAGTTAGCAATGCCTTTGGCTCCATGTCAGAGTTCAATGTCAGCAGCTTAACCCTAAAGATACTTGTTGATTCACAAAAGCCAGGTGAATACAGACAGTGCACCTAGTTAGAAATAGCACTTAGAAGGCTTGAACCAGTGCCCCAGGAAGGACAACGTGGAACTAGTTCAATGGCTCCCAGTGCCATGAAGAAGCAGGGTTTCCACCTTCCATCCGGCCCTCGGCAGGTCGTTCTTCCACCCCTGGGTTCTGCTTCACAGCCACCTCCATCACGACACCTTAAAAAGCAGAAGCAAAGAGGCATCCAGGCAGAAGGGGACCTTCTCTTTGTGGACAAGCCTCTCTTTTTTTTATCAGGGAAACATCTTTTCCAAAAGCCTCCAACAGCATTTAATTGGCCATATCTGGGCCACATGCCCACTCCCAGACCTTCACTAAGCTACAAGTCTCTCTGCATAATAGCTGAACGAGACCAGGGAACAATTTCAAGCAACTTTTCAATAACCGATCCAGAAGCTTGAAAGGCAAGTGGCAGAAACATTTTGTATGAAGTGGAATAAATGCTCGTACATACATAAAACTGGGCCATCTCCCGCTGTTCTCTGTGGCAGAAGGCAATTTTGATCTTTCTTCTGAAGACTTCAGAAAGTGGAAATAAATTGAGTGACACAAAGAAAAACATACTAAAGGTTATGTTTTCCCATTTATCTCCACAGAATCCCATTCACTGTGGCCACTGTCCCCCAGAACCTCTCTTCTCTTTCCCAGAAGCCCTCTTTAAGAACATCACCCTCTCCTGACTCTTCCTTTCCATCACCCCTCCCCATCATCACTGGTCCTGATTTCTCCATTTGCTCTCCCATGCCCCATTATCCTGATACGTGCAAGGAAGGTGGAGAAGAAAACAGGCCATAGGACCCATGCTTTGATATTTTTAACTCTGTCCCATGATAATAATGAACAACTGCTTCTACTCCCTCTTACAGATATCAGTCAGACCAGAAGTGCCCACATTTACAATAAGTAAAAAAATTACTTGCCATTAAACATTATCAATATATGGCACGTTAGGAGTTAACGCATTATTCCACTGGGGACTACAGCAACATGACATGAACAGGCTGTGTGCACGATCCCAGAGCCCTGCCTGGCTTCTATTTCCGTATGACCCAAATATACTTTAGGGCTGAATTCTTTGATACAATTTCCTGTGCTTAGTTAGATGCAGGCCTAAATTTTTTGTAAAGCTGATAGTATATTTTTTCCAAGTTAAAAATATAGTCTCAAGGATAATAGCAAAAGCTTTACCCTAAGGGCTACACGTCCTCACTCTCTTTCTCTCTCTCTTTCACACACACACACACACACACACACACGTGAACCTGACAACACAAAGAAAGATAGTAGTCTCTTGTGTTTACTTTAAAATGGAAAATATTCAGTGTGGTGTTTTTTTCCCTTATATCTATAGTTTTTGATGAGTTAAAGATACAAGATTTTTTTTTTAAATTCTTGATTCACCCTATGGTAGGGTAATCATGAGTTGCAAACAACTAGCTTTTCACACTATTCTTCCAGGACCCCTTTCAATATGTAAATATATTAACCAAGGAGAGTATCATGTTAGCATCAGCAAGAAAGACAAGTTCCCCAAATATACTCCCAACCCTGCCTGTGCACAGTGGTGAAAAGAAACCCAGACAATTCCATCTGTGAGCTCCACCCACCTGTCCCCTCTATAACTGCCATGTTTACTCCCTTCCCATTGGAAGAAATAAAAATGTAGAAATTCAACAAAAAAGGATCCTGTGCCTGAGTGTGAAAAAGATCAAGACTCAGATGAGCCGGAGTCCCCATTCCCCACCACGCACGGGCTACTTGGAAAAGGTTGTATACCTCAAACGCAAGGACTGAGTCTCTCTTCCTCCTCCACTTTGGACAGGATAACCTTGTGACAATAATAATAATGCCAATAAGGCAGCAGCGGCGGAACTACAGAAGAGACTCATTTTCAGTTCAATTTTCAGCATCAAAAGTTCAAATAATGGAGCATCACCTCTGATGAAATTGCAAACTGCAAGACTACCTGTGATTTCAAACCAACCGGAATTGAAATTCTCTGCCTTAGAAACTCTTCAGACATTCTTTATGCACTTTTGGCTTGAAATAATGACTTCCTTTTAAAAATAAGGCAGCTATAGATTTTGAGGTTGACTTGCTTTTAATGTCTGTGGGTTTTCTCAATCCAACGCAGGAAAACTACCCTGGCCTTAGTGCACCAAAGGAGGTAACTAACCCCATGACCACTGCCCCACCCCTATTCTTTGATAAGGACAACTGATAGGAAAAGGTCTTTGCAACAGCAGTTTCAAGCCCCAACTTGCCTGCAGCCCTTAAGTCCCTCCTATACAGAAACTGGAGCTACTTCTGTCTGCCTTGCTCTCAGCTTCCTCAGCTGAGCCACTGGAACTCCCTTACAGGCTCAGGCCTTACTCAACTCTCTAAGCCCAGTGGTTCTTCAGGCAGGGGAAATGTAGGATTATGGACTTTCTGTATCTGCAGTTGGTTTTGTTTCTCTTGATCTTCATATTCTACTCAATTCATATACAATTACCTGGGTGATAAATGATAAGTAGCTGTATCCCAAGATATAGCAATAAAAACTTCATGCAATTTTTTTCATATTTTATAGTTAAGTGGTTCTCCCACCTTAGAAACATATATCCTAATGACTAGAGTTTATCAATAAATTATGCCTTTGCTCATACTTTCATTCTTAATCTACTACCTTGTTTGTTTAATATTCTCAGTATGAGTTCTATGAGCTCATCAAAGAGCTGCTAAAATGCAATAAGGTTTTATCAGACAGCATGCTTTGAGAAGCAAATAAGAGAAAACCCAGTTCAAATGGTTTGAACAATGAACAAAATGTATGTATCCCAGCAATGCCATAAGCTATTTATTTAATAAATAGTATTAAAATTTTTATTGAGTAGCATGGATACTTCTGTATTTTAAGGCATATTACCCTCAAAAATTTATGAAATACGAGTGATTATTTCTCAAACATAAAATCAAGTTATCATTTAAGATGCTAGATGTAGTTTATCGCCAGTGTAAAGAGATTTATAAATGCATTAGTATTAACTAAAGATAGATAGATAAACAAATATCCACTACATGATTTCAAGACTTACTCTAAAGCTATAGTAATTAAGGTAGTGTGTTATTGGCATAAGAGTAAGTAAGGAGATCAGTAGAACAGAATTGAAAGTTCAGACATAGACCTCTATACATACAGCTAGTTGATTTTCAACAGAAGATACAAAGTAGTCAATGGGGAAAGAAAAGGTTTTCTTCAACAAATGGGGCTGGAACAACTGGCCAACCATGGGTGGGCAGTGAACTTTGATTCCTATCTCACACTATACGCAAAAATTAATTTGATGGATTATAGACATAAACATAGAAGAAAAAAACAAAAAAGCTATCTTTATTGTTAAAACATAGGACACTATCTTTATGGCCTGAGGATAAGCAAAGATTTCTTAGCCAGGTCACATATTTCAAGAAAGACTTATACAAGAATATAGGGCAGTTTTCTTCATGATAATCCCAAACTGGAAACAACCCAGATATCCAATAATAGGTAAATAAATTGTGATATATTCATAAAAAAAAATATTAAGTACTGGTGCATTCAACATTTGGATGAATATCAAAAACATTACGCTAAGTGAAAGACAGATATAAGGAGATATATCATATATACTGCATTATTCTGTTTATAAGATATTCAAGGACAAGCACTACTAACTCAGTTGGCTATAATTAAGAACAACTGGTTTCCTCTAGGTGGGTTAGGTGTGTTACGGACTGGAAAGAAGCCCAAGGAAATTTGAGGCAACAATGGAAATGTTCTGTATCTTGATTGGGGTTTTAATTACATGGATGTATACACATATCAAAACTCATTGAATTGTACATTTAAGATCTGTGCATTTTTGGGGGAAATTATACATCAATGAAAATACTGTATAAATGCATAAATACATGAGTACTGAATTATAAGTTACATTTTTCTTTTGTCAACATTTTAGGATTTCTGAAATCACAATGTGTCTTTTAATTTGATCTATAGAAACTAGCCATCTGGCATGGAATAGTTTTTTTTTTTTAACACAAATGGTATTTATTTAGGAAATTTTTTACTGACATATAACATAGTTGGAGACCTTAAGTGTACAGCTTGATGATTTTTTACAAAATAAATTCTCCTATGTAACCACCTTTTAGATCAAGATATAAAACATCACCAGCACCCCAAAGCCTCCCTCTGACCCCCTCATTGCTATATAGTATTCTATTATATGAATGTGCCACAACTGACCATTCATTCTATTACTAATGAGCACTAAATTGTTGACAATCTGTTTATTATAAATAAAGCCTCCAAGAGCACTCTTGTACATTTTTTGGTGTACATATGTATTTATTTATGGGTCATAAGGTAGGCATATGTTCAACTTTCCTAAGTACTACCTCACAGTTTTCCAACATGGTTGTGCCAATTTATGTTCCCATCAGCAGTGTATAAGAATTCCAGTTGTTTCACATCTTTGCCAAAACTTGGTATTGTAAGATTTGCTTTGGGTGTTTCTTTGGGGTTTTTTGTTTGTTTTTTTGTGTGTGTGTGTTTAGAAGGGGGTGTTTATGATTTGGTGGGTGTGTGGTGGTATCCCAATAATTTAAACATGCAGTTACATTTTAACTTAAATTTGGATCACCAATTGTTGCTTTAAATGTCTTCAAAAGATTATATGATAAGGTAATTTTATATGGCAGACTGCAAAGAAACAGAGTAGCAGGAAATGTGGAGATGTCATAGTTCAATATTTTCTTATAAATCAACAAACCAACAACCAAATGCTGTAAATGATCTACCAAAGAGTTGAGAAAGCTGCATTTGCTACTGAAACATAAAAGTTGGGGGAAAGATATTAAGGAAAAGGTTCTTGTCACCACTCCAGGTAACACAACTAAAAGCAGTAGAATTTTCCAATTCTTCATGGTAACGCCATGAAAGAGATATTATCTCTATTTTATAAATGAGGAAACTTAGTCCTGTAATTAGCAAAAGAAGAATTCAAAACCAGGTATGCCCAATGCTAATACCTGTGCTCTTTCCATGTAAGTCAAGCAGAATATAAAAGACAAAAAAAAAACCATTTAATCATCATAGTTTGTAATTTTTAAATCCATTATCTCACAGAACCATAAGCTCCCCCACCTGTTTATCATAAATAAAGCTGCCAAGTTTTATTTATAAAAAAACATTTATAAAAACACATATTTACAACATTCTGGGTAATCCAAGCCAGGCAGCAATACAGCCCCACTTCACCATGAAAAAGCTGAGAAGTTGACCTATTCTCATGATAACACAGCCAGGGCCAAGGATGGGAGCCCCCTGCTCCCAGCACAGTCATCATGCTTCACTGTCGTAGCAGGAATTAGCCAAACATACCCATCTTCCATCCCCTGCGTCTCACCTCAAGTCTGAGCTGCAGACAGTGTGGGGGTGGGATGCAAGGAGGTCTTGGTCCCCTCTCTACCTCGTTACTCCATGCTACACTCCCTCTTCTCAATCAACTAGGATAAGACGATCTGGAAAAGAACATTCTCTCTTAGGATTTGGTGTTTTAATTGGTTACACTTACCCTGATTTTATGAATTTATAAAAGGGCATTGCTTAACCACTCCACCGCCTCACACACACAAAAAGAGTAACAAGGGATATCAAATTCTACTTAATTAGAAAGGGAAAAAATATGTTAGGGGCGATGAATTCTAGAGGCTACATAAACTAGGCTGTCGGTACGGTCTGAAGATTAAAATGTCCAGCAACCCAGTAGAACTACCTTATGCTGCAAGAGCATCTCCATTTACAGCTGAGATTTTCTTTGAACCACATCACTCATGATAAGGATAAAGACTTCCTAGTCCATTGACTAACGAAGATAAGTATTTAAGTGGCCTAATTATGCCTGAAGTGGCAAATCACCCTTACAAGAAAGCTAATGCTTTTTGCCAACATAGAAACGATCCAATGGTTCCTTTGTCTTATAATGATTGGGTTAACAAGGCAGGAAACACCTTTAAAATCAAGTTTTTGTACATCTTGATTCATTGTAGCTGTCTAGAGTAGAAACTGTTTTTCCAACCAGAAGACAGAAAGACTTAGCAACCTGGACAACTGGCAAAAAGAATATATTCCAGACACATGATAAAAAATTAATTTCCAAAGGTTTTTCAATCAAGGATGGTAATCTCTGAAAAATAAACAAGTCTCCAGGCTGCAAGCAAACACTGGGAAAATGTAATAAGGAGGTTCTAGGACAGTCTGAGTAGCATTAAACACTGGTCCTGGCTGATGAGAAAGTCCTCCTTGCCCAGCAGGGAGCCTAAGAGCAGAGGCCACGTGATGGTGGAGACACACCATCCCTAAGGCTGGATGTGCTGAATCAACCCACTGGTGTTCATTAGGGTCTCAGTCTTTATAGGGGTGGGGGGCGGTAAACAGAGACATTTAAGAAAATACTTTTAACAGTTAAAATTACTAAAAGGCTAACAAAGTATTGCAGAACTTAGAGGAAAAAAAATTGTAAAATCAATAACTCTCCTTCAATGTCTCCAACTTCCTTTCTCTTTAAAATAAACCCTGAGAGGAATTGTTTTCTAAAGTGAAGAATTCTCCTGTGTTATATGAATAGCCCTCCTTTCCTCCTTCTGTTTTATATGTTTGGATTTTCATGCATTGACTTTTTCATAAGGCTGTACTTAAGAAAACGAGGAATAAAACATCATTATATGAAAGCTGGAGAGTCAATAAAAGTCAAAGAAACTGCACCAAATTACTCAGAAGCACTCTGGTAATTCTCTTTTCAATTGGTCATAGACAATGAACTCCCCATTGAGTACAGTAGAAGGTCCCTGCTGGAAAACAGTGAAATATAAAGTGGCTTCCCAGAGGATGTGGATCTTCACTGGGGCCTTGAAGAATGTTAGGATTTGATAGACATTTCAACCTTTCTCCTAAAATGATTAGCGCACTATCTTTTACCATTGGATTCATAAAGCTGAAAGAACCTTGGTGAACACTAGTTTCTGCCACAAGATGCTCTTGCTAAAAAAATCGTTTTCCAATAAATTTTGGAAAAGGTTCATTTTAACTCCTTTATTAGAGTCAAAAGCACATCTGTACAGGAGAGGCCACAAGAAGTTCTGTCGAAAAGAAAACTGTTTACATCGTTTTTTGCTCCATTTCCAAAACATTTAACCATGGAACTCTTTTTCTTTATTATCACACCTCACAACTCTTCAAGTGTGACACTCTTTGGAAAATGTTGATCTAGTTAAGAAAATGTTGAAATAGCCCAATGTCCTCATTTACTTGGTGGAAAGCAAAAAAGTGGGGCCCAGGCATGAGAAGGGAGTTTTTCAAGTTAATCCATCAACTAGACCAATAATGGGATCTGACAAACAGCCAAGATCTCTCTCCACTACGTGATTCTGAGGGCCACACTCAAAGGCAGCCTACTTGGATTTCTGGTGTTGGTAAATGGTAACATGGAAGAGTATGTGATACTGTATTCCCCTGTGGGAAGGGTACGTGGCACAAAGCAAATCTGCTGATCAATTGTTTAGCCAAGTGCCTCTCCTCTGGAAGGAAATGCTCTGGTTCCATTCCAGTGTCTTCACAGGTTAACTCCGGGAACAGGAAAGAGCAGCAGGTATCTGGCTGTCCTGGTCCTCAGGGTCACAGGAGGTGAGTTTTAGGAACTGATAGCTAACATAAGAGCCCGTGCTGTATACAGCAGTTTGATCCCTGAACTGTCGGACTTGCTCGAAGGAAGCTCTAAGCAACTAATGACTACGTATTTCCACCTTTTTTCACACAGAAAAATGTCATATCTGATCAGGTACCAGTCAAGTCATGGGCCATGGGAAATCCAAAGACATACCCAAGCTAAGAGGTTTTATTCAACAAAAATTAAATTGAGAAATTAAATACAATTAAGAGTTTTCTTAAATGTTATATTCAACATAAAACTCCTAGAATAAAACCTAAGCATTTGGAGTTCCTTGGGTTATAATTGAGAGTATGTGGCAATTTTGGTTTCATAGACACTAAGTCAGTCCATGCCAGAAGACATGCATAGCTGACACTTTCAATCCCCAGCAACAAATCCACTGTGTCATCATCAGATACATCTGGTATTTAAGAGATGTGCACTGGAAGGGAAGAATTAAGGTGGGGAGAATTAGGGAAAGGCTGGCCATCTTTCCCCAGGGAAACCTCTGTGCATATAGACCCTTAAGATCCAAATTGCAATGACTGGAATCTTTTGAGCTTTAAAGCACCTTTCTCCCGCAACATAAAAAGTCTGCAAATATGTTCACTCTCTCAATTTTTGTATCTCATGTTATTGCCTCTTCAGCCTAGGGATAATTCTGAATAAAAATCTGAAATTCCATGTGTCTAATCAAACATCACTCACAGAGGACGCCACACCTGAGTTCATCATCCCTGCACCAACAACCTGTTTTATTTCTATTCTCAGTGGTGATTTTTTTTCTCCTTTTTTCAAATGATTCACATTAGATCATGACCACTAGTGACGTTTTAGGGCTGAAGGGTAAAGGAGAAAAACTGGAAGGAAATGAGGGCTGGCAGAGAAGTACTATTCTTGGGAAGATGTGAAAGAAAATAGAGATGGAAAACTTCACAGCTTTAAATGCCCAGAGAAACCGAGGGAGGGCTGATGAACATCCACTGTTGAGAAGCTTTTTTTCCCAACAAAGCAGAAATTCATTCCCTTTAACCCAATTCCAACAGGGGGACATCACTGAGGCTACTTTCAACAGATGGAAACACTCCGCCTGCCCCAAGGATATACTACAGCATAAACAGCTACTGTTTCTCATGTGTCTTGTTAATGTCTTCTGTACACTGAAGTCCTATGCAATTACACAGTGTATTTCCTTCTAAGAGCTAAGGGCCCTTTATAAAGAGCTTAATGCTTTCGAAAGTAATTTCCTCGCTCCCTCCATGAAGTTTGGATATTGAAGGAGCTGTCATGATACAAGCTAGCCTAATCTTGTTCTTCTGTCCTGAATCGGACATCTTTTGTGCCACACTCTTCTGGACCACCTTTTACTTGGGCTGTCACCGCAAAGACTGGCATCCTGTGGGTATTCCTTGCTGGACTTCACCTCAGCTGCACTGAAAACCTCTTGCTTTCTGCTGGGGGCTTCTCTGATAGGTGGTAAGGGACACACAAATGCATGAGTAACCCAAAAGTAGAAGGGAGTTAACTTTAACCACCTCATGATTTGACCAATGGGGCATATGAGCTGATTGATAAACTTTCCCTCTGGGGAGCAGACCAGTGGTTCTCAAATGTGAACATGCACAAGACTCATCTGAAGAGCTTGTTAAAACACAACATCATGCACCACCACCACCACCACCACCACCACCACCAGACGTTGAGATTCAGCAGTCAGGGTGAGGCCCATGAATTTGCATGTGTGTCACAATGGGATGTGCAATTCTGCCATGCATTGGGTGCAGCTCCTGGGGCTTCTGGCACAGCTAAACTATACCTGTCACTACAGAGATGACCAACTCTTAATGTGCGTTTTCAATGCCTTCCTCACTTCCATTTCACTCTCCCAGTCCTTCACTCCTGTTTCCTGGGATCACTTCCCAAGTAAACTACCTAAAATGCCCTTGTTTCAGGCTCTACTTTCAGGGGAAATCCAGCCTAAGGCCTGGACCTTTAACCTCCATTTGCCTTCAACATTCTTATTGGAATCATTTGATCTTGTTCCCTTGGACAACAGAGTTATGAATCCTGCCTTCCTACTGCAGCACTAAAATGTGATCAGAACCAGTAACTTGATTCAGCTGTTCAAGCCAGGAGGACTTTTCTGAGATCAGATATTTAATGGGAGTTTGTGATGGTGGTGGTGATGTTTTATGGATTTGAGTCAAGAACTTGGTTTTCTAACCTACCAGAGCCCCACAAATTTTCAAAAGGATCTCTCACTGCAATGGAGAGTAACACCCAGCTTTGGGGGCTATAATATTGACATGCTAAGTGCCTACCCAGAAGCCATTCCTCTCTTCTGGCTAGTAGCACCTGTGTTCATGCAATGTGCCCAGCCCTGGGGCATGAATCAGGATTGTCTAATTCAATCATAGCTATACTGTAGCAAACCGTCGTCAAATGCTCAATTTCCTGGCCTTCCTGTTGCTGGTATATGTGTGCAGTATACTTAATTCTGACCACTAAGAAATAAGAGAAAGTTTGAGAGGGCTTCTGAGAATAACTTTTATCTCCATTGAAAGAAGGAGTGATCATACAAGGACCTCTTCATACTGCCTCTCCAGTTTCTGTGGCTCATCCTGCCTTTGAGTGCAGGTGTAGTGCTGGAAGCAATCACAGCCATCTTGCAACATGATGTTACAAGTATAAGCATGAAAAGCCAAACTGCTAAGGATGGCCAATCTGCTTAGTAAGCCAAGGGCATGGATCTGGACTTTTTGATTTAACAGATAATTGATACTAGTATTGCTTAAATCAGCACTAGTCAAGTTCTGATATTTGCATCCAAAAGTATTCTTGGCTTATTATAGGTGACAAAGGATTTGTATCCAGAATATATGAAGATCTCTGACAAGTCAATAATAATGAGACGAGCAGCCCAACAAAAAGAGGCAAAAGATTTAAACAGCCACTTTCCAAAAAAAAAATAAATTTAAATGGTTAATAAGCCTATAAAAAGGTGCTCTTATTCATCACAGACATGTAAATTAAACCACAGTAAAATATCACTATGTACCAACCAGAATGGCTAAAACTTATAAGGAATGGCAAGATGAGTATTGGTGAGGATGTAAGGTAAGTGGAACTCTCTTACATGACTAGTGGGAGTGCAAAATGGTAGAGCCCCCCTGGAAGCTCAACAGCAGCTTCTGACACAGTTGGATGCCTGCCTCCGCGGCAGGACAATTTTAGCCAAAGCACAGGGCTGCAGCCCAAACTACCCACTGCTTAGCATGGGCCACACGCAGGACTGGGTGGCAGGAGCTCTGCCCCTCCAGGAACCAGCCTCTCCCACCCTCAATCCCACCTGTCCATGTGGGGCTGCCACCCCCACATGGCTCCTTCTACCCACTAGCATTTCATGTGGGATGTCCCCAAATGAATTCAAAGACAGAGATAGCATCTTATGTGATTTTAACTATTTTTGGTTAAATTGGTTACTTAGGATGACAGAAACCTATACAGTTATAGAGATAGCAAGTAAAGAAATTTTATAGCAGGATTTCTCTGGATAATATAGGGCTTGAGATATGTACTTCCATTACTTTATAACCTCATAACTCCTTACTAAATAAATATGTATTTTATAGATCCTAAAAAAATATTTGTTGATTTGAATTTATATTTCAGTTAAAGCCTCAAACAATAAATACTAAGATTCATAGATAGCTGTCCCCTGAATGTGCACACACGCACACACACACACACACACACACATCCTCTATCTTCAAGTCAAAGCAGAAAGCATAGCAAAAACATTTAAAAAGGGGACAGAAGTCATGCCTCACCAGTTACTCCTAAATCTTGGACAGGTTACTTTACTGAAAAGGCCTTGATTTTACCACCAGTAAAATGAGGGTAAGAGTTTTCCTATTCCAAGACTGGAAACATGACCAGTGATCTTTTAAGGCTGATTACAGTTCAGGAGAGGGCTAAGACTGAGGCCCCTTCCCCCATAGTTGTCTCTTTCTCTGTTTCCTCACACTTTTGCAGTTCTTATTGTCTTTCCTTCTTCGACTCTCCCTCCTTTCTCTCTGCTGCCCTTGTCCTTCACCTTGCTCAAGGTCCAGGCCCACTGCCACCCTTCCTTCCCTGCCCAGCACAAACCCATTCCCAGATCCCTCTCCAGGGCCCCCAGGGTTCCCACTCGCTCACAGAGCACTTCTCCAACCCTACCTAAATATTCACTGCCACAGAAGGTTGTAATTCTCTTCAAAACACTGCATAAAAAATACTGACTTCTTTGAAAAAGGAAGGGGCTATTTATTTAGGTGTATTTTCTATTTTATTGATGGAATACTAATCAGTGTGGATAAAGAGTTAATGCATTTCCTCCAACCATTAAAAAGTATGATACCAAAAACTGAAATAAAAAATTATATACAAAAAGAAGACAATGCTTTCATAATAGCAGTTCCATTTTGCATTTTTCTGTCAGTATAGGTAAACTCTATTCTTACCCTACACATGTCTTAAATATGTCAGAGCCAAATGGACACTGCTGTCCTGTGGAATTAAATTTTAATGGAGGATGGTGGATAATTTGATCTAATATAAATATTGAAGACCAACATATGCCACAGAAGTGAAAGTTCTAACATCTATGAACTTCCATAATCATAATCATTACAAATAGTGAAATTATATTCCAAGATCCACAAAACAGACATAAGGTACTGAACAAATGGATAAAAGTCAGGATCTTGATTAGCTGTCAAATAAACAAGGAGCCCATAATGAAAACAATTCTATGATACATCTGGCCTAAGCTTAATTTAGGCTACATTAAAGATTAATTAAATATCATTAATAATGGTTTAGTTTGCCTTTTGTAATTTAGAAATTTTCAAGGAAATTAAATATTTCTGTTTTGTTGGGTTTTTTAGGTTACTGATAGAAATATTCCTGTTTTGTTGGTATTTTTTAGGTTACTGTTGGAATCTGTCTTTTAAGGTCCAAATGACATGTCTCAAATTCCCACTCTACTTCCCTAAAACCTCTCTGTATTTCAGCATGTTTGTGATTGCCTTGTTAATACTCTCTGAATTCTTCTCCTGTTGAATTCTCTATTGCTTCACGAATTATTTTGCCTCCTGTAACAGCTGTTATCTCTCTGTAGCCCCATCCTTCTCTTGTTTTACCCAAGGCACCATTGAGGCAAGACTATTGTACAATAAACTGTGCAGTGTTTGTAGATAATGGGGTGGAAGAAGTGATTACTACCCAGAATGGAGCAGAAAACAAATACAACTGAGCATTAGACAGAACTATCTTTTAAAAGTTCCTCAGCTATATTCACTGGCCCATTTGTTTTAGATTGTCATCTTATTCTCACAAAATCTCTTTAAAGACCCTCTCTCTTTTGAGCTGCCAAGGCACAACTCCCAGCTACATCATAAAAGGAACCCTTGAAAAAACCGGAAAAATTTAAAGTCAAGAACTTGTGAGCAACTACATAACTGTCTACACATGTATATGGAGTTGTCATAGGCAAAAGGGATTAAACTGATTTGTGCATTCAAGGGGGCAAATTTGGGTCTTATTGTTGGAAGCTACAGCCAGGCAGATTTCAACTCATTATAAGGAAAGTATTTTTAAGTAGTAGAGTCATCCAAACATTAAGGAACTGACTATGAAGTAAAAGTTGATGAAAGCAAGAAATGGATGCTATAGAAGAGATACCATTTTGTCTGCAAGGGTGGACCAGCAAGCATCTACAATCCCTCACAAATTTAATGCTCTATACAGTAATTACTTAACATAAGAACTTCCTAGTATCAAACCAGGCAAGACAACCAAGAAACCATCTTACATAAAACTTTAAGCAATTTCTAGGAGCTGTCAAATATAGTGGTCTTCAAAAATGAAGTGTACACAAGAACAAGCCATTGGGAGAGAGAAAAAAATAGATATTATATTTCTATTGAATGTTGTTCTAAATATGATAAAGAAATTAATGTTTTGATGAAAACATTAGATTGAACTAAGTTCAAGAAGAAAAGGTAAGGAGAGAAAATGGAGATAGTATGGAAAGACAATTATTTCCAGATTTTCTAGAGAACCAGGATGGTACCTAAAAAAGACCAAGGTGAGTGATAGCGCAACATGAGTGTGTGTTACAGGAATGAGCCAACACAGGGAAAAGGTGGATGATGCTAGATCAAGAGAGTGTAATTGAAGAAGCAATGTCTTTGAGTTGCAGTGAGGGTGTGGAACGCAGTGTACAGATGAAGGATTTGAACCAAGAGAGCACATAGTGAACCCATCATAAAGGGAAGAGGGCTAAGTATTACATAATAAATGGGTAAAATGTGAGAAGGTCAGTATGTTTGGTGGTGGGAGTGTGAAGAGGCTCCCCTTAGGTTGCTCCTCTTTTCTAAATGAAACAAAAAGCAAGGATATTAATTAAGAGTAAGTCATGGACAGGAGATACTAGAGGTTTGAAGAGTGAAGAAAGAGTAACAAAATGACATTCAGAAGAGGGAACATATGAATTAATTAGGGAAATGTAGCAGGATGTCTGGGTATTTCCAAGAACCCACTTGAGGATGGTGCTCTTGTATCCAGTTAAAACCATTCAGTGTATATAATAGTTGAGATCATAATTGTGAATAACATAAAAATACAAAATAACAACATATTAACCAAGTGTATTAGTTTTCTACCACTGACATTACAAATTATCACAAATGTAGTGCTTTAAAACAACACAGATTTATTATAATTCTGTAGGTCAAAACCAAAATGAGTCTTAAGGTCTAAAATCAAGGTGTTGATGGTCCTGAATTTCTTTCTGGAGACTCTAGAGGAGAATTTATCCCCTTACCTTTTCCAGCTTCCAGAGGCAGCTGCATTCCCGGCCTCATGGCCTCTTCCTCCATCCTCAGACTTGCAACACTGCATCCCTCTGACCTCGCTTCCGTCTTCACATCTTTCTCTCTGGCTCGTCACAGCTGGGAAAGGTTCTCAGCTTTTAAGGAGCCATTTGATTAGATTGGCCCACCTGGGTAATCCAGCTCTTCTCACTAGCTCAAGGTCCTTAATCACATCGGCAAAGTCCCTTTTGCCAATGATATCTTCATAGGTTTGGGGGATTGGGAAATGGACATCTTTGGGAGTCATTATTCTGCCTACCATACCAAGGTAAAAGGTGATTTCTATTTTAAACAAAGGAAACCAGAGATAGGGGGTCTAGGGCTACAGCATATAATGATCATTAAGACCCAAACTCTACATTCTCAACATGTCACCAGATTGCCCAAGACAACTGTCAGGCTGTAGACTTTACATTCCTGTTTCCATCAACTAGAAAGAAGAAAGCTTTGAAAAGTTCAAATATTATTATCTCTCTCTCTTTCTCACACACACACACACACACACACACACACTTTCTTTTGAACGTTTCCCTAAAATTTCATAAAACACTTTTGCTTACATCTCCATGCATGCATGAATCTGAATAAAATTCAGGTGTGATACTACTAAGGAAAATAGAGAGAAAGGGTTACTGGGGTAGAAAATTAGCAGTCTCATCTCAGCATGAGTATGTGGTTTCCCCTTACTTGTTCCCAAGCTTGATATCGGATAGAATCAGGGTTGAGGTTTTGCCTGGCAAAGTGTGCCAGAGGGAGACGGGTCAAGGGAGTGGATGGTGTACACGATTGTGGATATGATTATAATACTGAATCATGGGATTCGAGCCTAGAAAGATGATAAATGAGGTCAAAAGGAGGGTGATAGATGGTGGGAAGTTGACGTTATATTGGAGGGCTTGGTAGAGTTAAAAAGATGTTGGAATAAGGTGCTATGTAGAGTGAACTGGAAGTGTAAAAGGTAGTAGTTGGTGAATGGAATGCTTGAAAATGGAAAACAATAAAACAAAGTCTAAGACGTGATCACAGATACGGGAGGCTGAGGTAGTGAAAGACAAGATCTTTGGAGAATCCAAGGATAATCTATTCGGATATTGAAATCACAGAGTATTGACAGGAGCAGGGTTGGAGATTGAGACAACACTAAAGGCTAAAATTGTCAAAAAGTGAGGGGTCTGTAGCTGACAGCAACATCATCTTAGAGTCAGATGTTCACTGGGTCTGGAGAGTTATGGAGAAAGGAAGAATGATTTGGAAGCAGAAATAAGAAGCAAGGATGACAAGGAAGATATTTCTCCCCTTCCAGGCCCCCCAAAATGGGGGGTGTGGGAGATAAGACAACCCCAATTGGAGAGGGCTGCAAATAAAGAAATATTCTCAGAGAAGGGCCTGATTTCAAAGGAAGACAGTGCAGGGAACAATCTGAGAGGAGACTGAGGGCATAAGGAATTTTGCTTATGTCTTAGATGTCATATGTGGTGGTTAATTAATTTTATGTGTCAACAGGGCTGCATTCAAGAGAAGCCCAGATAACTAGTAAAACATTATTTCTGGGTGTGTCTGTGAGGGTGTTTCCAGAAGAGATAAGCATTTGAATTAGTAGACTGGATAAAGAAGATTGCCCTTAGCAACATGGGTGGGCATCAGTCAATGTGTTAAGGGCCTGGATACAACAAAAAGGTGAATTTGCTGTCTGCTTGAGTGTAAGCTGGAACATCCATCTTCTGCCCTCGCTCATCAGCACTCCTGGTTCTTGGGCCTTAGGACTCAGACTGGGATTTACACCATAGGTTCCCCTGGTTCTCAGGCCTTCAGGTCTGTGCTAGATCGACACCAGCTGCTTTCCTGGGTCTCCAGCTTGCAGACAGTTGGACTTCTCAGCCTCCATAATTGTGTGAGCCAATCCATCATAATAAATCTTTATCTATCTATCTCCCATTGCCTCGGTTTCTCTGGAGAACCCTACTACACCATATTATTATTTTTCTAAACTGAAAGGGGAAAAGGATGCTATTAGTAACTGCACAAGGTGACATGGAACTGGCCCAGGCAAACTAGGAGATATCATCATCTTACTTATGTCTGAACTCAAGCCACTTAAGCAACAATTCTGCTACAACTTAAGAGCACCACAGGCCACTTTGCACTGCCCTTGCCCCTGGCCTTGGACCTGGAGTTGCTTCTGCCCCTGCCATTACCTCTGCTGCTGGAATGGATTTTCCACTGAGCCTACTTCTGTTCTCCACTCAACCATGATTCACAGCATGGGCATATCTGAGAGATTGAGCCTTAGTCACAGGCACACCCTAGCTGCAAGGGAGGCTAGGAAAGTATCATCATGCTACCTTTGGTAGGAGGTAAGAGGATTCTGTCTCCTACCAAAACTCACAGGGTGAAGGATTTCACAAACATAGGAGAGAGTAGCAGACTCTAAGCTGTCAAAAAGACACCAAAAAGAAAAAAATAGTAAGCATCCTTTAAAGTCATCATTTCCTACTCCTTGGTTGAGGCTTTGAAGAGCAGCCAGCATCCTCTGTATCTTTTTATTTAATCTTATAAGACACTATTAGGAGTTCCATTTGGGAATATTTGATTAATGGTATAGATTCCATCAGAGTGCATTTACTGCTAATACTGTAATCATTTCACATTGGAAGAAGTAACTGTGAGCAATAAATTCACTTTCTAAAATGCCAATTTTACACAAATAAAATCAATTTGAAATTGATTAACTCATAACCACTGACGTTTTCTAATAAAATATGAATGATTTAAATTATTCTTAATCAGTATTATAGAAAGACTTGACGTTTTCATGGGTTTTCCCATAAAACATTTTATGACTTCATGCTTCACTGTCCATTTATGAACAGGGTTGCTAAGACTTCGCAGAGGTCTGGGCACACCCTCTAATCAATACTCCCTGATTAGGTGCAGCATTTCTCTTTGACTACAAAGATACTGTAGGGTGGTTTTTCTTAAATATAAACAGGCACTTGCTAACTTACAAGCTATGTTTCAAGGTTTATTTGGCACAATGTTTGCAATGCAGAATTCCTATCGCAGGAATAACAAAATATCAATAATATGTTTACTCTGTGCCAAAGATTATAGTGTGTGCTTTATAAGGACTAATTCATTGAATCTTCATAGCAACCTTATAAAGTAAGGAGAATTATTAACATTATTTTATAGACGAGTAAAACAAAACTTACAGAGGTTATACTATTGCACAAAATGATACTACTAGTAACTGTTGAAGCCTAGATTCAACCCCAGGCCCACTACAGAGCAACACTTCACGTCCTTGGCCATCTGCCTTGTACTGCACATTTACACACACACACACACACACACACACACAAAGTTGTCATTACACAGCTGGGTTCCCAGAATAGCCTACAGAATTAAGTGAAATATATATATTAATACTTACAATTTTTAATGTACAAAATTATTGTGTACAGTCAAATTTTCTTTATAAAATATTAAAACTCTTTAACAGAAACCTTAGCCAGAAGTCTACGCTCCGTAGGGATCTACCAGCTGCCCAACCCTGCAAACATCCTACCAGGCTTTGAGTCTGGGAAGGACCTACTGTTAATAACATGGCCATCATGCAATGCAGAAGTCCCCAAATTCACATGATCCCTTGAGAAAAATAGGGAACTAGATGGACACTCTATGGACAGCTATTCCTGTACCCTCATTTTTTTTTTTTTTATTATTGCTCTGATTTAAATTTGTCTTCCCTGCCACCCTTGCAAGCATTTGCTATTTTTCCTCCTCTATCCTATGACCCACAGGCCTGGGCATTGAGCAGGTGTCTGGCTTACTCCATATAGCTTCTCCCAAGTCATTTGCCTCCTTCCTTCTTCTTTCAAAAGCCTCCTTGTTTGACACACACGCCGTCAGCCTGCAGGATCAGGCACCCTTCTTTCTGTCATTTGCACGCCTCTGGTTCAGGCCCTCATTTCCCCCTGACTGTGGCACCTATCCCCTGCCTTCCTCTCCGTCATTATCCCATCATTATTTTGGTGACTTCAGCTTCCACGTGGATTCTCCTTACAACACTTGCCCTCTCCATTTCCTAATCTCATGGACACTGACTTTTTAGTCCACTATGCCTCAGTCACAAACTCACACGGTCATATTTCAGACCCATGCTGTTGTGTACAGTAGCCACTAGCATGTCTGGCATTCAAATTATCAGGTATAATTTTAGAAACAGAAAATTCCTGACACTCTACCACCCCCTCAAAATCCTCCCCAGCAATTAGCAAAAGCCAGAAGTTCTACTCTGAGGGCTTTGCATCAAGGCTTTTATTCCTGCCAAAAGCACAGTATAAGATGTTACTTTAAGTTGTCCGTCATTTCCCCCTTTGAGGAAATGAAGTATCCAGCGATCAGACACATGTGGCTGAGGAAAGGGGAACGCATGCAAAACACTGCAATGCACAGAGGGAAATTTCCTCTTGGCTGATTCTGGAGTCTTTGGGGCATAAACTTCCTAAGTGTGTTTGATGCTAGGTCAGGCTGGGAAGCAGACTGATGACGGGCTTGGGCTTTCCTGGAGGCAGATCGAGAGATGAGAAAGGAAGGACCAAGGGAGAGAGAGAGGCGGCTTCCATATGTGGTGAAACCCAGGCCAGGAGACAGTAGAGAAGCCTGGGTCTACTCTGGACTTCGGACGTGAGGGCAGGCAGGCAGAAGTCAGAACCAAGGCTGTAAGCGTGGGCCAAATAGGAAGGTACCTCAGCAGAGGTGGCACATCTGGTAGACAGTAAGTTGGAAAAAGACCCAGAGCAAATAGAAAAATGCTCCCCTGTTCTCAAGCTCAGATCCCTAGTATCATCCAACCAGTATCCCTCACCCTCGGTCTCTATGGGAATAGTCCCTGCTCCCAATGAGTTAGGTTCCTTATGAAGGTTTAGGGTCCCACAGAAGCCAAATGAGGGCCGTTCACTCAGCCTTACAATCCACAGGTGCTGGACCCAGAGTTCACACCTCAGGGCCATCTGCCTCCATAGAGACACAGATGTCTAGGGAAGGATATCTGGGAGCATCACTGTGCAAGGATCATGAGGCAGAGGCTGAGCCAGTCCTTGGTTTTGGTTGACCTTGGGCCAGCGAGTCTGTCTCCCACGGTGTACCTTTGTCCCCAGGCCCAGCAGAGAAGGTGCAGCTGGCTTGAGAGAAACTTCCCTCTCCAGAGCTTGGTGCATACTCCCATTCTATCTACCCCTTCCTTTATCTTCCTACACCCTGTTTGCTTTTCAGCTCTTAGTTTGGGGTCACTTCTCAAGTCTGCAATTGATAGCTGTCTTTTGGACTCCCAGTCTGGTACTCAACGTGTAGAAATTATCAGTTTAATTGCCTAATTCTTATTATACTTGTCTGTTACCTCTTTTCCCAGAGCGTAACTGAGTATTTGATGGATAAAACCATGGATTTATTCAGACCTGCTCAGACCATGGGAAAAAGTGGCTACAGCCAACCCCTGACTTTTCAGGCACCTTTTAAAAGTCCTTCGGCTTCCCTTGTTTTGCTTCTTGAGTGAGATCTATACCTATTTCAAATAAAATGAGTTCTTCTCACCCATCTTAGTATGGAGAGATATCCAAAATGAACACAGACACAACTCCAAAGGCTTGAAGAGTGACTAACATCTTTAATAAAGGCTTTCTTTATTTTAAAAGGAAGGACAAAGAGAAGGAAAACCAACACTATCCAATGCATAAAAAAACCTCCATTTGAAGTTTTCCTCATCTCTCTTTGCTCATCTCTCCCCAAATCCCATCATCACAGCTGTACAAGTTCATCTCCTCCCTGTTTTGTAAAAGCTTCAACTTTTGCAAATTCTCTTTCTTATTTCACCTTTCTTCTCTCTCATCCCATTACCTCCTCCCAAAAGTACTTCCCTCCACTACACTTCTCACCTTACTACCCCTAAAAGCACAATCAATGCCTCGGCCAACAAATGGTTCTTTCTCTAAGAGGCAATGAAAAGAAGAGATAGCACACACACAACACTTTTAGTACAAAGAAATTAGAGACATTTGTCTGATCTTAGTATCTCTACACTTTCATTAACGTGTTCTCCATTCAGACTAGAATTAGATTGGGAAAAAAATAAAAATTAAGGAAACTCTGATAATACAAGGCAGAGTAAACAAAAGTCCCAACAGAGGAACAAGGCACTGTTATGAGACCAGGGGAGGAGAAGAGAATATCTCAGGTGGACAGCTGCCCCTTGCTCCTCTTGGCATGGCATATGTACTGCTAGATACAGATAATTCGCCCAGACCTCAAGATTTTCCCTGTACATTCAGTCTACTCCCAAATCATGTCGATTTCCTGGCACATTTCTCTGCCTCCTCCTCCAACACCACCACTATTCCCACAGCTTCCACCAGCCTTTTAGGGACCTAGTCCATTCCCAGTTTTGCAACTGGATGGAAAGTGGAAGACTCAAGGGGAAGCTCAGAGGAGAGGTGAGGATTAGAAAATGGGTCCCATTGTGGGAAAGTTAAAGTGTCTCTGTGGATGGGCAGGTGCAACTGGTTTTCCTGTTCTAATAGCTGCGGGGCGGGGAAGGGCCTCCTCACTTGCTGTGCCTGCAGAACTGTCTTTAAGAGTAAGAGCTAACACTTCCTGACCACTGACCACATGTAAGCCAAGCATCTGTCCATGCCCTTTAC
This sequence comes from Eulemur rufifrons, assembly GCF_041146395.1. NCBI lineage: Eukaryota > Metazoa > Chordata > Mammalia > Primates > Lemuridae > Eulemur > Eulemur rufifrons. The sequence goes on from NC_090987.1 coordinate 18,769,782, forward strand.
ATATGTTAACTCTCCTCCTCTTCATAACGACCTTAAAGGTAAGTGCTGTCATTATACCCATTTTGTTAGACAAGGAAACAGGGTCCAGAAAGGTGACCTGCCCCAGAACACATCATTGGTAGGTGTTAGGATCCTCATTCCTTGAGTCCTCCCCTGCTTTCTTGATCCCAGCATGTAGCACCTCTTTATTGCAGAAGTAAATGTATTGAGGAGCTTCTGAACATTTGGTTTAACCTACTTATTTCCAGTCTTTTCTCGGGGGCGAGGGGTGTGGCGGGTGTTAGGAAGGGACCAAATCTGCATGTGGCAGATACAGGCCGGGAGGGCAGTTCCGAGGGTCAGTGAAGCTGGGGACCAATTAGGGGAAGGGACTGCAGGAAAAGGCAGAATATCTGACAATCATATAGCTCAATTATCTGGTAATATCCCACACCACCCATAAGCTTGTCCCCAGACCAGGCTAATAAAACGAAACCAAGGAAACCACCTGGGAGTCCTTAACATCTTTCTCCACTTGTAGAGACCAACCCGTTCCTCTCTGAAATGTGCTATCACTTTGTATAGCTCCCTTCTTTTCTGCAATAAAGGCTGTTTGTGTGGAATTGCTTCCTGTCTGTGGTCACTCCGTTGCACTGGCCTTGCCTGTGAATTTTCCAAGCAAGGAGCCAAAGAACCAGAACAAAAGTCCACCAAGAAGCTGGACCTGGCCATGGGGTTGTGTCTCAAGGTGGCAGGAAGGGCTTGAAATAAAAGTAGGGGATCATATTCTGGCATTGTACCCAGATGCAGGGAGGGCACTTCTCCCAGGCCCCTATGGAACTGCACAGGTAGGCAGTTCTGTGCAGCCTGGCAGTTTAAGGTAAGACCCTCAGTATAAACCTGCAATCTATAATTTAGGGGCACACAGAGGGTCCACCCCACCCCTCAGAGGCCCCACTCCCTCAAAACTTCTTATTTTCCGAGCTATACATCCAATTAGAAATTCAGGTTGACAACTCTCAATGTCAAATGCCAATACCTGGAGCTAAGGAATATGATTCAAGCCACTGTAGCCACCACCCAGCAGAGCAGCCCCTCACATACGTCTTGACGTTTGCTCCTGCATGCAACCAGTGTGAATGAATTACTGTCTGTTGCAAAACTAGATTAAATCCCTTATACCAGCATGTGGCTGAGACTCTTTCACAGATATACCTTGAGCATTCAAAAAGCACTTAAGAAATTTACCATTGGAGTATCATAAAGGTAGTGACAAAGGCAGGAATGAAATATTTATTTCTACGTCTTTCAAGGAGGATGATAATCTGGCAGCCCAGCAAGGCCGGCCAGTGTTCTAGGAGCAGCCTCCAGCCGCCTTTCCCGCAGCAACTGCACCGTCACTCAACAGGGTGATGTCACCCAACAGTCAAGTCCTGAAATCACCAAAAGTATCATTTCCACTCCAGTGTGCAAACACGGTAAGTTATGTTTTTTAAAGGCCAAGAGTGAAAATAACCCTGCTAGGAATCTGTGCTATCAATAAATGAAGTAAATATAAATCCTTCTATTTCTCAAAAATGCTTTATCTTTCACAAAACCAAAGAAGAAAAGAAGCCAACAAGTCTAAAGTATTACTTTTTATATCAAATATTTAGATCCAATATAGGGACAATTATCCACTATGTGGACCAGGTTGCTTGGAGCCTCTGCCTAATAGCACCATGACTTCATCAAAACCACTAACAACTATTAGGTGACGTCATAATCTGGGACGTTTCAAAGGAGAGCATGAGTTGAAACCTCAAGGTCTCTTTTTGGTCTGACATTTCCATGCACTGATGAACATATATCTGTTGACTCAAAATAGACACTAGACAAATGTCTCATTTCTCTACTTGATTAATTCATTCTATGTTGTTTTTCTTACATATGTGGTTTAGTATTTTTAGTCTGACCATAGAATTTGCTTTAAAAATGACAATCTCCATAGATATTCTAATATATATACACACACACATATTTTATTTTTGTCATTCTAAGATCTCAAAATATTTAAGAAAACCTGTTCTGTGCTGAGGGAACAGAAGCCTGACTAGGAGAAAAGGACTTGGGGAGTGGAGGTAATTTTGGAGCCTCGGGCACCTGTGGGAGCCCAGGGCAGGGCAGCACCACAATGCTGGGCCAGGTAGGCAACTGAGTGTGAGCAGGAGGAAGTGTGAGCAAAGCCATGGCAGAGAGGGATGGAGAAGTGAATAACAACCAGCTCAGAAAAAGAAGAATCGGACAGATTTCACCTTCTGTGCAACGGTTCTGGATGTGGTCTCTCCTTAACAATTCCAGACACAACAGATCTCTGTTTCCAGGTCTGCTCAGTAAGCCTTGGATTGGTCTTTCCAAATTTTGCACAGGTTTCTTAAGCATTAGCCTTTGATGCTTCTCAGACTGCTCTCCCAAATTTTTGATTAACTGACCAAACTCCCCCTAGCTGAAACCTGAATGTATTGGAATCCAACTCTACGTCCTCAACTTGAGGACTGTATTAAACACATCTTTTTATTTTCTGTATTTTTAATGCTTTGATATCTTGAAGCCTGCCTGACTCACAAGGGACTAGCCCCTCCCAAGGCTAGCCATTTCCTAAAGATAGTAGTGACTCACCTCTGAGCACATCTTTCGTATGCAACCAACCAGCCCAGAGCCTACCTGCTCCTACCCTGCGCCTACCCTGAACCTGCCTTATCAGGCTCTTACACTCAAGGTCCCTCACTATTCCTCTGCTCTAATCGCCCCAGGGCCAGGTGCCAGACCACTGGACAGTCCCTATGCCCCAGAGCCTGCTGAAATTATTCAAACTAGCCAATCCTAAACCTGATTGCCGTGTCTTGCCGTTACCATAGCAACCACAATAAAGGCTCTTGCCCACATTTTCCCCTCCCATCTCTGCCTCCTGACCTACCCTGGGGCTTCTGCAAGTGGCCCTGAGTGGTGTGGTATGCCCCCTACTCTTGGTAACTATAACAATCTCTTGAGTAGCAATCATCTCCTGATCTGTTGGCCTCACCATATCTAAATAATAATAATAAAACCTACACTTTAAAACAAGGCTAAGCAATTTTTTAAAAGTGATGTTTGGGAGATTAGTTTCCCAAGCTCTATAAGAGGAAAGAACTCAGTGGAAGAATGATGTCTTGGATATGAATTGCTATGTGTCTATGTCTCTGTGTGTACATGTCAGTGTGCACACATTTGACCTAATTAACCTTTCCTCCTCTCATTAATATTAAGTATAGGGGATTAATGTATACTATAAAAAGGGCACAGAACAGCCTTTGGGGGCCAGTAGACTTGGGTTTGAAGTCAGACGCTCTAGCTCCCTAGCATATAACCTGAGGCACATTGAGGCATCTCTCTGAACCTCAGTGTCTCTATGGTAAATGGGCCATCAATACCAATCTCACATTGATGTAGGAATTAAATGCAATAATGTATGTGAAAATGCTTCCCCTGGTTGGTTATCCTGAATGTGCAATGCCATTTCAGGTCTTATCTCAGCAAATCCACCAAATATCACAGGTTGTTGGAATTAACATCCTATTTTTGAGATGAGGAAACAGAGGCTCAAATAGATTAAGAAACATGCCCAGTGAGAAACAGACAGTAAATCACAGACAGGAAGCTAGAACCCAAGGCCTTCATGCCATCTTCTGGCCATACTTTTCAATATTTTCTTTATAGTTGTCTAGCAGAAAGGGGCTCATTAACTAATTTAACTTCAGGTATTTTAAAAAGAATCTGGTTTTTACAAAATACTCCTAATGGTGGGGGGTGGGTGGTAAGGAAAGGAGGTGGCTGTGGGACGTAGCTATAAAGGATAGCAGGAGGGATCTTTGTGACATACCTATGTTCTGTACTTTGACTATAGTGGTGACACACAAGTCTACATCTAGGATAAAATTTCATAGAACTAAATATACACACAAAAAGTTCATATAAAACTGATGGAATCTGGCTAAGGTCAATAGATTCTATCAATGTCAATTTCCTGTGTGTGCTATAGTTATACAAGGTGTTATCATTGGGGAAAACTGGGTGAAGGGTATACAGGGTCTCTCTATTTTACCTTTTATAACTCCATGTGAATCTAAAATTATCTTAAAGTAAAATTTAAATAAATGCTCCTAAGAATGAATTCAGGAAAGTGGAATTTTCAGTTGGGGTATAAAAGAAAGAGGACGAAATATTTTGTAACCAAAGGGCCTCCCTGGCTCATCTTAGATATGAAAGATCCATAGCCCACCCCCAGGAGCTCTGCCTTGGTTGTGTGGGATCAGACCTAGGGAAGTAAGGGCTTTAGTGAGGTGCTCTAAACCACCTTATCCCCCCATCCAGACTTTTCTCTGGACACCAGGTCCTGGAGCCCACTGTAGCCTCTGTGCCAGAACACTCCTGCTTATTCCCAGAAAATCCCACAGGGTGGAGGGCAGGGAGTTAGCCATGGAGCCATTCCTTCTACTTTTCTTTTCCCTGGAGGTTGGGTTGGGACCAAGCACAAGTCACAGAAGTCACTGACTTGATAAAATTATTCAGCTCAGGATTATGCCACAATCGTCCTGTGGTGCCTTGTGGTGGGGGTTTGTTGTGGGTCACTCAAACTTGTTACATGACATTGTTCTTCTGGAAGGACACAGCCCGGCTGTAGAACCCAGGGTCATGCCTGGCTCTAGACACACCAAAGCCAGATGCCCTCTTCCTACTGGCTCTGAACAGAACAAAGATGCTGACACCTGTCTTTGTGGCCCAGATTTCCAGTCTATTCTCCATCCACATTTCAAGTTCCTCCTTCCAGTCCCAGGTTGTCATGTGCCCTCACTCTCTGCTGCCCCTCTCTTCTCAGATGCTCCTTCAGAATCCTTCATGCATTAGGGTGTGAGGAGCTGAGAATAGCTTAATAATAATGCCCCCTATGTTTGTAAAGTAAGTTATGGCTTCAGGATCTCAAGAAAACCTTGGAAGAACAAAAAGTATGAATTATTTTCTTCATTTTATGGGTGTGAAACTTTAGTCTGTGAGAAGTTAAGAGACTAACCATAGACTGCAGAGTTTGTTAATAGTAAATCTAGGACTCAAACTCCAACTGGGTTGCCTAACGCAGTAGTTTTTATTTTACTCTACAGACTGTCTCTTCATCCTCATACTGTACCAGTTAATTCTAGCTAATGTAAGAAAATGGGCCTAAAATGTATAATAGCTTAACATGGAAATGTATATCTTGCTCCACACAACAACAGTACCGCATGGGAAAACAGCTCAGTGAGGTTGCCCTCCTCCATGTAGTCATTCAGGGAACCAGGATGACAGAAGCCCAAAAGCCCAGCCATCTTCAGCATGTGGCTATGAAAGTCACCTGTAGGTCATCTCCCTCCAGCCAGCCAGAAACAGAAGAATCATGAGTAAGTGAGTGTGGGAAACTTTAATGGGAAAAACCTGCTATGCTCTGAATATTTGTGTCCCCCAACATTCGTACGTTGAGATCCTAACCCCCGAGGTGATGGTATCAGAAGGTAAGACCTTTAGAAGGTGATTCTATCATGAGAGTAGAGCCCTTGTGAATGGGATTAGTGCCATTATTAGACCCCAGAGAGATCCCTCACTTCCTCCACTTGGGAGGATACAGCAAAAAGAAACCATCTATGAACTGGGAAGTGTGCCCTCACTAGATATTGAATCTACTGGATCCTTGATCTTGGAATTCCCAGCCTCCACAACTGTGAGAAATAAATTTCTGTTGAATTTATTCTGAGATTTGACTTCTCCCAGAGGCATTTCCATTTTAACAAAAACTGAAGCCTTAAGCTGAAAAGTGTTTCAGCCGGTGAAATTCTAGCTGTTCGCCATTCGCCCGGCAGCACACATGGGGAGTTGAGGGACCTCTCCTGCTCTGAAACCTCACTGCTGAGAGCTTCTGCCAAGACACAGGGTCAGCCAGCCCTGCCAGGCACTCCCCAAGCATTTGAGCACACAGAGAGAGAAAACTGTAAAGATGCAGGAACAAAGTAATGCTAGACCACAGTCCTAAACTGGTTGTATCTCTGACTGTTAAGGGTGTTTGAACACTTGTTTAAACTTTCTGCAATTCATTTTCTCATTTTATGAAATGGGAGGCATAACCCCACAGTGAGCTCAGCCTGAGAAGAAGCCTCGCCAACTCCAACAATCCCATTGAGAATTCTTTGTAGTCTTGCACTTCAGTATGTTCTATGGGTCCATGAAAATAGATATTGCCTTAACCCCCTGTCCTCAGTAAGATGTCTTCACTAAACATCCAACAAGGGCTGGCATACATGCTGGGTCTTTTCCCCTGGAGTATGTGGGGAGGTGGTGACTCGGGCCCCTTTTGTTGGTCAAAGGGACTTCTAGGACTGAGGAATGTGATTAGTAAATTAATGGAGATTAAAGAAGCATCACCACCCCACAGGTAAACTGCAGTGAGAGTGCTCAATTCAAACATGCCCCATGCCCTTTTGCCTTCCTGTGTCCCCTCACACGCTCATCCCCACTGGTTTTCTTTCATAGCGCCATTTTGTATCACAGGAAAAAATGAGTATGCACAATATTCTTGATCGACTCATGGAACAATGAAAAGCTAACTGAAGACTATCTGTACAGCAGAGGGTAGGTAGTGCTCAACCCAAATGTCAAATCAAAGGCTGGCTCTGCCTCAATATCCATCTTCATGCATCCCAGAAAGATTTAAGTCAAAGGTGGTGATGCTGTTTTCCACTGTGAGCCATTGACCCATTGAAAAAATCAATAGAGAGTCACAAAGAGCAACCTAGTTCTTTGTTTTCCTTGGAGAAATATAAAGTATTCACCTACTTCCTAAATTATAAATAAGAAGGCCGTGGAGCAATTCAATAAAAGTATAACAAGAAAAAGAATGAAGAAAGAGAGACTTGTAAGACATAGAGGAAAAGCTGGAGTTATCTCTTTTTAACATTTCCCTTCAAAGATAATGAGATTACTAATTTTCCTGACTTTCAGGTCAACCTTAACCTTTTAGCACCATGATTGTTAACCAAACAGTGCATTCCTGTGGAAAGTAGCAAAAATGTGCATTCCCGGACCTCTCACAAGATTTTGATTCATTAGGGCTTTACCATAGAGGCGGTCCTCGGGTTACAGATGACCCAACTTACAGCGTCCTACACTTACAAAGGGGCTCCCAAGGCTCCCCATAAGGATAATTTACAATTAAATAATTAAATTAATAATTCGGAGACCAGTTTCTTCCACACATGTGAACAAACCCGCATGGCGGTTCATCTTTACACTGGCAGCTAGTCTCATCGTTTATGCAGTCGTCACACAGGGCATCACTTTCATCTTAACTTTTTATTCCATCCTGTGCATCTGTGTTTACCCTTATGACCATGCTTCCAAAGTGAACGTCCAGTGCAAGTCCAGGTGAGTCTACAGTGAAGAGAAAGGTGATTACAATGGAAAAGAAAATAGAAATAATGAAGCATTTGGAGGAAGGCAAGAAGCCATCATTCATTAGCAAAGCATTAGGCTTCAGTAGCTCGACTATCAGATTGATTATAAAGGGTAAAGTGAGAATAATGGAACATGTAAAAGGCAGTGCTCCAACAAGAGCATCAATTATTACTAAGCAGCATAGTGGATTAATTATTGAAATGGAAAGGTTATTACTGATTTGGTTAGAAGATCAAAATAAGCCTGGCATTCCTATTAGCCTAAGAATTATAAGAAAGAGCACAATAGTTTCTGTAATTTGTTATAATATTACAAGGGTATTAATATTACAGTATTATGCTGTATTATTATTACTACATTTGAGCCATTATAATATTATTATTATTATTGTGCATGCACCATTCTTCAGGGATCCAAGTTACATACAAATCTGACCTAAAGACATTCTTAGGAACATATCTTGTCTGTAATCCACAGATCACCTGTATATAATTTTTTAAAGTTCTATAGGTAATTCTCGCACACCATGCTGGTTCAGAACTTCAGTTTTAAGTTATGCTCTCAACAAGGCAGCCCCACAGTGCATAAAAGAATACAGAATTCTACTTCCCTACCCTCATCAATATCATGTTTAGCCATGTGACTTTACCTGGTCAATGAAATGTGGGAAAAGTGATAGGTGTCACCTTGGGTAAAAAAGCCAGCTTTACCCAAAGTTCATTGGCTTTTTTCCCTCTATAGCCATGATTAGTATGTCTCAGACAAAGGCTGCTCCATCCTCCTGGATCCCACAGTGAAGAAAAAGAAAGATACACCATGGACTGGTAGTGTGAGCAAAAAATAAGCCTTTGTTTTTGTAGCCACTGAGACTTGATTTGTGATGGTTAATTTTAGGTGTCAGCTTTACTGGATTAAGGGATACCCAGATAGCTAATAAAACATTATTTCTGGGTATGTCTGTGAGGGTGTTTCCAGAGGACATTAGCATTTGAATTAGTGAATTGTGTAAAGAAGACCCACCTTCACCCAAGGGGTGGACACCATCCAATTAGCTAAGAGCCCAGATAGAACAATAAAGCAGACAAAAGGTGAATAATCTCTCTCTTTCTCTTTCTCCCGGAGCTGGGGCACTCATCTTCTCCTGCCCTAAGACATCAGAACTCCAGGTTCTCTGGCCTTTGGACTCCGGGACACACACCAGTGGACCCCCATGTTCTTAGACCTTTAAACTTGAACCGAGTCATACTATCGGCTTCCCTCGTTCTCCAGATTCCAGACAGGATATCTTGAGACTCTCAGCCCCCATAATCATGCAAGCCAATTCCCCTAATAAATCCCCTCTGCTATATCTATATCTCTATATATCCTATTGATTCAGGTTCTTTGGAGAACCCTGACTAATTCAGGATTGATACACAACCCCTCAAAATAAAATAAACACTGTATCTCTCTCCCTAATTCCTGCCTCTGCTTTAAGGGAAAGAAGGGAACTAATACTAAGTGACTACTACCTGCCTACTGCAATACATACAGCGTCTTCTCAGTTTTTTAACCATACCGTAAGGAAGAAATATTATCCTTGTTTTACAGCTAAAGAAGCTCTGATTCAGAGAAGTTAAGTAATTTGCCCAAAATTAACGGTAAATGATTATCATGGAATTGAACACTCATGTCTAATTCTCAAGTTCATACTCTCTACCCCAGAAAACTATTCAAAATATACCTAGTTATATTGTTTTGCCTTTTATTTTTACTTCTGCTGTACCGGGATTTCTGTTTATGATATTAGAAAGAAAGATAAGAAGAAGAAGAACTAAGAGTGAATATCTCAAGAAGTAGAAAAGGAGATATTAACCCCGAGTCTGCCTCAGTGGGAAACACTCCCCCCGGAGTCCCTGTGACTGGGCCTCTTAGCATGGCTTTGAAACAGGCGACTGTTGGGAGCATGTCTTACATGCCAACAGAGAAAGTGCTGATAATTAAATGAAAATGAAATCATTAATGCAAATTGCATTAAAATATAATCTGGCTTATTTCTGAGAGAGAGAGAGAGAATGCTGGTAACTGATTATAAAATATGCCCAAAAAGCTTTGATTTCTTGCTAAAGGAGTTACATATTTATAACCCCTTTAAAAATAAATTGTCAGCAAGTGTCATGCTGGGTTCTGAATCGCTACTGCTCCTAAAATAAACATGGGAGAGCAGCCCAGAGTAAGCTACAAAGGCCCCCCAGGAGCAAAGCCTTTCTTATGATCATGCCCAAAGCAGGCCTCCCTCCCCTCTGCAGCCCTGTCTGTTCTGTCCACTTGCTGAGCCATGGGCTGTGGACAAGAGTGAGAACACAGCTGCCAGACTGTGACTCTCCACCCTGAGCACAACATGACTGAGGGCAAAAGGTCACACAGTTCTTGAAATAACATGACACACATGACACACACACTGCATATAAAATGTGATATGCCAACAAATAAATATTTATATTGCTTTTCCAGAACAAGAGTTATGGGAGGAGTTTCTACCATACTACACAGCAGAAGGACATTGATCTGCCTCAGTGTCCCTCCCATGCTGCCAGGGCCAGCTCACAGGCTTGTAAAGTAAGCAGTTTGTCCTGGATCAAGTCTTCTTCCTCATTCTGAACTCATTCTTCCTCTTCCTTAGACACCTGCATTTTGTTTCCAGTATTTAACAATGTCCTTTACTAACCTTATCAATCTGAGCTTCCAAGGATCTGATCTCAGTCATAAACATCATCACATGAAAGAATTTGCCACAAAGCCTATTCTACCCAGGAATAATCGCTGAAGCCATTTAATAAGCATCATCCCCTTGGTGCACTTTCAAGCATCATCCACCAGGAGGAAGGGGGTTGAGGAGAAAAGGGCCTTCACACCTCCTGGGCAGTCCCTGCTTTGCCAAGGAAGAAGCTAGTCCTGAAGTCTTTCTACTCCTTTGTCTCCAGTCACCAAAACCCCCACCATAAGAGAGGTCTCCAATTCTCCAGATGCCAACCATGCTTTGATTCAGTCCTGGGGAAGCCAAACGAATACTGAGAAATAAAATATCATAGATAAATTTGCTGAAAAGTAATCTCTAAAAGTAGGGAGTCGTGTGTTTATACCATCCTTTGTCTTAAATCAACCACGCTATTGCCTTTGTATGAATTCTCCTCACTGTCTCAGGCTTTCTCACTCTATTTTCCTGCCTGTGTCCTTCTTTTATTAACCACAGTTTGTCTGAAAGCTCTCTCTCAAGTCCAGGACAAAGAGCACCTCCTGTATGAAACGTTCTCTGGTTACCTGCATCTCTTTGTGATTTCTCTCCTCCTAGGTGCTCCTTCCACATGGCCCTTCTGGGTTCCGCATTTCAGTATTGAATTATACACTGTATGGTATTGTTTATGAATTGTTTCCCATTAGAATACCATGCTTCCCAGGGTGGACATATGCAGATTTGTTACCTGTACAGAATTCCTTCCTATGAGAGACATCTCCCCATTCCAAAATAATTCTGCTTGATTCCTATGGTTGCGGGGAAGCTAATTCCCACTCCCAGAGTTGGATATAAGTTCCACATTTGGCTAATTGGTAAAATTATCCCCCCTCCCAATGAGTGGTTCTAGAATGAAGAATACCCTAAGATGGCATCATTTCTGGAACCATTGTCCAAGAGGGTTCAGGAGGTGTGACAACAGTATAGCCTTGAGACTGCCAGCAGCCGTGACAATAACACATGAATAAAGCCAAAGCAGTCGAGCAGAGGTGAGAGATGGGAAGAGAGAGGTTATATTGCTTGATACCCCCTGGATCCAGCCATCCCTTAACGTTACTATTTACATGAATGAATCCTTTTTTTCCTTCTCATTCCCAGCTGACATTCTGTCACTTGCAACAGTAGGAGTCATAACAAATACACCTTCCCAATCTAATTATAAACTCAAGTTTTTGGTCCATGTCATAATTTTTATATTCTTTTTGCAAGAGGATGAAGTGGAAATAACCCCTAATCTGATCACCCTATTTGAGAGCATAAGTATGTATGGATGGAAGAGAATAATCAGAACTAGTACTTCAGTTTCTGGATAGCAATATCAATGTGCTAGACACTTATAGGAAGTAGGGTGGGGAAAACTTTATAAACTAAGGGACAAGTACAATTTTCCATACACAATAATACCAAGATTTAATATCACAAAAGAGGTGAGGTTAAATCCATGTTAACTCTAGGACTCTCCATTCTCCATGTGATATTATACAGTGTTGTCTTTTATTAATAGAACTCTCACTTCAGTAACAAGTGATTGCCTCCTAGATGAACAGTGAGGAAAACGGGTTGTTGTTGAGACGAGAACCCACAATTCCCAATCTATCAAGGCTACCAAGGAACACTTCTATTAGTATCTGTCCAAAGACTGAAGCCTGCTAATCTATAAGAAAAGCCCACTCACAAACACATCCCGTCTTGGTAATTATGACACACACTTGGTAATTTTGTCCTGGTAATGATGACGTGTACCAACACACACACTCCATCCACCTCCCTAACACCCCAGCCACACGTATCAGTTGAGAATCAATGTCCTAACATTGGAAGATGATCGCACTTTTTGGTTCAGCTCTTTGCCAATCTTTTAAAACAGTCCTATCCTCATACAGAGAAATGTAAGAAAGACCAGACCAATATTGTCGTGATTCAGCATTAGATTAGCCTAGTTATTGTATTGCTTTCCTATAAATGTTGTAACAAATTACCACAAAATGGGTGGCTTAAAACAAATGAAGTTTATTCTGTCATAGTTCTGAGGCCGGAAGTCTGAAATTAAAATGTGTTGGTTCCCTCTGGGGGGCTACAAGGGAGAATTTGTTCCAGGCCTCTCTCCTACTTTCTGATGGTTTCCAGCAACCCTTCACATTTCTTAGCTAGTAGGCACAGGACTCCAATCTCTGCCTCCATCTTCCCTGAGTGTGTCTAGATTTCCCTATTCTTATAAGGACATCTACCAATCATATTGCATTTAGGGCCCACCTAATCAAATACAACCTTAACTTAATTCCATCTGCAAAGACCTTGTATCCAAAGGTCACATTCACAGATATCAGGGGTAAAGACTTCAATATATATTTTGGGGAGTACAATTCAACCCATAGCAGCTACCGAGGCAGTTCTCATCTTGTAGTCAGGTTCTTATAACTGGTCTACTGTAAACTAATTTCCTAAAACTAAGCCTTGTGCTCAGTGGAAGAGGGTTCAGATCTGTCCCCTCATGCACGTGTTCCAGCCCTGCCTTTCTCTCTTGTGTTCTTACTAGAACTGAAGTCCTACTTCTACAACCCAGCCCAAGTGGACCTTCCTGGCTGCCACTGAGCCCTCCAATAGGGACTCCCCATGTCTCTAGACCCCAGCCTGCTGCCTATTGCAGTGTTGCCTGAAATGGACCCCTCATTCATCCACCCTGCCATTCCTAATGGACTGGACTTCCCAATCTGTCATTTTGACAAACTGGCCTCATAGCCACCTAACTCAGAGATCAGTCCCAGGCCCAGAAAATTTACCTCTGCTCTTAGTTACGGAGTCAGGACACATGAGAAACTAGACCCAGGAAGGTGTTAAAAGCAGGCAGATTTCCTCTAGGAAAGCCCAGACCTTACTGCTGGGGTGGCAGGTAGGTCTCTGTACCAAAGAGTCTGCGCAGAGTATGGTCTGTGTGGGGCCGGGTAGCACCACAAATTCCCACGCAGGCTGGCACAAGCACAGGTTATGCAGTTACCTGAGGCCAGAGCAGACTAGTGGCCAAAGATCCAGGATAACGAGCCCAAGTTCAGGATAAGTGCAGGTATCTGCGTTCAGACCAGGAGGGAGGTTGGGAATCCGCAAGAGCAGCATAAAGCATCAGTTCAGATCTGCATGTCTAATCATATCCTCAGGTAAATCTGACATGAGACGGGTTTCCTGCTCAGCTCCTCATGTGCTTCTTGTTGGGGCAGAAACACATTCCAAGGCATGGGCAGCCCTGAGCTCACAGAAAAGGACACGCAGGCAAAAATAACTAAAATAGAAACAAGACTTTTTAGAGCCAGGAGGTAGCTTAGAGATCATCTTCAGCTCCCTTAGTTTACACATGAAAGATCATTTGCTGACTTTAAATCAGTGAGAGAAAGAGAGAGACATAGGGAGAAAATACAACGCCCGCAGTCACTTCCCTGCCCAGCTGCTGAATAGGAACTGTGTACATACAGGTAGAACTACAGACCGACTGCGTTGTCTTGCAAAGCTTTAAGTAGCAGGCTCTGCATGTAAAGAGAGGACCTTGCTAGAAGGAATGGTTACACAACGCGAGGCTTCCCAGTGGACTGGCAGAGATTCCCAGTTTAGTCTCAGTTTGGAATATGCAGACCCAAATGTTTGGGGTTGATAAACTGGCTGTTCCCCATTTCTTACCAGCAGGTGGCTTTGGTGCTGCCTCCACCTGGTTTAGATGGAATCAACTTCTTCCCCCAAACTGTGTAAAGAAAGGTTTGAGAGCAACAATTGGGCTTTAAAAAAAAGCAAAGAAAAGCCTTCTTGGCTCGGTCGCCACAGATCCTGCTGAGAACTCTGAACTGCTTTCCAAGATGCACTCGAAGCAGAAGAATTCCCCAAATTGGGGCAACAGGAGGCTCTAGAGAGGCTGGGCTGTAATCAGACTTCATTCATCAGCGAGCCCAACCCCGAGGACAATCAGAGCCAAGGAATTTCATGCTTGAGTCTTGTGTCGCCCTTCGTGTTTAATCAATCAGAGGAACAAGTTTGCTAGATTTGCCGTCACAGCAGGACCCGAGCTGCCTCCCCAACCCTTCCTGTGAGGAGCTTTTGAGAAAAGAAAAAAAGAGAGCAAAAGCAAACAAAAACCAGCAAGCTGTGTCTGTGTGACAGGAAGGGGACCCCGTGGGACTGAGGGCAGCTTTTCAGATGGAGGAAGGAGGAACGGGCCAAGTCCCACCTCGTCTGGCTCTGAGAGACCTGGAGGCAACCTGTCACCTGCTCTTTAAAGAAGTGTGACATTCAAGCCTGTGGGACCCTTGGGGAGGTGTCGGAGCATATCTGAGGAAGGGCTTCTTTATGCATCTTTCTTTCCGCTCCGTCTCCCTGCCCGCCCCGGACAGGACCAGACACTCCACGTTGCTGGAACCCCCAACTAGGCTGTGGGCTCCCCACCAATCTCAGAGTCACGGAGAGCTTCTGTGTTCAATGGTCTTCAGTTTCCAGGAGGCAACGTTTTAAACGGGTCACTCTCCAACTCTCTGCCTCACTGATTTCATTTTTAACAAGCTTCGTTCCCAGAGGCTTTGTTAAGCAGGGTATTAGGATCAGAGAACATACTAGAAGGAATCTTAGAGAGCAAGTCCAGCCCCATCATTTTTCAGAAAAGAAAACTCAGGTACTATAATAAAGTGCTAAATATATAATTTGTGCCAGATATATTAGGCTATATTCTAAAATGTTAAAAACCGTAACTTTTGAAATATTAAGTGTAGAGATCATAAAAGCTACATAGAATCAGGTGGTGCCTAAAACTACCTTACATTTCTTAGCAATAAAACGAGGGTAGTATATTAGTTTCCCAAGGCTGCTGAAATGAACTGCTACAAACTGAGTGGCTTAAAACAACAGAAATGTATTCTCTTGCAGTTCTGCAGGCTGGAAGTCTGAAATCCAGGTGTCAGCAGTTTGGCTCCCTCTGAGGACCATGCAGGAGAATCTATTCCTTGCTTCTCCCCTAGGCCCTGGTGACAGCTGGGAATCCTTGGCCTGCCCTTGGCCCACAGACGCAGCACTTCGATCCCTGCCTCCGTCACCACGTGACACTCTGCCTGTGTCTCTTCACAACATCTTCCCTCTGTGCATGTCTCGCCTCCTCTTCGCATAAGGACAGCAGTCATGCCTGGATTTAGGGTGCAGCCTAATCAAACAGGACCTCAACTTAATGAGATCACATCTGCAAAGACCTATTTCCTTCCAGATCAGGTCATATTCACAGGTACCAGGGGTTAGCACTTCAAACCATCTCTTTGGAGGACACAATTCAACAACCCATAACAGGCAGTAATTTCTTTCCCGTCTACTTATTCGTGAGGGTAACATGTTAAAGTACATAAACTTTTAATTGTGTACAAACTTTGTGTTTTTTGAAACCCTTCAGCATCTATTTTCCTCAAGAGTAAAGAATGTAAAACATATACCCTGGGCCCCGTTCCACTTCCTCCCTAGAATCCATGCTGTTTCCTTAGAAACCCAAGCTGTGCCTATGTCATGACTAGTAATGACAGAGAGCAGCTTTCCTGAGGTCAAGTTTGACTTCACATCCACCCAGGCTCTCAGCAAACACAACTGGTGCTCCAGCTCTCCAGTGTTCTGCCAGCGTTTTGTGGCTGTGAGTTCCTTCTGGGTAGGGGCGGGTGTGGGTGCGCGTGCATGCGTGTGTGTGTGTGTGTGTGTGTGTGTGTGTGTTGTGAAGGATTGGAGAGGAACCTGAAGAAGATTGGACATAAACTTGGCTTCCTTTAAGACATTTTTTTTTTTTTTTTTTTTTTTTGAGACAGAGTCTCACTTTGTTGCCCGGGCTAGAGTGAGTGCCATGGCGTCAGCCTCACAGCAACCTCAAACTCCTGGGCTCAAGCGATCCTCCTGTCTCAGCCTCCCGAGTAGCTGGGACTACAGGCATGCACCACCATGCCCGGCTAATTTTTTCTATATATATTTTAGTTGTCCATATAATTTCTTTCTATTTTTAGTAGAGACGGGGTCTCACTCTTGCTCAGGCTGGTCTCGAACTCCTGACCTTGAGCGATCCACCCGCCTCGGCCTCCCAGAGTGCTAGGATTACAGGCGTGAGCCACCGCACCCGGCCGCCTTTAAGACATTTAAAAGATGGAAAAACCTTGCCTCTGTACACTTGCTACTTTCCTTTCTGACTCTCAACCACATTTGCCACATTTGTCTCTTTAGTGTCACAGTAACCCCTTGTGGCTCTGATGACGAGACGGTGGAAGTTCAGAGTGCCCCTCGCTGGTTCGAGATTGCCAAGCACTGGCAGAAACCAGGACTTGGGTGTAGAAGGTCTGTTTTTCAGTTTTAGAACTTTCTGTTACATGCTTCAGCTCTGTAAAGAACTATTAATACTATTCCCAGAAATATAATTGGAAAAGTAGGGTCTGGATGGTTTCTGGGCCTAGAGTTTAGATAAGAATACCAAAGTCCAGGGGAAAAAAAATCACAGATGGATCCCCTGAGGGGGTTTCAGTGAGTCTAGTAACTTAAAACAAGCGTTGGCAGTAGTGTGTAGCCTTACTGTCCATTAAAGTGAAACCTTTCTTAGGAGGGATCAAATTGAAGTTCAATTCATTATAGTTTCCTCAGAGTGAACCAATGTCTGGAGCACCAGGTTTGACTGAAAGACCAGGAGGCCATTTGGTCTTCCAGGTCATACGTAATTAAACATCTCTGGGGTGACCAGCATCACTGTCCCCTGAGTGCTGTGGAGACCACAGCAGAAGCCCATGACTCTGAGCCTCCCAAAGGCTTTAGAATATCATGAGGAAGCCTGATTTAAACACCTCAAACAGACTTTAAAATGACAGTGCCAAATCCAGTGCTCAATAAAACATAAGCAAGTGTCAAAACCGTAGAGCAGTAGGAGCCACAGGCAGTCGAATAAAGAGAGATCAATATTGAACAGGGGCAGAGGGAAGACCGCGCAGTCAGTCCAGCCATCCCTGCTCTGCCCGGCTGTGGTTTCTGAAAACCCCCAGATCGCAGCTCCAGAACAATTCCATCCATTATCCAAGTTTTCCTCAAACTTTTTGACCACAACACACAGTAAGAGAAAGACTTTCTATTACAACTCAGCACTCACATCCAAAAGCATAAAGAAGCAGTACTCTCCTGGATTGGTTCCTTTTGTTTCTCCACCCTCATCCACCCTGCTTTCCCCCCAGGTGGCAGGTGCAAAGGGACTGCATCAGTGGGCTGCCCCGCCCCCCAGCCAAAGCTGGGTCTGGCCAACGGGAGGTGCCAGCAGGAGACGGGGTTGGCAGGCGGGGAATGGGATGGGGCATGTTGTATACCAGCTGTCACCTGCCAGCCAGTGTGCAATGTCCACCTCCCTCTTCTGGAGAGCACAGCTCCTGTCAGGTAGCCCGCTCCTTACAGTGTTCTGGAAGCTTCTTTTTCTTTACTTCTATAGACCTAGGAATGATAAGCTCTCTCTGCAATGATTAGGCCCAGATACTGTGCTATCTCTTGTTGCTTTTGTCTTTGCCATTAGTTTCTATTAAACTCTCCTCAAACTATTCAACCTGAGTGTCATCTGTTTCCTGACAGTATCTTACAGACAAGCTCTTACCCTGACCATGTATGTGTGAGGCACTCTGGTATTCTTTATTCCATTCTTTTTTTTATAAAAATGAAACTATTACCTCTCAATTGATTTTATAACCAACTAATGGGTAGCAACCCATAGTTTGGGAAACATCACTTATTTTCATCAACAATAACTGAGCATGTTGTTCCCACATAAACCGTATGCCCATTAGTGGGGTGTTTAGAATCCATCGTATAGTCTAGATGAGCCTCTGGCCAACACACCATTCATGGACTTGCAGCCTCTCCTCTGTAGCTGGTCCCATTGTGAAGGTCTCGTCCCTGTAACTAGGTTTCTATCAGCTCTGGCTGCAGGTTCTTAGTTCCTAGTGGGCCTGTAACCTGGACTGAGTCCGAGCCCCACGGCCTGGTGCATCAAGGTCCCCAGGACTGCTCAGACACATAACCACAAACTAGGTGGCTTAAAACAACATAAATTCATTCTCTCACAGCTCTAGAGGCCAGAAGTCCGAAATCAGGGCAACAGCAAGGCCATGCCCTTCCAGTGGCTCTAGGAGAGATTCTTTGTCTCTTCCAGCTTCTGGTGAGCGCAGGCATCCCTGGGCTTGTGGCTGCGTCCTCCTGTCTACCTCTGTTTTCACATGGCCCTCTTCTCTCTGTGCCTTGTCCTCTGCATACCTCTTTTAAGGACACTTACCATTGGATTCAGGGCCTGTCCAGATAACCCAGAGTGATCTCCTCTCAAATTCCTTAATTACATCCACAAAGAGCCTTTGCCCAAATAAGATCACTTTCATAGAGTCTGTGGATTAAACGCGGACATCCCTTTGGGGGCCACCATTCAACACATTACACCTGGCACTTAACAAACGTACCAATTCTTATCAGCTCCCTTGCAGAGCTTGTCCCTGTATGTTCTGCTTGGACAGACCCTCAGACCCAGGAGGCTGGCAGCCACCTCGCTACATGGATCACCCGTCCAAAGACTGCTGGGCGTAATCCCACCAAGCAGATCGGCCCCTGTGGATAACAGTGCCGGGGAGATTAGGCTTTGAGTCACCAGATTTTGGACTGCTGCTCACATTGTCTGGAGGCGAACTTCCTAGGTGCCTCTGCTCTGGCAATACTTAGCCAAAATTTCTTATTCTCCTGGCCAGCTGACTCAAGGCAGTATCAGGTATTAAACCATGAAGCCAGGAAGAGGGGCCTGCAGAATGGAAAGGGTTTTGAAAAATGAAAGGAAGAGTGAACAAAGACCTAAGGTAGCCCTCTTCTTTAATCAAGGAACACATCTGATTTGATGCTCAGAATGGCAGTAACATCCTCTCTGAATGTCTTTGAAAGCAGAGGGAGCATCTTTCTTGCGTGACTCTCAAAATTTCAGGGACTAATTTCCCTTACATACTGAAAAATATCTCCATGCAAAAATAAAAGACACTGCTGGCTCCTTTCAAAGATCATTTCATTAAATTGGCTATTCATAGGATTCTTTCTCCATCTTCTGTTCGGGAGCGTTGGAGCATGTCCACCCTCTATGCCAGGTACTGGGCTTTATAAATCAGTCTGCTGCATTTTGCTGTTGTATCTTTGTAAAGCACAGTCTGGCATACATGAAGCTCAAGGTAAATGGTTGGCATTTTCATAAGCTTTTGTTCTATATTACATTGCTTAAATCTAAGAGTGAAAAAAATGAATTTAACGTCTTACAATCCCAATAACCCACTTTACATTTATTATCCATCCAGCCCATAAGCCTCTGATAATGAATATTGACCGTGCTAAGCAATGACAAAAGGAGATAATTCTTAGTTGAGGCTTCTGAATGTTGGCAGCTGCAAAAAGCTGTGGTTGCCATGTGGTTTGCTTGTCTCATCAGGACTGAGCAAAGTGGACAAGCCAGAGAAGAAAACCTTCTCCCTTACCCTGTGAAGTAGGAACTCCACAGCCCTGCCCACCCCCACCCCCCCACCGTGGGAATAATCTCATCTGAAAACTGTTGAAGTAGATTAAAATGATCTGATAATTTCCGTGAAGAAGATTATGCCCATCTGCAGGTTTTTCAGCCACTTCCATTGGCTTGGTGTGGCCCTCTTCCCTCCATAAAAAGTATAAGTCACCTGGGCCCTGCATTGTTTCCTTTTTAAGTACTTTTACGTGGCTGCAGCATTGTAAAGTGGTGCAAGTAATACAGTGGGAATAAAGTGGGCTTTGACTTCTGAAGGCATGGATTAGAGTCTGGGCCTATTACCTACCATCTAGTAAACGTGAGGTAGACATTAAGAAGCTTTCTGAGCTTCCATCTTCTCAGTATAATCTAGAATAATAGCAATCCTTCATTCGTGAATTTTCTAAGAGAGTTAAGTGAGAGCATTCAGTAAATATATTGAGCAACAATTATGTGCCAGGCACTGTTCTAGGCATTAGGGGACATCAGACAAAATAGATCAAAAAACCTCTTATCCTTACTGAGATTACATTCTAGTGATAGAAGGTAGACAATAAGCTATAAACATAATAAATAAAATGACATCGAATGTAAAAAGAAGGCAATTTGCAAACTGTAAGTTGCAGAGACAACACTAGTAATTTGTAATGCCATTCTCTTGCTTTTCCCCCAATCTCGCTTCCTTTTCTCATCACTCCTTTTCTTGAAAGTACTCATTCATTCCTTTATTCATTCATTTATTCATTCAACAAATATTAACTAAATGTTGGTTATATTCAAGATGATGAGAACAGAAGTGAAATGACATCGACCCTGATCTCAAGGGTCTAACAATATAGCAAGGAGACAAACTTGCAAACAAGTACAATGCAAGGGGAAAAGTGACATAAATGAAAATACACATAAGACTCCATGGGAACCTCAAGGAATAATTGTCTAAGTATTCGATAAAGGGGGAGCTATGACTCGGCTGTGGTTTGTCTCTGCCAAAACTCATGTTGAAATTTGATTCCCAACATGGCAGTGTTGGGGGGGGGAGGCTAGTGCGAGGAGTTTGGGCCATGGGGACAGATCCCTCATGAATAGATTAATGCCCTCTTGTGGGGATGAGTGAGTTCTCTATCTCATGGAAACGGGTTACTTAGCATGAGAGCGGGTTGTTAAACAGGGTCTGCCTTCCTCAGTTTCTCTCTCTTGCTTCCTCTCTTGCCATGGGATCTCTTTGCACATGCCCACCCCTCCTTCCACTTTTTGCCATGAGTTGGAGCATCCTGAGCCTCTCACCAGATGCAGCTGCCTAATCTTGAACCTTCCATTCACTAGAATCATGAACCAAACAAACCTCTTTTCCATACAAATCACCCAGCCTTGGTTCTTCTGTTATACCAACACTAAATGCACAAGACAGGGGATGATTCTTAGATGAAGGAAAGGCCCTTCAACCACAGGTACTAAACTTAGAAGACCATTTTAGATAGTGGAAATTGCAAGATTGTCCAGTTGAGCTCAAGAAGCTAAAGATGCTGAGAGAACAGGTGTGTAGAAGAGTGTGGTAGAAACTGAAGAATGACAGGCAGGCAAGGACCAGTCTGTGATAGCTACAAAAACAGATACGAAAGCCATTAATAGGGTGGCAATTAAGCCATGGGCATAAATGAGATTGTGCAGGGAAAACATGTGGGACTGAAAAAACAAAAAGAAAAGGCATGAGAATTAAACCATTTGGAATATCCAGATTGAATGGAAAAGCAGAGACAAAGTTGTTCATAATGGATACTTAAAAATTAGTGTCAGAAAGGCAGGAAATGACACTTCAGGAGAAGGAACTAACTTAGAAAATGTGGCAGGAAAACCGCATAAGAATTATTATAATATTATCTACAGGATTTTGTATTTAGGTAGTCTCTGGTGGTCTTGAGCAAAAGCAGATTGAAATGGTGATAGCGAAAGCCGGATTTCAGTAATTTAAAGTTAATATAGAAGGTTAACATTTGAAGGCCATGAGAGAAATCACGTTTTAAAGTATTTGACTGTGAGGAAAGGAGAGAATGTGTTACAGGATGGTTACCAAGTAGAGAAAGGCTTTCCAAAACCAGAGAGATGTAAGCATATTTATAGACTACAATGGAAAGGGGAATAATTAATGATACAAAAAAAAGAGAGAGGGATAAAACGAAAGAGGTAACTTTTTATTGCTTTCCAGGAACTCTGGAACTACCATGGAGGTGAATCTGAACCCACTCTCTGAACATCTCTCTGCCTACTTTTTTTACCAAACCATAACAAATATGTCTATCCTTCTGCCAAAAACTTCTGTCCCGTCAAAAGCACATTGACAAAGACCTTATTATCAAGGTACAGTATAGATATAAATCTCTGAGTGGTTCAGAAGCAGGATTCCAGGAAGGAAGGGGAGGACAGAAGGAAAAACAACTTCTAAAGAGGAGGAGGAAGAGAAGAGCTGTACAAAACAAGTTCCCGTTTTCATGGCCTCTAACCCTGGGCTAGGTGCAGTAGGTACAGTGTGTGTGAGATGATGAAGATACTAGTTAAAAAAAGAAAAAAGAAAAAAGAAAGGAAAAAAAACTAAAACTACAGTCTTTCTGGGCAGGAGAAACTAAAAGTTGATTCTGGAGAATTATGACTGTGAAAGAGAGTAGGGGAATCTCAATAGAGAAAGTTCCAGAAATGAGATATCCAAATTCTATCAATGCACATTGCTGACTGACCCCTGAACTGCACATTTGCAAAACAAGACTCAAAGCAGTTCAGCTAAACACAAGAAATCTTAACTGTGTTCAGACTGCAGGAGAAACAAAGTTTGTAATATAGGACCAACCAAGAGATTTGGTTGCTAAAACAAAAGAAAACACTCATTCAAGGAAAGTGACAGGACCCAGAATCTATACAATATTCCACTCATAATCTTAAGCATATAATCTAAACCCAACATGTAAGGACTCAAAAAAAATGGAACACATTCTCAAAAGTAAAGAAAAATCAAATGAGACTATTCCTGATTCTGAGATGTCGAAACTAGCAGAAAAGATTTTAAAGAAGCTATCATAACTATCCTCAGTGAAGTAAAATAAAATATACTCACAATGATGGCAAAGATGGGAAATCTCAGAAGAAAAATAGAAATACTACAAAAGAAACAAAAATTTTAGAACTATATTTTAGAATTGGAGCAATATGGTTGTAAGGTTTTTAGAATGTATGTGAAGTGGTACACTTTTAGCTGCAAAGGTACAGTAAAAGATAAGACTATCTATTATAATCCTAGAGCAACTAATTTGTTAAAATGCAAAAGAGTATATTTAAAAATAATAAGAAAATTAAAATAGAATTCTAAAATATAGTCTAATAATTAAAAAGACAAGATGGAAAGATTAGAGGGAAAAAAACAAGAGACAAGTAAAATAATAATTAAGTGTAGATTCAAATATATCCGTATCAATATTTAATGTGATTATTAAAAATTAATAGATTAAGTACTCCAATTAAAAGGAAGAAACTATCAGAATAAATTAAAAAGGAAATTAGACCCACTATATGCTATCTACATGAGACTGACTTTAAATATGAAGACACAGAGAAGCTAAAAGTAAATGGAAAAAAAGAATAAATCACATAAATAGCAAGTATAAAAAGATGGGGTAACTATATTAATATTAAATAATATGAATTTTAAGGAAAAAAGTATCACCAGAGATCAAAGTGATAGTTCTTCATGTTCAAAATGGCAATTCATTAAGAAGATTTAATAATCATAAATATGTTTGTACTTAATAAAGTTTCAATCTACATGAAGAAAAAAGTCACAGAATTATAAAAAGAAATAGACATTTACACAATCATAGCTGCAAATTTTAACACCATTTTCTCTATAATTTCTAAAAACAGCCCAAAAATATCAGTGAAGACAAAGAACATCTGAACAACACTATTAACCATCTTGACTTAACTGATATTTTTAGAACACTAAACCTTACAAAGGCATAATATATATTCTCTATAAGTGCACATGGAACATTCACAAAAGTAGGCTATATGCTTAGCTGTTAAACAAGTCTCAATAAATGTAAAAGATTAAGAGTGACCTCACCAAAATGGCAGAGTGGAAGCAATCTGGCTTTACTCTCCCCCATAGAAAACCAAAAACAAGTATCCAGTGGCAAGACTATCATCAGCATTATCCCAGAACTCAAACCTAAGGCTAAAATGATGCCTGGGACCACAGAGAAGTGAAAAACTCCAAGTAGACAATAAAAGAAACAAATCTGTGTGTCTGTGATGCCCCTTCCCCCAGCTGCCAGACATTGCATAGAAAATTCTCCTCAGAATCGTTTCTATACTAGAAAAGGTGAGATCAATGTCAACAGCCAGCTTTCCCACCATCTTGGGTTCCATCACAGGAAAATCATTCCTGCTTCAACCATGACAAGCATCATGAATGCCTAAAAGGAGAAAAAAAAGTCCTTGTGGACAGCTTGAGAGGAAGACCAGAGGCAGAACTAGCAACCCCAGCCTGTAAATTTCACCTGTTCATCTCAGCCAAACAAGACACCAAATCAGAGTGTCTGTTCAGCAGCACCACACTGTAGGAGGCACACTACACAGGGCCCCTGGATGTGAACCCCTAGCCAGCCTTCCCACACAGCCTGGATATCCCCTTTGGGACCTCCTCCATTAGGGATGGGCATTGTTCCAAATGTCTGTGAGAGCCGAAGCAAACCTAGGCTTAAGGTGCCATTTAGTGTCAAAAAAGGAGTCAGTTACTTAGAGTAGAGGGCATTCAACAGGTGAACTGCAAGGAAACTCTAAGCAAGCATACCCTAGAAAGACCAACACGAGTCCAACAGTGAGGACTGGAATAAATAACTAATCTTTCAATGCAAAGACATAGACATGCTTCCACAAGAAACAACAGCAAACAGGAAATCCAGACCTCCCCAAATGGACAAAGAAAGGAGCCAGTAACCAACCCTAACAAGATGGCAATGGGTGAGCTCTCAAAGCACAAATTCAAATGAACAGTTTTAAGGAAATTCAGTGAACTCCAACATAACACAGATATTCATAATAAATTCAGAAATTTATCAGAGAAATTTAACTAAGAGAATCAAATAATTTTTAAAAACCCTGAAACTAAGAGATACATTTGCTAAAATGAAAAATAGGTTAGCAGCTCAACAGCACAATAGACCAGAGAAAGAATCAGTGAGCTCCAAGACAGGTTAATTGAAAATACGTGGTCAAAGGAGAAAAAAGAATGAAAAGGAACAAAGAATACCTACAAAATATAGAAAATAACCTCAAAAGAGCAAATCCCAGAGCCACTGGTGTTCAAGAGGGAGTTCAGAAAGAGCAAGGACTCAAAATCTTACTCAAGGGGATAATAACAGAAAACTTTCCAAAACTTGAACAAGATATAAATATCCAGGTACCAAACAGATTCAAATCAAATAAGACTACCTCAAGGCATGTAATAATCAAACTCCTAAAGGACAAGAACAAAAGAGAGAATCCTAGAAGCAGAAAGAGAAAAGAAGCAAATAACATATAAAGGACCTCCAATTTTTCTGGCAACAGACTTTTCAGCAGAAACCACACAGGCCAGGAGGGAGTAGGATGACTTATTCAAAGTACCTGTGTAGTTCAAAGCCATGTTTTTCAAGGGTCAACTATAGACTACAAGTCAAAAACTAAAAAGAGACAAACAGTTACTATATAGTGATTAAGAGGTCAATTCAGTAAAAGGATAGAACAATTGTAAATATACATGCAACCAACACTGGAGTACCCAAACATGTAAAGCAAACCTTAACAGATCTAAAGGAAGAGATAGACTGCAATGCAGTAATAGTAAGGGAACTTAGCACTCCGCTCTCAGTAACTGACAGATCATCCAGACAGAAAATCAACAAAGAAACATTAGAGTTAAACTATACACTAGACCAAATGGACCTACATTTACAGAACGTTTCACCCATTACTGAAGAAGACACATTCTTTTCATCAGCCCATGGACATTTTTCAGGGTAAACCATGTTAGGTCTCAACAAATTCAGAAATGTCAAAATCATTTCAAGCATCTTTTATGACCACGATGGACTAAAACTATAAATTAATAGCAAGAGGAACTTTGGAAACTATACAACATGGAAATTAAATAACATGCTCCTGAATGGTCACTGGGTCAATGAAGAAATTGAGAAGGAAATTTAAAATTTTCCTGAAATGAAAATAGAAACACAACGTATCAAAATCTATGAGATACAGAAAAATCAGTACCAAGAAGGAAATTTATAGCATTGTATAAGATTGAAATAATATTATACAAAGTATGTGCTCTGACCACAAAGAAATCAAATTAGAAATCAATAACAATAAGATAATTGAGAAAAACTCAAATAAATTAAACAATATACTTCTAAAAAATACACTGATAGACAAATCACAAGGGAAACTAGACAATATTTTCAACTGAATTATAATGAAATTATCATTCATATCAAATTTGTGGAATGCAACTAAATCAATGCTTAAAGGGAAATTAATAGCTGTATTTAAATGCCTATGTTAAAAAATAAAAAAGATCTAGAATCAGTGATCTGAGATCCCATTTTATAAAATTAGAAAAACAAGAGCAAATTAAACTCAAAGTAAATAGACACCATAAAATAATAAAGAGCAGAATTTGTCCATTTCATCTGAGTTGTCAGATTTATTGGCCTAAAGAAAATATTATCTTATTATCCTTCAAATGTCCATAGGATCTCTAGTTTTATGCCCTTTTGTTCATTCCTGACATTGCTGCTTTGTATCTTTATTTTTTCCTTGATTTTATGGATCTTTTCAAAGAACCAGGTTTTGTTTTCATTTTTTTATTGTATGTTCATTTTTATTTTATTTTTTCTGCTTCTAGGAGTTTTGTAACTTTGCATTTTACAATTAGCTCTATGATCCATTTTGAGTTAATTTTTATGAAAGGAGTAAGGTCATGTCTAGGTCCTTTTTGTCCTTCGCCTTCTCTTCTCCCTCTTCCCTCCCCTCGCCCCTAACTCTCCTTTTCTTTTCTTTTCTTTTTTTTTTTTTTTTTTTTTTGCATGTGGATGTTGTGTTGTTCCAGTACTATTTTTTGAAAAGACTATTCTTGACTATATTTGTATGGTTCTACTTCTGGGTTCTCTATTCTCTTCCATTGATCTATTTGTCTATTCTCAGTCCTTTAATGTTAGTATTTTTAAGTTAATTTTAGAACCAGTTTATCAGATCCTAGAAAACACCTGGCTAGTATTTTGATTGGAATTGCACTGAATCTATAGATGCATTTGGAAGAACCAACATCTTTGATATACGGTATATCTTTCCAAATGGACTTATGGATCTATAAATCTGTGGTCAATTTCTGTAAATATTCCATATGAGTTTGAAAAATAATATGCATTCTACAGTTGTTTAGTGCAGACTTCCATATATGGACATAAAGTAGTTTGATTAGTTGCACTGTTCAAATCATCCATATTATTAATTTTTTCTACTGTTTCTATCAATGAAATGGATATTTTATCATATCCCATTATAATTATAGATTTGTCTATTTCTCATTGTAGTTCCATCAATTTTTATTTATATATTGTGAATATATTATTAAGAGTATAGAAATTTTCTCCCATTCTGTAGGTTGTCTGCTCTTGTGACAGTTTCTTTGGCTGTGCAGAAGCTTTTTAATTTGATCAGGTCCCATTTATTTATTTTTGTTGTTGCTGTGATTGCCTTTGGGGTCTTCTTCATAAATTCTTTGCCTAGGCCAATGTCTGTAAGAGTCTTTCCTACATTTTCTTCTAGAATTCTAATAGTTTCACACCTTAGGTCTAAGTCTGTTATCCACCGTGAGTTGATTTTTGGGAGAAGTGAAAGGTGTGGATCCTGTTTCAGTCTTCTACATGTGGCTATCCAGTTTTCCCAGCACCATTTATTGAATAACGATTCTTTTCCCCAGTATATGTTTTTGTCTGCTTTGTCAAAGATTAGATGGCTATATGAGGATGGTTTTATATCTGGGTTCTCAGTTCTATTCCACTGGTCAATGTCCCTGTTCTTGTGCCAGTACCAAGCTGTCTTAATTACTATAGACTTGTAGTATAGTTTGAAGTCTGGTACATTGATGCCTCCTGTTTTGTTTTTATTGCCTAGGATTACTTTTGCTAAACGGGGTCTTCTCTGTTTCCATACAAAGCGTAAAATTATTTTTTCTATATCTGTGAAAAATAATGTTGGTATTTTAATAGGGATTGCATTGAATCTGTAGATCACTTTGGGTTTAGAACTCAGGAAAATCAGCAAGAAAAAATCAAACAACGCTATCAAAAAGTGGGCAAAGGACATGAACAGAAACTTTTCAAAAAAAGACAGAAGAATGGCCAAAAAACATATGAAAAAATGCTCAACATCTCTAATCACCAGGGAAATGCAAATCAAAACCACAATGAGATATCACTTATCTCCAGTGAGAATGGCCTTTATCAAAAAGTCCCAAAACAATAAATGTTGGCATGGATGCGGAGAGATAGGAACACTCATACACTGCTGGTGGGACTGCAAACTAGTGCAACCTCTGTGGAAAGCAATATGGAGATATCTTAAAGAGATACAAGTAGATCTATCATTTGATCCAGCAATCCCATTACTGGGCATCTACCCAAAAGAACAAAAGACATTCTATTAAAAAGACATCTGCATTCGAATGTTTATAGCAGCACAATTCACAATTGCAAAGATGTGGAAACAATCCAAGTGCCCATCAATACATGAGTGGATTAATAAAATGTGGTACATATATACCATGGAGTACTATTCAGCTATAAGAAACAATGGTGATATAGCACCTCTTGTATTTTCCTGGATAGAGCTGGAATCCATTCTACTAAGTGAAGTATCCCAAGAATGGGAAAATAAGCACCACATGTACTCACCATCAAATTGGTTTCACTGATCAACACCTAAGTGCACACATAGGAATAACATTTATCGGGCGTCGGGCAGATGGGAGAGTGGGGAGAGGATGGGTATATACATACATAATGAGTGCAATGCGCACTGTCTGAGGGATGGACACGCTTGAAGCTCTGATTTCGGGTGGGGGGAGGGGCAACATAGGTAACCTAAACATTTGTACCCCCATAATATGCAGAAATTTAAAAAAAAAATTAAAAAGAGTATAGAAATTAAAAATGTAGATAAAGCTATATTTTTAAAAATTCAGCAAAGAACAAAAGACTATAAAAAGTTACAATAGATTTTTAAAAACTAGAAATTCTAGACAAAAAGCAATAACAAAAGAATTTTAGGTACAGTTGAAGAATTACTGAACTGAAAATTAGGTTAAAAGAATCTATCAAATTTAAGCATGACCAGACAAAAGAATGGAAAATACAGAGAAGTAGGTAAGAGACATAGAATATGCAATGAGAATATGTATAATAACTTGCAATTAATTGCTATTCCCAAAAGAGAAGCAAAAGCAGTATTGGAGAATATAAGATTGGGACTTTCCAAAACCGATTAATTTGAGAAGCCTGGGGGGCTTAAGTTGTCCAGGCCCATCTTAATCCAATTTCAAGGCTTGAGGTTTTGTGGTCTACCCAGAGGACTGGAAGCCCAGCTGTGGCACATGTGAAAGCTATTTTATTCCTGATTAACTCCTACCTCCCAGGGTGAAATCCTTAACGGGTCCTGATTCTTACTGTTTTTCTCTCATCCCAGAAAGTTGCTAAAGTGCAGCTCAGAAGTTCAGATATCTTTTACCAGCTAGTGATCAATGAGAAAAAGGAAACCACACTATATATTTCTAGCAGAGGGGGATGTAGTTGTTTATAATCAGAGAATTGTTTATAAAAATGTTGGAAGAACTGGAGAAACAAAAGGAAAGGGAATGTCACCCAGAGATCAGGAAGCAGCTTCATCCCCTGGCCTGTAGCCCACCAACCCATGCTATTGCCACCGCTCCTGGCACTGTGATTGAAAAGGATCCACCACTTTTAATCAGAACCTCAGGAGTTAAGCCCCTGATGCTGCAGAAACCAACACCAAAGCTGCTGGAGCCTACAATAAGTCACTGTCAGACATAGAAAAATGGCTTCCTCCTCTCCTCGCACAATCAACATAAGACCACTAGAGGCAACCCTATATTTCTGGGAAGTCAGATTTACTGGCCTGTTGCAACAAGGGAAACACCAGAGGAATTACTGGAGCATCTCACCAAACAACAGGAAAGGTGGAATTACTACGGGATTTGAGGGAAGGGTGGAGTTTAGGCGAAATTTATGTGAAGCAGTGTTTGGATAGGCTAAAAGCAAAACAAGGTTGTGTGTAAAGGGGTCAATATTATATCTGGAATGCAAAGTGGATCCAGGGTCTGATTTATTTATTTTTTATTTTTATTTTTATTTTTTTTTTTGAGACAGAGTCTCACTCTGTTGCCTGGACTAGAGTGCCATGGCGTCAGCCTAGCTCACTGCAATCTCAAACTCCTGGGCTCAAGCAATCCTCCTGCCTCAGCCTCCCAAGTAGCTGGGACTACAGGCATGCACCACCATGCCCAGCTCATTTTTTATATATATTTTTAGTTGTCCAGCTAATTTCTTTCTATTTTTTTTAGTAGAGACGGGGTCTCGCTCTTGCTCAGGCTGGTCTCGAACTCCTGAGCTCAAACAGTATGCCCACCTCGGCCTCCCAGAGTGCTAGGATTACAGGCGGGAGCCACCATGCCCAGTTCTGATTTTTTAGAAACTAAAAAGTTAAGATATATATGGAGCCAGGAATGATGGCTCACACCTATAATCCCAGTACTTTGGGAAGCCAAGGCAGGAAGATCACTTGAGACTAGAAGTTCGAAGTTGAGACCAGCCTGGGAGACAGAGGAAGACCCTGTGCTAAAAATATATATATATATATATACCTGGAATACTATGTCTAGAAACCACTTATATGAAACTCTGCATATGGACTGGATATCCAGGTTGCTTCTCTATATCAAAGTGGCTAAAATCCTTCAGGCAAAAGTCAGATGTTTCATTCCTACTGACATAATTTCAACCACCAATGGTTTTAGAAAGAAGTATTCTCCACTGAGTAAGAAAGCAGTAGTCATGCGAAGAAGGCATTATGACACTTTACAACTGTAGAATAGCCTTAGAGAAATATTGTTTCCCACTGACTTTGCACTTTGGCAGCTTGCTGGAACTAGAGAGAAAGACAATAAGAATTGAGGACACATCCAGGGCTTTATCTGTGGCTACCACCCAAGCCTCATGAATGGCAGGATGGATTTTTACTTTCTTGACCTAGGTTAATTTTTATATTCTCATCCACTTTCAGTCTTCTGCCAGGGTCTCCCATTACCAGAACCCAACTGCAACTCAGCTGGCAAGGGAGGCTAGGGAGTCATTTTCAGGCATTGTGGCCCTGAGATACAAAGCAAAGAGATTAAAATTGATCTCAGAGCCAAAAGGGAAAAAAAAAACCCACAGAATATATCACTTCAAGTTCAGCAAATGCCCTCAAGAACAAAGTAGGCTTAGATAATAATCTCATCTCTCTAGTTTCTCATCTCTACTGAGATCTCAGCTAATGGTCCCTAACTGCCTTCTTCATTCTTTGACACATAAAAGAAAATGATTTTTAGACTTTCCAGCTATTTCAGTTGTTTGAACAGAATGGTTATTTCTGTGAAATTATCTAGTTCACCATTACCCACCCCCTCCACTTTCTAATCAATCTTACACGTTTCTATCAAACTAATCTTCCCAAACTCAGCTCTGATCATGTCTCCTTCCTGGCCAAATATCTCAAACAGTTCTGTGTCTCCTGAGAAGATCAACTTCTTTACCTAATATTCAAGGACCTCTACAATCTACTTTTAATGTAACTCCTCACTCTTGTCCTCCTCTACTCCCTTATAGGAATAGGATGGGCCATTCCACAAGAGACTGCCTTCTTTAAACAACAGGGACTCAAGGATGGGCATTTTTACTAAGCAAGATCAATCACAGTCATCCTGTAGTTTCCAGATGAACTTGCGACAGATTCTCCCTTTCCTGCTATGACTTATCTGAGTCTAGGATTGTCCATGTCTATGTGTCCTGCTTTGAGGAAGCTGATCTGAGGGAATAAAGTTGTCGGGAGAAAGCAATCTTATGTGCACAGTGTTTTGACCCGCTCTGGGCAACGTAAGAATGGGCCTTGAAACACTTCCTTACAAAGAGATAAAGAGTCCTCACAGCCTGCACTGGACTTCTCATTTTGTGTGGGAATGTCTTTCCCTGTTCCAGACGCAATGTGTGCTCCTTGGTTATGCTTAAGCATGTGTGTCACATGGCACCTGGCCAACCCCACTGGCAATATCTGTCCCTGCGATAAGGGGAGGGGGTCCTTCTGCTGCAGCACAGAGGGGTATGTGCAGGCCAGTTGGAGACTCAACAGGTGACCTCAGACATTCCACTCTCAGCACTGGGTTTTCATCTCCATTATAAATTCTATCTGTGCAGCAACAGCTGTTAAGAGGGGACCTCACATGCGCCAGTGGGAAATGATACCAGCCAGTGTGTGGGCAAACATATTGCCTATGGATGAGCTCTGACGCTGACCTGAATGAGGGTCTGTGAGCTCAGGACACAGGACAATTTTTTTATTAGATCATACTGTCCAATGTCCTTATATTTAGTGTAACCCAAAATACATTTTTCCAAGCTATGCATCATTGCAGTAAAATTGAATTCATATGGCTTTAATTCGTGAACAATTGACTAATTAACAAATTATATGGTGAGAACAAGTTAATGTCCTCAAACTTTTCAAACCTTGCATTGTGGCTTGTTGCTTCAGTTATTTTTCTTAGAAACAGAAAGCTTATTATGCAAAAAAAAAAAAAAAAAGTAAACACACCAACCCTAAACTTCACATGGTCTCAATCTGCCAAGCCCTAGGAGAGCTTAGGGTACGTGTGGTGGAGGGAAGGGTTTGTGGCCTAAGACAGCCCATGTTTCTCCCTTTATAGGACTGTAATTCTTCACTGCCTTTGATTTTTAGTCCTCTCCTCCTATGCCATCAAACTTTTCATCCAATGCATTTTTCAGTTTACAAAGGGCTTTTTCATCCATCATGTCACTAGATCCTCAGTAAAACCCTACGAAGTCATCACCCTTAGCCAGCAATTTTATTCCCATTAAATAGAGGAGAAGATGAGGCTCAGAGAAGTTAGCTGTCTTGCCCAGAGGTTCAAGGTGTGATAGCCAGCCTCCAAGATGGTCCCAAATGATACCTGCCTCCCATTTGTACCAGGATTGGGATCTGTGACCAATAGCAATCAGCAGAAGGAATGGTATGTCACTTCTAAAACTACGTTATAAAAAGGCTCTGGCTTCAAGCTTGAGAGCTCATGCTCACTCACTTGCATGGGTTCTCTCTCTCTCCCCTCCCTCCCTTTTTTTCTCCCCTCTCTCCCTCCTTCTCTCCACTCAATATCGTGAGGGCACTCAGGCAACCCGTGAGAGGCCTACACGGTGAGGAATTAAAGTCTCCAGCCAACAGCCAGCAAGAAACTTAAACCTGCCAAAAACTTACTCCATCATGTGAGCGAGCTTAAAAGTAGATCTTTCATCCCCAGTCAAGCCTTCTGATGACTGCTGCCCTAGCCAAAATCTTAATGGCAACCTCCTTAGAGACCCTGAGCCAGGACCACTCAGCTAAGCCATTCCTGGATTCCTCAAAGTAAATGTGAGATAATGAATGTCTGTTGTTTTTGACTGCTGAGTGTCAGGGTAATTTGTTACATAACAATGGATAATTTATACACAGGGCGGACAATGACACGACACAACAGTGATACTGTATGTGTAAGTCTCTATCATCCCTGTGCTACTGACCTATATTCACTAATAAATATAAACAGCTTTTAAACTGAAGGTATACTAGAGTTTTAGATGGTGGGGAAGCTTAGAGGAGACGTAAATAAGTTTTGCACTTGGCTATATAGAACATGCCATTGCCTTTATAACACACTTTTTCATTCTCAAGTGCTTTTTGGCAATATGATCCATTTGATAGTAACAGAATAATCTCAAGCTGGAACCAACCCTGGCCTTTAAAGCCCACCTTCTGGGTCATTAATACACCCATTAGCCGGCCCTCAACTGCTACCAAGGCTTCTACTCGTCTTCAAGGCTTCCTCCTTTTGAGAAGTGGGATTATAGATACCTTTACAGTACTTACCTCAGAGCCTCTAAAGCATCTAATCACCAGTTCATAAAGAGCCTTACCTCCTGGAGTTCACGGCCAGTTGTGCTGTTGACAGCATTTCTGAGCCAAGCCATGCTCAATAAACTGAATAAACAAGGAGCTGCTATCCTTTGGTTTAGGGCTTTTGCTACTCACTTCGTAAAACTTCTATACTCTCACCAAATTCATCTACCCACTGATCCACCAATCCCGACATTCGGCCTTTGTGCCTTTTCATATTCCTGAGCTCTGAATGTATTACTCACTCTTCCATCTCCATAGCCTATCAGGAATCTATCCTCTACTTAAGGCTCACCAGAAACCTAAGATTTTCCTGACCACCATACTCCAACCCTAGTGAACGCTTCCTTCTTTGAAATCCAATGATCCATCTCATGTTTCTTGTATTTCAGTGGATAAATAGGTGTTTTAGTCTCTGCGAGATGACTGAGTCTTGGAGAGGAGGGAGCCATCAATTAGGGAGCACCCAGTCTATGGCAGACCCCATGGGAGGCTCTCTACGTGCATGTCACCCCTGGGTGAGGGCTGCAGAGATGACTGCTGATGCTTGATGGATTAGGATGCACATTGGTGTCTGCCCAGCCCTGATCTTGCCAATGGATTTTGACAAATGATACAAAGGTCCAGCTCAGGCCCCATACCCGCGAGACATGCTCAGGCTCATCTCACTGCCTCCATTCCCTTTTGCAGAAGCCGCCCTGTCCACAGCCCTAGTTGGGTGTGGCTCTGAGTACCACATGACCCCTGACCACCACCACTTGGACCAGGGATGGGCGCCTGACCCAAACTGAGCCCTTTCTTCTTAAGGCTGTAGAAGAAAGGGCTCTCTAAGAATCTGAGGAAGTTGGGTAACAGGGGGTATGGGAACTAAAAGGTCATAGAGTTTAGTCAACTTGACATTGTGCCAAAACAACTCAGAATTCTGAGGACGCAAAACATCCAAAATTAAGTAGGAGAACCCCGTCTGCAGGAAGCAGCAGGAGAATGGAGCAAATGTCCCAATGAAGCAGCAGTGAGAAACCTTGAGGCCCCCTGAAACTGGAAGGTGTCAGCTCAGCTCCTGACTTTCCCTGGTCTCCCTGTGGCCCTGGAAGAACTTCACTTCCTGTCCTGGGACAACTGCAAGACAAGTCACTGTAGTCCTTCAGTAGCCTCCCCTTATATCCGGACTAGTCTGATGGGTTTCTCTTCCTTACCATTAGCAAGGCCTGAGTAAAATAATGCCCAATATTTTTAATGAGTTAAACAGGAGAGAAAGTGAGCAAATGAAACTCATATTGACTCTGAAATATCCAAGTCACGTTTAGGCCATAAATCACAGCCGTGTTACGGATCTTAGGTAGGCTGTAGTCAAACCTGCCCATTTTAGAGATGAGGAAAATGACACCCAGAAAGGAGGAGGCACTTACCCCAGGTTACACAGCAAATGGTAGAAGCAAGACTAGGACTCGGGTCACTTGATATTGCCCAGGGATACCGCACGAACTTGCCATCACTGAGTCTGCTCTTACGTGCTTTCCAACGACTGTGTTCCCTGGGGGCAGGAAAAACAGGTCAATCTCAGGCCCAAATTAAAGAGAAATAGCAGAGATCATTAGTGTTTCCCCACCCGCTGCCTCACCAATGGCTTTGGGGGGAATTTTGCTTAGATCTCAGGCAAGCTAAGGCGAAAGATGAGAGAGTTGCTGATGCTGCAGTTCTTTAAAGAGCTGGGTCAGAGACAGAGAAGAGAGAAATGAAACGACGTTACTAACTACCCACTTTAAAATATAATTCATATACATCTTAAGAGGACACCAAGAAGGAATGTTTATCAATTTTCCCATAAAAATATGAAGTCAGTCTGTTAATAAGAGAAAAATATTGCAACTTCTTGGAGCATTTGTGCTGAGCGGGCTGAATTTCATACAGAATGTCCTTATTACATACATCCTTAATATAATATAACCAATTAGTAATTTAGTCCTCGAGACCATCAAAATTATTTTGTGTTACAATGTATTAGATTTCCAGTAATGGAAAAAGCATCTTCACTGGTCCATCTCCTCATGCACTGTAGTGGCTTAAATATTTTATTAATATCATTGCAATTAAATGAAAATGTTCTCAAAGTATTGTTACTAAGATTTAAGTTATTTAAATGTCTCAAACAAGTGAAGTAAAGGTGAGTAAGATGAGTCATTAAAAAATGGTAATTAGCTTGACAGATGGGCCAAGAACATAATGGGGAATAGGAAATGGTCTCAAAATTAGCACATGGCCAGTGATAAATAGGCCTAAATACCAACAGAGAAGCCCCCAAGTTACTGCGATGACAAAGAAGAGGACACTCCTAACTTTACCTATAACAACAGTCACTACTAACATTTACTGAGCATTTACTGTACGCTAAGCAGTGTATTAAATGCTTTATATGCATTATTTCATATAGTCTTCATAAGAACCCTATTAGGTAGGGAGTATTACTTTTACTTCCCCCATTTTATAGATTAAAAGATACTGATTTTAATGAAATTCATTAACTTTACCAAGTTCTACTGGCTAATAAAGAGTACATCTCAGGCATTCAATGCCCCCAGGCCTCTCTCTCTCTCCACCTCTCGTTTTTTGTTTTATTCCAAACGTCAACTTTATTCTTCAGCCTCCTCCATATGTCAGGAGATAGGCGAAGGGGTTCTGAGTGACAGTCATACAATTAACGATCCAAGGAAAAGTCTCTAGTTTGCATATGAAAAATCTCAGGGGAGACTTTGATTGGCTCGGCTTAGGCCCACATGCCCAACTCTGGGCCAATCCTTATGTTCAAGAGGTTCTATAATTGCCAATACCTGGGGCCACATACCCACCCCTGTGGTCAAAAAAACAGATGGTATGACTGGTAGCATTACCAGAATTCCATTAATGTAGTGGATCAGCATCCTAAAGGAAGTGGACTGCCAGGCAAAGGCCTTGGGGTGGAGAGGTGTGCAGGCAACGATCAGTCCAGAGGAATTCCAGGAAGAAGATGAGCCTGAATAAAGGCATGAAGATGTAAAATAATATAATGCATCTGGAGATCTACAAGTGTTTCAGCTGTGTCTGGAGAATAGGATGTGTAGGGCAAGGGATGGATTGCAATCTGA
Organism: Eulemur rufifrons; assembly: GCF_041146395.1. Classification (NCBI taxonomy): domain Eukaryota; kingdom Metazoa; phylum Chordata; class Mammalia; order Primates; family Lemuridae; genus Eulemur; species Eulemur rufifrons. The sequence continues at coordinate 18,806,986 of NC_090987.1, forward strand.
GATTGAAGGAGAACTTTGTACAGTACGCTAAGGAGCTGGTGCTTCATCCTGAAAGCAATGGTGAGTTATTAAAGGATTTTAAACACGGAGATAATATGCTAAGTTCTGATTGTGAGAAAGATCAGTCTTCGGGTAGATACAAAAGAAAGGTTAGGAGCAGAAAAATCAGTGAGGAAAATGACAATAATTTAGTCAAGAGGAAGTGAATAAATGAATGAAAGCACTGGCAGTGGGCTTGGGGACCAAGAGATGGAGAGGAGTGACACCAAGGAGGCAAGATTTAGCAAGGAAACTCTGAATTCTTGCTGGGAATTAGATTGTCCATGCTGTTACTGATGCACAACAACCTTCATGGTGGCCCCAACACAGCAGTGAACAAGGGCACCCATGTAAACAAACTGACCCAAATCCTGCAGGTCACCTACAAGTAGCAGAAGCAATGGCAACCTCATCCCCACCACCTACACGCCTTAAATCTAAGCTGCTGGTTTCACAATTTATAAAGGACACTTCAACCTCATAACTTTGAAAATGGAATTATGAGTACAGAAAGTGTTCCTGTAGAGGCCTTTAATAGATATAAGTTAACAGCTAGAATTTTCCAGCTATTAAAGGCAGCAGAGCACATGAAAAAAGCTGCACCATTAGGGAAGATAGATCTGGGTTTGGTTCCTAGCTCTGATGCCTCCTACGTTTCCGTGGACAAGTTGCTTAAGCTCTCTGAGCCTAAGCTTTCTCAGGAGATATTACCCAGGTAATAATGCCAATTATCTCTCAAGGGTTTTACAAGGACTAAAAACAATAACACATGTGACATCAAAGCAAACTTCCCAATGTGGTTAGAAATGAGTCTATTTGAATCACTAATTTGTTTTGCTCAAGGGGGCATAGGAAGAAAAGCCAAAACATGGACATTAATGCTAACAAGTGAATTCTTCCCGCTTAACAAACTAAGATGACAGAATAAAGTTAACAATGTCATAAACAGTGAGTTAATCACGGTGTGTACATTAAAATTGAGGTAAATTAACTCAATTTCTATAACGTTTTCTAATAAATTACTTTCTTCATGAACTTGTAATGAATAAATAAAATTTCTTACACAAAAGGTAATGTTGATAATCATAGCCTTGTGGTTGAGGTTTACGCTCCATAGGAGAGAGCAATAAATGCCTGTACTTAAATGGTAGACCAACACAGGAGAGTTTAACCTTTTCAGCAAATAAAATAGTAGGAAATTTGATTTAATAATTCAGGATATGTATAGGTATAATTTTAAAAAGACATTTGGCCCACCTCTCTAAAGTTCTTTCTTGTTTGCCATTTTAAAGTGATAAATTTGTTATTAATAATATTCTTTAACCACCTCTCTTATCTTTAAGACAAAAGGTCTAATGAACTAGTGTGGTGCTTTGTATTCCCACAGTCACTTGGGTTAATAGTGTTTTTATTCTTCTCCTATTTTCTTTAAATCTATTGAGATTCATAGCAATAGTTCAGCCACAATCGTGACCTAGAAAAATTGTCATTAGGAAAATATGGCAATCACTTCACTATGTATATGCGTATTAAACCATTATGTTGTCCACTTTAAATATATACAATTTTTTTAAAGAAGGAAAAATGTGCCTTTAATTTTCTTTTGTAACATGTTAAGTGCCTAGCATAGCAGCCAGCCTGAAGGAAAACGCTTCCTGCCTGGGCTGTGTCCCCCATACCCTATTGAAGTCCCCAAAGAGAAAGTTCAACCATTTAAGTCCTTCCTAGTGAACTCTATGCCGTGCTTGCTATTTGGTTCTTTTTAAATCTTAACCAGAAAATGAAGGCTTGTTTAGAGACAATACAGTCATTAATCTCTCATGATAGTAATCATATATCATACATGCAGAATAGCTACTCTCCTGGCAAAGGAAAAATAAGTAATTTCTTATAATGCCACTCAGCTGGCTTGTCTTTGTTCTAACAGACTGGCCAAAATCCATTATAGCAGAAGGAAATGCACCTGGAAGATAACTAGAAGGGGGGAAAACGTAGCAAAATCAGTACAATAAACCTTCCCCAACTGCAAATATACTTCACATAATTCTAATACAGGTGACCACTAATTTCTGCAAGCAAGTCTCCAGCATTCTGATTGGCAGCCGATGCTCACCAGGGTCGGCAGTAACTCAGTTAACACCATCTACAGGTGCACTTAGAGTAAGTGAGTATCTTTCAAACTGCTCTACACTTTATCTTGGCATATTTTCTCTAAAGTTTTATTAATAAATGCCTTGCTCTTCATTGTGACTAAGAAAAAATAAAATTTTATGAAATACACAGAATAAACCAAAAAAAGGTGAGATAATCCATCTCTTTGAAAAAGAAACATGAGAGTTTAAATTAGTAGGAGAAATGAATGTGAATGAGCAAACTTCCAAGTCCATGTTGTCATACTCAATGCATAAGCACAACTTTGAAGTTCAAGGAAACATCTCTGGAGGCTGTGAAGAGCACTGAGCCAATGCAATAGATGGTCTCTTAAAAAACGAACTGGAATGATTTATCACAAGGAAATCCTTACATTGTGTAATAGGGGTGCCAAAGTCATGCTCCACTTCTTTGCCTACTTAGGTAGAACAAGTCACCTTGCAAAGGGCCTTCCATAGTCAAGAAAGAGTTTTAAGGATCTCTTATCTAATAGGCACTCATTGCTCTAGAAGTGTGCATAACATATTTTATTTTTATGTTCTAACAAAGGCAGGCCCTTGAAGTGTATAACTGGTGACAAGAGAAGGTACATCAAGTTGAACAATTTTTCTTGCAGCATTTTGAGAGGGAAGGAACAAAGACCCCAACACCTGTTCCCCCAAAATCAAAGTAAAAACAAAAACTGTTACAGTAGATCAAGATTGCCTGCTCCAAGTTCTGCTGGCCAGAAGAAACCTCAAGGTCTTTAAAAGTAAACTCGCCAATAGGACTGTGCTGGTGTCCAGTTCCAATAGAAGAATCTCAGGGTTCTGGTCCAGGTTGGAGCTAGAAGCATCTCTAAACCTGTCTACCTGGCACCATGATTCCTGCTTTGAAAATGCAATGGCTGAGCATGCAAATACAAATGACAAAAAGGCCCTAGCAATCAAGCATGTGGCACTACAGGCAGAGTCTGGGTAAGCAAAAGCATGATGCAAGGGTCCATGAAAGTCAACTGGAACATGCAAGACCAGCTTTCAAATAAGATACGGACTAGCCCCAAAAGCTCTATAAAACTGGAGGAGTCACACATCCTGATTTCAAAACTTATTACACAGCTGCAGTAATCAAGACAGTAGTATGGCATAATGATAAACATATAGGACAATAGATTAGAATTAGAATCTATAAATAAACCCATACATTTATGTATAACTGGTTTTTAACAATGATACTAGGACCATTTAATGGAGAAGGAATAGTCTTTTTTAAAAATGGTGCTGAGAAAACTGGATATCCACATGCAAAAAAAAAGTGAATTTGTACTGCTTGCTTACACCATATACAAAAATTAACTTAAAATGGATCATGGACCTAAATGTATAAGGTAAAAGTATATAAAACTCATAGAAAAATAACACAGGAATAAATCTTTGTAACCTTGTATTAGCCAGTGGTTTCATAGATATGACACCAAAAGCATAAGAAACAAAAGTTTTTTAAAAATGGACAAATTTGGCTTTACCAGAATTTAAAATTTTTGTTCTTCAAAAATTAGGAGCACAGAATCTGGAACTAGACTGCCTGGTTTTAATTCCAGCCTTTCCCCTTATGAACTTGAGCAAGATTTGCAAGACTTCTGTGCCTCAGATGCATTATTTATAATACGGGGATACTCTCAGAGGGTTTGTGAGGATTGAATTAAGTAACACTTAGACCAGAATCTGGCATATATTAGTGCTACATAAATGTTAGCCATTGTGATTATTGGAGTTCTAGTGAAATTACAAGCAGTGACACAGGCATAAAAGAATAACCTGAAAAGTTAAATTAAAATAAAAAAATACAGGCTATTATTTGAGAAAGTTGTTTCACGCTGACAAAAAAGAAGTATTTTAGAGTCAACTGTCTTAAAGATGATGTATGTCCAAGAAAGAAAAATTAGTAACAACTATAAAGTAACAAATTATCGACAATTTACTTGAAATTAAAGAAAAGAAAAAGGAAGGAAAGAAAGTATTACCAGAAAAAGAGTCCTTCTTCTGTTATTTATTATTTGAGAATTTCAGAGGCATCCAGGCACAATGAAGTCAGAAATGAAAAATGTAGAGAAAGGCAACTCTAATTTTGAACACTGTTCAAAGGTCTTAGAGAATGAAGAATTTCCATGTTGCTAGAAGAGATTGTCAATGAAAAGAAACATCTTTTATTCAAACTTCATCGAACACTTAATCGAAAACTACTGGTCTTCCTATATAAGATCTTTGGGAAAAAATATTAAGACTTGTTGCATATATGACACATACATAAAAGAGGAACTATAATAGTAAAATGAACATCTATGGACCTATCACCCACTGAAGAGTTGGAGTATTAATAAAATCATTGTATCTGTATGTGCTCCTTCCTTAGCTCATATTCCAGCTTCCCTCTCAAATATTGCTTAGTTGATGTTTTCTAAGCATTTTAAAAAATGGTATAATTCTGTATGTATTATTCTACTGTATAATATTTGTTCTCATTCAGTCTCATTTCTAAAGATCTATTCACAATGATATGTGAATATTAAGTTTGTTTCTTTTTCTCTGATTCCATTTAAAAGATGTTTCACAATTACAGTAATTTCATTTCTGTCAATGGACATTTTGATTGCTTTAGGAGTTTTATTCTCATCAACCATGCTGCTATGAATGTTATCACATGTGTCTTGTGCCTATTAGAGTATTTCTTCATAGCAACTATGAGTGAAATTACTCAGTTGTAGAGTAATTAAATGTTCAGCTTTATAACAGAATGAAAAATTGTTTCCCAAAGTAGTTACAACAACTTACACTCTCCTATAAGGAGTACATGAGAATTCCCATCAATCCACATTCCCTGTTACATTTGGTTTTGGCAGACTTCTCAATTTTTGCATTTTCATATGTACTTAATTTGAACTCTCCTGACAACTAATGATGTAGTTTACTTATGTCTATTTGCCATTTGTGTTTCCTCTTCTGTGAAATGGCTATGATCTTTTGCCCATGAACTGAGTAATTGTTCAGTTATCATTTTTCTTCCCAATATGTAATCCTTTGCAAGTTATATGCAGACCATTTTGATAGGGGCTTTTGACTTCTTAATTTTAATATAAATATTAACTTATCAATTTTTTCTCTATTTAAGAATTCTTTCTCTACCAAAAGTTCCAATGAAGTTTTAAAATTTTGCCTTTCACATCTACCTCATTAATCCATTTGGGAATTGTCTTTTGTGTGTGAGATAGGAAGCTAACTCCATTTTTTCCCATATGGAGCATCAGCTTTCCCAGCACCATTTCTTAACTATTCTATTTTTTCTCAGTGATCTGAAATAATACCTATGTCAAACAGAATTTCCCAGTGCTACTGGGGCTGCCTCTGGGGTCTCATTTCTCTTTCATTGGCCATTGTATCTATAACATTAGCAATCCTGTACTATTTTCATCACCATGGCTTTATAATAAAGCTTAATATGAAAGGAAAGTCTCCCCACCCCTTCATCTTATTGTTCTTCAGGACTCTCTTGGTGATTCCTGTATACAATTCAATGCAATATTCTAACAAGTAACACTGGCCTCCCAATAGGCTGGCTTACGCTATACTAACAAACAACCTCTATATCTCAGTGGTTTGAAACAAAAAAAGGCGATTTCTTGCTCATGCTACATAATCCTTCTCCGTGCTACATGCGTTTTCAGTGATACCCCCATTCTAGGTATCGAGCTAACAGAGAAGTCATAGAAGGCTCATTGCTTTCCCTCTGGCTGCAGGGAATGGTACACTGTCAATACAGTACCCTAGCAGGAAGTGACACCTACACTTCCAAACATAGATCATTGGCCAGAACTGGTCAAGTGGCCCCACCAAATTTCAAGGAAGCCAGGAAGTACAATCTACTGTGTATCTGGAAGGTAGTCAAAAACATTTGTGAAGCTACTGACTACCCCTGCACCATTACTTCACAGGCCGGTGCCTCTGTACCCTTCCAGCAAGCTTACAGCAGAGTCCAGATACAAACATGGGGTAGAGGGTCAATAGCCTGAATCCAGAATCTAAAGAATCTTGCTTCGTCATCCGCCCAGGGTCTACATTGTCATTTATTTTGTGGAACTTTAGATTTAAATAAAGACCTGAGGGCCGGGCGCGGTGGCTCACGCCTGTAATCCTAGCACTCTGGGAGGCCGAGGCGGGTGGATTGCTCGAGGTCAGGAGTTCGAGACCAGCCTGAGCAAGAGCGAGACCCCGTCTCTACTAAAAATAGAAAGACATTATATGGACAACTAAAAATCTATATAGAAAAAATTAGCCGGGCATGGTGGCACGTGCCTGTAGTCCCAGCTACTCGGGAGGCTGAGACAGGAGGATTGCTGAGCTCAGGAGTTTGAGGTTGCTGTGAGCTAAGCTGACGCCACGGCACTCACTCTAGCCTGGGCAACAAAGTGAGACTCTGTCTCAACAAAAAAAAAAAAAAAAAAAAAAAAAAAGACCTGAGTTAAATAAGCCTTTGGGAAGTGCTGTGGGAATAGGATAATATAAGTCACCTCTTTGAGAATGGAAACTTAACGATTAAGTTAGAAAATGGGTTCACCTTGCTTATACTAAAGGAAAATTATAAAGCCATTCACTTCAATCCAAACTTCCTTTGTTCCAGATATTTTCTTGTAAACCCTTCCTCTATGCTAGCTAAACAGAAAAGCTATCTGCTGACCAATCCCATGGATGAAGATGTGTCAAGTAAGAGTGAGTTTGACTATTTCTAACTTTTGTCACAAATCACAGACACTCTCTGCTGTGTTTCCTGATATTTACTATAAAGAGAGACAAACACTCTTGCTCTTAAATTGTTTTAGTATACCTCCAGTTTATACTAGCCTGAAATATGAAACATTTTAGATGACTTTGAAAAGTCATACAACATGACCTGAATTAACAATAATCTCCATTGATCGTTTTGGTTTGTTTCCCACTTAAGAGTTGAATCTGCTGTTACACAAAGTCTAAAAAAATGTGGCACAATTTGGTAGTGTTTGAGATAGATATAATTGCAATATCCCTGCTTGCAGTTATTTTTAAGAAGTGTGGGTTTTTAAAAGTACCTCTGACTATTTCTACATCTAAATATAACCCAAAGTCTAATTCTCCCATAAATGTCTATGACTAATCTACACTGTAGAGTCGATAGCTACTAAGCAATAGGCTATGAATCTCTGACTCCCATCTGTCCCTAAGAACAAAAAAGAGGTAGCACTCAATTCAGCACATCTGGTGAAAATATGTGAAAACACAGACAAAAAACACAAACATAGTGCAATGAAAAAGAGTAAGGCCTCTGAGTTATATTGCCTGGGTTTTTAGCCTCCATTCCCTCACTTTTAGCTGTGTGAACTGCAGCAATTATAGAGACTAAGAGCCTGGGTTCTAGAGCCAGGTTTACAGATTCTCCCTCTTGCTGAGTATGAGTCTCTGGGACAGTTACTTAACCTAAGCCTTGCTTTATTCAAGTGGCAATGATATTTAGTAGTTACCTCGTAGTGTTATTGTAAGCATTACATTATGCTTTCAAAGTTCTTAGCATAGTGCCAAGCACACAGTAAATGGTCAATGAATGAAAGCTGCCATTGCATGAGTAACACCGATATTATTATACAAATCTGTGTATATATACTACAGGGAAATTGTTACTGTGCTCATCATTACAGATAAGTTTATTAATGATGGATATAGAATTTTCTTCACTTGCCAAAGATCACATTTTCTTCTTACTGGTTCAGCTATACAACACAGACTTTATTAGAAAAGTAGACACACGATCCTAGGAAGGGACACAGCCCCAACTGATTGATATGCACAAATGTAGTGATCTGGGGGCACATTCCTCATGGGAAAAACTGTACACACACAGGGGTGAAAACCTACAGAGCAAGCAAGCCCATTGCTCAACCGCTGGCTGCATTATCTGCCTAAGAGGTGCACCTATCCCAGGTGCTTGCAGGTTGTTCCAGAGAGCAGGACCTCAAGAACACAGCCTGGCTTCCGGGAGGCCAGAATCCTTAATTGCTCTGTAGGACTATCTATGTTTGTAGCACAGTAGGAAGCAAATTCAGCTCATCCATGCAGCCGTCCTGATTACAAAGGCAGGGCTTCCACTGCAGGCAGAGGAAAGAATCTTGCCCAAGTTCCCACAGCACGGTGGCTGCTGCTTCATCCCCACTTTATAAACACCATAAATTTCTAGATTTTCTATTTCAGTGCATCTTGAGTGCCCTGAAATAGAAGCTAAGGGCATCCAGAAATCTTATTTGTTATCAGGCATCATATCAAATACTGGCTCTTTTCTACCCAGACTGAGAACTAGTGGGGGACATCAGTGTGGTGCTGAAGAGAATGAAACAGCAACAAAATTAGCCTCTTCCAGGCCAAGGGTCACAGAGACGGGTCTTTTCCACGGATGGCTCAGTGATGAGTGCGCCGCAGGACGCTAATGACCCACAGGCCACTCTGCCTATGGCTTGGCCCCAAGAACTGTGCTGATTGTTAACAGGTCTCAACTCCTCGTTTCCTTCTCACCCACATTCTACAAGCACCTTTGGCCTTCGCCTCACCCTAGCTGACGCTCATTTGTTCTGATTTGTTCTGATGACGGATTTCCCTTCCGCTCCCAGGGGCTAGCCTGGCTTGATTAGCCACAACTCCCCCACTTCCTGCCCAGATGCCCTTTCGTGAATAACCCCATTCAGCCCATGCCTGAGAGAAATTGGCTCATCCTTAAGCGCTGACTAATGCAACCTCTAACACTAGTTTCCTTCCAACAAAGGAACCTGGTTTCCTACCAACAGTCTAGTGCATGAACTCTAAGGGGTGTGTGTGTGTGTGTGTGTGTGTGTGTGTATGCGTGGTTCAAAATAGCAAAAAAAGGCTGAGAATTTCTTGTTTTGTTACCTATTTGGTAACTATTTGTACAACTCCTTCCTTTTGTCCCTTTTATTTGGTTGATTTGTGGGATTTTTTTCCTTTACTGGGGAAAATTCAGGGTGTAACCAATTAAGATTTTGTATAGTTTCTGTATCAAGAGAAAAGGTAAGTCTTATGGTTCAGATGGGCCTGAGGGTGTAGTTAATTCCTGAAGGGATCCCAGCTCCTAAAAATGTTGGAAACTTTCTCACTCTGTAAGTGACTAATGGGACACAGTGATGGTCACAAACCCAGGAAGACCACAGACTGTGAGGGGACTGCATCGAATAGTTGTGCACTAAAAACCTCCAGTATTAGAATCAATACCTGGCTTAATTCAAGATATTTACCGATGTCCTAGCAATTGTCAGGCACTGTATTAGTTGCCGTTGAGAAACAAAACATTGATTGCCACATTGCTCGTTACCAATGGGCTCACAATCTATGGTGAAGAAAAAAATAGATATACAAAGAACTCCAATTCAAGGTAGAATGCCTTAAAGGTACAGAATAAAAAGAGCTGCAAGATAAAATGGAAGGAAATAGGCAAAGACCTAATGGGGAGACCAAGGATGATTTCATGAAGAAAATTGGGCTTGAGCAAGACCTTAGAGTACGAGTAAGAATTAAATAGATAGAGACCCCTGTACCTTGCTTTAATTATTTTCATAAGGTGAGTTATGAGGATACATGGTATTATACATCTGCTTGTTTATCTCTCTGTTATCTCCCCACTGCAGTATAATATGAGCTCCATGAAGACAGACTCACATGTTCTGTTTTGTCCCAGCACCAAGAGCAGCACCTGCCACATAGTAAGCACATGATGACTACTTGTTGGATAAATGATAAATGATTGAAGTGTTCAACCATTCCAGATAGAAGAGACAAAGTAAGCAAAGAAGACTGGGATTAAATAAAAAACTCACTTATTGGCCATCTATTCTGTATCAGACGTTATATAAGTATTTTCAATATATTTGCATTCACTTTATGTGCCTAAAGCAAGGTTCAGCAAACTTTTTCTATAAAGGGCCAGATAGTAATTATTATTGGCCTGGTGGGCCTTACAGTCTCTTGGCGACTACTCAGCATTGCTGTTGTAGCATGAAAGCAGTCATAGACAACATGTAAAGGAAAGAGTATGGCTGTTTTTCAATAAAATTTTATTTACCAAAACAGTCAGCTGTTCAAATTTGGCCTGCAGGCTATAGTGGCTATAGTTTGCCAATCTGTGGCCTTTACAAATCAAAGGCAAAGAAATAGCACTGTATATTATTGCCCAGTGCACATAAATGTGTGAGTAAAGAGGGAAAAGGATATATTATCAATATGTTATGGACTGAATATGTCTCCTCCATATTCATATGTTAAAGTCTAACCCCCAATATGATAGTATTAGGAGGTGAGACCTTTAGGAGGTGATTAGATTGACCTTAAGAATGGGGTTAGTATCCTTATAAGAAGAGGCCAGAGGCTAATTCACTCTCTTCTTTTGCCACGTGAGGATACAATGAGAAGTTGGCAGTCTGCAACCATGCTGGCACCCTGACCTGGGAATTCCAGTCCCCAGAACTGTGAGAAATAAACTTTTGCTATTTATAAGCCAGCCTAGCTATGGTACTTTGTTACAACAGCCCAAACTAAGACACAATACTACCTGACTGCACATATTCTAGTCCCAATTTATCCTAAGACACGTTGACTTTTCTAGGCCTGAGTTGAAAACTCAGCTCAGTTCCCTCCAGAGCGTTTTGAACAGCTACCAAATGTGATGAGCAAATTCCTAAGCACGTGGCAGAGACACTGGAGCAGATGTCCCCAGAAAAACTTCCTTTCATGATTCAAATTTGAATTTTTATTTGAAATATCTGGGTGAGTCAGCACTCCACTCATCGAGTGCAAATATATACGTGCGAATATGGGATAAAATATTCAGGTCTTTTGTGGGGATTTCACATAGAAATCCCAACTATTAGTAGACCCTAGTCACACTGAGATGAAGATAGCAACAGAATAATACTAACCACGTTATACCACAACCCAGAATTTATTTACAGAGAAGGCAGCTGGCTGTGTACGCAGACAAGCTAGAAAGAAAGTCTATGCAGGCACAGCAAGGGCCGAAGCAACTAATGGAGAAATTCAGGCTGTCAAGAAATGCAGTTCAAGGAAATCAGCCGGAGCATCAAGGGCCAAGCAAGCCCCAAAGATGCAGGCAGGTTAGTGGTGAAATCTAGAAAACACAACCAACACTGGAAGATTCCAGAACAGGAAGCTGGAGCAGCACAGGAACAAAGATGAGCATTGCCGCTCTTGGCCACATCACAGGGTATTTTTCAGGTGGAGGCTTGCCAGCCCTTCCAGCACGTGCAGGTATTCTGTGCATGTGGTTTTCCTTGTTTTGTGATCAATGGATGTTGGTGAAGAAGATCAAAAAGGCACATTCTGTGTCCAATGTCTGGTTAAATGTGTTAAATATATCAAGTTAAATCAAAGGTATTATAGTTCCTGCTGCCTTCATCATTCATTCATTTCACGAATGAGAGATTGATGCTAATAAATAAATAGAAGGGAGTTACGTGGCAGACCCTCACCTGCCTGAGCCTACAGATATATTCCCTTTCCTACACTTCCTGGCACCATATGACTAAGTTCCAGCCAGTGGGATGGGAACAGCAAGTTATGTGCTGCTACTTCCAGCTCTGGCCCCTTAAAACTTCCCAAATACTGTCTTCCATCTTTTTTCCCCTTCCAGCTGGCTGGAATGGAAAAGATTCCCAGGGCAAATTGCGAGTTATATGTATAAAACAGCAAAGGCACAAGATTGAGAAGGTAGCGTTACCTTAACTAATGTAAGGTAGAAGAGTATACTTTGGTATTGGAAAATTTTGCAAACATTGCCTGACCTCACAGAGCCTTAAAACTTCAGTGTGAAAAAACAAATAGGAAGAAACAAATGAAATTAAGATAAAATAACATTTTTCTCACATAAGAAAAATTCGATCATATTTCCTATACATAAGGAAAGAAGTAAACACATAGTGCTTGGGAACTAGAATAGGACTGAACAATCTAAACTGGAGTTAATTCCTATGGACCATTAAGAAAATGGCAGAAACAAGGGACTTCTAAAAACAGCCATACAATGAAATGCATCTGAGGACCACTTGCAGACACCAAAGAATATTTGTTTTTTCTTTTCCTTTTACCTTGAGAATTACTGTCATTTTCTTTTCTTTTTTCTCTCCATTCTTTGAGCTATCATAGTACTCAGTTGTACCTCCCATCTAACACTTGATTATATAATCTTTCCTTATTTATCTCACGCATATAACTCCAACCAAATTGCAATTCCATAAGTGTAGGGACCAAGTTGTTAACACTTTTCCTTTTGACCCTCAGAGGCTAAGAATTAAGTCCTTCACACATCTTAGCTCAAGATCCACAATCATCATTGATTTGTGGCCAGGCCCCTGTTTTGTTTTGTTTTATTGATTTTGCCCTTTGTCCTCCATCCCAAATCTCATTTTCCCTTCCCCTAACATAAGCACTCATTTTAATCTTTTTAGTGCATATATTTCTATTCAGTCATAGTTTCATTTAGTTATACTTTCATTTAGTTATATGTTCAACCTTAAAAATATAGGGAACATTATTTAGTGTGTGCATGTTACATGCATAAATGGTATTTCACTATTGATCTCTTTCTATACCTTACTTTTTTCACTCAGTCTTTCATGTCTGAGATCTATCCATGTTGCCACATGTAAATTTAGCCCATTTCTTCTGACTCATGCATAGTATTCTCTAGCATAATTGACTTTGAATCCATCAGCATGTTGTAAAAGTAAATATAACAGAAGAACTTGATGAGAAAGTTTCTAGTTGGTCGCCAATTGTCTGGATTAGTCTGGGATTTTTATTAAATTTAACCATTTGGCTAATGATCTAGAATCGGAATTGGCAGTGTGTTCATTTCATTCACAAATGACAATAGTTCTGGAAGTAAAGGGAATGGCAGGATGACACCCCACTCCCACCCCTTCCAGCCTGCTGTCTCTGTCGTAATGACCTCTGTCTTCATCTGATTGCAAATTTGTGAGAAATTAACCACAGGAGCTTCCTGTTTTGCACAGCTTCTAGAAAACTGTGGCATGTTTGGGCAGTTCTTGGGAGAGAGAAGCTACTCACTAATGTTTTCCTTTAGATATCAAGAATACCATCTTTCTCTTCTCTCCACCCTACACCCTTAATCATTCCCTCCTTCATGCAAAAGATCTACAGTTATGATCTCCTGAAACATAAAGCCCTAATTCAGTGTTTCTTAAGGTGTAGTTTGTAGAATCATGTGCCCATTAGAAAACGTCAGGCATTTGTTATAACTGAAGACTCCAAAGCCCTTCCCAGCTGAATAAGAGCTTTTGATTAAGGGTGAGACCCAAAAATTGCACTTTTCTCAACCTCCTTTGTTAATCAGGATGCATATTAACAGTCAAACCCCTCTGTCATAATCCTTGATTATCTAGTGTGGAAATTAACAATATTTAGTGGGTCCAGATCATAACAGATGAATGCTGGAATGGTGTAATGGAAGCTGCTCACCTAGCTTTACCTCCCTGAGCATCTGATCTTGAATTTATAACAAAAAGGATCCATCCGGTCCAAGCATTTATATAATACTATATCCAAAGTTCTCTATTCCACACAGAAATTCATACTCTATTTTCTATACACACTTCTAGGTAACTGAATTCTGAATGGTCTCCTAATTGAGGAAATGGTGACCGCCTTTAAAGTGAAAAGGCAAAGCTCATCCAATCTACATTCTCTTCTCCTTCAAGATAGATGTTCTCTCTACTGCCAGAATTTTATACACTCATCTTTGTGCAGATGTCTGTCAACACTTAAGAAATTAGAGGTCTGCCTGTGCTTGAGTCCACTCTTGCTACTATTGGAGGAGTTCTTTTAAGCCCACTGTTATAGGCAGAGATCATTCCTACTGAAATGAAAACAGAATTGAGGTCCCCCACTGCTCAGAATATGGAAGCCCTGCTATTGATAATGAGGCTCACACTGACTGGCATACATGAAAAGGCTCTGCCTCCTGCTCCAGGGCAATGGGGTGGGAGGGGGCAGCATTGTCAACAGGGAGCAAGGCACAGGTCCAAGCCCCATCAGAAGCCCTGGCACCCAGGTATATACTGAACCATACACCATAGGCCAGGCATCTACTTGCCTCTGGCTGCCACAAAGCACCTGGGCACCAAGGACCACAGTTCAGTGGTCTTGGAAGAGTTTGATGTAGTTTGTCTTACCAAATCAAGGTTCAGACTGGGGCTTTATTTTTTGGATGACAGTCATTTCAAATAAAAGATTACAACCACCATTTCTGATTATCAACAAATTATTTGGAAATTATTAGAATGATTTGATAATTTGTACCTAGTTTAAATCACTCAGTAAGCAATTTTATAATACATATGTTTATATATGTGTGTGTTACAATGACATTATTGTGTTACTCTCTTATTATTAAATATTTTGAATATCACCTATGAGCACATGCAGACATATGTATCTTTGTGCACACACAAGTGTGCACAAAGTCAAGATGCGGTGAAAAGGGAATGCATATACACTGTTGGTGGGAATGTAAATTAGTACAACCTCTATGGAAAATATTATGGAGATTCCTCAAAGAATTAAAAGTAGACCTACCACTCAATCCAGCAATCCCACTACTGGGTATCTGCCCAAAGAAAAAGAAGTCATTATATCAAAAAGACACCTGCTTTTATGGTTTTTACACAGCTTTGTTACGTTTATCACCACACAATTCACAATTGCAAAGATATGGAATAAGATAAGTGTCCATCAACTGATGAGTGGATAAAGAAAATATGGTGTGTGTATATATATACCATGGGATACTACTCAGCCATAAAAAAAAAAAAAAAAAGAATGAAATAATGCCTTTTGCAGCAACTTGGAGGGAACTGAAGGCCATTATCCTAAGTGAAGCATCTCAGGAACTGAAAAGCAAATACCACATGTACTCACTTATAAGTGGAAGCTAAACAGCGGGGATGCATGGTCATATAGTGTGGCATAAAAGACTCTGAAGACTCAGAAGGTGGGAGGATAGAAGGGAGGTGAAGCATCAAAAATTACCTACCAGGTACAATGTACACTACTTGGGTGACGGTTATGCCAAAAGCCCTGACTTCAGCACTATACAATTCATCTATGTAACAAAAAAACCACTGTATGCCCTAAATCTACTGAAATTAAAAAATTAGCTTGGTGACTCCTTCATCCCTCTATTCCCTGCCATGGTGACTTTGGCAGTCTAATGTTCCAGGTGCATAGGTACAAGCGGGAAGGAGGCTGTTAATTCACAGCAGACTTTATGTGATTAAGACGTAAGCCTTTATTTTCTCAAGCTACTAAAATTGGGGAGTTTATCTTTTATTTCAGCATAACCTAGCCTATGCTGAGATTTAAACAACATTTGGTTAAAAAGAAACACAATTAGGGGCCCTATTTGTCACCAGCTTACCATGTGACCAGAGGCAAAACAGCAAAACTCTATAAGCCTCAATTTCTTCATTCATAGAGTGGCTGACAATCCCATCTGTGGTCTCTACCTTCAAGGTTATCCTGAGAGTGAGTGGAAGTGAAATCATTGGAAAAGTTAGAAATTATAAAATGTGGTGGGTTTTAGTCTGTTGTTCAGGCTATCAAAAACTACTTCCTACCACCAATAATTGAAAAACATGGTAAGGACTATGCACAATTTGTCAGACAGAAAAGTTTTTACTAGTTCATCTACAATGTTCATATTTTTAAAATTACTGACACTGGGGTTGCATGTGTCTATAGACACAATTTGAAAACTTCAGCCATGGGGCATATGGAGAAGAGAGAGTTTTGAACTGAGTCATCCATCCTCTGTCACTCTTTGTTTATTTTGATAAATTTTCATGACCACTTTATTAATTTTTATTGCTGCAGTAACAACCTAACCTCCATCAGAGTGAGACAAATTTGTTATCTCACAGTTGTGTGGGTCAGTTCGACTCAGGGCTGGTGGGGTTAGAGCTGAGGTGTTAGTGGGACTGTGTTCCTCACTGAGGGCTCTGGGGGAGAATCCACCCCAGGCTCCTACATTCAGCTTACTGTGGTTGGGGGACTGAGGTCCCTACTTCCTTGCTGGTGGTTGGCTGGGTATAGTTCTCACCGTCTCGAGGCTGCCCACATGCCTTGGCTCATGATGGCCTCCATCTTTAAAGCTAGCACCAGCTGTGGAATCCTTCTCATGTCTCGGCTCTCTCACTAACTTCAGCTGACTTTAAGGGCTCATGGGTAGACTGGGTGTACCTGGACAATGCAGGATACTCTCCCCATCGCTGTGTGTAACCTTAATCACGTCTGCCAAGATTCTTTTGCCATGCAGCATAGCACATTCACGGGTTCTGGGGATTAGGATGTAGTTACCTTTTGGAGGGTAGGAGGGTGGGAAGCATTATTCATCTTACCACAATCACCTGTCTTGCTTTGTGTTTTCAATACCCATTCTTATCTCTCTGGAAATAGTACTACGATGGGATTTTACCTTCCTTTTCAATCTGTTTAGTCAGATATCATTAGTGTAATATAGGCCATTCTATTTGTTGTCTTTCATATATAGTGCTCAGACTTCTTTTTTTTTTTTGAGACAGAGTCTCACTTTGTTGCCCAGGCTAGAGTGAGTGCCGTGGCGTCAGCCTAGCTCACAGCAGCCTCCAACTCCTGGGCTCAAGCAATCCTCCTGCCTCAGCCTCCCGAGTAGCTGGGACTACAGGCATGCGCCACTATGCCCAGCTAACTTTTCTATATATATTTTTAGTTGTCCATATAATTTTTTTCTATTTTTAGTAGAGACGGGGTCTCGCTCTTGCTCAGGCTGGTCTCGAACTCCTGACCTTGAGCAATCCACCCGCCTCGGCCTCCCAGAGTGCTAGGATTACAGGCGTGAGCCACCGCACCCGGCTGCTCAGACTTCTTAATGCCTCAAGATGTTTGACTGTGAGCTCATCTATATGACCTTGAAACTGTTGGCTGCCTCTGCTTTTCACATTGTGTGTGTGTGTGTACTATTAAAAGTTACGATCCAAGCTTGTGCTTTTTTCCTCAGGGCTGGGTAGGTTAGGCAAGCTATGCCTTGCATTTGAAGGGCTCACACTTGAGGGCCTCTGCTGATCTCTTTTGTAAGACTGGTTTGGGTTTTTGAGCCACTCTGCCTCTAGCTGGTACTGCTATTCCCCAACTGCCCTCCCACAACCCCGTCCAGGCAGTGCTGTTTAGGAGTGTGGAGCTTGAAGCAGGTAGGTTGTTCTGCCAAGCCCCTGTGTTGTAGGGATGCTGAGATGCTGAGACACAATTCTGTCCCGGCTGTGCAGGAAAGGCTCAACTTAGCTCTTCCTGTCTAGGGGCTGAGACTGGAGCGCCCTGCCCAGTCAGTGCAGAGTGATGTTGGGAGAGGAGAGTGTATACCCAGAAATCTCCACCCACCCTTCTGTAGTTTGTAGCTCTGTGGTCTTCTCCCTGGTCCTCTCTCACCCCAGGCTCTCTCCACCCTATGCCAGATCCCATTGACTTCAGATACTAAGGGCTTTACACAGCTTTCTCCCAGCTTTTGGAATGTAGTTTGGTGTCTCTCTGGGTTACCATGCCTTTTGTGGCATCTTACAGGCTGGTGATTAGTGGGTGGTGAAATGCCAACCTCATTCAAGTCACTTGAGCAGTTCCTAGCTGTAGCAGCCACTGCAGTAAGGACTGTTTATATCCATCTAATTCATTCAGAACCTCCAAAGCTTCTGTACAATGTACATAATGAGAGACAAACTGGATAAAGCCAAAGATTAAATTTGTAAGCTGGGAAACACACACACACACACACACACACACACGCACTCAGAAAAAATAGAAAGAATATAAACAATGCTAAGAAATGTAAGGTCAGAAGAATAAGTGCCAATAGCAGCTTAATAAAAATCCCAGGACAGGAAAAAGAGGCTACCAGAGGGGCAATATTTGAAGACATAGTTACCCAGAAATTGCCTAGTAATTAAAAATAATTTGGTACATATTGAAAGGGATCATAGAATGCCTTCCAAGCATACATAATAACATTTTAAAAAACATAAATAAATAAACACGTCAACCCACACCCAAGTATATCATAATTTAGGAACATCAAAAAAAGAAAAATCTAAAAGTTTACAGAGGGAAAAAGAAGAATAAGAATCAGATAAACATCATTCTTCTCAACAGAATACTGTCAGAGGAAAATAAAGAATAACTTTCTCTGCTAAAAAAGTAGATTTAATTGTTCTCACCACAAAAAAATGATAAGTATGTGAGATGCTAGATATGTTAATTAGCTTCATTTAATCATTTTACAATGTAAACATAAATCAAAACATCACACCACCCATAAATAATTATCTTTTGTCAATTTAAAATAAAATTAAATAAATGTAAAAGGTAAAACAGCATATGTAAAGTTTAAAATGACTTTTAAATATTTATTTACATGTGGGGGGATGAAACAAAGATATTTTCAATCATAACCACGCCTTAAAAGTATTCCAGTAAGCAAAGAAATTAATCCAAAGGAAAGCAATGGGATATATAAACAAATGAAACAAAAAGAAACAGGAAACATAAACAAAAAGAAAAGAAGTATCTGAGTAAATAACTACAAAAATATATGTATTGATAACCACCTAGAAATAAAACCCCAGATAATGTTTATAAGAAATCTGGGGAAAGAGAAAGGAAAAAGAGCTAGAAGTTCAGTAAAGTTCTTATTCTGTCTGGAGTGAAGACATTGTTAGTGATAAGCCTGAGACATTGATAGGGGAAAATGAGTGTATGGATGGCTGTTAGTGAGTAGCAATAACTAGCAGAAAATACAAAAATAGAAAATATTTTTCTCACGAATAGAAAAAAGAGAAGACTAAAAAAAAATCCTTATTCCTTCCAACAGATGACAGCAAAATAGAAAAATAAATAAGCATAGAAGAAGAAAAATAGGTAAGCATAAAAAAATAGAAAATGTACATGCTCATGCTCACAAATGTCATAAATAAGTCTTAAATCATTAGCAATTATAATAAATAGAATAAATGTAACTAAATAATTAAAATAAGGAGATTGTCAAATTTAATTTTTTGAAAGAACGCAGCATTGTTTATAGAAGACAATAAAGGGGAGCACATAGATGTTGAAAATGAAAAGGTTTTTTAAAAGAAACACAAGACAAATATGAAACAAACAAGATACCAAAACACTTGAATGGAAATATTTAAAATAATACTAAAATGACTCAAAGCAAGTTTTCAAATGGTAAAAGAAAAACTATTATAAGAAGATACGGTGATCATAGATACATGGCAATAATATAATTTTATAACGAATTATGCAACAATGGATAGAGTTACAGAAGAAAATAGCTAAATCTAAAATAATTATAGTTGAAGATTTGGACACACTCATTCCCAAAAATGACACATCAAGCAGACAAAAATGCACACAAGTAGATATTTAAACAATGACCTTCAAAACTACAAAATGTAATCCTTCTATCTAGAGCACCTATGATAGACTTAAAAAATCATATATGTATTAAGTGACAAAGGAAAATTCAATTCATACCAAATGATCATAAGACAGACTATGTTCTCAGATCATTTTGCCCCCCCCCAAAAAAATTAGCAACAAATAATGAAAACAAAAAATGGCTAGATTATTCCATATGAAGGGAAAAAAATTATTATTTTAGACAAACCATTAAATAAAAGGGATGTTGTAAAGGAGTTATAAAGTGCTTAGGAAAAAATAACAGTGAAATAAATGTTTGGTAAATAGTGATGAAGTATATATAATACAAAATAAGATTGGAAATAATAAAAACCAGAGAAGGAACAAACATTGAAAGAAAACCAAAAAACAATGATGCTGATTTAAAAAGGGATTTTTTTCTGTGAAAAATCTAATAATATAGATGAAATTCTAGAAAGACTAATAAAAGATACAAATGACCAAACTGTAGGAAAAAATAGGGATACAACTGCAGATATAGAAGTAATAAAAATCGTAAAATATTTATAAGTTATTTTCCTTATTTTTAAAATCCCCTTAAAAGATAATTGACTGTTTAAAGCAACAATAATAAGCAATGTGGTATGGAGTTTTGAATATATAAAATGTGAGACAATAATAGCACAATGGTCAAAAGGGGAAAATGAAAAGATGCTGCAATGAGGTTTTTATGCTACATGGAAAGTAGCACGACATTACTTGAAGGTAGGGTATGATAGGTTAAAGATGTATACCATAAACCCTAAACCTACCTAAAAAACATAAAAGAGATATAGCCAATAAGATAATAAAAGAGGCAAAAAGGAACCATAAATTATATTCACTTAGGTCCAAATAAAGACAAAGAGTAAAGAGGAACAAGGAACAAATGGAAAAAACAGATGATATATAACAAGATAGTAAATTTAAGCCCAGCTGTATCAGTAACAACATTAAATATAAATGGTCTAAGCAACCTAATGAAAAGATAGATTATCAAATTGGATAAGAAAATTAAGATCCATGTCATATAGGTAAAAAATCTTATTTATAATTATCTAAACATAGACCCTAACTATTAATAATACACACAAAAATACAAAACAATGTTGCATGGTTGACAGGAATACAACTACCATGTAAATGCAAGTAAGACTGCACTTTGATATTGCTTTAGAACTTTATCAAGAAATGTTCTTGATAAACAATTGTTTCTTGATATCAAGAACATTTCTTGAGAAAGAAATAAGGTCACATTTATTAAAAAAAAAAAAGAAAGAAATGTTAAACATTTTGCAAAATAACATTATCAACAGCAACACTTCTCACAGCATTTGAGTCACCTTTCAACATACCTAATCTGTCTGCATTTGTAGTGATTGCATTTGCAGTAATTCTCCAAATAGGTGCAAACATCTATACAGGTGATTATTTTTTATATAGCCAATGACCACTCATTTACATATTGAAAATATATCATTTTGTGATTAAGTACTTCCTTTCTATTTTTCTTTTCTATCAAATTTAAGATATTGAGTAGATTTTTAGATTATATGAATTTGTGGTTTACATTACATGTGAGTTTTATTTCAGGACAACAAAGAAAATGCTCAACCATATCAAGGAGACATTCAAAATATTTCTGCTTAACAATGTTATTCCATCTATTAGAACTGGAAACCACTGACATAGATCAACTTCCATAAATCACAGTTGAGGCACCTGAGGCCCAGAGAGCAAAAATAACTTACTCAAAGTCACACAACTAAGTTCATACTTACAGTGATTATATTATATACACTGGACTTTTCAGGACAGTCCTAAATTTAAATATTATGTCTCATTGTTCCTATAAATCATTGAAATATCTTTACTACAATTTCTTTATTACCTTTTGTAATGTGAATAAAGGCTGAAAATCAAGACAACAGTTCTTTAAAAACTCCATAGATAATAACTTAAGCAATACTTAAAACTAACAAAACTAAATACACTAGAGTACAATAGGAAGGCAGATACTCTCCTTTGTGAGCATTAAAAAGTCTCCGTGGGGGATACAGGAAGTGGGGAAAGGCTTCTGTCAACTGATAAAACAATTTTACTAATATAATAATTTCTACTGAAAAGAAAGAGCCTGTTTTGAAACTATAAATAATCACAAAAATATTCTGGCTGGTAAAGACAGAGACTAATAAAAAATTCAATGATTCTAAACCAGAGTTATACCCCCTGCTAGGGTGAATATATCCAAAAATCAGTAATAATGAGATTACTATCCTTATCAAAAGAGTTTTAGAAGTTATAGAAACACTAATATAAATTCACTTTAGTGTTTCAATCTTGAGTGCCCAGTTTGCCAGCAGCAGCTACCAACATTGCACCCCAATATGGTACCATGACCCAGATGGCCAAGACTACCACCTGGTGGCAGTTTGGGTACATTGAACCTCTCTGCTGTCTACAGGAGGAATTCTCACTGGAATAGACACTTATTCTGGACTTGGATATGCTGCTCACTACCCTTCTGCCAACACCAGCATCCCTGAACTTACTGAATACCTATTCACCTTCACTATATCCCACAATATTGCTTCTGACCAAGGAATTAATTTACAGTACACATAAGAACTTACTGGTCTTATATACCTCATTTCCAGAAGCAGCTGACCTTAAAAAACAGTAGATTAGCCTGTAAAAGAAACATTCCACCATCTTGGAGATAATTCCTTTCAAGGATGAAGTGCTATCCTAAAGTATGTGGAATATTCTTTGACTAGCAGTCAATATATGGTGCTTTCTCCCATAGTAGAAAAATCCAGGTTTAGAAACTAAAAGGTGAACTTGGGAGGGTATCTCTCTTTATTCTCCTATACCTCTCATCTATGTTCGTTTAGTACTAATGTCCCCCATAGGGAAAAATACCTCCATCATAGGACATAGCAAATGGTTCCACTGTATTGGAAGCTGATCCTCTTTTGGCTCTGGGGAATTTTTGCTTTCTCTCTTATTTTGGGTTATAGACGCTGACTTCTGGAGGGCATATGTGGTTCAGGAGAGACACAGCAAGGAACAAAGGAGAGTAAACAGGCCATTCCCATCTTAGGACAGAAGGGTACACTAGACTTAAGGAGGAAAAAGAAAAAGGGAAGTCAAGATTTTTCTAGAGTTTCCAACATGGCTCAATAGAGTGAATAGGAAAGCAGAGATTCCTGGTCCCGGAATAAAGGTTGGGCATTAAACTTGAGCTTTGCCTCTGCAGGGAGAGTACAGCTGCTTTTCCCATTATGCAGATGGGTAAATCTGTGCTCAGAGAAATTAAGTAACTTGCCCAATGTCACACAATTCAAAGGAGCAGATGCGTTTGACTCCAGAACCCAGAGTCTTATGGAATAAAACATACTATCTCTGACTCAGCAGCTCTTTAGAAAAATAAATAAATAAACAGATATTCCAAGGAGAAGCAATATGTAGGTCAACAAATGCTTGAAAATGAATTTGTACAGCTGCTACTTTCCTCTACTGGGCATAGAGGGTGAGGTACAGAATATATTCAAAGTAGCAAGATTACCTTGTTGATGACCATGGGGTACCCACCAGAAAGTCCATGTACTTCAGAATTTTTCCAGGGCCAGCCTTGGTTTTAAGCAAGCCTGAATTAAAAGCACAGCTCCCAGGAAAGTAGACAATGAGTTTCTCCCAAAAAGCTGGCATCAACTTATCTCATTCACCTTCCTCTCTATGCCCCAGATTAGACCAATAGGAACTTCCTTCCTGGGACTTTTAATCTCAAAGGAGCAGTGCAAAGATGTAGGGACAGTCTAGGATCTAGGACATCATCTGATCTCACCTCTCATCTGGACTATTGCCACAGCTTGCTAACTGACCTCCCCGGTCACAATCTCTTGCTTCCTCAAATCTCTCTTCACAGCAGTTCTATCAAGAAGGTAAATCCAACTGCTACCCTGCAAAGACCCCTGCACTGGCTCACCAACACACGCAGAATGCAGTCCACAATCTTTAGCACATTCACTGCCGCCACGATGGGGTGTCTGCCCAACTCTCCAGCCCATCACTTACTAGCACCAGCCCCACCTTCACATTAGACTCCAACCTTGTTGAATGCTCAGGATTTTCTAACACCCATCCTCTTCTTTTACCTTTCCAGGCGTTTTTGCCTGGCTAACTTTTACCATTCTATTCTCCACTGATACAAATGTTTTCTCCACTGGGAAACCTTCCATAACCATCCCCAATGCCTCCCAGAGTGTCCAGACTGGTTTAGATGCTTCTCTTTTCTTCCACAGTCCCCTCTGCATTCTTCTGTTTCAGCATTAGTCACAACTAAATTATGTGCAGTATTTATTTGTGACCATGTCCCCAGTGAACAACTTGAGGACAGAAAACATGTCTTATTCATCTTGACATATATAATAATAGGGAGTATTTATACAACTGAATGCCCAGCAAAGGCGTTTGGATTTTTTTTTTCTTACTATCTCTATAATGAGCTTGCTCTCCCATCCCTCACAATGATTATTATATCCCTTTTTCATACCTCTCATAATTCTGATGGATTCCCCAGCTCTTCACTTTCGGAAACCTTCATCCCTTACTTTGTAAGGAAATCAGACATCCATTGGAAGGAAATACCTGCATCTACTCACCTCTAAGTCCCCTAGCCCTTCTATCTCCAGCCATCTTCTTCTTCCTTCCTCCTGTTACCATCCCTCCCACTTCAAAAGGCCCAGTGTGTCTCCAAGTGACACCTTCCTGGAGACTGACAGAATCCATACCGCCTCTCATTCCTTCAAGGATCTTCAGCCTATTTTCTATCCATGTCCAAACAAGATCTAT
This sequence comes from Eulemur rufifrons, assembly GCF_041146395.1. Taxonomy (NCBI): domain Eukaryota; kingdom Metazoa; phylum Chordata; class Mammalia; order Primates; family Lemuridae; genus Eulemur; species Eulemur rufifrons. Next base: position 18,831,612 of record NC_090987.1, read on the forward strand.
TCTCTCCCACCTTAAAATAAAAGCAAAGAAGCCAAAAAGAAGAATGGAAAATCTTCCTTGCCCCAGGGATTGCCCTACTTCTCTATCTACCTTCACAGCGCAGCTGAAAAAAGAATTTTCTGCATAGCCTGCCTCCAATTCTTCATTTCACCTCCATTCTTCAACTTTCTCCAATCAAGCACCCACTGCCTGAACTCCATGAAACCTGCTATTATCAGACACATCAATAATCACACGACTGACAAAATCTCACTGGCCCTCTCAGCAGCATTTAACACGGCTGTGTCCTCCTTTCTGAAAAACTGTCTTCTCACGGCTTCTGTGAGTCCACACCTCACTTTGCTAGGTTCCCTTCTACTTTTCTGGCTATTCCTTCTGTCTGTTTGGCTGCCTCTCCTCCTCTATCTGAACACTGTTGGAGTTAATCAGGGCTGGGACCTGGGCCCTCTTCCCTCCTGACTTATCTCTTTTGGCAATTTCAGACACCCCACAACCCTTTTAGGTGCCAAAGACTCTCAAATGTGTATCACCAGCCAAGACCTCTCTTCTGGGCTTCAGAGAGGAATATCCAAATGCCTGACTGCTATCTCCACTTGGATGCCTCATGAGCATATCAACTCAACATGTCCAAAACTAACCTCTTGATCCTCCCAGCCCCAGGCCCTCAAATGACTCTCCTCTTCCAGCCTTTTCCATCTCAGTAAATGGCCCTTTCATCCATGCAGGGGCTCATGCCAGAAAATAGGAGTCATCTTTGGCCCTTTTCTTTCCCTTAGTGCTTATATCCAACCAATAACCAAATCCTATGGATCTTACTTTCAATATAAACCTTGAGTCCCCCATCTGCACTGCCACCATCCTACTGTGACCACCGTCAGCTCTCGCCTGGTTCACTAATAACTTTACGATCTGGTTTCTCTTCCCTGCACATTCTAGAATGATTTTTAATTAAAAAATATTGAATCTTAACATCTCCCTGCTTAAAGCACACTAATGGCTTTCTATTGCACTTGAGATAAAATCCAAAACACTTAACAAGACCTACAAGATGTTACACAATCTGGCTGCTGCCTAATTCACCAGCCAAAACTCATGTCACCCTTGTTCCTACTCATGATGCCCCAGGCACAATGGCCTTTTGTCCTTTCCCAGAAATTACGAAGCACATTCCTGCCACCGAGTCTTTACATTCTATATCCTTGCATCCTTCCCCTGGCTAGTGTCACTCGTCCTTCAGGATTAGTCCTAAATGCCCACTCACGAAAGAAAACTTCCCTCGTCTCCCAAGTTAAATATGACCTAAATTTTTCCTTAATTCATAATTATTTATTTATTCATATTATTACCTGTCTAATGACTGTAAGCTTCATGAGAGCAGGAACTACATTTATGTTGTTCAGAGCTAAGTCCTAGCGGCTAACCCAGACCCCAGAATGTAACAGGCATTCACAACACAGTTGTTGAAGGAATGGCCAAATGAATTATAGGCAATGGAAAGCTACTAGATGTTTTTGTGCAACAGGCTGACTGTGTGAAGTGATTGTTTAAGAAGCTAAATCTTGTCAGTGAGCAGAGAATAAATGGGCATATGAGGAGACTAGAAGTTAGTTGTCTGGTTAATGTGAGTAGAGGAGACTTGTAGTGAGTATAGAAAAGATTTGGAGGCCATAGTTCAAGAAAAAAGAAAATGACTGTGGTTGCTTTACAAGAGAAATATTTAAAGAAGAATATCATGAATCAATCGAATATTACTTAAGAAACTATCATTCATGCTTCCGATGTGCCATACATTGTGCCAGTTCCTACCAGTACAGAGGTAAGAATACTCTGGCCTGCAACGGAATGTTATTCAGCCACAAAAACGAATGAAGCACTGATAGATGCTACAGCAGGAATGAACCAGCTGCAAAAAGCCACAAGTTGTATGATTCTATTTATTTGAAATGTTTACAATAGGGAAATCCTTTAAGACAGAAAGCAGATTAGCGGCTGTCAAGAGCTAAGAGAAGAGAGTAATGAGGGGTGACTGCTAATGGCTATGGGGTTTCTTTTGGGGAGATGAAAATGTTTCAGAATTAGTGACGGTGGTGGCCTAACTCTGTGAATATGCTAAATAGCACTGAATCGTACATGTTAAACAGATAGATTGTATGCTATGTGAATTATACATCAACGAAGGTTCGTTTTCAAAAAAAAAAAAAAAAAAAAAGAACACACTAGCCTTGCCCTGAAAACCTCACAGTGAAGGTATTACACGAGTGCAAAGCAAAATACGGGAAGTGCTTTGAGAGAGAGAATCACTAAGTTTCCCCAAGGCTCTCTGACCCAGGGCTTGATCAAGGTCGTGTAGATTGCTGATGGCAGGCGAGGGCTCTGACCTGATTAGATGGGCATTCCAGGCATGGCCTGGGGATGAACCTTTACTGCAGAGACAAAGAAAAAGGGATGCAAGATAGTGAAGAATTTTCTTTCCATGCCCTCCATGCTCCCCCTAGTCACTCCACAAATCTAGCAACAACTCTCCCCTAAATAGACAATGTCCCCCTGAACATACACATTTCAATGAAACATCAGCTCATGAAAAAGACACAGTCCAACGCACTCCCTCCACCCCCTACTTTCAACCTAAAGTGAAGACTGACAAATATATCAAGGGAGGCCTGGAGACAAGGAGACCACAGAACTGCTAACATCAAATAAACAGTAATAAGCAAGTCTTCACCTCAAATCAGTCTCTGATTGCTTGATATAAAATTGTGTATGATCTTTTCCCTTCATTACAAAAGTGTCATTCTTGTCTTTTTCCATGTAAGAATTTTGTTTTAATATAATCGTAATGTGGAAATCCTGGAGATGGCTGACCAGAGACACCAGCTGCCAGAGCATCTCAGTAAGAAGGAGAAGTTTTATATGAATGAGAAAAAACGACCAGACATAGACCAGATGTGGGTCTGAAGGAAGGGTGCCAGAGCCTTCAGGAGACTCCATGGAAAGAAGCTGTGGAGCAGAACAAGAAGGAGAGGGTATTGGCAAAGATCAACCCCTGAGAGGCTTGGAGGCCAGCGAGAAGGGTAGGCGGAGCGGTTTGCTTCTCCCTCCCTCGGATCTCTGACGGTTGGTGGGTTTCCGAGCTCCTGGAGAAAGTTTCTGCCCACATGAGCCCAGAGGCTGCTGCTGCCAGTGAGCTGGAAGCTTCTTGTGGACAGGGCACTAGACTTCCAGCCCCCCTGGGGCGCTCCCCACCCCACAGACCCGGGACAGCAGGCACCATATTGCTTCTCTACCCACTGTGCGCTTTTGTCCTCCCCAGGGGCCTTCAACTCCTCAGGTTTCGTCCTGCTGGTGCCCACACAGACATTTCCCAACTCCAGCCCAGACTGCAGGAGCCACCGGAGTCCAGTGGGTCCTGGGTGATCTGCGTTGACTTCAGAGCCGGGAGAGGGTCGGAGACCAGGAGAGTGGCCACTTTCCTCCATCCGGACCCATTTCAGCCCCTTCCCCTCCCTCACTCGCAGCTGCCAAGAGAGACATAAATGCATACATGTTATCATGTCATGCATTTTTAGTACAGTCTCTTTTTTTTTTCTTTTTTGCTTAGCTTCATCCTTCCCCTCTTCCAGCCCCTCCACGTTATGGACACTCAAAGCCGCTCCCATATTCCATGGTAACAACCTAGTAGATACCCTTTTACAGTTTTCCCCATGCTCACATAATCATACACACACACATATACCCCACACAGTCTCATTTTGCATGGATTATCATTGTTTACACAGAAAAATAATTGTGTCTGACAGGACCCAATCAGAAAAACAGAAACCACTCTCAGGTAATTCAAACAAAGAGAACTTAGTGCAGGTTATTGGTTACACTGGTGATGGGAGAGCTAAGAAACCAAGCACAGAATGGTCAGGCAGCCTGGAGATTCACAAGGGTAGGGAACTGCTGCTAGCCCTAGGCTGGAGGTGCAAAGGAAGGAGGAAATATGGTCTCATCCCAGCAGCTGGGGACACCTGGTGGGAGCTGGCACCTGGCAAAGCTATTCAGAGCCATGGAGACACATTGCTGCTGAAGATGTTGCCCCAGGGTGATACCCTGGCTTCTCTCTTCCTGCTACCCCCAGTAATTTCCCAATAACTCCTAGTGACTGAACTCAACCAGAAACCAACTGACACAGGACCCTGGAAAACACAATCTTCAGGGGTCAGCCACCCTGCAGTACAGGGGAGAGCGGAAAAGGGGTGAGGAATGGATCAGAGAGCGAGCATGCAAGGAACCAGCAGGATGTTATGCACATGTTCCTGCATCTGCTTTCCTCAATCAACATCGCCGTGGGGAAATCCCTCCAAACCAATGGGTATACTTCTAAGACATTCCTTTCATAGCTACTTGGTTATTTATGTAACTATTCTGCTATTAATGAGTATCCATGTTCTTATGCTCTTAAATGGGAATATTACCTCTCCTGCCTAACTCGTATCATTTTTGTGAGCATCGTATAAGTTAACGGTTGTGAAGATACTTTGTAAACTAGAAACCTGAGTAGCAGAATGTAAGTTTTACTAGAATTAGTATGTCACTGTAGGATGGCATTCACACCAATTGCTAAAATCCTGATGAAAACCCAGTCAGGCTGCAAGTTACAACTGAATCAGAATGAACTAATATTCTGAGCACCACAGAAATGCCTGCTGACTGGTACTTTCCCCCTCAGAGAAGGCAAGTCCTAAGACGACCCTCTACCTCCTTATCCTGCCCTGCTTCCCAAGGTGCTGTTTCTTCATTTAGAATAAACAATAATCAACACTGGGTTTATGCTTTATAGCAACACTGTCCAATAAAACTCTATGTGATGACAGAAATGTTCTATATCTGAGCTGTTGAATATGGTAGCCACCAGCCACATGTGGCTATGAGTATTTGAAAGTGGTTAGTGTGATTAAGGCACCAAATTTTCAACTTTCTTTGAATTTAATTAATTTAAATGTAAATTTTCACATGCGGCTACTGGTGACTGCATTCGACAGTGCAGCTTTAGAGCTCCACGGTCATTATCTCATGAGAGTAGCATTTCTTACTCAGGGTGACAGGTGAGAGTCAACGGAAGCTCTTCCTGGGTCCATATACTTAACCTCACTCCAGGTTCTGAGTCAGAACCTCTGGTGCTTTGATGGTCTTGATTTGAATGGTCTGATAAGTTTTTTGAAGCTCTAATTTCTCTGTAAGAAGGAGAAGAGATGGAGACAAGGTGCCTGCACTGTATTACTTTGGGAGATTATTAGCTCACCTACTGATGAGCGAAGATTAAATTTTGGGGGACTGATTTATTACATCTGTGGTCACCTAGCTGAGAACAAGACCCTGAAGCAAAGGAAGGGGAAAAAAGGATCAGTAGGTTTTAAATAGAACAAAAGGTGGCCAAGAAAGTCCCAAGAATTTGGCAATTCCTGCTCAGGGCTTTGTGTTTGGCATCCCTGGGCACCCCAGGGTCAGCCTGAAAGCACTAGAAAGAGAGAGATACACTGTCAACACCCTTTACCTACTTAAAATGTTTCCAAGGGTCACCTTGGCAGTTCAGGGGGCAATGCCAGGGGATCTGGAACTCGACAGGCCCACAGTGTGGAAAGGAAAGGTGGCCCATGCCAAGATGCGTGCGTGACTAATTAGGCATCGGCTGCTCCCATTGCACAATGGGCTGGCCAACAACGTTGCTGAAAGACAAATGATGAAGTAAAGCACTTACTAAATACAAACACCAAGTTGGAGGTGAGGTGTTAATTTTCAAGGCAATAGACAGTTGTCAAGTCCTGTCACATAATTCCATTTTACATTAAACTTATTATGGGCAATAACATAATAATGTCAATGACTCACCTCTATTCCTCAACAGTAAGGAAATTGCTGGTGAACTAAAACATTTTCAGCCCCAAAGTCAGTACATGACTTGAGGGGATAAAGCTAGAAAGGAAAAGATATGAAAAATTCAGAATGAATGCTTATAATGCTATCTTGGGCCCAGTTGCTCGCTGTTGCTAAGAAAGCATTAGCATGCCCATTCTGCTCTGGGTTCTGCCAGCAGCAAGAGGGAAAACTTCCCGCTCCTCATTACAGCACCTTTAATAAGTGCAAGTGTGATTCGGTGGAGTCTTAGACACTCCATCTTCCCCTATTCCCCTTGGAGAAAGAGTACAACCTAATAAACAAATGAAGATTGACAGGAACGAAAATGGAAACCTTGCATTTCGAAAAAGAGCTGAGAAACTTCCAGCTATCAGGTTAAAGCTTCCTAACTCGCCTCTTTTATTGTATCATAAACCTCATTCCCTCACCTCCCAAACTAAACACTTTGAATGTGTTTTCATATCCTCTAAGATAAGCCCATATCCACAGCCTGACTTCAAAGCCTTGACAGAATGGCCCCAACTTAACCTTCCTGCCTAGTGTCAGGAAGCAGGGAAGGGTGAGGAGGTGGAGGGAGGTCTTAGGACTTGCCTTCTCTGAGGGGTAAAGTACCAGTCAGCAGGCATTTCTGTGGTGCGCAGACTATGAGTCCATCTGATTCAGTTGTAACTTGCAGCCTGACTGGGTTTTCATCAGGTTTTTAGCAATTGGTGTCAATGCCAATGACATACTAATTCTAGTACAACTTACATTCTACTATTCAGATTGTTCCCCTTCATGGGTCTTTCACAGAATAACGGATGGGAACACATACTGACAATGTGACCAATAGCCAGTTAACTTTTATGATCTGCTTCTGTATCTGTGAAAGGGACAGAGAATCAAGGATGTCACAGAATTACTGTGAACATTAAGTAAAGTGCCTGGCATGGTGCCAGCTTTGTGACATGCAGGCTCTCTTTACCTCCTCATAGTCAGACTTCTGTCTTCTTGTTATCTCTAAAATTCACCTAGTAGATTCCTACTTCCCTTTTTCTCATCATCTCCCACCATCTCACCTCCCCCACCATCACCTCCAAACTCCCACTGGAATCTACACAATCTCCATCTCCCGGTCCTCCACTTAGCTGATCCTACTCTCTTAAAGGTCCAGGCCCATCTGCTCCCTTTGGAGGAAAGCCAGACTCAGTTTCTGCATTAAGAGGCGAAATCTTAACTTTTTTCTCTCCAACCCTAACTTTCCATGATGCAAAGAATACTTAAATTTTGCTTTGAAAGTAGGACAAATTAAAACCTCAGACTCACCAAAGAATGTAAGATGACTGCCTAGAATTGATGAGGACTGGGGAGAAAATTAAAATACCTTATAAGTCATAACCCCCCCCCATAAAAACATATTAATGTAAAAAGTTGCTATTGTAAAGTCTATTGTAACCTGGAGCTTGTTTCACACCAGGCAATGGACCCGGCAATGGACTTCACAATGTATGTTATCTTAATCTTCCCTCCCAGGTCAATATTATCACCCACAGTTTCCAGATGATCAGAATACTGAGGCTCAAGGCCACTCGGCTAATAAGTGAAAATCTGGACCGTGAAATCTACACCATGGACTTGGCTGTGGTCTTGTATAGAATTCGGGAATCACTCTTTCCACGAGGTTCAACTTCCACAAATCCATCCCTGTATCAAGTGCTGTCACCTAGAGAACTCACAGGCATTGGGAAAGATGGACACTTGCATATGGATAAGATGTGCTTCCTCCTCTTAAATAAAAGTAGAGAATCTAGAGAGAAAAGATACTATATAAATAAGATATAGAGGGAAGTCCCAGGATTTGCCAGATTGGCATAGTTTTTGAGAAAAATCCAAGAAGTGGGGATCCCTTGGAACTAATACAAGCAAAGAGCTTTATCCAGTGATCTAACTTTTCAAAACTGAATCTACCCAACTCTAGAGAAAAAAACAAAAAAACAAAATATACCTCTAGAAATTCTACAAGCTCTTCAGAAAAATCTCAGAAGCCCATTTTTATACCTCCTTCAAAGAGGTATACCTTCCACCATTTCGAAGTCTTGGAATCTCCTCCCCAGCAATAATTCTGTAATTTCTCATAGGAAATGTGTTTAAGATAGAATATTAAATCAAAGCAATAAAGTTGGAATATGTGACATCAGATTGAGATGTAAAAGCTAATAACTCATCTTAAAATGACCATGATATACAAGAGAAGATAAAATATTTTCTCCAAATGGACTACAGAAATCCCAATTCATAATGAAAATTACTTTTGATTATCTTTCTTGGCACTCAGAAACTAAGATAGTTATAACTCTCCTCAAAACCCCTGAATTGGTAAATCCTTCTTGTGGAAATTTGGAATCCTTCCTTCAGAATTCATTGTGATTTGTCAGAGTTGAGTCACATGTGAGCTACATTTACACAGCAGCCTTATCCTTTAACAATCACAGCCTCTGTGCAGAAGTTGCCCCATGGATCAAGATAAGTAGAAATTTTAGATTTATTCTTCACCTTTTTATGAAGTATATCTTTAGGTCAACATTAAAACATTCAGGAACTGGGCCAACCTGATGGCTTCAGTCACTTTGGAAAGGAATAATAAAAATGTATAACAATAAAAATAATAATAGTTTATGTCCATTGAGCACTCCCTGTTATAAGTGCTTTACATGTTTTATGCTATTGAATAATGTTTTATATCATCTATTAATAATCCTCATAAGTAATCCCATGATATCAGTAGTATTATTACAACTATTATGCAAATAATGACCCTGAAGCCAAGGTCTCACAGAGAGTGAGGGCAGAGGTAGGACACGATGCTGGAGTCCAGCTATTAACCACCAGGCACTAGAGCCAATGTCACAGCGTGAATGAAGAAGCCCTATCCACTCAAGTGCATCAAACCAAGAAGAGGTTTCCTCTCCTGCCTCCCACTCTCCCACCTCAACCACAGAAACAATTTTGTAAACCTTCCCCTCCCCTGGGGAGTAAGGAAAATGGTAGGCAATAAGTGCTGATCTGGGTGAGGATTTGGGAAGTCAGTGATGGAGAAAGGCCATGCATGAAGTAGGCATGGGGCGTGGGGAAGGCACAAACTATGCACACAACCAGACCTACAGCAACAACAGGAACTCCAGTTCCTATCATTGGTGGGGCCTCCCACACAGGATATGAACTAGCTCAGAATGGAGAAAAGTTCCAGAAAGATAAGGGCTAACTGATGGTGCCCAGAACTTATGGCCAAGTGTCCATTACTATTAGACAGACAGACATAGATAGGAATAAGAGGGACGGCAGGGTCAGAGCCACGACTTGCCACCTCTTTCTCCTGAGTTTTCTGTTGCTCAGACTTTCATGTATGAGTGCACATATTCATTTACTGGCTCCTTTGCACCTATTTTGTATCTCCATCTCTTTCTCATGCTCAAGTGGTCTCACTTTCTCCCCTGCGACATGCCTTTCTTGCTATTATGCCTCAATGTCTTGTAATTCCAACATTTAGTAAGTGCCCATTACTATGGGAGATACACAGATATATGGGACCCAATCCTGCTCTTAAAGTGCTTGTAGTCCAGTAGGGGAGCCATTATAAATTGAATATAGGGCACTTAGGTGATGCACGCCTATCTTATCCAGAATTCTTTCCATTGCAAGTGATTGAAACCCAAGTCAATATGGCAAGGCAACTTATTGAGTTCCCTATCTGGAAAAGGGAATGGGGTAGTTCATGGAATACAAAGATGAACTGCAAGAACCAAAACTTCAGAGACTGGAACTGGAACTCAATCAGATTCTTAAGCTCTAGAATTTCTGCTTTTTTTAAGTATTATTATTATTCCAATCTCTTTGTTAAATTTTTCTGATAGGTTTCTGAATTCCTTCTCCATGTTGTCTTGGAGTTCACTGAGCTTCTTCAGGACAGTTATTTTGAATTCTTTCTCTGAAAGGTCACATATTTTCATCACTCCAGGATTGGTCACTGGTACCCTGTAGTTCATTTGGTGAGTCTACGTCATTTTGGGTGTTCTTGATGCTTGTGAATATTCATTGATGTCTGGGCATTGAAGAGTTAGGTAGTTATTTTAATCTTAACAGTCTAGGCTTGTTTGAACCTGTCCTCCTCAAGAAGATTTTCCAGATACTCAAACAGAATCAACTGTTGTGATCTAAGGCCCTGGTCACTACAGCTATATTAGCACTGGGGGTACCCTAAGCCCAGTAATGCTGTGATTCGTGCAGATTCCTGGTGGTCCCACCTTGGTGAACTTCAGTAAGACACAGGAGAATTCCCTAGATTACAAGGCAAAGTCTCTCACTCTCTTACTCTCTGCCCTGGGCTGCTGGAGTTGGGGGAGGAGAGATGTGGGCCCTCCCTTGTGGCCACCAGCACCAGGTCACACCTGAAGCCAGCCCAGTCTCACTCAAAAGCCCATGATGACTACTGCCTGGCTACCTCTGATTTTTATTCAAACCCAAGGGTTCATTAGTCAGCAGGTGATGAATCCTGCCAGGACTGGGACGGTCCTTCAGGGCAGTATATTTCCTTCTGGCCCAGGGTGGGTCCAAAAATGCCTTCCAGGAACTAAGGCCTATCTCAGAGGCCTCAGGAGTCTGCTTGGTACTTTGTTTTACTGTGGCTGAGCTGGTACCCAAGTTGCAAAACAAAGTCCTCAGAGCTCTTCTCCTTCCTTTCCTCAAGTGAAAGAAGACTCCCTGAGCTGCCCATAGTTGGGGGAGGGGCGACCCAGGCACTGGCTTGGCCATAGCTGCTGGTGTCCAACTGAGTCACATGCCCCCAAGTCCACTGGCTCCAAGCCAGCACAGCCACGGAATTGCCCAAGGACTTTAGTCCTTATGACCCAACTGCCTTATGAATTTAGTCTAGGCTCCAGGCTGCTCTTTCTCTGCTGGTGGTGGGGCTACCCGGAACTCGGGTTTTAGGGTGGGAGATTTCCCTCTGGCTGGGCTGGTCAAAATGCTCCCTCCATGGGCACCAGCAGAATTCTGCCCCGCGCTGTGTTCCCCTGTGCAGGGCAGCCCCAAGTTCCAATGCAAAGTCCCACAATCACTTCGTTCTCCTCCCCCGGGCACACAGGTTCTCTCTCCACTCAGCCTGCTGGTGGGGCACTGCCAGGGGTGCAGGAGGGGTGGTGTAGGTAATGTCAGACTATCTTTTCTGTCCTTTCAGTGCCTCTTTCCTTGATATAATGTTAAAACCAGGTAGGATGATTGCTTGATTTTTGGTTCTTCTGTAGGTGCTTGCTCATGTGGATAGCTGTTGAATTACGTGTTCAGGAGGAGGGACAACCTCTGGAGGTTTCTGTTCAGTCTAAAACTGGACCTCAAACCCATCAGGATTCCATTCATTCAACAAATATTGACTGAGCAGCTATTACGGGCCACATGCTGTGCTTGGCACAGGAAAAACAATACGAAGCAAAACAAATGTTTCTCATCTTCCCTCTCCTTGGTTTCCTTTTGCAGATGGCTTTCTCCATGTGGCAGTGACGATGGCTGCTGGAAGCTCCAGGTTTACATCCTTTGAATCAACAAACACAGCTGAAATAGAATTTCTTTCTCCCAACATCCATAAATCAATTCCAGGGAAGACTCTCATTTCTTCACTTGAGTCACATGTTCAACATCTGGCCTAATCAATATCTGAGGGAATGGGGAACTCTGATCAGCTCAACTGGGCCACATGGCCACCCCTGGTGAACACAGCATGGGAGGAGCTCCTGAGGCTAAGAATAAGGGTAGTTCTCTGGGTGGCCTTGGACCAACCCAGCTCTCTTGTAGTTCTCAAGAATAACTGTAGAATGTTCTGGAAATACAGTATCCTAAGATAGGGAGAAACCCTGCTTGAAACAGCCTGGGCCTTGTTCCTGTTCCTTCTAGGGAATGTAACATCTTTAGTTAGGACAGCTGGGCTTTGTTGCTCTCTCCCCTGGAAGCAGGATGTCCTTCAAAGCTTTAGCACCGTGAGTCGAGTCACCCCTGAGCTATATAACCCAGGGCAGGCTGCCTTTCAGGGTCTTCCACCTGCAGTGCAAATGGATCGTGCATTGTTAAGACTCCATCTGCCCCCAGGAAGTTTTCTGAGCCTTGGGGACCTGGATAACAATGAATCCTAGGCTTCTGTTGTCCCTTACTGCCTATCTGTAAGTAATAAATGCACTTCATGTAACTTGTCACATGAGTGTGTTCCCTCTCACCAGTGACCCTGCTTTACAAAGGGGGTTGCTACAACTTAAAGAAGGAAAATGACAGAGAGCAAAACCCAGCACAGATACCTAGACATATGCTTAAGACAAATAGTTATGGGAGTTCAGCAGAAGGACTGGGCTTTTCTAACTGGGAAGATCATGAATAGCTTCATAAGAAGAGGTGGTTTGGCAAATGCCGTGTCTCTGTCCAGTGGCTTAAGTTTCCAAACTGTGCTATCAAAGGCTAAATAATGGCCCCTCAAAGATGTCTATGTCCTAATCCCTAGAACCCATCAACAAGTTATATTATTTTGCAAAAGGACTTTGCTTATGTAATTAAATTTATGAACCTTAAGATAAAGAAACTCCTGTATGTGGTGAGCTCAACATGAGTCCTTCAAAGCAGAGAACTTTCTCGGGCCAGAGTCAGAGAGCTGCGACAGAAGTCGAAGGCAGAATAATTCCAAGCACGACGAGAATTCACTGTGCCTTTATTGGCTCTGAGGTGTAGGGGCCTACATAGAAGGACCAGAGCCCTCCAGAAGCTAAGAGCAGCCCCCAGTTGATGGCCAGGAAGGAAACAGGGACCTCAGCCTTACAAGCACAAGGAACTGGATTCTGCTACAACCTGAATGTTCTTGGAAGGGTATTCTTACCAGATCCTCCCAAAAGGCACCCAGCCAGCCAACACCTTGATTTCAGCCTCATGAAACCCAGAACAGTGAAATCAACTGAGCCAGCCCAGACTTCTGATGCACAGAATTATGAAATAATACATTTTTGTTATTTTAAGTTGCTAAATTTATAGTAATTTATTATGGCAGCAATATAAAGCTAATACATGCGTCAAGCTGTTCTGGAGGAGAAAAAATAATTCCATAAATTCTCTAAGAAACTGAGAAAAATTAAGATGCAACTGAACCTACAGCAGTAAAAGTAGCTCAAGCTCCCATGACTGGTGAGACCTCCCTGACTAGGTCTGAATTGCGTAAGAAAGAGAAAAGTTCCAGAGAGACAGGAGCTAACCATCTGTGATGGTGCCTAGGGATTATAGCCAGGTACCTATTACTGTGGGTTAAATCGAGGGTTGGCAAATTATAGACCAAATTCAGCCCACCACCTGTTTCTGTAGGTCCCAAGAGATAAACCTGCCTCCCAGGGTGGAGTATAGTAGCACAATCATAGATCAGTGCAGCCTCGAACTCCTGGCCTCAAGCAATCCTCCCACCTCAGCCTCCCAAAACACTGGAATAACAGGTATGAAGTACCTTGCCCAGCTAAATCGTTTTTTATAAAGCAAAAGATGAATAATATTTGATGACATGTGAAAATTACATAAAACTCAAATTCCAGTGCCCATAAATAGCTTTATTGGAACACAGCCACGTGCGTTCCTTTACGTACTGTCTGTGGTTGCATTCTGCTGCCATGGCAAACTTGAGTAGTTCATATTTGAGTGATAGCAGAGAGTTTGGATCTAGAAAGAATATCATGTGAGAATGGCCTATTGAGGAGAACACAAAAGGAAGTGGTGAATGGTGGCTCAAATATTTTTTAAGTTTATTATGTGAAACAAGACCAGAGTTACAGAAACCTAGAATGTGAGAGGTGGAGAGACCATATGGTCTAACTGGGGCCCCAGAGGACGTCTCCAGTGGTCTGGAGAATCTGAGTCTCTGGATTCCAGCCTTTGCACGGTGTTGCAAGCTCCACTCTGGTTTCTCCCAGGGAGCTTCTGGGCCTGTCCCAGGGCCTTGTACACAGAAGGAAGCAGGGCCATTGTCGTGGCTGCATTCCATCTGCTGCAGCCTTCCACCCACAACACTGCTCTCGGCAGGATTCTCTAGATGCTAGTGGTACATAAGGTGAAGTAGGTGGGCACGGGAACCCTGGGAACCAGGAACTCAGTGGATATGAAAGGTCTAGTGCTGCGTGCTCCGCGACCCCTGCCTCGGCACTGACAACAATCAGGAGTTGATCACTTCTGCCAAGTTGCTGCCTCCTCCCTCCCAGCTCTTCTGACATGAGTGGGGCTGACTACAAAAGGACACCAGCAAAGCAGACAATGTATGAGCGGGTGAGTCGGCTGGGTTAACAGGCTTAACTCTGGTAGGGTTAAATGCAAATCTTTCATCCGACCCTGTAAATTGCTCAAGTCACAGAATCCACCCAACCGTGTAGTGGAGAGCTGCTCTGCCGGGAGAATAAAAGTTCTGACGCATGACCCAAGTTGCAGAGGAAGAAGTGGTGTTTCGGCTTCTGACACTTCAAGGGAAGGAAGAGTGACCAGGTGGACGCAGCCTCTGGGTGTTCAGACACCAGGGACAGCATGAGGCAGCAGGGGAATGAGAGGAAACCAGACACCAAGAAAGAGGACTTGGAAAGATCAAACCCAAGGAAACGAAGGCCCGATATGTCATTCTGCTAAGGGCCCTGATGACCATCCTTGCAGTACAGCACTCGTGTTCGCAGTGGTTTACAGGTTGACCTTGAACCCCAAGATACCTTGCAAAAGCTGTAACGAGCTCACTGCAGGACTGGGAAGCTCATGCGATTTCAAACGGGAAGGCGTGGTTTGGCTACTGCTTCCATCTCCTGCTGGTTTTGTGACCCTGGGAATGTCACGATCCTTCCTTCACACTTCAGTGTCTTTGTTTATAAAACGAGGGTTAGACTAGGTGAACTTAAAGCCTTCTTCAGGCTCTGGCTCTAAGAGTCCCTGGAAAGGGCAGACGACTAGAGAGAAAAGTTTCCTTCCTACACTGAGTTTGCTATGATCTTTGTTTATGTTCTCTGGGGCTGGGACAATGGTTTTCTCTAAAATTCTCACCGAGTTGAGAGAATGATGACATATGTGAGTCTAATGGTCAAAGAACTTGGGTTATGAATTCAGCACAGACACCCTGGCTGTAACCAGAGTCTTCAGACTCTGCCACAAAAGGGTGCACTTGCTTCATCTGCTCTGGAGTCAGGAGGGAGGGAGATGGCCAACCCCGCTGTCTTGCAGCTCTCGATGCATCTGTGTCCCTGTGTTTATCCAATGTGTGCCCACTCCATACTTGCCACTTGTCATGCCTTTCAGAACACGTTCTTGGTTCCTGGACTGTTTCGTGTCCCAGCAGGGGTTCCTTTCTCCCACAAGCTGCCTCAAAACACACAGCTTTGCTGTCTGTCCACCCACCTCCCCCAAAGCCACATTCTGTCCCCAAACAGTGCCACACCAGCCAGTCTGAGAAAGCTGTCATCCCAGGGGCCAGAGAGCATGGGGCTAAGTCTAGTTCCATTCCTGTTCCTTTCATTGCACACACACCAGAAGATGGGTTCACACAGCCTCTGCTTCTGTCTTTCCTCTGTCCTTTGATACCTCTTTTCATCTGGATTCTTCTTCAAAATGAATTCAGTTTGGTTGTAAAACCAGAGTGAGGGACTGGATTTCTCCCTCCTGAATAAAGAATAAAGCAGTGCATTAAATCAACACAAATTTGTGATGTGCCTCCTATATGCCAGGCATTGGGCTGGTTGGGCTGAATGCAGTGAAGAATCAGGAACAATCCAGAGAGTATTAAAATCCAAACCACTGATCCATGAGGCATCCTAAAACAGTTCCTGTAAGGGAGTTAGCCGACACATTCAAGTTAATGATCTTCTCAAGAGAGTCTTGTCAATAATTCAGTTCTGCTGCTGTCAGAATCACAAACACGCTCGTCCATAACATTTCCACCAAGCTTCCCTGTTCTGTCCATCACTCTGATGCAGCCGGAGGTGTGTCACGTGATGCAGTCTGTGATATCGTGGACAGAGCTCTGGGTACGGGTTAGGAGCCCTGGAGCGATCTGACTAGCTTGTAAATTCTCCGGAGCACTTGACCTGTCGCAAGCTCCCTCTGTGTCCTATCTGACCCAGGAAGATTGAAACCCATTGTTTTCAGTGTCCCTCCAGCTCTGAAATGCCATCAGTCCATTAACTGCTGCACGCAGTGCATTACAGAAAGAAAGGCATAGTGTGAGAGTCTAGGCGGGGAAAGGCCACGGGGAAGACTCTCACAGGGGCAGAGGGCCCCAGAGGTTGCCTGAGGCGTTCACAGTGACTGAGGTTCCCTGTGAAGAGGGGTTGAGATGCAGGCCCAGGGCAATTAGACCCGCAGAGAAATCCATCCTGAGCAGCTGGGGTTGACACAAGGAGTGACATCATCTTGTTCCATGAAAGGCCCAATGAGAATATGGCTGTTTGAAGCACAGAAGACCGATCATTAAAAGTGTGTGCACACACTCATGCACTTCTCCCTGCCTGCATTCACGTGAGGCTTCCACCCCGCATGCAAGCCTAGACCATCCATCCTTTTAAGAACCTTATCTTTGCTTTCTAAACATCCTCCAATCTCAGCTACCTTTATTTCTTTCCTCCTTTCCTTCCCTCCTCCTTCCCTCCCTACCTGCCGCCTTCCTCTTTCTCTCTCATAAGCACACAAGGCTTTTTTAAAAATTTAAACAATACAAAATAGTATAAAGGGAAAAATCTCCCTCCAACCCCTAGTTCTCTGGCTCCCCTCTCCAGGCACTCACCAGTACCATTTTCTTGCATAAACTTCCAAAGATATTATTACCCACACAGACCAGCATGTATTCATTTATAGAACCCTTTTCTACAAAGGTTCTGCCTCTTCGTTTTTCTAAGTTTTATTCATTCTCAGCACAAGTGTACCTCATTTTAAACAGGGTACACGCACCCAGAAAGTTTCATAAATCCAATTTTTTAGTTATTAAAAAAAGGAAGTTCTGAAATTAAAAGAAAAGGATGTACTAAGGAAAAAGGCAATTGAAAATTTATTAAAATCCTTGTGTTAATAAAAGATTCTTTCTTCCCATCCCTACCATTTAATCAGTTGTGTGTGTACTTTGGTATTGGGGGTTTCCTTAAAGTTCAGCATGCCTATATTTTAATTGTTCTCATGGTAAAAAAAAAAAAAAAATTGTTCTCATCTAAAAAGATACATTATGACTTTTTGGAGTATTGTACATTTTACAGTTTTCCATAATGAGCCAAGAGAGCCCATCAGTACTCAAACCCCAGCAGGATAGTGGTGCCCCAGAAAAGTGCGTTGCGAGTGACCCAGATGAGGGGATCAAGTTTAAACTGTATTACATAACTGCCAACAAGATATCTGCAAGTAGTGAGCAAGGAGCTACTAGCTGCTAAGCACTGCCTTAGGCAGTGTGAGGAATCTGGGAAGGTTGGTGCTCACACCTTAGGTAAAGGCAAATATTGAATCAAGTTGAAGGAAATCATAAAACAGATTGAAATTACATGCTGGGATTATGCACGGTTGTGCCAGACCTCAAGTGCACTTGGAATTCTGAGAAGGAAGACAGAGGTCAGTGTGACCAGATGAGTGGGAAAGTCTTGCCGGTGGGGCTGGGTTTGAGCCAGCCTTAAGCGATGTGTGGGGTTGGGCCAAGGGAGAAGGGTAGCATGTTAGTTTCCAACGGCTGCTGTAACAATGTGTTAATACCACAAACAGGTTGGCTTAAAGGAACAGAAAGCTATCCTCCCACGGTTCTGCAGGCTCCAGTCTAAAATCCAGGTGTCAGTAGGGCCGTGTTGCCTCTGAAACCTGTAGGGAAGAATCTTTCCTTGCTTCTTTCAGTTTCTGATGTTTGCCAGGAATCCTTGGCATTCCTTGTCTTGCGGATGCATCACTCTAATCTCTGTCTCTGTCCTCACATGCCGTCTTCTACCCGTGTGTTTTATGGTATTTTTCACAGAAAGAAGGGAACTAATACTTATTGAATCCCTTTCAAGTTCTAGGCATTATACTGAGTGTTTTTATACATTATTTCATGTATATTTCTACTGTGACTCTTAACGCTGTTCTATTTTTGCTTGTTTACCCTTCTACCTGACCTTCCAACTACAGGTTTCTTGGGGAAATCTCTTGGCCATATTCACTCACCCTACATGATTTTATGTAATTCTCTAAAACTTTAAGAACTAAGCAAGAACCGCTATGATTTCTAAGTCACAGGTGGGGAAACAGAAGCTCACTGAGGGTGAGCTGCTTGATCAACCTTAAACTGCCTGGCAGTAGGGAGCAGGACGCAGCTGCAGAAACATCTGACTACGAAGCCCATGTGTGAAGCTCCGCATCACCTTGAATGAAGTGAGGGGCACGGCACTAACCAAGCCCTCGACAGGAGGGACTCGAGAGCCTGCTCCTATTCCCTCCGTCAGAGTCTCCTCTTTGACCACGAGCTGCTCTTAGGGTCTGGAGTGAGAAACATCTAAGAATTATTCATGCTCTATAGGCATCTTTTCATTCATTTGTCCAGCAATTACTGAATGAGCAGCCTGTATGTGTCAAACCTTGTACCCAAAGCTGTGGACACAGTTACAACTGAAACAGACCTGGCCTCCTTTCTGCCCCCCGCGAAACTTGCGGGCTAAGGTCCCTCTCTAGGCACAAACATAAGGACAGAAGAGGGCAACCCCCAGCCCATGCACAGCCTGTCCACAGCCCTTCCAGTTGGTTCAGGACACTCAGGCCTGACATCAGGGCTCCATTCCCTCCTTCAGAGTCCTAGGGAAAAGGAGAAAGGGACAGGCTGGAACACACAATTCCCTTATCATCCTTAAAGGGAAAATGGCGAGCAGGGCTGCTTCCCCTGCACTGGATTTATGTATCATGGCTAGGGCTCAAACTGCTCCTGAGGCCCCTGAGGGAGGAGGCAGAATCCCACACCTGCCCTGATGCGGCCACTCTCCTGTCCCCACTGCCCAGGTATATGAAATGTGTGCCCAGCTCCCAACAGGCTTCTGCTGGTGCAGTGTTTCTCCACTTGAGCACTGTTGACGTTTGGATTAAATAACCCTTTGCTGTGGGGGACTGTCCTGAGCATTGCAGGGTGTAGCAGCATCCCAGGCCTCTCCGCACGAGATGCCAGTAGCAACACGAGACACCTCCCTCCCCAGTGATGACAACAACAAATGTCTCCAGACAGTGCCAAATGCTCTGTTGGGGGTGGGGCTTCCTGGGGAAATTGGTCCCAGTTGAGAACCATTGCTCAGTGCATTGAAAATTGCTTAGATGACCTCCAAGGGACCAACTGGGGACCCATATCACCTGAGTGCCACGGAGAAGCCACTCTGGCGAGGAGACTCTGGTGTATCCAGGAATCTCCCTTAGCAGATGGCTGCAGAGGTGATCACTGCAGCTGGGGTCCACAGATTCAGCTCACATTGAAAGTGCCAACCTTACCTGGAGGCTCTGGAAAGGCATAACTGTGCCCAGAATCCGGGGACATCTGCAGCCCACACAGGATAAGTTATAGGCTGCTCCTGCCAAGGTCTTTGATCTGAATGGCTCAAACATATGCCTTATTCCCCAATTATTTCCTGCCAGCTACCTTGTTTGCCATCATTTCCTGAAATGCTTTTGTTAGAGTATTGTCTCTTTTTCTCATGCCCTCGCCTTTAAAATGTGAATGTCCCTGGGAGAGCAGAGTAAATCATAGCCATTTCATCTTGAATTAGCTGACAAATCTCTTGACCTCAAGGTCCTCTGCAAATTAGACACACGTCAGCTTTGACTAGAAGTTTTCTAAGTCTCCCAGATCTTCTCAATAGGTGGCTTCGCAGCCATATCTTTTAACGCCAGGGAGAAAACTGACAGAATTTGAGCGTTTCAATTTGAGGAGAGTTTTCCTAATTCTGTTATGCAACCCAAGAAACTCCAGTACCTCTTAACTAGTATATGGGTGCTGCATGAGAGAGCACCTCTTCCCTTCCTCATCTCCCTCATCCCAGGAGGGTCCCCTAATGAGCATGAGGACCCTCAGCATTGAAGAAGAAAACAAGGGCTGGTGCTATGAAGCAAAGGAGGACAGAAAAATGGGATATAGGAGACCCCTGCCAATTTGACTTTTCCCACCTGCTTGGGTGACAGCCTGGGGAGACTATGACCTGTTAAAATTATTTCTTACAGAGAAATCATGCAGTGGATGTTTATTTAGAATTTGCTTTGGGCCAGAGCCAGAAGGGTTGATTTGTACTATCCTCAAAGGCTTTGTTTTAAGGTAGAAATTGTCCCCCTGGCTCCCCAGTAAGTGTTGGAGCATGTGCCATTGGAAGCATGTCACCAAGAAATAGGGTCAAGTATCCTGCCCCATATCAATTTAGTTCCAACCAAGTATAATACACAAATGTGAAGCTGAGACAAACAGGGTGCAGGAAGGCCAAAGAAACCCTGATCTCTTTGGCTGCCACCCAGAACTTCTGCTGGATGAACAGCAGAGAAGTTGCAGAAAACACTTGGGTCTCTAAGCTTCTCTTCAGCGGACCCAGAGGTCCAGGCTAGGGACATACATTTGTGCCAACCCAGCCCTGGAACCCAAACCACTGAGGACACAGCAGTCCACTCCTCATGGATCTGCTAGACAAGGAAGTTAAACGATCTGAATTAATATCCACTGTCTGATGTCTTCTCTGCTCCTGCATGGCTACAGATGCCCTAAAAACGGCTTGGCCACTGGGACAGCCACATTCCAGTGTTTCTCAAGGTATGGTTGTCCTCATCCATTCAGGCTGCTGTAACAGAATACCTAGTGGCTACAGTGGCTTATAAACAATAGAAATTTATTCTTGTAGTTCTGGAGGCTGGGAAGTCCAAGATCAGGCACCAGCAGTATCTGATGAGGGCTTCCTGGTTCATAGATGGCCATCTTCTCACTATGTTGGCATAAGGCAGAAGGGGTGAGAGCTATCTGGGTTCTCTTTTATAAGGGCACTAATTCCACCATTAGTCTAATTAAATTAATCTGGAGTCTCTTTCATGAAGCCCTCATGACCTATCTCCCAAAGTCCCCACCTCCTAATATTATCATATTGGGGATTGGGTTTTAACATATGAATTTTGAGGGGACATAAACACGTAATCTCTAGCTATGATTTGAGTGGTGGTGTCCCCTCCAAAATTCTTGTCAAAATTTAATCCCCAATGCAACAGTATTAAGAGGTGTGGCTTTGGGGAGGTAACTAAGTCATGAGGGCTCCATCCTCATGAATGCATTGGCACCCTAATAAAAAGGCTCAAGGTTAAAAGGAGCTCACTTGCTCTCACTCTCTCTTTTCTGCCCTTCTGTCCCTTCCACCATGTGAGGTACCAGCATTCATCCCCTTTGGAGGATGCAGCAACAAGGCACCATCTTGGAAGCAGAGAATAGTCCTCACCAGACACTGAACATGCCAGCATCTTGATCTTGAACTTCCCAGCCTCCAGAACCATGAAAAATAAATTTTTGTTGTTTACAAATTATCCAGTCTATGGTATTAATATTTTGTTATAACAGCACAAAAGGACTAAGACAGTACTTCAACCACCTGCATCAAAATTACCTGTGGAGGGTATTTAAAACGTACATTATAAATGCAGCCCCACTTCATACCTAATAAATCAGAATCCCAAATGATATATAGACCAAGTCTCTGACTTTTCTTATACACACTAACTAGGGAATCACTGGCAAAGCGAAAATGGCATAAACTTTGAAGCCAACTGACCTAGGTTCAAATGCCAGCCCTGCTACTTCTAGGCTGTGTGGTCCTAGGCAAGTTATTTAACCCCTTCTTCATTTCTAAAGTGAGGAATAGGCCGGGTGCGGTGGCTCATGCCTGTAATCCTAGCACTCTGGGAGGCCGAGGTGGGCGGATCGTTTGAGCTCAGGAGTTCGAGACTAGCCTGAGCAAGAGCGAGACCCCATCTCTACTAAAAATAGAAAGAAATTATATGGACAGCTAAAAATATATATAGAAAAAATTAGCTGGGCATGGTGGTGCATGCCTGTAGTCCCAGCTACTCGGGAGGCTGAGGCAGGAGGATCACTTGAGCCCAGGAGTTTGAGGTTGCTGTGAGCTAGGCTGACGCCATGGCACTCACTCTAGCCTGGGCAACAGAGTGAGACTCTGTCTCAAAAAAAAAATAAAATAAAATAAAGTGAGGAATAATAAACCTACCTAATAGGGTTTGGTATAAGAATCAGTATGATAATGCATAAAAAAAGAGAAAAGGCTCAATACATGTGTGTGCTTATATAATAAGTGCTCAGTAATAGTAGGCTGCTATTATTTTCACCATAATTTGGGGGAATCTGGCCAAATGATCAAAGCTACTGTTGGTCCTTGGACCTGATGAATCTTTCTGGAACCCTCCAGCCACACCCTTGCTGCCAATTACAACAGCCAAAACTGGGATATCTGTTATCTGTGATCATTGAAACTCTCCAGTGGAATCTGCCAGGTAGGCTCTTCCCAGCCCAGAGGACCTTCAGAACTACTCTTCCCCCAGAGGCCTGGGCATGAAAAGCAGGCAGATTGCTGGAGAGAAAGATCCTGCTAACCCATCTGCTCCTTTTTAAATCCTCAGGCACCAGGACTTCTAAAGGGCCTGATCTCATCAGCACACACACTTCACCCAGAGCCAGCCTTGGCCACAGTGCCACTGCACCAGGGCTGGCACGCACAACGCGGCTGATGGGCACAATGTAATAAGCAAGCTATTTTCTGGGTCTTCACTAGAAATGTTTCATATTCCAGAGCTCATACAAATGGAAGACAGCAGTGGCAGAGAGTTATGCATAAGAGTATTATGCAGTTCGCAAGGAAATTATTTTTAAAAGCTTTTCCACTGACAGTTTCTCCAAAGAGAGACAATTGTTTCTTTTGAAAGTTCCTATTTTCTAACATAGATAAGCAGCTTAGGCCTGCTCAGGGGGTGACTAAGTGCTCCTTTGCAACCTTTTTTCTGCCCTGAATTACTCTAAACCCTCAGCCTCACAGAGAAATCATGTCCCAAGCTTGGGACTTGAGGCAGGAGGTCTCCTGACCTCCAGGTTCTGAGCTGTAAGAACAAAACTCTATTTTAAAGGAGAGACGTTGCTCTAGTTAGGTATTTTGGGAACTAACCCTCCTTATTTTATAGCCCCTTCACCCATCACAGTCCTAATTTAATCGTGTTGGACATATAGTACCTGGCCCACACGAGAGCCCTGCCAAATACCCAAACTAGAGTGAGCCTGTTTCCAGAAATCTCTTATGGCTTTGCTCATTGACTCTCTCAAAAGGAGCACCTGTCAACCCTTAAAGTGTCAGGGAATCTAAGACTGTTCAGTCTATCTTCTGCTGAGAACATCCATCTGCCTTTTCCTTGCATAACTGCATTTATTCTTGCTACTACGTGTTTCAAAACTGAATAATGTATCTTTTAATAACACTTACCCAAGCAGTGTAATGATAATAAAAGCAAGGGAATGATGTTTATAGCAGTACAATTCACAATTGCAAAGATGTGGAAACAACCCAAGTGCCCATCAATACATGAGTGGATTAATAAAATGTGGTATATGTATACCATGGAGTTGACTCAGCCACAAAAGACAAATGGTGATGTAGCACCTCTTGTATTACCCTGGATAGAGCTGGAGCCCATTCTACTAAATGAAGTATCACAAGAATGGAAAAACAAGCACCACATGTACTCACCATCAAATTGGTATTAACTGATCAACACTTATGTGCACGTATAGATTAAATTTTAAAGGGAACTGAAAAGTCAATTCTTTCCTCTGATTTAAGGGAAATTTTATTGCCAGATATGGAGAGATGAAAAAGACACAGAATTAGTTTCCTAGGTTCTCCTAATCATGTTATCAAGGTCAACTCCAGCCTGATTCAATAACTAATTTAAGATGGGTATTATTCCAAAATTAATTTTCAACCATTACTGGGTAGGTAAATATTATAAAATTAACATGGCAATAGGAATTATATTTCATTCTAAATTTACATGATTATTGTCAACTTCAGCTAAACTAAGAAAATCAAAAGTATCAAGAAGCATTCAAAAAAAACTTAAAAAAAAAAAAAGAAAACTCCTTACACATAAACACCAGAGCTGGCTCACTCCTTTGTTTCCAATCAAGAAGCAGTTTGGAATGTCAGCAGGTAAACACATTTTAATTAGTCCTCTCATTGCAGCTAAAGAGAGTCTTCCCTTCATTATAGTTGCCCTTGTAAAGGCAATGAAAATGTCAAAGTTCAAAAAATGTTTTAAGATAACATACATGCTCCAAATCCCGCTGGGAAGATTGGAGGTCATTATCAAAATGGAAATAGCTATGGTTTTTCCAGAGCAATCATTACATTGTTTATTCCTCTTACTGCCTAGTCTCTTTTATTATAATTGCTGTTCTTTGTCTTTGAGATGTCGGTACTCGGCAAAAAAACTCAAAAGGCCCCAGAAGTTCTTTCCTGCAGATTTTGCAAGTTTTAGCTATTTGTTTCTCAAATAATTGTATCTGTTATAAAAGAAGATGTAGCCATCTTACCTTTCCAGAGGTTATCTGAAGAGTTTCAGGCACACTTAATTATTAACAGGAAATTGCTTTGGAAGGAAGATGTACATGCTGGATTTTGATACATGAGACTGACCTGGGTTCCACTCTGACCTCTGCCTTTATTGTGTGATCTTGGCCAGAAGGCCAAGCCTCACTGAGCCTTGGTTTCCTCTTCCATAAAGATATTGTTGTTAGTATTAAAGATCTAGATAAAAGAATGATCTGTGCGTGGCGCATAATTAACTCTTTTAAAAGATACCTATAAAAGGCTGAGAGAAATAAATTGATCAAAGAGTAGGAAACTGGGGAAATGTGGGGAAGGAAAGAAATGGGTAAAAATTAGAAAAGCCAGGTGAGGCTGAGGGAAACAGAAGTAGAAGGGGAAAGAAATTGGAAACAAAGCCACTCCATTCTGAAGGTTTTAGACATCAACTGAACATGCACATTATTCATGACTAGCTCATCAAGAAGTCACTGGAACCAGGATTTTACAAACCACCCTTAGCTTTGTGGATGTTCAATAAGTGGACAGTGACTGATGCCCTTCCACGAGCTTATATTCCTTCAAAGATCTTGGAGAATTTTCATTAAATGGGATAGCAGTTAAAATCAGTAAATATTTAGGTCTTTGGGTGTGAAAAAATATTAAATGTCCATTTAATCAATCAACAAACTTCCAGGCACTTATTCATTTGTATGCATGTCCTTTCAAAGGGACAGCTCCCTAAGGGAAATGTTTATCTTTGTGCCCCAACACCTGGCACCCAGAAAGTCTCAATAAAGATTTCTTAAAATAAGTAAGTCTGACACTCCATGAGAGTCAGTGCAGAAAAACAAGAAAAGTTTAAAAATAAGTCTCCATCCTCCAGGAATCAATACTCTAGAGTTGAAAAGGGCAAGACAAGTGCAGACTGGACCAGTGTGGAAAGACTTGGCAGATTTTCACAGCAAGGAAAAGAATGCCCGCAGAAGAATCCTCAGGGGCCAAAGGGAGAGCCTGAGAGGCTTAGTGAGAAGAGCATTTACCACCCAACACTCTCGCAGGGCCTGAGGCTCCCAAATGCAGCAGATGTGCAAGGAAGCTTGAAAAACCCCAGCCTAGAGAGCCTCAGGATGAGCCCAATAAACCCTCCAGACGTTCTTATCCAACCACATTATTTCTCAAATGAGAATGTTAAGACCTAGAAAGATCAAATGATTTCCCCTGGGTCGCACAGCAAATTTAGACCTCAGGACCCCTGACTTCAAGTTTTTGCTATTTTTTGCAATTCCGTGGAGACTTTTCTCTGTCTGTGAAGGAAAACTCCAGCGATGAACTGCATATCTGCAGCCCAGCCTCCTGCACGTGATTGAGGAGCCACTGCCGATGATTTGATAACTCCACATCCACTGCTATCTTTTCAGAACACCTTTTATTCCCCTTGGCATTGGCATCAGCATTTTCAGTCCATCCATAGGAACAATGCTAATTACATTGCCACATTAATAATTTCAGCCACAAGAAATAAAATAAAGGAATAAGTACTGCTCCTTAGTTTAGAAAGTGCCTTTGTGTGTTGATTTGTTCTGCTTTGCTTTGTCATCCCTCACACATGCACAGAGCAGCCCCCAACAACCTGCAGGCCTCCTGCCCTGCCCCTCCCTAAACTACTCATTCACTTTCATCCGTCTCTGTTCCAGCTCTTTCCTTGGCCAACAGTAAGTAGTCTTCCCTACATCTCCCTTCACCTGTTTCTTCATCTACTCAACCATCATGGTTTCATTTAAAAGCTTCCTCTCCTGAAAGGCTTTCAGATTACTCCCAATCATAATAAACAGTTCTTTTCTCTGAGACCCCAAATTCCAAATGTGCAGCCTGCGCCTCTAATTCAGTTCTCAGATCCTCAACTCAGATGCTATTCTGGTCACCTTCTAGATGGCAAAGCTCTAGAAAGCAGCATCAAGATACATCCTTTTTTGACTTTTTCACTAAACATCACAAAGTAGGTGTTGAGTAAGTGTTTGTTAAATGAAGAGATAAAATAGTCTTTCCTATTTGTATATTTCAAAATAGTTAATATATCTGAGTAATTATATAAATTATAATATATTAATAATTTCATTAATGAAGGAATATTTATAGGGTGATAACACAATCCGACTCAAAAATAAGTTCATTATGACTTTAGGAAATAATACCTGGGAGCTTTTTTTAAGGTAAGAAAATTAATTTTTAAGAAAGATTAACTATGCCAACAGAGCCTTTTTTTTTTTTTTTTTTTTGAGGTCTTTAGGCAGAGTGTCCATGATACCACATGGTGAAGAAGGTTAATCCAAGGGACCACTGGACAGCACCAGCTGGACAGCTGTGGAGCCACAGCATTGGGAAGGAGTGGAAACAGGAAGATGGCTGTGTTAATATTTGTTTCAGATTATATAGGTCGGTGCTTTCAGAATACTTCTACTCAATATTTTTATCCCCATTTATTTCCAAACAAGGCTTAAGGATGCTGAAAGTAATGTCGCAAGGAAATAGGGTGCAGAATAGGGCAATAATGTTATTGTTTACATTCATGTCTGTGTGTTTGAAGGATGAAAAAATGCATAATGGGCACTTGGCTTGGAAACAATTTTCACAAAGACATGAATATTAGAGGAAAGGCAACCATATCCAAAAATAATCCCATATACCTACTAAGGCTACAAATAATTAGTGGCAGCTGTGAAAACGTTCCATCAGAAGTGGAGTCATCAATGTCTATAGGGTGATGCGCACCTAGAGGTTTTGGGGGAAAACTAAAGACAAACAGCCTCTCTGAAAATCTCAGGTGCTCGCAAATAATTCACTTAATAAATATTTATTAAGCGAGTGAGTGTAAAGTGAGTGTAAAGTGAGTTTAAAGCACAAAAAAAGATGAAATACTAAAAAATTTGTCTTTAAAGATTATAGCTGATATAGGAAATACAACATACCCACACACACTATATTACAACTCAACAACTGTTGATTAGGCACATACTATGTCCTAGAATTCCCCTAGGTACTAAAATCAGATACATTAAAGAAGACAGTTCCTGTTCCCAAGGCACTTATACTCTAGGTAGGGAGATAAGCAATATATACGAAACAATTCACAAACCATATATTAATAAAACGTTTAAAAGCAAGTATCTCCATCTAGTAGTATGGCAAATAAATGCTCTCTGAATTTTGAGAATGAAGACTTCCTTATGGTCTGAGATAAAGGGCGGGGGGCGGAGTAGAGGAAGCTAAGAAACTGAGGTCATCCTTGAAAGATGACTGGAACCCGGATCCATGGAAAGATGGGGGGAGCGGGCTCAGAGTCAAAAGCACAACGTGCAGGGAAGACAATCACGTGACTGACTTGAAGGTAGAAGTCGGCCCACGATTGAGCAACAAAAGTTATTAATACATTTCAAGACAAGGTGAGGATAATTTTTTTAAGTGTCTTGAATCCTGTTCCAGAACTATGGGTCCTCAAAACGTGTTTGCCAGGCTCATGGGCATGTGGCTTTGTATCCATCGTGTGCAAAAAACTAACTCCATCCACTTCACCCCTGAGGCGAGGCCCTGCCACCCCAGACACAACCGCAAACTAGGATGCACGCCAAGCCTCTCTTTTCCACACTACAGTTTCAAATCCTTTATTTAACTTCAGGAACCCAGGACTCCAAGGAAACAATAATCAAGACAGAGCAGAGGAAAATGTACAACTTAAACATTCACAGGACAGATGCTGAAACCATGAGTGACCTTGTCCACAGCACGCTCAGAGGTGACTCAGTAAAGCATTTTTTCCCTCAACTATTCTTAGTGGTTCTGCACAACTTTGAAAATAAGGTCTTTCTGCCTCCTTTTTCACAATTTTACAGTACAGAGAAAAGAAACATTCAACTCTTTTGCAAACTGGAAAAGGAATATGCTTACATTTCTTCCCGTTCAACAATAACTCAGAGGCAGTTAATGAGATTTTTGTTCCTTTCCTGTGCTCCCAGAAGCCATCCATTCTCTACCAGACAGGACCTAGCCACAAAAATTTCCACCCAATTTACAGTTTTCCAGACAGCTAGGAGGGATGAAAATGGTTTAGTAATGGGAGTTGCCGTAAAACTTACAATTAAAGAATTTGCTATGGTGAACACCATAATGGAGTATTTGTGTAAATCAAATATGCGTTGACTTACTTTGAAAATAAATGATTATTCTGTATCTCATTTTTTCCAAACGTGCTAAGAGAGCATTTTTGCACAACAGAGGTTCTTCTATCTTTCTCTGGCACGCCAGCTGGGCTAGCTACAGCAAATAATGTCTGCTTCACTCAGGAACCTTCATGGAGACACTGAGCATCGCCCAATATCTAAGCCTAGCACTGGCCGGTGATATAACTAATCCATTCTCACAAGACCCTCAAGGTAAGCAGAGATCTCATCCAACAGAGAGGCAAGGGCAGGTCAAGGAACAAACCAATCTAGCCCTGTGTGACCTTGAGATAATCTAACCTTCCTCTGCCTTAGTCTTCACATCTATAAAGTCAAGGGCTTGGCTTACTGTATCTCTAAGATCTGAATCCCCTAACATTCTGTGACTCTAAATCAGAAGGAAAACCAGGATTAGAATTAAGCTCATACTCGTGTCCTTAGACAAAGCTGGCTCCACATAATTTATCCCCTAAAGAACCTACACCAAAGTACTTGATGGAGAATTTCACGAAAGAGGCAGAGGGATTTCCTCTCAAGATCTCTCCTCTCCCCTCTTTCTCCCCTATTCTGTATTCTAGCTGATGGCAGGAAATATGCTTTCAGGCTTGAAGACATTTATGAAAAGAGTGAGAATCATTCTTGTTCTCCTTTCTATTGTTGGCTGACTACTAATTGTCCCCACAGGACAAGGAGTTTTGAGAGCAATAATTAGTTAATCTTCGAGAAGTGCTTTGAAGAGGAGGAACGCTATGCATGGCGCTAAGGGGAATTAGTACTGGGCCCACTTTCACACCAAAGAATAAAAGCCCTGAAATAAGAACATACTCCAAGATTTAAAATAACTCAGAACAGTAAATGGAAGTGAGGGAGGAAAGGGCAGAGCGAGGTGTTTTCTATTTTGCTTAGTTTAGAAAGTGGGGAAACCCAACCAAGAAAGAGAAGACATTAATCAAAAAGATCCACAGCAAAATGCACATGCTTTGACAAAGGAGATGAGAAAGGTAAGGAGTAAGGGAGCTGAAACCCACAGAGTAAAAACCCCATCCAGCAAAGGAGAGGTACTGGGAGCCAGCTCTTTCATGGCGGCCGTGTGAAAACACAGCTTTGTGTTCCATTCTCCAAAGGCTCCTGTAAATCTCTCCTTCAAAGAGCAGTCTGTCCCACAGACCAGCTACCCGTAACCTGCAGCAAGAAGGAATTTCTACAATGGGCTCATTAGTTGGGTCTCAGGAAGAAGTCCATACCCCTGGAAAGATCCCGGCCTCATTAGAACCAAGAAACTCAAGCTGCTTCCTTCTGCAGGGAGAGGACAATTTTCCTTCACAGCAAAAAGACTTAAAGCTTGAGCTAAGTGACATGCAGAACTGAGGCATTTATTCTACCAATTCAGATCATGAGCAACACAATATTGGCTTTCTTCCTGGAGATTTAAGAAAAGGCCTGGGGTGAGCACTGTTTCTTGGAATATGAGACGCAGTTCCCCCTTCTGCAAAAAGGGTGGGGAACCTGCGGCCTTGGGGCCACATGTGGCCTTCTGGATCCTTGAGTGCTGCCTTTTGAATGAATCCAAATTTTACAATTTAATAAAGGGATCTGTTCTGTGAAGTTTGGATTCAGTTGAGAAACTGTACTTGGGGATCTAGAGGTCCACATGTAGCCTCAAAGGTCTCCCACCCCTCCGAGTGAGCTAAATTCTGGTCAATGCTGTCACTAAACCTGTAGAGGACCAGGTATTGGCAGAACACTCAGAACCATCCCTCAGAGCAGCCTCTGCTATTCCAGACTTTTGTTTTGCAAAGTAGGTTGTACATCTCTACTTCAATGCAGTTCATGGCGTATTGGTGGTCCACAAAGAATTCTAAGTAATTATACTCTCTGGTGAATGGCTAATGTCTGTCAGTCACCTAAAGTTCTTCCATGATCAGGAAAAGAAAAGAGTCTGTGTAAACACAGCACTTAAGACGGGTTGGACACTTTAATGACATGTTGCCCCTTTACAAGACACACATTGAAGGATTGTTGGTGTCTGGGGTAGAAGGAAGCAGAACAAAAACCCAAGTCCTCCCTGTCTTGACTGCTAGCCTTATAACCTTGGAGAAGTTATTTAACCGTTGTAAGACATGAGGTTCTGATCTACAAAGCAGAAATTACATTATCCACCCCATGGAGTTATGATTAAATGGAATTAGGCATGAAAAGAACTTAGCACAGTACTTGTGCTCAATAAATGTTTGTTTTTATTAGTTTTTAAATTTTTCATTTACTGTTAATTCTATCTATATTAAGGAAAAAAATTATGAAAATTGAGTTCCAATCCCCTTAATATAACTGTTTTTACTTTTCTATGTTCCCTTCCGATCTTTATCCTTAAATATACATACATTACACATTTATAATTATACTATAGATACAACTTTTTTTATATTGTAACTTAAATTATATCATGAACAATCTTCCATTCTGTTTCATAGTCTCTGTAACATTGTAGTCTGTAATGACTCCATGATGTTCATTAAGTTGGCACACCATAGGTTAATAAAATGTTCCTCCACTGGCGAATGGTGATTGTGTGGTAAAGCCACACTAAACTTGGACACGAAGACCTGGATTTCCCATTTCTCTTTTAAAGCATATACACTTTTAAGTGCTTTTTTGTGGATTTTTTTTTAAGTGTCCTATCTCTTGGTTGAGTTTCCTTGTTTTCCCAACTAAGCAAAACTTTCCAAACTCTACCACTCACTTAACTCTGCAACCTTAAAGAAATCACACAATCTCCCCAGGCTTATTTCCTCATTTATAAAGTAAGAAGGAAAAATAAATCCAACCTATCCCGGAGGGTTGCTGCAAAGAGGAAATGAGGCAATATGTGTTAAAAGGCCTTGTAAACTATAAATTACTACACTCCTATATGGTAAAAAAAAAAAAAAAAAAAAAAGGCCGGGCGCGGTGGCTCACGCCTGTAATCCTAGCACTCTGGGAGGCCGAGGCGGGTGGATGGCTCAAGGTCAGGAGTTCAAGACCAGCCTGAGCAAGAGCGAGACCCCGTCTCTACTAAAAATAGAAAGAAATTATATGGACAACTAAAATACATATAGAAAAAATTAGCCGGGCATGGTGGCGCGTGCCTGTAGTCCCAGCTACTCGGGAGGCTGAGGCAGGAAGATCGCTCGAGCCCAGGAGTTTGAGGTTGCTGTGAGCTAGGCTGACGCCATGGCACTCACTCTAGCCTGGGCAACAAAGTGAGACTCTGTCTCAAAAAAAAAAAAAAAAAATACATCTATGTATTTTATAACCTTCTCTTACTTTTAAATGATTTCCTTCATATAATTTCCCAAGGAGGACTTACCCTGTCCAAGAGCATGTCCATTCTGATGGTGTATGATGGTATATGAGAGGTATGGCTAAATTACTTAAGGGAAGAGAGGGAGCTTGAAAACAAATGGATACAGTTAAGTGCAATCCATTACTCCAGCACTCTCAACAGCGTTATATCCCAAACTCAGAGATATGTGTGTGTGTGTGTGTGTGTGTGTGTGTGTATCACATGCATATACACGTGGATGTGGAGTTATATAGGTGGATATGTGTGTATGTAAATAAACCCTGGTTTGTCTTGCAGAGTGTCAAAGCTGACACCGGCGAGTTGGAGATGAAAACAAGGAGGTAAATGAAAGTGTTTATTTTATCCGTATTTTCACCAGTACTATTAATATCCATCCAAAGTCACGACATTAAAAAAATCTGGGGAAACCAGGCTTTGCCATCCATAAAGAAAAGCCCTTGAATGTGAAGTGCATGCTTACCGCCTTGCTCTGACACATGTTTATCCAGCCCATCTATAGTTCCTCCTCGCTAGAGGGGACAGGAGCCACAAGAGAGAAGAAAAAGGGGAAACTTCCAAGGATAGACTTCAGAGCAGGGTCCCTAGACAGGATGGAAAGGAAGAAAAATGAGATGTGCCGACTGAGCTCATCGGTGGCCAGAAATATTTCCACTCAATGCACCTTGATTTTTATACCTTTTCATCTTTTTTTTAAATCACCCCCTTAGTTAAAAGCTCTTTTGGAAATGTTCAGTCTCCCTCCAGGGTTGGGGAGCTAAAGAGGAACGAGGCCGTGTCCTCCCTGGGTGACGCCCGCTGGCGGGTCTGTGCACGCCGAGGGGCCAGGTACGTAGTGGTTGGTGGCTGTGGTGCAAAGGCTTGCCAAGGGTCCACAGGGGCACCAGTCCAGGACCAGGTGGACATCTAGAAGGACAAACATCTGAGGCCAGTGTCCCCTTTGCATTGGGAAGCAGTAACAGACAGCACCCAGACCCACAGCAAAGATCCTCAGTTGCTATGAAGACCAATCTCATGAATTCTCATCCAAATCACTGTATCTCCCACCTATACTAAATCAGAGGGACACAGTACTAATGCCAAACCACTGTGACCTCTGCCCTACAGAACAGTCTTTCAATGTGAGCCTCATTTGTGGACCTGGATACACCTTGTTTTACTCACTTTATGGAGATTGTCAGTAGTTTAGGGCATCCTCCTAACGCAGAGGAAGGCCTACAGACGTCAGATCAGAGAAGATGCACTTTGAATTCCAGCTATATCTGGGGAACTTCAGGCAAGTTCCTTAACTCCCCTGTCCTTTAGTTTCCTCATTTATAAAAAGAGCTGATTCAAACCTCCCTTGCCGGATGCTCAAAGTTGGCTTATGGGATAATCAGACTTATGTTGCTAAACACATTTTCTAAAACCAGCATTTGGAGCCTAAGAATGCAAGGCCTGTTTTATATTACCACTTAAAAGACCTGCATACTCATACACATTAAGTAAATAGCATAATAACAGAATTTGGGCTTTCATTGTTCTTTCCATGAAATCCTTAATGTAATTTAGTAGCATTGTGGACACAAGGAGTCAAGCTCTGGTCTCAATTACTGAAATAAAACTCCCAAATGGAGAAGGAAGATCTCCTTAAACCCACTTTGACTCCACAATGCAACATCCAAGAACATCATCTCACCATGTTTACAATAAAAAAAAAAAAATAGAGAGACTATGAAGAAATTGCTCATAAATTGATTTTTTTTTCCCAGAGAATGGCTGCAGCAAAACCACAAGGAGAGTTTTTTATGACCAATTTCATACCCTATACGGCAAATAATTTCATTTCAGTGGAGCGTTACCAAAGTCCTTATCCCCTGACCTCTCTTCTCTTAATCCCAGACATATGTGAGTATACAAGGGGACTCTATAAATAAATGTCACGTTAAATCTCTGACACCCATAGTCCAGCCTCACAGATTAATGCCCTTAAACCATTTGCAAGTTATAGAAAACTCTCTGTTCCCCTGTCTTGGTTCCTCTCGTATTATTAAAGCATTGTACAAATGTCTCAGTCAAATAGTGTATCCCATTAATAGGTAGAGGGAAAATTCTGGCCAATGAGACATGAGTGGAAGTCTGCTAGGAAGCTCTAGGAAGGCATTTGCATTCCCTGATAAAAGTTGATATGAACCATTACTCTTTCTTCTTCCCCTTTTCCCCTTCTTCCTTCTTCCTTTCTCCCTTCTCCCTTCCTGGAATACTGATACGGTGACTGGAGCTGCAGCAGCCATCTTGCAACCGTAGGGAAATGGAAGAGACACGAGCCTTAACATCACTGAGCCACTGAACTAAAGCTGGCAGTTGCTGCCTCTCAGCTTCTTGTTATGTGAAAAAGAAGTAAATCTCCATTTGCTTAAATCTCTGTATTTGGGTGGTCTTTTATAATATAGTCAATTAAATGAAATTCAAAATGATACACCTGACAACTTTTCTTTCCCTCAAGTTACTTTTAGAGCAGATGTTCTTTTTTACCACTCCATGGGAGAGGCATCCACTCTTACACAAGCTCTAATTACACCAGACCTCCAAGAATGACAATAGTCACTTCTCTGAAACCCCAGTTTCCTTAGATTTTGATCATCAACAAACATATGTCACATAAACACACATGCAGACTCTCCAGCAAAGAACCTAGGTCTGTTCAAGTCAGATTAGAAAAAGCAGTCACAACAGTGTCAGGAGCCCTCTAGATATAGTACTCTCCAGGGTAAAATATGATTAACAACTTAGGGGAGAGAGAGAGAGAGAGAGAGAGAGAGAAAGGCAAAGAGAGAGTGACAAAGAGTAAGAAAAATACCTATGAAAACTCCGTATTTATCTTCATAATTAATAGGCAACACAGCTGGATATAATCATTGCTCTTTATAAAGTTGTTGGGAAAGGTTCCAGAGAGAAAACATTTAAAGCATGTAACTGGTTTTGGTTATTTCAATACTACGTATGTGCCACCAGGACCATCCCCTCCTCTGTCCTCCTTAGTCTTTTCTCTCCTCCTTCTCTTCCCTTCTTTTTCCTTCCCCGATTAAGAATACAGAGAAAAGCCCATCCTCTCAAATATTCCAGCTCCTTTGTGCTATTTATCAATACAAAATCCCAGAGTTTTTGAGTCTTCTAACCCAACCTTTAATTAGTTTAAGAATCCCCTGTAAGCCCCTCTTGAAATGTGGTCACTCTGCCTCTGTTTGAATCATTCCTGCCTTTGCTTTCAGGCCAGCCACATTCCACAGTTTCATAGCTCTCCTTGCTAGAAAAAGTTTCCTTGAGTCAAAGTCCACTTTCTCGTAACTGCCACCAATCTCTTACACTGGCATGACACGGTAAAACCCTTTGTTGTATGACAGGCCTTCAAAGTACCTTGGAAACCATTGCTAAAAGTCCCATTTCCTTTCAATTCCACAATTCTTTCCTCTACAGCTTATATATAGTCCTGGGAACCAAATGAGATAATGCAAATACAGCACGATCAAGGCAGTGGGAGGACTTTGCACAAGCTCATCCCACATCTCCACTTGTATCTGGGATCTGTCACTTATATAAAATTCTAGGCTTCATTTTTCTGAAACACATAGATGAATTTGTTTTCTACAGATAAGTCTACTCTTACTTTACTTACCAGTTAAAAACTATTAAGAATACATGAATCTATACATGTGATAAAATTGCACGGAACTATACACAGACACACAAATGAGTGAATGTAAAAAATACTGAATCATGATTAAGGTCTGTAGAGTACACAAATACCAATTGTCTGGTTTTTACATCGTACTGTAGTTATACAGGATGTTACTATTCAGAAATCTAGATGAAAATGTACATAGGACCTCTCTGTATTCTTTTTGAAGATCTCTGTAAATCTATAATTATTTCAAAATTTTAAAAATTGTTTAATGTTTTTCAGTAGTACAGAAAGAACCCAAGACCATGCTTGCTTTCTTGGTAATCCTACCATACCATTAACTCACAAAAAGCTAAAATTTTGTTGTGGTTATTTATATGAATATCTGGTATCCCAAGACTTCCCATCTTTCCTTATATACTTGAAAAGATTTGTCTCTTTTAAATTTGACTTGTTGGTTTTAACACATTCACTGCCACACACATGTACAAAAAAAAAAAAACCAGAAACTTTTCCTTGGGGCCACAGTGTTTTCTTATGAAAATAGGATAAAAACTTGGATTGTAATTTAAAGGTAAATATAAACAGAAAAATGAAATTTATTGACTTCTATTCATTGAATCCACATTTTTAGAATTAAATTGCCAATATTAATTGTAACAATAAGAACATCAACATGTAAGATTTTATATATGCTTCACACGGCCCCAGGGTCAAAACTAGAGTGAGTTAAATACAACTCTCATGGCAGTGAATGTGTTAAACTTAGCGTTCTGGACTGTCAGGATCTTCTTGAATTTTGATTCTGTTAACCATAGAATTAAATTAGCCACCTTGACCTTTCTGCTATCTGAAAACAGGAGAATTATATCTTCTATCTTCATCAAGGCCAAGGGAATCCAGGTTGACAAAGATCCATTAATCAGTTTGCTTCCTGTGCATTCACTGAGTAAACTCTAAAGGCACTTTGATGTATATCATCGTCCACCCTCATGTCTCCAATTTGTTCACAAGGATATCATGGAAAATTTTATAAAACACAAGGATGATGTCCTCATAAAAATGTTTCTAACCTACCAATCTAGAAACCCCAATTAGATTTTTAAAACCACAAGCTCAGTAGCCACAAAAGAAAAGGGTAATCAATTTAACCACATTTAAAAAAGAAAAATCAACGTCAGAAAACAAAAACTCATAAGTCATGTTAAGAGGGAAAATCACAAACTGGAAAAATCTTCATAACATATGATGAAAGATAATTTAATTTATAAATATTCACTCCATAATAAAAAGTTAAGCAACATAAAAATGAACAAAGCATATGAAGAAGAGTTCATGAAAAGAAAAACATGAATAGTAAACAAACTTTTGAAACAATACTTAACCTTATTAATCAATAAATGCAAATCAAAACACAGAAATATTTTGCCCCTATTCAATTAGCAAAATTAAAACAAACAAAATGTTAAAGCCTAATAGTGGCAATGATGTGGATAAACAAGCATTCTCTTCTCCTTCTGGTAAGATATGTGTGTGCAACCCTAGTGTCTCTTTTAAGTCCAAATGTCCTCTCCTGATAAAGACACCAGTCAGACTGGATTGGGGCCCTAAAGGTCTAGTTTTAACTTCATCACATCTCTAAAGGCCCTATCTCTAAACACAGTCACATTCCAAGGTACCGGGGGTTGGGATTTTGATGGTTAATTGTATGTGTCAACTTGACTGATAAGTGGTAAAAAATACTGCTGGGTGTGTCTATAAGGGTATTTGTGGAAGAGAGTAGCATTTGAATTGATAGACTGAGTACAGAACCATCCTCACCAGTGTGGGCTGGCATTACCCAGTGATGGCCTGAATAAATAAAAAGGCAGACAAGTGGCAAGTTTGCTCTCTCTTCTTTTTGAACTGGGACATCCATCTTCTCCTACCCTTGGACACTGAAGCTTCTAGTTCTCAGACCTTAGGATTCTAGGACTGACACCATCGGCTCCTTTAATTCTCAGGCCTTGGGACTCAGAATGGATTACACCACTGGCTTTCCCAGTTCTCCAGCTTGCAGATGGCAGATCGTGAGACCTCTTAGCCCTCGTAATTATGTGAGCCAATTCCCATACAAAATCCCCTCTGATATATCTGTATCTATAAATATCCTACTGGCTATATATATCTATATGTCTACATCTATGCCTATATATAACCTATTGGCTACGCGTGTGTGTGTATGTGTGTGTGTGTGTGTATAAAATTGGTTCTGTTTCTCTGGAGAACCCTAATACAGGGCTTTAACATACAAATTTTGGGGGGACATACACCCATAGTAACACACCATCAGTACCAGAG
This sequence comes from Eulemur rufifrons, assembly GCF_041146395.1. Classification (NCBI taxonomy): domain Eukaryota; kingdom Metazoa; phylum Chordata; class Mammalia; order Primates; family Lemuridae; genus Eulemur; species Eulemur rufifrons. Next base: position 18,869,667 of record NC_090987.1, read on the forward strand.
GTGTTCCAGGAGGTGAGGAAACAGGAGGACACCACCAGGAAAGGCCTCCAACAGGTGACGATGACCAGCCAGGACAGTGGGTGGTGGTCACGCATGGAGAACAAGGGAGATCACTGCACCAAGGGAAGAAAGATGACTACAGCCCTGGAGCAGAAGGAAGCAGGGGAGTTTATGGGCCAATGAGAAAAGACGAGACCATGGAGTAAGATGTGAGGCCGAAAGGACAGGAGGGAAGCAGATTCCTAAAAGCTTGGGAAACCTGGCAGAGGGTTTAGTTCTGAGGGAGCAGCCCAGCGGGGAACAGGTGAAGAATTCTAGAAAGGGGGTAGCATGGATGAATCTGCTAATTTGAGAAGATTTCTCTAGAACTGGTGCTGCAGTGGGAGTCAGCAGTTCACACAGAGGAGACATGGGACAGAGGGAGACAGGGACATCTTTATTGACAAAGAAATCAGGACACACAGAAAATAGGGACTTACTCAGGAGCAAACAAGCAAACAAGGAGAATCAGAGCAGCAAAGTCACTTGCTTCGGTCACTCCAGGCTTCCCCCTTCCCCGAGACCATCGCGTCATTTTCCCCCCTGTCTCTTGTAGATTGAATTCAGATTTAATAAATTTTAGTTTCTCCAGAGTTCTGAGATTATCGATCATTGCAAAAGTGTTTCCTGAGAGGTCCAAATTTTGCATTATATCATCATTATAGTCATAGGCTTTTATTTAAAAAGAAATATCATCCAAATCAGGGGGAAGAAATAAAAGTGTCAATATCTGCCCCTCCCACATAAAACACAGAGAAACAAATGAATTGTATTTTCCTGTGCCAAACACGCCCTCAGCACCACCATCCTAACCTCCTGTTGATGAGCAATCTCTGTTTAATTTAAGTTGAGAATTCACTGGGCAAAAAGCCTAATTCTAATTCTGCTCTCCGACAACACCCCATGCTATCGATGGTGCACAATTGAAAATAATAATGATAATAGTAATTGCTACTGCGTGTCACACTCAGTATGGGTCCCGCCACCATCCAGAATAAAATAATAAGCAGACACATGCACCCAGGGCATCCCCGTCTCCCCGAACAGTCTGAAGGAGGCCCCCAGGTGATGGAGAAAAGCTCTGCCCATCTTCCCCAGGACAACTGCTGGCCTCCAAGTGGTGCAGTTTAATTCAGTAGTTCCCAGAATGGCTTTGAAAGGTGATTCCTCCAAGAATAGACCATTGTCAGAGGTGCATGGGGTGGTCTCGCCTTGGCATTCTACCTCCCATCACAGCATGGAGAGAAGGCTGAAGGAAGGTGTCAGAATTGGGAAACTGAATTGTCTATGCCCAGAGCCACAGCAAGATCAGAACTAGGTCCGTGCTGGCATCCAGCTTCCTGCCAGGCGAGGCTCTCAAATCATCTCTTCAGTGCAGGTCCGAGGCAGTAGCCTTGCTGAGGATGGTCCTATGTCCTGCTTGCTTAGTGTTCCACAGCCCCCAGGAATGCAGAATGACACCGTGGTCAAACAAGTGGGCTCTGCAGCAAGAGGGTCTGAGTTCAGATCCTAGCTCTTAATCTGTGACCTTGAGGGTGGGACTTTGCATTTGTCTCAGCAGTTTGAAATCCTGAATCTGCTCTTCAACGTAAGGCTGGCAGCCACCTTAAGCAGCCTTGTGAAGCTGGGCAGGTCACTTGACTTTATCTACAAGTTGAGGGATGACACCCACGTCACAGGGTTGTCGTGAGTTCTAGGTGAAATAATTTGTACACAGCACCCTGGGCACTGGGACATGATGAACTCTCAATAAGCAATAGAAATTGTATCTCTTTAATGCCTCTTACCGTATCACATTCTAATTATCTGGCATGTTTCTATTTTTCCCACTAGCGTTCCCTTAAACAAAAAAAATTCCTCCAGTTTCCTGGGCTACGTTTTATTCATGGGTGCATCCCAGCATCTAGCAGAAGTAGAAGGCACTCGGCTGGCAAGAAACAAGTATTTGGTGAATTAATGAGTGGTCGAAGTAATTGGGGGCTGCTCTGCCTGGAAAGAGAGAACAGGCAGGAAACAATCCTTTGTTTCACAGATATAAAGGAAGGGCTCTTATCTGGAGGGAGGAGCCAGCAAAGTCTGGGATGACCAGGATTAGAGATGGAGGAAATTAACTTGGAGTCATAAAGGAAGAACTTTCTTAGGACTAGACAGGTGGAGAGGGAGGAGCCTTTGAACTTGGCCCTGACAACCACCTATCAGGGACAGGAGTCCTGCTGCCTGAGCGTGGAAGAGTGGAGCAGAAGCCACCCAGCGCTGAGGTGTGACAAGCCTGTAACAGGGTAGTAGCAGCAGGCAGGCGTTTTGTCTTCACTGCTGTAGCGCAGCAGTGCTTGGGGCATACGACAAAAAAGATTGCAGGCTCCACCTTTTCCTTTTCAAATTCTAAACTCACACTCGTGCACACACACATGCGCACACACAGGAAGAAGGGAAGAGAAGCTCTGGGAAGGGTTTCCTTCCTATTTCACTGCAAAGATTTAGAAAGATGTTCCCATGTGGGAAATGAGTAGTAAGCCAAAGACGGGCTGCCTGGGGGAGAACACGAATGTGCCAAGGCATTAGAAAAACTCTCCAAGGAGAGGGATTCTTGGGAAAGCATTGCCCCCGGTGTGCTGCCAGAGCCAGGCTCCCTGTCTGCCAAGGCAATGCCACTCCCACGGGCTGGGGCTGCCTGGGAGCCAGAGACAGCCAGCCATGAAAGACGTCTGCCCAGACAGTGATAGTCAAGGAATTCTGGACTCCCTCATTCTAACATGGTCTTGCAGGCTCCAGGGCTGTACCCAGGGTGAGCAGCCTGCAGGGCTGTGCTCTGAAGCCAGCAGCCCAGACACTGACCCGCCCGCAGCCGGAGCTTCCCCCAGCCCTTTGCAAGCCACCTGTTTTCACTCGCTGGCTCTGAACTCCTGACCTCCAGCGCAGGCAGCTTTTGAGGCTGGTGGATGCTAAATATAGCCAGACCCCTGTCCCGAGGGCTTCCTTTCTCACAGGCGGGAGCAGAGCCTGCTGCTGTGTTGCACCTGTGATGCTACAGAGGTTTCCTGCGACTGGAGCTGCACCGATGTTAACTAAGGGCAAAGCCTCCCAGGGCCAGCAGCTGAGGGTGCAGCTGCCCAGGGCCACCCCTTACACCGGCGCTCACCCCGTCTCTGCCACTGCTGGGCTCCCGTCTCCTCTTCCCTTTTCTCTCTCGGTTCCTCTCTGCTTCCTGCCTTGCCCCGTGCTCTCTTTCTCCCCCACCTTTTGCAATCTTCTCTTCTCTTCTCTAGATATTTCCATCTCCCCTCCCTATGTCTCAGGCCTCGAGGCAGCAGATCTCCTGGTTATATTTTGACACTAAGAAGTGGCGACCTCCAGGTGCAGGACCACATTTTTATTTAAAAAAAAAAAAATGATTATGCACCTGGTGTGTGCTGGGCACTGTGCATTTCCATACTGTGGTGGGTGGGTGTGTGTACAGTTTTCCCCAAGTTCTGCCAGAGGTATATAGTCCATAGAGTTTGCTTTCCTCAAGGAATTTCTTCCCCATCCCTAGAATCACTCAAAATGGACATTATCTGTGTTCTATATCTTTCCAGAATAGCCTCTCAAAACAGGACACTGCCCCTTGGGGCTGGACCCCTCACCGTCTCACCTCCTCAGGGACAGCACTCCTGCAGGTATCACCTCGCCATCCCGGATCATCCGTCCCACCCTCTTGTTGATTCTTCCTATCAACCTACAAACATCTTTAGGATTTTTTCTCCATAAAAAGGGAAAGCACCCTGGACCCCACATCCACCTCAAGCTATCAGCCCAGGTCGCTGCTAAATGTCACAGAACACTCTTGGGAGGGTGGTCTATGCTGTCTCCATGTCCTCACCTCCCACCCACTTGTCACCATGCCCTGCTCATTCCCACCCCTCCGCCTGGTTGAAGTTGCCTTTACCAAGTCACAGTGGCCCCTAACATGCCAATTTCAGGGGCCTCTTCCATCCTGATCTCAGTCTTCCCCTCAGCAGCAGTGGGTGTAGGTGGCCTCTCCTCCTACTAGAAACTCTTTTCTCCCTTAAATTCCATGAGCCCATGTTTTCTTCTTTTTCTTTCCAATTCTAGCCATTCCTTCTCAGTCTCGTGTGCTGGGTCTTCCTCTACCCATCCTCTAAACACGGGAGCCTCTCACACTCAGTCCCAGGCCTTCCTCTCTTCTCCATCTCTTTTAAGGGGATCTCGTCTATTCTCACGGCTTTAAGTACCTTCTATACCAACTTTTAAATAGGTTTCTACAGCTCCAATCTCTCCACTGATCCCCACATTGATATCCAATAGGCACCTACCTGAAAAGTATCACGACTAAATTGTGATTGTCAAAACTCCTTTCTTTCCACATCTCTTCTTCCCCTAAGGTCTCCCCATCAGGAAACAGCAGCTCCTTACTTGAGACACAAACCTATGCCTCCCTTTTGCTCACCCCCACCTGTATCTAACCCATCATCAAGTCCTTTTTCAGCCTCCAAAATATAGTCCAAGTCCTCTCACCAGCTCCACTGCCCCCACCCTAAGCCAAATCCGCCTTCCTCACCGTGAAGACGACTGCAATACACACGCTCCTGTCCCCCTCGCTCCATCTGGCCATCCTTGACACAGCAAAGCAGAAGGACCTTTGTGACACACGTGTCTAAGCATGCCACACTCCTGCTCACAGCCCTCCAGCGGCTTCCTATTACCCCTAGAACAGTACCTGACACAAAGCTGGACTCACTAAATAGCTGTTGGATGAATTAATAAATGAATACTCAGCCAGGTTCGTGTGACTAAACCACAAGCATGGATGATTTTAAGTTGCCAAAGGAAGTTGCTTTTGTTGTTATTTGCACATTGTTCAGGTTTGATCATTATTGGATGGATTAAATCCTAGCTACCACTTATTAAGTGTATCCAATACCAAACTGTGAAGCTGGGTTAATGTATTTCCCTATTTATAGGATGGCGTAGCTAGTGAGTGCCCGAGCTGGGATGTAAGCACAGGGCTGTCGGACTCCAAAACTCATGCATTCTCTCCACTCAATTCAATTGTTCATTCAGCAAGTCTTTCTCAAGGACCAATTATACCAGGTATTCTATAAAGCACTGGGGGATAAAGACACATGGTCTTTTTTGTCAAGGGGCTTACATTCAGAGGACCATCCTCTCCCCAAAAGGGAATGAATAAGTGAGTGAACAAAAGATATAAGTCAATCAACTAACATTTTTTAATGGCCTACCACATGCCAAGTGCCATGCAAAGCACTGGATATAGTGGTTATACCAGAGAGTCCCTGCCCTCAAGAAACTCAACCAACCAACCACTTAATAAGTCCCTCTTGACCTACACATTTCTACCCCTCCTCTTCCATCCATCTCATCCATGCAAATTACAAATAATGCCAGTATCATTCAATCATTATGTTGTTCACGTAAAGTGTCTAAAAAAGATATTCCTACTAAAAATGTGTGCCATCTCTGCCCAAGTCAATATTGGTTACCTTAGTTTAGTTTATAAGGGACTGCTTTAAACCCCAAGGAGGGGATTCAGACCCCAAGAACTGAGAAAGCCCCTCTGGTAAACCACTGTGCTGGCTGAGGGTCGGCCCTCTCTTCCTTACCCACCTGCTGTCCCCAGAGGACCTTTCAGCACCATCAGACGGGCAGCCAGGTGCTTTTTTAAATTCTGTAATTAGCAAGTGTCTGTTTAGTACAGAGGTTAGCTACAAAACTGCCAAATTCACTTTTCTGCCACTTAACTGAGCAACTTGCCCTCCACATTTTTTCCAAAAACTGCAAGGTTGTTCTTTGTAAGCCTTTGTCAAGGCGTTTGGATTATAATTCCAAAAGACACAATCCCAAATGAATAATCCCAAATGCTGAAATCCCAAGATCAAAATCCCTAAGTCTAAATCCCTGAAATCTAAAATCTCTAATGTCTAAAATCCTGAAAACCACAGTCACAGGAGAGCTGCATCATATTAGGTGGAACTATTAATATTACCTTGTTATTGTCTTTATTTGGAAATTAAGTGTTGTTTAAGGAGATGTTGACTTGTGCCAAGCCAACAAAGGGTGGTCTTGTGGACTCAATTTTAGGTGTCAATTTGATCACAGAAGAAATGAAAATGCAGGCAAAAAAATACAAGAAATCTCCCCTGCCAAATTATTCATGTATTCGTTATTCGTGTATGACTTCTGCCCTTCACACAAAGCACCATACTTGCCTTCCAAAAAAATGCCTTTTGTCAGAGAATAAAAAGAATTCAACAAGCTCAGTGAACTTCTGACCCAAACATACTTGCTGATACTGAGGTTCCTCCAGTGTTACAAAACACAGCTAGTGGTGAACGATTCTTGTTAGAGATTTGCCTGTTGAAGAAGATAGACTTCTTACATTTACCACTCAATATGATATAGGAAAAACTAGCACATACTCCCTTTGGCTAATGGATGGCACTTTCAAAACTGTCCCTACTGTTTCTTATCAACTATACACAATTCATGCCCCTGTTGGATCTGAAAATTCTAGACTTTATCCACTCATTTATGTATTAATGACTGGGAAAAGTGAAGCACTTTAAAAATGTGTATTTGAAGATTTGGTGGAATTTGCAGAAGAAAACAGATTTCAAGTGAATTTCAAGATGTTACCAATAATTTTTTTTTCCATTCAACTCAATGCATTTGGCAGAAAATTCAGATAAGTGGATTGGCCATTCAATACAGCAATAAAGAGAACTTCAGTTTAAAAATGTGTCATTTGCTCCATGGGCGCTTCTTCAAGATGATGGCATTCCAAGAGGTTTTAATGAATTAAAGCTACATTTTCCTGAAGAAGCCAGCGAAGTTACTGACTGGTCCAAAAATAATTACATGCATGGTAAGATAAGAAGACATGAAATGGTGTTCCATTCAATCACCAGTATTGTTTCCACCAAACCTGTGGTCTGTACATGAGTACATGCAGAGTGGATCTCCACATACCCAAAACAACATAGATGCATGGCACAGAAGACGGGAAAATTTAACAGAGAATGCTGATGTCAGTGTATATCGAATCATAGAAGAATTTTAAAAAGAGCAACGCCACGTAGAAAATGAATGTAAATGTATTCTATCGTGAAAGTGGACCAGCTCTGATGGCTTCTCTCTGTGCAATTACCCATAACCTATCCCTGTTATATATTTTTTCATATGTCAAAGTTTCTTTCTATTATATTTTTTGTTTTTCTTTTTTAGTTTTTATCATTATTTTAAATTTTCAGCATTATTTTTTATAATTCACTATGAATTCACTATAATTCATATATTTCATCTTCAAATCATTTCCAACACTGGAGGTATAAATTGTATAAAGATTTTTAAAGAGTTCTAATTTGTTTTACTCATGTTTTGCAAATTTGACTCCATGAAAGTACATTATCACAATGTTGACTTTGTAGTATAAGCATAGTGCATGTACTTAAAAATGCTGAAACTTCCTCAATAAATGAAGAGGTGTCCTTTTCGCATATCTGCATTTGTGAAAGATAAAATTTCTCAAGATCTCAGCTCTTTGGGCAGTGACCCATAAAGATGTTTGATCAACCTCATCAAAAGACTTAAGTTGTCTGTCATGGTATTTGAGATGACTGAAGTTATCAAGCTAGGTACACATAACTACCAACCATATTCATTTTTACATTTCCCTTTTTTATCTATTTCCTTCTGAATACAGCTTGTCTGCTTATAACTGTGATATCTATGTGACTGTATACTTGAGTGTTTATCCTTGCCAAAATGCATGCTATTATTGCCCAGTTTATTGTGTAAAGTGGCATATGAAATGTTCTGTTGTGTTTTTATGTTTCCCAAATAAGTTCACCTTTAAAAATGTAAATAAGTATCTTTTACAGAATTTTTTTATTTTATTATTTTTTCTAGAATTATAGCTTTAGGATTTTGATCTTTCAGGATTTCAACATCTAGGATTATGACATTTGGCATTATGATTGGCACCCTTGGTCAAGTACTTCCATACTTAAGATGGGCAGTTTATTGTCAGTGCATATATATCATCACGTAGTTCTAAGGATGGAGCTGATGATGGAGATGGTTAGGTCGAACTTCAGTTGTCTTTTATTTCATATGCATGGGATTTGTGCCTGAAAACCACAACTTTCCATCTTCATCTTCTACTTACTAGTGGGTGGGGGCCTGCAAACACAGATTTATGTTTGAAGTTCTTGTAATATGTCCAAATAATCATATGCATTAGCTTTTTATCATCCCATGAAAATGACAAATATTGATAAAGAATCATTGTTGTGGTAGACTGATTAAATAGGCCCATACACTCCAAGATTAAAAGTTTAGGACAAATGAGACTTAGAGCAATCAACTCTCCAAAAAGTGTCAGAAGCTCGAAATATGAAAAAAAAAAAATCAGGGAAAGTTTACAAGCAATCATCAATGGTCCATCCACTGTGAATACGTAAGAGCTCCATTTAGTAGTTATGCATGGGGACACTCCTAATCTTTGAGTCTAACAGCCTGGAGGCCGACCTCTTCTCCCCACAATGCTTCACGCTGGGTCCCCCTGGGACAGAAATCTGAACTGAAGTAGAACATAGGGGATATTCTTGGATCTGTCCAGCACAAAATTTCACCCATCTCAGACTTGTGCTTTTGCACCTTAGTGAGAGCTAGGGCTTGACCATCTGTGTCCCATTAAGGGTGACAATTGATTAGGAGTAGAATGAAGGACTTTCCTTGTTACACCGTGTCCGTGGTTACCTTCATCAAAGTAGGGAGTGAAGCTCACCTCATATACTGCTGATGAGAGTGAACATTGATACAACATCTAAGCAAGGGAACTTGACAAAATTTACCAAAACTACTAATGCACACCCTCTGATCCAGTGATTCCTTGTAAGGAATTGATGCTACAGGTATGCTCTCACATGCATGCAATGATGTAATTACAGCTGTTCATTGCAATGGGGTTTGTAAAAGCAAAAAATTGGAATCACCATCCTCATCAATGGACTGGTCTTTGGTTTAGACACCATTAAGTGAGGCATTTCTGGCCAAACTCCCAGCTCCTTCATCCAGTGCCAGAGCCTCTCACAAGCTGAGATCAGCCTAACTTCTCAGCCTCATCATCTGACTACATCCCTGTGAATTCCACCCCCCATTTGAACTTTGAACTCCTGCAGGATAGAAAGCCTGCCTGAGGCAGCTCCGCATGCACCTGGATGGCACAGGGGTCAGCCCAGAGCCTGCCACGTGGACTGGGTCAGTCAGTATCTGTGGACAAATGGACCCTGAACAACCAGTGCTGATGCCCTAACTGTACTACCACATCCTTTCTCCACGTTGCTGCCTCTGTCTGGAATCCCTTCTCTAGTGAAAGCCTACTCATTCCTTAAGCCCCAGTTTAACCTTTCTCCAAGTCAACCCACATCTCTCTCAACCATGTATAGATCTGCCACCCCTAACAGATTATACAATTCTTGAGTGGGCCAGGCGTGGTGGCTCACGCCTGTAATCCTAGCACTCAGGGAGGCTGAGGCAGGAGGATCGCTTGAGGTCAGGAGTTTGAGGCCAGCCTCTGCAAGAGTGAGACCCATCTCTACTAAAAATAGAAAGAAATTATCTGGCAACTAAAAATAGAAACAAAAATTTATCCAGGGATGGTGGTGAGTGCTGGTAGTCCCAGCTACTGGGGAGGCTGAGGCCGGAGGATCACTTGAGCCCAGGAGTTTGAGGTTGCTGTGAGCTAGGCTGATGCCACGGCACTCTGGCCAGGGTGACAGAGTGAGATTCTGTCTCAAAAAAAAAAAAAAAAAAATCCTTGAATGCAAAGACTATTTCATGTTTATATCTCCAAAGCGTGTCATCATTCCTGACACATGTTAGGTACTCAATAAATATTTGTTGTTGAATAAATTGTAGAGAAGGAAGAAATTTGGAGACTCTCCACTAGTCACCTATTTATTAGCTCAGAACTATAAATCAGCATTTCAACTCAATGAATTGCTACCTTGTAAATCCAGAGCTCCTGGCCTTCAGGATCAAGATAACGAAGCAAAAACATTTCAGTGGGGCGGAGGAGGCATGGAGTCACTCCATCATTTCCAAAATCCGCTTATTCTTTGAGATGGACAAGAAATCAAAGAGAGTTTTTCTTATCAGCACAACTTCCCACAGTTCTTTGCTAGAACATGGCTTTTGAGTTCCATGGCCCCTGAATCTTCTATGAGAAGACTGAACACGTGCAGAAATCCAGGCAGAAACATCAGCATGTTGTAGGGACGGCTGTCCCAGGTTGCCATAACCACCAGAACTGAACGATGAGCTAGTGCTCCCTCTCCTAGTGGGGTGGGAAAAGTCCCCAAAGAGGCAACAGTGATGTCAAGAAGCCCCAGGCTGTGCAATAGATACTATGCTGAAGCGATTTTCATTAGCAATCAGCATCCTGACCAGGTAAACACCAGAAACCTGCTCTGTTCGGTGCAGTCCTGCCTCACTGGCTAGTGGCAGCAATTTAGTTGATTTATTTATTATGAATGTACTTCCTAAATCACGGCTAGCTACTCCAAGGTTGCAGTTTTAATGTTATCACTGCTCATTCAGCCAGAGAGACGGAAAGACTTCCCCATAACTCACAAAGCTCCCAGTCCCCAGAGAGTCATCACGTTGTGATTCTCAGCAGCCCCACTCCAGCAGAGAACAAAGGAGCCATTCCGATGGCTCATTCATTCTCTCATTCATTCGTTCAGCCTACCTTATGGAGTATCCAGCAACGCCAAGCACCAGTACCAGGCATTACTAAACAAACAAAAATTGAAAAGTCAAGATTGCTGCCTTCAAGCAGCTTTTGCAGTCCATCAGGGAGGGTAAAACGTGTACCTAATTAACCTTAATTGATGGCAGTCCTATAAACTGCAAAAGCTTTGCATGGTTTTAAAAAGTGCTAAAGGTGATTGCAGAGTTCTCTTATGGTTGGGTCCATCTATAAAAGCATTCTGAAAGAGATGGCATTTGGACAAAGCTATGAAGAAAAGCTGGGCTTTTCCTGCGTGGCATCTTAGAAGTTTCGGGCGGGGGGCGGGGGGGGAGTGGTCAAGAAAGTAACTCAGGTGAGCATAATTACATAAAGAAAAGGCTGCCAGGTTGGGATAAAAGTGACCTAGGATCTTGTCCCATACCTGACACTTAGAGAAATGTGATCTTGAGCAATGCCATTGGGCATCTGTTTGCTCATCTAGACAATAGAAGATACATCAGATCTTCTCTAGACCCCATTCAGTTCTGGCATTCTGTGTAGTCCCCCGGGCTCCCAGATTAGGAGGTGAGGTATCAGGAAGAAAGAAAGACAAGGAGTTAGCGACTCTCAACTGCATGCTTCGGTTCAGCACTGATGAGCACAAGTTCAGGGCCGTGTCTGTTGGTGCACACACGTCGAGGCACGTCAGGCAGATGTCGGCAGATAGGTGTATGTGAAGGGGGAGTAGGAAGGAAAAAGATCCACTTATTTAAACAGATTTTTAGTACTTTCTCAGGCTGGACATCTCCATCTCCAGTAAGTGATGGTGCAATTCCACTACTGCAGAAGCAGAAACGAAGGAGGATCGAGGTGCCTTTTGGTTTTGCCTTTTCTCATTTGTCCTAAATTGACGTGGCTGTGCTATTACAGCGAAGGAGGGAGGCTGGGCAAACCGCACCTCTGCTGTGCACTCTAAGAGCTCTCGGTGAGAGGTGGCTTCAAGAAATAACAGCCACTATATACGATGCCAGGAAAGGGAAGGAAGGGGGAGAGGAAAAAGAAGAAAGACTAAGCTTCAGAGCAGAGGAAGCACCAGGTTCTAGTAATGACCTGCATGCCCATTCAAGAGCAGTGTTCTCAAAACCCAAGAAACTGGTAGCCTGACCTTTCCTTTTATTTTTTTTAATCATCAGGATTTTTTTTTCTGGATCTCAACATAATAGGCAAGCAACATTATAACAATATGTCAAGGGCCCTCCACGATAGCTGCTCATCTGTCAAAGCAACCTTCTGGACTCTGCACCTGTGAGAACCCAGCGATTGTTTCTGCCCGTGTCATTCCCAGATACTCTGGGGAAGAAGCAGCTGCAAGTCCTCATGTGGATGCCCTGATTTATTAACACAAAGAGGATAAAATTACGCAGGCAGTAGTGTGCTTAACCAGAGAGTCTGAGTTTTCTTGGAGGTGCACAAACAATGTTAATTTGATGATCATTTGTGTCCCAAATTTGGAGGAAATGACCCAAATGAAAAGCATTTGATTAGGAGAGACATGACAATGGAGGAGAAGGCAGCATGGCTAGGGAGCAAATTTGTTTTTCTTGATGCCTGGATGGCAGGTAAATAGCACCATTTACCTAAGGAGATATCTTGCTTTTGAAGACATGTTTATTCATATTCAGAAACGTTCCCTGCTCATTTAGCTTCAGATTTAGACTGTGGGCATGAGCAAGTTGCAGTCCTGCATTTGCTCAGCCCCTCCTGGGGGCCACATTGACCAGTCATTGGATCCAACCTCTGCATCCAGTCTCTGAGAGGCTGTCTGTACAACGGGCACACTTGATTTTTTTTTTGTTTTTGTTTTTGAGGTAGTCTTGCTGTGTCACCCTGGCTAGAGAAGAGTGGCATCAGCCTAGCTCACAGCAACCTCAAACTCCTGAGCTCAAGCGATCCTCCTGCCTCAGCCGCCCAAGTAGCTGGGACTACAGACGCACACCACCACGCCCAGCTAATTTTTCTATTTTTAGTAGAGACGGGGTCCCACTCTTGCTCAGGCTGGTCTCGAATTCCTGACCTCAAGCTATCCTCCCACCTCGGCCTTCCAGAGCCCTAGGATTACAGGCACAAGCCACCACACCCAGCCCACACTTAATTGTTAAAATGTTTAAAATCCCAGCCAATATATAATTTTATATTCTGCTTTCCTCCCTTTAACATTACATCATCGTGTTTTTCCATAATGGTCTTAGTGAGCACTTTTTTATTAAAATGGCACGAGCAGCCATCAGCGGATGTGCCGTATTTACTAAACTGTTCCCTTCGATTAAACATTTAGATCGTTTGCTCTCTTTTATTAAAGATAACACAACACAGCACCATGGAGTTTGGGGACTAAATGAAAAATGTAAAACTATCCTGTACCAAGCATGAGAGAAAAATCTCCTAGTGTCTTTCCAATTAACCATGAACCCCTCTCTGGGAGCAGAACTAACAATCATTATTTCATTGAGTACCTGCTAAGTGCCACAAGAGAACCTCCAAAATTTTCATTATTGAACTTACTAATCAAAAATAACATAGATCAAGATCTTCCTTTTTTTTTTTTCCCCTCATCTGTCAACTTTTGTTTAAAATGGTTTTTAGGGCCAAAAATGTTCCCAGGGAATGAGATATTGCCGTATTCCTTACGGTGTTCATCTCAGCTGCAACAGACTATTCAGAATGCCCTCTATTGCTCATGGCATATATACAGTTTTTTCTTTTTAAAGACAGTCATGAAAAGGTGAGAAAACTTATTAAAACTTAAAATTGGCAAAATTGCGATCCTGAACTCTTAAAAGCACCAAAGCAAATGAAACCTCTGCGAGTAGATAGCACTAGAAGGCAATCAGGAAAAGCCAAGCAAAATAGGGGGACCTAGATAAAAAAGGGTTAGCAGACATCACGGAATTCAAAAATGGCATCACAGAAGCCCAAGAAACTCCAGATTTTCCTTCTTAACAGATGAAACTGGGAGACAAACTTAACAGCAAATAGGCAGACAAATGATAAAGCCTTTGCAGGGAAGCACAGGCAGCCTCCAAAGGGTCTGAAGCGCACCGAGGAGAAAATCCAAACCCCCTAGCAGAGCAAGCAAGGCTAGCCTACCACTTCCCACCTCGCCCTGCGTTTACCCCAACCCAGACCAGCCGCAGCATTCTGCCTCCATACCTCTGCTTACCTGGTTTCCTCCCCCTGCAAAGGCTCTGCCCCTTTCTGCCTAGCATCTGGCCCAAACCTTGCCTTAGCCCTCACACTTAGTAAGCCCAGTCCTAACGTCTTTCTCCCTGTGAAACATTCCCAAGCCCTCCCAGCTAGAAGCAACTTCTCCCCCATTGCACCATGCTGTGGTCCCTCTCCCGCCAGGCATTGCCTCTCTCAGTACACTGCGACTTCCTGTTCCTCTCTAGATTGCTCACAGCTCTAGACCCCGTGCCTGCTCGTAGTCATCTCCCAATGTCTGCTAATTTTCTTAAATCAAAGCAAGGACCCAACAAAATAGTTATTATTAATTGAGGCGGAAGTTGTAGCGTGGAGCCCAAAGAACTTTCACTGGTTAAGGGAAAGGAGGGAGACATAGGGAAGGTGATGGAGACAAGGTGTGCCAAAGTAGCCTCAGGACACAGTGCCTTTGTGAGAAAACAACTACTTTAATATGGAAGTCATGGCTTCGTCAGGAAAAGGAAATTGGGAGTTAGACAAACCACCTTCCTCTAGCCTCCCTCCCCTTGCCCTCTCTCCCTGGGAACTTTCCATCCTCCTCCTCCTGAGCCAGATAACAGAAAACTGCTGCAAGCATGTGTGGGGACAACTGAAATTCTCTGATAAGAAGTGTGTGGTTGGAGATTTCTTTTTCTTTCCTCTTTTTTCTTTTTGGTTTTCTTCTATGTTTATTTCCAGGATCACAGAGTAAATTCATAGGGGAGAATATTAAAGCCAAAATTATGTCCACTGTGTCTCAGGAAGGTGCTTTTAACAGCATGAAGTGGCTCAGGGAAACAGGCAGGAGGCTGCAATCCAGTCAGAGCCCAGGTTTGCTGAGGGAGGCGCCCTCCTCTCCTGGTGGTCGCGGCCACCCTCACAAGCCTGGGGAACGGGAGGGTCAGAAGCAAACATGCGGCATGTGAGAGAGGGAAAGGGCTCCAGACAGCCCCCAAAACCTGAGCCCTGCACTTTTTAAAAGTAAAAAGTGACCAATGCTCATTCCTCCCCCCCCCCCCACCCTGTATCAATGACCCCATGGCCTCCTCTCTTCTCCGTGGCTTTTTGAGAAGCCCCTGAGCCTTATTCACATAGCTTCTGGTTGGTTCCTGGCCGCAGGTCCATACAAACCTCTCCCCTGCTCAAATCTCCAGTCTAACCTCTCGCTTCATCTCTGTAAGACAATGACCTTGCCTCCCCCCACATGCCTAAGGTCAAGGTCATCTAACAGAACTCCCTGAGTTCTCTCCTCTCCAGAACTCTCAGCATGTGCCTACCATTTCTATCTCTCCATGCTCAGAGGAAGGCGCCTCTGGGTACACCCTGGCTCCCTCCCCTTCCTCATTCTCACACTCCCTCCAGCCCCCTGATTCCTCCATCAATGCCCGAAATCTGGGTTTTTCCATTTTTTTATGTGTGTACTTTTTGTTAGTTTGTTTAATTGTATCATTCATTTATACAGAGAATTTATTCAGATTGATCTATTTACAGTCTTTTCAAACTTTTATTTCCACTGGCAAACATATTTTACATAATGTTCAACATGTACTTGGATTTATCTCTATTACAGATTAGCCAGGACATGAGGCTTCCCCCACATACCTTTTGAAAGACTATGATCTCACTGTTATTTTAACAGAAAGAATTACATTGTAATTTCACTCTTTCTGTATGTCATCCACATAACATTTTGCAGTATTCGTCAGCCTTTTCCCCATCTTATGAATAAGTCCATCAAAATTGATCAAATACTGTCAGATTTTTGATATATTTCATTGTTTCTTTTCAAATATTATTTTCAGGAAAATAAATTTCATTTCCCCTTAAGCCTTCTACAACTTTAGACTAGATACCCCAAATTTAGCTTTTACTATCTTCTTTCACACCCTGTTATACTCAGTGTTATAGTTTATTACAGTAAGAGGATACACATTAAAACAGTAATGGGAACAAGCACACAGGACATGGTCCAGCAATTCCACTCCTAGACATCTACCCAAAAGAATTGAGAACAGGGGTTCAAACAGATACTCAGGCACCAATTGTTCACAGCAGCATTAGTCACAATAACCAAAAGGTAGAAATAACTCATGTCTATCAGTAGATGACTGGATTAAACAAAAATGTATGGAGAGAAAAGGTGCAAGCTTCCATTTGTCCTTTCCCCATAGAATCATATAGATAGCACTTAATTCTCCCAGCAAAGTCATGTGAACTGAGCAATACTCGCAAAGCATCACCAACTGGGGGAAGTTCATGGCCAGGTTTTTTATTGAGGGTTGGTCCCATAGGCATGGCCAACCACTCATGTGGCTGACCTTAACTATTCAGTGTATTAGTCACAGTTCTCCAGAGAAATGGAACAACAGGATGTATATGTAGAGAGATTTATTTTAAGGAATTGCCACACACAATTGTGGAGGCTTGGCCTGTCCAAAACCTGATGGAAGAGGCCAACAGGCTAAAGACTCAGGGAGAAGTTGCATTTCAAGTCCAGAGACAATCTGCTGGCAGAATTCCTTCTTGCTCTGGGGAGGTCAGTCTTCTCTTAAGGCCTTCAACTGACTGGATGAGGCCCACCTATGTTAATAGTCTGCTTTACTCAAAGTCCACCAATTTAAATGTTAATCTCATCTAAAAAACATCTCAATAGGAACATCCAGAATAATGTTTGACCAAGTATCTGGGCACCATGAGCCAGCCAATCTGACACATAAAATTAACATCACACTGGGTCTCTACTCCTCCAGAAATAAAACTGATACCATGTGGCCCAAGGTCCCCATCATTAACCACATTATTAGCATAAACTATCTGGAGTACCCTAAGATCTCAGGTAAACAAAGACATTCTTATCAGTCAGGATGTTCCAAGAACTTAGTGGTTATTTTTCCAGTAGCCAGGCAAGGGCCAACCTTTCTTAGAAATGTGTAAGGTTTGGACAACCCAAACCTACCAAGTTAATCCTTTACCACACAGGTGTAAGTGTGGAAGCATGGGCAAGTTACACTTTTGTCTAGATCTACTGCAAAAATTCAGGAGAGAGGTAGTAGTAGTTTGGATCAGGGTGGTGATGGTGAAAGTGGTGAGAAACGGGCAGGTCATGGAATGATTTTTCTGGTAGAATCAATAGGGTTTGTTGTTGAACTGGCTGTGAGATGTCAGAGAAAGAGAAGAGTCAGGGACAAAGCCAAGGTTTTTGGCCCGAGCAGTTGGAGACATGGGAAAGGCTGAAAGGAATAGGTTTGGGGCAACAGGGGAGGAATGGTTTTGGTGTGGACATGTTAAATTACCCTAATCTCAGATCCCAGTGGAGATGGAGAGTCAGCGGTTGGATTGACAAGTGAGGAGGGGATGGAACTGGCAATAAATACATAGGGAGTCATCTATCCATGGGGTGAGTGAAGAGAATTAAAAAAAAAAGTCCAAGGACTGAGCCTTGGGTCATGCCAACATTGCGAAAGAATACCTAAAAGAGATATCAAAGGAGCAGGAAAACCAAGACCAAGTGCTTCTCTGCAAGCCAAGGGAAGTGCTTCTCAAGAAGCAATGGGCAACTGTGCCAAATGCCTGTGGATAGATCAAAGAGAGTACCTTTCAATGGATCACAGAATTTGGCAATTGAGATATCATGGGTGACCGTGGCGAGAGCAATTTTAAGGAATAATAGAGATAAAAATCCATTTGGCCTTTGTTAAAGAAAAAATAGGATCAGAAGCAGAGACAGTGGCTAGTGGTAGCTGTTGTCCTTGTCATGTTCTCCTCCCTGCCATGCCATGTGGCAGCCCTTCACTGCCCTGCACCTCTGCCTGGCCTTCTGTAAGTTCCAACCTGTAACTAATGCTGTCTCAGATCTGCCGGCCTCTGCAATGGGTCGTTCTAGGGAAGCCACACTTCCCTAATCCCCCATGACACCATGTAAACGACACTATATGCATGTAACAAACTTCATTAAAGCATGGGAATTAACCAAGGAATAACGAAACCTGATATCAAATACAGCTATTCCCAGAATTCAAGGGAAAAATGACTAAAAATTAAACTCTTCATAGGGGTCCCCTCATAGGCATACCCAAATGTCTAATCTTTCTCCCCTGTCTAGAGATCCTCTCCCAGTGAGCCATCACAGGCTTGGTCTTGCCCTGAGATCCCTCCCCCACCACCAGTATAGGCAATTCTTGGGACACAGTGATCCGTCTGCAGTACAATGTATAGCATCTTTGTTCTTCAGTTGAGAATATTACCATTGAGGGCAATTTGGAGTCATGTGACTTCCAATGCAAAGCTTCATATCTGAGCCATTCAGGCCCTAAAGCAATGGTTCTCAAAGGTTAGAGTGCCGAAGAGTTACTCTGGCCTTAGCGTACATGTGCATTCCTGAGCCCCACCTCCAGAATTTCTCACTGAGTGGATTTTAGGTGAGGCCTAAAGCCTGCACTTTCTAAAGATGTACCCAAAATGTTTCTTATGAGGGTGGTCCTCTGACTTCCCCAGGTAGGGGTCTATGGTCTTCAGAAGTTCATTGTGTCCTCACTAGTGCTGAGAAGCTTCATGCTTGGTGACACCCCGCTTAAGCTGGTTGTGCCTGCAGGAAGCCATGCAAGAGGGACGTGTTGCAGCGGCTCCTCTTCCCTCCGCACCCAGGGACCACGCATGTATCCACACAGAATGGAAACATAACTTGAATCAAGCTACTGATGAAACTTGGATCTGGTTTCTTGGCTGAGGTCAAAATAAATTCATTTCCCTGTCCCTAGGACTCACTCAATTTTATAGGTCAGTCACTTGGCAAGCCCTATGGATGGAAAATTAAGTGAAATAAAGTAACCTCCCTTTTGGACCCAAAACACTGTTCGATGATATGCAAGACTCAAACTTGTACATTTGCCCCATGTGACACTTGGCCCCAGAATGCTATTGGCTTGTGGTCAAATGACATCATTCTGGCCACTCCCTGAGGAGCATTTTTATACTAGAGACCCCACCTTATACCTCTTCCCATTACCTCACCTTCCTCTTCCCAGGAAGCCTTTCCTCTCCGTCCTCCCCCGTGGCTCCCCATGACATCAGTGATCCTTGGCAGCCGGAGCCACCGTGGCTTCCCTGAGAGGTGGGGAGGCCACGAGGCCGTCCAGGTCAGACACGTGGGCACACTCAGCTCCCTCCAGGGCAGCTTTTGGCCCCTTGAATCCTCAGGCTGAAGAAATACCTTCTGGGGGAAGATTTCTAACGTTTTAATCTTTTGGCAGCAGAATGCTCTTTCTCTCCCAAGTCTTACACAAAACCCCCTGCACATTTGGACAAAAATCAGATGAAAGTAATGTTTATGGTCGAACAGAGTTTAGAGCTCACAGCGCAGCCAACTCTGCCTCTGCCACTCCTCAGCAGTGGCCCAAATAAAGTGGCTTAGAAAGTCCCTCTTCGATGTGACCCCTGTGGCTCGGAGCCCTGGATCTTCCCAGCCTTGAATCTTATCCCTTACACAGAAGCCACCTAGAGCCTCGTCATCTACCCAAATGAGAAGCTTTGCACATCTGTGAAGTCTGGAACCTTCCATCTGACTGCAAACTCATAAGAATGGACAACACGGCCCCTGAGGAAGAGTCACTGCTCCCCAACGGCTGCTGGGGCTCACGCCCAGACCCAGCATCCCCTTCCTGCTGGGACCAGTGCCACCGGCCCCTTGCACGGGCCCAGGGAACACGCCCTCTGCCTTGTCAGGAATCTGGCTCACACCCACACCCTCGTTTAGAGCCATGATAATCTCCTCTTCCCTACCCCCTTCATGGACCTATATTTTTCTTTCTCTTATCTTTGTCCTTCAAGACTTTGCCCAAGCAGCCATTTCATAAGTTAGTAAAAAGAACTTATGTTAAGGTTTGTCTGCACAAAGTGGTAAAATAGGGCACTGGGGGAAAAAAGTAGCATGAGAAGAAAAGGCCAGGAATTTCCACTCAACATGCAGAGTTGTTATAAATGCCAAGAATTCCTTTCTGCAACACACACCACATAGAAAAAATGTACTAAAAGGGGTCAGGATTTTTTTTCTTAGAGTTTGTCTCTTATATGCACCTGAACTGATGGGAACATATGTACAGTCTCAGAAATTTTAAGGTGTCAAGACCCAAACCTTTTCTTGAAACAGCAAATAGATAGACGCAATGTCACAAAGTAATAATAAGTTAACACTGCATTTTATTTTTTTAAGTATTTGGTGCATGCTTAAAATGCTAAAGGGTACATTTAAAGTAGAAAAATGTTCTGCATGTCTGAGATTTCTTCCTGTCTTCTATTTCCAATTACTTATTTCATGATACTAAGCAAGCCTGACTGAGAAAGAACATATATTCATTCAAACCAATGAAATGTGGAAGAAAAAATCTGATTGTGTTCCGCATAGGCATGTACTATGTAATGCATTTTCTTAATGATCAGAAAGATGCCCACAAAATTTAGTGATAGGTCACTCATGTAAATTGAGAACTTGAATTTGCTCATGGAAGATATCTTCAGCCAATATAAAATACCCAGGATGCTAAACCTACCAGGCTTAAAGATTAATTAAATTAGGATGTGACTACCCATTAAAATCATGCCCTCAGAGATGTTGACCCACACTTTTTTAGCCTTTCCCAGGTACTTTAGATGCAGTGATCATTCCCATGTCTAAATACTTACTGCAGAACACGAAATGCATAATAGTGTGTCCTATAGACAGTATAGGAGGGTCAGAGATACACCCGGGCCCCATAGATAAAATGGAGTTTGAAATGCGAATGCTGCCTGGTGTCCCAGATAACTCAACCCCTCATGTGGGCTTCCTTCTCTTTTGTCATGTACCACCTTCTTCCACACAGCGGCAGACACGACCACCTCATCCCCAGCCCTAGGGAGGGTGTGGTGCCCGACATCTCAGTTCCCAGTTGTAAAATCCCAGGTAGGGGCAGCTGGGTCTGGTATCCATCCCCAAAGGGGACCAGGAGAAAGGGCCTGTGTAAAGGCCACTCCACGTGCCCACAAGATTGGAAGGCACGTTTTTCAGCAGAAGGTGCTGCTGTTCTAGGCATACAAAACCACAGACGTCAAAACAATCCCTAAATATTTATGGTCCATTTGGTGAGGCAATATACAGAAATAAATAAAGAGCAACTAAGTACAGGAACCATGCCTAGACAATACACCATCTTATTCAAAGGATATCATAAGAACCTTGAGAACAATATGCTAAGTAAAAGAAGCCAGTCACAATAAAGCACATATTATGAGATTCCATATATATAAAATGTTGAGAATAGACAGATCTATAGACACAGAAATTAGATTCATGGTTTCCTAGGGCTGGGGTTGAGAGGAGGGGAGACAAGTTTAGGAGGAAATGAAGAACCATTGCTAGAGGGTAGGGGGTTTCTTTTGGGGATGACAAAAGTGTTCTAAAATTGGTTTTGGTGATTTTTGCACAACTCTGTGAACATACTATAAGCCATTGCATTATACACTTTAAATGGGTAAATTATATGATATATGAGTTATATCTCACTAAAGCTGTTTAAAAAAGAAAAAAGATACCGCAGAAAGGAAACGTTCAACTTTAAAATAATAGAATCTTTGTTTTAAAGTAGCAAAACTGCAAAGTTTTAAGGCATTAATAATTATAACAAAGAAAATAATTAGAAAACTAAAAATATATCTATAAACAAAATAATCAAAGATCTCTGCTGCAGGAAAAGTAACCAAAATATAAATTTAAAAGTACGTAAACACTAGGGTGGTAAGTTAGAGGATGGAAGCTGAGCTTTGAAATAAATTTTAAACCTGCTCTTTCATTTTCACATTGTTTCTCAATCAACATTAACAAATAGAGTAAGTGTTTTATCCTTCACTTTCCTACCCTCACGCTTTTAATTTTCTGGTACACAATCTGTGATTAAACTTCAAAATGAATGCACTGCTTGACAGCAGAATTTGGAGGAAAAAAGAGAAAGGAGCTAAAGTAAAAAAATCATATGCTCTACAAAAACTTAAAATATAAAACATTTTAGTAACGCCACAAAAATATCTAACACCTAATTCCACTTGTGAACAAGACTGCAGAGGCCTCTTTGAGGAGCAGGAGCAGGACACAGAGGTGGCTTGTCGCCCGTGCGAGATGCCAGCAAGGCTCCCTGGGGTCTGTCCTTCCGGGGTTCCTAGAGCAGGGTTTCAGCCATTTGCTTTCCCGTGATCCTGCCCTCGGCCCAGTGACAAGATATTATTTTTTCCAATTCTGTAGATGAATTAATGGAGGCTCAGAGCAACAAAGTAACATGATCGAGTTCCCGTCTTTGGAGAGAATGGGGTCTAGAACCCAGTCTGACAGCAGATCCAGCGGTTTCTCTGTGGCGATCCCCTGCCTCTGAGTGCACACAGCTGGGGGTGATATTCCAAACCGCCTAACACAAGGCACAGCACGGGCACCAAATCTTGAGAATGGGCACTGGCTGCAGGGCAGAAGCAGGGTCCAGGAAGCCCCCTGCTGTGTTAGACAGTCGCTCTTCCGCAGTTGCTGGATTGTAGGAAGATGTGACAATCCCAGGGGAGAATCTCTCAGGAAAGAGAGCTGGGACAATGGCTATTTTACCTAATGCGTGTCATGATTTTAACAAACAGGATAGCCAGAGATCTGCTTGGTTCCCACCGAACACTAGCCCAGTTCTCATGGAGTATAGATGAAAAACACCTGCTATTAAATATTATGTAAACACCTGATAGTAAACATTACATGTGACTATATACAGTTGGATAATAAGAATCTAGCTTTTCATGGGCTTGAATCATATAAAGAAGTTGGAACTGCTTGTGTCCACTATGAATCCTAATCAGCAGCATGTATTATACAGAAAAGGTAAGAGTCTTAAAAGGGGGCCATCCTTGTCTAGCTGACAGCATCAAATCAGCCAAGACTAAGTTATTGAAGATTCTAATCTTCCTTGTGCAACAAAAGAAAGCCTTGAGAATCACATGCCTTAGTTCTTTGCATACAGCACAGTGGAGAAGATCTCAGCCTCTGGAGTTAGACTGTCTGGGTTTCAACCATGGCTCAATCTCTTACTAGCTGTGCCTCAGTCTCCTCATCTGTAAAATGAGGATCACAGCATCTGCCTCACAGGATTTTTTTGAAAATTAAATAAGCAAGTGTACATCAAATGCCTGGGACCCAGTAAGCACTCACTAATGTTAGCCATTATTGTTAACTGTAACAAACAATCCACCAGGATTAGGGATTCCTGGAAAGAAAGGGCCAGAAAGGGAATTTTAATATAACCTTATGATCTGGAGACAAAATTCTAATGGCAACTTGGCCTGTGATAAAACTATTTTCATCTTTAGTACCAATCTCCTCTTCTTCTATATGTTGTGGGGGCTAAGGAGGCATTGGTGAGTATCTAGTAAACTAGATGATTAGACATTTTCTCTAACTCATAAAATGAGGTTACTTCCAAATGTTTGCCCCCAGGTTTGTTGATGTAATGAATACATTCTACTTGTTACTCGATAGAAAAAAAGAATCTGAAGACAAGCTTAGAGGCAAGGAGCATTTCTAATATTAGAAGCTAGGGAAAAATTTTTGCTTGATGGATGGGGTAGGATGGTATTATCTCTTATAAATACGGGATGCTTCTTTATGAGGCAAAATTATTCAAAGTAAAAAAAAAAATAGAAAGCCTTTTTATGACTGTTGAAGATGATATCCCCAAATGGATAATGTTTGAAAACTTATAATGGATTGCAGGCCTAAAAGGAAACTCTAAAATAACATAGACATTCTCATGCTAAACAAAAGCATAGTTGGTGTTTACTGTAAAAGGGGACGATCCTTGGTGTGAGTTGGGCCTTGGCCAAGGGCACAGCCCGACAGGCCTCAGCTCATGTGGGCAGAGGAAAACCACACGCCCAATCTGTCTTCTCCTAATACTTTTTGTCCTCCTCTGTTGCCAGTAAAGGAACCCAATGGCTCCAAGGAGGGAATTAAGCAACAAAAGGCCTAACTGATGCTGAAAGACAATTCCATCCCTGACCTGTTTGCAAGGGCTTATTTTGGTCACTAAAGTCTAAAGTGTTTTATTCTGCCCTGGTGACCAGGAAGAATATCTCCTCAACCTCAGGGTAATCAAAGTTTCTCCTCCCTGATTTTGATGAACATAGAGAAGCTGCCCCTGAAGGAATTAAAGTTGAACCCAACAAGCATTAAGGCAGCATGTGTCAAAGCGCTTTCGAGGAACCCGGGAGACACTGTAAGGGCTTTTCTCTATACATAGCACATGCAGCATTTAAGGTAAGTCCAGCTGCTAGAACAAACAAACCCCAAAATGAGTATTGGCACCAACACAATAAAAGTGAATTTCTCCCTCGAAGTCCAAGTGGGAGTTGCCGATTGGACACAGCCTCTTTCATCTTGTACTTCAGACTATGTTCAACATGTGGCTTTCAAGTTTTTCTAGCTTGTCTGCATCCAGCCAAAGAAAAGGGAAATAACACAGAGTTCCCATCAGAAATTGTCATGGACCAAGTCATTTCTGCTCTCATTCCCTTGGCAAGAACTCAGTCATATAGCCAGATATTACTGCATGAGAGGCAAAGAAATATGGTGGAGCTGTGGGCTCCAGGAAGAAGAGGAAGCAGTTTGGTGAATAACGAGGCAGTTTCTGTATATAGATTATATCACTGTCACTGTCCCCTTACTGGTATGCATGGCCCTTCCCATAAAAGCTGGCAGTGTGGTAGCCTGCTCTTACTATGTGTTAGCATAATTCCCTTCCTCGTGCCTTTGGGTACAGCCATAAGACTTGTTTTGGCCAACAGAATGAGCAGACGTGACAGTTTGCCAGTTCTGAGCCGTGGCCTCAAAAGACCCTATAAGTGCTCTCTTTGCCTCTCTCATCGCCATGAGAAAAGCATACCTTGGCTGGCCTGCTAGTCCCAGGAGATGCATCAGAGACAAGGAGCATAGCCAAGTCCCTCTGGTCTAGCCCAGCCCAGAGCAAACCACCCTTAGGCAACCTCAGATCCATGAGAATAACTATTGTTTCCAGCCACTGAGTTTTGGAATGGTTTGTTAAGCAGCAGATTTTGTCAATAGCTAACTATTACATTCTCCTAATCGCCACTCAACAAATTGACTTTTTAAACTCTAAAACAGAAATCTAACCATTTCACTATAGATATCACAATTAAGAGTCACTTCTTCCCTTCAAGTCTCATTTAAAAAGCATATATGATAGCCCCAAATTTAGCTAAAATTGTATTAACTCGATTTAGATTACCTAACAAACCTTTGGTGAATACTAAATTGGAACACAGATATCTGCTTGTAAATATATCAGTGCCTATGATGACAGTCTATGGTTTGGTTGGAGGAACTAATGCATCGTTGCTGCTATGATACTAAATAATATGATTATACTTAGCATCAATTTTTAATACACAATATTAATATGTGAGATAAAGAAAATTTTATAATGATATAATAAAGCTAAGAGCATTATTTGTCCTGAAAGCTCCAAAAATGTACTTTAACTTGGGTTCCCATGGATCTAGTTGAGGGGTTCATTCACTCAAAAAATAGTACTTCAGTGCAATTACTACGCCTCTTACTTCAAAGTTTCTAGAGAGATCAAGAAGGAGACACTCTGCTTGGTTAATGGCCAGCCAATGGCGTGAGTAGCAACTGTTCACCCTGGTTGCAATTAGGTATAAGGGAGGCAGGGAGGAGAAGAAAGGGAGGGAGGGGAGGCAGGGAGAAAGGATGAAAGAATGGAAGTGACACAATGCAAGCATGGCCATAGGACCAAAGGAATGGGCAGATTAGAGAAAAGCATATGAGAAAAATAGGCACCTCAAAACATACCTACTCCAGGCACCACCCAGTGTGTGTTACAGGACTCTAGGCAGAGGCCATAGTATTAATATATGCAAGACCCTGGAGCAGAGTATGCCTCTGTTGTTAGCCTTCAGTCCTCTTTTATCCTTTTATTAGTTCTTCATGTGACAATTTACTATTCCCCAATACCCAAGAATGAATGAAGTTCCCCTCCTGTGTGTCTTTCTGAGCTCCCTGGATTTACCTCCTCCTATTACTTAGCACACCATGTAGAAATTGCCTGTCTACAAATCTGTATCCCCCACTAGCATGTAAGTTCCATGTGGAG
Organism: Eulemur rufifrons; assembly: GCF_041146395.1. Classification (NCBI taxonomy): domain Eukaryota; kingdom Metazoa; phylum Chordata; class Mammalia; order Primates; family Lemuridae; genus Eulemur; species Eulemur rufifrons. The sequence continues at coordinate 18,895,884 of NC_090987.1, forward strand.
CAAGGACTTTATCTGTGTTGTTTATCCCATGCATTCCTGGCACTAGCGCAATACCTGACATGTAGTCGGCATTCAGTGAACACTGTCAAAGTCATGAGCATAATTTACCTAGATGCCCTTGTGCTTGAGGAATCGTGACTGTCTACACAATAGATTCATGCATTTGCAAACGTCTCATTCACTCTCAGGCTATTTCAGGGGGATTGCTTTTTATTTTAATTCCCCGAAAATCCTTGGAGAGGATTTGAGTCCAAATATTAAAAGATACCTGGATAAATAAAAATTTTAACTATACGATAAATTCTTGTCATCCTTGATTAACTTTGAGAATATTTCCACTGATATGATGATCTTAATTGCCATTTATTTTCATACATTATTTATCCATGTAATTATGAAATGAATAAAATGCCATATAAGAAATGAAGTTGCAATGTGTTTTCTCTGATGATTTCATGAATTATAATAGATATATTTCTTTCTGAAGTATCTAAAAGTTTATGTCCCTGAGAGATTAATCATTTACATGAAAAATAATACAATCTATGGAGGAATCTGCCTTTTTTTCTGATTATAAAAACAAAACTCATTTACAGAAACTTTGGATTAACATTAAGAACTAAGAACATTTCCACTCTAATTCAAAATCCCTTGAAATAGTAGAAATATGCTATTTCAAAGGATAAACACACATAGTGCTAAAAAGCAAAGGACATGGCATCAAGAAATTAGAGAATTCCTGCAAAATAGAAAGTACTCGGTCAGATTAGCAAAGATGTACTCATCCAAAAGCACAAGCCAGGAGAAAGCTACTGCAGAAATAGAGCATTCCAGAGGCCACACCAGCTCAAAGTCCACAGACTGCAAGAGCAAAAAAGAAACACAAGGGGCAATTAATTTCAAAACTGTTTTTAGTACAAGAGGGCTGAGCAGGCGGCCAATCTGTCTGGGAAGGGGTCCTGGTACTAGAGTTGGAGCTGGAGAGAGAACAGATTTGCAAATATCCCTGAAAGACTCCAAGGAGAGCAGCAGGAAAAAAACCGAGCGGGGAGCCGCGCTACTCCAGTATTGATTCTCATGAGAAATCTTTGCCAAAAGCTCCGTAAATTGGGTCTTCTAACTCTGAAGAGCCTCCTCCATGTCCTACAGCTTGTAAAGCAGGGTGGTTCCTCAAGCAATTTAACTCTTCCTTTCCCCAGAGGGACATGGGCTCCTCCACCCAGAAGACAAGCTTCCTACATAAACTGCCTACTTACACAGACCACCCCCAGTCAAATATGAAGATATTTTTTTCAAAATTACTGACCATCATTATCAGTCAGAATGCAGTCAGGAGGCAGAAATCATACCAGTTATTTGAACAGAGAATTTAATATGAAGAATTGCTAACTAGATGAAAAGAATCACTACACATAATTGAAAAGGTAGAGAATTCTAACCGCAGTACCCATTGACTGATGAGTAGATAACAAAATGCAGTATATACACACAATGGAGTAGCAGTCAGCTTTAAAAAAGGAAGGAAGTACTGATTTATATTGTAACATGGATAAACCTTGAAGACATTACGCTAAGTGAAATAAGCTAGTCATGAAAGGATAATATTGTATGGGATTCCTCTTATGTGAGCTTCCTAGGTTAGTCAAATTCATATAGACTGAAAGTAGAGAAGGAGTTGCCAGGTGCTTAGATGAGGGAGAAATGAGGAATTATTATTTAATGGGTACAGAGTTTCAGTTTTGCAGGATGAAAAGAGTTCTGGGTATTGTTACACAACAGTGTGAATGTACTTAACCCAACTGAAATGTACACTTAACCCATAATATGCTGAAATTAAAAATGATTGAGGTGGTAAATTTTGTGGTTATGTATATTTACTGCAATTTTTTAACTTTTAAAATTTTTAACAATTAAAAAAAAATTTAAGAAAACTCTAAGGTTTGATGGAGGTAGCAGGTAAAGGAAATAGGTACCACCTCAAAGGCTGGGGGGTAACAAAAGGAAGAAACTGGAATGAATAAAACTTAGGAACTTAAAGGAAGGGCCCCAAGGACCTGAGACCCAGATGGTTGGTGCTGGTGTAGAAGAGATGGGGCATCATGAGGCTGGTTCTACAAGGTTGGAAAACTGCAAACTGGCTTAGCTGGGAGGAATCGCTGCTGCCAGGATGAAGAAATCTGAAGTGACTATTATAGGAAGAGGAAGAAAATAGGAAGAAGCAAGCCCTTTCTTTCTTCTCCAGCCTCTCTGTCTCCTTCTAACACCCTCTAATAGCATAAACTAGCATGGAGCCAGCTGGAAAAGCAGAAAAGTAGTTTGAAGAATCCCAGCTTCAGCACCACAAAGCCAAATACTGAAGAGTATATTTGAGCTGAGAGGCAACAGCTTAGTAACTGACACAAACATTAAAGAACAACAGTTTAGGGGAAGAAAAAACTTTCCTCTATCCTCTTAGGTTCTATAACTGGGGATTGCAAATAAGACTAAAACAAGACAGCTTAACTGATTTGCATGACTGAGAAAGGCCATACAAATTTTATTTGATGTTCATATTTTAATTTTTACATGCATGGAGCCTTTACAGTAAAGAAGTGAAGACCTAAAGAAGTGGTTAAACTTAGGGGGGTTATATACCATTTTAACAAAGGTTGATAAATTGTGGAGAAGTGACAAGACAAATACATTGTACAGCCTTGAAAAAATATTTTCTTCTTTGATATGCTTATTCTATAAGCTTTTTTCTATTTAATAATTTTTTCTTTTTTTTTTCTTTTAAACTTTTTTGTTAAAAACAAAAATACAAACACACACATTGGCCTACACCTAAATAGGGTCAAGTTCATCAATACCACTGTCCTTCACCTCTACACCTTGTCCCACTGTAAGGTCTTTCAAGCAATAACACGCATGGAGCAACCATTCCCTAGGATAACAATGCTGTCTTCTAGAATATCTCTTGAAGGACCTGCCAGAGGTTGTCCTGTATACAGAGATTATCAGACATAATCTCTAAATTATTGCCCACAAATGTGATTACAATTGGCACAGTTGAGCCCATGTCTCCTGCTAAACAATTCTAACTATGCACAGTACCTGTCACAAAGGATGGTTCTGGGTATTTCAGCCCAAAGTCTAGCATGCCCACCTTTTCTTTACCAACCACATAAGCACCATTGCCCTAAGCTGCCCTCCTCAGTCTTTTAAATTAATACCTAATGTCTAGAGAAGATTTTTCAATTTTTCAATGAAGTGGAAAAAAAGTGTGCTCTTTACAACAGGTGTAAAATCAATGAAATACTCATTTTAGCCTCCTTGTTTTTGTCTTCTGCTTCGACCACAGGTACAATAAATGTTAGTTTTTTAACATCTTGTCCCCACCACACTCTGATTGAATGGAGTAATATATAGCTTTTAAATTTTTATGTATGACATTTTGTCCCACTTAATTACCTGTTAAATTAATAATTATGTATTGAACTCTCCATCCTAGTGATAATGTGTTCTGCAATTTCTTATCCATCTTACAAATTTGCCCCCATGCTAGCATTAAATTTTGAAATTATTTCTAGCAAGCTTGAGAACCTTTTTTCAGTAAATATTGTGTCACAAATATCTTCGTTATCGTTTGTCTTCAAAAACATCATGCCAACGTTCTCTGTCAGCATCTACTTGTCTGTGTGGAATTCGATCGATCATTAGCTATTTATTTAGCCTTTTTGTTCCATCGTAGCAATTGCATGTGAGGCTTTTTGTGTGCAAGTGACATTTCAAGACTATAATTAAATCTTCATCCAGGGAAAAATATGAAGTTGCAAGATTGCAAGGATTTCTTCTGATCTTTTCAAGTTATGAATTTGATTAGAAAAATTTTCTGACTCACTTTCTTTATTTTTGAACTATAATTAAATCCTCATTAAATAAGAAATTTATAATGCCCTGTTTGCAAATCTTGTGTGGGTCACACGTTCAGTGGAAATCTGCTCCTTTTTATTGTTTTCAATTTTTAAAAACATGGTGAAAACCACACTGCTTCTTTGAAAACTTTCAGCTTTTGTCAACTTTTTTATTTTTCTGAGCTATGCTTTTATATTGTCAATTTTAATTTCTGCACAATCTATTTGTATTCATTCTCAATGATCTAGGAACTTCTGTCTCTCAAATCCTCCCTGTACTATGAAACTGTTTTCATCTCTGACGCAGCCCACAAACATTTGCAGCTGCTTTTTTTCCCCCAGTGTACTTTCTTTATTTTTTGTTGTGGTACCATATATATAACATAAAATTTACCCTTTTTTACCATTTTTTTAATTTCAGAATATTATGGGGGTACATTTTGGTTATATATATTGCCTTTGCACTGCCCAAGGCAGAGCTACAAGCTTGCCCATCCCCCAGACAGTGCGCTCCACACCCATTAGTTGTGAATTTACCCATCCCCTCCACCTCCCTCCCACATTATAGCATGTGTCAAATTTCATTATTTTTAAGGCCAAAAGTATTCCATTGTATGCATATTCCACATTTTGTTCATTCATTCATCTGTTGATGGACATTTGGGTTCCTTCCACCTTTGGGTTGTTGTGAATAATGCTGCTATGAACATTGATGTTCAATTATCTCTTTGAGTACCTGTTTTCAGTTTTGGGGGGGGGTATATACCTAGGAGTGGAATTTCTAGGTCATATGATAATTCCATGTTCAAATTTTTGAGAAACTCATGGCTTCGCTTTGCACCTTAAATTTCTTCTACTTCTTTTATGTTGGATTGTTTTAAAAGGTGAAGTTCTTCAATCCACGTGAAATATTTTGAGGGTATCATGTGTGGGCCAGAGATAACTATATTTTAATGTGAACAGATATTCAATTGTCCCAGACCCGTTTAGTGTATAGTGTGTTTTTCTCCTACTGCTTTGAAACTCTAGTTTTATCGTACACTAAATTTTCATGTAAACATAGGCCTCTTTCTGGATTCCTACTGTTTCTATTGAGCCAATGGCCACCGCTAGATGGGAGCCCACATTGTTCTTTTTAAAAATATTCTTAGTTTTTCTAGCACATTTTTTTTCCTCTATATGAACTTTAGAATCAAGTTTGTGAAGTTCAATTAAAATTTTCTAGGGATTTTAATTGGACTTTTATTCATTGATAGCTGAATCAGGGAAGAAACAACATTTTCACAATATTAAACCCTTGCATGTAGGAACTTGGTATTTATTCAGGTCATCCTTTCCATCCTTCACTAAAGATCTTCTGTATAGGCCCCATAGCTCAGTGGTTAGAGCACTGGTCTTGTAAGATCTTCTGCATTCTCTTTAATTTATTCCTAACTTTTGTTGCTGCTGTGAATGCAGCATAAGAATTTCTGGCATTAAAGTCCTTTAGGAAACATATCTACCAGATGATCCAGCAATCCCACTACTCCCACTACCGGGTTTGCATTCATAGGAAAAGAAATTAGTATATTGAAGAGATATCTGCACTCCCATGTTTACTGCGGCACTATTCACAATAGCCAACATGTAAAATCAACCTAAGTGCCCATCAATGGACAAATGGATAAAGAAAATGTGGTATATATACACAATGGAATACCATTGGGCCATAAAAAAGAACAACATCCTGTCATTTGTATAAACATAGATGAGCTGGAGGACATTATGTTAAGTGAGATAAGCCAGGTGCAAAAAGATGAATACTGTATCTTATCACTCATAGGTGAAAGCTAAAAAAGTTTGTCTTACAGAGGTAGAGAGTGGAATGATGGTTACTGGAGGATGGAAAGGGAAGGAAGAGGGGCTATCCAGAGGTTAGTTAACAAATATAAAATTACAGCAGAATAGGAGGAATAAGTTCTTGTGTTTTATAGCACTGTAGGATGACTATAATTAACAACAATTTATTGTATTTTTTCACATAGCTATTTTTAAGGGTCCCTACACAAATAATAAATGTTTTAGGTGATGCATATGCCAATTACCCTGATTTGATCATTACACATTGTATATGTGCATGAACATATCACACTATAACCTACAAATGTGTACATTTAATTATATGTCAACTAAACATAATAAAAATGGCAGAGGTTTCAAAATAAATGAAAAATAAAATCCTTTAGGAAAAGATTTATTTAGTAATAACAATATTATGCTTTAATCATTCCTGTATTTTTAGACATTTAAGCTTTTTCAACTTTTTTGCTATTATAATTTAGGAAAAATACAGTTAAATATAAATCTTTGACTACATTTGAGATTCTTTTCTTAGAATCTTTTAGAATAGATTCAGCATATTTCTGGGTCAGAGAATAGAGACAATTTTAAGGTTCTAGAAGCATATTCTTGATACACTGCTTTCTATTGCACTAAAAATAGAATTCAAACTCTTCACCATTGTCTACACAGCCCTCTCCACTCAGCTTCTGCTTCCCTCTCCAACATAATCTCCTGCCACTTTCTCCCTAGTCCACCACTGCCCAACCCCATTGGTAGCTACAGCATCTGGAACATGTGGTCTCCCAGATTGTTGCAGGTGGTAGAGAGGGCCTGAGAAGGCACACTGGTTTTTAATTGCCTTGACACAGATGCCACATATGTCACAGTTGCTCATAGTCCATTGACCAAAACTAGTCACATGATCCAGGCTTACTGCAAAGGAAGGTTGAAAATATCTAGGACAGGGAGCATTTGATGAGCACCGTCTGTCTCTACCACAATGGCCACCCATTTGCCTTGGCCTTTCTATCATTTCCCTGGAAGTTAAATACTCTTCTATATACTTATTAGCTATTAATATCATGTTTTCATGAATCACTTGTGTATGTGCTTTCCACAATTATCTATAAGAATTCTTGCTATTTCCCTACTTGCTCATTAGAGCTATTTATATATGAAGGCTGTTTTAGGATTTCTTAATGATTTCATTTGTCACCTGTTCCAAATTTTTTTCTGTGTTTTATTTGCATTTTAATGTTATATATTTTGCTGGTATGGAGATGTTTTTATTTTAAAATAATCTATTTTCTAGTCATTAAATTTGACTAATCATAATCAGATCTACTGTTATTCCTTTTTCCAATTTTTCTGTTGCTTTTAAAGTTGAAAAGCTCTTTCCTATCTAAATATTAATACCACACGTTCACCTATATCTTTTTATTTGTATGGGTTAGACTTTCTACATTTTACTTTTTCAAAATAAAAAAATATAAAATAATTTTTCACTAGCACATGGGGAAAAAAAATGAGGCACTCCCCAAGAACCTAAAAATGAGATCACGTAATGGACCAGAAACAGATATGCATCATTACCTTGGACATTTGGTTCTCACGCTGATTTATTTAACATATGGGGGGATGGTGGGAACTAAAAAAGGGTATTCCAGAGAGATGCAGTCCAAGGAGGCAGTGTCATGATTACATACATTCCCTTGGTGAAAATAGACACATCTGGCTATCGTTAGCCACTAGAACATCCAACTCTCTTTCCAGTTCTGATTCCAGTTCTCAGTGTTCACTTCTAATTATGAGTTGTCTTCCCACGATACTTGCCCACAGGGAGAGAAAACACTGACTAAAGAATAGAAATATCCCACCTACCTGACAGCTACATTTGTGTTGCAAAGGAGTGAATTGGCATCCACATTCTGATTTACACACCACTCTGTGTGTCTTTTCAGAAAAAGTCAGTTCCCAGGAGCCTGACTACTTTGCTTATGCTTGGAGTCAAATTTCAGAGCCTAATAAGCCAGCTCAGAGCCTTAACATGTAGTGACACCCAAATGATGCTCCCTATTTGGACTTGCCTGGAAATCCACAATCTTCCCCAGGTGGCACCTCTATATAGTTCAAGGCATGATTACGTCAAAGACCAACATACTTGCTGAACTGTTTGTCTTTGCATAGGGACCACCAACCGTCTCTGAATTATTGCACTTTAGTATTTATGTTACCAAAGTGAGCACATGGATTATATTTAAAGTCTAAATCAGGGCTCTGAAAATGGGCCAAATCTGGTGGGCTATCTGTGTTTGTAAATAAAGTTTTCTTGAAATACAGCCGTGCCCATTTATTACATTTTGCATAGGGCTGCTTTTTTTCTGCAACAACAGAGTTGAAGTAGTTGTAACAAAAAGGCTATACAGCCCACAAAACATATAGTACTTATTATCTGACCCTTTACAGAACAAGTTTGGTGATCCCTGCCCTAGGGGATGGCAGAGCAATAAGACAGAGGGCATCTAGGTCCCCAAATGAGCTAGCTAATGGGGTAGATCCCAGCCATCCTGTATGGCTCATCTTCAACCAAGCATTAGAAATTTTTCTTGTTTGTACCATTGGATTTTTGTGGTATCTCACCGTAACTAATCAACATGGAACAAATCAGTTTGGAACTGATATAGATATAGATATATCAGTCAAATTAGTACAGGTTATGCTGCACTAATAACAACTCTTAAAATGTTACGTGCTCGTAAGAAATAGGGTTATTTCTCACTGCTGCTCTATGTCTGCCCACTGTGAGTCTGCTGCTAGTCGTGCTCCACATCTCACTCCAGAGCAAGCAGAGGGAGTCCCCATCATAGAAACCATTATTGTTACCCCAACAGGGGGAAGGAATGTGGAAGTCACAAACCATCTCTTAAAGCTTCCATCCAGAGTTGATTTGCTCACTTTTGCTCACATTCTATTGATCACTGTAAGGTCAGATACTAGATGCTATAGCAGGTACTAGTGAGGTCCTGCCCCACATCTCAGCCACTGGAGCTCATCTGGAACGCAGTGCAGTTCCCAGCAAGCTGACAGCTTCCTACCTCAAATGCCTGCTTCTCTCTTCTCCTATTCCCAAGAACTTTCCCCAACATCGGAGTTTCTTCCCCACATGCAGGTGCAATCCAGAAATGCAAGGATGTTAATGCCACTGGGGCAACTTTCAACAACTGAGGGCAGGCAGCTGGTGATAAACGCCCCAGTATCCCTTCCCTTTGATGGCACAATTCTAAGGCACAATCAACCTTATTTCTCTGAGGGGCTTCATCAGGATTGAGCACCACTCACCCATAGCTTTTTGCCCATTCCTGTCTCACTTCCCTACTTCCTCAATTTTGTTTCCTGAGATCACCTTCCACACACACTACACTGCACCCAAGGCTTTGTCTCAGGGTGTGCTTTTATGGGAATCCAGATTAAAACACATGCCCATGCCTAATTCCAAGAGAATGGGGAAAAACAATTTCAACAAGACTCCAGAATAAGAATAGCTCTACTGACTCCCACAGCTTCCACGGCCTTCTAAGTTTAGTTCCCAAGAATCATGGGCCACATGCTTCAGTCACACTGGGCTTTGTTCCCTTGCCTTCATTTTCCTGCATCTACACCATTTGTCATGTTCTCTTCCTGGATGATCCTTTCCTTCGTGCTTTTAATATCTATAATGTAAATTACTCCTCCATTTAAGACTCAACCTAAATATTGCCTCTACACTGCTTTATCTGATCATGCCACCTCTTACCCCATCCCCGAAAGTGGAAAAATGCAATGTAATTATGTTGTTTTACCTACCCTAATCTATTGTAAGCTTCTCAATGACAAGATTTTTTCTCAATCTTTATCTTCCTCATTGCCTAACACAGCGTTGGCCTATGACTGGCTGGATGAATGGCTAGTTTTCTTTGACTAGTATGTATTTACCCCACACCTACTGAGCTACCCAGAACACATTTCCCCATCAGAAGCTAATGCAGAAGAAAGTTGGCTTATGTTTGTGTACCAAATCTGTGACAATTCATTATCTCTTCCTCCTCTACCACAATAAATGATTGATTTCAAGAGAAGTGAACTTAATTTTCTTGGGCATTTTCTATCTTCTAGAATACATACATATTCTTATTTAGCACTGTCTTAGTCTGTTCAGGCTGCAATAGCAAAAAAAAACCATAAACCAAGGAGCTTATAAACAACTGAAATTTATTGCTCACAGTTCTGGAAGCTGGCAAGTCCAAGATCAAGGTGCTAGTAGATTTGGTGTCTAGTGAGGGCCTATTCCTTGCTTCATAGTTGGTGCCTTCTTACTGTGTCCTCACAAGGGGGAAGGGGTGAAAGAGTTCCCTTGGGGTTCTGTCCCCATGACCTAGTTACCTCCCAAAGACCTCACCTCTTAATACCATCACCTTGGGGATTAGGTTTCAACATATGAGTTTTGGGAGCACACAAATATTCAGACCATAGCAAGTACATTTGTGTTGTGTGTAAACTATATTGAAAACAGAAATGAGAGTATCCTCACCTCTGTGTACAATTTGGAGCTCCTAATATGAGACAAATAACAAGAAGACCTTGTCTTTTAACACTAACTATACTTAATAAATTTGA